>NW_028095539.1:4996427-6196427 GCF_014824575.4 Sturnira hondurensis | reverse complement strand
CACGGTGCCCAGCCTCTGTGTGTGTCATCTAGGCAGTGGCTGTTGTCACCGTTGCCTATCTTCTGCCCTGGAGAGTTTGGGTGCTCTCTGGCCCCTCCCATCCATCAGCCCTGTGAGGCCCAGTCCACGGGGGTGCAGGCTGAGGCCCAGGGAGGGGAGAGGCTTGAGCAGGAAGCCCAGCCCGGGGCAGAGATGAGAGAGGCTGGGAGTCGAGAGCCTCAGGGTATCCCAGTCCGGCCCTGCGGGGGCCCTGGGGGCGATGCTGGGGAGGGCAGCGACTCCCTTTCTCTGGACCCGGACCAGGGGAGCAGGGGACAGCCCTCATACCTGCTTAGCTTGCACATGCTGATCCGCACACAGTGGGGGGCGGTGGAGGGCTCAGGAAAGCAGGCAGGAGGGAGAGGCTGATGAACTATCGCTGGATGCTGATAGCCTGGAAGGTGCTTAATTAAATGGCCTTGTTATTGAGGGGTAATCAGAGCAGGGAAGCACTGTGGGTGCGTGTGGTGGGGGAGAGGGAGGCTGGCAGGAGACCCCAGGATGGGCCCAGGAGGGCAGGGGTCAGCGAGGGAAGGAGGGAGGGGGGGGTCGAGTGTTGTGTGGTGGGGTACAGAGTCAGGCCCTGGAGGCAACCGGAGATGCAGACACCCCCTTTCTGTCACCTTTCCACCACCAGCCACGAGCTTAGCTCCTGTGCCTTCCTGGTTCCCTCTGGGGGTCGCCTTCCAAGCCCCCCGACTTCTCCTGCATTCTCTCCCCTCTCCAGGGCTCAAGAGGCTCCACTCGCTGACAGCACAGGCAGCCTACGAGCTGCGTGTGGACCTGGAGGACTTCGACAACGGCACAGCCCACGCCCATTACGGGAGCTTTGGCGTGGGCTTGTTTTCTGTGGACCCCGAGGAGGACGGATTCCCTCTCACGGTGGCCGGCTACTCAGGCACTGCAGGTAGGCCCCGGGCGGCCGCCAGTCTCCCCGCCTGGGAGGACAGGGGAGTCCTGCAGGTCTTCCCCACCAAGCCCCCTGGTCCCCATCTCAGCCGCCTCCCCTCTGGCCCCCACCCAGCCAGCAGGGCCTGGAGGGTTCGCCTACTGTGCAGATGAGCAGAGTGGGCTCAGAGCCAGGAAAGGGGACCTCTGGGGTCTGGGCTCTGCTGGGCCCTCAAAGTGCAGGGGCTGAACCCTCTGGGTGGGTTTCTTAGGCAGTGGCAAGAAAGGAAGGGAGGGTGTGAATGCCTGGGAGGAGGGAGGGACTGCCTAGACCCCAGAACAGCCATGGAGACCCCAAGGGGGCCCAGGGGGCCCCGTGGTCTGTCGGGCGGGGCAGCTGTGTGTGCACCAGCACGTGTCCGTGGGGGCACCTGTGAGCATCGCGCCTGCACCTGCGCCCCGAGTGCACACTCGAGTGTGTGCCCGCACAGGGGACTCCCTCCTGAAGCACAGTGGCATGAGGTTCACCACCAAGGACCGCGACAGCGACCACTCGGAGAACAACTGCGCCACCTTCTACCGCGGCGCCTGGTGGTACCGCAACTGCCACACGTCCAACCTCAACGGGCAGTACCTGCGCGGCGCGCACGCCTCCTACGCCGACGGCGTCGAGTGGTCCTCCTGGACCGGCTGGCAGTACTCGCTCAAGTTCTCCGAAATGAAGATCCGGCCAGTCCGCGAGGACCGCTAGCCTGGCCCAGCGCGACCACTGCCTGCACCGCCCTCCCTCCGCTCGCCACCCCAGCCGCTCCTGCCTGTCGCCTGCCTGCCTGCACCCAGCTGACCTGCTCTCGTGTCATTGGGGTGCACCAGGCCCACCCCAAAACTAAGCACCCTGGGCGGATGAGATCGTGCGTCACCTTCACACTGTCCCTAGTCCCCAATTTGCCTCTGATGGGGGGCAGTGAAGTAACCCCAAATTCTACCTGACCAGACTTTGGCTCCTGGGTTGTCTTCTCCTGGCCAGGAGTTGGCCACAGCCCCCTGCGCACTGCCAACCCAAGCACCTGGCGTTATGGGGTCACAGAGAAGAGGGGACAGCACCCTGGAGCCCCTCTGCAGACCCAGGCAGGTCTGAAGCCAGCCTCCTCCGGTCCTCCGGACCCCCCCCCCTTGTTTCCACTGTGCCTGGGGACCCCACCTCTCCCCAACAGCCCTGGGAGCAGGCAGCGCTGAGAGCAGGTGTGGCCAGGGGCTGGCACCATCCCACCAGGCCCCCAGGCCAGGCTGTGGCTCATTGGCGGGCTGGGAGTCATGCCCCAAGGTGAGGCTGGTTCCCCGAAGTCCCCACCCTCCACCCAGTGTCCCAGTAGGCCTGGCAGGTCCCTGGTGCCCTTGGCTGTTGTGCCCAGCCCCCTCCATTCTGCCTGTGGGAGGAGGGGACAGATCCCAAACCACTGGTCTGGGCCCAGCCAGTGAGGACCTCTTGATTCTCTGGGCAACACAGGGCTCGTTGCACCCCCAATTTCCAGGACCCTAAGACTTCCTCGGGGCAGGCCTGGAGGGTGGAAGCTGGGCCTGGGGAGTCTGGTGGCCATCGCCCCCACATTGGCCCAGAGACCGCCGCATCTCAGCGTGGAGGCCGGCCCCTGCCAGTGACTGTTCACGCCGCCACCTCGGGTCAGGGGAATGGGGTGGCCAGTGGAGGGGATGGGCCCAGCCCAGCACCCAGAGATACTTTCTCACCGAGGCTCCCAGTTCCCAGGGCACTACTGGTGTACCCCCTGCCCCAACAAGAACTGCAGATTCCAAGGTCAGTGGTCGGGAAAGGCAGGGCTGTGACCCTGACCTTAACCTCCTGCTCACCAGCCTCGGGCCCCTGATGCATTTGTGTCAGAACCAAGTTCAGGGCCACTTTTCCAAGTCCCCACCTGTGGGTGCCTGTTCAGGGGGCTCTTTGGGGAACCAGGAGTCAGCCTGGGAGCTGCCCAGAGTGTGGGCAGCATTGGTGACCCCCCTCCAGCAGGACACCTCTCCAGGACACCCGGAGGCAGGCACGTGGGGAGAGGGGCTCTGCTCTCCCTGCCCCTCCCACCAGTCTGTGCATCAGCAACGCATCGGAGTTGGCCAGGGTGGCAGGAAAGGCCTGGCGCGCCGCCAACTTGCCCCGTGACCGGGCCAGCGCCTTCCAGCCCGCCCTGGTCGTCAGCGCTCGGCAAAGATTTGTTCCCCATCTGCTCAAGGTCAAGGCCTGCCCCGGGCGCTTGGCCAGACCAAGTGCCCGCCCTCTTGGCACTCAGCTCGAAGCAGAGGCGGCCCAGGAACGGGTGCTTGCAGCCCGGGGAGCCCGGGGCAGCACGGGAGCAGCCTGGGCGCAGGCAGGACGGCGGGGCGGGGGATGTGAGACGACGTACTGGGCCAGCCCCGGGCTGGAGCTGGCTGCTGCTTGCTGCCAGCCTTGCAGAGCCAGCTGCCACTTAGGACGGGCCGGCACTTTCTGATCTGTCATCAAACAAACTCCTGGCGAGTGACACTTGGGAGGCCCAGGGTGCCGGTGCCAGGGCTCGGCAGGGGGCAGAGGCGCCTCAGCTGAGACCTAAAGGGGACAGATGGGGATGGCCCTTGGGGACCTTCGGTCAGCCCCCTGGGGTCCCCCAGGCTGGACCTCCACCACACTGGACGGGAGTGGCCTCGGGAGAAAGGGGATCCTGGGAGAGCTGGTGGAGAGGGCGGCTCCGCCGAGTCCTGATGGATGACGGATGTGAGAAAGGCCACCCAGGACCATGCCCCCTGCACCAGAACCCTGACCCAGGGGCCCAGCCGGACACTGGGGGTGCCTGGGGCCCTGCTGTCCCATGCCGGCTGACCAACCTCGGCCTCCTTCGATGAGAGGAGCCTGCAGGAGGGGGCCGTACCCACACCAGAACGTTGGACAGTGCGTGTAACCCCCTACCTGCCACCCCTGGCCCCCTGCCCCCTCCAAGTTCCTCTCCACGAGCACAGGCAGGTTCTGAGGAGTCAGTGGGGGCCTCTGGCCTTGCCTCCCAAACTTGGACGTGTTGCTGAGTCCAACCACCTGGCTGGCCACCTGAGCTGCCGAGTCCAGAGGACAGACAGACCTGGTTCCCCTCAGCCCCCCATGACCTCAGCAGTCAGGACGGAGCAGTGGGCAACCCTCGGAGTACAGAGTGTGGCTGCCTCTGCAGCCACATGTAAACAGGAGTCCTGTCTGCCTTGGGGCAGAAGCCAGTGCCCACCTCCTCCTGGCCCTGCCTCCCAAACCCTCCTGCCACTCACCCTCACCGGCCTCCAGGGCTGGAGACCTGCAGGCTCGGGGGTCAGCGGGAACCGCCTGCTGCACCTGCCATGCCAGAAGGGGAGAGTGGGCGTGGGTGCCCACCTGCTGACTGGGGACGGGAGCAAGGCCTGCAAGCTGTGTCCTGCGCTGAGGAGCAACGTGCTGACAGGACACAGCAGACACGCTGGTCACACGACAAAGGACTCTGAGCAGCCGAGGCCTTCCTGGGGCCTCAGTGCTTCACCTGCTTGCAGGGAGAAGACAGCCCCAGCCCCCGAGGGGGCCAGGGCAGTGGGCAGGCCCGGAGGAACCGGGGGCTGAGCTTGGCCTGGGATGGGGTTTAGGGGTGTGGCTGGCAGGGGACTGGCCCCGGCTTGAGCACTCAAGGCCGGCTGGGCGGAAGTGAGCGCGTGGGCCTGCACTGTAGCAGTGGGTGCCAGTCCTCGCTGAGAGCACGTGGCATTGTGTGTGTTCTTGTCCCCAATAAAGTCTCATGGTGACCCGGCTCGGGCCTCGCCTCTAGCCCCACCCCGCGCCCACAGAGGAGCATGTGGTGGGTCAGACACCAGGGGCTGGGACGGCCTCCTGCGGTGGTTCCCTGACTCGCCTCCACCATTTCCCAGAGAGCCTTAAACCCGAGGGGCTGGGTGCTGGGGGTGAGCCTGGGCCACTCTACCTGTGCACCCTCCCCATCGGGGTCCTGGGGTGACAAGTTGTCCCTGTGGGTCCCTTGTGGCTGGACTCCGAGGAGTTGAGAGTCTTTATTAAGAACAGCCCCAGTGGCTCTTTATTCATAAAACCAATTTGAGGCTTAGGGATAAAACAGTGCCCTGAGCTTATCTAGTGAAATCCAGTAATTACTGAGAGCCTGTGTGGGAGGCCCGGCCTGCGTCGGTCCAGGCCGGGAGCTGACCACACACCCTGCGCCTGTGGCAGACAGAGGCAGCCGCCCGCCCGCCTGTCCCTGCAGTGCGGTGGGGACTAGTCCCCTCCACAGTCCTCAGCCGGTGGGCACAAAGCACTGCCTACTTGGGGAGCTCCATACCGGGCCCATGAGGGCGCCTGGGGGTGGGCCAGGCCACTGCGAGTGACCACTGCCATCGGCCTCTCCACGGGCCACAGGTGACAGCCTTGCCTGACTCGGCCCCCCCCCCTGCAGCCCAGTGGCTGGTCCCTCATCGGGAAGCTGCCCTGGCTTAGTTCACGGGGAGTGGGGGGCGGCCAACGGGAGACGCAGTGAGTTCAGCCACAACGGGGTTCTCAGGGCTGATGAGGGTGCTTGCAGTTTAGCCCCAAAGTGAGCCTCATGCAGCATGGGAGGGGTCCCCAGGAGTGGAGGAGCTGCCTCCCCCAGGGAGCCTGGGCCCATGGAGAGGGAGCTGGCTGGACTCTCGGGCGCCAGCAGCAGCTGACCCTGGTTGAATGGGTTCCGCATCACCTCCCCAGGCTCCACCAGTAGCTCACGGCCCCCCGCAGGACATGGGCACTGCTGTTATCCCCAGTCAGGTGGAGAAATGGCGGCTCAGAAAGCGATGGGAGTCGCCTGAGGCCACAGCTGGCTTGTGGCTGAGCAAGTGTGGAACCAGTTCTCGAACTCACGTGGCTCTAGAGGCGGAGATGCACCTGAGAGCTGACCGAGGCGTTAACTCAGCAGCACCAGGCCGCTACCCTGACAGGTCCTGCCTTCAGCTTGTTTTCAGAGGCAAGGACAAGCTGCCGGTCAGCTTGGACATGCTGGGACGTGGCCCTGACCCTCCCCCAGGACAGCGTCCCAGGGAACCTCACACCAGTGGCTTCCAGCCTGAGAGTGAGCAGGTCCTCAGCCCCCCTGTCCCTTCACTGCAGCCTCTCTGTTTACCCTTTGTTGCCACAGCTGACTGGAAGGGGTCCTGGTGCCTGGTACCCAGTGCCCTCTGAGACCCAGCTGCAGCCCAGACCCTGGCCACGTGCCACTACTGGAGGTCGAATCCTGGCAGTGGCAGAAATCGTCACAGTTGTCACCCCACCAGCTGCTCGGGGTGGGGGGCTCGTTCCCTGGAGGAATTCCAGAGGCTTTGAGGAGCCCAGGAAGTGCACAGAAAAACACGCCTTCTGGCCAGGTATCCTGGGGCACCTGGAAAAACCTTGGAACTGTGAAGTTTGGCACCAAAACCCACATTGGACTTGGCTCCAGGCACCTCTGCCGAGGGCGGGGCTGGGCTGAGACATCAGCGGGCCAGTTGGGGCCTGCTTACACTTCCCCCGACCCAGCCTCTCCCCCAAACCCGTGCCAGCACCCTGGGCACTCTGGACTTTCAGTGGTCACTTCCCAGAGGTTCTGGCCCTAGTCCTGAAAGGGACCCCGGGCAAGTCGCCCTTTTCACAGCAGAACCTTCTCCTGAAACCCCATGAGTCAAATGGCCCAGTGTGGGAGCCCCAGCCTCTCAGCTGGGGAAACCGAGGCACAAGGAGAGCGCGAGAGTCTGGCCCGGGGCCTCACGGCTCGTTAGTGACTCGCTGCAGGGTGCACCCCGTCGTTAGCCAGCACCCAGCCTCATAACCAGCCTGCGCTGACTAGGGAGGGCAGATGATGACAGCGCACCCTCTTGTGTGCACACACATGCACACACCCGTGCACCAGCCCCTCCTTTCCCACACGGGCGTAGGCACTGAGCCAGGCACTGGGCTTCCAGAGGGGAAGGACTGAGTGGGCTGAAGCAAGAGCTCACCTGGGCTGGGGGCTCTGGGCCCCTTGTACCCCCTCCTGTGGGAAGCGGCACCCCGCTGCCCGGCTGACGGCTCCAGAGCTGGTAAATGGCACCTAACAACAGTGCGGCTGCCGGGAGTGGGAGATCACTGCTGTTGGCACAGGTGTCCGAACGCCTGAGCCCACGGGAGTGGCCGTGCCGGCCGTGCCAGCCGGGCCGTCGGTGCGCGAGGCAGATCCGACGGAGGCAGGGTTGTTGGGATTATTAAGGGCCGGCGCTGACGCCTCCTCCAGGGCACTTGAGGGCCGGTGCCTGTAATTCAGAGTTAATGATGCTGCCGGCTCTCCTTCAGGGAGGCGAGGGCAGCCCGCCTGCCCTCATCAGCGCACATCCGGCGTTGGGTCTCTGACCCGTGCAGTCAGCGCCGCCCCCTCCTTCACCACCGGCGTCCCCAATGGAATCCCGGAGCCAGGAATGCAGAGCAATCAGCACACCCGGGCGGCAAGCCCACGCAGGTGGCCCGCATAAAGCAGGGAGGGCCCGGGAGCCGAGTCTCCTGGACCAGAGCCCAGAGGAGCCTGCCCAGCCCTGCCAGGGGCCCGGGCCCACAGCGCGGTGAGTACGGCTGTACCCCACAGGGACCCCACTCAGGCCCTCATCCCAGTCAGGGGCTGGGCGGGGGCAACTGCGGGGCTGGGGAGGCCCAGGGAGGTGAGACCTGCACCGCCCCCTGCAGCCCAGCGAAGCACAGACTGGCCAGAGCGCAGCTGGGCCAGGGCGCAACCCCAGTCCTCCATCCTTGCACTTCTTGCCACATCCTGAATGTCGGGGCCCAGAAGCCCCAACTTGTGCCAGGGCTCAATTTTAGGTGGCAAGTGTCCCAAGCTTCCACCAGGCTCTTGAAGGGGTCCATGGCCCCCAAACGGTGAGAAGGGCCACTTGCTTCTGTGCATCAAGAGGTCCCTTTCACAAGACCCAGAAGCCTCCCCAAGTGGACTCATCCACTAGCTAGGAGCCTGCCTGGTTCAAACAGCTGTCCGCAGCGCCTGTCCCCCCAGGCCAGACAGAGGTGGCCCCAGCCCTAGGGGATGAGAGAGGCCTGGGAGGGCTGCTTCTGTGGGTTCTGCTCAGCTCTGAGGCTGTGTGTGCCCTGGGAGTCTGGGCCGTCTTCCCCAGAACCAGCTCTCCGTGCCAGCCTGCTCTCCCCAGAGGACCCACCAGCCAGATACGCCCCATGGCCACTACCCAAAAGGCCTCCTTGGTGAGGAGATGATTGACCATTGCCGAGGCAGGGGCATATTGGGAAGCTCTAGCCCGGGTTCAAATCCCCGCAGATCCCCATCCATGTAGCGATTCCTGAGTCGAGCCCAGTCAGACCCGAGCTTGCACCCTGGCTGTTGCTGGCAAAGCTGCGGAACCTTGGGCAAGGCACCTGTTGGAGCCCACAGCCTCCCCGGAACAGGGCACCACCCCTGGGGAAGGGCAGTAAGGACAGCAGCAGACGTGGACAGACGGCAGTGCCCAAGGGGCGGCAGGGGCACAATTCTTAGTCTTCCTGACGGTTCTCGTGGCAAAAAGTGGGAGTTACAGGGCCTGAAAGTTAGGGCTGTGGTGAAGCTGACGTGGGGACCAGTGGCACCCTGGCCAGGTGCGCACGCCCTCTGCAGGGGGGCACGGACCGGAGCCCGACCAGGTTCATCCAGTCTGTGCCCTGCGTTTGGGAGCAAGGAGCTCCCGTGTCAGAGGCAGCCGCAGAGCGTCCCAGCTAACAGCTCAGCCAGACCCATTCATTGTCGAGTCAGAGACAGAGAGAGCGATGCTGCTGACTTTCTCCCTCGTGGCCCTGGGATGATTCGGCCAGTCAGTAATTGTAAGAGAAGAATAAACCCCAACTGCCCGGCCCTCCGACCCCCCGGGGGCTGCCTGGGTGCTGCTGTCAGACATTCCAGCAGCAGTGGGACTAGACCCTAAGCTGCCATGGCCATCAAACCCCGGATGGCGGAGGGAGGACCAGCTGTGACACCCCCCTGTGCTGCCTCCCAGCTGGGCTCCACTGAGCCCCCAGCTCACACCCCTGGCAGCTGCCCAGACCCTGGAAAGTAGGTGACCAGTGTCTCACGTGGCCCACGTGGGTGGCCTCTAACTTCTCCCTCTTTCCTCCGGACCAGATGGCAAGCCCTTACTTCCTGTCCTGCCTCCTCCTCCTGCCGCTGGGCACCTGCCTCCCTCTACTGGACAGAGGAGCGCCCACGGATGCCAGGGATGGCGTCGAGAGCAAAACAAGCTGCGCCAACCTGGCGGGGGGACACCGCGCCTGCCTCCCGTGGGGCTCCTCTCTGTGGCCGAGAGCTGCAGGCTCCCTGCGTGTCACGGCCCGGGAGCCCCAGCCGCCGGGCAGAGCGTGCACGGGCCTCAGGCTTCGGTTTGGTAGGCAGGAAGACAGCAGTGGGGCCGCTGGCTTCCTCCCAGCCGAGGAGAAGGCGGTGAGCAGCCTGCTGCGGACCCTGGCCAGAGAGCTCAACGGCTACAGCAGGAAGAAAGGAGGCTTCGGCTTCCGCTTCGGCCGGCGGTGAAGGGGCCAGGGCACCCCACCTGGAAGGGGTTTCTCCTGGGACCCTGGCCCCACCCTCCCCCCACCTCCAAGACCCTGAGTAGGCGTAGGTATTATTACAGTGAATTATTAGCTGTAGGATTGGTTAGGTTGGTGCTTAGGTTGTTTTGATTTCCAATTTTGCTGAAGCAAAAACCTGGCGCTGTCAAAAAAACAAGCTGTTCTCAGTGAGCAGGAAGAGGCCACTGTCACGGCAGCCCCGCCCTGTGGCCGGGTTCGAAGCAGCCCTGTGGCTGCAGCGGCGTCGGGCTGAGGACCCTGTGGGCAGCGGGCGTGAGCAGGCAGCGGATGTGAGCAGGCAGTGGGCTGTGCTAGCTCCAAGCTGAGGTCAGACAGACTGAGCGGAGACAGAGGGGTACCGAGGGGGGAACCAATAAAAGTGGCAACACCTGCAAACCACAAGCAGAAAGCTTGCTTGACTCGTGCCCACAGACCCTCTGTGCCCTGGGAACTTCGCGTCCCTGGGCTGCCAGGGCCTAGGCTGTGGGGAAACGGAAACTGTGCTGCATGAACCACACCCCTCTCCCAGCACCCCCTTGACTGGCTACTGGTAAAACGCCCGTGGTCAAAGGTACTGGGAACACACACGATGCGCCTTCGCCCTGCACTCGGGGGCCCCGCCCTGGCGCTCTCCAAACAAGGAGCGTTCTGAAAACACCTCCTCTGCCTGGAGGAGGCTGGGGCTCAGCCTGGAGAGTCCGCAGCAGGCCCGGGGCGAGGCTGAGCACCTCCGCAAACGCTGTTCTGGCGTGTCCGCCACCCCATCCTGTGTCAGCCGGAGCAGGCGGACCTTCTCCTCCCAGGCTGCTTCAACTGCTGAGAGAAGAACCTGTATTGATGTTCCTATGGCAACATCTCCCGCCTCCTCAGGAGCTGCTGCTCACCCCTGCTCACAACTGAGTAATTTTCCATTGAGCCGTCACAGTTAATTGGTGGATTTTTATTAGCCTCTTAGAACCACCCTGGGCTAGGCCCTGCTTGGCACCCCGGAGCATTTCCGTGTTTTCCGTCTATCAGTGACTTACAAGCCCCAGGGGCCAGGGGCAGCTCTCAACCCCCAGCAGCCAGAAAGCACTTCATTGCGGGGTGTCCAGGTCTGAGCCCTACAGCCAGGCGGACTGGGGGGGAACGGGGGCGGGGAACAAGACGAGCGCACAGGAGCCAACACATCGCCTGCCGTTGCAGCGAGGTGCCTTACCCCAAGCTCCCACTGCTTCTCCCCAGTGCCTTTGTGCACAGGCCCTGGGGCCCAGGGTTCTGTGACAGGGACCAGATACCTGGGAAGTACATCAGGCTCCAACTCCCACCATGGTCTGAGGGGGGGTGGGTGGGAGTCCTCCTGCTGATCCGACGGTCTGCTAGAGACAGAACACACCCCCAGGGCTCTGTCTGTTGCCGCCGGAGGCAACCACTCAGCCCTCAGGCCATGGAGGGCTGACCTCAAGAAAACGAGCCCATGCGCCCGCTCACCAGGGGCAGCTGGCACTGAGAGTCCACGTCACTGGACGGCCAGACGAGACAGGCTCGGTTCCAGCCCAGGCCGGCTTGCCCCAGGGCGTGCCCACTCCTCCCCTGCTAAGGTGGGGGCAGGGAGGCAGCAACCTGGATCGCCCCTCCATGGGCTCTTTCACACGTACTCAGGGACGTGCTCTGAAACCACCAGGGAAAACAGGCCACAGACCAAGGCAGAGGGGCTGACCCTCACCTGCCCACTGCCCACTCCTAATTCTAGAGTATGTGAACACACACGTGAAAAAAAAAAGAGCCACCACTGTGCGTGTGCCCACACACTTGCCCTGGCTGGGTTTTAACTGAGTCGGTCCAGACCCAACTCAGTGGGGAAGCAGGAGACGCAGGGGAGGGGGCTTTCAAAGTCGCGGACAGCCCGCCACTGGGCTTTCGGCACCACGCAAACACCAACAGGGTTGCCGTAGGCACTCGAGCCGGTGAGCGCCCCGCCCTGAAAGCCCAACGCTGAACCGCTCTGAGCACGGATCTGTTCACTCCACCCCCTCCCTCTGGCTAATCTCTTCAACCCCGGCTCACTCTCGGCCCCACCGGCTGTCAAGGTTGGGAGCCTCCACGCTGTCCACGGCCCTGCTCTTTCCAAGTTAGTGGGGGCGGGGCTCACCGGCACACACTTGTCTCGGAGGCAGAGTGGGCTCACCAGAGCAGCTGGGGCTGCACAGGGCTGGCGGCAGCGCAGGGGCCCCAGGGGAAGCTGGCAACGCTCCTGGTTCCGTAAAACACAGGCAAGTAAGTCCTCATCTTGAGTGTAGGTCTGAAGGTATTTACCTATGAAACTGGATGGGAATATTCTCTTCTACACTTTCCTATATGTTTGAAACATTAATAAGTGTTTCACAAAAACAGAGGCTCTAGGGGCAGCGGGCCATCAGGCAGCCGCTGCAGACAAGGAGCCAGACTGGCCCCAGATGCCACATGGCGCGTCCCAGGGACAGGCCAACCCAGACACCGTGTCTCAGCCCTCCCAGCTGGGAGCTGGGGACCTTGCCCAAGAGGCTGGGTGGACCACCGGGGACGAGGGCAGGCACGGGCAGGCACAGGTTGGTCCCAAGACCGGCTGGTCAGTCTCGTCCCACCTAACGCCTTGGGCCAAGACAGCATGCAGAATTTGGTTTTCCCAGAACACTCAATTTGGGAACGCCTCCTATAAATTATCTTGTCACCCGAGAAGGTGAGTGAGTTAAATTCCCAACTTCTCCACGATGGAGGGAGGAGCCTGGCTCCAGGCACGAGTCTCTGCCAGTCACGCTGGGGCCGTCTGTGCAGGCAAATGTTGGCCTTGGCAGAGCCGGCACATGCTGGGTGCCCTTGGGCAAGCTGTACCCGTCTCTGAGCCTTGGCTTCCTCACTCCTCTAACGAGGACAGTGACAGACCCACCTTCCTAAGAAACAGGTGAGAAGGTTTCGTGCGTAGAACACGCAGAACGCACCTGCGAGAAGCGGGGGTGCTCGAGTGAGCCGGGATTTGGGGGAAGCCTTCACTGGAACTCAGACGTGGAGAACGTGCTCCCATCCGAAGTGCGTGCATGCTGGACGGACTGTCCCGGCAGACACACCCACTGGCTGGCACCACTCCGACTGCAGTCAGGACAGCCAGCGCCCCACAGCTCCCTCTGCCCTGACGTGCAGCGCCCCCCAGCACCGAACCACAGACTAGCCGTGCCCGTTCAAATGAAGGGAAGTGCTGGCTCCACCAGTGTGTGTGGCCACTTCTGCCCGCGTTGCCCCGAGACATGCCCTCGTACGGTGCTGCGGCAACACCTGGTTCATTCTCACTGCTCGGGAACACGCCACCAGGAGAACTGACCACAACGTACTTCCCTTCTCCCACAGATGACATGCGCGGTTTTCAAGGCATGCTTTTTATGTTCCAACACTTCGGGCTCACATTTCGTGAGGTCGAAGTCCACAGCATGGGCTTTTGTTTTGGCGGGGTCCACCCTTTGGCTGCTTCCTGGTCCTGGACCTCGAAGCGGAACTCAGAGCTGCCTGGAGCCGCCGTGCACGCGCATGTGCATTGCTCTGGGGCCGCAGCCAGTGTGCCTCAAGTCCCCAAGGACTTCTGTCTGTCCTGGAAGGGCTAGCCCCACGTGGAAGTCCGGGCAACACACGGCAGACTCCTGTTTGGCAGAGGGCCCTTCGACACGCCCGCCCGAGGCTGCTGGGTGGGTTCAGCGGCCCGTCTCCGTCTGACAAGGGAAGCAGCCGTCCCTCGTAGCTGCCTTTGCGGTCGCTCCACGCCTCCTTTCAGACTTGAGAGGCGGCATTCCAGGGGAGAGCCCGCCACCCGCAGAAAAGCCCAGACTTCGGAGAGTGGGTGCCCAGCGCCGTGTAACCATTACCAGACCCTGCAACCCAGGCCTGTCTTTGCGCGTGAAGTGAGAGGGCGGAGATCCAACCTCCTCGCCGCCGGTGGCTGCTGGGCCTGAGCCCCCGCAGATGGGTCCCAGCAAACCTGTCCTAGGCAGCATCGCGTCACCTCCGTCACCAGGCACGCCGCCCACCTCGCCGCCCAGGGCTGTGGTAAAGAGGCTTAGCTCAACCGTGCTGCCGACCGCGCGGGGGTGAGCAGGGTCCATGCCTCCCGATGGACCTGCTGACTTAGTGTCATGAACTCGGGGCACTCCTCACTCTGACTGCCCCTTCCCCAGCTGTCCGCTGGCATCGAACAGACTCAGACCAGAAAATGCCAGCGCTGCCCCGAGGCCCCTGTTGGGGATGGGGAGAGGCCGAGGCAGGGCCCGGCATGGCACGTCTGTCCCCTTGCGGGCCAGCACACCGTGCTTTTCCTCACCCACACACAGAAACGGTACCTGGCCTGGGGAACACAAGTGAAGGGCGCTTCAGGGCTGAGGGCACTGCTAGAAGTTCAAGGGCAGAGATAAGGAGCACCAGTGGAGGGACTGACTCTCTCGGGCCCCCAGAAGCAGGACAGGTGTTCTCGCCCGATACTGTGAGTCAGTGGCGGCCTGACAGTTACACAGCCCACTCTCGGTGCTGCCGACAAGAGTGAGCTGCTGGCAAGTGAGCGTCAAGGGTGCAAGGATGGGCTTGTGACAGCAGGGAAAGTGCCTGTGAATGGCTGACGGTGACACAGGATGCCGGGTCCTGCCCCTTTTCTGTCCTATAAAGCCCGACGCGGAGCGCCCAACCCCTCTGGGCAAATGAGGATGCCTGCCCTCACAGCGCACAGCGCGGCCCCGAAGCACAGGGAGGAGTTACAGACCAACGCCACCCGTCCCAGTTCTAATATTGTAAACATTTATTTAAAAAATACTACCAAGGAGAGACGTGGATTCAAAAAACAGAGTCATATACAGAAGCAAAATGTACTGGACCCCCCCCCCCCAAAAAAGAGAGAAAGGCCATAGGCATCTAGGGAGGGAGGCGTGGAAAACTATTTACATGTCATTTATAAAAGAGCAAGTCTACCAGAGTGTGATTAATACCAAGGCATGAATGCGAAACAGTGGCACATGGTGTGGAGAGCGCCCGGCACCTCACCGACGCGGCGAGGGCCCGGGCACAGAGGCGACGCCCCGCGAGGCCGGCGCCCAGCACCCGGGGAAATCAAGTGCGAGTTTGGGAGGACAGGGAGGGGGCCTGTCAGGTCACAGGCACGAGAGGCACGGGGAACGGGAGGCGGTTTTCTTCTGGTTTTTCTCCAAGGGTCGCTTCTGGGCCTGGAGTAGGACATCGGCAGGTGCCTGCCCACTCTTCAGTAGCTGCTCGAGATCAAGGTCAAGGAGACCTGGCCCCTGCCCCATGAGCCTGGTCCTGGACAGCCCGAGGAAAGGGTACACCGAGGTCTGCTCTTCGAGACACCTTCTGGGGTTTCATTTCTTCGTGAACTTCTTCTTCCCTGATGGCTAAGCGTTGCGTGCGATCATTAAATAGACATTTGTCCACAAGGCGCACCCCACACTGGCTGGGGCTTTGGTGCCCCAGTCCTTTCCCTCGTTTGCACGCCGGTGCCCGGCATCTGCACCAGGGGAGACTGTGTTGAGGACAGGGCATTAAAACACTTCAAGGACTCCAGAACACTGAGGACCAGCTCGTCACAAGGCCAAAAGCCCTGCGAGGACCCCGACCCACCTTGGGTCAGGATAGTACAAGGGAGGTGAAGGAGATCGGTCAGAAACCAAGACCAAGCACCTTTTGCCGGACACCTGGAAATTCCAATGGTAGGCAACCCTGGGCCCAATGAGGACCTGCCCAGGCCCAGCCCTGGGCCATCTCAGCACCAGCTGTTCACCCAACAAGCCCCCGGCCTGCCCCCGCATGCCGGACAGCCACTCTGCTACCCTTAGCCCTGGGCTTTCTACCCACCAGGAATTAGGAACATGTGCCACAGGGGAGCAAGGAACTGGGTCCCAGGGACCCACAGGGGAGGGTGACAGTTCCTTCCCCCACACCAGGGCCTCTTCAGTCCACCCCCTTCCTGGGGCCCAAAGGCTGGGTGATGTCAGCACCCTGTTTTATGCATCCCCCCAAAATGAAAGCTGTCCTTCATGGGAGGCAAAGGCGCGGGTACCAGCCCTGGCAGGGGTGGAGGGCAGAGCAACCAGCGGGCAGCGCATCCCAGGACACCGTTCTGGAAGCGTGTCCTAAGCCCACGAGGCATGGGGAGGACGAGGGCACAGGCTTCCTTGGTGGGTGAGTGAAGGTGACAGTTCCTGAGGCTTGGTGACACGGCGCCCACTCAGAGCACTTGTTCTTGGGGAGACTGGAGAAGGTGGCACAGCCCAGGGAAGTCCTCCAGGAAGGAACAAGGGGGCAAAGTGCTCCCCAACCCGGTGCCGACGTAGGTGGTAGGGCTGTGCGTGCTCCTCTGCGGCCCTCAGCTCTGGGCCAAGGTCCCGCATGCCAGTCCCGTGTCGGCCACCATCTCGGGCACAGGGGAGCCCTTAAGCACAGCGTTCCCTCAGGCGACCTGACGCCGGGCTTCTGCTACCTCTGCACAATGTCACTGATCTCTTTCACGGAACTGAGGAGTTTGCTGAAGTCCTGAGTGGCCGCCGGGCCACTCGCTGCTGTTGCCGGGCAGATCTGAAGCTCCCGGAGATTGTTCTCCAGTTTGTTGATGGCCTCGCGGAAAGCGAATTTGTTCCTCATTTGCTGGATGGAGTCCACGTAGCTGACACAGAAGGTGTAGAGGTTTTTGCCGGCCTCCAACACGGCGCTATGGCTGGCCATCTGCTCGGAGTTCTTGGAGATGGCCAGGCACAGGGCCTCGGTGCCGTCCAGGACCACACCCTTGGTGATGGTGCCACTGGCGATGCGCTCGGGAGGCTGGCGGGTTTTCCGAAGAGACACGCGTGTTGATATGAGCGGGATGAAGGCGGTGGAGGATGGCTGGTCCCCTGCCAGGGTGGAGGATGCTGACGGCAAAGTGGAGGGAGTGGGGGCCGGGCTGGCGGGGGCTCCCGCTGGCTTGGTGGATGACTGGGGCTTTGGCATGGCCGGGAGCACAGGCTTTCTGACGCCCTCACCCAGCTGGCTGGGTTTGGCAGCGTCACTGTTTACCGCTTCCACAACCACAGCCGTGGGCTTCGCCTTCCCGCTGGCGCCTGCCTCCCCGGCTGCTTCCTGGCAGGGGCTCGGAGAGGGCTTCCCGGCTTTTCCGACAGAGGCCGGCGGTGGGGGCGGCGGGGCAGGCTTGAACTTGGACAGCTTCCCCTTGTCTCTCCCCGGGGACTCGGAGGGGGGCTTGTGCCTCCTCACTCTGGATTCCTCAGCGGGGGCCCTGCTGGTCCCTCCGGAAGCGCTGGGCCCTGCTCGGCTGGCGGAGGGCGCTGGCTCGGCTGCGGCAGGTGTCCCCAGGGCCGTGGACTTCCCGGCCTCCTCCTTGTGGGGCAGACCAGCGGCAGAGGCCACCGCCTGCCTTCGGAGGAGTTTCGGAGTCAGACTGGGAGGGCTGGAGCCCGGGCTGGACTCCGCCACGTCTTTGAAGACCTCGTCAGCTGCTTCCTCCGCCTTCTTCGCCAGCCTGGGCGGGGGCGTCACCGTGCCCCTGGTCACCTGGTCAGACCTGCTCTCACTTGCCCGCTTCCGGGGCAGAGCTGGCTTCTCGCTTTTGTGTCCCCCGAACGTGGACGAGTCGAACTGCCTGCCAGTGGACTGCAGGTCCCGAGGCAGCGTGACTGACCTCCACTCCGTGTCCTTGGCCCCATGGGGCACGCAGGAGGCGGAGCAGGACCGCAGGAAGCGCTTGCTGGAGCTGCCGCCGCCGTCCTCTTCGCCGGCTGCTAATCGGCTGCTGGTCAGCGTGCTGGACTTTTTCCACAGGTGAGGAGACCGGAAGCCAGAACCCCCTGACTCCCGAAAGGCTCCATTGGGGACACCAGCCCCGCTGCTGGGCTTTGGGGACCTGGCTGGCTCGGCGGTGTCCAGGGGTGCGAGAGCAGGCACTCCGTTGCTCACTTCGCGGCCCTCCTCCTCCCCGGCCCCCTTGCGCTCCGGCTGGCCGTCCACCTCCCGGAAGGAGCTGCTGCGTTTGGGAGGGGTCGGGGCCGTTTTCTTCTTCTTCTTGATCAAGGCGCTGAACAAGTTGGTCTTCTTGTCTTTGGGGAGAAGGCGTTCATCTTCGTTCAGGCCACCATCCTGGGGGCTGCGCTCCTTCCGAGGGAGCAATGGAGACACGGCAGGCTCGTGGTCCGGGGCGTCTGAAACAAATTGGAAGAGTTGAAGTGTCCAGGTTGGAGGCTCCTGAGTGCGCGAGAGCTGAGTGAAGGGTCGGACCTGAGAACCTGACCAGCCAGAGGGTGAGGTCCCTATGAGGTGTGACCTGCAGGGAAGGACACCCCCACAGGGTGCAGTGACAGTGGGCTATTTGGTACGCTTTGGGAACAGGAAGGGGTGACCTTTTAACAAATGGAGACTCTTTAAACACGAGTAACGGCTTCTAAGAAACCTCCCCAGTGTTGCGAAGCCCCCCTCGGTGAATGACAGGGTTCTCCCGGGGCGGTGGGGGGGGGCTGCCAGGAGAGAGCTTTGCTGCTGCCCCTGTAGGTCAGGGCAGAGGCCCAGGGGCATCTCCCAGAACAGCAGGCAGCTTGCAGGGGTGTGGCTCAGGAAAAGCCAGGGGTGTCCCTAGCTCTCAGCTGGCGGAAGGAGAAGACAGAGAACTTCAAAGGAGTCCCGCGCGGCTGCACTGCCACCCCACACTCTTGGCTGGAGGTCAGAGTCCACGTCAGGGCACCCCCGATAACCCGCGGCGGGCAGAAGCGAACACCACGGCTCGCCGCCGGCCCTCTCCTGAGCCCGAAGTCCCCACCGCTCAGCTACTGGAAACCACCTCTAACACACAGGACAGAGGGTCCGAGGCCCCGGGGTGGTTCGCGAACCACGGCCTCTGCAGTGCGCTGAGCAAGGTGATCAGAGTGTTGAGAGAAAGCACTGCAATCTGGATACATTTCTTTCTTTTTTTTTTCAATGTATGGTTGCCTTTTGTGCGTCCCCTGCTGGGAGTTTGCCTGCAGGGAACTGGCCTGCAACCCAGGCATGTGCCCTGACTGGGAATCGAACCGCGATCCTCTGGTTCGCAGGCCCGTGCTCAATCCACTGAGCTACACCAGGCAGGGCTTGGATACATTTCTTACGTAAACTTTTAAGTGTACATTTTACGATACACTTAATTAATACAGTCCTGCACTAGCACATGTATATGCTTTACACGTACAGGCCGCACATTCAACTTCTTTAGATATAGGTTTATAATTTTAAAAAAGAGGGAACCATGATTCTATGGATTGGTTCAAAACATCCCATCATTCTCCCCTGACTGCTGTGGCTCAGTGGACTGAGTGCAGGCCTGTGAACCAAAGGGTCCCTGGTTCGACTCCCAGTCAGGGCACATGCCTGGGTTGCAGGCCAGGTCCCCAGTAGCGGGTGCATGAGAGGCAACCACATATTGAGGTTTCTTTCTCTCTCTCTCCAAAAAGAAATACAATCTAAAACAGAATAAATAAAGCCCACAATTCTGGCTTTGCTCTGCACCCCCCCTTAGTCTGTGGTCCATCAGAGCCCCTCCTGCACACCAGACGGGGGCTCGCCTCCACCACTGGGCCCGCTGGTCTGCAATAGGACCCCCAGACTTCTGGGGTTTGGGAGGCAGGGGGACAGCCACCACGTCAGAGCAGCCTGGTGCTGAATAGCGCTTGGCGCGCAGGAGGCACCAGATCCGACTGCTGACCTGAGCCCTCTCCTGAGCCGCTCCCGTCCGTCTCCCTGGCGGGGACCAGACAGGACACAGCTCTGGGCAATACAGAAAGCGCTGGGCTCCTCTCTCAGGTTTCATAAGCTCCTCTGAACTGTCAAAGCTGACGACTCCTAATGATCCCAGGGGCGGGGGCGGGGTGCTATGGGCAGAGGAGAACTTTCTTTTCCCCAGTGGACTGCTACCATGGGGTCCGCCTGCCCTTCTGTGCAGGCTCTACTGGCTGCTTCCCGCACCGCGCTGGCCTCGGCCTCTGGCGGGGGCGGGGTGGGGACATACCAGGCTCCCCCGGGCCCCTGGAGTGAGGCGTCTCGGGCGCGTCGGCGCAGTCTTTGTGTTCGGTAGCTCTCCTGGAGGTCCTTGTCTTGGTGGGCAGCTCTGGCGCCTGCAGCAGAGTGCTTGCAACGGCTCGCGTGCCTTTTTTCCCCAGCTCCTTTTCCACTTCTAAGAACCACCCCAAAAAACAAAACAAAAACAAAACAAAAACAAAACAAAAAAATCCATGAAAACCAGCAGCCACCAGTGGTGGTGTCGTTTTGGTGTGTCAGTTTTCTCTCTTTTTAAAGCAACCGTGGTCATCGGCACGTATTTGCAGAAAAGAGGTAAATAACGATAGAGAAACAACACTCGGTAGTTTCCGGAATTCTGCAGGGCTGCCAAAGACGGCTCCACAGTCCACCCTCCGCCCGCCCTCCCATCTCAGATTACTTGTGGGCCTGCACACTTCTCCCCCGAAGCGGACTCAAGGACCAGAGCCGGAGCCCCCACACCGCCCTCCTGCCCCAGTCTCTCACCCGACGCAGGACCCCGAAGACGGGCACTTTACCGTCTGATATGCTAGACTCCTGGAACATGGTCTCAAAGGCCTGGTGGATCTCAGCGAAGGAGGGCCGGTCGGAGGGGCTCCACTGCCAACCTGGACAGACAGGGCCGGAGGGTCACCCGGGAGGCCTTGCTAACTAGTGTGTAGCTAGCAATCCTCAAGGAAAGGTCTACGGATGAAAGAAGCATCCCGCTCCCGCCACCTGTCTTCTGCTGTGACACGTTAAAGTGACGAATGCTGCTGTGTCCACCACAGACACTAAGCGTGTGAAGAGACCGGATGCTGACAGGAGTGGGGATTACAGAGCCCCCGAGAGACGGCGGCAGCCAGAACTGCCTCTCAAACGCATTCCGCGACCCCATTCCAGCGAATGCAGACACTGTTAGGCCAAACGGCTGGCCTTCTCTCGCACCCTGACTTCCTGGTTACCACAGCCCCAAATCCTCATCAGTAAAGAAACGCTAATCAAAACAAGATTAAAGTAAGGATTAAGGACTGATCCAGCCTAGCGTTGGTGAGGATGTTGAGTCACCCATGGGCACTTCTGGTGGGGGTACATGGGTACCACCTTTTATGGAGAACAATTTGGTAAAAACCATCAAAACGCAAAAGGCAGGTGGCCCTGCGGCCAACAGCTCCACCGTCAGGAACGCCCGCTCGCGGCGGGGGAATGCGTGCAGCGGCGGGGGAATGTGTGCAACGGCAGAACCCAAACAGGCATGTAACACTGCCGAATGTTTGTCACAAGAGGCCGGGTGAATGGATACGCCATCTAACGGGACGCCAAACAGGGAGATAAACACCAGTGAGGGGCGGAGGAGAGGGAGGGAAGCTCTGCTTTATGGACATTGAGGGGGTAAGTGTGCCAACACTGCCAAGTGCAAAGAACGGTGCAGGAACGAGTTTATAAATATGGCACAAGGGGGGGGACCCCAAAACCCCGGAATTCATTTCTAAAGTACTGAGTATTTATTCTTACGTGTTTAAGTTCCAGTCACCTTTGAAGTCCTCTCCATTGGATGCAATACACCTACTGAGACGTCTTTCCCACTGCTCAAACAGTTTTTTGAACTTGTTGATTTTGGTGTCTTTTAGTGCTTTTTGTTTGTTTGTTTGTTTGTTTGTTTCACCTCCTCTGCATCAGCAAAATGTTGCCCTTTGAGGACTTTTTTCATTCGGGGAAACAAATGAAAGTCACTCGGGGCGAGACTGGGTGAACAGGGAGGGTGGGGCACGGGGTCACGCCGCTTTGGGTCAAAGCTGCTGAACAGTCAGCCTGAGTGGGCAGGGGTGCTTGTAATTCTCCCATCACAAAATGGACAAACACATTGAAAGAGTCTTCAAAAAATATTCACTGAAGCCAAACGTAGCCTCTCACAACAGCACCAGCTGGTACATGGTACAGACGGGTTCCCAGAACACCCACCTCGTGGGGGTGGTCTGCACTACAGGGCTGCACCCTCCAGAAGATAACTGTGGGGTCTTTTGGGTCCTCCCTTGTGAAACCAACCAGACGAACGTGGCCTGGAGCATCTACCTACTGTAGCAGCAGAGTGTCTGGAGGCGGGTCCAGGAATTCGTATTTAGTGGTAAGAAACCCAAGTTTGGCGTGCGTCAATCCAAAGGCCCTCACACACAAACACTGTGTACAAAGGAAAGTGGAGGGACACTGAACGGAGTCCGCCAAGTCCGCGCCAACCCATCCCGCTCACCGCTCTACAGGCGGGGAGCGGAGACAGGAGACGGACCCTCTACTCTCACTTTGCCCCCCACACAGTCCTGTGGCGGGCTGCTGCACATGCCCACACAGGACTCTAGAACTCGGGGGGGGGGGGGGGCTCACATGCTCGCATGAGTTCGTAGACCTTCTCCGGGCAGCCTTCCGGGCGCTCCATTCGATAGTCTTTCTCTAGCAGCTCGTACACCTGGGACAGGTCAATTCCCGGGTAAGGTGACATGCCGTAGGTGGCAATCTCCCAAAGCAGTACTCCAAACGCTAAAAGAAAAGAAGATGAGGAGGGTTTTTTGATTTAAGCGTCAAAAGATTTAGGCATCCCGCATTTAAAACGAGTTGCCTGGGTAGCAGACATCAGAAATCACACCCTCAGAAGCAGGCCAGGTGCTGCCAGGCTGCCGGCTCTTCACTACCCACAGCCCAGGCCAGAGTGCAACTTCCAGTTTGCTCATGCCCCAGACTAGAATGCGCCGGCAGAGAGAAGAGCACTGGGCTCGCGAGCCCCTCCAGGGTCCTGCCGGCAACGTGGCCGGTCGGGCTGGGGTAAGGCAGCAGCCCACTGCCAGTCCTGGCTCTGGGACCAGCCGGCTCCGGGCTGCAGACGGGCCCCTCCCCTTTTTGGGGCATGAGATGGTCTCCAAGGCCCCTGCCAACTCTAAAGATGAACAAAAATCTTATAAACTCTTTGAAAGTTTTGCAGGCCCAGAGTAGAGCCTTAAAATTCCTCATCCCATGAAAGAAAGCAGAACTGAGGCCCTGGAGACAGGAGTGGCTCAAGTCTAGGGCAGGGGATGAAGCCGTAACATCTTGTCGTTCCAGACAGCAGACACAGGGTCGAAAGCCACAAGGGTCTCATCGAAAGGACCAGGAGCGAAGTGAAGTTCCCACCGGTCAAAGGTGAGACAATCCGGTATCAGTAAGGAAAATAACTATGGCTCAAAACACATCAAGTACATTTAAACACACTGTACATATGCTCATTATATCACCAAAACCCGCAATAAAACCTCAGCAGTCACCACTGGGGGGGCAGGGAACCAGCTGTGAAAGCTGGAGAGCAGCAGCACGAGCGCAACGCCCAGCCTGCCTCTCCGGGTAACCTGTCCCCGCTGGCCGCACGGGACGGGGGCTGTTCCCCCTACAGAAAGGGCTGCACTAAGCAACGACTGGGGAATGAGAGAGTGAGGAAACGACCACTCGGTGACCCCTACTAAGTTAGAGGGTCTAGGCGCTGGGTACCAGTAACTGCTGAGATCATAAAGAAAAAAAAAAAGAACAACTATGTACCTACCTACCGACGAAAAACACACCATTGCCTATGAAGAACTCGTAACTAAAAAAAACAAGTCAAACCCAAACATGGCCAGCTGTTAGATGCAGCTGCACACTTGGTAGGAACACTGAAGAGAGAAGAACATGTTAAGTCACACCACGTGGGTATAACAAGCAAAATCCAGAACGTGGGAACATTTAAAGGGTAAATGACAGTACTTCTTCAACCAGTCGAGAGAAGCAGATGGAGAGGGAACCGGGGGTCTGGAGGAACATACCAGCTGACCACCTGTGTAAACCACATCTGGCTCTCACGTCTAACAGACTACAACACAGAAGTATGACTTTCATGATTCAAAGGGAAATTTGAACACTTACTGGACATTTGATAATACTCAGAAATGACTGTCAGTCTTGGGAGGCGAGGTGATTTGATTATAAGCATAAAAAGCCATCTTTTAGGAACACTCATTCTGAAATATTTACGGACAAAATATGGTGCCTGGGATCTGCTCCCAAATCCAGGTGGGAGAGGGCGGGACAGAGGCCGTGAGTGCGCCCGGAGGCGGGGCCAGTGAGGCCAGAGGCCAGTGCTCACTGGGCACGGGGGCCTCCTCAGGGCGTGCTGCACTTGGCCACAGTAAAAAGTTCTTAAAAAAGTAAAAATAAAACTATCGTCCCGTGAGGCTTCAGGGTAGCGTGGGTACCACCCTACTGAAAGCCCAAACCCAACGACAGGGCGTTCCCAGCACAGACGGAGGCGGTGAAAACGTGGGGGAGAACGGACCAACAACCAACCGACCTGGAGAAGCAACGGCCCCTGGGAGGGCAAGGAGGGAACAAGAGCGGCCCTTACCCCAGACGTCAGACTTGATGGAGAACTTGTTGTAGGCCAGACTTTCAGGTGCGGTCCACTTGATTGGGAATTTGGCCCCGGCATGGGCTGTGTAGGTGTCCCCTGTCATTAGCCTGCTCAGGCCGAAATCAGCCACCTTCACCAAGTGGTTCTCCCCTACCAGGCAGTTTCGGGCGGCGAGATCTCTGGGAAAGGGAAACATTCCTCCGTGAGTTCCCGGCCGGCTCTCCAGCTTCACGAATCCACCACCGACTCTGGAGAAAGGGAGGCCGGTGCCCTGGAAACTTGCACGAACTCCCCGGTGAGCAGAGCCCTCCCCTCTGCACCCGCATAGGCGGCCAGCACGGTGAGGGGCAGCAGAGGGGGCCCTGTGACCCGGAGTGGGTGGTTACGCTGGGACTCAGTCGCCTCGTCCGTAAAATGGAAACGGTAAAAACAGCACTTCTGAGGGTAATGACCATGCAGAGTGCCTAGAGAACGGTGAGCGTTGTCTAAGTGGTTGCACCGCTGTACGCAGGCACCAGGGACACACACAGGCGGGCCCTCGATGGAGGGACACTCACGTTGGCGTCGGCCGCTGCTTGTCCCATCCAGACTTGGGAGGACAAACGCAAACGAAGCCCAGAGCACTCTCTGCCCGAATTGGGTTTCCTCTTCCTTTCTGACGCCCACCCAGGTATTTCCTAGGACTCTTCTCCAGTATAAACAGCCTCCTCCCACTTCCGGATTCTACTAGGGAGGGAGGCAGGCGAGGCGGGAGGGGTCTCATCTCTGGTTCAGGGACGTTAACCATGAAATCACGAGGCAACCAGGGACAGAGGGGCGAGGGGAGGCAGCAGCTGAAGGGATGGCTACGCCCAGCAGCTTGGTCATCAGCTGCTGAGGGAAACTGAACACAGAGACTTGGGCCTAATGGGATTTGGGGGAAGGATTTTAAGTCCGTCCAAACGAAGAGGGAACGGACCTAGCAGTGCAAGGCAAACCGGAAGTCAAGAAATCTCAATTTGCAGCCTCAGAGGGCTCACACTCTTGAGTGATGGGAGCATGGGACTCCGGGCGTCGTGAAGCACAGAAAATGTGCCCGACGAGGAACTGCCAGCGTCTCCCACACACTGCCCCCGCTCCTCGCCGTGCACACTTCACGCACGGGCCGCTTCCTCGGGTTAATTGGGTAGGAAAGGTCGCGGCGGTGGCGTGGAGAACACACTGTGTGAAAGACTCCAGCACAGCCCGTCAGGCCCTGTCCTGCACAGGCTGTCACTCTGCTAGGACGCCGTTTCCACCACCCAAGAATGCGAAGACCACGATAATTGTGGCACGCTTGAAGGTCAAGAACACTCCAGGCTTTAAAACAGCAAAAACGCTTAATTCAGAACCATAGGCACACGACTCTGACAACTGTGCAAACACTGCTGAGCCAGACGACATCAAGTTCGGTGGGGAATGAAACGATAATGAAGAGAAGGGGCCGGGGGGGAGGGCACGTGATGCAAATGCAAAACCCACGCACTGGTTACCGCCTCGGGTTTGTGTGAGAGCAACGCCCGCTGCTCTGAGGCAGAGGCTGCGAGGACGCACGCCAGGCTGAGACCCACTTCAGGAGCTGTGATGATCAGGAAGGAGACCTTTTACGAATCATTTAACACTCTACTTAGTCAGAATGGTTCCGAGGTGAGCTAATTCTCACCCCAGGGCGATTCACTGCTCTGCTGGCCCGGAGTGGAGGCCGGCTGAGGTCAGCCCTGGACGCTCACCCAGAGCCGGCGACGTCAGGAACCCAGCGTTTGCCGTCATTCCAAGGCCTGACATGTGGCCAGCACGAAAGTTAGGGGCTGAGCCCAAGTCCTCAGAGGCTCCTTTTTGCAGAAGGACCGGGCCCGGCTTACCCCAGGGCTCCGTGGGCAGGCGCCCACCCACCGGCCCTACCTGTGGATGAAGTTCTTCTTCTCCAGGTACTCCATGGCTGAGGAGATCTGCGTGGCCATGTACAGCAGCACCACCGCGCCCACCTCCTGCCGGCTGCACTCCCGCAGGTAGTCCAGCAGGTTCCCGCAGGTCATGAACTCGGTGATGATGTAGAACGGTGGCTCCCGGGTGCACACCCCTGCCAACGAGACACCCAGGCTTCAGGGCAGCGCTGCTGGCAGCCGAACAGACGTCAGGAAGGGCCGGCCCTGAAGGAAGGCGCTCCTGAACGGCAGCTGACTCTGCCCCCAAGTCCTGGCCCAACTTCGAATCCGCGTCCAAGCACTCGGGACTTGGGGTTATGTTGACGCGGAAGGACATGGTCACCCTCTTTTCTGCCTCCCAAGCCAGTGGACTTGAGCAGGAGAAGCTGTCGACACGTGCAGCAGCCAAGGCCAGGCCATACCCGCAAGTCACTGCTGGTTCACCCCCCAGCGGTCACGCACGTCTGGCGGTCAGGGCCACTCGCAGAAGCACTCCCGGGGAGCAATGTTCAAGAGTCTTCAGTCTCAAAAGCCAGTCTGGGATTTGTGTTTCACTGTGTTCAGATTCCAATTTCACGTGCCCACCTTCCCTCTTCCACACCCCCTCCCAACACACACCGTCAGCCCCATGCAGGCCTCCTGAGCCAATGGCTGAGTGTGCACAGAGAACAGCTGCCCGGGTTGGGAATCCCAACACAGGCAGCCATCCGCCTGTGCTGTAACGGGGCCGCACCCCCAGAGGGTTTAGTCCGAAGGGCCGCACACACTCACCAAGCAACTGTACTAGATTAGGGTGCTTGATCTCCTTCATTACCGCAGCTTCCTTCAAGAACTCTTCCACTTCCATGGTGTCTTCCTGCAGAAAAAAAGTGGTAAAATTATTCCAGCAAGGCCTGGCTGGTGTAGCTCAGTGGATTGAGCACAGGCTGTGAACCACTGGGTCCAAGGGTTGCCGGTTCAATTCCCAGTCAGGGCACATGCCTGGGTTTCGAGCCAGGTCCCCAGTGGGGCTACATGAGAGGCAACCACACGTTGACATTTCTCTCCCTCTCTTTCTTCCTCCCATCCCCTCTCTCTAAAAATAAAAAAATAAAACCTTTAAATTAAAAAAGTATTTCAGCAAGTGACGTGTTTAAGTGGGAGAGCACACGTGGATGGTCACTGGCTGCAGCATCAATGAACCAGCCTCCTGGGTGGGAAGCTCCGACCAGCGCGCTGCCTGCGCAGGGCCCCGGCCGCTGAGCACTGCCTCGGCGGGCGGAGAGTGCTGCCCGTCAGCGTGGGGCCCGGAGCGCCCCACTCCCCCAGGGCACCACGTGTCAAGGCTGGCCTGCGTGTCGGCGACTTGCTTCGGGTGGCTGCCGCACACTGTATCTGTCCCCATCCCCCGTGGGGTCTGCAGGGGCGAGGGGTTGTGGACAGGCAAACACCACAAACACGGTACTACCTCCCCTCAGGAGCAGCTGGTGTTCAAGGTGTCCTTACAGGCGTAGAGAAAACCAGCCACGGGGAGAACCTGAAGTGTGCCCGGCGTGAGGGAAGAGACCCTGCTGACGCACGAGGGTGCTGCTCTGCTGCCGCGGGAGGGACGCTCAGCCTGCGGCAGAGACAGAGGCTGTGGCCCTGCCCCGGGACTCAGTGCCGGGGCCCCGAGGGAGCGGCCACCAACACCTGCCAGGTCAGCTGCCCAGAGTCTGAAACCGTCCTCCGCAGCAGCTTCCCAGATGCGCCCGCAAGCTCCCGGTGGCCAGCACGGTGTCTGAGCGCCGAGGGGCGATGGCGAAGTGCTTGAGAGCCCAGAGGACATGTGGCGTTTCTGCAGTTCCTCACACGGTCGGAGTCCGGGCTGGCGGTGTTTCAGCCCGTGCGCTGCAGGGGTTTTTAAAGTGTGCAGGCCCTGACCAGTTAGGGGCGCTGACTGCTCCTCCCTTCGACTGTCGGATGGGAGGATGGCAGCAGCCAGCACTGCCGCAGCTGTTCAGTGTGAATGAATCACAGTTACGCCTGCTCTCTGCAAGCGCGGCGCACAGACCAGCGTGCGGCACCATGTAGGTGACTGGTCTGCGTGTGCACGAGACCGAGAAGGCTGCAGGCGCGGCTCCAGCTCTGGTCCAGAGCACTGCGACACCTGGCCCTGCCACGCAGGAGCCTTGCTGTGACTTAAGCCGGGCAAACCTCTTCTGGATTCAATGAACCCACTGTCCTCGAACAGGAGGCTGGTGTGGGGATGGTGTTTGCTGAGAGGCCTGCCTATGAAGGCTGAGGAGGGCGCAAGATGCTGCCCCCGAGCTTCAACACGGAGTGTGAGTCTGTCTGAGGGGGAAGGTGGCGTGGGGGGGTGAGGAGCGGCTCCCTGACAGCTAGATGCCCCCAAGAGCAGAGCTGTACACATGGTACCTGTCCCTTCCGGAGACAGGTCTGCAGTGTCCCTGCTATCTTGCTCCCCGGCTGCCCCATCCTGGCCCCTGACCTGAGGGGACCTCCAGAGGACAGGACGGTCTCTCCCGGCACGTTCCCGCTCTGGTCTGCCATGTCACCCAGCAGAAGCGTGGCCGATGAGTTATGTGCCAGCCCATTATCGCTTTGCTTAGTGGCTCTGTAACAATGGCGACCCGCTCTGACTCCCGGTTACCATGGGTGGCGGTCTCTGTGTTGAGCCTCCGGGGGGAAAGGACCTATCCTGCTGCCACCCCACTGGCGGGTTGCTCTTCTGAGTCCTCTGCTCCTGACCGTGCTTGGCTGACCACGCTGTTTTGGGCGTGGAGTGCGCTGGCTTTCCAGGGTGACACACTGGTGTCAAAAGTTCACGGAAGGGCTGGCAGCTTGCAGAATCTCGCTTGGCCGAAAGTATGTTCCAAAAGTAGCTCTCCCGTGAATTTTTAGACATGTGGAGTGTTTTTTATTTTGAAGCATCATGTAATAAACCACGACAGTGACATCGTTTCAAAAGCATCACCTGCTCTTTCAGCTACTGTTCCTTTTCCAAAAGAACCGAGGTCCAGATCCCAAGACGGAGGCCCACAGAACCACGCAGCTTCCCAAGGCGCCCTCTTTGCTTTTTGTCCTCTCCGTTCATTTGTACACACGCATGTACATGTGTGACGGTTGGTGGGAATAAACCCCTTTTCTCCCTTTGGGGACAACTGGTGGGAACTTGTCTCCCCTGCTGGACGCAGACCTGGTCCAGCCTAGGACACACACTGCTGACGGAACACAGCACGCAGCTGTGCTGACCTGGCAACACCCCCGACGCTCTCTCCTGTTGTATTCCTTCGCTCTTACTTAAAAACCTGCCATCATCGTTTTGAAGCGAATTCCTCCCTTTAATAGTAAAATAGAGCCCTGGCTGGTGTAGCTCAGTGGATTGAGCGCGGGCCTGCAAACCACATGATCGTGGTTCAATTCCCAGGCAGGGCACATGCCTGGGTTGCAGGCCAGTTCCCAGCAGGGGTGAGTTCCCAGCAGGGGATGCATGAGAAGCAACCACACGTTGATGTTTCTCTTCCTCTCTCCTTCCCCTCCCCTCTAAAGGTAAACAAATAAAATAAATAAATAAATAAACAGTAACATAGAACTGAGACTAACTAGGATTCAGACCGAGACAAAGCTGTGCGTTGTGGGGGTGTCAGAGAGGGACACGGACCACCTGGCCTCTCTGCACAAGCACCGCCTGGCCTGGCCCGGATGCGGGCAGACCTTCTGGCTGGTGCCGCCCAGGCCCTGCCACTGCGTGACGGTCCTAAGTGACTCTCAGAAGGCACAGCACAGAGGCTGCCTCTGACCTGCTCTCTCCTCACCTGCAAAATGGAAAGAAAGGCAGCACCCCCCACACGCACAGAGCGCCAAGTGCAGTGCCCAGACCCTGGCCGGCGCTGCATCTGCAGACCTTGCCTCTGCCATCAGGGAGACGGCGGCTCTCCACTCCCGACCAGCAGACGAGGCAGCCTGCCCGTGGGGAAGACGGCTGCCCTTTCAACGCTGCGTCCCTGTCGTTCTCACAGACACGCGCTCCCAGACTCAGCGCCTCACAGGAACCTTCGGGCCAGCTCCAGCTGCTGGCTCACTGGCCTGGCCCCCAAGAGCAGGTGTTCTAGGTCATGAAGAAGAACGCCATGTTCAGACGGCTCCACACCCCGCTGCTGCGGCACAGAGGCCAGGGCTCCCACCTGAGGCCAGTTTCCACGTGTCTCTGGTTCTTACCCAAATGCAGGTGAGCCAGGTTACAGCCACAGGGAAGCGCCCCCCCCCCACGTTGGGGGGGGGCAGACCTTTCAAAGGCCTGCGAGTTTGGAAACACGGGCAGGCAGGGCAGAGCTGCTGAGGGCGACTAAAGGTGGTTCACACACCAGACGTGGGGCTGGAGGGAACCGGCCCACGGAAAGCACCCCACAGAGGGGCCCCAGGACCCCGGCCCCCAGACACAGCTGCTGCCCCAAGCTCCACGGCCAGGAGAGGCACCACCGCCAGGCCAAGTGCAGGGGCACCAGCGGCCCTGAGCCGCGCGCCCCCGAGAGGTGAGCCAGTGCATGGACCGCCCACTGTCAGGGCTGTCAGGGGCCCTGCTCACGCCCGGAGCGCTCCCATAAAGCTGGTCTCCTCTAGGAAAAGGACAGGATGTAACCCGAGCCAAGGGTGCCCTGGGCTGGGGAGGGCGAGGTGAGTGGGCCCCTCCTCGACACTGCCAGCAGAGCAGGACTAGGTGTGAGCTCCCTGGGAGGCACTTGGGAGCGGGAGCAAAACCGTAAAGGCACGTGGCCCATGACCCAGCAAGTCAGCTCCAGGGGCTGACTACCAGGACACTCCCCTACCATGTGCGCACACAAGGAGCACCCCGTGGCACCACTGCGCCAGCCAGGAACTGGAAGGGCCACAATGCTCGGGAAGGGCTGGTGCCTACCGGGACCCAGCCACACCAGAATGGGACAAGGTCCCGTGCACTGGCGAGGAGCACCGTCGAGTCACACCGAGCAGACAGCAGATGGCACAGAGCAGTGCCTGTGGCACGCTGCCACAGGGGTAGACAACGCACACGTGGGCTGCCTCTGGAAAGACACAAGGATCAGGGCCAGGAGGTGGCGAATCTTACCCGTCTGAAGAATATCTGAAGTCAACATTTCACAGCAACATCACATTCCACTATTTTAATGGCCAATTAGCCAGTCAGCTTATGATTCGATCTTAACGCCACAACCGGACTAAGAGCAAGCTTCTGCAAGTTACATAACTTACGCAGCCGTTTCACAGAAAAGGGCTGACTTACAAACTAACTTTGGAACACAGCCGCGTGAAACGTGGAGCTCTTTGCACTTGACTGCTGGCTCTGAGGCACATCCTGCCTTTAACAAGGGTGAACTCAAGCCTACAGCCTACTGAACATTGTCAAAATTCGGACTAACAGTTGGTTCCCCATCGCAGGGGACCTTCCTTGGCTGTAAGTCCAGCTTCCCACCCATAGGGGTTAGCCTAGTGACGCCTTTCTTCGTTTTCTCTCCTGGTCATCCTTATGCCCTGAGGGTATGGGACCAAAGCTGCCTACGGTCCAATGACAAGTCCTGGTTAAAGGCAGGGTCTTGCTCCCCCTGGTGGCCAAGGAAGAGCGGGCCTGCCCTCTGAGGAGCCAGCAACACAAACCAGGCAGGACGGGCAGGAGGAGGAGACCAGGCGCAAAGAGGTGCTGAGCCAGTGCTCGTCTGGGCTGGAGCTCCGGGGGTTTCCAAGGAGCCTTGAAGCGAGTGGGGGACAGGTGGATTTTAGGGTGCATAACTGTGGTTTAAGGGCACTTTCCGTGGTATCTGAGGAATAAGAACCGGAGTAACAAAACAATACTGACTGGGCCGGGCAGCAGGGGCCTGGGTGTGCGCCCGGCTCTGCCGCTCCTGGCTGTGAACCCCCTGCACTTCTGGGCCCCCGCCCGTCCCGAAACGGTGGTGATCACGGTACTTCCCTTCTCCGCAACTGTTGTCAAGTGTCAACGGGACACTCTGCGAAAGGCACTCAGCACTCTGCCAGAGCCCGGCAGGTGCCAGCCATTACTGTCACTCCCAGCCCACTCAAGCCCTCCATTGTGGAGCGGGACCGATGCTCACAACACAGATCCCAACTCTGCCTGGCAGGCGGGACACAGAGATGTGCAGGGTGCGGGACGGAGGGGCCCTTGGTTCACCAGCTGCTCAGTGCCACGCTGCGGGTTAGTGTCCTCTGGAAGACCGAGCACGCCCCTTCCCCTAACTGGCTGCCACCTGGGGTGGCGACTCGCAGAACCCCATGCCACCAGGTGTGGTGACTTGGGACCGTAAACTAATAAGGCTCTTGGGAAAATCAGTAAAAGCATAACAATAGGTAGTAAGAAGCATAACAATACGCCCTAGTGAAGAGTGCTCTAAAACCACTGCTTCTGGGCCATCCCCATTCCCCGGGGTGAGCGGTCCTCCAGCAGCGGTGCTGAGCTCCATGGGGTCCCCACTCAGAACCCAGGGTTCTGAGAAACCCACAGCGGCGGCTCCTCGGTGGGGTTCCCCCCCACAGGCCATGGTGTATGAGCTGTCTTTTTTTAAAGTTCCAAACAGGCCTTGCCTGGATTAAAATCTAGTGGAGTTTTTTTCCTCTTCCATGCTCCTTGTTCGCCAGTCCTTGCAAACCTGTGGGTGGTGCCTAGGCCTTTAGCAAGGTCTCCTGCTGGTCGGGACCCAGTGTCTCTGGGCGGGGCTGTCCACTGTGCCCCTCCCTGGCTGGACTTGCCTGATCTGGGAGAGGAGGGCGGTGGCTACTCCACTTTTTCCAGGGCTCGCCAGTGTTGCCACCTCCCGAAACACGAACCCTGTCGTCACATTCCTGGGCCTCAAGTCCTGCTGTGTGCGCCACTGCCTCCAGGATGACCCCCCAGCGCCCTCTGACTGGTGTCTCCTCTGGCCTCTGTCCCCTTGGTCAGCTCTGCCCCCGCACTGTGGCCCCGGGCCCCAATTCCCTTCAGTGCTCTCTCCCTGCCAAGCAGAGCCCACCAGCCCCTCCATCCATTCCTGTGAAGTGACCAGTGCCATGTCTGTGCCGACTATGGCCCCTGTCACACTGAACCACAATAACTGTTACACTTGCCTATTTCTCCTAACTGAACTATCTACCAGTAACCAGACCGTCCTAACTACCTGGACCAGCCTGAAGTAACAAACTAATTCATTTTCACAGTCCCAGTGTTAAGCTGGGGTCCCACAAACAGAAGTGAGGAGCTCAATAAATGCTCACTAAGTATTTTTTTAAAGCCCGATTTGGAAAACATCCAGGAGGCCTCAAGGTGACCCCAAATTACACCGCCACTCCCACCAACAGTGTCAGCCTTTCCCCAAGGACAGACTACCAGGACACACTAGGTGTAGCGCCAGGAAGCCTCCTTAGGTCCTGAAAAATTAAAGAATGCAACCTTTTCTCTACGTTGGCCAGAAATCCTAACTTCCGTTTCACTGTGCCCCCTCCCCCCACCAAGAAGGGATCAGGGAACTGAGAGTTCCTAACAAGCAAGCGTTTGGGCTGCATGGTTCTCACAGCGTGTGCCTGGCTGACTTCTGAGCATCACGCACAGCTGGGCCCCTTCTTCCCACCAGTGGGGGTCTGGGTTCTTTTTCTTTAGCTACAGAAAGGGGCTCACTCGCAACCCCCAGCACATGGCAGCCTAGTTGGAGTTCACTTGAAACAAGTGAAAACACCGCATGTCAACACTAGGGGGCACTCTCACCACAGGCAAAGCACGCATCACCATTTTTGAAGAAGGCTACAAATTAAAACTCGCTTCTCTGGCTTCCTAAAGATTCCAAAGAACTTCAAAAGAAAAACCAACCACCTGGAAACTCCCCACACTACGCCCCAGTTGAAGGGGTGCACGAAAGTCACAGATAACAAGAAAAAAGCGGGGGGGGGGGTGTAGGTGATCTGAGTCATTAGGCAGAAGCTTTAACCAGTGTCTCCCTAATTCCAGAAGCTGGACACACAATAAAGAATGCAGGAACCTGCTACGAACCAAACACCACTTGCCTTTCAGATCTGCCAACAAAAACCCGCAGAAACGTCAAACACGTTTTGGCTAAATCTCCCTTCAAAACTTACAGTTTTTATTTCCCTCCTTCCCTTAACTCGCAATAGGAAGTGATTCAAATGCCACACAAACAGATCGGAAACCCACGGCTTTAAAAGACTCTTCCGGTAGAACGAAAACACTTCTCCAAATGACTAATCTTCCACACAGAAACCACGGCACTGCCCAGCCCCACCACACGCGAAACGCCGAGCAATCAGGAGCAGGACCCAGTGCGTTCACAGAACCACCACAACAGCAGGAGGCCGGGAGAGCACAGGCGGCCCTGCGTGGACACGGCCACCCCGCCTACCTTCAAGGTCTTCACGGCCACGGTCAGGCTGTACTTCTTCCACACGCCCTCGTAGACCTCGCCGTACTGGCCTCCCCCCAGCTTGTGCTTCATGGTGATGTCGGTGCGCTCCATCTCCCACTTGTCGTAGTTGGGGGACACGCCGTAGACGGTGGGCTTGTTGCGCTTGGGGGCTGGGTAGTGCAGCGTGGTGATGAGCCCGTCGGCCACGGTGGAGTGGTGGTGGACCAGCTCGGCCAGGGTGTTGAAGCGGCTCTCGGAGGAGACGTAGAGCTGCGGGGACAGGGACAGGGACAGCCTTCAGCCCAGAGCAAGCACAACCCCATCAGCGCCAACAAACCAGCTCTGCCAGGCCCTGGGGTAACGCGCAGCAGGACCGCAGGCAGACGGACCAAGCGCTGGGCCAAGCGCTGTGTGTGCTGCGATTCACTGGCTGAGGCAGAGAGGCAATAAAATGCCCCGGGGCCTGTGCCCCTGCTGCCCCCCAACTGAAACCCCCCACCTGCCTCACCCTCACAGCCTGCTCTCTCTGACCGACCCACACCCAGTGTAAACGCCCACGAAGTCCCCCCTGGGCCCCCCACCCTCAAGTCCTCGCACTAGTCTCGTCACCTGTCTTCTCTGCTCCGTCCTTACCCGGACCCATCACACCGTTTCATCAGCCCGTTTGGTGTCTGCCTGAACCTACTAGGACATCAGCCCCACAGGAGGGAAGCCCTGAGCTACTCACTATTGTCCCACGACCCCCAGGTGGACAACAAGAAGTGGGCATATGACAGGCACTCAGTGACAGCTGTTGGTTACATTAGTGAAGAGCAGAACTTAAAAAGTGTTGCTGGTTGGAATAGAAATTTTAAAAAGTGCTTATTAAAACCTATCCTTATTTCCTATAATTATGCTGGTATCTGGATGTGACCAGAGAAGAGAACCTCTAAACAAAACACGAATCTCCTCATTCCTTGCTGCCTGGACTCGGGCCAGGCAGGAGGCATCAGAGGCCACGGCCTGCCTGGCCCAGCAGTGAGCCCACGTGGGGTGCCCCAGGGGTCCCCAGCACAGGGAGGCCAGGAGGCGGAGTCCACACACATGCACCCTCCGGCCTCTCTGAGCCGCACACCTGCGCCCGCTCCGCCCACACCCAGCAGAGACCGGAGGCGGCACCGGAGGCGGCAGAGGGCGGCAGTGTGGGTGCTGGCAGCTGTCTTCCTCCTCCGCTGTTTGTTTCAGTGAGGTGGTGAGGGCATCGATTCCACACTGAAACCCGCACGGAGCACGTGGGCTCCAGGCGCACAGAGAGGACTGTACCGGCTCCCGAAGGGTAGCCGGCCAACGGCCCTGAAGGTTGAAAGGACATTAAAATCATGACAAGGCACCGCATCGCAAAGATGTGGGAGGAGGAACACGGTTTGGAAGTGATGATGCGGGGCAGGGAGGGGAGGGACAGATCAGTCAGCTGGTCTGGCCCCCTCTTCCTGGTCAAGCCGTAGTACCTATCTTCTTACTTAGAAAGGAGAGAGGGGGGAGGGGGCCAGACGCGTGTGTGGCAGGGCAAGGTCTCGGCTGCGGGTCATGGTCGGCTCGGAGGCTCTCTCTAGGTCGTAATATCAGATAACTGAAATATTTTAGAAGAAGGAAATGAAAACAAATTTACAAGTTGATCCCTTCTATAACCTTCAACAGGGTAAACAAGATTCATTGACAAATTTTTTTTGCTGCTCGAGGAAGGAAATGACGTAGATGAACTGTTAAGACTCAGGCAACACCATGGCAATCGGTGGCTTAGAGGTTTACAGTTTAAAATCTTTCGGCGGCAATTCTACTAAGATAAAATTCTGAGCAACTTGTCCCTCTGTGAGATGGTGCTTCCTAAATGTACGAAGGGACCTGTGAGGAGGGGGCGGCGTCCCGCCAGGTGGCCCCCCTCTTTCATGGAGAGCACCGAGGAGAAACCTCCAAGGGAACCACTCCAGGCACAAGTCTGTGACACGCCCCGGACACGCCCCGGCCCTGAACACACACAGAGCTGGCGGGGGTAGGGGAGTGAAGCAGCCCTAACGCCCCGCCTCTCCCTGGAAGAGCTGCCAGGTGTCCAATCACATCGGGCTGCAGCGCTCCAAGCCCCATTCTCCTGGGCTAGCTGTCTCCCCACCAAGGAGTGGGGAGAGGAGAGAAAGCCATTCCAAGAAGGCATCCCCTGGAATCAGAGTACCTCCCCTCCGCCCCTCACCATCCACTTGGAAATCCCTGGCACAGGACACAGGACACAGGACACAGGACGGGGCAGGTCACCAGGGAGCAAGGCCCGTTACTCCCCCGCCTCAGCTGGAAAGGAGTGCTTCCCCAACCCAGGGATCCCGCTCCTCCAACTACACAGACGCTAATGGCTCCCTAAACCCTAGTTCATAGAGGATTTATTCTTGGTCTCATCTGATTCCCTCACAGGCTCCTTGGTTAGAGATTTCAGAGTTATTGGAGACTTCACTGAACAGTCAAACTTTATCCTTTTCCATAATTAAATTTACAGACCCTGTGGCTTAGTTCATCTTTCAATGTAAAATTTATGCACTGAAACATTAAATATTAAAACTACTCTCCCTTAAATGCATTGCACAGCATCTTCTAACACTCACAAAGTCTAATGGCTTTCTTCTGATTCATTCTAGTTTCTGGGCAGCTTTTGCTAGTGACCTGGGCAGTCTCCACCAGGAATTCATGGCCTGTTCCGAGAAGAAAGTGAAATCAGCGTTATGCACGGCACGTCATTACGCTATGCAGCTGGTTACATAAACACCCCAGTGCTTAGCCAGGGCTGGGCCTCTTCCTGATCATGCAGGAACCCCAAAGCCAGGACTTGTCAGACAAACAACAGAATTGCCTTCCTCCTGGCCGCCATACTCGCAGGCTTATCAGAGCTCACATTTGTGTGCCTTCAGCCGCCTGAAACTCTGGGGTCCTGCCTTGGATACATTGTTTACAGGCTGCATGGCCAGGAGCCCTGTTCCCAGGGCTTCTCACACACCAGCAGCAAGGCAGTACTTAATAATTTAGCAGAGCTGAGTGCCGATCCCAGTCTCCTCCGAAAGGAAAGGTCAGCAAGGTTTTAGCAGGCTTTCCCCCTGGATGCCAGCACCTGCCGAGCCACTGTCAGCGTGCGTAAAACTGAAAATTCGACAGGTGACTCATTTGGCCCATCCTGCTACTCTGGCTAACGCTTGAGCCCAAATTCTATTCCTGTCAACCTGAACCTGGGAATTCAGCAGACTGAGGAAATAAATGTCAGTCGGCCATCTCTCTGAAGAAAAGACTCCATCATGGGCTCTAAGAAATTATGAAACTTGCCCTGGCTGGTGTGGCTCAGTGGATTGAGTTGCTGGCCTGCAAAGAAAGGGGTTTCGGGTTCAATTCCCAGTCAGGGCATGTGCCTGTGTTGTGGGCCAGGCCCCCAGCAGAGGGCGCTCAGAGGCAACCACACATTGATGTTTCTCTCCCTCTCCTTTCCCCCCTTTAAAAATTAAAGAAAAATTTTATTTGTTTAATGAAACTTAACAGTGGCACCCCACAGAAGTAACCAGAACTAAGGACAATTAAGGCAGGGGGTGGTGGGGACAAATCAGTCTTTAATTCCACTATGTGGTTGGCAGAGGACCACAAATACCGAGGAAGCAGGGGGAACGAGAACCAAAGCCTGGGGGGCTGAGAATTTAGGCTGGCGAGTCTTTTGGGAAAGGTGTGGCCCTTCCCAGAGTCCAGCTCTCAACGTCCCCCAAGTCCTGGGCTCCGGCCCTGAGCTGCTGCTGGAAGTTATAACGGAGAGAGAGGTGAACCAGAGACAAGAGGGTGGGGACAGAGAAATCCTTTGGGGGCTTAGACAAGAATCTTTGAAATTCAGTTGTTTTCTAAAGATTAGCTAATTTGAAAATAAGAATTAAACTTGTTCAACCCCAGCCTGTCTCTCCTACCAACCGTACATCTTTCCCTTTGAAACCCAAAAAGGGCCCTGGCCAGTGTGGCTCCGTTGGCGGTCTTGGTGGGCCAAAAGGTCGCAGTCAGTCCCCGGTCAGCTCCTGGTGGCAGGTTCAGCCCCCAGTCGGAGCATATGTGAGGCAGCCGATGGACGTTTCTCTGACATCGATGTCTCTCTCTCTCTCCCCGCTCCCTTCCCTCCTCCCCCCCTTTCTCTGAAATCAATGGGCCTGTCCTCGGGTGAGGACACAAAGAAGCCCAAAAAGGACTGTGGCAGAGCTCCGCCACGAGCAGCTGTCACTGCCGAGAGATACAATTGCATGTGTCACCGCAGTCTCTCTGGTCTGACGCTGCCCCCCACTCATTCCAGGAAAAGGATCCTCTGCAGAGGGTCGGCCTGGTGTGCCCGGGGGCCGAGAAGTCTCCAGGTACTCAGAGAGCTGAAGGGAGAGTCTTTGCCAGGGAGGGAGAAGGGCAGAGGTCCAGGATGCTTGGAGGAGCGCGCAGTGGTGGAGCGCGCCTGACCAAATGAGTCCCCCGTGCTCCAGCTGGAGCGGAAGGAGCCCCTGGCACACACCAGCGTTGAGACGGAGGGAGCATCTTCCTCACCGCTGACTCTCGAATCTGCAAGCCTTTCGTCCCATACGTAGCCTAGCTCTCTCCCTTTGAGCTGTCAAACTAGATCAGGCCTGCCTACAAGGACACCGATCAAACAACTCCATGGAAAACAGACGGCCACCCTGTTCAACATAAACCTCGGCTGACGGCTTGGTGCAGGTGGCTTGCCCTGGACGAGCAGCACAGGAGGGAGCAGCATGGGGGGGAGCAGCACGGGTGGGGGAGCAGCACGGCACCTGCAGGAGATCACTGCCCCAAGGTGTACTCTGCTGCTGTAATTCATGAAGAAGGCCACGTGGGGTCCAAAGGCAAGGCTTCGAAGGGCCACCCTGCCAGAATACACCCTACAGAATGGAAGGGCCTTGTTCCACATCTAGGATGAGACAATGCCCCCAAAAGCAAGCTGACAAGCCTGCTCTCTAGTGGCAGGCCACCAGCAGACTACGCCGTCTGCTGCACAAACCGCTGTGCTGGCACGGAGACATTGCCGTGAGGAAAAGCATCAGGTATTGGCAACGGGACTTGGGCCAGACGACTTTAACACACGTGGGGAAACAAGGTAAGAACATCTCTCTCCCTCCCTCTCTCTCTCTCCCCCCGGCCCACACACACGTCCAGAAAATATCCAGCCATGTGCTGTGAAAAAGAGACACATTTATTGAGATACAAGAAACACTGTATTTTGGACAATACCACCTCAGTCTCCTTCGAAGTTGGCACCTTGGGACCTCACACAGTTCTCCCAGCGTCTCTTCCACTGTTCACAACACTCTTCAAAGTCCTTTGTGGGAATCACCACCAGCTGCCCTATTGTATTTTCCTGAATCTCATCGATGGTCTGAAATCTCTTCTCTTTCAAAGGTGATTTTAGTTTTGGGAACAGCCATAAGTCACAGGGCACCAAATCTGGCTGTAGGGAGACTGAGTCACCTGGACGATTTGATATTTCACCAAGAAAAAACCTCTGCACCAGATGGGATGAGTAAGTGGGAGCTTTGTCACGATGAAGCTGCCAGTCACCAGATGCCCACAATTACGGCCATTTTCGTTGAACTGCATCTCTCCACCGCTGAAAAACAGTGAGGTGGTATCCCCATTAACAGTTTGGCCTGGAGAGGCGCACTCATGATGGACAACACCTTCCCAATCGGCAAGACACAGCCAACATGGTCTTGATCTTGCTGTGACTCTGCCGTACCTTCTTCCGGCGTGGAGAACCAGGCGGCTTCCACGGGGCACTGGGCCATTCTTCCGGGATCACAGCCCTAGACCCACGATTCATCTCTGGTTATGAGCTTCTCGAGGAAACCTGGTTCATCGGCAGCGGTCTGAATCAGGTCGTTAGCAACTGCCCCACAGGTTCCTTCTGCTCTGGTAGCAGAAGCCGTGGAACCAATTTTGCCACAACACGTTTCAGGCCAAGGTCCTATGTCAAACTCTCAGACACAGCAGTTTTCGGAATCCACGGATCGGCTTCTGGTTCTCGCACCGTGAGTCGCTGATCTCCGCTGACTGCAGCCCGTACACGTTCAACACCCTCGGGTGCTCTGCCTGTCGCAGGCCTTCCAGAACATGGATCACTCTCAACAGATTCTCGGCCACCTTTGAAGGGTTTGCGCCAGACTTTTATTGGCACTGCACTCACTGCCTCGTCCCCGAAAGCCTCCAGAATCGCCCGAGTAGCTTCCATGGAGGGATGTTCAAGCTTAACACAAAATCTGATGCAGATGTGAAGTTCTACTCGCTCAGTCATTTGGAGTGTGAGAGCCACACAGCACACACATTCACTCAAGGGGGTCTGCCCCCACTGACCGGTGCAGGGAGGTCATCATTGTTCACACATGCGCACTCCGGTCCACTCTCCTCGGCTCCAGGTTACGTCGATGTCACACCAACCGTTCTCACTATATTAACGATGGCTAGACTTTTCCAGACAGACACCACACACACACGCACACACACACACACACCACAGTGCAGCTGTATGGGTGGCACAGTGAATGTGTGAAGAAAACTATAAAAATGCTAAAAAGATTAAGAAGAGGGGCCTAGCCCTACCAGATACTAAAATATCCTAAGACATAACAAGTTAAAAGTCTGGTCCTGGCACAGGTACAGACAGACCAATGGAAGAGAAGAGATAGAGACCACCAGCCCTAAATGCGTGTGTAGGTTTGGTGTATTCCAAATACGTAAGGGGAGATCACTTCAGTAAATGGCACGGGGATCACTCAAAACACGACACACACGCACCAGCCGTAACGAGGTGCCGGCTTTCCCCATCAGTGAGAGGTGTTTTCACGAGCCTGACAACCTGCTGCTGACCAGGGTGAGGAAGAACACGCGTTCTCACGTGCTGCTGGTGAGAAAACGCAGCCGTCCAATCTCCACAAGAAGTAACTGCGCGACACCGACACACGTGAACGCACACACCCTCCCCTCGTCAGCTCTCCCACCGGCCCTGCACGCACTTCACCGCAGACAAAGAGGCATGCGTGGTCTATTTCCAAGCTGCATGGCAGGGCCCACCAGGGGTCTATGACATCAGCTTCCTGGATTATGACCTGAATTTCTCAAAAAATGAAACAGAACAGCAGGGAATACAAAGCAGCAGAGTGCACTGAATACATTAAGAGTAAGCAGAGCTGGCCCTGGCCAGGTAGCTCAGTTGGTTAGAGCGTTGTCCCGATACGCCCCGGTTGTGGGTTCAATCCCCCTTCAGGGCACACACAAGAATCAACCAATGAGTGTACAAATAAGTGGACAACAAATCGATGTTTCTCTAATTAATAACAGAAAAAAATTTTAAAAAGAGTAAGCAGGGTTTCACAAACTTCCTATTATTAATGGGAGTATGGGTGGGGATGTAACGTGTTTTTTTTACAGCATTATTTTAACAGCCTGAGACTGGGAACGACCCCAAAGACTACGGCAGGGGACGGCCTGAGTAGGCGGTGGTCCGCCCACACTAGGCAGCATGGAGAAGGTGGCGGCTCTGAACATGCTGCCTCTGACAATCTCCGAAACACTTCCATGATCAGGTGGGAAGAGCCAGATGCACAACGGTGTGCAGCACGCATCATTCGTTTGTTTTTTAATATAAATATATATCCACTGGATTAACTCTGGAAGAAACTGGTCCCAGTGGTTGCCTCCAGGCAGGGCACCAAATCGGGAGACAGAATTACTTTCACTCTGAATCGTTTTTATCAAACCCTGTGCATGAACTAGACATTATTACAGAACACACACACGCCGCCTGGACCTGCTCTCGCAACCTACCACCCACAGCCTGCAGGGCCGTGCGGCGCAGCAGAGCCCACAGTGGCGGCACAGCCCGGTTCTACCCGTTAGTCATTGTGCAGGCCCGGGCAAGAGGAGGCGCCCTCCAGGCACCCACTCCTTAGCACGGAAGTGCAGGTCACAGAAACCCTGCCCTGAAGAATGAGGAAGGTCGGAGGAGAGGAGAGACCCTCAGCACATGGTGGGAGCTCAGCAGGCGTTCCCTCCTCCCTGCCCTGCGAGGACCCTGTGTGTGAGGGTCACAAAACCACAGGTTGGGCTTGGAAACCTATGGGTACCATGGGACCCCGCTTTTGTATAAAAACTCTGCACACACACCCACACACACACACGATTTTATCCACAGGAAGAAGGCCGCATATCAGACTTACAATGGGGAGGTGGTATTAAGGTGGCTTTTCACTTTTAAAATATCCATCTTTGTCTGAGTTTTTCTCATTGAGGAGAACTCACTATCATAAGAGGTTTTTCACGAAGCAGAGTCTTGCTGCAAGAGGCACGGATGAGACCCAGGAGACGCCCACCTGTCCTATGACACTGCTAAGGACGGTGTTCCGCAGGACAATCAGAGAACCACGCGGCCCTCACGACAGCGTGTGGTCAGCCCCCCAACACGGGGTCACTCACAAGGCGAATGGAAGGGCACCTGCTGTGTCCTCGAAAGCTTCTTCAAACATCTTCTCTCCACTGTGGGAACTTACCAACCCAGCAGGACCCCGGGTTCTCCTGGCTAAAGACGACCCCTCCCTGACCCCCCAGGCCTACCTTGCCATCAGAAGCAGTGTTGATCCTGTAGTGGTACACCCTGCCTTCGTATCGCAGCGAGATGGACCTCTGCCCTGGGCTGCTCTCGCTCTCCCGCACCAGGAAGCTGCCGTTGATCCCGCTGCTCAGCAGGTACTCGGCAGCGTTGCGGGACACCGGCCCATGGTACCAGGAGTGCTTCTCCAGACTGTTGACGGGCGTGATGTAGTTGCTCGGGACCCAGCCCTGGCCGTTTTTGGTCTGGGCTTCGCACCACTCCCCATTGTGGTTATAGCCTAAGACCCGGAGCTTTTCGCCTTAGAAGAGAAGAGCAGAGTCACACTCACCAGCTGCTTAATTCGCTCATTCTCACTTCGTCTTGGACGACTGCTAACCCCCCAAACCCCTAAACACCTGCCTCATTTTACCAAGCCCACACAGACACACGCGTTTTTAAGTGTGCACGAGAACGCCGCGCACGAAGCCCCCTTGTCTGTGTGGGACACGGAGGCAAACGCGTAGCCTGGGTTTTTATAAACCTGTGTGTCCGCTCGTGTGTTCCTAATGAAAGGAAGCTTTATAGGGAAAAAATACTTTTTATTTTATAAGAAAAGGGTTTCCAGTGTCTGCTCCAGTGCCTTTGTCAGTGTGAAATAACGACGGCTCCATTGTTGGGAAGGACTACTGTCCAGGGCCTCATCACGAAGGTCGCGAATCACTCGTAACGATGCTGGTGTGCTTTTTGATATCTCTGCATCCCAAATTTTAAATCTGTGCTTCTAATCAGCACAGGGTTTAACAATCGAGCCACCGTTTCCCCAATTCCGGACGCTGGCGACTGTCACCTGCTGCCCACGGCCCGCTTACCTTTAGTTATGCTTAGAGTGTTATCCCCGCTGGCCACAAAATCATAGAGTGCGACGAAGAGGTTGGGGTCGTTTTCACTGGGACCAGCGAGGAGGTTTTCTTTGGAGTTCCAACGAGCTGCCTCGCTCAGGCCCTGGGGCTCGAAGTCGGACGTGACCGGCCTTTGGAGGGCTTCTGCCAGAGAAACATGGGAGTGAACGAAAGCAAGGAGGAAGAGAGCTAGGAGAAAAGTCATTTTGTTCTCAGGAGCAAAAAAAGGTCTGCATTTCCAAAATTATACATTCCTAATTTATTTTGTTCCTTAACACTCGTGGGTATTATACATGAATAGAAAATGGAATCTCCTTTTCCCAAGTCTGGTGAAAAACACTAAGTATTTACATTCCAAGGTAATGTTCCCGAATCGTTTAAGCCTTTTAAACTCATTAACTCAGTGAAGATGAAAATGAATTCAGTTAGAAATGGAAATGGTCTGTCCTCATAAGGTTGCCACTACTTATGTGATGCTAGGGAGGGAAAGTTTCTTGCTTTGAAACATTTTTAAATGTATCCAAGTTAACACATGAACATAATTTGAAACCAAATAGCCCAGAAGGGCTTATCATGAAAGACCAACATTTTCCATCCACTCTCCCCTATGCCCAGAGCCAAGAGCTAATTTTGGGGTGACCATTTCCATCCCTCTAAACATAAGCGTATCACTCAACCCCTGAGCACCCCACCCCCACGTCCCCGGTGCGTCCTTTACTGGTCACCTTGGTGTCTGCAGCATCAGACTCACAGCTTCACCTCTCGTTCTCCCAGCCGGAGACAGCATCTGTCAACTCCCTACTCCCTAAGGCAGGGGCGCTGGCACCCTCGCCTGCCCCCCAGCTGCCTCGTTCTGCGCGCCTCTCAAATAGGGCCTGCCTGCCTCTGAAAGCGAACCTTGTGAAAGTTCGCTGCACCTTGTGAAAGCGAACGAGTGTCTTCCGCAAGGAAACCTTTTGTGTCTGGTCGACAGGTAGATTCTAAAAACTGAGAACCAATCAACATCCTTTGTATTAGCATGTGTGACTATCAGTCACCACAGGGTCAAAATAGTTCATTATCGTCTCCTAAAGTTTCTTCTTGCTTTTCTTTTTCCTGAACTATGCTGAAACGCTCTAGAATTTCTCTGAGAAAATGACGAATATGCACAAGGGTTCTCTGAAACAAACAAGTCTACTCCCGAGTAGATCTTAACAGTTTATATAAAGATATGGAACAAATCTGAATATTCATTTAAGGAAACTCAGTAAGAAATCAAACTTTAAAAAAAAAGCTGGGGGAGGGGGGCTGATTGGTGTGGCTCAGGGGGCTGTGTGTCATCCCGCAAACCAAAATGGGTCACAGGTTCAATTCCCAGTCAGGGCACATGCCTGGGTTGTGGGCCAGGTCGCAGGCTGGGGGCATGTGAGTGGCAACCAAATGATGTTTCTCTCTCATATCAATGTTTCTCTCCATTGCTTTCTCGCTCCCTTCTCCTCTCTCTAAAAATAAAGAAAAATATCTTTTTATTTTTAAAAAATGTTTTAAAAGATTTTATTTGTTTAGAGGGAGGGGAGAGAGAAAGAGAGGGAAACACTGACATGCAAGAGAAACATTAGTTGGTTGCCTCTCACGTGGACCCCACTGGGGACCTGGCCCACAACCCAGGCATGTGCCCTGACTGGGAATTGAACCTGTGACCCTTTGGTTTGCAACCCGGGCTCAATCCACTGAGCCACACCAACAAGGGCAGAAATATCTTTTTAAGAAGGAGGGAGGAGGAATTCTAATCTGAAAAGAATAAAGGGATCTATCACATGCTTCAGCCAAATCCAATGGTAACAAAACAAAACTGTTTTACTTTTCTCTCTTTACGGATTCAGAGGACACCCAAACATCTTTTCTTAGGCAGTAACATCGCCCATCTCAAGGACAGGCCTGACTGCAGCATTCGCTTAAAAACAAGCGAACACACAAAACCCTGGACGTGCCTAGGACAGCTGAGGGACTAAGCTAAACTTCCAGAACTGTGACTAGAGAACTCTCACAAATGGCCACTCTTTAAAATCTCTCTCTGGAATAAACCAACAGAATGTGAATAACAAAGGTCTTTTAATTCTAGCCTTTGTGCTACTGACTGAAGCAAACCTTCAGAGACTGTTTCTGAAGGAGTACACCCCAAATCAGATCACCACTATGCTCGGGAATTTCACCTTATGAACCACAAGGGCGAAGGCAAGTTCAAGGACGAGGGTAGCTCTGCCCCTCCCTAGGATGTGGAAAAGGCTTAGGGATGTGTTAGGCCCCGTTCTCCGAGTGCCTGCGTTGGCTCTAAAGCTCTGTTCAGCACCCTCGTGATCAGGGATTGACCAACCAACAGACAAGGAAACAAAACCACCTGGCGACACAGGGCACCAGCACCGCTTCATGGGAACACGTGGCCTCCCTGACCAGCGTGTCCCCCGGCCTGCCCGTCCTGGCCGCGGGGCTGAGGGCCACCCTTCCAGTGGGCATGCAATCAGCGTAGGTGTGGCCATCCGCTCTAAGCCCGCCCTGTGGCGCACTGTCCCACAGGTGAAGGGAGGACTCAGGGCCACACGCTGTGGCACCCCAGCGGGTCCCTGCCAGCTGCCCACAGGGGCATCCTCAGGCCCAGTCCAGGAGCGATTTTCAAAGTTGCTGCCCCTTCCCGAGTCCAGCTAAAGCATTCATTTGCACAGAAAGGGTTCTCCCTCCACATCCGGATTCACTGGCTTCACATCAACCAAGTAAGTAAAACAACAAGTTACCTAAGACACACAGATTTGGAAAGAAACACTACCGGCGCTGGTGGGGCTGCCGCTGGGGGTGGGCGTGGCGTGGCGGCGGGTCGGGCGGCACAGTGCGTGCGAGGGGCACTTCGGCAAGTGGGGGCACATCAAAAGGACGCCTCCTGTAACCCTATCGGGTGAGTCCTGATGTAAAATAAGTTTTGCACAGCCAAAGACAAGCCTCTCCACCATGGAAAATGGACGAAAACCATGAATACGCAATTCACAGGAAATTTAAATTGCCATTAAACACGAAAAAAGAGTGAACCCTCTAGTGTCGGGGAGATGCAAATTCTGCACCGGCGCTCCCACCCACGAGATGTCAGCGAAGCGGCCACTCTCACGCTGGGCAACACGCAGAAGGGCAACTGGAAACGCCAACTGAGTCTTTCAAAAATCCATTCACCTTTGACCTACCTCTAGGAATTTATTCTAAGAGATCCACACCTGATCTGTTTATGCTGACTTTTAGATAACACAGAAAGGGAAAAATGCACAAGTATTTATCAATGCAAGACAAGCTGGTTTGTGGTCCCATCCATAAAACAGAATATACTCATAAAGCCATTCAAAATATTTTGGGAGAAAACTGAAAAAAGTCCAGAAGGACGGACATTAAAATGTGAGTAGTGGTTAACTCAAGGTGGTATGTTAAAAGTACTGTTAAAAGGAGTTAAAACTCGGGGTGGTAGAATTACACTTAAAATTTTCTTAATTTTTCCTGTATTTTGGCATATTGTTTTTATCATCAGAAAACAATGAACAGCCCTGACTGGTGTGGCTCAGTGGATTGAGCACCTGCCTGTGAACCAAAGGGTCACTGGTTCGATTCCCAGCCAGGGCACATGCCTCGGTTGTGGGCCAGGTCCCCAGTAGGGGACACATGAGAGGAAACCACACACTGATGTTTCTCTTCCTCTCTTTTCTCCCTCCTTCCTCTCTCTAAAACATAAAGTCTTAAAAAAAGGAAGAAAAGAAAACAATGAACAAAAACAGAAAAACGGTTATAAATAGGAGCCAGCTGATGCTCACACAGCCGATCGCCTCACATGGAAAAGCACACCGGGGGAGGAGGGTATCTCCTCAAGTCGTCCCAGAAAAGCGAGTGTGCGTCCCCCTCCAGCCACCCAACCCCGCGGCCGTGAGCATATGGCGTTGGCAGACCGGGCCCCCACAGGAAATTAAACCGAAGTCGTGAATACAGAAATGCTCCTCTCCTCCAGTGCCGTCTGACCTCTCCTATCGAGCACTCGGCAGCATCTGGACCCGATCAAAGTTACATAATCGGGGGCGTGGCCTGGAAAACACCTGGAACAGGCAGATCGTAGACCCTCCCGCCCAGGGGTGACCGCACATTTGGAGGCTGGGTTAAGAAGGGACTGTCCCCAACATGAACGCACACACTGGAACCGCATGCGAAGGGACGAGGCCTTCTTCGTCGGGAAGGAAAGGGCCTCCCACTGGGCTCAGCGGGCCGTGAGGAAATCCAAAGCAGTCCCTCAGCCCTCCTCCCAGCTCTCGCTGGTGCCACAGATTCACGGCCAGAGCCCCCATGGAAGCGCTGCTCAGGCCTGCCTCCCGGACCGAGAGACTTGGAGCGCAGCCACGGTCCAAGCCCCAAACCTCCTGGTCAATTCCCAGTCCAGGCTGATGTCAAAACTGACTCACGACGTACAAACGCCAAGTCCCTTGCTTCGCTTCAGAGCGAACTCTGCTTGTCAACCTTGAACACGACCACAGCTTACAGGGCCCAAGCTGCAGAACATACTTAAATCTTCCTTGGTTAACGCGCGGACTTTCTGCCAGGCCCCCGTCAGGAAGTTACACTCCTAAGGGAGCCCGAAGGCTTCGTTCAAAAAAAGATGCCCCCAAATAGCATCCCTTTCTGTCCTTCCAAAGGGTCTTTCGGCGATTGTTAAGTCTTGGCAAAGAAGAGTTTAGCATCTGCTATTATTCTTGCATTTAATTTTTTTATTTTTAGTATTTAATTTTTATTTATTGATTTTAGAGGGGGTGGCAAGACACAGAGAAACATTATTTTGTTTCACGTATTTATGCATTCATTGGTTGACTCTTACGCTCTGACTGGGGACTGAACCCACAACCTTAGGGCTAGCAGGACTACACTCTAACCAACTGAGCTACCTGGCCAGGCATTCTTGTAAAATTTTTTTCTTTAACATTTTCTGCAGCATCTTTTCTGGGTCCTATTTTAAATGTATTTGAGATTTGTATCTTCAAAAGTGCCCCTCACCCCATGTAAAACCCTGCTCTTATTTCCCCGTACTGTTAACGAGAAAGTTTCCATCACCAACAAAACTCTGGAAAAGTCACTAATCGGCCAGTTCAGCACCAAGAATGGTGATATCCACAAAAGGCCTCCAAACCTCTAGAAAGCTAGGGCTCCAACTATGAAAACACCAAATGTTTGGAAATGCCACAAAAGTCACTGGGTCTGGGCATGATTGACCTAGACAGTATTCTACGAAAATGGGTTGGGTCTTTGAAATACAATTAAAGATTGTCTGATACAAAATAATCCTTTCTTAAAGCTGTGAGTCACGCATCAAAAATGTTTACAAAAGATTCTCTGATACGGATACGGGGATACGGCGTATCTAGTCTAGACTTCCACGGGCTGCTGCCACCGCCGCTGCTACACCCGCCACAGGCAAACAGGAGGAGAAAAAAGCTCGTGAACCCCAGGGCCGGCTAGGCTGCTGCACAGCTGGGAAGGGGGGGGCGTCATCTTCAGGAAAAACACCCTGGGAAGCTCCCTGCCTTCCTGCTGACCCTTGTGCCCAAGGCCACAGCTCCCTCTGGGGCTCCCTCCGCTGTCTCTCACGGCCACCAGGGCTCTCACGTCCACCATTTCGGGGTGGGGGCGGCGAGAGGGCGGGGTGTGTCAGACGTGATAAACATTCTCTTTTCTTTTGCTCGCATTCAATTATTTAAACCCATGTGGCTTGACTCTTATTTCCTTTGTGGGCCCTTCGCTATTATCCTCCAGTTCAAGGAATCTCTGTAATTTAAAAATCTACAAAACAGATCCTTCAAAAAAGAGGGAAGGCTTGGTGTTCTATTTCCTGCTCTGCTCCAACCGATGAGGTCACGCTGAGACTGTTCTCAAGTCAGCTTGTGAGTCTCGCACGACTTCTTACACTGGGAGCTTAGAGGGGAAGGATTATTTCCCAAAATTTGAACTCGAAAGTAATTTTTATCTACAGTCTATATATCCTTTACTTTGTCATTCACACCCACATCCAGGGCAGTTAAAATTATTCTAAAAACAAGTTTATTAGCTAAATACAGCCTTGGCATTAACTTCACGCTCTGAACCAAAATTTCCCAGCACCCAAAACAGAGTCAGCTGCTGCGGAGCAAGGGCAGAGCTGGGAGTCCCGACCTCCAGGGCTTTGGGATCCCAGAGGCCCTGCCTGGCCCCTGCCCCCTCAGGAGAAACACAGTTAGTGAATGTGGACGGGGCCTCAAAGCAAATGTCTATCCGCAGGGGAGTGTGGTCCGGTGGGTTGCTTTTTAAGAACACAGACATTGGGGGCCAGGAGCTGTGAGGGGCTGAGAGGAGGTGACCCTGAACAAGACCATGCCCAGCAAGGGAAGTGGGGTTCACAGGCATCCAAACCCAGCCTGACCCACCAAGGCCACCAATGGAGGGGGTCTTCAGCCTGCGCTGTGCGGCGGACCGTCTGGTGATGCCTGGGGACTCCTCAGAATAAAGTCTGCAGGTTCACAAAATGAGTACAAAGGATTGCAAAAGAAAACAATTTTATTGAAATAGTCCTCAAAACGTTTAAAATTTTTGTGATAATGCTTCTTTCTTAACATATTAAACAGCAAGACCCAGCGGTAGCCACTGTCATTCCACAGCAGTGACGAGTGTAAATGACAAACAAAACCACTACATGGCGTGAAAGTATCTGCTTCCTGCTGGTGACAGAGTCACAAACACTGCTAGTATTACTGTGGTTTGCTACCTGAGTTCTTTCTTTTTTAAAAAGATTTTATTTATTTACTTTTTAGAGAGGGGGAAGGGAGGGAGAGAGAGACGGGGGAGATACAGCAAAGTGTGGTTGCACGCCCCCCACTGGGGACCTGGCCTGCAACCCAGGCATGTGCCCTGACTGGGAATCAAACTGGTGATGACCTTTTGGTCTGCAGGCCAGTTACCTAAGTTCTTCAAAAACTAACTAACTAACTAACTAACTAACTAACTAACTAACTAACTTATTTTCAGGTAAAGGTGAGTGAAATAAAGCTTAATACTTTCCCATTCAAGGACAGAAACCCCTGAATTCTATCCTAGACCCCAAGGGTCTTCCGGGCTAACAACTCCGGCACTAAGACTTGATTCAGTACAACCCCAGTAATCTGATAGGGAAAGGGGCCAGGAAAGAAGGCTGCTATAAATTAGGGAGAAGTCCAAATTACACAGTTTTATTTTAAAAATAATGCAGTTTTATTACATTATAGGCAGTTAAATAGGTTTCCAGAGAAAGCTTTAAAAAAGTAAAAAAAAAATAAAGTCATTTAAATTAGCCCAAGGTGTAATTATTTCCCCTGGAATCTTACATTACAGTATTTCTAGCCAGTCCATTTTAGAGAACAAAATTCCCCATCCCAACCTGTCCCCATCTGCACGCGGTCCATGGAGTACCCCTTCTGAGGACACACAGCCCCTGTACCCCTCCCTCTACCAAAAATGCAGAGAGAGCAGAGAGGGATTTTGCATCACCCTCTAGGAATCCGTTGCAGAGAAGTCCACAATTACTAGAAATAGCGTACAGAAAGAAGATCCATGGAAAGTGAGACCCCCCCATCTTCGAGCTACTGCGAACACCGTCACTCACGCACTCCTCTCCCTCTCATCCCACCAGGTTCACAGCCAAATCCTGGCCACGTTTCCTCCTAAATCTCTCTGATCGGTCCTGTCCTTTCCACACCCCACCATACCCTCGACCTTGCCCACACAGCCACCAGAAGGGGCTTTTCTTTTCTTAAGAAATTTTATTTTAGAGGGGAAGGGAAGGAGAGAGGGAGAGAACTATCAATGTATGCTTGCCTCTCGTGTGTCCCCTGCCAGGGGCCGGGAACTGGCCTGCAACCCAGGAACGTGCCCTGACTGGGAATCGAACCGTGATCGTGTGGTTCGCAGGCCTGTGCTCAATCCACTGAGCTACACCAGCCAGGGCTAGAAGGGGCTTTTCTAAGACGCAATCTCACCCAATCACTGTGCTGTTGAAACCCCAGCTAGGCGTCTGGGTGGTGGCCTGCCTGTCAGTCGTCAGTCACCATCTCCTGGCAGTGCACTTACGGCAGGCTAGGGAGCCTGTGCCTTGCCAGGCAGCGGGCAGTTTGCAGATAACACGGAATAACACGGAGGACACTGCTCCCAGCAGGGAACAGGCCCTCACAAAACAGTGTGGGTGGTTCCGGACACCACGAATGCAGAGGCCTGAGCTCCTAAGGGAGGCACACTCGGACCTTTGGGGTCTGGTCCAGGACCACCTCCTCCGACGGCCCCCACTTTTCATCCTGGCCTCCCCCAACTCCTCGCTGTCTCCCTGCCTTGCCTCATGTGCCTCGGCATGGGCCATCTTCTCTCGTGGGGGCTCGTCCTCCGGACCTCGGGGACCTGTAGCAAGCCTCTGGGTCTGTCGGTCCCCTCCCAACCCCCGCATCCCCAGCCCGGAGGTTACTTCCTCTTCGCCCCATCTGGGTGCCTAGTGTCTGTTCCTGCGACCGCCCGCCTCATGATGCGCGGGGAGGAATCTGTTCCCTGCCCTGTGCAGTGCAGCAAGCCTGGGCTCGGTGGTGGACGAGCCTTGTTCAAACCTCAGCCCACCAGGCCTGCACAACAGGACAGCGGAAGTGAGGACTAGTCTGTCCTCGAGCTGCCGGGAGGGCTCACCGCGCAGCCCACGCAGAGCGCCTCTGCCCGGCACCAGGGCACCACGGGGCAGCCACTCCTCCTCCTGTTATTGTCGGCACGATGACGTCAGCTCCTCTGGGGGGGAGAGCAAGCCTCCTTCTCAGTCTTCAGCACCTGCCTCAAGCCATGCAGGACATACGGCCCTGCTTCAGGTTTATGAAAATGAACTCACGGGCACAACACCCCGAACTTGGTTGTCTTTAGCAACAAGTTAAAATAAGATTGCACCTTCATCACCTGTTAACCTGTAATAGCAGAAATGATACACAGTAAAGATGAGAAGCAAATGCACCCTGACCAGGAAAACCCGTATGAAGATCTAGAAAATGTGATTTTTAAAATGGAACATAAACCACGGCCAAGGTTCCTGAGTAAGGTGCAAGGCAGGAGCTCACGTCCCGGCACACTTTTGTTCCGCGGGGGAGAAAAGGTCCCACCAGCCACCGCACTGGCACAGACTGAAAGTGCGCACAGTGAGCCTGCCAACCAGAGGGCTGCTCTTCTTCTGTCACAGGCCACGGGGGACAGGCGGGGAGCTTCCCTGGCCCCTGCCAGGCCCGAGACCGTTTGAAAGCACTCACTTCACAGTTCCTGATCCCCTAATTTAAAGCCTCTCGCCCAGGACTGCTCTCATCGGCAATGCCCTGTTAGCTGTTATTACTTCTGCTAAGTGGTCAACTGAATGGGACCCTAAAAAAAGGTGTTTTGACTCTCAAAAGCAATGCCTATTTCTATTCAAAGCCTGACTTCAGATTCAATTTTCACGTGTTCGATGCACTACACTATTAGCTAAATTTAGGACTGGTAAGATTGGTAAGAATTAGGTCTCTAAAGAGAAATTCAGAGTAATGAAGTTCAAGTTTATGCAACAGAATGCGACCCAAGAGCTGATACTTACTGATTCCTCACCCAGGGCCAGCGCTGTGCTCTGCACTTTATCTGCACTAACCCCCCACAACCCTATTAGGAAATTCCGCAGCTGCAGCCTCCAGCTGCCTGCCCCTGCCTCTCGCTGTCCCGAACTTCTCTCTCACCGGATCTTGCCTTTCTCCCCCCTCCTCAGGCCGTCCTCCCTCCGTCCCAGTCTTCTCTCTCTCTCTCTCCCTTCTGTCCCTCCGCATTCCTTCCCTAGGGTCTTGGCTTCCCTTTCCCACTGCGGCAGGTCTGCCTCCCGGTGTCTGCGTCTCGCCTCGGTCTCTTCCTCCCCCCACCCTCCCCACTTCCCTCTCTAACCCCACCCGTTTCTGTCTCCTCCCTGGCCTGTCTGTCTCCCCTACTGCCACCACCCACCACACGGAGCAGAACGTATTCCCTACGATGGGGGTTAAGAAGGAAAGACGTGAAATCAGTTTTGGAGAACATCTCTTATTTATCTGAGGACAAAGACTATTATTAAAAGTCAGGAACTGGCAAAGCTACTCAAGGGCTTTGGCACTGTAAGTTCACTAGACAAGGAAACAAGACCGACCACAAACTGGTAAGTACTGAAGCTGGGTGATGAGTACAGGGAGGGCATTATGCTGTCTGCTTTTCTTACGCATTTAAACTTCTCCATTTTAAAAAAGTGCAAAAGAGTAACTTAAGAATTTATTTTAGCCCTGGCTGGTGTAGCTCAGTGGATTGAGCGCGGGCCTGCGAACCACACGATCGCGGTTCGATTCCCAGTTAGGGCACATGCCTGGGTTGCGGGCCAGTTCCCGGCAGGGGACACACCAGAGGCAACCATACATTGATGTTTCTCTCTCTCTCCTTCCTTTTCCCTCTAAAAGTAAATAAATAAAATATTTTTAAAAAAAGAATTTATTTTAGAAATCGTTGTTCTGTGTTTAATTATAATCTACCATTACAGAAGAAAGTTAAATTCTTTCAACATCCCATTTGATCTTTAGTTCTTGTTACATGTATTTTTTCCCAGTTTTACTGAGATAAAACTGACATAACACTGTATAAGTTTAAGGTTAATAATCTGATTCATGTATATACTGAGAAACAATCACAATAAGTTAACATCCATTACCACACACAGTTACAATGTTTTTTCTTGGGAGGAGAAACTTTATAAAGATCTTTGCAGTTTTTGAATACACAACACAATATTGCTAACTGTAACAATCACGCTGTACGGTGTTGTTGCATATTTTAAAAACCTATCCACTGACATTTTTTCCTGTATCTGTTTCAGATCAGTGATTACACTGCCAAAATTATGACTTGATTTTAGAACATGGTAATGGGCAGCGTGAGATTTTCAGTTTTCACGTGTTTGAACCCACGGAAACACCACCTCCGGAGAAAAGAAGTCAGACGCCAACCATGAACCAACAGGATTCCTCCTGCCACAATTAAAATATTCAGTGTGGGAATACGAGAGGGTCAGAGGAAGGGAAGATACTTTCCCTCAAAACTGAGGGCAGGAAATATTAATTATACACATGAAACTAAACTTGGAAACAAACTGTTTTGTTAACGAGAAAAACTATGGGTTCAGCTCAATCCTATCAAACTTCCGGCCACTGCCAACATTTTAGGCTGCTAAGGATTTGTTTGAAACAATAACAGCTGACATCCTGCTCTGTGCTACACAGTTCAAACTCTCGTGGGTGTGTCCAACTCAGCAGGCAGGCACCTCCCAGCCTTACCTGGGCGATGGGAACAGCGCCCGGGCTCAGAGAGCAGCGCACCCACAATCAATGCCCACTGACTGAGGGCGGCAGGGATGGCACTGGGGCCATGTGCGCAGAGAAAAGTGGGACCAGCAACGTCTCGGCCATAAAACTCTCTGGGATTAAGGACATGCCTTTAGCCTTTTATTCGTTTCAAAACTTTCACTTCAGTCATCTCAGATCCTCCAAGGCGGGCTGGGCAGAGGGTGTTTGTTCTGTCTCAGAAGTAAGGAAACAGAGAAGCTGAGAGAAGTGAGACTAAAACCGGGATCTCCTGACTCCAAATTCCAAAGTGTTTCCAAGGGAGGAAACAGGGCCCTCCTTCCTTCCCTGCTCTGAGAGCCCCGGAGCACAGCTGGGGAATTGAGTGAGGATGCCTGTGCCGTGCTCGGTACCCAGGCCTGTCGCAGCCTAAGTGCTCAACGGTTTTAATGCAACGTCACACGAACAGGACTGACCAGCTTTCTGTCAGGCCACAGAAAGAGCCTCAGGTCTCCTTTGTTCCCAAACAAGAGAAGATCTGCCCGGGAGAGAGGACTCAGAGGGAGAACATCAGCCACTCTGAGGCAAAAGCTCTGGAAGCGCACCGGGGTGGCTGGCCCTGCAGAAAGCATTCGCCAGAAAGTTAACTGCTGAGAAGCAGAGTTTGAGAGTGGGCCCTTTAAGCTTTGGAAGTTCAAGAAGAGTTCATTTTGCAGACATTAGTTTTTGATTCCATTGCCCAAGAGCTTCCATGTCCCTGCACGATATTCATGCACGATGCATGCAAACGCAAACGTGCGCAAACAAATGCAAACTTGAGAAAAATGAGCTCACTTCACATCTTCTCTCACAGAGGGAATTGGCGGTCGGCAAATCCAGTGTCTGAAGCCAAAGACCGTCAAGCTAAACATGGTCATGGCGAATAGATGCAGCTATAAACACAGCACTCACAAAACTGAAGCCTAAGCACAAATGCTGCAAATGCTTCTATGGGTGTAAAACGGTTCTAGAAAGCTGCAAGGAACTCCTGAGTGCCTCAGGGCGGGGAAAGGGCACAGGAAACGGTGCAGGAAACAGAGTCCCTTTTCCCTGACTCTCCTCTTCTGAATTTCTGATCATGTAGCTATTTTAATATATATACATTTCATTTAATTCTATGGCTGAAGGTAATCATTTTCATCAGTATTGGGTTTCCAGAAGAGAAAGAACACCCTTTTCCCAACATTACTGCTTATGAAGATGTCGTTGTAACATCCACAGGGAGCTCCAAAGGAGATAAACAGTCGCAGTCTGTAAAGCACAGAGCAGCTCAACTGGGCTTTTTGGAGCCCGACATCATGGGTTCAAATCCCAGCACCACCACTTGCTAGCTCTGATATCTTAGACAAGTTTTTCAAACTTTTGGTGCCTCAGTTGCCTCACCCACAAAATGGGAATAACCATATAGCCACCATAAGAGGCAAACAAATGAAGTCAAAACAGTGCTTGACACACAGTAAGCATTTAATAGTTGCTTTGACAACTAGGCCTGAGTAGTGAGTACATGCATGATCCAGGTGCATTTACAGCTGACCCTTCTTGGGCAGAACGGAAAACCTGACCATGTGTAATTCCCTCTACGCCCCGAGAGGCCTGGGCCCCAGGGGCTGTCAAAGGCTCTGGCTGCCTGGCTGAGGACACACTAACACCCGAGAGGCCGCAGCGCTGAGCCAGATGTTGGCCCCTGGAGACTAACAGCACAGCCAGCCTTTAAGCATCACAAAGTCTCTTAACTACAAAACAATAATTTCATTTACTGTCCCCAAATAAGTGTAACAATGACATAAGGAAAGCTCAGCAACAATAAAGAATTCCTACAGCGATAACTTTCCAGATGAAGCCTTAACCCAAAGCAGTCTGCGGCACCCAAATCCTTTTTTTTTTTTAAGAGTTGAGAGCCAACATTATTTCAAGACATGTTGTAATAAGACACTTTAGATTTCCCCCTTAAAAAAAGTAAAACAACAGTAATTAAACCAGCCAGGTGCTACCCAAGCTTCCCCCCAGGACAACAAAACAATGTCACAACCCAGCTTTGCCTACACGTTCCTCCAGCTCTGCAGTTACAAAAGTCTATTCATCTCCTCAGCCTTAGGCATCCATCTGCAACATGGAGATGGTAATGCCTGACACTAACTCGCTACAGATGTAAATGAGAATGTGTTCCGAATTTTGAGCAGCTTGGAAAACAAGCCACGTTCTGATTGAGGATGATTCTGGCTGTGCAGACACCACCTTTTGGGGGACAAACCATCTCCTCTCCCCAAATGCTCGATTTTGTGAGCCCACCCCATTGGGTGAGCCTTCCCTTGAGCCCCAGATCCCAGAGAGGGAAAGGGCACCGGCAGCAGCGAGGGCAAAGAGGTTTTACCTCTATCGCATGTTGACTGTGTGAGCTGCACTCGTGGCTCTCAGCAGGGCCTCACAGCGAAAAATGGAAAAGAAAAAAAGTAGCTTACACAATTAATGACATCTGTTTATTTCTCCTTCATTTAAAAAAGGAAAACATTACCACTTCCTGGCACAATAGCAGAAATCCTACTCGTTCTGAAACGAGCTTTACATGTCTACTCTCATCTTCAGTCCTCATTGAAATAAAGGAGAGTTGCACGCAGGGTTACATCTCCAGTACAACCAGCCTTTTTGGCTGGGAGCAATACTTTGGGGCGACCAGTCCCCAAAGCAGATCCATTTCAGATTCTTCTTGAAGCTACCAAGTGATAAACCACTCACTCTCAATTCCCTCCCTCTCAGATGTCACTCTACTAAGGACAAAAAACGAAGACAAGTATAACAGGAAGGGGGGGGGGTTGGGATTAGATAAGAAAAAGGAGAACAGAAAGGAAAAGAAGGCAGAAGTGAACCGCCCTTGGCCCTGAGCTTCACGGAAGCACTCACTGAGGTCCCCCTCCCCCGAGGACTCTGGACTCATTCAAAAGCTTCCCAAAATCTGGTGTGAGCTCTCTTTTCCCCACAGATAAGACTTCTTCGAGATCTGAGGTAAGTCTGGGGTGGGGGTGGGGGAATGGAAAGATCACTTGAAATTCTGTATCCATAAATGGTAGAGCCATGTTCCCGCTGTAGTACACGGACTTAATGAAAATCACATGTTTCACAAACACGGGTCAACCTTTTTGACNGAGCTCTCTTTTCCCCACAGATAAGACTTCTTCGAGATCTGAGGTAAGTCTGGGGTGGGGGTGGGGGTGGGGGTGGGGGAATGGAAAGATCACTTGAAATTCTGTATCCATAAATGGTAGAGCCATGTTCCCGCAGCAGTACACGGACTTAATGAAAATCACATGTTTCACAAACACGGGTCAACCTTTTTGACACGTAATTTCCAATTAACGGTGGAAATTCCACAACGTCGACTCACAGGGCCGTTGAGGCCTGCGGAGTTCGCATTCTCAAACTTTTTCGGGAGGAGTCCCGCAGTTGGGGCCCTGGACACCACCATCCCGAAGTGGGCTCTCCCGGGGTTAGTGCGCGGGGTCAGAGCCCCGCACCCTTCCGGCTCGGCCAGCAGCGCGCAGGGCCTGCGGAGGGGAAAAGTGGGAGAGGGAGAGAAGAGGAGGGAGGGAGGAAAGGAGAGGAAGGGAGGGAGAGGAAGGGAGGGAGGGAGAGGGAGGGAGGGCGCGCAGCCGGGCGAGGCCTAGGAAAGGCCGGACGGCCGGACGGCGGCGGACGCCGACGCCTCGACTCAGCCCCCGGTGCCGGCGGCCCTTACCTTCCAGGTAGCAGCTGGAGGACGAGGAGAGCCCCTTCTTCGATTTGCAGCCAACCAACTTCAAGCAAATCTCCAACATTTTCGCGTGCCGGCGCCTTGGGGGCCGGTGCCCCCAACTCCTCTGCAACGCGGCTCACGCCCGGCCAGCCCCGCTGGCTCCGTGCGCCCTCCAGGGCCCCCGAGGCCCCGCCATGCGGCCTCACCGCCGCCCCGCGCGCCCGCCCACGGCCGCGGCCGCGTCTCCGCTCCGGACGCGCCTGTTAACAAAGGGCCCCCGAGCCGGGCCTGCGAGGCCCGCCCCCGCCTCCTTAACCCCCTCCGCGCCGCGCCGCGCCGGGACCCTCTCTCGCCGTTTGCAGGCCCAGGCCGGCCCTAGACCATTACCACTGTCCAAAACCAATCCTGGGCCAGCTGCTACGTCAACGTGAAGATTCCTTGTAAGCACAGCATTTAGCGATGCTCAGCACAGGGAAGTATGTCCTAACACCCCACGAAAGTCACCGGCTACACCGGCTGTTCTGGCTGTTGGGCACCGCGGGTACTCATCGCCACTTTTGAAACCTCGTGCGTCTCTTCCTCTCTTCCGTTGCAGGAGACGCCTCCAAGCCCCTGCACTCCAGGCGGAGTTCCACTGTGGGCAGTGCCCTGGCAAACCCTGTGTCCCCAGAACGCTGGTGAATAATACAAATTCCTCTGGAATTACCAATCCCGGTCTCATCTATATTCACTGAGCTCACTGATGAGGGCTAAGCCCAACGGGCGTCTAAGGGCTGAAAACGCAGCTGGGACTCACAGCAGCTACACAAGCGCGCCACGCATGTCAAACCACACAAGCGGCTGAGGGGACAGCTGGAAAAACGAGGCGTGAGTTCACACTCAAACGACTTCTGGCCACACGTACAGGGAATGTAGCCCGCACAAGGAGAATTCTGCAGAGGCAGGGCCGGCTCCCCTCCCTCGCCTCAGTGTCTCCCGAGGAGAACCCCTTTCCCTGTCCGCCCAGCGCCACGGGGCACCACGGGGCACCACTTTAACAGCCGCTGCTCTGCTCTGCGCTGCAAGGCTCAAGCCTTGTCACGCTCTGGTCATGACGACACTGGACAATCTCACAGCATGTTATAAAACAACAGCAATCACAAGAATGTGTTTCTCGGCACATAATCAGAAATCCAGGTCAGTGGGAAACACTGGGGACCCCAATCAGACTGAGTAATTGAATGCAAATCAGATAAACCTCAATAAGAATAGGAAAATAAACTTGGTAACAGTATCGGATAACTAAACTGCCACAAGCAAAAACACTCAGTCCACACCCCAGACCACATCAATAGCAAGAGCTGACAGGCGCTGAGTCCCAGGTGCCGGGCCCCTGACCGGAGGATTGCAGGGCACCTACACCCAGGAATAAAGGACAAGCGGACTAAAGCTTCGGAGAGCTGCATCTTTGGTTAAGTAGCTAAGTTTGGCACGTGTGTCAGAGGAGCCTTAATTAACACCCCCGAGCTGTGGCGGCCAGCCCCAGAGACAAGGCTGGGCCCGTTTGTTTCACTTCCCAGCCCAGACGGTAACGACGAAAGCAGGGGCGTCTTCTGTCCACCAGGAACGGCCAAGCGAGGAGGTCTTCATGCAGGGCTGCCAAAAACCACCCACAGAAACTCAGGGTTGGACTGGGTGTGACCAGTGCATGTCACAGGGTTCTCAGCAAGGGCATCATGAGCTTTCCAGAATCGTCCTGCCAAGTTCTGCCCCACAGACAAAATGCTTTTTCTGCCAACCGAGGGGACCTCCGGCCCGTTCGTGCTGTAGTGCCAGGCCAGGCCTCCTGGGCCACCAGGTGACAAGGGCAGCGGCTGTGGATGCTGTCTAGGCCCTGGGAGATGCTACCCTCTGCTAGGGAGCCATCGGGGAATGACTGCCAACTGGCCTGCCACCTCCAGGTGTGAAGTCAGAAGTAAACTTCAAAAGGGGGTCCACAAGCTGCAAAATACAGTCATCTGTTCAGATACCATTTGGGGAAGTTCAGGGGCTTTGGACCAGACTATAAGAAAGGCTGCCCTTATACAGCATTTCAGATTTTAAGGGGTGTATACTCCAGTTGGCAAGTTAATGCCAAGAACTGTAAGTTAACGGGCATTTCTGCAACTTGAACCACACCCTTGAACACTCGTGGTTAGCAGAGGCCCGCACACTTGTGGGCATGGGCTGCGCTTTCTATTGGGGTGTATGTTTATTTTTAAAAAGCTAATGACTATTACTAATATTCTGCTCGAGTCTAAAATGACCTTATCCTCTTACAATGAGTAATGCTTATATACTGCATCCAAATCTTTTAAAATCTAGTTGTAATACTGTGCATCGGGCAATACAGGTAGGGCAAAACACTGACTTAGCAGCAACGAACACTGAACGTACCACAAAACTGAACATTACCATGTCAGACCGGGGCTATTCTTTCCAGATCCAGCTTTTTAAAATCCTCACCGAGGATATGTTTATGAATTTGAGAGAGAAAAGGTGGCAGGGTGAGAGGGAGGGGCAGAGAGAGAAACCTCTATTGGTTGCCCCCATACCCACAACTAGGTTTGTGCCCTGATCAGGGATCGAACCTGCAACCTTTTGGTGTACAGGACGATGCTCTAACCAACTGAGCCATTTGGCTGGGGCTCCTGACATAGTTTTGATGCTTATAAAACTCACCTGCAAGATACAAAAGGCATTCTGTTACAAACAAAGGAAAATCTCAATCTTCAATGAAGAAAGGTCCAAGGATTCTCTCTAAGCAAACTTAAGCCTCAAAGGCATTAACTTAAAAAAAATAAAGAAAAATACTCTGGCTGGTGTGGTTCAGTGGATTGAGCACAGGGCTGCAAACAAAAGGGTCACTGGTTCGATTCCCAGTCAGGGCACATGCTTGGGTTGCAGGCCAAGTCCCCATTTGGGGGCATACGAGAGGCAACCACATATTGATGTTTCTTTCCTTCCCTTCCTCTCTCTCTAAAGATAAATAAAAATAGCCCTGGCTGGTGTAGCTCAGTGGATTGAGTGTGGGCCTGCGAACCAGAGGATCGTGGTTCGGTTCCCAGTCAGGGCACATGCCTGGGTTGCAGGCCAGTTCCCAGCAGGGGATGCATGAGAGGCAACCATACATTGATATTTCTCTCCCTCTCTCCTTCCCTTCCCCTCTAAAGATTAATAAATAAATAATCTTTTAAAAAAGAATATTAAGAACGGGCCCTAATTAAAGTATAACGGAGCAGTGTTTCCAAAAGTACAGGCCGGGATACCCTGGTTAGAATCACCTGCGGTGCCTGTGCCACACAGAGACTCTCGCTCTCCGTTCTGGCCCCCAGAATCAGAACGTGCTCAGTGGGCTGTATCCTACAAGCTCCCTAGGTGTGTGTAGCTCGAGTTTGAAAGCCACTGTTTCGGGAGAGGAAAGACTTGCTTCTTACTTTTCACTGGGAATAGGACAAACAGCAATGGGTAGTTCCAAAATTTATTCATTTGAAAGCAATTTTTGAATTTCGGAAAGGTACAGTTCTAGAATAAGTTACCGAAAGGGGACTCTCCTCTGAAGATTTTAGGCTTAAAAATTGAATTTTTAAGAGTGTGGAGTTCAGCCCTATTTTTAAAAGGAGGGGGAAGAGGCAGGGGGTCAAGGGAAGGAGGGGGAGGCAGGGTGCCGAGGCTCCAACCTGTGGGCAGTAGGTTGGGGTGGGAATGGAGGGCAGGCCGGTGAATCTGATGTGGGGCCTGTCTAGGACCCCTAGGACCAGATAATCTCCGATGTGACGGCCCCTTTTACTGTTCCAGCCCAGCCAATGACTTGAGTGGGAGGGCAAAGATCTTGAGGTGCGCGCATGCTATTTCGCACGCACCTGCCAGGGAAGCCCAGTCCCCCTGGTTCTGCGAACACCGCCCAGCGTGCGCCTGCAGGGTTCTCCAGCTCTCTGGGTCCCATGTGTCCAACTGAAGGGGAATGTGGCTTACGAGAGCACATCGATCACACGCCCGTTCGCCACTACTGTATGAGGACACACATGCATCTCATGGAGTCTCACACATTTTCAGCGAGACGGCGCTACTTACTGGTCGAGTGTCACAAAGGCCTGAAGACTCTGGCCTGGGCCAACCAGATTGGAGGGAGGGCAGCGTGGCAGAGGCTGAATGAGCTATGACATCATGCAGCCTCCTTCGACTCAGATCTGCCACGCACTGAGGTGGCCAGGAGAGTGACTCCACCACCCCTCCGGGCCTGGGCTTTGAAACTGGGGTAGGGGGGTGAGAATGAGCGCAGCGATCTCACAGCGCTATGAGGGCTGGAAATAACGAACAGGGAGTGCCCGACGAACAGTAGCCGTCGTTACTCCCGAGAGGGGCTCTCAGTCGGGCGGCGTCCAGGTTCCCGCCTCAGCCTTGCTGGACTAAGTCAGGAGCTGGACTAAGTCAAGAGTTGAACTGCGATACGTGAAGGTGATTCGGAAAGGCCAGTCTGAGCGGGCGAGGGTGCTCTGGGATCTCCAAAGGGGCCAGGACATCAACCCATTCTATCAGCAGGGAGAGGAACACTAACTGGGGTGGGAGTAGCAACTGAGATTGAAACGCCAGAGTCCCACTTTTAATCCTGGGCCAAGGCTCTGAAGCCGTGTTTTGGGGCAAGACACGATCTCCATGCCTCACGTCTTTTACGGGGCCCATTTCAGGCCCAGGACGTGGGCGCAGGCCGCACACACGAGTCTTGCAGGTCAGTCCCCTTGGGATTCCTCAGGCCACACTGTCACCAAACTGCCTTGCAGTCAATCCGCTTTCTGGGCAATCTCATTATAGTAAGACTCTATTACATTTTTATAATTGACAAGTCAAACATAACTACTAAACAATAATTTTTCTCCAGGAGGAAACTAATATTATTATGCCCATTTTATTTTTTTAATCAAAGTAATATATTCACATGGGTAAAAGCAGATGGAGCTAGAAACCTTACAATAAACCAGCAGCCCCGACTCCAACCCCCATCTGTCTCCCCAGACGCAGCCTCCATCAGGTTTCTAACCTACACCCTCATATTGTTGATTCTGGGTTAATCAGATTTCCACGTTGTATGTTAACTTAGTCACTACCTCCATCCCAACCTCCCCAAACAGTAAAATCATGACTCTTAGTCAGGTCAACAACCAGTATTTACACTGCTATGATGACAAACACTGCTCCCGGCTCCACCCCTGCTGTGCACTCGTGTCCTTCATTCTATCACATGTTTACCCTAGGGATATTAGCTGCCTTGATTTTTCATTCATTAGTTGTATACCTATTACTATTTTTCATCCAGACGTTTCAAAGATCTGTCAAACACTTAGTGGGGGCTTTTTCCAAATACTGAAACGCACTACTCTCAGTTTCACTCACTGCCTTATGCCCTCGTTTTGCTGGCTTTCACTGTGCAGTAGCTTCCGGGAGGAGGGGGTTAGTTACATGTGGATTCTACTGACAGTTTGGCTGGGTATAGATTTCTGAAAATAGTCTTTCCCATTAACTTTTAAAGCATTTCTTCATTATCTTCTAGTTTCTAATATTGTTGTTTAGAAATTCAATTCCACTCGGATTCCTAATCTTTTACATACGACTTGCTTTTCCCTTTGGAGGCTTTTAGGATGCTCTAATATTCTTGGTGCTAAAATTTCACAGTATGGCTTGAAATGAGTCTTTTTTCATATATTATGTTGGACACTCGGGGAGTCAATCCAATTCAAAGATTTAAATCATTTAGCTCTAGAAAACACTCATTTGCTAAGCACTGAACTCTTTTCTATACTTACTGTCTCCAAAATTCTCCATTTTCTCCCCACTCTCTCCTAGAATTCCTACCAGAGACACTGATGCCCTGACACCTAGCTTCCACTTCTCCTAAGTATTATTTTCTTCCTGTTCACATTTTTGTCTTTATATTCTGCTTTCTAAAACAGGCCATTTTCCAGGTCTTCTGTTGAATTTAAAATTTTTGGCCATAATGTTCTCAGGGTAAAGAGCTCATTCTTGTCCTGTTACTGTTTTATCAGCATCCAGTTGTTTGATGTTTGCACTCTCTCTGTCCGAGACAAAGGGGAGTTCTGGATTTTCCTGCAAATCGGTTTACCCTTTGCCCATCACGCCAGAGACTCCTCCCTAATGCTCAGAGACGGGCTGTCCATTCGTCACACACACAGAGGAGCGGAAAAGGAAGCGCTGCAGGGGTATGGCGACCGCTGGCCTTCAGCGGCAGGAGGTGGCAAGCTGACCACCAAAAATGTCCCCAAATGGGCTTTTCCCTAGAGGCATTCGCTTTGTTCCCCCATCCCCAACATAAAACGAATCTTTACAGCTCCTCTCGGTTAGGGCCCTGGCCGGCAGGTAACTGGGGAAGGGCTGAGAATCTTACTACTCAGTATGCGGCCTCTTAAAAAGTCTGCACTGGCCCGCCGCTGTTTTCAGCCCGGTGGCCTACCCGCACGCACGCCTGCCGGGGGTGACCCCCGCGTCCAGAGACCTCACAGAACAACTACTCAGTGTGAAACCCCCAGTCTCAGGAAGGTGAAGGAGGCGGTGGTCTGGCTACACAGCACTGGGGAGGGGTGTGGGAGATCTGAACACTCTTTCCACAGACGCTCGACTGAGCCCCTTGATTTCAATTACAGGCCTCACCACCTCCTGCTCTCTGGGGCCCTCACTGATGCCTCTAATTTCTGACCCCTCTCCAGGCTCTCACAAGCAGACAGGCTCACTTCTAATCAGTGTCTCTCAGAGGGGTTGGGCTTCGTCTGCCTCAATTCTGCTAAGCCGATTTACCAGGCTTTTTCCTGCCATTTTCCAAAACTGTGTTCGCCTCTCCTATCCACTCATTCTTTTGGGTTCTTGTTGTCCGTATGCATTTTCACATCTAAAAAATACTTCCGCTGTAACTTCAGTGGGGTTTGGGGAGGGAATGGGGATAAAAGCAGGCCTGCAATCTTTAACCCATTTTAATCAAAATCCACCTCACCCCCAAGCTGGGGCACGGGTAGGTCAACACCGTGCACCAGACCTCGCCGCAGGTGCCGCAGGGGGGTGGCGGAGTCGGGACAGGAACTGATCAGATGTGTTGCGTTACAGGGCGCCCACCCGGGGCGCTGTAACAACTAAGACCGAGCTGCAGAACACAAGGGTGAAAACCGATTTAAAATTCATTACAAACTACCGGTCTCAAATCTTAACATTGCTGGTGGTGAAGAAACAACCAAACTCCGAATTCTTAAATCCAGTCACACAGCTTAAAGTTAAGTTATAAACAAATATATTATGGAAAAAAATATTTGGGGATATTCTTATTAAGTGCTCGAATTCAACTTAAAGACATTTTGTACGTTTCCATCAATTGTCTTTGTCCCTTTACTTTGGTTAACTTTTGAAATAAATGCATAGAATTTTGTTTTAAATCACAAAAGTCTTGTTTGTTTGCTTTTAATCAAAGTATTGAATGAAGATTAAGACATCTACAAACAGTACATTGCCATAATCCTAAAGGCCTCAGACTCTTATCTGTGTAAGAGGATAATCTTCAGCACACTTCAATATAAAAGCCCAGACACTGGGTATTTATAAGCAATTCTTTTATCTTCAAACACTGGCACTGCTTTTGGCTTTTATAGTTTTGTCAACTTCAAACTGGGAAAGGGAAGGTTAATTTTCTTCCCTCTTTCTCTAAGACTAAAAGAATCTGCGAAAGCAGCAGACCAGGCCTAGGAGATCACGTTACTCTGGGGGTGGGGGAAGAAGGCAGCTGGAAGGGAGTGTAGAAAGAAGGGCTGGAAGGGAAAGAAAACAAGTCTTCCGAAGCTCCCGCAGCGGGAGACCCAGCAGGGACTAGGAGGGACCGGAGGAGTCCATGTTTATCCGGGTTATCTCTAGGGCAGCTGAAACGGGCTGCAAAAGGCTGGACTCCCTCGACATTTAAGGACCTCCCAGCAGCCTGGAGCTGAAAACCTAGACATGAAGCACTCAGGGAGCATAAATGCTTGTTTCTTCAAAACATTCAGCGCTGGTTTTTGTTGTCGTGGTTTTAAGCAGACACACAGAGCAAAGGGACCTGGAGGGTTTCTTGTCTACACTCCCAGAGACTCCAGCTGTCCCTGGAGAAGCAGCGACATCTCCGAAGGAGAAGGCACTGCTCTCTTCCTCCCAGAAGCAACAGACCTGGCGTGCTGACCCAGCAGTGCTCACCGGACACTGCAGGCGGGGTCTGCTCGTTGAGTGGCTGTTTTGACATCAGGAGGAAACAGCCACCTGAGAAGAAAACTACAAAACAATTCTGCCCTCAGTCAACCTGGCAGAAGCTATCCTCTCATTTGTCACCCTTCCTACCAGCTGGTACATAAAATCTACATTCGGTATCGCAACTCCAAAACCAGATTGCGGCACTAAGTGATCTGCACACTCCCTGAGCAATAATGGTTGGTATCTACGGCTGCTTCCCCATGAAGACCCCCCCTCCGTGTGGTTCTACAGGCAACAGTAACAGTGCGCTGGGCTTGGGGGCTTGGTTGCCGCCTTGTCCCGTAAACGAAAGGCCCCAGTCGGGGCACAGGCCGAAGTTGCGGGCTCAGTCCCTGCAACCAACAGATGTTTCTTCTTCTCTCTCTCTCTCTCCCCTTCCCTCCCACCCCTTCTCTCTAAAATCTATTAAAACAAAACAAACAAGCTGTGAAGTGAAAGAAGCCAGTTACAAACAGCACATACTGTGTGATTCCACTGACATGAAATGCGCAGAAGGCAAATCTATAGAGGAATGGAAACGTTTTCCGCAAAAGAAGGGATCTTTTGTAGATGATGAAAATGTTCTAGAATTGGATTGTGGTGATGACTGTACACCCTATAAATTTACTAGAAATCACTGAATTTTGTGCTAAGATGTTAAATTTTATAGATTGCAATTATACCACGAGAAATTGTTAATAACAAAAGGGAGAAAGTAGCGTTTTCTGTGATTTTTATACCTTCCTTTTCTTAACTGGGCATCACACAAAGCCTGAGGCTGAGACCAAGGACTGGAAACGCGGCCGGTCTGTCCACTCGGTTCTGGGATGGACGCTGATGGGACGCGCTGCATTGCTGCTGGTCTGTGGCGTCTCATTCAGAGCTGCTTTAATGAGAGCCAAGGACACTCCCCGAGAGAGAGCGTGAAGGACACCCCTCCACCCAGCTGACACCTCTCCTGACTCTGAACACAGTTCCTGGCCAGAAGGACATGTAAAGGGGAGGACTGTACCTCCCCAACTGAGATGACCACGACCCGGGAGTGGGAGAGGTAGCTCAGGTTGATGAAAAGAGTGATGTCGGAGAGAGCCAGGAGCTGGAAAGACGGAAGTGCACAGAAACTTCTCCACTCACAGGAGCCACCTGGACACGCGCGGGGCTCCGCCCGGGAGCTCCCAGGCCTGCACCTCAACCCCAGCCCGTCTCCTGCACGACGCGGGGTGTTGGGTCATCAGCTGAGATTAAAGTGTTAAGAGTGTTTACGATGTCTGCAGGGAAACTTCTTTGCACTAAACCTGTCTCCAAAGTGCTGGGAGGACAAAAAGTAGCCAATTAAATACTGGAATTAGTTAACAATAAATATTTCACGAGTCTTCACAGCTTCTGATCCACAAAGGATTCATAAAGTTAATCGGTCAGTAATTCTCAGTACTGCCCAGTTTTTAGCCTTACCTTCTCTCATTTAATCTCCAAAACAGCCCATGGGAAGCCAAAGGAGTGACTCCATATCCCCAGTGCAGCCACGCGACTGCAGCCCAGCGAGGAGGAGCCCCACGGGGAGAGGGCGGGAGAAGCCAGGCGCCCGAGGCTGAGACCCCACCAGCGACCAGTGTGCCCACGCAACAGAGGCCGCGCCAAGGCGGCACGAGGAACGGCCCCTGCTTTAAGAAAAACGAGGCCTTTCTCTTCACCTCTTGTCTTGGCCTGGCACGCCTCTCGTCAAACTCTTGGACTTGGCATCACTTGTCAAAGACCTGACTTATCACCAGACTTGTCACCAGAGATCTGAGAATGGTCCGGTCACTCAAGAAACATGGTAGAGCAGCTGTGAGAAAGATGACAAAAAGGATGATGCCACTTCCGGGCCTCCAAGGACGCAGGCGTGCGAGAGAGGGTCGGGGAGCAGGGAGGAGCAGAGATGGAAACCGAATTGCAGGGTGAAAACACTGTGGCAGTGAGTGTGTGCACACAGCTGCAGGCGCCCAGAAAAGTGGTCAGTTCCGCCCAGAGATGCCAGGAAGGACTTCTGGCGGAGAGCACTAGTACAGAAACCGTGCAAGAGTCTTCCCCTCTCCCACTTTCCCTTCAAAGCTCAGAAATCAAAAGCATACACATAGTCCCCACACGCATGGTGATGCCCCGCAGAGGTGGGAAGGCAAACCCAAAGGAGTCTTTTGACAAACAGTGCCGAAACACCGAACGTCCACACGCAAAACGGTCACTCTCCATCAATACCTGCACCACACCCAAAATTTAATGCAAAATGGATGACAGGTCTAAACATTAAATAAAAACTCACAAACCTCCTAGAAGAACATGGAAGGAAGTCTTGTGACCCTCAGTCAGGTAAAGATTTCTTACGGTAAAATTGAAAAGTGGACCTTATCAAAATTAAAACTCCTGCTCGTCTGAAGGTACTATGCAGACGATGACAAGTCAGAGACAGAGAAAACACCAAGTGCTGGAGAGAATGCGGAGCAACCGCTGTGAACGCAGAATGATACACGTGCTCTGTAAACCGCTTTGGCAGGTTGTCATAAGTCAAGCACACATTTGACATATGACTTAGCAATTACATTGCAGTTATTTACCCCAGAGAAACAAAAACTTGTGTCCACACAAAGCCTACATGTGAACTCTGCAGTGGCCGCATTCACGATCCGCAGAAACTGGAGACAGCCCCAATGTCCTTCAACGGCTGCAAGGACACACAACACACGCGGTGGGTGGCACCTTTAGACATGGAACATGCCCGGCCACAAAAAGGAATGAACCGGACCAATTACACGCAACAAACAGTGCGGCTGAACCTTCGGTGCATCACAACTCAGAGGGTTGCACACTGCATACCGCTGCCGACCCGCTAGCCTCCAACAGGCAGAATTCTAAGGACAGGGACTAAAAGACGGCTGCTGGGGGCGGGGGGGGACACGTGTGTGACCCGTGCAAGGGTGAAGGAACAGCGGGGTGACAGCACAGTTGTCTCGAGTGTGTTGGTGGTTACAGGATGACATGCGTGGCCAGAACTCATTCACTAAAAGGGGAAATGTGGCTGTGTGTGAATTACATTTCAATAAAAGCACAGTTTTCCTTCCTCAAGGCCCCAAGCCCCAGGGGACCCCACTGCTAGTGCCCAGGTGTGGTGTGTCCCTATGAGCGGCACCCCTCGGGAACTGTGACAGGGCACCGCACTGCTGGACTTCAGTGACCCGCCCAAGGAAATCACACGATCGGTTCTGACGGAGCGCGTGCATCCGGTGCCCTTTGGTTTCTTGCCCTCTCCTCCTTCCGCCCCACGAAACCAAAGGGGGACCCAGTAAGGGGCGTGAACAGCACTGGTAAGCAGCTCTATCCACTGTTGCCCCAAGGCAGTAGAAATCCATGCTAAAGGGTTGTCTTTCTCTAACATGCATCTCCCTGCACCCAGGTGGGAGAGCGCCGGCGGCCGGGGGGAAGTGGCACCTGCCTGTGAGTGAGAGCAGCGAGGCAGAGCGCGGCCTGCGTTCTGGTAAATTCTAGGAGGTGGGGAAGCCCTTCCCTACGCTGAGCCTCACTCACTTGGCAACGGAGAACCAGCCAGGGGGCTGGCCTGATTCAAGGTCTAAGGTACATTTTTCTCAGTTTCACCTTGTCAAGGGCTTTTAAAAACCAACCACTGATGTTCTTCTTGACTAGAAAAGTAAGCTTGCTAACTTACGATTCCGGCACTGCACCCAAAGGCAAGGCCTCCCCTCGTCAAGTCTGTGCCCACAACAGCAAGTTCTCACACGTGCAGTGAGGAGCCTTTGGTCCAAAGGAGGACGAGGGGCTCGTCTCTGGCAAACCACAGGGAGACACAGACACACGGGGCCGAGAACCCTGACTCCCATCTCAACACCTCCAGAGCGAGCCAGCCAGAAAGCCCCGTGCAAATCAGCGTCCGACCCCTGTGTTCAACTGCCTGCCAGTGAGTCGTAGAGAAAGGGGGGCTTGCCCTGGCTGGCACGGCTCCGCGGGCCGGGCCACTGCCTCACCGTGGCTCAGTCTGCAAACCGAAAGGTCTCCGGCTAGATTCCCAGTCACAGCACAAGCCTGGCCTGGTCCCTGGTTGCGGGTGTGTAAGAAGTAACCACTCCATGTTTCTTTCCTACTCTAACTCTCTCCCTCCTCATCCTCTTACAAAAAAAAAAAAAAGAGGAGGGGCTGGTCTTCAGTGTCCTAAGGCTAAAAGAGTACTTAATCCATTCCTAAGCCTCCCACTAGTTGAAGTAACAAACCCCGTCTCTAACTTTGTGACCTGATTGCTCACGAAGGAAATGCTTGCTGGCTCCTGACCCTGCCCAAGGTTCGCATTTCTGACGCCCAGTTCTCAAGAAGCGGTGGGGGAATTGGGCAATATTCAGCATCTGTCAAAGTTGCAACTTATTTACCCTTTGACCCAATCATTCTATTTTGGAAGTTGGATTTTATAGACTTACACACACACACACAAATATGAATATATGAATACGAACATACGTACGTACACACATTCATCTAGCATTTTTTTCAATAGCAGAAGTGCCCATCATTAAGTTAAATAAACTCTGCTCTTGGCCTTCAAAATGGGGTACATTTATGCCTGGATGGGGGGACATGAAGCTTTCCCAGAAGTTGCAAGTATTTGTTTAAAGAGGAATCGACATTAAGATCCTCCATTTCATATATAATCTTTTCTAAAATGAATTCTGCCTAAAAACACCTCTGCCAGTTCCCTTTCCTTTTTTGTATTTTTTTAAATTGATTTAGAATTGACCTAACATTATGTTAAGTTCCAGGTGTATAATTTAATGGGTAAATATTTGTATATATTGGAAAATGATCACCACCATAAGTCTGCTTAACATCTGTCACCCTACACAGGAACAAAATTATTTTTTCATCCTACTAGCTACTTTCAAATAAATAACACAATGTTATTAGTTATGGTCACCATGCCATACATTGAACCGCACTGACTGCCTCATTTTCTAATTGGAAATGTGTACTTGGCCCCTTCGCCCGCCCCACTCCCTGCGCAGACAGCGGCCCATCGGTTCTGCACACTCGTGAACGCGTTTTTGTTTGGGTTCCAGACGGAAGTGAGACTGCACGGGACTTGTCTGTCTCGGTCTGGCTCACGGGTATCTCCCTTGGCATGATGCCCTCGAGGTCCATCCGCGCTGTCACAGATGGCAAGCTCCCATCCTTTTACTGTGGCTGAGTAATATCCCAGAGTGTGTGTGTGTGTGTGTGTGTGAGAGAGACACTGTCTCTGTCTCGCCACCACCCATCCGTCAGTGGGCATCGGGCTGCTGCTGTGTTTTGTTTACTGTAAATGATGCCGCTGTGAACATGGGGCGCCTGCATCTCTTCAAGTCGGTGTTTTCCTTTTCTCCAGATCAACACCGGAAGTGGAGCCGTGGACGACACGGCAGTTGCAGTTTTAATTTCCCAGGGATCTCCACGCAGTGTTCCCCATGGTGGCCGCATTGGTTCTTTGAGAAGAGCAATAAAACTGACAAACCTCTAGCCAGGCTAGTCAGGAAAAAATAAAGATAAAAACTGTAATACCCAGAATGACAGAGGTGATTTCACACAGATTCTACGGATAGGAAAAATACAATAGGTGAATCAACCAAGCTGCGAGGGACAAACTCCCCAGGAGACTCAAACTTCCACAGTTCCCTCAGGAAGAAGCGAGACAGGCCGAGCAGCCACAGATGTACCATGGAACCTGAGCCGGTGATCACCAACCTCCCCGCAAGGAAATCGCCCGGAGGGCTCCACTGGCAAATGCTACCACCCACGTAAGGTGAAAACAACATGCAGTCTCTGCAGCCCTTCCAGGAAGTAGAAAAGGAAATTTCACAGATTAACTAATCATAAATAATTATTCTGTCATGCGTATACTCAAGAAATATCTAGCACAGAGAAACAGTATAGAACTTCCATAAAAAAGAGAAAATAATGAAACTATCAGTGCTTCTGTTTTTTCTATTGCTGAATTTGTAACTCAAAAGAAAAAGTTTAAATGTGCGTTTGGGTGATGTCCTGGGTTCCAATACTCAAATCTTAGTATATCCGAAATCTTAAAAATCCTTTTGGTTATATGACAATAGTATGTTTACTTATATCAAAATGCTCACATAAGATTCCTGATAATTAGATGATTCTTTATGCACAAGAGTGACTTAAAATGAGCTTGAAACAACTCTATGCTTCTTTCTGATTCTACAGATCATGTAAAAATAATGTTATAATGTAATATTATACATGTTACATTTTTCATGATGCAAAAATAATGTCATATGATATAAAAATGTTTAGTGGTAGTCTTTAATCAATATTAGATTTGGGTTTAATTTCTCATTATTTAAATCTTCTAAATTAACTATAGTCCCGACTGGTGTGGCTTGGCTGGTGGGGCATCGTCCTGCAAAGCAAAGAGCTGGCGGTTCAATCCCAGGTCAAGGCATGTGCCTGGGTTGCAAGCTTGGTCCCTGGTTGGGGCGCATTCGAGAGGCAAACTGATCAACGCCCATGCTTCTCTCTCTCTCCAGTGTCTCCCTCCCTCACGTTCTCTCTCCCTTCCTCTCTTTCTAAAAGTAAACAAATACAATCTTTTAAATTAAGTACAAATGAGAGCCACTAAACAAAAACCAGAAATACCTTCAAGAGGGTAGGCCCCTTGTAGTACAGGCTTCCCCCACTAGGTGAGTGTTCTAGGGACCCATCTGTGCCAGTGCACCAGCTGGCGCTGTTGTGAGAGGCTGCGTTCCACCTCAGTGAATTTGTTTTTGAAGACTCTTTTAACGAGTTTGCCTGTTTCATGATGGGTGATTTACCAGCGCACCTGCCCCCACCAGGCTTAGTGTCCAGCACTTTTTGACCAGAAACGGCATAACTCTGGTGCCCTGCTGTGCCTGTTCACCCAATCTTGTCCTGAGTGACTTTTTCTTTTGTTTCCCCTGATGGAAAAAGTTCTCAAAGGGAAATGTTTTGCTGATGTGGAAGAGGTGAGACAAAAAACAACAGAAGCACTAAAAGGCATCAAAATTGACACGTTCAAAAACTGTTTTGAGCAGTGGGAAAAAAGTCTCAACAGGTGTATTTCATCAAATGGAGAGCACTCTGAAAGTGACTGAAGTTTAAACATATAAAAACAAATACACAATTTTTTATAAATAAATTCTGGGGGGTTTGGGGATCCTCCCTTATATATTAGTAGCTCTATGGGTTCAGTAAGATCTCATTGTTTCCACAAATTGTTTGGGATTACAAAATTATTAGATACTAATTTAAAAACTTAGAGTATCTTTTCAAAGTTATTTAATCTCATGAAGTCTTCTAATGCTCGAACTCACAAAAGCTCTCCCTCACCCCACACGTCGCCCAGGTACACCGCTCACCCCTGAACCTCTGGGAGACAGACACAGCCCCCCACGGCACCCAAACCCGCTGCGTGACTCTTCCTGCTTACCCACGCTTCCGTTACACCTGAAACACAGGCCGGAAGAGGGGCCCGTGGGGTGGCTCGGGAGCAGCTCAGGTCACAGAGTGGGACGGTGCGCAGAGGCCATTTTCGTCCAGCCACCTCGTTTCCTTCGTCCCCCTCCCACTCTTACAGAATTCATTGCTCCTGTGGGCGAAGGTCTGAAGAACAAAGTCGAGAAAGGGCTGACAGGAAGCAGGAAGGCACAGGCGCCCTATTTCATCCAGATAACAACCTGCCAAAGAGCTACAGAATTTTCAGGGAATAGAGAGAGCATGCTGGGAAACACCGACTAATCTCACTGCCTGCCTCCTCTGCGTGGTCACTATCACCGGTAGTGAGAAAGCCTTGGCGATCACTTCTGATTCTTAGATATTGTACGTCTGCATTTGTTTTTATGGGGACACAAGTCTGCCACATCCTGTCTCTTATCTACCTCTTCTGATGATTCCAATTACACACTTAGCAACTTTAGATGAACTTAGTAGGAATATATTACAGATTCCATTGCAAGCAAAAACTTAGTAACAATTATTAATATACCTTTTGTAAGACCTGCATTTATTTGGTCCAACAAGTCTTCTCCGACCTTTATCAACAATGTCTACAAAGTAAATTAAATTGTACTCTGGGAAGCAGAACATCCACCTTTACATACAGGTACAGGACAAAATGTTTTCAACGTGCTATCTGTAAAGAAAGTCCTTCAACTCTCAAGAGGCCAGGACAGTGAACAAACAAGAGTGGTTACTAGTAAGGACAGGTGATCAAGAGAAAGAAACGCTTATTTTAAAATAGTGAGTAAATACTACCTTTCAAATCAGAATAATTACAACCAAAACGTATCCAACAGAGTAAGAATTAAAAGCTAATCATTTGCCTACTAGAAGCTTCTGAAAGCTGTAACCATTCTGACCTGCCGAAGAAACAAAAATCATCGAAGAAGGCGAAAAGGAGAAGGCACCAGCTCTCGCGTCCCGACTCGGTGTGTGAGCTGGAGAACAGGCCCGCGGTTCCGGGCAGCAGATTCGCCCTGAATCACAAACACGCTAGTCCCGGGAGTGGAAGAAGAGCCTGTGTTCTTTCATTGCCAAAATATACCTATGTGGGAAACGCCGGAAATAACTGTTAAGCACAAACAATGAAGCCTTGGCAACAAAGACTTAAGTGTCGTCAGGTACACTAGCGCCCAGCACTTAGTAACCACGAGGCTAACTCCTGGAGAGTGCCCAGGATGGCGCCTGCCGTGGCTCGCTGCAGCCCTACTATACTCCGGGTGAAGAGCGTTCATGGGTTCACTCAGTTGCTCCATGAGTTTCTACCAAACACTGATGTGCCAGGTAGTACGTATGTGCGGAGGGTTGGTAAAGCACAAGACGGAGGAGACTTCCAGTCAACATGGAGGTGCAGGTAAACATGGCTTGCTTCCTTGCACAACTACAAAGTGACAACCAAACTACAGACTAACGGTCACCCGAAACCATCAGAAATCCGGTTGAATAGAAGTCGGACAACTACAGAACTAAGGAAACCACATCAGTCCGGAAGGATAGATGTGGGGTGCAGACACACAGATGCGGAATGGGCGGGTCCCCACGCTCACGTGTGGTGGATAAAAATTCAGGAGGAATATCCTGGGAATGAGGAGTCCCAGCCTCACAGCAGGCTCCCCCCAGCCCAGGGTTCCAATGCCAGAAAGATAAACTCCCATAGCTTCTAGGTATGGAAACCAGCAGGCTTTGAGTCGGTGAGAAAAACGACCCGACCCCTTCCCTGGCAGTCCCCCTTAGAGTGCCCATGCAGGACTTACACAGATGTGCTCCCTCCGAGCTCTGGCACTCTAGGGTGGCAGCTTGAAGGGCACCAGTAACATACGGGGAGGAACTGAAGTGTCTGGCATCAGGGCAAGAGCTAGAGGACGGTTCTTCTCAGACAGAAAAGCAGGCAGAGGCCACTGTGCCTTTTCTGAATCCTTCCCCCAACAGAGACACAGAACAAGCAGGCAAAGCCATCCGAGACTCCATCAACCCGGCTTATACTGTTTGCCCTACCATGGCCTTTACCTGAGGCTCCGCCCCACCCAATTCATGGCCCACCTCCAGCTCCCCCACTTCCTAAGCAGACCTAGCATTAGCAGAGCCAGCTTTGGACCACACTTTGGCTCCACCTGGAGCCAAAGCACAGGTAGTACAAGCAACGCACAAGTAGCAGCCACCCGCAGACTGCTTTGCAGCTCAGTCTGGGTGGCCCCGGGCAGAACACAGGTCAGGGCTGACCCTGACCTGCACCACCCAGTAAACCCCAGAGCCTGCACACCCAAGTGGACAGCTACAGACCACGTGGGATCACCACCACCCTGCCCCTGCACAGCTGATCCCCCACGGAGGGCGGAGGTTGGTCGTCAGCAGTCACAACCAGTTTTTACAGCTGACTGACCTGGGTAAATGCCTCCCAGAGACCTGCCAACAGCAATCAAGTCTCAACTATAAGAGGAAGGTGCACCTCCAGTAGCCAGTTTGGGTGCTAGGGGAGGCCGTGCCACTGGAGCCTACAGGCCATGCTACCAAGAGAAGGAGTCACTGCGGCTCTACCTAATACACAGAAGCACAGGGAGGCTGGCAAATGAGGAGACAAAGAAACACGGCCCAAATGAAAGAACAGACCAAAACTCCAGAAAAAGAACTAAACAAAATGGAGATGAGCAATCTATCAAATGCAGAATTCAGAATACCGATTATCAGGATGCTCACGGAACTCAGTGAGGACTCTAACGGCATAAACAAGAGCCAGGCAGATATGAAGGATACGCTGATGGAATTTACAGGGAATCAGCCGTAGAGTGGATGAAGCCAAGCATCAAATCAATGATGTGTAACATAAGGAAGCAAAAAACAACCAAGCAGAACAACAAGAAGAATAAAGATTCCAAAAAAAACGAGGATAGTAAGGCATCTCTGGGACAAATTCAAGCGTTCCAACCTTTACCTCACAGGGGTGCCAGAAGAAGAGAAAGAGCAAGACATTGGAAATCTGTTTGAAAAAATACTGAGAGAAAGCTTCCTAGATTTGATGAAGGAAATAGACATGCAAATCCAGGAAGCACAGAGTCCCAAACAAGACGGATGCAAAAAGGCCCACTCCAAGACACATCGTAATTAAAGTGCTAAAGGTTAAAGATAAAGAGAGAATCTTAAATGTAGCAAGAGAAAAGCAGTTAGTTACCTCCAGGGGAGTTCCCATAAGGCTGTCGGCCAATTTCCCAAAGAAACTTTGCAGGCCAGAAGGGATTGGCAAGAAACATTCAAAGTCATGAGTAGCAGGACCTCCAACCCTGCTGCAGCTCGGCCTCGCAAAGCTGTCATTTGGAATCGAAGAGCAGATGAAGAGCTTCCCAGACAAGGAAAAACTAGAGGAGTTCACCACCACCAAACCATCATTATATGAAATGTTAGAGGAGCGTATTTAAGGAAAAAAAGATCAAAACTATCAACAATAAAATGACAATAAGTACAAATCTATCAATAATTGAATCAAACAACAAACGAAGCACACAAGAAGAACAGAGACAGGATCATGGCTACAGAGAGCGTTCTGACGGTTGGCAGATGGGAGGGGGCTGGGGGAATGGGTGAGAGGTGGGGGGAAAAGAAGTCCAAATCGGCAGACACAGAACAGCCATGGGGAGGTGAAGTACAGCGTAGGACATGGAGCAGCCTAAGAACTTATACCATGACCCATGGACGTGAACATGGGTGGGGGCACTGCCTGAGGGGAGAGGGAGTTGGTGGGGGGGCAAAAGGGGAACAACTGGGGCAACTGTAGCAGTACAATCGATAATATACAACAAAGGGCACAAGATGGACGTGGTCCCCCTGCTCACGGAGCTTGCGGTCCTGGGGGTGGGGGGCTCTACACAGAGCATCGTGCTAATTCATGTGTAGTGGTAAACTGAGACAGTTCTCCAAAGGCAAGAATAGGGTTTATCCTATGACATAACTTAACAGAATTAAAGTTTATATTAAAAAGTACCTAATGGCCCTGCTGGTGTGGCTCAGTGGATTGAGCATGGGCCTGCAAACCAAAGGGTCACTGGTTCAAATCCCAATTGGGGCACAGGCCTGGGTTGCAGGCCAGGTCCTCAGTAGGGGACACATGAGAGGCAACCACATATTGATGTTTCTCTCCCTCTCTTTCTCCTTCCCTTCCCCACTCTCTAAAAATAAATAAATAAAATATTTTTTAAAAAGTACCTAATGAGTTGCATGTTTTACAAATTCCTACTTTTAAAGGGTTCTCTCATTAAAACATTTTCAAATAAAATACAATGTTATTTCAGAAAAGTCAGAGCAAAGACTGCTAATACCTTATTTTGTATTTCCACCCAATCTTTTAATTTAATTTTAATACTGTGCCATCATACCTAAAATAAAAATTAATGTCACATTTGAAAATATGTGGATTATATAATTAGCCCAGCCCTGGCTTTTTATTAAGAATTTTCCATGCCTCATATCTGCCCAAATGGCTACTGTAATGAATCAGCAGACAACAAGTGCTGGCGAGGTTTGGAGAGCAGGGGACCCTCGGGCACTGGCGGTGGGAGTGCAGCCTGGTGCAGCCGCTGTGGAGAACAGCACGGAGTTTCCTCACAAAATTAAAAATGGAAGTGCCTTCTGACTCAGCGATGCCAGTGCTGGGAATATACCCTAAGAATCTCAAAACATCAGTTCAAAAGCACATATGCACCCCTATGTTCATTCATACCAGCATTATTTACAATAGCCCAGATTTGGAAACAGCCGAGGTGCCCACCACTAGATGAGTGGATAAAAAAGCTGTGGTACATTTACACAGTGGAATACTACACAGCAGTGAAAAGGGTATTCATACCTTTTGCGACAGTGGAACTGGAGACTACTATCTAAGTGAAATAAGCCAGGCAACGAAAGACAAACACCGTATGATCTCACTTCTAACTGGAATCGAAGGAACAAAATAAACTTACAGGCAAAACAGACTCAGACCCACAGAAGGAAGGAACAGATTGACCCTGTAAGGGGGGAGGGGCAGGGGGGACCAGCTGAAAGAAGGCGAAGGAACACACACACATCACCCACGGACATGAAAACCTGGGTGGGGACTGACGGTGAGAGGACAGTAACAGCATGAACAATGAAAACACTTAAAAATTTTTCATGTTTACAAAGTACAAAGCACTTATTCTCTAAGTTATCTGTTTGTCAGTGGAGATTTCTACATGAGTCCCTCAAAGGGAGATACACCTAAACAACAAAGGAATCTGGTCCATTTTGCAAAGTAAAGGAACCAGATCAAACCTGTAAGGTGCTGAACAAGAATCAATATGTCATATCTGGATGCAATTCTATTCATAAGCGCAATAACTTTAAGCAGAATTTTTGAATCTGCCATGCTCATGCACTTACAATATTGCTGAAAACAGTATTTTTTTAAAATACGAGCAAAGGAACAGCTACGAGGAACAGACTATTCTGAAACCACGTCCAGGAGGAGGGTTTGTTTAAACAAAACGTATTAAGTGAAACCAGCTGCACTCAGGGTCGGTGCCGTCTGAAGCGGAACTCTAAAACCAGCACTGCCTAGTAAGAAGTTCCCAGCAGCCGGCTAGCCCCAGGGTGGCAGGGCGAGGGGCAGGGCGCCAGTGGACAGGAGGCCCAACCGCAGGGCACTCAGGTGCTCCAGGAAACCCAGCTTAGCCTTATGCTTCAAACCTCTCCACAAAGTGCTGAAGAAATGGGGAGGGAGCTACTCTTTTGAGGGGACCAGGAGTCAGCGACCTGCAGTCAGGAATAATCAGCATGTCCCACCAGAGGTTCAGCTGATGGTGCTTTCACACAAGCCGATAGTAGGAAACGCCACCAATTAAAATTAGTTCCCAGAGCTCTAGGGAACCCTAAAACACACACTTTTTCCTTTCTGAAAACTAAAACTGAGCTCAGGGGAAAAAATGGAGCCTGAACCATAACTGTTTTCATTATTTAAAATAATTTTCCTTTAATTTTTTTACTTTCTTACTGATTTTCTTTTTTAAAGAGCTGGAAAGGGGAGGGGAGAGAGAGAAATACAGATCTGTTGCTCCCTGGTGTATCGGAGGGTGGTGCTCTAGCTGACTGAGCTCCCCAGCCAGGGCTAAAGCAGATGTCCTTGCTCTGTGTGGTGTGGCCGGTGGACTGAGGGCCGCCGGCAAACTGAAGGGTCGGATGATTCCCCATCCGGGCACATGCCTGGGTGCCGGCCAGATCTCCAGTAGGGGGCGTGCGAGAGGCAACCACACACTGATGTTTCTCTCCCTCTCCTCCTTCCTTCCCCTTCTCTCTAAAAATAAAGTCTTTCTAAAAAAATTAAAAATACTTTTCCTTAACTTACAACAAAAGCACAAGAAATAGCTTGCTTGCTTCTTTGAAGACTTTCCAGTGGCAACATACCTGGGAACAGCCCCCGCCCCCCCTTCACTTGACCCAGCGGAAACAACCGGGGGGCTTTGCGGGTGTTTCCCAATGGTCGCCAGCACTGCCAGGGAGACTGGAATCAAAACAATGCAGTTGAGAAATGCAGCCATTAATCATTTTATTTTGGAAACCAATTAGGGGATGATGAAAGAAAAAACAGTGATTCATTTATTTTGATGAAATTTGGCCTTCAAAAGACAGAACAGGCCAGGAAATACACATATTTTTTTATGTTCTAAGAAGGTATCTTAAACTTGACCTTTAAACAAAATTCTTTCCAAGCTCACTAAATGAACAAAACAAATCAGCTAGTTTATGAACTTGACTAAGACATATTCAACTAACTTATGGATGTTAAGCTTGAAGGTTACAAAAATACATGACTGCAGGGGAGGCACAAACTTCCCCTCTGAAGCACCTACATCAACAAGATGGCAACGCACCGTGGTCCAATGTCAGCTGTAGGATGATGACAGCTTAGTTCTGAAACTGCTTATTAGCTGGATTCACCTGCCCATTCTAAAATGCAAGCAAAGCTCAGTACTAAAAATTCAAGTCCAAGGGTGCATTTCACAACACAGGTTGCATGAACTCAAGTTATTTCTCAGAAGAAATAGTCCAAAATTTCCAGACTGCATGGAGAGGATCACTCTGGCAGTGTGGCTCAGTCAGTCGGAGCATCATCCTGTACACCAAAAGGCTGTGGGTTCAATTCCTGGACAGGGCGTGTATGGGAGGCAACCGCGGATGTTTCTCTCTCACATTAATGTCTGTTTGTCTGTCTGTCTCCCCTTCTTCCTCCCTCCCTTCCTCCCTTCATCTCTCTAAAAGCAATGTCCTTAGGTGAAGATAAAAATAAAATAAAGTGCTGTTCCTTGGCAACACTTGTAAGCCACACTGAGGCAAGATGGTGTTATTGGTGGAGAGCATCTGACCAGAAATCAGAGGGAAGTCATGAGGTCTAGTCCTGGGGCGCTGCCACTCTCTGACCGCAGGGCCACAGACAAGCCCCCTAACCTCTCCAAGCCTACAGACTTTATCCACATGGTTGGGATAATGCCGCCATCTCCTGTGACACCACGTGAGATGATGTCATACGACCAATGGCGTCCAGTGCAGGTACTGACCCATCTATTAAAATACCCTACTCAACACCTTCTCACATCATGAACCTTCCTATGCCCCCCCAACTCCTTGTGCCGAGGCCCCCACGTCAGAAGTCATGTGTGATGTGACTGCTGGTCTACTGTGGAGGCAGGGGTACAAGCAGAAGACGGGGAGAACAGAGGAACGATGGAGGACCAACAGAGGCGGAAGCGGCTGATGAGCACCGTAAAGGAGAGAACCCAGATGACAAATTGAAGGAAAGCCGTCCTGTCCCTGGCGCCCCCTGGAGGTGTTACTTATGGCCTCAGGCTACCACGTAGGCTCATGAAGGACAGAAAGTAAAATACTCAGTTGGAGCAACCACGTCCGTCCACATCACCAAAGAGGAAAACTGATGCATGACCAATAGGAGGCTTAGAGCAAACTCCTGGAAGCTGTCAAGACCCAGTCAAGCGATGGTGTGCTCTGGCCAAGATGCGGGCTTGCCTCCGAGGTGAGCCCTGAGGCACCCCAGGCCTGCCTCCGGGATAGAAATGCATTTGACCTCAACTGTATTTCTTACTCCTGTTCTGAACACCTAGCTGGACGAAAGATGGTGGGAGTTTAAGCACAGGCTCAGTTCTAAACCAGCTGGGCTCTTCAGGCGTGTTAATCCACTTCTCTGGGTCTATTCCATGTCTTCTCAAATGTTAAGCCTTCTTTCTTGGGGTCATTTCCCTTCTTCTTAAAATACATCCTTGAGAATGTCTTTTGGTGATATGTTCTCAGTGGTAAGTTCCTTTTGGTTTTATTTCTCTCAAAATGTCATTTCATTCTCATTCTTGAAAGACAAGTTCACGGCTACAAGATCTAGATGGACAGTTATTTTCTTTGCCTCCTTTGAGAGCATTATTCCACTGGCCCCAGTCTTCTGCTCTTGGCGTAGAGAAGCCAGCTGCCTGTCACCCTAACTGCTGTCCCTTTGTAGGTAATCTGTCTTTTCTCTCTAGCTATTTTAAGAATCCTTTTGGTCTTTGATGTTCTGTTGGTTCACTGTATGTTCAGATTTAGACGTAGATTTCTTTCCTTTCTGACTGCTTTGGAAATTTGACAGCTTCTTGAACCTGAAAATGTTTGTCTCTCTACCACCCTTAGAAGCAAGGGAAAGAGAGGCTCCTGTTCCCGATTCCCCATGTAATTGACTCCAGTTCTCCCCACAGGGTCAGGGGTCTGCAGGTTCAGGGATGTGCCCACCCAGTGCCTAACTACCGTATTCCAGAGACCCAGACCCCACCTATCAGCTCCCAGCCCACACTCAGGGCTTGCAGGCCTCTTCACCAGGTACACGGAACGCAGAACGCACCGGCAGTCTGGGCACAGGCCAGAGGGGCCCCCTAGCAGCCTGTCTGTGAGGAGTGTGGACAGAGGCTATATATGAAGGCTGATATGTCTACATGTGTGCGCATAAGGCCCCTTGCAGCAAGAATGAAGCTGGGGAAAGGAACAGCGGAGGACGGGACCCTGGGCCAGGGTCTGGCTCAGTCTGTGCTCCTGCGCGCCAGTGCAAAACTCTGCAGAGTTCAAGAACTCTGCATTTAAACCTGGCTTTCTAGGTCATTTCAAGCACATGGCTGGTGGGCCCCACTGCTGCATGGGCGTGCAGAGGACAGGGCGGGCCCAGTGCTGACGGCCACGCAACTTCCCACCCATCCTCCCTCTCAGGTCGCCTCGAGGCCATCCTGTGGCACCCTCTTCTGGAACCCCAGTTAAACACTGGCTGTCCTTTCTCACTGTGTGCCCTGTCCCTTACCCGCCCACAGTTTCCACCTCTTCGTCTGTCTGAGCTGCGGCCTGCGCTACTTCTTCAGGTTTATCACCTACTTCGCAAATTCTCTCTCCAGCTACATCTACTCTGAGACTCAACCCCTTGTGAATTTTCATATTGCAATCATCATGCTTTTCATGTCTGGACATCACATTTGGTTTTTTATATTACGTTTTTAAAAACGTTCCTGCTTGTTTTTGATGGTATCATTTCCTTTACTCACATTTTCAATTCCCTCATTTGTTTTCTCAAAAGGAATAAGTGAACTTATATTCTATACCCAATGTTTCCAATATCTGAAAGCTTCAGAAGCCAGGATTTGTGGTTACTTCTACTCACTCTCACTCATGATATCTTGTTTCTGTGTGTCTGTTTCTTGTCAGTCTGTCCGTCTGTCTCTGTTTTTGGTGTGTTCATCAAGTGCCCAGGGACACTCAAAACCCAGGCCCCTCTAAGTCAAGACTTCCACTTTGCAGTTATTGGGGTACACAAATAGTATAAAGAAACTCTGCAACCTGGTCAGTAGCCACAAGTTCTCATGTGACTCTTTTTCTTTGCCTTCCCCGGAAAGCCAGAGGTGAAACCATCCCCGTGCAGCTTGGCGCTGGGCGGGGCATCCCCCACAGCCCACCTCCTCTCAGAGAGCAGGGCCACTCGGAGTCTGGGCTTTGCTGGGAGTGACCGGGACCACTGGCCCCGCCTCTCCCCTGGGGGCCCAAGGCCTGGCACGGCACACCTCTCCCCTCCCACGCCTGCACACCCACGGTGTCGCCGACGGGGGCTTCATTTTGGGGTGAAGCTTTATGAGCAGCAGGTTACTTCCATGGTCACAGAATGTCTTCCCAATAATCTGATTTTTGGCTGAAAGAGAAAAATTAGCAAGTGTCCCACGAAGGGACCAGAATGTAATAATATGGAGAAACTTGACGCTAATAATAAGGAAACACCAAACTAAAATTTAAAAGCATTCTATAAAATAACTGGCCTGCATTCTTTTAAAATATCTATGTTACATTGATCAGAAATATTGAGGACCAGCTGCAGGTTACAGGATATTAAAGAACATAGTGAAGTGATACCATCCATGACCCGGGACTGGATCCTAAACTCAGGAAAGGGGCGTGGCTATAAAGGGGCGTCACTGGGACAGCTGAGAAGACTAGAATGTGAACTGTACACTAAATGAAAATATTGCAATTGAAGTTAAAGCTCCTCAAATAGATAATCATACTATAGTTAAGTGAGAGAATATCCCTGTTCTAAGGAAATATACCCAAAACATTAAAAGATAATGGGGCAAAACTTTATAATAATATAACTGATCAAGGAAAATGAATTTTATATCCACACACACACACAAGGGGCAGATAATAAAGAAAATACATTGTGGCAAAATGTGAAAAATCAATGGACCTAAGTAAAGGGTACGTGGGAATTCTCTGCACTACTCTTGTAAATTTTTTATAAGTTTTGAAATTATTTCAAAATACAAAGTAAAAAAAAAAAGCAGCGGTCAAATCTGAGCCAGTGTGGACACGAAAAACAAGTATGTATAGACACAGTCCGTCCAGCAAACAGCACTGGCCTGCGAGGAACCTAGAACTCCACCTATGCCATGCGGCCAGGGGAAGAAACAACGGAGAGCTCCACCCCCGCCCGCGACAGAGGAAGCCTGGGAACACGCTCCCACCCTAACAAGGAAAAGCTACACGACCTATATTCGTAACTCCTCCTGAGCTACCCGGAGAGCTGAGGTCACAAGTAACCACGTGAGCTGAATTCTAAAGACTGAGTGGTCCCTCCACAGAGACAAGACACGCAAACTGTGTGACCTCTCAGAGAGCGCAGGGGAACAGGTGGCTGCCATAAAATGAGGGAAGAGGAAACAGCTTAAATTTTAACAAATTCTTATGAAGCCAAGCGTAGTGTAACACACCGAATCCCTGGGCGCTCCAGACATGAGGCCTGTCCGAAGCAACTTGCAAGCTCTTTTCCATGGGCCTCACGGGATGAGAAGACCGGAGGCAAGGCAGGGGAGCGGAGACAGCTCCCCTGGGCACTGGGCTGGGGTGAAATCTCGCCCAGTTCCCAGACCCTTCTCTCGTATTGTACAACGTGAAAGTCCCAGTGCAACGGGAAAAGGGTAAAAAGCCCTTCCCGCTCCTGGGATCCAGGTAAAGAGACAAAGCAGCCATCAGTACCACTGTGGAGGAGGGGCACGTGGGAAATCCTATCCCACCCGAGTCCCCCACCCCCGGCCACCCACACATGCAGACTTGCGCAGAGAAGAGTTTGGGTGCCACAGAGGGTGACGGTGCTGGAATGCTAAGCAAGCCCCACCTCTGAAGTCCAGGTACAGAGGACGAGGGTGAGACTTAAGGACTAAGATCCAAGGAACTCTCTGCCTCTTTCCATGAGCCTGGCTCCCAGTAAAAAGCAACAGCGGTTCACCACTAGGGCAGTAACATGGGTAGGTTAAGAGTTAAAGGACGGAAGGAGATAAACTATTCAAGTATTATCAAAAGAAAGCTGGGGTGGCCACCGGACAAAGCAGAGTTCGAACCAGGGATACATTTCTCCCAGGGGCACGGAGGGACCTCGCGCACTGAGGAAGAGGTCCGTTCCAAAAGGCAGGACGATCCCAAAGGTGTGTCTACCTGGCAACAGAGCTTCAAATGTAAAAAGAAATCATATAAATATAAGTCATAATTGGGTTTTTCTTTTAATTCTGCTTAGTCATTTCTTCCTTTTTCTCCCATCATTATTGGTCCAAATTAGCTGTTTTACTTATTAAATTTCTATACGATAGCAGTTTTTAAAGCTAACGACTAACTTCAAAACATGCCATATTTTCACTGCGGCACGGCTCCTGCCGGCGGGAACACACCCCAGCGCCTCTCGGACAAGCTGGTGGAGCGGTCTCCGGCACAGGCCGGGAGGAGGCAGAGGGCCCAGCCCTTCCTTCGAATCAGAGATGAAAAGGAGAGGAGGAAGCCGACAGAGGAATGAGCGAATGAGTGTGGCGTTTCCCTCCCTCCCTGCAGAATTCAGAGGGAGGGGCTGATGTACCTGTCAAGGCCCAGCCAAGAGACAGAAACCACACCAGTCATTTGAACAGGATAAATTTAATAAAAGAATTAACTACCAACAACCTAGCTGCTAAGAGGCTTTCTACCTGTGCGTTCTTAGATTCTGAATCTGTTTGTTCGGCGCCCATTAACCACAGGGCCAAACTGGCTGGCGAAGCTGCCCACTTCTACCTGGTGACCACAGCCCATGCTCGGAAGCACCTCCCCACCCGACCCACACTCGTCGGGTTCCTACTGCCCTGCTCCACATCAGGCACCAGACAACGGGCCGAGGAAGGGCCCACGAGAAAGAGCTAAGGAACGTGGAAGCGCCTTCTCTCCACCCCCAAAATGAGATTCAGACCTCCTCTGAGAGGGCACAGCGGGCCACAGGAACGCCTGGCCCGCTAGTGGCAAGGGCACTTGCCAGGGAGTCACCCAGAGATGGTCTGTGGAAGCGGCTCTCCACGTGGTGGGTGGGCAGACTGACTGGAGAGTGCGCATGGGCTCAGGCCGGCCCGAGCACAGCCTGCTGGGTGGCCTGTGGGGCTGCTGAGGGCTACTGGGCATCCGGCACGCCAGTCCACCAAAACCTACACTCTGCTGGAAAGCAGCGCTCTGGGAATGGGAAAGGAAGCCCCTCATCTGGCTACGGCCTTGCAGGGTTCCTTCCAAACTCTCTACTGACAAAGCCTAACATTAAGCCAACTGGCAAAGGAGAAATGTTTCGAGTCCAGATTCCATGTCACAAATCAGGACAAAGAATGGACTTGGGGGTGAAAGGCAATGAACTGGCACTGGCGCAGAGTGAGGGGATGAAGGGCAGACTGGTAGAGAGAGAGGAGCATTGACTGGCTGCCTCCTGAACGTGCCCAGACTGGAGACTGAACCCTCCACCTAGTATGTGCCCTGACTGGGAACTGAACCCGCGACCCTTCGGTTACGGGACGATGACCCAACCAACTGAACCAGCTGGCCAGGGCTGGGTGGTTATTTTCAGCTTCACAGGAATCTTCAGCATCAGGACGAACTTTATAGGCCATCCAGTTCATCCTAAATTCTCTGAATGATTCATGTTTAAAATGTTACTGAGACTTGAGGAATTCTGAATTTTGGACCACATGGTGAATACTGTTTCTGGATTCCTGCTGATTTTCTCATGCATGACAACGGTGCCTCGGCGGTGAGAGAAGGTCCTTGCCCTCCGTGGCCAGGAGCCCGCAGCCAAGCTCCAGGACGGGCTATAAGGGGAAGGTGCTCGTGCTTTAGAGCGAGATGAGAGGGTGTAGGAGTGTTGAGAGTTGATGAATCTAGGTGAGGGGTGGGTATACTGGGTGATTCTTCACACTGTTTTTTTTCAACTCTTCATATGTTAAAAAGTTTACAATAAAAAAATTTCAAGAATAGCTCTGGCTGGCGTGGCTCTGGGGATTGAGCACCAGCCTGCGAACTCAAAGGCTGCGGGTTCAATCTCCAGTCAGGGCACATGCCTGGGCTGCAGGCAGGGTCCCCAGTTGGGGGCGTGTGAGAGGCAGCCACACAGTGTTGTTTCTCTCCCTCTCTTTCTCCTTCTCTTCCCCTCTATCTAAAAACAAATAAATAAAACCTGTTTAAAAAAATAAAGACAGAAAACAAAATAATAATGCTCTTGACAAGTACAACCTCTCCTTAACATCTCAGGGAACTAAATCCCGCACTTCTGAAGCCCACGCCGAGACCTCTTAGTGAGGAGCCACGCCCAGCAGCTGGGAGGTGCCAGGTGTCCGTGCATCCTCTCCTCCAATCCTCTCGGCCACCCATGAGGCGGGCATGTGCTGCGGCCACTGGTACCACATAGGGTCCCAGCCAAAGCTGCAGAGGGTCAGCCAGCAACTGTGTGGTCCCCCAAGACAGGGGAGGGCCAGGCGTTAAACCTGGGTGGACAAACTCTGGGCCCTCGATCTTCACATGACCCACCTTCACACTGGAGTCAGGACTCGTTCTCGGTCATGACATCCACTAGCAAATCACAGCAAACATTTCCCCAAAATGAATCGGAACAGGAAACTCCGCTGTGCTCCACAACGAGGGTGCGCATTAATCCGTAAGCCTCAGACTCCCCACCACGGGCACGCACATGTGCCTGTGCCACCGCCGTGCGGGCCGCGGCACGGCTGCCACGTTTGAACGCCACTCTGGGCGACTCTACACAGCTCTGCCGCTTCTTCTCCCACTCCCTGCCCAGAAGCCTCACTGTTCGGGAGACTGGGGGAAAAAGAGCGACACAGATCCATATGGTTAAGGGAAAAGTTCCACCGGGAATTCTCTAATCTCAAAATAAGTCAGAATAATATACTTTTAGGACACACTAACAGATAACAATGCAGCTGGAAAATCTGCTAATATAAAAGACATTTTCAAGTAGGAATTTGGATACCTCCCTTGATGTTTGTTACAGTGAGATGTTACCTGCAATTCTACCAAAAGACCATCAATTTTAAAATCAGGCTGAAGTAGTATATATGGTCAAAGGTTAAAATCAAATGAAAAGACTCTTCTGTAGTTATTCTTCTCCAATGAAAATCCCAATGCACGTCAACATGACTCAAGGTCAAGAATGACCAGGAAAAACATACTAATGTTGCCCGGGAGGAGGGGCATGAGTGGCAAGTTAGGGCTGAAGAATGACTTTAATGAGTCCCCCAAACCAAGCCCCTAACTGTACGTCCCATTTTAAAAGCTTATATAGGAAAAGTGAAGGGGAAAAGTCACTCCACAGGTGTTTAAGGTCCGCCGTAACAGGAGGGTGTCCTGTACACTAACCTTAACATGACCAACGAAACCGCAGGAAGCAGGCACTATGTCCTTATATCCACCGCTACTCCTCACTCCACGTTTCACTCCAGGCCTTCACTGTCCCCCGGGACCGCGCTGACTCACTGCACCTTCCAATGACCCAGGGGGCCTCTCCGCACAGCTTCAAAACAGCCAGTGATGTGTCCAGGCAAAGGCACCCCCAGACCAGTCAGGTGCACCCGTGCGCAGGGTCGCTAAGATCAGGCAGGCACCGGGACACGGCCTTTTCACCTCCACTGGCACGGTGTCTGCACACGCTTCTCCCGCTGGCGAAAGAGCTGCACTGCCCTTCCCGGTCTCTCACATGCACATCCTCCCGGGGGCCACATACCCGCCTCCACCGCCCCCTCGGAGCCCCATCTGCCCTCCGGACTTGCGTGGTCAGGGGCTGAGGACGGAAACAAGAAATCTAGTTCAGACCGCCCCAGTGCGGAGCACCCCACACACCTGGAGTTCCCTCCTCTAATCTACTTATTGAAAAGAGAAAACCCCCGTGGAGATCGGGAGAGTGACTTCCATTACCCATGCTCTCTCTCCCACCCGCTTTTGGGAGTAATTCCGTACTCCTTCCAGACACGGCGAAGTCACCACACAATGGCTCACGCAGCCTCCTAAACCAGGCCCTGGGCACCCAGCGAAGACGGTGAGCGTGAGTGGGTAACCGACAGGACATGCACAGGCGGACATCCACTCAGCCATTCAGAGTGAACGGCATCAGCCCGTGGCACGTGCCAGGCTCCACACAGGCCCTAGCGACAGAGCGGACCACCCGAGACTGGAGGCCCTTCCCTGCAAGGAGCTCTAGCCCAGCGAAGGAGGGACATTGTAAGCACCTGCCACCCTGACAGGGCTCGCTGTGCACCCAGTGCCAGCAAGAACGAGCACAGGTGCTAGGGACTCTGCCTGCGACTAGACCGGTCCCTGTGAGAGTGACGAGTAAGATGCGATGTCAGGGACAAGGCCCCGTCAGCCAGGGAGAGGAAAGCAGAGACAGGGCAAGTGGGAGGCATGATTCACCTGAAAATGGCAGGTGGAGGCTGAAGCGACGAAGGGCCTGCTACAGTGTCGACAGGGAGGGAGTGAGGAGAACCCCAAAACAAAGGCAGTGAGGGAACGGGCCCACACAGAGTGCACGGACCAGCGCCGACACAAGGAGAGCAACAAGGTCGTGTACGGCCGCTTGACCCAAAACGAGGTAACTTCAGTGTCACCTAACTCACCGCATTTCCAGATGGTCCCACAGCTTCCCTCCTGAAAGGGACAGCCAAAAACCAGTGGATGAGACAACATAAACCGTGTTTGCTTTCTTAAAAGTGGTTGACATGTGTGGCTGACCGTTTTCACACAGTGTTCTCTCTGAGAACACTCCGATTATAAAAGGTGGCCGTGCTGCCAGGAAGCAGAGTGGGCTTGGTTAATACACGAGCTGAACAGCTGTAAATGATAAGAGCGCTGGTAATCCAGCCCAATGTCAGATTTTGCCAGTAGCTCTCAAGATCAAATGCAGTGTCGCCTGTTCCTATTGTACCCTTGCCTAGCGAGACAGCGTGGAAAAGCATGGAGAGCGCAGCGCTGTTCTAAAGCCAGAACCCCCACGTGACACTGCTCACTTGGTCTCTCCGTGGTTGTTTTTCCTGGAGTGGCCTCGGCTGCACCGCAGAGGCAGCTCACTGTACAAGGCACCTCTTCTGCCCCTTTCTCTACAGCACAGGCGGCAAACACAAGGCCCGAGGGCCACACCCAGCCCTCCGCCTGGTCTTATCCAGCCTGGCACCTTGCTTTTACCCGGCAACAGCCCCGAGCTACTTGCCCCTAGTTACATTTACAGTCCTGAAAGTACATCTGGCCCTTTGAAGGCAACCCGAGGCTGATGTGGCCCCCGGTGAAAATGAGTTTGACACCCCTGCTCTACAGAAATGTGTGAGACGCACCCCCTCCCCAGGCATAAGGGGCTAAACAGCATGAGGTCCTTTCACGATGTGAGGTTGGGGACGACAGTCCTTCCTGTGTCTCCAGACTCCACAGGCTTCGTGTCAGAGGCGAGACGGTGCGGCACCGCGCTCAGGGTCAGCGAGCTCTGACACGCAGTGAGACCGGGGGAGGACGGCGGGAGGCAGAGGTGGGTGGAATTCTTACGGTAAACAGCTCCGCCACTAGGAATGATGGCTGTTTCTGAATGTGCTGCTGCTTTTCCAGTCTCTCTCCCTTCCTCCCTCTGTTGCCCTCCGTTGCCATAACTACCACTTGACTCATCTTAACAAACTGCGTACTATCTCCAGGGCTGTGACTGCCACCCCGTCACTCTGGGTCACTCGACATCGGCTTTCCTTCACCTGGCAGCTGCCGCGGCCAAAGGCCGGGGGCTGTTCTGGGAACAAGTAACTAGAAGTGGATTCTTGAGATTTTATAAAGTCATCGTTCTCATCAATATATGCTCATACTTAAATCTTGCTTAATCATAATTCTCAGAGAGTTTTTTCTTCCCTATTTCCCACAAACTTTTCCATTTTCAAAGAGAAAATGACAGATTTTCAAAATGCAAGGACCTTTTAAAAAATCCTAAATAACCCTGGCTGGTGTAGCTCAGTGGATTGAGCACGGGCCTGCGAACCAGAGGATCTGGGTTCGATTCCCAATCAGGGCACATGCCTGGGTTGCAGGCCAGTTCCTGGCAGGGGACACACGATACATTGTGTCCTCGGCAGAGGCAACCATACATTGATATTTCTCTCCCTCTCTCCTTCCTTTCCCCTCTAAAGATTAATAAATAATATTTTTAAAAAATCCTAAATAAGCTCTAGATGACATATACTGGGCTTCACGGCCTATGTTTTCTCCATCTGCAGTGACCCACAGTGATCAGAGTGTTAAATAAAGACTGGGTTTCTGGGGGAAGGTGCCGGACTGAGCACACGTGCTACCCCACCTCCTTCCTGTGATCCCTTTCGGTTACAGTTGAGGGATTTTAAAAGCCCGAACCCACGACAATGAAGGAAACAACGGGAGTGGTCACCAGACGGAATGTCAACGGGTGTCTGGCACCTGGAAGTGGAGGGGTAGCGCCACCTGGGGAAGCAGAGCAGGGGAGTCACCCCGAGGAGTCTCGCAGCAGCGGTGACGGAGGCAGCCCCGACGTGAGGACGTGGGGACGTGGGGACATGGGGACATGGGGACATGGGGACGTGGAACGGAGGGAGGGGGTGAGACAGGAGATTAGAAGTGTGTGTGTGAAGTGGGGACGGCCGACACACACTCCAGGCCGCCTCTCCACGCCCAGACCTCTCCCCTGGGAGGAGGGATCTCTCTGTGGGGACGAAGGGAAGCCCAGAAAGTACTAATGCAGCACGTTGCCGCCCTCGAGAGGGTCTCCTGAGTCCCCTACTCATTAAACCAGACATGTAACCAGCCAATCTACCATCCCTCCCACATACACAGAACTCGAAATTAGCCTTCCTAGTTCTACTTTCATTTTTCTTTTTAAAGATTTTATTTATTTATTTTTAGAGAAAGTGTTAGGGAAGGAGAAAGAGAAGGAGAAAAACACTGATTGGCTGCCTCTCACACAGCCCCACCTGAGGACCTGGACTGCAACCCAGGCACGTGCCCTCTCCGGGAATCGAACCAGCCACATTTCATTTCACAGGCTGGTGCTCAATACACTGAGCTACACAGGCCAGGGCTCCCAGGTAGGAGATGGACAACCAGGATCACCGGACTTTGGAGGATAAGCCTAGAACATCACAGAAAAAGACCAAGACAAACAGAATAACCCTGAAGAAAACGGAATTCAGGAAACTGGAGACGATTTTTAAAACACCAAAAGAAAAAAAAACAATAAAAATTTAATGAAAAGTGAATGAAAAATAGTTAAGAAAACTTCCCAAACCTGTGTCTCCTTCCTGTGCCCATTACTCCCTTCATGAGTCCTCTTTTGGATGGGGCGAACCCCTGCCTCGTTACCCTGGGCCTCTTCATTGTGAATGCCCCGATGTTCTCTCTCGTCTCCCCCCACTGATCACCCTGGCAAGGAGCCATCTCCCTTTGCTCTCAACCACTGCGACTCTTGCCTGTATTATTAACGTGTACCAAGTGCCACCTGACACTGAAACTGGAGGTTGGGGTGCTTCGTCTTCTGGATTCGAGCCCCGACAACCCGGACGGTGTTGGACGCCCCCACAGCTCCAGCACAACGCCCTCTGTGAACAAACACTAAAAGCCAGCAACTGAATCAATGAACATGCGTAGGAGTGAGAATTCTTAGGGGAAGCCAGTATAATGAGAGATACTTCCTCTCCCTCCAAAGGTACACAAGGGTCCCCCAACCCGATAATAATTTAGGTCATCCTGATAACACAAAACCAAACCAAACCTAAATCCATCCAGTCAGAGCAATAATTGCTTACAAGTATCCATTTTAAATCTTCAAGGCAGGTACACATTGCTTCAAGAGAATCAAGAATAAAATGTAAAAACTGGCCCTGGCTGGTGTAGCTCAGTGGATTGAGCGGGGGCCTGCGAACCACACGATCGCGGTTCGATTCCCAGTCAGGGCACATGCCTGGGTTGCAGGCCAGTTCCCAGCAGGGGACGCACGAGAGGCAACCATACATTGGTATTTCTCTCCCTCTCTTCTTCCCTTCCGCTCTAAAGATAAATAAATAATTTAAATTTTTTTTTAAATGTAAAAACTGTACTCCATGTTTGTTTAAAATGCCACTTTGTGGAGAAGAATGTATTATGCTCTCTTCACAGACATTCTTTTTCCTGGTTAAGCACACAGGCTTCTGAGTGACAATGTCCAGACCATTTTAAAAGCACAGTGTCAGTCAATACACAGTGAATATAGCGCTTAAGAACGAATGTTCCCACGTTCTGGCATTTGTATAACAGAATGCAAGGACTCAGTCCCCTTATCTGTCCCCAGACACTCAAAGCACAAACGTGTAAGAAAATAAATTGCACTCTAGCTGCCTCTACTCAATTCCATGCCTAAAACACAACGTGGACCTGCAAATTTTTGTTCTGCTTTTGAGAGAGTGCCATCATATGGCGAATGTTTTTAGTACACGTTCAACAAGATACCAACAGGATATGTCCTACAGCATCACGGCTTCTCAGTGGTTTCGCATTCCACGGTTTCAGTTACCTGTGGCCAACCACAGTCCAAAAACATTATATGGAAAATCCCAGAAAGAAACAATTCCTACGTTTTCAACTGTGCTGCTTTCTGAGTAGTGTGAGGACACCCCACGCCCCCCAGCCCCTCACATCGCCGAGGCCTGCGAAGCATCCCCCTTGCCCAGCCGCACACCCCCGCCCGGCATCACTTGGGGCCCACCCAGGTGATCAGGCCGTCTGCTGAGGTCCCGCGGTACTTGGGCTCGGGCCGCCCGATGTACGAGCAGAGGTCCCACAGTCAGGGGGGTGGTGCCGGCGATCCGGGTGCGCCCTGGGGACTCGTCAGGGGCCCCCTTTCAGTGAATGGGCAAAGTTCTTGACCTAAGAGTTGCTACACAGGACGGTGGCCGCGGTTTATTTTGCCATTCCCTGTTTGTGAACGTTTAAGTTATTTCCAGTCGTTCTAAATTCAGTTTCTCTGATCGATTCCCAGTCAGGGCACATGCCTGGGTTGCAGGCCAGTTCCCAGCAGGGGACGCACGAGAAGCAACCATACATTGATGTTTCTCTTCCTCTCTCCTTCCCTTCCCCTCTAAAGATAAATAAATAAAATATTTAAAAAAATAAAAAGTAAAAAAAATAAATTCAGCTTCTCCGAGGTGCTAACTGAATCCTCCCAATGCCCTCCCTACGCAGCTGCTCTACTACAGGTAAGTCCCCTGGGCTGGCAAAGATGCGCTAATTTGTTCCTGCGGCCAACATGTCCTGCCCGGGACACAACACCTATGGGGCCGGAAGGTCACAGCCGTCACTTCTCTCACTGTCTTTCTTCGCTGACTAGAACAAGCAACAACCCCCTGCCTGGGGCAAGTGGGGACTGACCTGAGGAGGGCTATGGGGTTTGGGGGGGCTGCAGATGGGCTCTCGGCCCCGGCAGCGGGCAGGGTGGTCACGGAGAAAGCTTCCCGTTGCGGCTCCTTGGTGCTGCTTCTCCATTCCCACCAGGCCGCGGTCGCACAGGGAGAGCCACCACTGGCTCCAGCCCAGGGAGGCTTTGCTGGTGCCCGTGAAGAGTCCTCCATAAGCTCCACCTGCTCCTGAGGCCGGTTCACACCCAGCCTCCCACGAGGCTGCATACTGAGCAAAGCATGCGTTATTTCACATGTTCGTAAGGCAGCAACCAAGTAAATCCTGCCACCCATCTTTCCATCAAGAAGGAGACAGAAAAAGGGGGCGGCCGCGAGCTCTAACACTGGGAGGGGACCAGACGGCTGTACACGTGAGTTCAGTGTGTAGGGAGGGGTCTCCCATTTTAAAAGATGCTGCGGCCACCCAGCTCCAGCAGACAGCTGGCATGTGAAAATCAGGGTTGTGGAAGCACAGTCTCCTAGTTTAGAAAACTATTATGGAAATTCCAAAATCTATCTCCGAGAAGAAAGAGCAGCAGAAGAGCCCCCAGCACCCCATGCACCCACAGACCACCCACCTGGCTTCAGCCGGTGTCTCCTCACAGCTGAGCAGCTTTCCCTGCCCCCGCCCACTCCTCCTGCCAGATCACTCTGAAGCAAATATCTGATTCCGCGTCATTTCATTCAAAAATATTTTAATACGCCCTGGCTGGTGTGGCTCAGTGGATTGAGCACCAGTCTACCAATCAAAGGGTCAGCAGTTCAAATCCCAGTCAGAGCACATGCCTGGTTTGCGGGCCAGGTCCCCTGTAGGGGGCGCATGAGAGGCAACCACACATTGATGTTTCTCTTCCTCTCTCCCTCCCTTCCCCTCTGTCTACAAATAAATAAGTAAAATCTTTTTTAAAAACCTGCAAAATATTTTTAACGTCTCTCAAAGATAAATATTAATTTTTAAACATCACAGTTCTTTTACTTATTATACCTAAAAATTAACAAAAAATCTTTAATGTTCTCCAGTGTTTAGTCAGTTTAAATTTCCCCGACCAGCTCATAAACGGACTTTCCAATTTTTATATTTTGTTTGGATTCAGATCTTAGCCCCTGACATTGCAATTATGTCTCCTTTAATTTATAGCTCCCACTTAATTTTTTTTGCTTCCAATTTATCCATTAATGAAACCGAGTCATTTGTTCTACAGAGTTCCCTTCAGCCTAAATTCTGATGACTAAGTTTAATACATTAGGAGCTACACTTTAATGTTTCTCTCTGTGCAAAACTTTCTTTGCTCAAACGCAGGTGACTATTTTTGTTAGAAAGAGATGCCCTGCCCTGGCTGCTGTGGCTCAGAGGGCTGGGCTCAGTGGGTTGGGTGTCGTGCAAACAGTCGCCATTCCCGGTCGCTCAGGGCACAGGCCTGGGTTGCAGGCCAGGTCTGCGGTCGGGGGCCTGTAAGAGGCAACCGACCGATCACACATCAGTGTTTCTCTCCTTCTCTTTCTCCCTCCATTCCCCTCTCTCTAAAAATAAATAAACAAACTCTTTCTAAAAGGAGAGAGAGGCGACCCACTTCTCTCTGCACACGCACAAAGTTTGGGGGGGGGGGTCCATGCTGCGACCGGTTTGAGAAGTCGAATGTGCTCCTTTCTCATACAGCCTGTGCTGCGTCTGGAACTACCGTTTAGTATCCCAGCTGGGGTCAGACTCCGCAGGCCAGTCGGAGGCCAGCAAACAATCATGTCCATAAACAATCAAGGCAACTGCAGAAGGCGCGCACTGGGAAGAACTTACAAGCGGGAGGGGATAAAGAGCCGGCGCTGGGCCGGGCACTCCCCCAGCCGGTGCTCTGGACTGGGTTGTCAGCGAAAGTCCTCCCAGAAGGTGCCACAGGAGCCAGGGCCTGCATGACTGAATGAGCCAGGCCCCAGAAGGTGTGGTGTGAGAGCAGCCCTCAGAGGACAGGGCAGGCCCCGGGGCAGGCACTAACAGGGAAAAGCACCCCAGTAAACAAGGGGAGTGATGGGAGGTGACGTGCAGGAGGGAAGCCAGGCTCAGACCACGTGGGAAGTTGGGGCTCTATTCCAACTGGGACAGGGACCCACCGGACCGGACGCTGGGTGGTGAAAAGGCCTGACGTGGAACTCTGGGGAGCGGCCTCTCTGGTGGAAGCAGGAGGGCAGGAGGCGGGTCAGGCTGGGAGGCTGGAAAGCCTTCGGCGGAGGGGTGGCAGTGTGCAGGGCGGTCTTCGGGACGATGCCAAGGTCGCAGGCTGTCGCCCTTTCCTCTGGCCCTGCGCCTTCAAGGAGAGGGCAGGACTGGAACGTGAATACCAGGTTCAGCGAGATGCCCGTCACTTGCAAGGAAAGCCCTCGAGAGCAGTTGTGCTTCTTCGGCTTGATAATTGCCGGGGACGGCCTCACCTGCACACCAATGAGCAACACCCAACACTGCCACCGGGCTGTCCACCTAAGGGACACTCCGATTTCCTGGCAGAAGCCACCCTTGGCTGGGGCTGCCGTTCAGTGCAGGTCTCCCATTCTTCCTCAGGCTCCTGCTCCGAAGCCCGTCCGCCACGATCCTTTGTCCCCCTGACCAACAGTGAGGCGTCTGCCCGGCCCAGCCAGCCTTTCCAGGCTGTAGCCGCTCTGGTTATTCGGCACCATGGGCGGCAAGCTGGCAGGGGCGTGGGGAGGCCTAGTGTGCTTGGTGCGAGTGTGTAGAATGCCACGGCCACGTTCCTCAGAGCACGCCCACGCAAGCCGAGCCTCGGGGCCCTCCCGGTCAGAAGCCCCGGGGCAGCAGGCCCTCTCCCGCCCGGGAAACTTGTGGGCGATGGCCTGCACCCACTGGGTCTCCATTCTGCCAGATACAATCTGATGTATTCACTTGATTCTTGGCTTCATCTTTTCTCTCCTCGGGAAGCCCTCACAGGAGACCAGCGCCCAGTCCTGTGCGAGCTCCCTCCCTGACCCTGCTGACCGACGCTGCTTCCAGCGGCCGCCACTTGCCACTGACTCGTTCGGTCAGGCCAGGGCTGGGAGAACCTGCCAACTACTATGGCGCCCACTAGATTTATGTAACTTTAAAAATGTTGGCACCTGTGAAAACCCCAAACCTGTGGCATAAAGAAGACGGCAAAGGGGGCCCTGGTGGGGCAGTGAGGCTCTGAGGCAGGGTAGCAACACACGGGCTGTTGGGCTGAATTTGGCCTCTGCGCTCCCAAATGACCTGGATGTTCTCCCCGACAAAGATGAAGGCTGATCTGTTGCCATCGGTGCCCAGGTAAACTGATTTACCGGCACACCTTCCAGAAGGGCAGTCGGAAATGCGTTCAACACCTTTCAAAGTGGCCTGTTCTTTTGATGCAGAAATCCACTTCTAGAAATTTATCCTAGGGAAATAATAAGAATGTACAAAATGGACCGTAGAGATGGTCCCAGGGAGAAAACCTGCAAACAGCGAACGTGCCCAGCAATGACGGGTTCAGGGGCTAACTCAGGGTACATCCTCGCCCATCAGGGTCGCAGGTGCCTCAGGTCCCCGCCCGGCTGCATTTTGCAGCTACCTCTCCTGCACGGGCTCCGCAGAGAAGTGGGGAGCAGCACCCTGGCGCCCCCGGTGGCCGCCTGCAGTACTATCACGACTGCAGCGAAGTCTCCCGACCCTTGCGCCTCCAACAACCAACCCCCTTGAGAAGCTGATAAAGGCTATGAATCTCCTTGCCAAAAAGAAAAACCAAAAACAACCAAAAAACTATATAAATACACAAATGTTTTTGTATATAATTTCAGAAAGGCCTAGGAAGTCCAAAGAGAAGCACATGATTCATATTTAACAATAAAAAGTCACCTTGGCAAAGTAACAAATTCTGACTATGGGCAACTCTGGCACAAAAACAGAGGTTGGGAACTTCAGTCTTTGGAGTGACTGGTTAACCAGACAGACAGGCAACCTGTGTGCTCTGAAGTCATCAGACCCCCCAAACCCACCCAAACCCAAGGTGTTGGGACCCTGCACACAGTCAGCACAGGGAACAACAATGTAGCATAAGGAGCCAGGAATCTACACAGAATTCCAAGTGTTTGGGTACATTCACCAGAACTAGGATCTGATCCTGCAAACGCACTGCTGCAACAAGAAAAGCAGTCCCCTAACGGAAGAGGGAGGCTTGGACACACGAAAAGATCAGCAACAGTTTGGTCTGAACCAGAAGAACCAGACATGTGCCCCCACCACCCAGTGGTAATGAAACAAAACAAGAGCCCCGGGGAAACGTGCGGTGCGCGAACACCCCACCTCACAGGGTACACGCACCCCAGAAATCTCAGCTCTGGTTTTCTCTGCGGCTTCCGGGTAAGCCCAGCTACATTCCCAGAGAAGGAACTCTCCCTACATGGCACAGCGGTGACCGCCCTGGCCTCTGCCCCGCTCACTGCAGCCTGCTGCCGCTCTCCCGCCCCTGGCCAGCCGCCTGCCCACTCAGGACCTTTGCAGTCACTGCTCCTTTGCCTGGAATGTTCCTAAACTCTCCAAAGCCTGCTTGCAGGTCCAGTCTCGGCATGAATGTCTCCCTCTTGGGGAAGCAGTCTCTCCCACCCTCCCGCTGTCGCCTGTGCACGAGGCTCATTCCCCCTGTTGCTGGCAGAGGAGGTGGCAGTGAATGGGACGACAACACAATCACACCTAAGATGTTTGGAGGACTTACTGTGTACCAGGGCTGCTCTGCATTATTTTATTTACAGTACTAGCTCATTTAAGCCTCATTATAAACCAAGGATGCCGTCACCACTATGGTGCCACAGCCAGTACAGCAGCCAGCCTCCACGAGGATCCCCCGCGATTCCCCGTCACTGAACAGGGCTGGCCTGCATGATGCACGGACACTGCAGAAACCACCGTGTGACTTCTGCAGCCAGGCCATGAAGGACACTGCAGCTTCTGCCTCGCGGTGCTCTCTTACAATGCCCATTCTGGGGACCCCGGAGCCACCTGTGGGGCTGCCTGGGCAGCACGGAGGAGCCGAGGCCTCCTGCCGGCAGCAGCACGGCCTCGTGGCCTGTGGCTGCAGCCCCTGGGGGCGGGCCCCCCAGCCCCAGTCAGGCCTCGGGATGACTGCAGCTCCAGTGGCCGCAGCGAGGCTTCCGCCTCAGTGGTGACTACAAGCCGGAACCCCCTTCTGAGTCCCCGGCCCCCAGACACTGTGAGGTAATACATATCTGTTGTTTGAAGCAACCACATTTGGAGGTGATTTGTCATGCTGAAGCAGATAACCCTGACGGGAAAACCAAGACTGAGAACGTACCAGCTCACCAGAGTTTCTGAACCTGCTTGTCTGACTCTGGAGTCTAAGTTCTTACCCGTTACATCACACAGCCACCCAGGTGTGGCTCCGTGGATTGAGCCCTGGCCTGCGATCAGAAAGGCCACTGGTTTGGTTCTCGGTCAGGGCACATGCCCAGGTTGTGGGCCGGGTCCCCAGCTGGTGGGCCAATTGATACAACTGATCAGTCGATGTATCTGTCACACATCGATGTTCCTCTCTCTCTTTCCCTTTCCCTTCCACTCTCTCTAAAAGTAAATCAATAAAATCTTTAAAAAGAATATGGCTGGCCCTGGCTGCTGTAGTTCAGTGGATTGAGCACAGGCTGCAAACCAAAGGGTCACTGGTTCGATTCCCAGTCAGGGCACATGCCTGGGTTGCAGGCCAGGTCCCCAGTGGGGGCCACATGAGAGGCAACCACACAGTGATATTTTTCTTTCTCCCTTCCTTCCCCCCTCTCTAAAAATAAATAAATAAAATCTTTAAAAAAAGAATATGGCTGGACACACCAGTCAGCCTCCCCCACAGAAGGTTGAGCGCTCCAACAGACCTCACAAACATCGCCGTTTTCAGTGCTGCAACCTCCCCCAAACACCAGCACCACGCACCTGCCGTATCACAGACATTGTCAAAAAAATGAATAGATGAGGCGGATAAAAGGAAAAGAATAACAAAAATGTTAAGAGTGGATGGTGGGATTATAGGTGACATGTTCTATTCTACACTTTGCTAAATTTTAAAAAATTTCTACAAAGTACATATATTATGGGATTCAGTTACTTGAATTCAATTTGAACTGGGACCTGAGTGAAAAGAAAGCCAGCCGCCCAAATGTCCCAGGGCAGAGGCACAAGAAGACAGTGCAAAGGCCCTGTGGCTAGGGCAAACTTGTACTTAAGGAACAGAAAGGTGGGCCCACAAGGCTCGGAGGGGCTGCCAGAGACAGAGGCCAGGTCTCTGCTGGCCATCTGGCTTTCAGCGGAGTGAAATAAGCTGCTGCTGGGGGTGGTTAAGCAGAGGAGCAATATGATCTCATTTGCATTCCAGAAAGATTGCTCAGGTTTCTGTATGAAGAGGAAGTTGTAAAGCAGAAAGACCAAAAGCAGGAGTGTGAGGAAGGAGGGCGCTGCACAAATCCGGACAGAGCGATGGATTTGACAAGGCACTTCCTGTCGGGTGCTCAGCCCGATGCCTGGTGCACGGCATGTGCCCAACAACTGTGAAGTTTTGCTCTGTAATCACTCGGTTTGAAAATCACGCTAAACAGCCCTGGCTGGTGTAGCTCAGTGGATTGAGCACAGGCCTGCAAACCACACAATTGCGGTTCGATTCCCAGTCAGGGCACATGCCTGGGTTGCAGGCCAGTTCCCGGTTCCCAGCAGGGGACGAATGAGAGGCAACCATACATTGATATTTCTCTCTCTCTCTCTCTCTCTGCCTCCTTCCCTTCCCCTCTAAGATAAATAAATAAATTAAAACTTCACAAAAAAAATCACCCTAAACATACACAATCACTATGAAATATTACATGCACACAACACAAAACTACCATGTTCTCCATCAATGGTCTCCAGCCTCCAGGCTGCGGACGGACACCGGTCCAGGGCCTGTTGGGAACTGGGCACAAAGCAGGAGGGGAGCCTGAACGTAATGCGCTTGAGCCATGCCAACCGTCCTCCCCACCCCGGTCCGTGGACAAATCGTCTTCCATGAGACTGGTCCCTGATGCCAGAACAGCTGGGGACCGCAGTTCCATATTCAATGGCATGAGTAAATGTTTACCAGTGTCAAGGCTTTTTAAAAAGCACATGAACAGAAACCACCCTCCTAATGCGAACCCTTCTGTGTAAGGGGAGGGGCGGCTTCCAGCAGAGAAGTGGGTCCGGGAGGTTCCCACGGAACCGACGGTGGTTCTCTCTAGGTGGTGGGGCTGTGGGCGACTCACACGTCCTCCACTATCCCTTTGTACACTGCCCACATTTCTGTTTTAATAATGAGCACTTACCTTTTTTGCAGAGATAAATATAAAATCACTATTTTTGTGGGAAAACTTTAACTTTTGTATTACTGAAAAAACAAAGGAATTTAAAGAAATGGCTGGCTAGTCCACTAAGGGAAGACAGTACCTACAATAATGCTAATTACGAATGTCAAGCAGTGGAGAACCACGCTGACTGGGCGGCCCCTGACCGCAGGGCCGCACCGGATCGGCAGCGTTTGGGAGGCGGTGTGGCAGAAAGCGCCTCCTGCCCGGTAACGGTGAATGGACTCGCACTGCACAATGTCTAACGGTGAGTTTTAAAAAGGGGAAGTTGATTAAAACAGGATATTCCCGCAATTCTCCATTTGGTAAGACCTTCCCCTCACGACGGAAAGAGAAAGGCTGTTAGAGGCTCCAGGGCAGGGCAGCCCTGGCAAGCCGGAGAAAGGACAGATGCCGCTTTCCTGACCAGGACTCAATGATCGGATGTGAGTGGCATGCCAGAGCCCATGGGTGGCATAAAAAAGAAAATAATAACTTTAGCACCCCCAAAACTTATAAGTCATCTTCTTCCGTAAACAGCAGAGACGCGGTATAACGAGGATTTACTGCCCCAATGTTAAAGTGGAAAAATCATTCCCCAGTATTTTCAGGTCTCGTTACAAGGATCAGCTCCACGGCCACTTGGAGAAGGCGAGACTCCTTCCCATTTTCCAGAGCCGCTGACATTGGTAAGGCTCGGATGGGTCCGTGTGAAGAGAACAGGAAGAAACACAGAAACTGCGGACTGCTTGTTACTGGGCAGGAGCTCCTATTGCAGACCCAGGGAGTTCCCAGTTGATAACAACGGTGCAGTTCTTTGGGTTTTTAAAAAGATTTTATTTCTTTATTTACTTATTTATTTATTTATAGACAGAGGGGAAGGGAGGGAAAAAGAGAAGGAGAGAAACGTCAATGTGTGGTTGCCTCTTGTGCACCCCCTACTGGGGACCTGGTCCACAAGCCAGGCATGTGCCCTGATGGGGTACTGAACCGGCAACCCTTTGGTTCTCAGGCCAGCACTCAATCCACTGAGCCACATCAGCCAGGGCACAGTGGTCCAATTCTCACAGTGTAAGTCCCCACACTGAAGGACTGACTTTAAGGACGGGGAAGATACCAAACACAGCTGTTTCCTGCTGATGCAACAAAATGACATCCCTGCAGACCCGTGGGTGAGGAAATGACAAGTGTAACTCCAATCGCTCAGTGACCACGAGTAAGGTAGCAACAGGTCAAACCACTGAGACAACACCACACAGTGGGGCCCGAGCGTGAGCCTCCTGAGGCTGCCAGGAGCTCGGGCCCCACTCGGGTCCACCGCTGAGACGAGCCAGTTCAGGTGGCTGAGAAGTGCAGCTCGGCAGGCTGGCCCTGTGGGGCTGTGGGGAGGTTTAGTTAGGCAAGGGACTGTGCACACCTCTAGAGGAATCCCAGACATACAACATCCGCTCAACAACTACAGTAAGTGGCTGATATCCTGGGAAACACCAGATCCTGCGAGCTGCCCCGCGCCCCCGCCTCCTTGGCCCTGGAGAACCTTGGAAGGTGTCTCATCAGGCCTCCCTCTACTCTGATGCACAAGATACGACCTCTCTTAGTCAACCTCCCGACCCCAGTGAAACAGGTACGATTTGTGCGGAGATAACCACCAGGTGCAGTCAGGAAGCTAGTAAAGACGGAGTTGGGACTCCGCCCCAGGCCTCTCTCTCGGCCACTTGGCAGACTGAGATGGAGGTAACACCTGGAGCACGCAGTGCAGTGTCACACTCAGAGGAAACTCAACGCACGGCAGCGAAGCATCTAAGCAGTGTCATGGCATCCCTGCAAGGGAGGCACTATTAGTCCCATTTTCACAGCTAAGGGAACCGGGTCAAACTCCTGAAGGAAGAAACCATGCTGGGGGTGGGGAGAGGGCAGTGGCAGTGCCCTGGGGGGGCCATAGCTCCCTAGCTTTCTCAGAATCCTCATGTGCCCCTCCAGTTTTTCCCCAGCATGCACAGGCCCCACCCCCCCACCTGGAGTTCTCCCCCAGGACTGGTGAGCACCTCCCCAGCAGGCTGTGCTCAGAGCCTGTCTTGGCATGGCTCTTCCTTGCCCTGCTCTGGGGGTGTCTGCGGGGGCCGGCCTCGGCGTCTTCGTTTGCAAACCTCTCCAAGGGCTCCCAGCTGCCTTCTCGGGGCTCAGAAAAGAATTCTGCAGAACAAAGGGTCTGAGTCCCCCATCCAACCGGTGTTCAGTGCTGCCCCCTTGCCCCGGGCCTAGCCGTGGGAAGGGACAGCAGGAAGAACCAAGAAAGTCCAGCTCCGCCCTGACCGAGGGCCTGGAGGGTCCCAAGTGCCCAATCCCACAATCTGGAGCACAAGGCAAGAAGGCGCTTTGTTTTCACTTCCTTTTAAAACACCCCCAGGCACACACAGCCCCAAACCTTCCTACGGTAAATGGAACACAGGGCCACCGCTGACACTGCAAAGGCCAGCAGCAGCCTGGCACCCCGTGTGCCAGTTTCCTTCCCATGCTGGAAGGTAAGTCAGCAAGTAGCAACAGTAAACAATGCTTCCCCCAACTCTCACGGCCCTTACTTCTCTTTTTTTGGCAAAACACTAGTGGGTTGCCTTAAACACTGTCAAGACGACCCCAAAGATGAAGAGAAAATGTTGGGGTGAAAGGAACTTCCATGGCTTGAAAGAGGAACACTTCCATTTACAGCGTCACTGAAAAACAGCTGATCAAGGCACCGACTTCAGTGTGTTTGAAGATGGAAAATATTTTAAAAGTCAGGAAGAGTTAAGCGACCCACCGAACTAATCTGAAATCTGGAGATCGCTGCAACAGCGGATGAGAAACCTGAGGTGAACATCGTGCTTTCACGCGCCCCAGTGTGTCACGACAGTACCTGCCCAAATGCAGGAAGCGGGGAAGCAGCCCCCACAGCAGAGCTGAAGGGGAGCCCCAGTGCCCACTCGGTTTGTCAGCGTCGCGGGGAACCTCTGCAGGAGGAAGCCACGTGCGTGTGCACTTGCTGGTCTCTGCTCTGTCGGAAAGGTGGACGCCCCTTTTCTCACAGAGACGTGAGGAGTAACTGGCTCACACAACGGGACGGCTGTACAAGTCTTCCGAGTCATTTTTTAGTGAATGAGGGGTGCGGTCAACTGTTTTCTGTGTTTTGACAAAAACTTATCTGTGATACCAGAGTTCTTTCTGCACAATGCAGCTCCCGACAGGCACGGGGCCTGGAGAATGTCCCTGCCATCCTCTGTCACCGTCTTCACAGCTAGAGCACACCTCCAGCGATGGAGGTCACAGGCCAGACTGATCTCCGGGAGACGAGGGAGAGCGGCGTGCCAGCAGAGGCCCCACGTGTGGGTGCCGGCCACACTGCCGTCACTCCAGTCCCCACGGAGCAGGGAAAGGCGCTGCAGGGCCTGCCGCCAGGTCTCAAGAAAACAGAGCTTTGTCTCTGCCCAGATGGGAGGAATGAGGATTGATCAAAAGGGTCTCCCAATTGACACTGTCACAGCTAATGCCTTTAGACCAGTCAACGCCACGTTCAAGATGGCTCTTGGCCCCATCTCCCCTTCTTCAAGCTCTCCTTGCCTCCTACGTACATGTCCTCCCTTCTACTCCCAATCTAAACTCAGGTTACAGGTTAATTTTGCTAAATCATAGCTCTGATCTTTGAACAAATTCCTTCAACAAATATTTATTGAATATCTAGTATGTGCTAGAACCATTCTAAATACTGGGGATACTTCCAACGTGCAAAGGTCCTACTAGGAACCATCTGTAACTCCCAATGCCCACCAAGTAGCTCCAAGGTCTCTGGAACAGCCCAAACGTGCCTCTCCTGCCGGAACCCACACGCTCCCCCGGGCTCCCAGCCAGAGCGCTCCTGCCGTGTCCCCCCCACCCCCGACCAGGTAACACCCCCAAATCACTACCTAGTGCGTCCGATAAAGGCACTCAGGGAAGGAAGAGCGCTGAGTGTCCCACGGGACCCAGAGTGTGAGCCCTGTCTTTATCACCTTGCCTCTTTTTAAAAAAATATATTTTATGCTGTTACAGTTGCTCCATTTTCCCCCCTTCACTCCCCTCCACCCTGCACACCCTCTCCCACCCACATTCCCCTCCTTTAGTTCATGTCCATGGGTCATACTTGTAAGTTCTTTAGCTTCTACATCTCTTAGCTTTAAATATTTTCAGACATCTGACACGTCCTACCTTGGTCTCCTCTGGTCCAAGCCAAAAACCTCACCCAGCGTCTTTTACCATCATTCATTCATTCATTCATTCCTTCCTTCCTTCCTTCCTTCCTACGTGACAGGCACAACACAATCTCTGCCCCGAAGACGTTCGGAGGGAGCAGCATGCGACCGTGTAGTAAGTGCCACCGTGGTAGACACAGGGGCAGCGGGGGCAGAGGAAGTGAAACCCCCTGAAGTCACCAGGAGGTGGGTTTTTTTAAATTTATTTATTTTTAGAGGGGAAAGGAAGGAGAGAAGGAGAGAAACATCAATGTATGGTTGCCTCTGGTGTGTCCCCTGCTGGGAACTGGCCTGCAATCCAGGCATGTGCCCTGACTGGGAATCGAACTGCGATCGTGTGGTTCACAGGCCCGCGCTCAATTCACTGAGCTACACCAGCCAGGGCCCCCAGGTGGTGTTCTTGACAGAGGCATCAGCCCACCGTAATTTTCATGTTGCCACATTCTTCTGAAGATGAATGGACACCACTACTAGTTACTGGTTATTTATTCTGGGCGAGCCAATATACTAGGCATGTACTATACATACATTCTACACTTCACCCTCATAACAACCCAAGGAGAGGCACCAATACCCCTATTTTAGAGATTTTTATTTATTTATTTTTAGAGAGAGGAGAAGGGAGGGAGAAAGAGGGAGAGACATATCAGTGTGCGAGAAGCACCTACTGGTTGCCTCTTGTGCACCCCGACCTGGGGCCCCAAACCTGAGGCCCCCAATTCAGACCATGTGCCCTGACTAGGAATCAAACCAGCGACCTTTTGTTTTGTGGGACGACACCCAACTCATTAAGCCATGCTGGTCAGGGCAGTCCCCATTCGAAAGATGAGAAAACTTGGGCTTAAAGAAGTGAAAAATCATGTCCAAGGTCTCATACCAACTAAGCGGCAGAGAGTGGATTCAAACCTAGGCCCGCCTGATTTCAGGATCTGAGTGCTGAGCCACTGAACTGTCCGGGCAAGGGCACTCGCCCTGTGTTGGGTCACCGCCCCTTTGAGAATCTAATGGAAGGGCAGGCTCCTTTCACAGAAAAACGTTCCCGCACACATTCGCAAAGGCTGCACACGGTTCTGGGGTCACAGACTCCCTAAACTCTATGCGCACATCTTCCTGCCAGGGCAAGAACTTGGGATAGAAAGCTGGATGAGGCTTTCATCCCACCCTCCTCCGGGCGTGGTTACACCGCGGGGGCTGGAAGGGAAACGCGACACTTTGCCACTTTCCTCCCCGCAGCACCATCGGGATGCGCTCACGAGGCTGGAGAGCAGACGAGAGGCAGAGCGCGCTGCTACTGCTGCTGTGGTCGGGGCAAGCCCAGCCGCAGAGGCGAGAGGTTTTCTGGGGCAAAGCTAAGGGTCCTGCATTCAGGCCTCGGCTCCACAGGCGTCCAGCAGCAGGGGGAGAACCTGCTCCGGGGCCAGGAACACAGCGTCTGACTGGGGCAGCGGTTGTGGAGCCCGCGGCTTCCCCAGGGTCCTCGCTCCACGGAGGGGCCTCGGGAATCGCTTCTGAAAGTTCGACTAGAACCCTCCCGGTCCCACGACTCTGCTAGCCAGGTAACGGTCTACAGTAAATCCCCTCCCATTAAAACGAGCTGTCGTGGGTTCTCTTCTCTGTAACTTAACACTACCGGCAGGAAATCCTTGTTCTAGATTTTTAAAAACAGGCAGTTGAGCTGAATTACAAATCCCAAGAGGTAAGGTCCTGGTCTCCACCTTCTGCTTTATTTGCTTTTTAAGTACATGATCCACACAATCAAGCCACAATTGAACACTAAAGGGCTCCCAAATTCAAAATGTCAACGTTACCTAATTTGGGGAAGAACTGGTGGCTCCTGCTCAGCCCGAGGAGCGGCTGCACACGTGTGCAACACACTGGCACTAGACAGCACAGAGCCACACTTCCATGTGTCCACTTTTGGTGGACACTACCAGTGCTCACAAACAATTGGTAATCCTTCCCTTTCCTGAACACACGGTGTTCCCTAGGCTTCCTGCAGTGAGGTGAGACCTTGCACCTAGTTCTGGATGTGGGACGCAGCAGGAAGTGACCGTGTGTCCCTTCCTGGCCGGGGAGATTAAGAGTCAGCCAGTTTACAATTCTCACCGCTTGCTAATGTCAAGGAGACTGCACGTCCCAGTTATGCGGCCAGCCCCCAGATGCACGGGTCTTCAGCAGTCGGAGTGTCCAGCAGTCTCTCCAGTAGGCTGGGGTCTCCAGCAGGCTCCTGAGAAATTGTGTGGGGCAGAACACCCCGAAACCACACACAAGAGAGACGAACTTCCTGATGAAGCAACGGGGGGGTGTGAGGATTGTTTATTAAGACAGCAAAGCCCAGCCTCGCCTGCCTGATCACCACCGTGGAGAAATTCTACACGTGAGCAGAAGGAGCTACGAGGAGGGACAGTCATTGTAGCACCATTTGTCATCACAGAAAAGGTAGAAACCACCTTCCTACCAGGGAGGGTGGACAAACCGGGGTTTAATCACATTCCAAAATACGACACGGCAGTAAAATGAAGACCTACATCTACCTGCATCAACACTGATAAAAATACCAATGATGCTGCATAAATAAAGTTTCAAAGAGCATGTACAGAATGATACCATTTATGTATTCTTAAACAAAGAATAAAACCTCCTGCCTAATGCCCTGGCTGGTATAGCTCAGTGGATTGAGCACAGGCCTGTGAAGCAAAGGGTTGCTGGTTCGATTCCCAGTCAGGGCACATGCCTGGGTTGCAGGCCAGGTCCCCAGTAGGGGACACATGAGAGGCAACCACACATTGATGTTTCTCTCCCACTCTTTCTCATTCCCGTCCCCTCTCTCTAAAAGTAAATAAATAAAATATTTTTTTAAAAAAACCTCTTGCCTAACAATCAACACCCCAAACCCACCAAAAAAGTAGCTTAATAGAAAAAGGAACATGTTATGGATAGGATTTTCCCCCCTCTTTAACTTACCTCTACTATTCAATTGTTAAAACTTAAAAGGAATAAGTAAAAAAGTAAATGATGAAAAAGTTTTTACCAGCCAACCTCTAAGTATGTAACTTTACCTGGCAATATTTTTTAAGTAAGAAGAACCACCATAACCATCAGCATTCAAATTAAGATCTTGTATCTCAAATTAAAAAGACAGATGAATAATTTCGTGAAATAATAATGGCCCTGTACATTCATAGCTTATAGTCTCCAAAGCTCTTTCACAGATATCAGCTCATCTTGGCATCCCCCCCACCCTGGGAAGGAAACTGAGGCTCAGTTCTATCCAATCAGCTAAGTGCCTTCTCCAAGGTACAGGGTTTTATGTATCAGGACAAGAGCAGCAAATATTTATAAACTGTAAATATCTGACTACGTCGGCACACTCTAACGCCCATACTGCTAACAGCAACTTTGCACGTCAGAAGTGCGGACACCTAGAGTTTCCGGAGAGAGCAGATTCTGGTAGGTCCGAGAGGAAACACCACGTTATCCCATTTTCTTAGCCATGGCCATTTAAAACAATGGGCTCTCCAGTTTCCTGACACTGAAACCTGCTACTATTTATTTATATGAACGTAAACCGTCACCTGCAAAGGCACACAATCAGAATAACAGAATGCTACAAAGATATGTCGTTTATTCTGCATCAGTTAATTTATTCTATGCTGCCATATCTTTCTAAGCAGGTTTTTAATCTCAGATAATTATTAATCTCATCAACATTCAGATAATTATCCCTTATAACTCTACAAGAACTCAAGCAATAGATGATACTGTGTTGGGCTTTAATCTAGAATCAAAAAAGAATTTTGCACAATTTATTACTATAAATCACTGCTTCCAGAGAAAATAAATGGTTAGTGCTTAAAATTTAAAGATGGTTAAATGTCCTTAAAAGTGATCCGCTGCGAACGGCAGCCGAGCAGCAGCAGAAAGGTATGTCCCTGTCGTGCCTGGGGTCACGGCCATGGTGGAGCTTGTTAGAGAGGCTCCACTTAAAGGGATAATTTGGGAGAGAATCAGCATGACATGAATTTTTCAAATTATTCATTGTAAAGCTATGTAACACTCACCTCTTAAAGTAGAATCAAGCATATCATTAATTCCAAAGTTTATGAAGAAATTTAACAAGAGAAAATGGAATAAAAGAGGTTTTTAATGTGTTATTGTACTACAGCATATAATAATACTATTAGGCAATATTCCACTGTAAGAGAGTAATCTGCTTCGGCCATGATTCAGTTCATTCTTGTCTTCCTCACACTTATGAAGGTAATAAAACGGGGAAATGAAAGGGCACGATGGCACTGGCTGATGTGGCTCAGTGGACTGCGCACTGGCCTGCAAACCAAAGTCACGGCACAAGCCTGGGTGGTGGGCCAGGTCCCCAGCAGGGGATGCGTGAGAAGCAACCACACATTGATGCTTCTCCTCTCTTTCTCTCCCCATTCCCCTCTGTCTAAAAATAAAATCTTTTAAAACAAAAAAACACATAATGTTTTCACATGAAAGGATGCTCAAAAGCACCAGCCATCAGGGAAATACAAATTAAAACCACCATGAGGTGCCCACTAGAACAGTGGAAATAAAAAATACTGACAACACGAAGTTCTGGCAAGGATGCCTTGACTCTGGCACTCGAGGGTGCTGGTAGGGATGTAAAAGGGCAGTCACTCTACAAAACAGCTGGGCAGCTTCTTATACAATTAAACACGCAGTCACCATCTGACCCAATAATAAACTTGCCTAGGTCTTTCCCCAAGTGTGGCAGGCTGAACAAAGGCCCCCTCCTAAGGGTACATTCAACCTACTCCCTGGAACCAGGTAATGCTACCTTATAAGGCAAAAAGGGGTCTGTGCAGATGTGATGAGATTCAGGCTCTTGAGATGAAAAGCTTATCCTGGTGGCCTTACAAGAGGAAGCTGAGGGAGGTCTGACTACAGGACAGGAGGGAAGAGAAGCTGCAGGGGTCTGAGGAAGGGACCGCAGGCAGGCACGCGGTGGCCTCCAGGAGCTGGAAGCCACGAGGAGCGGCTTCGTCCCTACAGCCCCCGGGGGAAGCGAGGCCCTGTGACAGCACGACTGCAGCGCCGGGATGCTGACTTCCGACTTCTGGCTTTTAGACACTGAAAAATTAATTTCTGTTGTTTGAAGCCATCCAGTTCGTGGTAAGTTGTCACAGCAGCCACAGAAAACTTCATACTAAGTGAACCGAAAATTTATGTCCATGCAAAAGTTCACCATCATCAACTATGGGAAACAGGCCAACATCCTTCAATAGATGAATGAATGAACTACCTGCGGTCCATTCCCGCAGTGGAATTACTACTCAGCAGCGAGAAGGAAGAAACGACTGTCACACGCAGCACTCGGACGGGACTCAAAGGCCTCACGCTCAGTAAAAAAGTGCCCGTCTTAAAAGGTTCCGTCTATACAACATTCTCAAAAAGACAAAGTGTGACGAGAAGATCAGCGGTTGCCAGGAGGCGGAGGTGAGGCTGCGCGAGCCCTCCTGCAAAGGGAAGCCGGCAGGAGGAGGGCCACCGGTGGCTGCTGGTGGTTACACAAAAGTGTACATTTTATTTATAGTTTATTTTGTGTTTCTTCCTCCCCAATCAGCACTAGCTCAGTAACAAAAGAAAACAAAGTAATTTTTGAGCTGGAGACTCCTCCAAAGACATTGGGGTCAGCCCCCCTTCACTCCAGAGTCAAATGCGGAAGTTAAAATGCTCCTACGCAGAAAGAGCCTCCAAGAAATCCGCTCTCGGTCTCCACCCTTCGGCTGGTGAGGATGCGGCCACAAGTGACACCGAAGGGAGGTGGCGGAAAGGAGGGCCTGGGAACCAATTCCCAACCAACCAGCACAGCCTAAGATCTACCTTTAAATTCCTTTAAATTGACAGATTCTAAGAAAGTCACGAGGAGACTTATCCATCACAACCACATAAAGAAAAAAATGCAAACACTCTGGTAGACCAGTAAATGTCTTAGGCTTTTGTCTATACAGTGAATCCTTCCTACCAGGGAAAATTAAAAGTTTGCATTACGCCCTGACCCAGCTGGCTCAGTGGGTTCGAGCATCATCCCATAAACAAACAGGCTGCCGTTTCAACTCCTGATGAGGGCTGTGCCTGGTTACAGGTTCGGTCCCAGTCAGGGGCGCCTGTGAGAGGCAACTGATCAGTGTTTCTCTGTCACATCGATGCTTCTCTCCCTCCCTTCCTCTCTCTCTAAAGTCAATGTATTACTAGTAGAGTTTATTTCTCATTCTTCTTCTGGTTTAGTCCTTTTTGGACTGCTTCTCATCACTGACGGATACATTACTCTAGACTTATAAATGACAATAGCAGCAGTAATTGCTACTTATTAGGAAGGCTCACCAGTGGCGGGCACTGTTAGGCACGCTTTATTCATTATTTCACTGAATTCTCTCATCAAGTATAAAACCGAAGCAAGCACTTTGATCCCCACTTTGCGACCCAGGAAGCAGAGACGCGGAGAGGCTGGAAAGACCTGCTGCACTCCCCGGACCTCGCACGGTGTGCAGCCCAGAGGATGTGTTCCAGCAACACCCACTCAGTCCCCCCGGCTGGCAGGGCTCAGTGGGCGGGGTGTCCTCCTGCAGACAGAAAGGTCCCTGGTTCGGTTCTCAGTCAGGGGCATACCTGGGGTGCGGACCAGGTTCCAGGGGTGGGGGCCGGAGGGGGGCGGTGTGTACAGGAGACAACCAAACAATGTTTCTCTTGCACACTGATATTTCTCTTCCTCTTTCTCTCTCCCTTCTCCCCTAACAATAAATAAATTAAATCTTTAAAAATATATATCTACTAAGTCAATGGCTGGTCACACCACTAGTTAAGTGATGAGCAGGGATCTGAATTCAAATAAAGCCACGATTCCGTCACCAGCCTCCCTGTGTGACCAGGAGACAGACACAGAGGCAGGACACCGTTGGGGGACAAAAGAACTACTCATTCTACAGTCGGCACTTTTGTTCCTGGGGAGTGTGGTTAACAGACACTGTCCAGTCTCACTTTTCCAGGTCTACTTTATTTATTTGAACTTTAATTTGCTGGGAGTACATTCTACTCTTTTAAAAATAGAATTTCAGCCACCAACAGTAGGATTTTAATCAATTCTGGAGTCCCATGAGATAAAAATGCCAAATTTCAACACTGATAAACATTTTCCCACATGCATTTCAAAGAACAAGAGCCAAGGTCTATTACCTTAAGAATTCAGGCTGGAATCTGGGGAAAGGGCTTTAGAAACCGAACCGTGAAGTCATTTCCCCTCAGCTCTGAGAGTGCGACGGGAAGTCTCCTTGCAGGGCCGGGCGTGTCAGAGGGAGAACAAGGGGGTGTGAAGAGCTCTGCTTGTCTGATTTCTCTCTCCTTCCACAGAAAACTGCAAAGCAGACAGCAGGGTGCCCTACCATGCAGGCCAGCAGCACGGAGCCACCAACACACTGGCGATAAAAGGTTCCAGGGTAGGGACAGTACCCTCCTCACCTCCCTACCTTTTCCTTGCCCACACTGTCTCCAAATGCAAACAGGCTTAAAAACATTCAACTCCAAAACTTCAAACACAACTGGGCGTGCGTGTATGTGGGGGGGGTGGGTGTACAGTTTGCTTGCTCAAACATTTTTAGGAACAAGAATACAAAAACAGAGACTGCTTCTCTATATAACGGGAACTACCAGAGGATTTTAAACCAGAGACTGCATTTTACAACAGAACAAGGAGTCCAGCATCATTTTGCAACTTTTGAGCGGTATGTGGCCCCGGCCGGTGTGGCTCAGTTGGTGGGAGTGTCATCCATAAACCTAAGGGTTCGGTTCCCAGTGCTCCGAATGTTTTTCTCCCCCTGCCCTTCCTCCCCTCTCTCTAAAATCAATAAGCATGTCCTCAGGTGAGGGTACAAATAAAATGTAAAACAGAAGCAATCACAACTACTTTAAAATGTTTAGAATAGTGCATCCAAGGCTCTGCATCGAGTCTGGCACGGGGAAAGCACTCGCACAGGCAGGGCAAGGCCTGGTGCATCCGGGTTGTGCGTGGCCCGCCGTCCGCAAATCAAGTCCACAGCCCCCAGCGTCCCTCGGGTGCCCTGGAAGGGATGGAAGTCCTTTGGCTGAAGGCCCACCTTCCAGGCGGCTGAGAAAGTTTTCAGGTCCGTCATCAGACCTTCTCAGGAGGACACCGGCAGAGTGCCCGGGGCTGGCATCTGAAAAGCCACGTGTGCGTCATCTGACTCACTGCTGGGCGGACTCCCTCCAGATGTCACCTCCAGATGACATCCCGCAGCTGGAGCACAGAGCAGTAGAGGTACCAGTGCTTTTCACACTGGCCACCCTTTGGGTTCGGCCAGAGCCAGGGACCACCGGACAGCACACACGTCGCTGGAACCCTGATGGGCCTCGGCATGAGCCTAGCACCCCCACAAAGGATGGACACTGGGGCGAGCAGCCAGGTTCCTCCCTTTGACAACAGTCTGTAGAGGGCACACATTCTCCGCCAGAGAAGATCCAAGCCGGAGGTGCCACCGCCCCCAAGGCACTGGCACTGTGTAGTGGCAAGGGGCTCTGGTGTCACCAAGTCCAACCGACCCACTCCATCCCTCCTCGCGGGCCCTCCCCCTTTCACTGCTTCGTCTAACCTTGCCCTCGCTTTGCAGACGCCTAAGACAGGCGTGGTCCTGCCCTCTCCTGCAGAGCCCACGGGTCTGGGCCCCGCCTCGCACTCGGGCCAGTAACTGGTCTTCCTGCTTTCCTCCCTCCCCACACTTTCCTACTTTATGCAGCCCTTTGACTAGGAGAGGGTTAATTTTCATTTGAACAGGAATTAAACCAGCATTGATCCTGCTGACTGAACTTCAAACTGCTTTCTAAATCAAACCTTCCTTGATCGAATAACTTACAGAAATGTAACATTGCATTTTTCATAAAACACAATGTAGCTACTTTAAAGTAATACTCACATTTCCTGAAAGCTTTCTCCATGATGCCCACATTTTAATTAAACTTAAAAGAAAAGCCCTCAAAAATATCAGGAAACACTGCAGTTAGTGTAACTAACAAGGACGTGATCTTGAATTAGACAATGCCAAGGAGGATGGTACTTGAACTTCATGAGTCATGGCCCGGCCAAAGTAACACAGAGCCACGCAATGGTCTTACTGCTACCGAGTGACACAAGCAACACCCTTGTCTGCAGTCACAGAGCTCTATCTTCACTGCTAGACTATGGAAAGGCTCACATATCACCAGAAAAAGATACATTTCTCTAAGAAAAAAAATGGTCTTACCTTGTATGCACTAAACAATAGATTGTTTTGGATGGGAGGGGGGAGTCATTGCTATGACTACGACTCACAATATCATGAGAGAGAGGGAGGGAGGGGGTGGGAGCGAGAGGGAAACAGCTATCCGTTGTTCTACTCATCTGTGCATTTACTGGCTGATTCCTGTGCATGCCCATTATCGGATGGAACCCTCAACCTTTGTGTATTAGGAGGACGCTCTAACCAATTGAGCTACCTGGCCAGGGCCAGCTTTAACAGTTTAATGTGTTCACCTTCATCCACACAAACCATCTCATCTCAGCAACCACCTCAACTGTGCTTGTCAATCAAAAAAAAACTCTCCAGCCCTGGCTGGCGTAGCTCAGTGGATTGAGTGCGGGCCTGCGAACCACGCGATCACAGTTCGATTCCCAGTCAGGGCACATGCCTGGGTTGCAGGCCAGTTCCCAGCAGGGGACTCATGAGAGGCAACCATACATTGATATTTCTCTCCTTCCCTTCCCCTCTAAAGATAAATAAATAAATAAATCTTTAAAACAAAAAACTCTCCAGACATGCTAATAATTACCCATTCTTAATTTTCATTTTCTCCTTGTTAAAAATGACGGAAACGGTTGCTGTATTAAACAACTTCCTAAATGCTGCCTGAACGTGGAAAGCCCTAACCAAATGCCCCATCTCCACAACTGGCCTAGACAAGGGAGGCACCCGGACGGCAAACCCCATCCAGACGGCAAACCCTGTCCAGAAGGCAAACCCCGTCCAGACACCTCTCCCCGTAGGCAACATTCTCACTGGATTGGTCTCGGAGGTTCTCTGCAACCTCCTTAATCTCTGTTTTTTTCTCTCCTGACAAACCATCACTCCTCAAAAATGGACACTGCTCTGAGACTGAAGCTGTCTGAACAGTTAGGCAAGGAGTGGCTGGGAAGGAGGTTCCAAGGAAGGCTCCAACCGAGCCGGGTCTGTCGCGGCTGCGTTCCTTGGACGGCAAGGAGCGCACGTCAGCTTGAGGTGCCAACTGCAGGAACCAGCCAAGACCCAGGAGAAGCAGGAGGGCTGGCCCTGGCTGACCCAATGGATGCCCTAGAAGAGGCAGCGAGGCACAGGCCGGGCCACACCCCCACCTCAGGACGGTGCTTCAAGGCACCACAAATTCGCTGACACCTGATCTCTAACAACTGATGCTATCACAAGGCCCCAACCAGCAATGTACCCTGAGGATACAGTTAGTGCACTGTGGTAGGGAGAGGTAAGATCAACTTCATAAAACAGGATTTTGCCAATTCTACAAAACAAAGTGGTATGTGAAAGTGGTATGAAACTAAGGAACAAAACAAATATAAGAAATGTAATATCATTTGTCAATGGAAGCTGCCATTTTCTTTCAAGAAAATGAAAAGGGGCCCTGGCTGGTGTGGTTCAGTGAACTGAACGCCAGCCTGAGAACCAAAGGGTCGCCAGTTCGATTCCCAGCCAGGGTACATGCCTGGGTTGCAGGCAGGGTCCCCTGTGGGGGGGGCGCAGGGGAGGCAGCCACACATTGATGTTTCTCTCCCACTCTTTCTCCCTCCTTTCCCCTCTGAGTAAATACATAAAATCTTAAAAAAGAAAAAAAACTAAAAAATAGGGGAAAAACTGATCAGGTTAAAACTTATTACTCTTTCAACAAAAAAACTGGTGCTGCAAGTAACAGTCAACCCAGGTCATTCCGACAGGCCTGAACAGTCAGGAAATGGACTGTTACCGAACCCCAAGTCCAGAGGTGAGGTGGCCGCAACAGCCTACACCGTCCGCGTCCTCCTGCCCAGCCCCTCCCCGTCACTTCAGCTCCTGCCTGAGGCCAGCTGCCCTCACGGTGTCCACTGGCCTCCAGAAGCAAAGACCACTCCCCCCAACACCAGTTTGATTCACCTCAGACCAGGCCGGTCTAGGATGCCTGATCGGCTCAGACCAGTGATGCTCTAGCCCGGCTGCCTGTCAGAATCACCCGGAGAGTTAAAAAATAATGGTGAAATACAAAAACCATTTTAAAAAAACTGATCAGCCCTGGTTGGTGTAGCTCAGTGGACTGAGCACATGCCTGGGCTGCAGGTCAGTTCCCAGCAGGGGACGCACGAGACGCAACCATACATTGATGTTTCTCTCCCTCTCTCCTTCCCTTCCCCTCTAAAAATAAATAAAATCTTTTAAAAAACTGATCAAAATTGGTGAATTTTTAAAAATATTTTATTTATTTATTTTTAGAGACAGGGGGAGGGAAGGAGAAAGAGTAGGAGAGAAACATCAATGTGTGGTTGCCTCTCATGTGTCCCCTGCTGGGAACTGGCCTGCAACCCAGGCATGTGCCCTGACTGGGAATCGAACCACGATCCTGTGGTTCACAGGCCTGCGCTAAATCCACTGAGCTACGCCAGCCAGGGCCAAAATTGGTGAATTTTTGTGCAGCCATTTTAATATTAAAGATGAAGGAAAATACTCAACATTTTTGACATATTATGCTTTATAATTTCAAGAAAGCATAATATGGTCAACCCATATATTCCCATATGGAGAGATCCCAAGAATATAGTAAATGAAAGACAAAAGGAGTAAAGTACAGAACAATATATATCATATGCTACCTGTTACACAGTAAATATATATGTGCTTGTATCTGCAAAAAGAAACACCAAAACGATAAAAAAGAAACTAATAAAACTGGTTTCCCAGCGGCAGTAGTGAAACGCAAAGGGTACGGGGCTGGGGTAGAGGCAGTCTTCTCAGAACACACACCTGAAGTACAGTCTGCAGCTTAAATGAGAAACTGCACAGTCAAAATCATTAAATGTCATGTGCAAATGAACTTTCAAAATGGCCACAAAGCCTGTAGAAAAATGCATAGATGTTTTAAATTTTTGAATTACAAAATTAAATTCATTAAAGCATTAAATTATAAATTATAAAAGCATAAAGATATGCTTGCTACACACTACCATCTCCAAACACCAAAGGGTAAGAATATTTAACAGAATATCAAAAACATAATGAAAAAATTTAAAACTTTTTTTTAAAGATTTTTACTTATTTATCTTTAGAGAGGAAAGGAAGGAGAGAAGGAGAGAAACATCAATGTATGGTTGCCTCTCATGCATCCCCTGCTGGGAACTAGCCTGCAACCCGGGCATGTGCCCTGACTGGGAATCGAACCGCGATCATGTGGTTCGCAGGCCCGTGCTCAATCCACTGAGCTACACCAGCCAGGGCCAAAAATTTAAAACATTGATTAAATAAATTCTAAATCTAAACTCCGCCTCATTTCAACATTGTGAAGATTTTCAAAAAGCATTAGTTCACATTCAAAAAGTCATGTTTTTGGTAGAAAAAATCTCAAGCTATCAAAAAACACTTGATTTCAATCCCAGCTCTGTAGCGAATCAGCAACGTAATAGTACTTTACCACCCTGAACCATGACGGCCTTCTCTACGGAAAACCGGGAATACTGTCTACGCTACTTACACCACAGATCCAAGACATACGTTAGTACTATAAAAAGTACTTTAAAATATTTCAATCCTTACACATCCCCAAAAGGTGCCCTTTGCAATTCAGGATGCTGCGGAGCCCCCAATGAGAGCACGAGTCGCCGCGTGACGTTGCAGGGGCAGAGCGCACGGAGGCCCCTGTCGAACCTGCTGGACGCCAGGGCCAATGGGGGAGCTGCGCATCTGTTTTGTTTCCAGACCCCACACGTACGTAAAAACACACAGGATTTGTCTTTCTCCAGCCTATTTCACTTAGCATAATACCGTCTAGGTCCACCCACGTGGTCACAAATGGCAAGACTTCACTGTTTTTATTGCTGAATAATATTCCATTACATGCACACATACGTTAAATCTGTAACTTTTTGATTTAGAAAAAGAAAGCCGGAGAAACAGAACTGCAACTTAAAGATGAGTTAAAATCATTCCCATGCAAAATCTGAACGCCCAATTCCCCAAAGATTCAAACTCATCCTATACAGAAATGTAGTCTTCACTCTGTAAACTATTGAATGTCACCTGACATACATGAAAAACACACACAGAGAGAGGTCTGCCTTCGAGACATGAGCCATTCTCATAGTGTTAAATACCGCCTGTACCCCGACGACTCCCAGGTGCCGTGTGCAGCCTGGGCCTCGTCCCCGAATCCAGGCTGGCAGACCTGACTGCGTGCCTGGCACACCCACCCAATGCCCATGGGAGCCTCAAACGGAGCATGCACCAGGGAAGCTCCGGACCCTCGTCTCCCGACCCACCTCCCCAACCCGCTCCTCTAGTTCACATTTCAGAGAACGTCAATTTTCCAGGTATTTGGTCCAAAAATCTTGGAGTCGCCCTTGAATTCACTCACATGCCTCATCTCACATCCAACCCAAGAGCAAACCCAGTCAGCTGTGCCTTCGGACAGTCACAGAATCTGACCCTCCTCCCCCCCGTCCTTGCTACCCTTCTTCTCACCTCACCCAGTGTGATGGGCCGGAGCAGGGTGAATCCTGCTTCCTCGGCTCTGCTTCAGGATACCAGCAGCCAGGGAGATTTTACTAAAGCATAAAACAGGTCCCGTTTCTCCTCGTGACTCCAAACTCCAAACTCTCCAAAGGCTCCCAAACCACATGAGTAAAAGTCAAAATCCTGGAAATGGCCAACCAGGCCACCCTCCCCAGCTGTTCGCCCTGCACCGCCCACCTCATCACGACCCTGCCCCCTGGCCCTCTCTGCTCCAGCCCAGCAAGCTCCGGCCACAGAACCTCCCGCCCCGACTCCCCGCCTGAAACATCTTTCCTCCACTGCTCTACTGATTTAGCTTATTGACGGTCTGTCTCCTCCCGCTAGAATTTGAGGTTGCTCACTACTGTGGTGCCAGTGACTAAAACACCGCCAGGCTCACAGTATGTGCTCAGTAAATAGTCACTGAACAAAAAGGAAACACCAGGGGAAGCGCTTACTAGGGAATGTTTTCAGTCCTGCTTTATCAGTTCTCCTAAGAGTGGACTTTCTGAGTCAAGCCACCGAGATTCGGAAGGAAAGTGTGGCACCTGAAGTCATGTCACTGCTTCTCTTTGCTCCCTGACATACGACTAGCCCTTTGGACCCTGAATAGCCCGAGCAGAGAGCTGCCACACCCCATCTCCCCAGACTCAACGCCGCCACCGCCACCACATGACATTCTCTCTGCTTCCAGCTTCACAGCTGATCCCACACTGGGCTATGCCTGCAGGCTTTCAAACCCAGCCTACCTGGACACCAACCCACTCTAGAGAGATCAGGCTATGAACGATCAAGGACAATCTGCAACACAAAGGAAGACCGTGTTAACGCTTGAAAAAGAGCACCCTGGGCCCAAAGAAGCTGCTCTGTCTTCAGCAGAACGCAGCTCAGGCAACTTCTTTCATTAAAGGTGCTGCCAAGAGGTGACTATCTGGTTGGGCTGCCATATATCTGGTCTTTAAATCTTCGTGTCTGTTTTGTTTGTTTGTTTTTTTTTTAACAAAATAATGCACATTTTGTAAAAAAAAAAAAAAAAAAAAGTCCAGAATATCACAAATGCAAAGTGAAAAGTGAAAGCTTTTTCCTATCCCACCTAAATCCCAGCTCCCAGAGAAAACAACTATTTCAGTCTAAAGCCTTCCACCCTATTTTCTGTGAATGTATAAATAAATAGATAATTTTTATTTTACAAAAATGGAGCCACACGATGCAGACTGTTCTCCAAATCCCTTTTTTCCACCTCCGCGACACAGACACCTTTCAGTGTCAGTACGTGAGAGCACACCAACAGTAAACATCCTTATGTGCCTGCCTCTTATTTTCTTTTTAAAGATTTTACTTATTTACTTTTAGAGTGAGGGGAAGAAAGAGGGAGAGAAACATCAATGTGTGAGAGAAACATTAATCAGTTGCTCCTCATAGGCCCCCAACCAGGGACCTAGCCTGCAAACCAGGCATGTTGTTGCCAGGGATCGAACCGGCAACGCTTTGCTTTGAGGGTTGCTGCCCAACCCACTGAGCCACACCAGTCAGGGCTTATGTGCCTTCTTGATACACTCTCTAAAGCAGCAGCTCTCAAACCTTTTTTATCGCAAGACCTCTCCGACACTGTGGAAAATTACTGAGGACCCCCAAAAGCTTTTGTCCTTGTAGGTTACCTCATCATTATTTACCTCATATTAGAAACTTAAACTGAAAATTTTTAATTATTTAATTATTCATTAAAAAAATTTTCACCCTAGCCAGTGTGGCTCAGTTGGCTGGAACGTCATCCTGTGAACCTGTAAGGTCATGGGTTCAATCCCCGGCCAGGGCATGTGCAGGTGGGGTGGGCTCCACCCACTTTGGGGAACGGGAGGGGGGCAACCGTTGGGTGTTTCTCTCCCTCTTTCTCCTTGCTTCCTCTCTCTCTAAAAGCAACAAAAAAATGTCCTTGGGTGAGGGTTAATAAATACACATGTTTATTATGACTGGAAATTAACTGTTTCCCTGTGTTTTTAGATAACTGTCGATATTCTTTGAAGCTACACCAAAACCTGGTAACTTAGTTTCTTAGCAGTTGGTTGGGATGTTGAAGCTAAAACTGTATCAATGAACTTCTGTGTTCTGTTACATTAAAATCCATTGGTCTGGCCCTGGCTGGGTCGCTCAGTTGCTTATGGTGTCCAGGGCAACACCGTAAGGTTTCAGGTTCAGCCTGTGGTCAGGACACATACCTAGGTTGCGGGCTTGATCTCCAGTCAGGGAGCGTGGGGGAGGCGACTGACTGAGGTTTCTCTCACATCAGTGTTTTCTCTTTCTCCATTCCCCTCTTTCTTTCTCTCTCTCTTCCCCCTCTCGCCCTCCCTGCCTCTCTCTCTAAGATCAATAAAAAACATATCCTCCACTGAGGATAAAAAAAAAAATCTGCCCTGGCCAGGTGGGTCAGTTGGTTGGATGGTCGACTTGTGCACCAAAGGGTTTTGGGTTCGATTCCTGATCAGGACACATACTTAGGTTGTGGGTAAGGCAGGCGATTGAGTAATGTTTCTCACATCAATACACTGACGTTGCTCTTTCTCTCACCCCCTCCTCCCTCTATCCCTCTCCCTTCCCCTTTCCAAAATCAATACATATATATTCAGTGAGGATTAAAATAAAAAAGTGTTAAAAATCCATTGCTCTATCTTGTACCTTGAATGAGTCTTTTTTACCTGTGTGTGATTTTACAGTATCATGGGCTGATCATTTAGAAAACAGACTCATTGAACTATGTAGATCTTCCAAACAACATATTTCATTATATCAAAATAGCACATCTGTAAATATCGCCTCCAATCTCTATGTCATAGTAGCAGATACAAGTTTTCCACAAACCTATTTTGTGCTGGGAAACTAACATTTTGTCATTGGCAACAGACATTCCCAGTTGTCTTCTTTGAAAGACTGCTCTGTACATTGGTTTTTGTCTGAGTAGCCAGTTCGTGTAGTTTCTCACCAGTTTCGAGGAAAAATGATAGTCCGTGAGAAACGCAGCCAGTGCAGCCCGCAGCTCACACACCCGCCTGTGCCCCTGCCCTTCCCATTTCTGCCCACAAAACGGCAAAGACACACGTACCAGTTCAAGAGTGAATGAAACTAATGATTTCTGCTATCTTGTCAAAGACATTCTTAAGTAAAAACCCAATTCTCACTTATTTATTTTTACTCTGAGTGCACAGCACGCAGACAATAGCCACCAGTGTGTTAGGTGCCACAGCCCCTATTCACGCAAACAGGAAGCCTGCACTTTTGTCCATTAGTGCAAAGAGCACAAGTAACAGCTCGGTATCACATTAACAGGCAGTTTTAACCCTGGGCCGCCAAAGGGCTATCAGGGGCATTGGGAACCATACTGTTCTATCCCAGGACAGTTTCCCAGAAGCGACATTACTGGGTCATTGGTACCAAAGCAGTACGTATGTTTTAATTTCTGATGAGTTTGGCTGAAGCTCTCCAGAAGGTCTACACCAATTTTCACTGCTGAATTTGGGAAGCACCAGAACCTAACATATTTGCCTGTCTAAAACCAATGCCAAAATAGAACTAAATGATTTAAGGCAAAGCACAATCCAAGTGCCCAGATTATGCAGATGAAGTGACTGTTTTTCTGCAGGGAAGTCAAACCTCAACTGTCAAATGCAAGTTCACTCACTGCACAGAGACCTTTGTCTGCTGCAGTCACCCACTGCTAAGGCATGTGTGTGACTGAACTCCAAAGTACATGCCACCTGCACACACCTCACCCTGCTCGTGGGGTGAGTGGGCTCAACCCGTATTTCCATACAAAACACCCAGTCCGAAGAATGTCAGGCTGAGAGGCTTAGGGCACACAGAGGACCCCAACTGATGGGTTCATGGCTGCCCCTGTTACAGACACCTTGTAAGCTGCCCTTAGCTTTACATTTTCACACAGAGTTACTAGAAATGAGCAGTGCAATGCATACTATCTGAACTCAAATGCTGACTACGTCCATAAAAACGTCAAAGACAACTTTTTGCTCCAGAAAAAGGTGACAACTTTTTGTCACCTGAAACAGGGAGAGAGGAAGCTCCAGCCAGGGGAAAGGATTACCTCTCCTACAAAATTAAAACACCTGGAAGCTGGGTATCCTCAACTCACGATTTTCCCCACAGAGCTCCAAAGTGAGTGCTTTCAAATCCTACTTATGATTGAAAAGGGCGAAGATACTGGCATCAACTAGGACCTGTACTTCTTACGTTTTTAGGGAGCACGGACCACTTTGAGGACAGCTAACTGCTCTCAGTAGGTAAAGGAGTAAAGATCGTGCGTGTAAGGGAAGAGCCCACACCTCCGCTTGGCGCAGAATCATGGACTATGGATCCTGGGAAAGTACTCAGTCCAGCCCCTCAGGAAACTGGAAGAGTAAACCGCTGGTCCAAGGTCAACCATCAGTCAGTGAGAAGCAGGATCAGGCAACAACGGAGCCATTCAAAAAACACAAAAAAACAACCACCATGGAACCCAGCCGTACCGGGTCGCCGAGCAACTTTTTCTTCTACCAAGAAAACTAAGATGAGGCAGATACAGCAGTTCTAAGCAGAATTGCAAGGAACCAAGCCCAGCGCTGCAGGAAGAAGGCGACCAGGAAGCGTGAAAAGCACTCACCGTGTTCCACAAACACGTTGCAGTGCGGCCCCCCATGTCTGGGCGGCTCCTTCTTCCCTGCGCCTTTGATGAAGTGCAGGGCAGGCAAACTCGGCCTTCGCTGGTCCCCCAGAACTTTGCCAGGCTGCTGCCCCATAAAGTAAGGATAGGTATCCCTTTCCAGAAGAGGGTTCAAGGTCTTCCGGAATGGTCAGTGAGCTCAGAGGGACGAGGGCCCACGGACCTGCGGGATTTCACATTGACCGCACGTCCACGCGTCGGTAATCGAGGTCAAGCGCCCCCACACATCCTTCAGCACCAAAGGAAGCAGTTTTCCGGCTGGCGCTGTGAGCGCGAGGCGCGACTGTTTTCACAGTGTATCTGCTGGAAGCAACGTGATCGCAAGGCTGCCCAGAGGTTTCTCGACTTTAAGCGTCTCTCACTGGCCGCATACCGACTTCTTTCAAGGAGAAAAGCCTGCACAGAAACATTCACGGGAGACGCTGGGGAGGGGTCAGTCGCACTCAAGTGATTTGGCTTCCCACGCGCAAAGGCAAGGGCGGTCGTCCTCGGAGGCTGCGGCGGCACCTTTCCTGTGGAGGTCACCCACCCCCTGGCTTCTTCATCTTCGGACAAATTTCCTGCCGAGGTCGCCGCCGCTCCTCTGTCCCGCTCTCCGGAAAAGGACACGGGTCGCCCCGACTTCAGCGAGAGCTCGCCCTCGACTCCGAAGAGCAGGAATGCATTGCCAGCAACTTTTAAGTCCGCTTTTTAAAAGGCCTGTGAAACGAGTCCAGACTTTTCCTTTGCATTAGAGTTCTCGGCAGGGCTGAGACCAGGGGGGCCGTCGGTGACATTGGGAGGAGTCAGGGCATTGGTGGCTCCCGGGAGCAACCTGGGGGGAAGGGGAGGCCACCCGACAGCAGGGAGGGGATTTGAATGGGGAGGGGGCTCCGAGACCAAATCTGCGGCTGGGAGTCGGACCGAGAGATGGGTCGAGGGTGAGAGAGAGGCTGCCGGGGCGCGGCACGGGCGGCTTACTCGAGGGCGACGCTGCTCCACGCCTCCGGAAGCCGGGTGTCCCAGGTCTGGGGGAAAGAGAGACCACCCCCAGGGTCCCAGAGTCGGGGCAGGGCTGTAAGGGATGAAAGACTCTCCGGGCTGCGAGGCGGGGAGGCGGCGGAAGGGGGAGGAGGCCCGGCCGCCTCAGCTGCCCTGAGCCTGGGGGTCTCTGCCCGAGACACCCCCTCCTCCGGCCCCAGACGTTTCCGCCGCCGCCAGGCCTTCACATCCCTCGAGCTCCGCCTCGGGGTCCAGCCTCCTCCCGCAGATGTGGGCCGTGGATAACAGGGACGCTCCTCAGTTGCAGGACCGGGGAACCGGCTCCAGCTCCAGCACCGCTCAGGAACGGACACAGACCCCCACGGCCGCCATGATGGATTACGAGTCGCTCCACAACGAGGCCAGGCCCCGCCCCCGGCCCCGCCCCCAGCGACGGCGGGAGCGCGCCTCCGGAGCACCTGGACCCTCCTGGCGCCCTTTTCAGGCACGCTACAGCGTCTTCCTGTTCTTGTCTGCCCGCTCGCCAGCGCCCGCCCCAGCACGACCTTTTGAAAGTGATTTTTCCGAGTGCAAAGTGAGCAGTGAGCAAGGATCCCCGCCCCCCCTGTACCACCATTGGTCCCCAAGAAGCCGGGTCACGTCGCTCTCCTACGTCCTACTGGCCGATGAGGGCAATAGAGCTAGCGCTCCCAGCCAACCGCTTTTGGCGCAGCTCGCAGGGCAGGCCGGGAGTTGTGGTCTCGTTGCGCCCGCCCCTGTCCGCGAGCACCCACGACTTCTTGCCCCTAGCTCCTGCTCTTCGGTCCCACCCTCCTGGGAGCCGGTGGACTCCAGCCGGCTTCTTAAAGGGCCGACTAATGTCTTCCGTGCGCGGGTTGTAAGACCCGCGAGGAGCCAAAGCAAGGAGAAAACTACGCTTTGGATTTTCCCAGAAACGGAGTTGCATACTTCCTTGAACTTCTTTAATGAAGGAAAGTTGGCTCGCTGCTGGAAACCGAGGAGTTGGTGCCCACTCTCCGACCCCAAATTCTCACCTTTCCCCCAAGAAGCATAAATATTAGGACCAATGAAAAAATAAATGACTAGGAAACATCTGACGTATTGCTAGAGAATTCAGTTTCTTAGGGGCATCAGAAGCCACTCGGAGGATAAACCTGGGGCAATTACCGATGTTTGAGCGGTACCTCTACAAGTAACCTAATTTCACAGGTATCTATGTATTCAGATGAAAACATTCACTGTGTAAGCCGAGTATATGTGCAAACTTTTGGCTACCAGGCCTACAAAGAGCTGGCCCATGACCCAGACAAAAATACACCTGTCAGAACCCATATTCTGAAAGAAGCACGCTGGGTCCATTCTTCACCCACCCTCCACGTCTCGGCAGTGGTGCACCTACCTAGTCAGGATATCCCATTTCCAAGAGGATCCATTCACCTCAGCGCCTACTCTCCACCTCGCAGTTATCTGTTATACTTTCCATAAACTATTTTCTCACTTAACCCTCACTGGAGCCCAGTGAGGCATGGAATATTATTCTCGGTTTCACAGCTGGGAAAACAGATTCAGAAACATGACTTACTTGAGGTCACTTGCCCTAGTATGTGACAAAGTCACTTGAGTCCAGATTGACGTTGCTCCAAAGCCATGGAGCAATGTTCTGCATCAATTAACTTTTGGTCTAATGTTAGACAACTGATTTTTTAAAAAAGACTTTATTTTTAGAGAGCTGGGAATGGAAAGACAAAGGGAGAGAAAACATCAATTGGTTGCCAGTGGGGAACCTGGCTCTCAACCCAGGTATGTGCCCCAACCAGAATTGAACCAGCCACCTTTGGCCCTTTTGCTGTGGAATGACGCCCAACCCATTAAGCCATGCCAGGCAGGGAAATGACTGATTTTTTTAAATAAGTTGCTACTAATACTTGGGAGAAACCCACAGCTGCATTGTAGGTCTTGCATATTGTTATCCTGAGTTATGTATTTTGGAACCATTTCTGCTGGAGTGGGGAATGGTGCTGGTTTCACTTAGGCTTCCAGAAGTAGTCACCTGGAGGAAATGAACATGAAGAGGAAAGTGTATCAGATTCACAGCTGGGATTTATACCGAGAGGGCAGTTCCACTTGGCTCGCTCACAGAACGATCTGGCTGACAAACTTGGTCCCGGCTTAGAACTTCAACGCCCTTGCTCCTTTATTTACCCATTATCTTATTCTGAACACCATCCTACCTTTTCTTTTTAGAGACTTGCTTTCTTGTTATTTCTACTCATGTTTTAACCCTTTCCTGCTCGTCTTTATTCTCTAGCTTAAAGTCAGACAATCAAATCAGAAACTTTTTAATACATGTTTCTTGAACTAACATGTCATTTGACAAGCATTTATGGAGCTTCTTCAGGTCAAGCACTATTCTAGGTGCTGGGATGGGGGGGGGTGGCCCGGGAGGATGACTCATCCCCGCCTCCCCACCCCCAGAGCACACAGGAGGGTGTGACAGGCAATAAGTAAAATGAGTAACAATCCAAAGTTGTCTCAATGCAATAAAACTTCTAGATCCACATCCCTTCACCAGTCCGACCCATTCTCCGAAGGATGGTTTTGATACCTCTCTAGAGCTTAAAGCTACTTCTCCTTCAGTTTTTATGGGCCCTATCCAGTCACTTGAATTCTCTGAATCGCTTTCTCCTCTTTTGAGTAGAATCATATCTGCCCACTTTACAAGGTCATCATGAGGCTCAAGAGGCCGTGTCTGGTTTCCCACAATCAGAGACTGGAGTTATGCTTTATGAAAGTCAGTGCAGAGGCCTGCTGCACCACATCTGGGCGCCATCTCAAAACCGCCCTTTCCTATTCTAACCGCTTTCTAATTTTAGGTGAGCCCCAAGCCCAAACTATAACATTTCTAGAGATGGACTATACTTTTTCACTCCCTGAGTAACACTGTAGAATGATTCTTTTGAGGACTTAAAATAGAATCCAGAGCTGAGCAAATGCCTGTCAGAAACAGATGTTTCCAAATACTGAATAACGCTTAACATTTACATAGTCTTTTCATTAAAAGTGACTCATGTTAGTCTAATTTTGCCCTCTTTTGTAAAGCAAACCAATCCAGCAAGATGCTAAAGGGATTGAGTACCACTGTAATTAATCTATCTTTATTCCATTTGGTTTATTCCATTTTTTCCACCAGCTGGAATACACTTAACAAGGGCGCCCTCTAGTGAGCCACAGAAAAGAATCACTAAAAGGGGCTTTCAGCCTTTTGTGTTATTCCACTCAGTAAATACCACCATTTACTAGCAGACGCTGCAATGAACAGCAAGAGGCTGGCAGCTTGGGAGAGATCAGATGAGGATAACTCAACAAGCTTCCATACGGCCCTGGTCAAAACCAAACCAATCCAGGGCTCCTGCCCTTTCCCCTTCCCTCTTCCCTTCTCTCAGGAGGCCTGGCGCTTCTTCTCAAAAGTATGACAGGTAAGCAAATCTGAAAGTTGCAAGACAACCTAACTCCTTGAAACAACTGATACATTTGGGGAAAAAAAAGATTTTTAGAAAATTGTCTATTGAGCCCTGGCTGATGTGGTTCAGTTTACTGAGTGCCAGCCTGCGGGCCAACGGGTTGCTGGTTTGATTCCCAGTCAGGACACGTGCCTGATTTGTGCGCCAGGTCCCCACTACAGAGCACTCAAGAGGCAACTGTACACTGATCTTTCTCTCCCTTCCTTCTTCCCTTCCCCTCTCTCTCAAAATAAATAAAGTCTTTTAAAGAAACTGTCTATTAGCCCTGGCTGGTGTAGCTCAGTGGATTGAGCACGGGCCTGCGAACCAGAGGATTGCGGTTCAATTCCCAGTCAGGGCACATGCCTGGGTTGCAGGCTGGTTCCCTGCAGGCCAACTCCCAGCAGGGGATGCACGAAAGGCAACCATACATTGATGTTTCTCTCCCTCTCCTTCTAAAGATAGATAAATAAAATCTTTAAAAAATTAAAAAAAAAGAAACTGTCTATTGAGTCATGTTATAAACAAGAAATACACCATTTAATGAAAAAGAGCCAAGCTGTATTTTCAAATTATCAAATGCAGTGTTCAATGTCACTACCGCTGAAACTACCCTCAATTTAATTTTGCTAGGTGACCCAAGTTAGGGCCTCTGCGGGGTTTACACCTGCTAAGCCCTCCTTCCACTGTACACAGCTCCCAAGTATTACAAACAACACAAGAACAGAACAGTGCCTTTAAAAAATATCAGGGCACCATATTTTAGACATCACACACCACATCAGGGTACCTACATCAGGGCACCGTATTTTAGACATCACACACCACACAGGAATTCGGCTATTCCTCAGTAAGAACTTTAGCACCTTGGTTTTGTTTTTGAACCCTTAGTCATTCAACAGCTAACACGTTACTACTTCAGTTGTGGGGGAGAACCAGCTTTTTCCCACCTCCACTTCCCCTACTTTGGTTTCACATTTACCCAGGCTCCCCAAAACTTCATTCTATTACCGAGTCAACTTCCTACAAACCCCCCTCGAGGTGGTAGGATGGCCACCCTTGGTCAAGGGCAGGAAAGCCAAAGCAGCCCCACGTGGACACACTCAAACCAATCACCAGAAGGAACAGGCAATGGGCAGTAAGATTCCAGCCCAGCAAAAGGCTGTTGGTTCACTTCATCCTTCTGTCTGACTGTCAGTTACTTTCCCACTACAGCCTGTGGTGCTGTACTTGTGCTGCACAGGTGGGAGTGGAAGCCAAAACAGACAATCTGGGCTCAGGGAGGCCATGTTTTTATAGGGCAATTTCACAGGCATTGTGTGACGTGAATGACGGTGAGCAGAAGACAAAAGGCTCTCCATGTTATTCCAGGATGGGAGTCCAGTTGGCTGGAACACTGCGAACTTCTGAAGACCCCAAACCGCCCCCAGTGCTGGGGATCAGCAGGCAGCCCAAGGGCCCAGGGCGCAGTGCACCTCCCAGGCTGCGCTCACAAACAGAAGAAAGCAGGCAGGCCTGTGGGCCGGAGGCAGCCCGATATAGGTCCACAATGAGTTTCCCTGTCCCAGGTCTTTGCTGGGTCACACACGGGGACCGCAAATCAGACCCTTCACTCTCCAGAACTGCTCCCTCCAGTCAGGGGCACAGTCCTGTCCCCAGACTCGCCGTCTCACCCCTCCTGCTCTAAAAGTCTCTGACGTGTTTCCATCACAATTTCCTCCATTATTTCTGGCTTTAAGATGTCTTTAATCTGAAAAAGAAAAGAAAAGGTGTTTGTTCGGAAAAGAAAGCAACCACAAGCAGACCATCAAGCCAAGCCAAATGCAGAAACCAAGCATGGTGAACATAACCCTTCTGTTCCTTTCATTTAGTGGAGGCCAAGCATTATAAGATGTGATCTGCTGGAACCAGCTTAACGAATGGGCACGGGCCTCTGGGACACAGCTGGCAAGAACAAGGGCGTTATTCCAGCACCCACTACACAGAGGGAGCTGAAACTGGAATGGGCAAGGTGAAGTCCAGGGGGTTGCTATCACACACTAGCACCTTCTTGCCTCCAAACCCTTAGACTGGCGCTAGACCCTGGGGACAGACCTGCCAGATGCTCATTACGGCTGCCCCTGATTTGCCCCTTATTTTCCGGAGGGATGTGGTGAAGGCCTTTCTTTGGGGGATGTGCGTGCCACCCCTGAGAAAACCCTGGAGCAAACTGATCAACGAGTGGCTCCTGCTCAGAGAGCAGTGAGCAACAGGAAAGCCCGGAGTGGAGTACCTGGTGTGGAAGGGATGCCTCATAGCAATACAGGATGCTCGTATCATACAGCATCATTCTCTGAGTCACCAGCGAGACGACACAGTTCCGAAGCCGGGAGATCACCTCTCGATCAGCAAGGGAGACAGGCTACCGGGGGATGCAAAGGGAGCAAACAGAAATGACCAAAATCAGTGAACGGTCACAGCAAATCACAGAAATCATTTACAGCTTAGTCTGTCTGGGACGCCAGGGCAGTCAAAGGGCTAAACCCAAGGAGGGCTGACAAGGACTGTGTCTTCACACACCACCCGCGACTCTGTCATCAGTCACTGACTCCATCTGCTTGGAGAAAGAGAGCAGTACAATGTTCCCCAAACACCAGAAACTAGCAGACTAGGGCAGTACAGCTCAACACCAGCAGGCCCCGCCCACTGCAGAGGCGGGGCGGAGGCAGAGGCAGCATGGACACAAGAGCAGGGATGGCGCTCACGTACCTCCAGGTTTGCCACGAAGCCCCCTGCATCCTCTTCTTTGTGTTCAGGTGTGGGGTAGATCCAGATGAAGCCATTGTTACCCAAAATCACTGAGGCACCACAAGGCAAGTCGTGGAAGTGAGTCTTCTGCCGTTTCACCAGGGAGGGGGAGACCTGGACCAAAACACCCTGACCGAGCTAAAGAAAGACATCATAAATTAAGTCTCTGAAGGATCATCGTCAGGGGAAGGAAGAGTTACAGCGGAATCAGGGTCCTTCCTGCTGTGACTGCTGGTCACCCATCTGCACGTGCCGTCATTACTCAGAAACACTTCTGGACGCACAGGTTGACCTGACACAACAGATGGTAGCTTTCCATCCCCTCCTCCACCACTCTCCTTCCCAGTCGCTGTCCCCACGTGCTAGTGCTAATCTGGGGCTGGTGGCCCCTGAGGACCAGGGCTCAAGCCTCCTGTTCCGCCCCACCCCCACCCCCCCCACCTTGCCCATGAGACGGGCAGCCCTGGGCCGGGGACTGGCCAAGGGCGCAAACCCACCCCTGGCTCTGGCAGGGCCGCTCCAATTCCACGTCCAGGTGCAGGTGGGTCTGCAGCAGCCAGGCCCACAGAGGACGTGAACGTGCCTGGCTGCAGACACTCGATTAAGGGAAGAGGTTTGTTCCGCTCCGAAAATAAAACGGTTCATTCAGATAAAGCCAAGACATTAATAAATCGTCATTTTTCTTGGGGAATAAGCTGTCACTTTAAAAAGTCTCGATGTAACCTCATACGAGAAACGCAGTGAATTTCATTTAGAGGTAAGTGGTAAACAATCTCTCGTTGCAATAACACTCTTTTCAACGCCTGGACATTTGTCTAAGACTCACTGTCCTGCTCCGACAGCCCACACCTTCCCTTTGTTCCGGGACTGCCTCCCTGCCCCGGCCCCAGCGCAAAGCGGGAGCACCCAACAGGAGGGAGCAGACGGCAGGGCCCAGGGTCCGCGATCAGGGGGGCTCCTGCCAGGACACTCTGCTCAGGAGGAAAAGGACAAAAGTTGTCACCCATTACGGTGCTACCAGCCCAAGACCGAGTGAATCAAGCAGTTAGTGAATCATGCTGAGCGGGATGCCAGCCTGCAACCCTCAACTTCCAGGTTCTCTCGGTCAGAACCCCGAGAACTCTGGGGGTTCAGAGGTGGATGTGAAGTCCAGGTCAGCCAACAGGGGGAGCAGGAGCCCAACTTACTTTTCCATATTTGAGGCTCCTCGTGTGCAGAGAGACGGCACCGTCCGAGAACACTGCCTGGACCTCGGCCTGCCCACGGCAGTGAAGGAACACACACCATCATGTCACCTGCCTCCCATGTCCCAGGCCCCACTCTCCCTCCTTTCTTCCCACCCCCGACAGTGCCGCTCGGCAGTCCTGAACCTGGAGGACACCTCTCCCCCTTCACTGGCATGAGTATCTGGATACGACCGATGCCTTTTCAACTCCCTGGGAAAAGTTAACATCACTAGAAACTCGAGTCTAGCTCAAAGCATGGGCCACCGTAAGTTACAAGACCCAAAGAAACAACGTAGCAGCCACAGCTGTGAGCAAGAGCCGGCCAGTCAGCCTGGATCAGGGAGCCGGAGGGGCTGCAGCGGGGCCCTTGGCACTCCGTCTGGGACTCGGCTCCTCCTGATGGAGACCGACTGTGTGAGCCCATCTCCCGGCTCCACGCAAAGACGCTGGAGCGCACGGTGCAGGATACACTGATCAGGTCGCCCTCCTGCAAGAAACCTCGCATGGCCAGCTCATCCTCCGCGGATCTCCTCCTCTGAAACACAGAAAGGCGCCACGCTGCCTCAGTCCACCCCCACAGAAACACCTCCGCTTCCCCCCATTGCCCGCGCTCTCCGAAGGCAGCCACAACACCCAGCAGTAGCTTGTGCCCCACAAAGAAACGAGAGCTACAGTCACTTACGACCTTCCCACCGCTGTTCTCCCTCTCCTTGCTCTGAATACTGCCCACGCTCTGGACGTGATACTGAAAACCCCCAATCCAGCCCGGCCTGCTTTCCCCCGGCCTCCTCGGCCGCCCGCCTGCTCCAGCAGGGCCGGGCCACCTCCAGCCTGACAGAGACTTTGCTCACATACTCCCCTTTCTCTCGGATATCCTGAGTCCATCACTGAAACGCTACCCTCCCTTCAAGGACCAACTCTAACGCCCATCTTTCCCATGAGCTTCTCTCAGAAATTAATCACTCTTTTTGTACAACCCGCGTGTCAGGTATTTGGATTTATCTCACACCCCCTGGCTGTCAAGCTTGCAAGCTTTCAGGGACTAGTGGGTCTCCGTTGCCTTGCGCTCTCCACAGACCCCAGCCCAGGGAGTCCCTCTGCACAGATGCTGGGCTCAAGGCCAAGGGAAACCATGGCATTTTACAACAAGCTGCAGCTAACACACAGCAGTTGCCTGGAATACCCAAATGCCATGCAGTTCATGGACACTAATGGAAACACGAAACATATTTTTCAAGGGAATTCCTGTACCCAGAGACAAAAAAATCACTAGTTCCAAGCATCTGAGAGCTTCTCTCCCAACTCCCTCCCAGGATTCCTCCCCAAGGATGTTCCAGATCTTACCACACACCAACTGTGTCGGGAGGGCTGTGCCCAGTGAAGAGCCTACATTTGCGCCTGGGCAGAGCCCTTCGGAGCAGACAAACAGGAGTAGAGGGAGCAACCCTGGTGTGGGACTGAGTTCTCCAGCACAGCGAAAGACCCCAGAGCTCTCTGAAGCAAACTATACAGTCCCAGCTGGGGCCCCTTACCAGCTCTCCTCCCGGAAGGTTCATGGACGACAGAAGCAGGACTGAGTCCAGCCTGGAGTTGGTCTCCACCTTCCACCTCTTCTGCTGAACCTAGAAATCGACATTCCACACCTGGACGCACACTCCAGGGGCAAGACCTCACATCCTAAGTGACCAACAACCCCAAATACAACAGGCCGGCTGTTTACGTGAAAGGTCACGGATAAGAGCTACATGCAATGAAGGCACCCTTCACGTAACTACGTACAGAGTGACCGTCCCACGCACTACAGCCCCAGCCTACTTTTCCCATGTAAAACCAACCCGATGTTGACTTTACCTCTGTGATCCTCCCCACCACGATGTCTCCTACTTCACCATTGTACCTGGAAGATGAAACAAAAGGCGACCCAGCAGTGAAAAGACTATTACAAAACCAAGCACCACTTGAGATTTCGGTTCAACAGGACGAGGCCCTGATTAGGCACCGCATTTGGTGTGTTCAGAGCCATGCTGTTCGGACTTATTCTCAGGAACTGATCACTTCAAACATCGACACGTATAGGGTCTCTGTTAACTCTTCTCAGACAAGCCATCTGCTACAAGCAGTCCATTAGGCCCGATCTCTACTTTGTAAGTTGCATGACAATGACAAGTGCGGAGTGTTTTCTGGTGGGCACCGCGACACATGGGCTCTGCATCAGTCACTGGAGGGGAGAGGAGACTGAGCCAGACACACCCACCAGCCCACCGGCTCGCTGCTCCTCTGTTCCTCTCAGGCGCTTCCGCCAGCTCTTCCTTCCCATTCCAACGGCGAGTGTTCCCCCGCTGAGGGCTCCGTCTTCGACCATTCTCCTCCCAACCCACACTCATCCCTCTGTGAGCTCATCCAACCTACAGGCTTTAATACCACGGACGACTATACCATCCCCTGAATCCCAGACTCTGGTCAGCCGCTGGTTACCCAACATCTCCATTCACACGACTCACAGGTGTTTCCAAATCTAAAAAGCCTAAAACAAAGCTTTCCAGAGACCCCCCCCTCCATCACAGAGTGACCCCCTCCCAGTCCTCCCCCTCTCAGTAAGTGGCATCTGCACCCCTCCAGCTGCTCAAGCCAAATACCAGAGTCTTGGAGGAGTGCTTGAGAGACAATCCCCCGCCCACCGCCCATGCTCTGGAACAAGTCCAGCAGCAGATCCTGGTTCCACCTTGAAAATGTACACAGGAGACTAGAGCCTACCCCCCACTCACAGACACGGTCTTCCACAGAGAAAATACCGAAAACGCAAAATTCCACATCCTCTCATATGAAAACAATCAGAACACAGAAGACACGCAGAATTAGCCACTCCACTTGGGCTGCTACCACCTTAGTCCAAGCCACCATCACTTCGGATAAAAGTCCCCTGACCCGTCTCAGTGAGCCTGCCGCTGTCCCCCGTCCATCTCCCCACAGCAGCCAGAGTGATTTTACTGAAACAGAAGTCAGATCAAGTCCCTCTTGTGCTCCAGCCCCTCCAGCGGTTTCCTCCATCACACACACAAGTGGAAATGCTTCCTCGCGGCTACAAGGCAGGCCGACCTCAGCTCTCGGCCTGCATCTGCTCCCCGCGCAACCTGCTCACTCTGTTCCGACCCCATGAGGGTCCTTTCCGGAGCTAACCGCCCTTGAGTCCTGTGCTAAGTACTACACACGCACCTTTTGGTAAGTTCTGCTAACAGCGGTATAAGACAGCTTGTGGTGCCACCTCCTTTTACAGAGGAGGTGACAAAGGTCTGGGAAGGTCAGGTAATGTGGGCAAACCTATGAAGCCTACACCCCTCCCCCCACAGTCACCTACACATGGTCCATGTCGCAGACCTGCAGGATGACGGGGCAGACAGGTGGGCGTGGCAGGCAAGAGCCAGTTGTGCCACATGGATGCCACCAGGAAGTGAACACACACCTTTCGTCCTCACCTGGTTTTCAAAGCTTTCACGCAAATCAACTTGTTGACTCTCTCCACAGAACCAGCCACAGACGCGATGAGCTTCTCCTCCCCCATGTAAGTCCCATGGCCCCTGTTGCGAGAGGGAGACACAAGGAAACCAGGGTAGCATCTGGGATGACCTCTCCATTCAAAAACTACGTACTCCTCAGCCAGGCCCCTCCTGCCTTCCGGCCCGGCTCCTGTGCTGGGTGCTCTCTCTGCTGGAACACTCCTGCCCTGCAGCCACCTGGGCATCTTCCTCACCTTCTGGGGTCTACACGGATGTCAGTTTCTCGGGCCCACCTCAACCATCCCATTTCAAACAGTCACCCCCCCAAACTCCCAACCACATCCAACTTACCCTGCTGCGCTTTTCATTCTTCCACTGCATTTATCACCAAACACTCTGAATAACTTACTTGTTGTGCTTATTGTTTAACTGTCTCTCCCTGTTAGAACAGAAACTCCACCAGGACAGAGATTTCCACCATTCACTGTGGTTCCCCAACCACGCACAATCCAGGGTCCAGCAGAAGTAACGCCTGCTTGTGTGTGGTTGGTAGGATAGTAATATGGGTGTAATCATTTAGGCTTTTAAAAATATTTTTTTATCTTTACAGGGAAAGGGAAGGAGAGAGGGAGAGAAATATCAACGTATGGTTGCCTCTCATGCATCCCCTGACGGGAACTGCCTGTAACCCAGGCACGTGCCCTGACTGGGAATGGAACTACAACCCTCTGGTTCGCAGGCCGCGCTCAATCCACTGAGCTACACCAGCCAGGGCTGTAATCGTTTAATTTTAATTTGAACATTTCACTGAATATGCCATATGGTGTGCTTGAGTGTGATACTGTTATGTTACAGAATTACATGCTTATAATTTTGTAATAAAACAGGGGGCGTTATTTGTGCCCTGTATAAATAGATGCTGAATGGGTAAATAAAGGATTAAATCTTACGATTTTCTAAAATCTAGCGACTTCAAACTACAAGGTAAAAGAGCAATCTGTACCTGTGTACTTCCCCCCTGCAATTACTAGTCTATGATGGTGGTATAATGGTGGGTTTTGCTTCTTTTCCTAATTATCTCATTTAATCCTCACTACCCAATCAAATAGTTATTGTTATTATCACTATTTCCCAAATGAGGAAACTAACCTTGAAGAGGCAGTGCAATTCGAGTGAGGGCAGGGCTGGAACCCTTCTTAGCTACAACATACAGTACTGGGCTCAGATTCGATAGTGTATGTTTGGGCGCACGCAGCACAATGCATCTGTCTGCCCTAAGCCCAAACAATTACTGATTCCGAAATCGTGCCACTGACTAGGAGATGACGCTGAGGGACAGGGAGGAGGCAAAGTCAAGAACGCCCACCGTCCCCACAAAGAGGACCCTGCTCCTAACCCTCCCTCGTCTTCCAGGTCTCCAAGGAGGAAGGCTCAGGGAAGTGGGCCCCAGGCATGGGAACCAAGAATCACGGCCAAGGGGGGCGAGAAAGCAGGGTTTCAAGGGGCTGAGACAAATGCACCCCGGGACACAAGATGCAGGAAGTAGAAGCTCAAGGGCTCGTAAATCACAGAGACGAATAACACGTGCTCTGGATCCCGCGGGGGCTTTAACACAGGAGGACAGAGGCCCAGGTTTTAAAGAGCAAGCCACGTGCAGGGCCCTGCAACCGCCCCTGGGGGCCCTGAGTCCCCAGGCCCCCACGCACCGCATGAAGCCCGTGTCCGTGGTAATTGTGTCGCCCGGCACCACCAGATGTTTCTTGGTCTCGCGGCCCAGGCTTTCGCTAAGAGGCTTACGAACCACTGGAAGTCTCATCTCCATCGCCATCTTGGCGCCAATGACTTGCGCAGGCGCAGCCCCGCCGAGAGCCGCGAGTTCAAGCTCAGCAATTCCCCGCCCTCCCTCGGAGGCCCGGGGCGGGGCCTCAGAGCAGCAGCCAATGGGATTTCATGGTCTGGCGGCCATGATCACTATTGGCAACAATTAGGTTAACCTCATGGGAGGGAAGGAGGGAGCGGAGTTGCCATTTTTACTACGGGGATGTCTGCACCTGTGGAATAAAATCTCACGTTCCATGACGTTAAACTTTTTACCCAAACTGCCTCGTACTCATCATCCCACTTATTGTTTACCAGGCTTAGAGAGAATTGAGAAGTGGACCTCTGAGTTTCCTTCCAGCTCATTTTAAGCGGCTCAACTCTGATGTTTTTGTAGAACGAGCCCAGGAGGGTCCGAGGTAAGAGCTGCAGAAAACACGATTTGGACCCGCGGAAGAGCCCCACTTTCTTGCTGTTCCTAGTGCCGCCAGTATTCTGCATTACAGGCGCCCCGCGGGTGCTGGTTCAGCACCAACCATTTGCACCCCGCAATGGTGCTCCGATGCTGCTTCTATTCTTTTGAGTAAGCGGATTTGCCCTAACATTTCTTTTGAAAAACAAGAAACTGTCTAAGAAAACCTTTCAACTTCGCACGGAGATATATTTGGTAGGGAAGGTAAGTGCACACCAAACACTAAGACCCTCGCTTGTGTTTTGCTCATGCACGAATTGACCTCTCTCCGTGGGCCAGGAGCCGTCGCAAGGATTCGGTGGTGTGTGTGGCTATATCTTCATGTCCTGTTTAACAGGAGCGTTTCCCTCGTCCCTTCTCCCTATCCCCACCACCCTTTCCCTCACCCTTGGCCGGAATGGTTTCATAGCGTTTGCAACAAACCCCAGGGAATTGAAGATGATAATTCTTCATGCACATGGACCTTAAATGAAGTAAGTTGCCTCATCCCCACATACTGTGTTCACAAAATCAGGTCTGCTGCCTCCTGAAGACCCATCATACTAATTGTTTGATAAATCTCCCAAAAGACAGCCAGCCTTTCACCCAAGCAAAGTTCGGGACTACAAGAAAGTGTGAGGGGTCCATCTGTTGAGTCCAGCCTTGGCCATGAGAGGGCAGTAGTGTCCTTGGAGCCAGCTACAGAGCTAGGTCTGGGAGTTCTTGTGGGAAAGAGAGGTACGTAGTCTTTACATTATCCAATTTCATCTGGGGAGAGATAGACAAATCCTTAACCCCTCCCATCCCCACAGCACCTACATTTACAGAGCCTGTCAGAATGGGGTTATGGCTACTGTTTAGTCTGTTCAGGCTGCTATAACAAAATACCATAGACTGAGTGTCTTATAAACAACAGAAATGTATTTCTCGCGGTTTTGGAGGCTGGGAAGTCCAAGATCAAGGCACCAGCAGATTTAGTGTCTGGGGAGGGTTCACTTCCTCGTTCATAGATGGCTGTCTTTTCACTATGTCCTCACTTGGCTTAAGGGGTGAGGGAGAGCTCTGGGGTCTCTTTCACGAGGACACTAAATTCACGAGGGCTCCACCCTCACCACCTGATCAACTCCCAAGGGCCCCACCTCCTAATATCATCCCTTTGGGGGTTAGGATTTCAACATATGAATTAGGAGGGGAGGGGGACACAGACATTCAATCCATTTCATTCAGTCTATTGCAGATAACGTTTTAGAAAAAAATACAGATTGCTTTGAGAGAGAGAGAAAGACCAATGCGAGGAACATCAACTGGCTGCCTTCTCATATGTGCCCTGACTGGGAATCAAACCTGCAACCTTGCGGTCTACGGGGTGACCCTCCAATCAACCGAGCCACACCGGGGGCAGTAAACACCTTCTTATAGCAGTGGAAATGAGGGCCCCAAAAGGACTAGAATTCCCACAGCAGCTGGTGGTGGCCAGGTTCCTGCCAGCTGGACTCGCTTCACCCCAGAGCTGCGCCCTTACCGACACTTCTGGAGGGCCTGGTCCTTTGCTGAGTGCTGTACAAATGTCATGTTACATAGTCCTCACATTTAGTCCATCCTGAAGGTGGGCATTGCTGTTCCCAATAGTTGGTCATTTCGGGTCACAGTCCCAACAACAGACCTTCGGCTGAGATTAGAACCCAAGACTCCAGACTCAGTGTGGTCTTCTCTTTACACCACGGAGACAGAGTGCACATCCCGGGGGGGCTGGTTAGAAACAGAGATTCCTAAGCTCAGACTTAGGTGTTGGGGTCTACTTCCCCACCTGTGCGTCTCCTGGGCCACGGGGTCAACCTCATCTCTCACCTGGGTGTCAGTTCCTAGCTCATCCCCCTAATTCTGCGTTTGCTCCACCTACCATCCAATCTCCATACAGCAGCCAGAGGGAGCTTTTAGAAACAGACCGATTTAAACCACTCCCAGGTTTCTGGTGGCTTCCCTTTACACTAAGAATAAAATCCAAACTCATCATTTTGCCCCTGCCCGGATCTGACCTCACTTGCCGCCCAACCTGCTCCCCTCCTTGCTGTACTGCAGCCAGAAGCACGGCTCACCTCTCAGTTCCCCACACACCAGTCTCGTCTCCACCCCGGGGCCTGTGCGTTTCTGGCCTTCTCCGCATGGAATTCTCTTCCTCCAGGTCCTTGTGCACCCGCTTCTCATCACTCAGATCTCAGCTCAAAAGTCACTTCCTCTGCCCTGGCTGGTGTGACTCGGGTTGAATGTCGGCCTGCAAACCAAAGGTGGCTGGTTTGATTCCAGTCAGGGCATTTGCCTGGGTTGTGGGCCAGGCCCCCCAGTTGGGGGTGTGCGAGAGGCAACCAACTGATGTTTTATTCCCTCTTTTTCTCCCTCCCCTCCCCTCTCTCTCGAAAAAAAAATTGCTTCCTCCGAGAAGCCTTCCCTGACCACCTTATCTGGAATAGCTCTCAGTGTCACAGTCCAAGTCCCTGTCCAGCTGCCCTCATCGCCCCAGGGCTGGGTCCTAGAGGGCTAGGTTGCAGAGCCTGCCGACATTATTCAAACTAGTCAATCCTAAACCAGCTCACCCTGCCTCACCCATTCTTCCCATGAAAACTATAGTAAAAGCTTCTTCCCCACATTTTCTCCTTGCCTCCCTGTGTGGCATGGTGTGCCATGGCACCAGAGTCTAGGGAATTGGGAGTATAGAGAATTCTTCACACCCACCATCCCTGCCTGCTCACCCTTCTGTCTCCAGCAGGGAAGGACTCCAGCATTAGTCTGCTGCCACCAGGTGGGTTCTAGGGACTGGGTTGTGGCTTCTGATGATCTGGAGCTGGGAGACCATAAAATTATACATGGAAATCTATTTAGATTTTTATTACAGGCCCCTGACTGCAGGCTGTCCTTCAGGAATCCAGCATCACTGTCTGGGAAGCAGGGCATCTGAGCCAGAAGGGTGTTTGATCCTACACCACCCAGCTGCGCCCAGAGGGAATGGGTTTCAGGACAGATAACTTTGGTTAGAGGCCCAGGTGGGGGCTGCAGTGAGAGGAGGGTGATGCCAGGGGCCACCAGAGGCACCAGAAACCCAGTGGGAGGTATCAGAGGAAAGACAAGGCTTGTGACAGGAGGGGGGAGGGGCGTACCGAGGGTGACGTCGCACACTGGCCCTCCCCCAGGAAGGAGAGCCCAGATAGGGTATGCAAATGAACACATCAAATGTCCATCTGCCCACACCTCCACCTGCCAGGGTGCAATCCCCCAGAGTATAGGGATCTTTGGGAATACGCACCTGAAGCTCCAAACGGGGGTGGCTGGCACTTTCAAGTGTGCATTCCGTTGTGTACATGTGTGTGCACGCATGCACATGGCTAGATGAAGATGCACAGAGAGGTGTGCCTGAGGTGGCCAGTAGCCTGCTTGGGTGACACCCTCACCACTGGCATGTTCTGGAGCACAAGTGTGAACTCACACTCTCCAATGTCACATGGCCTCCTGGAGGGAGGAGCCAGGGACGGACCCTGCAGGGATGGCCCCTCTGTCCTCTGGTCCTCCTCCAGAGGTGTCTGGAATGGGTGCCCGAAGCACTTGGGAGTTCTAGGCATTGGGAGGGCACTTGGTGGCCATCTCCGCCTGCCTCCCCTGGCTGCTTGGGTTTCTTCAAGTTGTCCATGAAAAAGGGGGGCGGCGTAAACATTTTGGGGAAGCGAAAAAGTGGGGTACTGATCCTTGAGAGTCGGCTGGAAAGTGGGAGCTAGCCCATCCCCTTCGGGATTCTGGTTGCTTCGCACGGTGGCCCTCTCTCTGGGAGCGGACACCCCAGTTGTGACAAGAAGAATTTTCTGTATAAATGGCACAACAGGTAAATGGGACAATTCCGCCCACACCCTCTCCGGCTTCCAGGAACCTTCCATATTCCCTTTTCTCGAAGACAGAAGAGTCGGCCCATTCGGATGCTAAGTGATAAATGCTCAAGTGATTTTTATTTTAGAATACAAGAGTGGTACAAATGTATTTACAGTTATACAATCAAGTAATATATATCACAGTTTTGTAAATATCATTTTAGATAAATATTTACAAAGTTAAAGTGACCATTTTCTGGAAGTAGAACACAGCTTATTGAAAACTCTATACATGTTATACTTTTCATTAATATTATTATAGTTTCTTTATCTTACAAAACGTCCTACGGAAATACTGGTAAGTGACTGCAAGGTGGGAGAGATGACACCAGAGGGCGCCAGGGCCCATTTTGGGGCCGACGGGAAAGAGCGAGGGAGGGTGGGCGGGCTGGGCTTGGAAGAGCTTTCCCCGCGGACAGTCCAGTCCCGTCCTCCTCTCGCAGGAGTGTGGGGAGGACTGTTCGGGAAACTTCCCCTTCCCAAGTATGCTGTCAGAGCTGAAGGGGAGGGGCCTCAGTCCAACGCTCTCATTTTATACACGGGAAAAGGGGAAAGAGGGGCAGGCCCTTGCCCGGGGTCCCACAATTCATTTCTGTTTTGCCTGCACTCTCAATACGGCAAAGACCGTGCCTCACCCATGCCCAGGGAGCCGGGTTGGGTCGGGGAGAAGGAAGGTTGCCCAAAGGAGACACCGCCCCCCCCCACCCTCAGTGCAGGTCTCGTGGGGCTTTTTGGACTGCCCCTGAGTCCCGTTTGCCCCCAATTCTCAAAGTCACGTCCGTACTCCGGACCCTGCAGGTGACCATTTGCAAGAGGAAGGACAAGGGGACAGAGGGGCGGGCGCACGCCAGGCGACTCTGGGATAGGGAGTTCGCTCTCCCTCCATTCCAAACACACAGCTCTCCGTGGGGGAGTTGGCAATCCCTCCCCCCTCTTAGGGCTCTCGGAGACTTTCATCCGCTTGTCCTGCCATCCACGAGGGGGGATGCCAGTCTGGGCGGCCGGCTCAACAGGACAAGGTTAAGCCGGGCATGGGGACCACCCACCCCAAAAGGAGGTGGTGGAGCAGCTGCGACCAGTTGGGTGGCCCCAGGAAAGGAACGTCGTCCCCTAGTGTCCTCATCTAAAAAACGGGGTGAAAATGTGTGCCTGCGGGGTCACTCTTGGAGCGCACCGCCACTGCGGGAGGTCTGGTCGGATGAGAGAACAGCCAGGGGCCCGGGCGCCCCAGGCGGGAAGGCGCGAGCGTGGCGCTCACAGCACCATCGCCGGCAGGTGGTGCGCGGCGGCCGCCGCGGCGGCGAGCGCAGGCGCGTGCGCGTGGGGCGCGGGCAGCGCGGGCGAGTGCGCCTGCAGCGCGGCGCTGGGCGGCCGGTGGCGCGCGCTTTTCTGGTGGGCACGCAGACCGGCCAGCTGTGAGTAGGCGCTCTGGCACACCTGGCACTTGTAGGGGCGCTCGCCCGTGTGCAGGCGCACGTGGTTCCGCAGTGTGGACGACTGGCTGAAGCGGCGGTTGCAAAAGCGGCAGACGAAGGGCTTATCCAGCGTGTGGATGCGCATGTGCGAGCGCAGGTTGCTGCGAGAGTTGAAGCCGCGGTGGCAGATGACGCAGCGCATGCGACCCGCGGTGCCCGCAGCCGAGTCCGCGGGATGGAAATCCTCTGGCCGCGAGGCCCGGGCCAAGAAGGAAGCGGGGAGGAGCCAAGGGGCAGGCGGGGATGGGGCAGAGAGCAGCCTCGTTAGAACCGCGCCCCCGAAACCCCGCACCCATGCCCCTCACACACCACGCTCCCCTTGCGCTCGCTCCTCTCGGGGATTCGGGGATCCACCGATATGCCCGCCTCTAATCGACTGGTGGTTCCTGGGCAACTGATGGGGAGCGCTGGCAAAGGAATGGGAGGGGCAGCAAGGGCCCCGAGGTCAGACCGGAGCTGACTCCAGACCATGCTGTGAAACTGGAGACTTAGTGGCTTGGCCTCACCAAGCCTCAACTTTCTCACCGGCAAAATGGGAGCCAACTACAACCTCACTGGGCACTGCAGGACTGCGGGAGATGATCACGAAAAACTGCCGGGTGCTTGGGGGCCTCAGCCCGCGCAGGGAAAGTGCCTGCCTCACAGTAGCCTTCCCTACGTAGAAGTAACTAATATACCCTCCCCACACACCCTAAAAAAAAAAAACCCTTTCGTTGATTCACCCCACAAACATTTACTGAGTGCCTTCTATGTGCCAGAGAATTCACGCCACTTCTCACCCCTGAAACAGAGGCAGTAACTGCATCACCCCAACGATCCCGCAGTGAGGACTAGAGATGTTACTGTGTGTAAGCATTAGCTGCAGAGTAGAGCCCCAGTCGACAAAACTCGTGGGCTTCAGAATCATCCTCTAAAGATAAGGATAATCAAATTGCACACGGATTTCCTGAGGACCCCGTGGGATAATACCTGTGACGCATTTAGCACAAAACGGGTCTCGAGCAAAAGGTCTCTGCCATGACAGCCAGGGTCCCTCTGATACACCTGGAGGCGACGTGGCCTGCCTTCATCCAACAGGTTGGCACCAGGGCCTGGTCTGTGCCAGGCCGGGCACCAGCCACAGAGCAGAGAAGGGTACAGAGTGCCAGCGCTTGAAGGGAGCTTAGAGAGCACCCTGCCCAACTTCCTTTCTTTAAAGATGGGGAAATAGGCCTGGCTGGTGTGGCTCAGTGGACTGAGTGCCAGCCTGTGAACTGAAAAGGTCGACAGTTCAATTCCCAGCCAGGGCACATGCCTAAGGGGTTGCCGGCCAAGTTCCCAGTTGAGAGTGTAGGAGAGGCGATGGATCGATGTGTCTCTCCCTCACTTTCTCCCTCTCTTTTCCTCTCTCTAAAAATAAATAATTTTTTAAAATGGGGAAACTGAGTCACAGAACCATTCCCAAGACTGCATGGCAGAACTGGGACTCTATCCAGGCTCCCACAGCCCCTCCTGCCAAACCCACGGCCTGTTCCTGCCAGGACACGCAGTGGCTCCAGAGGCACCAGCCTGCTCGGACCAGTTGGTCACACATGCTCAGCCATGGTGGAGAGTGAGCCAGGGTCCCCGAAAAGGCAGGAGCCTCCCCACCACAGGGGCACACATGCACACGCACACACTGGGTTCCACGGGTCCTTTGTCACCTGGACTCATTGGAGCACACCTACCATGCTTGTTCTTTTTCTGATCCTCCTCTAGTCCAGGCACACCGGGAATCCCCAGGAAGGTGTTGTGGGAGTTCCCGTACCACACCAGCAGCTCCTGGTCAGGGGGGATCATCTGCGGGGAAGGAGGCAAGTGGAGGTCAGGGAGGCCGTGGCGGGCAGAGCTCTGCATACCCCCTCAGTGCCAGGCGGCAGCTGTCCTGGCACCTGCCCTGGAGCTGCAAGCCGTCCCCAGCAAGCTGCACAAGCACAGGACACCCTGCAACGCTCTGCTCCCCTCTCCCTGCCCAGGCTTCTTGTCATCTGAAGGAACAGGGACACCTCCCAGCCACGCAAGTGCTCCCAAGTTGACGGCAACAGATCGGAAGCCTGACAGCAAGCAGAAGTAATGGATCAAAACCTAGAAAACGTTTCGTTTCTTATGGAGGGGAAGCAGTGCCAGCCAGCCCTTGGGTCTGCAGGGCTGAGCTGGGTGTTCCCGAGGAGTGTGGGTTAGGGGGACACCCCACGGTACTTGGCTACACCCTGCCTGAGCACGTTCTGGAAACAGCACCGTGTCACAGGCATCTCTCTGCCCACCGAGGGGCTCTCCTGGCCCAACGCTGGGCCACTCAGCCTCGAACAAAACTGGTCTTCAATGAAGTCCATTGTGCCGTTGTCCCAGGTCTGTGGCACAGAACTGCACAGATGGTGGCAGGGCTCTGCTGCTCCCAGGGAAGGATGCGCCCCCCAAAATAGCCATCGGGCGGGAAGGTCTGCAGGGACGACCCAGGGAGGCTGTGGAAGGCCTGCTCCCGGGTGGGGCTGACCGTAAACACCGCGCTCCGGGACATCTCGAGGGGCTCCCAGCCAGCTAGAACAAGTGACAGTGGGGATGGCCTGGACCCCAGAAGGGCCAGCTCTGGCACCCACCCCAGAGGTCACTCTCATCCACCCAGAGAAAGATGGACGCCCCTCAGGCACAGACAGCTTGTTTTCCTGGTGGGCCCTCTCTCAGTGACGCTCTCCGTTTGGGGGGATTCCATCTTGGGGTGTCTGACATCACAGCTGCGCAGGACCCTCCCTTGGCCTCTGTGGTCACAGCGAAGGCCCCAGGCCCCCACCACACTGGGCACCTGCTGCTGGTGCCTCTTCCTTCCTCTGGGCAGGGTCAGGAAGACCCTGGGACAGCCACCTGCACCCCCTGGAAGCAGAGAGGCGCAGAGAGAGGCGGGCGGCAGAAGGGATGTGTCAGGGGGCCCAGGGGACTGAATTCCCCTAAGACTCAGCCAGGGGTCAGTCACCGTGCCCCTTCTCAACAGGCCACACGGCCCAGTGCCTCATGCCAAGCCTCAGCGTGAGTGGGTGACAAGAAGCGGGGCAGAAGGTGCCCTGCCAGCTCGGACTGACAAGGTTTCAAAATGGAAGGACCAAGTGCTTCTGAAACCGGGAAAGCTGGGCGGGGCCTCGAAGACTGCAGGCGCCACAGCTGAAGGTTCCAGAGGCCTCCCTTTAAGACTCTGATTAAAAGTCACCTCCAACCATGTCCCAAGCCCTGGCTTCAACTTTCAGATGAAACCAAACATTTACCCACCGCACTTCCTCAAAAGCAACCAGCCCTGCATCAGGTGGTCAGAATGTGCTCCTTCCTGCAGGTCCCAGGGCTGCACAGGGTTGCAGCTCAGGACATGTTGGGGTTCACTCGGGCTCCCCACCTGTTGGGCCTGTGGCCTTAGGCAAGTCTCTGGGCCTCAGTTTCCCCAACCATAAAGCAGGCGTGGCACCGCGGCTCTGGCCTCACGGGCTGCTCGTGGGGGCGAGGTGGAGCCAGGCACACCCAGGGCTTTGCAGGATGGACGCACACGGGAGTTCATTATAACCTGCCCCCCAACCCCACCCCAGGTCAAGGGCCTCTCAGAGATGCTGGCTGCGATCTCCAGTGTATGGAGTCCCACAGCTACCCCAGCAGAGCCTGCGCTGTGGCTCCGGCCACTGGCACCATTAGCACCCAGGGCGACCAGAGGCTTTTCCTTCCCTTTCCAAAGAGAGCCCGGAGAGCTGGGCCCACAGACCCCAAAGACACTCCCCACCCACCTCCCCCCTCGGCGCCGCCATTTCCTGGCCCCATATCACCTCTCAGGGCACAGGCAGGCACGGGTGGTTCTGCCAGCCCCTGGGACAGTCACCCTGAGCTGCTTCTCCACCTGCAACCCGTGGTCTGGGAGTCCGACACCTGTCCACCTGGCCCTTTCGTGTGAACGGACAATGACAGTTCACATGAAACAAAACAACAACAAGAACCGTGATGAGCGAGGAGCTCCGGACCTGTGAGATCGCCCGAGGTTCGAATATTATCACCCGAACGGTCGCTGGGAGACTCTTTTTTAAGTTAACAGCTCGAGTACTAACTGTCTCAATGTGAGGGTGCATCACTTACTTACTCACCTTTTAAAAACGTACTAAAACTAGTTTTACTAAATTTAATTACAGCCCCGACGGGTGTGACTCAGTGGACTGAGCGCCGGCCTGTGAACCCAAGGGTCACGAGTTTGATTCCCAGTCAGGGCACATGCCTGGGTTGTGGGCCTGGTTCCCCGGTGAGGAGTACGTGAGAGGCAACCACACACTGATGTTTCTCTCCCTGTCTTTCTCCCTTCCTTCCCCTCTGTCTAAAAACATAAATAAAATCTTTATTTATTTTTTAAAGATTTTATTTACTTATGTTTAGAGAGAAGGGAAAGGAGGGAGAAAGACAGGGAGAGAAACATCGATGGGTGGTTGCCTCTCGCGCACCCCCTATTCGGAACCTGGCCTGCAACCCAGGCGTGTGCCCTGACTGGGAATCAAATCTTAAAACAAAATAAAGTAAGTAAAATAAAATGAATTACAAGGTTAAAACAGTGATGCAGAGCCGCGGACAAAAAGGCGCACACACAGAAGGGTGCGCGGTGAAAAAGAAGTCTCTCCCGCTCTGGGGGCGTCTTTCCCAGACAGGTCTGTCCTCCGACACCAGCACATGCTGACTCATGGCCCATGGGCAGTGGCGTGATATGGCGGAATGGCTTCCATTTTCCACATGAGGCCTCTGATTAAAAAATAATAATAACGCACCACTTTCCTACTACTTTTATATCAAGTGATAATAACAATAGAGAAGAAAGAAAATCTATTCAGAAGAACCCACTGGCACTGAGAATGACGCAGCGAGAAGCCAGACCGGACAAGCAGCCTCACCCGCCCTGAGGCTGGGAGCAGAATCTCCCTCCACCCCTCAGAGCCCTGGGAGGCCAGCGGCAGCCCCTGGCCCGACCTCTGTCTGCTCTCTGCCTGTTCCCAGCCACCGCTCATGCAACGACCTGGAGACCCAGACCAGGAGACCAGAGGAGAACCGGCGGCCTCCTCCCTAAGGTCCTGGTATCATTGTCCAGAGGCCCCAGCCAATCACCTGGGAGCCAAGGACAGCCGCAGGCCCCCCGCAGGCCCCCCAGTCCCCTCACAGGCGCTGCTTCTTTATGGCCAACACTGCAGTCTGGCCCCGGCTGGGCTCTGCACTGGGGCTCAGAGAACCAGAGTCAGCTGTTTGTTCGCTTCTCTGGGAGCAGCGGTGGGCTCGGGACATGCCATAAACCCAGCAGTTCCCACGCAGCTGATCTCCACACCCTAAAACCCACATCACCCAGACCGGGGTGCGGGGTGGGGCGCAGGACAGCAGCGTCTGAGTCTTTCGTTGACAAGGCACACGGTCTCTCACAGCATGCTTCCTAACCCTCCCCGTCGGCCCACGAGGTTTGTGCTGCTCCATTTCCATCTCTGAATTTGTATTGTACATGGAAATGATGGGGACCGGGGCTCGTTTTCCTAATACAAATTCATGCCACGCTCTCGCACGCGTCCCCAGGAGGCTGAGCGGCCCGCCCCATCCCTGGGCGGTGCAGAGGCACCAGTCCAGAAGGACCTCAGTGTCATCTGGATGGGTATCAATTTCCACTGCGCCGCAGATGTCCCGACACACCAATTAATAGAGTTCCAGCAAACAGCTATTGGCCAGGGAGGCCCCACGGCCCGGCGACCACAGGCTCTGCTCCGGGGCTGGACAGGCTGGGTTCAGATCCAGCTCAGTCCCCTCCCACCATCCCCCTGACCCGAGGCTTCGTCCTGGTTGTTAAAACTGGGGCGGTGATGGAGAGCACTCCTAGGGCCGAGAGGGTTCTGTGTCCAGAGAGTCCCTAAGCCCTAGCCCGCAGCCGGCCTGTGGTGAGTGCTCACTCGGAGGACGGCGTTGCTAATGCCGAGTTGCTAATATTGCTTATGGATAATCAGAGCGCCGGGACTGCGCCCCGCAGTGAACAAGATGAAGGAAAACAGTGCTTGTCCTCATAAGGCCAACAGAAGGAGGGACGGGGCTATGGGGCTCTGAGCGAGGGGGAATAAAACTGAACTGCCTAAAACAAGAAGGAAAATAGCAAAAAGAAAAGACCACATTTCCAAAACAGTAATTTGCCATAAAAAAAAAGGAGGGTGGGGAAAAAACTGGGAATTTTCCTCCCAGTTCCCAAACCCAAAACCGTCCCAATTTACCCCGCATCCTTTGGGCTGAGAGTTGGAGGCAAACGGCCTGGCTCCCCGGGGGAGCTGGCTTTGTTTTTCTGGGAGAACTGGGTCCATCTGCTCCCCCCTCAACCCAGCCGCACTCAACATTTAGCTCCTACTTGCTAGGGGCCGGGAACTTTCCAGAAGCATCATTGTAGGCAGTAAATTCTTCCTGGTTGAAGTGAGCAAGACAGGCACCCGGAAGAGCATGGCAGTGGTCACAGCCAGACGCAGAGCAGGCCTGGGTTTCCCCGCCGACTGGCTGGCCTCTGTCTCTGTTTATTCCACTCACTGAGGAAAAACCCTCCTTCCCATTTTTTGGGCAAGTAATGGGGTCACTGTTATGAAATACAAATAGTTGTGAGTGACAGAAAAATCAGGAAAAGAGATCACGCAGGGCCTTTCTGCGGCTAGCTCACGCAGCAGCACGGAACAGACAGCTGAGCCCTGCAGAGGCGGCTGGGGGCCAGTGCGGCGGTTCCTTCTGGTCCGGCTGCGAAGGGCCGCCTGGGCGCAGGCCTCAGACCTGCTGTGTGGCAGTCACGCGCCCAGGGCCCACTCCCTGGGGTGGGTGGGACCCGATATGGCAACACAACTTGAGAAAACTGTCACCACAGAAAAACGTACCTGGCTTCACTCATTAAAAATAAAAGGGGTGATGTTTTGCATTTCCTTGCCCCTCCCTCGGTCCCGTCTCCCCAGACTCACTGGCTCTCTGAAGGGGGGGTGGGTATCTCCAGGCCGATGGTTGCGTCTGTCTACCAATATCACATGTGATAGGATTCCCCCTCCATCTTCTTTGATCAACTTAAATTCCTGATTGAACGTAGATGGCTTTTTGAAAATTTTGTAAGCCCAGGTCCCTCCTTAAAGCTATTCTTCAGCTCCCTTGCCTCCGGCTCTGAGTTCCTGTCTAAATGTCTGCTGATGTTTCCAGGCTGCATTCAGCTGTCAGCCAGCAGGACGGGAGCCGGAGCACATGGCAGTGAGACTCAGCCCCCGCCACCCCATGCACCTGCCCGGGGCCAGGAGCCCTTCTGCCCAAATCATGCCGGCATGGCCAGTCGGTCTCCCCCGTGTGTGTGTGTGTGTGTGTGTGTGTGTCTGCGTGGGAGGGACAGCGTGACTGTGTGCCCCCCACTCATCTGTGTCTGGATGGCTGGGTAGCGGTGCACACGCGGGAGCCTGTGTGTGAGGCTGAGATGGGGAGGGGAAGGGTCTGGAGAATGCTCTCCATCAGAAGCGCAGCTCGGCCACACCTGAGGCCTATTCTAAGATGTTGGGGTGGGGCGTGGGGAGCCCTTACTCCTGCAGGCTGTTAGCCTTGCTGGGTGGTCATGGGAGCCACCCCTGTCCTGGGCCACCGTCCATCCTCCCGTGACACTGCCTCACGCCATGCCCCCCTGCCCAGAACTCCAGGGCAGGAATGCTTGCCTATCCTTATTCTCCACCTCCTGCTCCTCCCAGTGTTCCCCCACCCCTCAGCTGGGACCCACTACCGACCACCCCAGGCAAATGCCATTCTGGGGTCATCCCTCAGAGACTCTGGTTAGTTTGGGACAATCCGACCTCAATTCCAGATGCTGCTCGGCCCCGGTGCCCCTCAGGCCTCGGGTGGACTGGGGCTCTGAGTCCCGGGGACAAAACGGAGTGTGGACTAACAAGAAGACATTCCCTGAGTCTGGAGAGGCTCCCTTAGACCACCCGAAAGTCTCAACCAAGCCCAGCCCCACCTCGAGGGGGGCCAGGCCTCTGCCCACCTGCAAGCAGAAGCGTGAGGTCAGGGCAGGTGTGGGGGGAACAGCCCCACCCTTGCACAGCGCACTCGTGGGCAACCTGCCACCGGGGGTGAGGGCAGGGGTGGACAGCTCACTGTCCTGGGCCAGATGCTGAGCAAATTTCCTGCCAGCAGACACTGTTCAGCTGCCAACACTCAGTGGCAGGCAGCTCCTCCCCAAACACTGTGAGCTCGTCTGCCTCCGCCCAAGCATCTCCGTCTCCCACCTCCCTGCACCTCATGCCTGGGCCTGGCTTTGCTCCCCAGACCATGGGATGTGGCATGGATCTGCCTGCACCCTCTCCCTTTCTCTCTCCTCTGTGGAGCTCCCCCAGCACAGGCGCCAGCATGCACATGGTCCCCGATGCCCCGTCAGAGCTCCTGAGTCTGCCTGCCACCGGCTGAGATCCAGGATCCACGCCTGTAAACGGCAGCGACCGCAGAGCACTCCCTTGCAGATTGAATACGTGAGGCTCCAATAGGATACCGTGTATACAGCCTCCAGGAGAAGCTTGACATCCAGGGAGATCAGTATGTGACAGTGGAGACTCGAGTCATGCCCCACATGCCATCAGTGCCTGGCACTTGCAGAACGAGGGACAACGCACAACTGAAAGGGAGCGGGCACAGCACCCCACTCGCCCCCAAAGGCTTGCTCTGGGCTGCCTTCCCGTGTCTTGCTCTCTGTATCTCTGTGGCTTCTGAACCCCGGGACACCCTCAGCAGCCACCCAGGGACCTCACTGCAGAGGTGCACAGGAGTCTCAACGGCATTGTGCCAGAAGGTGCCTCCTTCCCGACCTGCAGCAGGAAGCTCACCTCACAGTCAGGCTCCTGGAGACTGTGGTGCACGGGCCTCAGACCGACCTACGGCCTGGGCAGCCAGCTGGGCCTGTGCCAATGCCACTCTGTCCGCTGCCCCCCGTGGCCACCCCCTGCTCCCCACACCGCAGCACGCACACTCACCTCGATGGCCTTGTAGAAGATGCTGGTGCCAATCTGGACGACCTCCAGGTTCTGCTCCTGCTCATTACGTGCGCACTTGATGTAGGTCATCCAGCTTCGGTGGTCCTCCTGGCTGGCATCGATAAAGTAGCGCACTGTGCCATCCTCATTGAACACCTGGGCACAGGTGAATCAGAGCTGTGTCAGGTGTGGCACCTGGGCCCAGCCCCAGGCCCCCATGCCAGGCGCATCCACACACTCTCTCTCCATCCTCACACCAGTGCCTGGAAGTGGACATGGCTCTTATCATCTCCGTTTTCCAACTGAGGAAAGAGGCTCCCAGTGGTGCTGGGACTTGCCTGAGGCCAGCCGGCTAGAGGCGGCCCATAGCGAGTCGGCCTATAGGGTCCCACAGGCTCCCTCTTGCTGTCGTGTCTCCCCATGCCCCCCCCATGCCCGGAAGAAAGGGGCCTCCGAGGGATCACTGATGAGACACAGCAGCACCCAGCCAGCTCTCGGGGGTGCACAGGTGCTCCCCAGGGCTGTGGGGAGCACAGGCCAGAACCGGAACCAGGTGCAAGGGGCCTGGAGAGGTAAAGCTGGCTCCCTGGGCACCTGGCCCAGCTTGAGCCCCTTTGTGGGAGCTGCCAAGGATATCCAGGGGTCAAAGTGGACCCCAACTTCCAAACACAGCCACTGGCTTGGCCTCCGGGGAGGGAGGAGATGGGGCAGTGTTTGCCTCTGGGCTCCTGGAGGGGTGGGGTCTGCGGGTGGGAGCTGGGCCGAAGCGCCACCCCAGGAGAGGTGAAATGAGAATAGGGACCTCACCTGGCCCTGCAGGGTGAGAGGCCCAAGGCAAGAAGTGCTTTGGGGACAGCTCTGTCCTCAGGGTGGCCCTCCCTGGCACCTGGCACTGTTTGGGGGGAGGAGGACCAGAAGGCCTGGGAGGAAGCCTCTGTGAGCTTCAGTTTCCTTCTCTGAACCGCGAATGGTAACTGGTGGGGTCAGCGAGATACTCCCGCAGAAGGCGCCGGCTCAGGGCTGACTCCGGGAAGGGGCCGGGCTCGCCATTTCCAGCGCCATGATTCTTCCTGGGCGGAGAGGCGGGTTCCTCCTGCTTTCTCCGTCCCGCCACCCTCCCGCTGGGCCAGGGCTGACTTTGGGGGACTTTCCTTGCTGCTTGGGGGTGAAGGGGAAATGCAAGGGGGTGGCTGGGAAGTGGGTCCCAGCCCTCTCTCCGTGGGACTCTGGGCAAGAGACCTGGTCTGTCCAGGTCAGACTTCCTAGACTCGGCCAGAGGAAAGCGGGTCACATTTTTCTGAATGAACCCGCAGGGACCCAGCCGCACAGGCCGGAAGGGCCGCGGCTCCCGCGAGCGCGGAAGCCGCCGCAGCGGCGGGAGGTCCCGCCCGCCGAAGCCCTCTCCCGCAGCCGGGCCTACCTCCCACATGAGGTTGTTGTTCTTGCAGATGTCCACGTGCTCCGGGGCGATGACCCGGCCCGTGAAGGGGCCCATCTCGGCGCCCGCCTTGATCCACGTCTTGGAGAAGATGCCGAGGCCCTCGCCGGGGATGGAACTCTGCGCGATGATCACCTCCGCCGGCAGCACCAGGCTAGACAGCTTCTGCACCTCTGCGCACGCAGGGGCCGGGAGACCGCGTCAGGGCCCGAGGACCCCGCCGGGCTGCCCACCGACCAATCCCCCCCACCGTGGCTCCCGTATGTCTGCGCGGGGGGCTGGGGGCTGTTTGCCAGCCAGGAACCCTCCGTGCCCTTGAAGGCGCTGCTTTGGGGCTTATTTCTAGGAGACTTTTTTGTTTCCACGAATTCTCAGAGCACCCACAGTTTCCTCTACCCTCCACCCGGGAAAAGTTTAAGAATGACTGAGCCGACCACAGTGAGTGGTTTTACAAACGGGTAAACTGCGACCAGCCCCCCAGGAGGCGATGACCAAGCAGAGATTCCTCCCAGTTCCGTTTTGGGTTCTTCTGCCGGTCACGCCCATCACTCCGGTCACTCGGACGGCGCTCGCTGCGCATCTGGGAGGGAGCACCAGACGCTGCCGGAGGCCCCTGGGTGCGGCCGGGCGCTCTGACTTCCTCTGGGGCGCTCCCGGGATGAGCAGGCAGCACTGGGTACAGACTTCGGACTCCGAGCCCACCGGGGGCTCAAAAGACTCTGCGCTCTCTGTGTGCCCAGGACGCGCGGGAAGGCAAGAAGGGCGGCTCCCGGACGCAGGTGAGCCCTGCAGTCACCTCTCTGGGCCTGGAAGAGCTGGGGGCAGCCCGCAGTCCCTGGGGGTCCCCCCGCCGGGCCTGGCGATGGGTGTGGGAGCGGCCAGACGCGCAGGGGCCGCCTCCATGTCTTACAAGGTTCCCCTCTAAGCTACCTGGGAAAATACCCGGCGAGCGGGGCAGCTGAAAGAGGGGGTTAAACGGTGTCCGTTGCAGCGCAGCCGGCAATTTGTCACGCTGTTAAAGTGATTGCATTCATTCGGCTCCATTCGAAAGAAATCGCTAATTCTAAATTCATTAGCCCTGGAAGGATGCTGTAGCAGTAAATTGTAGCTCAATGCGGAGGGGACTTGTTTAAAAGGGGCCGAGGAATTCCCCTTACAAAAAGGGGGGATTAGATGGTTGACATAGCGCGAATGGAAGTGGGATTAGTGGGCACGGTGAATTAAGAGAGGAACAGAAATCGTAAAGGGGGAAGAGAGGGCGACGCGCAGAGATGCCAGCGCGGGGGAAAGATATTGTTTGCGGGTTGATGAATGAGGAATAAGAACTTGAGACATCTTAAAGAAAAGAAACTTTTCTCGCTCTCTTTCTCGCCCTCTCTCCGCGGCTTTTTCTCCGCGGCCGCCCGCCCTCCGCCCCCTCCCCAGCCCCTGCTGCCTTTTAAAGTTCTTGGTTTAAGTGGGAACTTTCGCAGGTCAACCCCAAGTTAACTAAATGAATTTAAAACCCCTTCTTTTTGAGTCAACTGCTATTACACGCCTAGTAAGGCTTTAAATGCCAGGAACCCGCCGGCTCAAAGGGGTGAGGGGCGGGCGGGGGAGCGCCGGGCCGCGGGGTCGGCAGCCCGGGCGCTGAGATCCTTCTGCGAGCCGCAGGGTGGTGAGCGGTCCCCCGCCATGCCCGGGCTGGGCTGCTTGCGCCCGGGCTGGGCTTGCGGGAAACTGAGGCGCACCGAGCTTCTGGAACGCCCGAGTTGGCACCAGCAGCTTCGAAACCCCGGCTCCCGCCGCAGCCCGCGCGGAGACAGGCGGGGAAGAATCCGGGGCGGGCCGGAGGAACGGACGCTGCCAGCCTCGACGGCGCGACTCACCGCCGGAGAAGGACTGCGCCAGGACTTCGGCGGTGAAGGCGGTCTTGGGGCTGGCGTGGTGGTTCTTGTCCTCGAAGAGCTGCTCGCCCAGCACGTTGCGCCAGCGACCGTAGAGGAAGCTGTGTAGGATGTCGGAGGTGATGACCTCGGCCAGCGCCAGCCCCGGCGCCTTCAGCCCGGTCTTGAGCACCAGGGCCTCCGCCGGGAGCACCGAGCCCATCATGGGCGGCCCGGGACTTGCCGGCGCCGGGGGACGGCCGGCCGGGCAGACTCGGGGAGGTGTCGGGCGAGAGGCGAGCAGAGGAGCGAGAGAAGAGGGCTGGGAGGCTCGCGGAGCCGGGAGAGGCGCGGGGGCAGGATGAGGACGCAGGAGGGCGGCGAGGGGATGGCTGGGGGGAACACGGACGAGGGGGAGCGAGGCCGAGAGGAAGAGGTGGAGAAAGCGGCGGGGATGGCAGCCGAGGCGCGGGTGGGGGCGGAGGCGGGTGCGGGTGCGGGGGGTGCGGCGCGGGAGGCTGCCGAGAAACGGCGGCGGCGAGGAGCTCTCCGGCGCGCTCTCGCCGCTCGCACACCCGGCCCGGACGGTCTTCGCCTTGGCAAAATCTCAGCGCCTTTATAGGAGCCTCAGTGACCCTCCTAATTGGTTATTAATGACGCCCTGACGTCGGAGGACAGACTTGTCCCCGGCCCGGCTCGAGGCGCCTTAGCCGCCGCAGCTCCCCATTCGCTCCTCCCGCCCCTCCCCGGCCCTTCCTCCCTCCTCCTCTTCCTCCTCCTCTCCCCTTGGGAAGCGCCGAGCGGGGAGGGAGGCCCAGCCCGCCGCCCGGAAAGGCGGGGACGGAGCTGAGGAGGGGGCTCAGCGAGGCTCGCTCGGACCCCAGGGACTGGACTGCGCAGGAGGAGACGCTGGCCTCGGGCCCCGCAGGCCCCCAGCTCACCCACGGTCCCAGGCCGGACCTGCGCTCATCACCCCCGCCCGGACGGGTTCCAAGCTCTTAGGCTCGACCCTGGGCTCCAGCCTCGGGCTGTGTAGTCTCCCCGGAACCCGCAGACCCCCGCCGGCGGTACTGGGCTGCGCAGACGGCGCTTCGCTTCAAACGGGCTGCTCCAGCCACCCGCTCGCGGCTCACAGCCGGGTGGGAAACTCTCCCGGGGGCGAGGGGCGCCGCGTGGCCGGGCTGCGGCCGCCGTCGGGGCCGGGCCGGCACTCGCAGGGCTTCGTGGGCGATGGGCTCCTGGCCTTAGGCGGCCCGCTCGGGGTCGGGAAGGACGGGCCGAAACCCACACTAGTCGTGGGTGGCTCCGAAAGCCTTCCCTGCCCAATACAGGGGAGATGGAGAGAGGCCCTCGGACTGCACTAAGTGGGAGCAGCCGCATCCGAGAGCGACCCGCTCGGAAACCGCAGGGAGTCCCGGGCCAGGCCTCCGTGCGCACTGCGCTGGAGACTCGAGGTTCCCGGCTCCTCCGCTCATTTGCTACCTAGAGAAACCCGTTGCGTTCCCGCGCTTCTTCCTTCTTGTCTCCTACCTCTTTCTTCTCCGACCTCCACGTTCTCCCCCTTCCTCCCCACTTCCGCACCCGCCTCCCGCCAGCAGACTTTTCTGCTGGGAGGTTCCAAGGCACCGGACCGCCAGCGTGATCTGTCTCAGGGAGCTGCTGAACCCACGGCCAGGGAGGAAAGGCCAGGGCCTCCCCCCAGGCATTGCTGCCTCCCGGAGTTAGCCTCAGGTCCCTGACTGCAGCCCAGAACAGGGACGGCAGCGCAGGGTCGCTTCCCAGACCCGCCGAACTGCTCATCCAGTTTCCCCACCCCTGTTATTTCAGATACCGTTGACCGAACTGGGTCAGCTGGAGGAAGCCGACTGCCTAAGTCTTCTCCGCGGGGTGGAGGCTCGGGTTGGGGGGGGGGGCGCAAGGGACCCGGCCCTCCCACAAAGAGTCATTGTCCTCAGGCACTGGGCGAGGAGCTCGCTCCCCCGTGGGGGTCCGGCCTTTGCTAAGCCAGCCTCACACCTGGCAGCCCTGGACCCGGGGCCTCTCCCTGCTGGGGTCTGACCAGTAACCTCCGACATCCCCGGGTCCCCATCCATGCGCAGACTAAGGACCTGGGCAACCGCGGGCTTTCAGACCGCGGGAGGCCAGGGCCGCCTGGAGGCTGGTGCCTGGGGGAGGCTGCCCCGGGCGGAAGGAGCGACCTTCGGGCCTGGGCCAGCAGAGGGCAGCGCTGCGGAGGAGAGCGCGCAGCCCGCGGGATAGGGTCCCTTCCAGACGCCTCCGGCGAGTCACAGCGGCTCTGTCTTGAGCCGAGGGGACGGACAGAGTCCGGGCACGAAAGCCTCACCGGCGCCGGGGACTTGGCTTCTGCGAAGACTGGGTGGAGGAGGAAAGGCGCCCGGGGCGGAGGAGCCTGCGTCTACGAACGCCGCCAGGGGCCACCAGCTCAGTCCTCCAGCGCCGCGGCCAGCCTCGGCGCGTCTGGGAGGCCGAGGGGGACAAGGGCTGCTGCACACCCTCGGGAGGGCCCTTCTCCTCTCCGGGCCGCAGCGCCCCTGTCCATGCCACTCTTTGGGTTGAGCTGGTCTGTCTTTGGGTCAGGAGACTCCCCTCCGAAAGCCCGGAGGATTTCGCCTATTCCCGGACCACACCCCACTAAGAAGCGCACTCCCACGCGCAACGTTTGGGTCCTGACCCCAGAGAGGGGCCAGAAGGTGAAAGGACCGAGGGCTCCGACCACGAGGGAGCCCGATTCCTTTCCCGGAGACCCACAGACCCAGGGAGCGGTGCCGGGGGTCGGGTAGACGCAAAGCCGGAATGGTCTCCTAGCTCGGGCGCCCTCTGGCCTGGCGCGGCTGCACTGTGACCCCAAATTCAGTCTAGCCGTGGACCCACCCGGACCGCGTCCCAGGGGAAGCGCCCCAGTCTCGGGGCTCATTACAATTAGGGAACAAGAGCCCTGCGATCTCATCTCGCCTCACTCGGGTTTCGAGGGAAAGCACAGCACGTTCACGGGGGGGGGGGGGGGAGGTCTCCGCGGGTGAGCCGTGCCGACTTCTGCGGGGCCCAGGCGCGGAGTGTGCGGGCGCTGAAGCCCCTCGGCTCACCCGGGCCCAGCCTGAGCTCCCAGGCGCCGCCCAGCCCCCCACCCCGCCACCTCGCGCCCGCAGGCCGCCACCGCGCGATCTCTTTAATATTCATGGGCGTTAATAGAGAGGCCCCCAGTATATCGGCCCATTGTGGGCGGCTCGTAGGGCTTGAATAGGCCCCGGCCCCCTTTCTTCGGCGCGGCTTCCCGAGGGGCCGGGCCAGGAGTGAATGGCCCTGCTTCCCGCCCCGCGTCCCCACCCCCTTGCAGGGAGAACATCTTTATCCCTGCCGCCGCGGCCGCGGCCGCCCGGGCCCCCATTCGCGCGGCCCCGGCTCGGGGCGGAACGAATCAATCCTCCGTGGCTCTTCGGGGGTCATCCTCGCGGCCCGTCTCCCCTTCTCGCTGGGCCCACGGGAGTGGAGAGAGGGAGGCCGAGACGGGTCCACAGACCCACAGACGGGGTCGGGGGAGCGCTGTGGGGGAGGGGAGCAGGGCGGCAACGAGCGCCGTGGGCCGGACCAGCCAGGTTAAGAGGAACTCAGGGTTCCGCGGCCACCCGCCCTGTCGTTTCTACTTGTTGCCTGGCGCTGGGAGGAACGCGGGGAGAACAAGGGCCGCGGCCGGAGCCCAGAGAGCCGTCCTACTTCCACTCGGGGTCACAGTGCGCGCCCCTTCGGGCAGGGGCCGCGCACGAGGAGCCCGGGGCACTGGGCGAGGAGCTCCCCAGGCCCCGCGGCCGGGCCGGCAGTGCACTTTCGTTACTGACGGTGCGCCCGGGCTGGATAGCGCGCTTCAGTGGGCCGTCCGCAGGAGAGGCCCGGGTCCCCGGCCTCCAGGCGGAGGGGGCGCGAGGCGGTCAGGCGCGGCCGAGGCGCGGCCGAGGCGCGCAGGTCCCCGCTCCTCCCGCCCCGCTGGACCTCGGAGGCACAGAAAGGAGCCCATTGTCCGCCGGGAAATACATTTTTGGGGCCGAGTGAAAGCCCGTCTTTCTTTTGAACTTTAGAAGAAAGTCCTCTGCCCGCGGAGGGAGAGATTTGTCCCCGCTCCTGGGGGCCCGGCTCGCCACCTCCTCCCGAAACATCTGCTGGGGGAAAATCCACCCTGGAGGGCAGATCGCGCTCACTCTAAGCCCCGCGAACTCATTAAAAAGATATTAGCGGCGGGGGCGGCTCCAGCGCAGGTATCGATCGGCTGGAAAGAGCCCGAGGAAGAAAAGGCGAAGAATGTGGATGCGCCGCGCCCCGACCCCTTACCCCAGCCCCCAGGCCCCTGCGCTGTCCCCGTGTCCTGTCGTCCGGCTGTTTCCGGGGGCTTCTCGGCCCCTCCTCCGACTCTCCCCTCTCCCTCCAGGCCCCTCTCCCCGCCTCTCCTCGCCCCCATGCCGGGCCCAGTCTTCTCTGTCCGCTTTCTTGTTCCACTTGCTCGCCGCCACGGTCGCGCTCTCCACAGTGGCGGCGTCTCTCCCTTCTGGTCCTCCTTTCCCGCGCGTCCTCTCCTCTTGCCCGGCGCTCTGCTCCCCACCCGGGTCTCCTCACACCCTCTTGGCTGCCTCCGCCCTTTCCTCTCTCTTGCTGACCGGGTCTCAATGTTCCTGGTCTCCATTCCCGCCCTGGCCTAGGGAAATTCTTCCTCGTGTGGGTCCTGCCTGCCTCCTGCCCCTCTCTCTCTCGCAGGCCCGTTCTGGGCTCCAGGGCGCCCCCGCCGGCGCGCACACAGGTTCGACGGCTGCCGTGGTGGGGCGGGGGTGTGGGCTGCTGAAACGGCTTCAATAAATGTGACTCCGGGCGGCCCAGAGGCAGCCGCAGCACTGTGAATGGGGACGGCCGCCCTCCCTGGATCTAATTAGCCTCCGCGGTCCCGGGGAGACAAAGGCGCGCCCCGGGACGCCCGCGTCTGGCGCATCCGCGCGGAGCCGGCCCTGTGGCCCGCAGGGGACTGACACGCGAGCCTCTCCAGGAGCTGCGCCTCCCGGAGCCTCCCCTCATCCCGTCGCCCGTGCCCCCAGGCTCCGCGAAGCCAGCGCCAAGGTCCCGGCAAATCAATGCGGCGGGACGGAGGGGAGAGACGCCGGGGAGGGCTCGGAATCCAGGACAGACCAAGCTTGTGGGAGACGGCGGCGCGCGCTCCTGAAGGCAGAGAGGGGGGGAGAGAGAGGGAGACTGAGGCAGAGAGAGGTTGAGATGGAAGGATCCAGATGAGAGTCATAGTCCGGGTGGGGACATAGGACTCGAGGGATAAAGGGGTCAGAGGCAGGGATTCAGGAGACCTGGGGAGACTTTTGAGAACGAGCGTCGGCCCAGAGGCAGGGAGGGGGAGGAACGGACGCTTCAGACACAGGGCGTGGGGTGTGTGTGCATGGGAGAGGGGAAGGGGCTGGGAGAGAGCACGCAGGAAGGATGAAGGGATTTGGGTGCAGTCCGGGTGGGCGGAACGCTCCCTGCGCCTTTCTCCAGGCGCTCTGGCCGGAGCCCCTTCTGCGACTCCAGGGACAGACAGAAGGAAGCCTTGAGACTCACTCACAACCCTGTCTTTCCCAGAGGCCCTTCCGGGCCCTCGCTCCGCCGGCCTGGCCTTGCTCCACCGTCCCCAGTGCCCGGCCTCCCTGCCTCCTTGCCTCCTAGCCTCCTAGTTTGCTCATCCTTCCACCTGCTCCTGTCCCTGGAGGGGACAGGGCTGCAACGGCGGGTGGTTCCCTGATCCTGCTGCTTCACACGGCCCCTGCGGCCATCCACCCCATCACCTGCTTCTCAGGGAATCCCAGAGGCTCTGGCTATTCCTTTGTTCAACAAATATTTATCGAGCACCTACTGTGTGCCAGGCCTGTACAAGGCCCTGGGGGCACCAGGGTGACCAGGGCAGATCCAGTCCTTGCCGTCTTGGGCCAGCGTCCCGAAGTGCAGGGGTGCATCGGGTGGGGCCAGAGGAGGTGGCAGCCTCTCGCAGGCCAGCCTCTGTGGGCTCTGGTCAGAGCCCTTCAACTTCACTGCGCAGTGGAAGCAGTAAGCTGGCCTGTCTCACAGGCCCCATTGAGTAAGCTCACCCTGAAGGGACGTACCTGTGGCTGTTATTCCTACCTCTGCCCCTTCTCCAAAGACCACGAGGCCCCACCTGTATAGACCCCCTGACCCCACGGGGACACACCCCAGGCCGGAGGGAACTGCAGCTGTGAGTCCCATCCTGGCTACAGTAGGTACTTGGGGGGGGGGGCAAGGCACCTACTTCCCCTCTCTGAGCCTCAGTCTCTTCATCTGCAAAGTGGGGATGACAACAGAACCTCCACTGGGAGGGCTGTCATGAGGACAAACGATGTAATGCAGGAAGAACTCTTAGGGTATGAGCGTACTTGACCTTGACGTGTATGGGAAACATTACCAAGTCATTATGTTTAAAAAGTGATCCATGGCCACTCGGGGAGTTTGTGAAGTGTGAGAGTACAGACGAAGGCGGGCACCAGCGACAGCCCCAAACCATAGGCTAAGGAAGCTGACCAGCACCTGAAGGAGCCTGTGGTCCTTGTCTTACAGAGAGCGGTGGGGAAGGGGAAACACAGTAACAATGGCTGTAAGTAACATTTGCTGCGCACTCACGGATTCAGTGCTTTGAAGCACCTCACAGGGATTTTCTCAGTCTGCCCTCACCGGACACAACGAGAGAGCTGCTGTGATCGTCCCCATTGCTCAGCTGAGGACATTGCGCCACCGAAAATTTGAGTGTCTCCGTCAGGAACAATTCTGGCCCCAAGCAACAGCAGGCCTGACCTCAGTGGCTGCTGTTGCAAGGGGCTTATTTTCCCACATAAAAGACTAGAGAGAGGGGTACGTATCTGTGGGCCTTGGCCCAGCAGCTCAAGGATGAAAGGCCTGATGTGCCCTCTGTTCTCACGATCACAAAGTGGCTGCTGCAGCCCTGCCATTCCACTTGAGCCAGAAGAAAGGGAAAGTCTTGTTACCACCCCCAGGATAATGCACAGTGAGCAAGGAGCAGAGCTGAGACTCAGTCCCAGGCCACCTGACTCAGGGCAAGGCCTCAACCACGGTCCCATGCAGCCTCTTGGGTGGGGTTGTGCACCACCCACCAGCTCCAAGAGGCTGTTCCAGTGGGCAAGGAAGCAGCTTACATGGGCTGTGCGGGACTCAAGCATAAGGTGTGCAGAGACCAACTCCGTGGTCCCTCTGATGCATCACGGCAGCCTGCTGGTTGGACTGGGAGCTTCTCCAGGTGGGAGGCCTTGCCCTCTTCTGCCCTGGTCTCTGAGGCCAGCTCTAGGGCCTGGCTCCCTGTGGGTGCTCAGCCAGTGAGTGATCACTGGGGTGGGTGGAGGCGTGATGGCAAAAACAGGCTGGGAAGGACAGTGGGGCCTCTGGACTTGCCCACCTTCTCCTGGTACCACGAGGAAGCCTGTGTCCCAGCTGCATGGCATCTGGGGACCTCCAGCCCCTATTGACTTGGCAGAGCCAAGAGGCTAGGACGGCCCAGACCCTCCAAACCCTGGGGCCCGGTCAAGGTGTGAGAAGAGATGCTGAGGCGCAGCCACAAGTGCTCCCACCTGAGTTGACACAAGCAAGTAGGACACATCCTCAGACCTGAAAGCCAGAGCCAGAGGGACCCATTGCAGGGGACGGGGCCCCTTTAGGCCCTTCTTTACCCGACTCCCCCGGGCCAGGGCCTCAGGCTCCATAGGGCTCCCTGCCTCCAGCCTGTATACCGTCCACGCTACAAGATGCCACTCTGGTGGCGCCTTCATTGTGGTCGCAGTCCTCGTTCCGAAACTGTCAGCAGCACTGAGGATGGGGTGGCGATGGCTCCCGCTCTCCAAGAGCCGCTTTTTGCTCCTGTGCTGAGCGCTGGGCCATGCACATGCACACGTGACTACCGACAATTTGTCACCAGGTTGCAAGGTATAGTCCGACATTCACCCCATCTTACAGCAGAGGAAACTGAGGCCCAGTGAGAGTAATGCACAGCCTGGAACCCCATGCCCTTCCCCTCTGTGCCTTCCCTGGCTCCCCACGGCTAGAGAAGAAAATGCCCCGGCGCTCCATCTTCATGGCCGTGTGCCGCTACGCCAGCCCGACTCTGCGGAGTGGGCAGGTGCTGTGTGTTACGCTGGCTCGATGCAGACTTTTAATTCCAGACTTGTTTGCCTCCTCCCACCTCTACCCCTGCCCACCTGCCCCTCCTCTGTCTGGAGGCAGACTTTGGGCCATCAGGGAAGACAGGCCCACGGGGAGACCAGGGAAATCACCTTACGATGAAGGGAAAGGCTGCTGCCCCCAATGTCCGGTAAGTCACAACTTGCATTTATTCCGGACACTCCAGACTCTCAGACCATCATGTACCTATTTTAATTATGCAAATATTGAATGCAAACCCCCAATGTGCCAGGCCCATCCTGGAGCTTGGGGGCAGGGCACAGAGGCCCGGCTGCGGCAGCTTCTGGTCCCTGAGAACTTCCAAGGTGAATTAGGGCCCTGACCAGTGTGGCTCACTTGGTTGGGCATCGCTGCACAACACAAAAGGTCGCCAGTTCGATTCCTGGTCAGGGCACATGCCTGGGTGGTGGGTTTGGTCTCTGGTCGGGGCCTGGACCAGAGACAGGTGATCAGTGTTTCCCTTCCACATCAATGCTTCTCTCGTTCTCTTTCCCCCTCCCTTCCCCCTCTCTCTAAATAAGTAAATAAAATCTTTCTGAGCATGTCCACCACACCCAGGCTTCGCTGCAGGATGCTAGCTGGGGCCAAGGAACTCTTCTCTGTGGAATTTCAAGGAGAGAAGCCACACATCCTTGCTCTCCTGCTGGTTGGAATGTCTTCTAGTTCCCTACAGCTCTTGTGAGGTGGGCGCCTGGAGCCGCCGGCCCACTGTGCTGTCCATCTGCCGCACCTCACTGCCCACCAGCAGGGCTCCGGGGTGCTTCTGTGGGTCGCAGCTGAAGTCCCTGCAGGACTCAGACTCGGACTTAGGCTGAGGAGTGCTCAGGGAAGCCCGAGGTCAAGAGCAGAGACCAAAAGAGAGGGTGTGAGTCTCTGGCACCTACAGCCACAGCAAACATCACGCACAGCCTGACTCCCAGGCAGGGTGACACACAGCCTCACCTTAAACGCTATTCACCACAGCTCCTGATACAACACACTCGTCTTTCAACTAAAATTACAAAGCATGCTAAAAGGCAAGAAAAAAAAGTCTGAACAGACAAAGCAATGGTCCAAACTAGAATCCAATAGGCCACCGATGCTGGAATTATAGGTAGGGAATTCCATTTTTAAAATTTTATTTATTTTTTAGAGAGAAGGAAAGGGAGGGAGAAAGAGAGGGAGAGAAACATTGACGTGTAAGAGAAACATTGACTGGTTGCCTCTCACAATGGCCCCAACTGGGGATCTGACTGGGAATCGAACCGGCGACCTTTTGGTTTGCAGGCCAGCACTCAATACCACACCATCCCGGGTGGAATTTTAAATAACTGTGATTAGTATGTTAAGGGCTCTAGCTGAAAAAGCAGACAATGTGCAAGGCCAGATGGGTAAGGCAGGCAGAGAGAAGGAAGCGCTAAGAAAGAACGCAGAGGATCGTCAGAAATCAAAGCCACCGTAACGAGAATGGAGAACGCCTTTCATGGGCCGGGAGCAGGCCCGATGCAGCTGAGGAGGAGACCCAGTGAGTGCGAGGGGGTGTCCGTGGGAACACCCCAGACGGAAGTGTGAAGAAGAAAAAAACTGAAAGGACAGGGTGACCGAGGGCGGTGGGTCGGTGTCGGGTGTGACGCACATGTGACCAGAAGGAGAGGAGGGCTAAATCGGTGATGGCCAAGGACTTCCAAAAGTTAAGGACAGGAGCAAACCCTGGATCAAAGCATTTCAGACAGCAGCAAGCAGGATAAAGAATAATAATTCTTCAAAAGCACCCCCCCAAACGAAACAAACAACAATAAAAGCGAACACACCAAAAGCACCACACCCAGGCATGGCATATTGAAGCTGCAGAAAACAAATCAAACAGATGCTATTTAAATAGAATAGATTCATAACTTCGTGTGAACAGTGTCTACTTGCTAGTTCACAGCCAATCACTGCCGCAGTGAGGCCGAGAGAGCCCAGACCGGGGTCTGGGAATGACAGGGGCCGGGCACTCGGCCGGGTGCCCAGCATGGGTGTGGTCCCCATTCAGACAGACCCACCTGCAGCTGTGACTGACTGCAGTGTTTGAACCGCTTGCCTTGTTACACACTCTAAAATAAAAAAAATTGTTCCAAAGATTCAAGGAGAAGATGTAGGAGGAACTTTGTTTCGAACTTGGAGTGTTAAGGAACCACTCCCAGGCGCCAGCGCGTCCCTCTTCTGGAAGGCCAGCTCTGCGAGTGGAGAGGGGCTTTGCCCCACCCCCCGCCCCGACCACAGGGCAAGACTGACGCTCCAGCATTATGAGCTGTGGGTGTGAGCGGCACACTGGCATCCGACTAAGCATGGAACTCAGTCACGAACTGAGTGAAGAACTTTCTGGTGCAACGCGGCCAGAGCAGACGCCTGCACGCGGGGCTGAACTCAAACGTCAGTGCGGAGCTGCAACACTCCTGGTCGGGAAGGCAGTGCTGGCTTCCACGGACAGACGGGAGTGACGTCAGCAACACAAGCTGACACGCTGCAGGTCTTCAACAGGTTACACTACAGCCCAGATTGCAGACCCACTGTTCTCACGAACACGCACGCCAACCTCCTACACAGAAACACCAGCCAACCAATCCCATGGTATATAAAAAGGTCAAGTAATACATTAGGACCAAGTGAGGTTCATTCCAGGAACGCAAGGCTGGTTTAACATTTGAAAATCCATCGATGGGATCACTGTATTAAAATAAAAAAGGAGATAATCACGGGATGATGTCTATGGAGGCAGAGAAAGCACGTGAAAACTTCCGCATCTATCCACGACAAAACTCGGGGCACGCTGGAACCAGAAGGGCGCCCCCTCCTCTGAGGAAAGGCGCGCACGGCAAAGGCGCAGCGAACACCACCGGTGGCAGGTCCCGGGTCGCGTTCCCTGTGAGTCAAAGGCCAGGCTGGGAGGCCTCTCACTGCGTTCAGCCTGCAGGGCACTGGTGGCCTGGCTCGGTGCAATGAAAAGAAACAGACGGCGCAAGGCTCAGGAAGGAAAAATAACATCAGCATTATTTATAAATGATATGGTTCTTAATATAGAAAATCCACACGAATCGATAAGCTATTAGAACTTCAAAGGGGTTTAAGTCAGGCTGCTGGAATCAGGACACTATACAGAAAAAAAATTCTATTTCTACAGCCAGCCACAAAAACAAAATTTAATATACACCACTTTCAATAACAGCGAAACATCAAAAACCCCAGGAGTAAATGGAAAGAAAGCTACGCAGGACCTCTATACAGAAAACTTCTAAAATCACAGCCAGAAACCGCAGACCTGAACAAGAGCAGGGACGCGCCGGGTTCACGGGTGAGGAGACACAGTATCGCTGCCCATTTCTCCTGATCTGACCAACAGGTTCCATGTCATCCTAATAAAAAATCCAGATTAAAAACCTTTTTTTGGTGGGGAGTAAGGACCCGATAAACTGATTCTGAAGTTTATACATAAATGCAGAGCGCTGACAAGAGCCCGGGCAAGCTTGGAGAACAGCAAAGCTGCGAGACTCCCCGTAGAGGCAGCCGATTAAGAGGGCGGTGTGCGGGCACCGGGGCAGACAGGCACATTGGGAAGACGGAAAGGCAGCAGGCAGAGGACTTGAGGGCACGGCGTTTTTAAAAGAATTGTAATTAAAGTGTTAAACTCCATTCACTGTATTTTATTGGAATCTGACAACTGTGCTGCCCTTGACCCCAGCCGAACACGACTTGACTGGGAAACCAGTGCTGGGGTCCAGTTTTCAAGAAGGGGAACCCGAGGTAAAGCAGTAACCGTTCAAGTCACAGAGGGAGCCAGCCCTCCCGGGAGGGAACAAAGGCTAGGCCTGGACTCCCCCGGTGACTGTTCTCTCCCCCGGACTCAGGAAAAGACAGGATTGGGGAAGAACCTTTCCATGTGTACACTCCGGTGACCCAGGGGGAGGACGTCTGTCCCAAGAACAAAATCAGTACCCTAGTCCTGTCCCGCCCGATCTTTATTCTCACCCTTCTTTTACACGCCGATCTGCAGCTGAGCGCACCCCAGTAGGTAGAAGGTGTGTGCTTATCTGGGTGTGGCGCCAACCTGGCAGAGTGGCTGCAGTGAGGGACGGCTGGGACAGATGGGGAGCCCAGGTTGCTCCTCAGGGAAGGGAAGCCGAGACTGGGGAGTCCGATGAAAGAAGGGGAGACTCACAGGATCACAGACTCCTATCCAACCTGCTTGCAACTGGATTTCCTTAAATGTTGGCCTGTGGGCTCAAACTGAGCAGCCTCAATCCACCCAAAGGCCAGCCAAACTCATTCCCCACGTACCTGTCTGTGTCCCGGCTGCTCCCAGAGCTGCCTCACCACCCCTCGGGGGCTGTTCCTTACAAATGGCCTAGCTGCTGTAACTTCAGGGGACCAACAAGCTGGCCTGGGTCCATAGTAACTCGGGGAGCCCAGCAGAAGCTAGGCGATCAGTGCCGAGGGTGACATTTTCTTAGATCCTGCAGTCTGTCCTTCGTGCTCCCAGTGGGTTGGAAAAAAAGCCACCAAAGCAGCCCTGAACTCAATTATTACCAAAGCTGCCATTTTCTGAGTGCTCACTATGAGCCAGGCCTCAAGTGTGTTGCTTACGTGTCCTTGAATCCCACCGAGGAACTACGATCAACAAAGGAGTCATTGTCCCTGCACTGCAGATAAGGACAGGAAGGCACAGAGCGTTCCATAACTTGCCTTAAGTCACACAGCTGCTGAGTGGAGGGAACAGGACTCACGCTCCGGCTTATGTCCCCACACATTTGTCCCTTCCACTCAGCTGCTCAGGTGGACTGAACCTGCTGGGGTCTCTCTAGAACCGAGTCAGGTGTCCCTTCCACAGGAAAAGCAGGAGGGTTTTGCAGTCAGACTACCTGGCTTGTCACCTACAGAGCCATCATCGTATGATTCTGGCAAGAACCTGTTCAAACCTAAAATCGGTCTTGAGAGTAGTGGCCCTCGGAAGAAAGCAAGACAGAATTGATTCGTGTTATTTGTTCTAGGAAGCCACCGGGAACTCCTAGGGGGCACACCCAGTTAGGTTCCTTCGAGCCAGTTGTCACATTGTCACTAACCAATCAGTCTATAACCTTGGTTTATCTGGGCTTCTACTTAAAGCCTCCTTAGTTCATTACGCTGTCGACTCATTAACATTGAACTTACAGCCAATGGCATGGCGACTCATGTGGGAACGAAGCTTATCTAACGTGTATTTCCTCCCTAAGGCCAATCACAACCTTCTTGTGCTTGGGGACACCAGGAAGTGCTAGCCAAATCACCAACAGAAAGCACAAAAATGCAAACACGTGGCTCTGGACAAGGAGGACACCTGCTCACAGCCAGAAGGAGAAGGCAGGGACGTCTCGCTGGCCTCAGCCAGGAACGCACGCATCAGGCAACTCAATTTTTATTTGCTTTGAATGCCCGCCAAAAGGGCGGTGAGTACTGACTGTACGTCATACATGCATGCCAGTGAGTAGGCGGATCTGCAAATGCGGAAGCTAACGACTGGCTGCAGCCCAGGGAAGTCGTCACCTTCAGGAGACAACCGTTCTCCGCAGGCTCGCAGCCGTGCCGCCCAGGCTCTGGGCCCCCGGCACCGGATTCCCTCGCGGAGGCCTCATCTCCTTCACCTGCCCTCACACGCCATGGATCCTTCCTCCCAGGACGAAAACTACATCCAAGGCAACAGCATTACCCTTGCACAACTTCTCCCCACTGAGTCGGCCACCAGAGCGGATGTGGTGGCCGAGCACGTGACTCGGGGAAGCCGGATTTCCGGTTCTGGGGGCCACGTGGCGGAAGTGGAGGGAGACGCAAGCTCTGTAGTGGACTTAGTCCCTGCGTTTGCTGCTGATTCCCCACCTAGGAAAACACCAAAAGAAAATGGGTATTAGCAATGAAAAGACTTAATGTAAATGCTGCAGGCAGTTGGGAGCCTAAAAGACATGAATGAGCTCAGGGCCCTTTAAGAAGACAGATTTTGACAGAAGTGCCCTATCCCCCCTATAGGTTTGTTTATGAGATAGCGCTTACTGTGGATGTTACTCTTGAGCAATCTTCACCGTAGTGGCTAACGTTTTTGTTTGCTCGTTTATTTGCAGTTCATCTGAAGTTTGTAAGCTGATGCTTCAGCTTTTGTGATATGTGGAGGGAATCTTCAGCAGTAGGCACTCAGGAATATTTGCACATCGCTAAGGTTTGGTGAAGTGGGCTGAGCTTAGGGGTTGGTCTAACTCGAGATTTGTGTCTGAGACATGAGGGGCACGAGAGCGTTGGACTGAAGTTCAGGTTGGCGGGCCTCCACTCAGGAGCGGAAGTCAAGAACAGGGCCCCCACCAGGACCAAAGGGTGTTCCGAGAGCCACCCGCAGTCAAGCTTAAAGGCTAGGACTTACGGGAAGAAAACCAAGCCTGGCTGGTATAGCTCAGTGGATTGAGCAAGGGCCTGCGAACCAGAGGGTCGCGGTTCGATTCCCAGTCAGGGCACATGCCTGGGTTGCAGGCGGGTTCCCTGCAGGCCAACTCCCAGCAGGGGACGCACAAAAGGCAACCATACATTGATGTTTCTCTCCCTCTCTCCTTCCCCTCTAAAGATAAGTAAAAAAATTAATTTAAAAAATGCAGGTACAGGGTACCTAAATGTTTGCTTGAAAACCGACCCGTTTTTCTCGGTGATGTTAGTGCCGTGGGTGACCTCACCCTGGATACCTCCGTTGGCTTCACACAAACCTAGAAGTGTATGTGCCTATCCAGATGCCGTAGAATGACTGATGCCAGTGCAGAAAACTCAGGGAGAGCCCGTGGGCTTCCACAAGGGAGGTAATGAACCTCCATTGAAAGGTACCTCTTCCCAACGGCTGGAAGTGAGGGAGGGTGTCCAGACATGTTCCTGCTCCCATGAAGCCTTGGTCCCTCCCTGCGCTCATTCCGGTTGCAGTAGATGAGTTACCTTGCAGAGACTGCCCTGCTTTCTTCCGCATTAACGATGTGCCATGTGCCGTAGCCAGTGCAGTTAGCCCTGAAGGGTTTTCCCTTACGGTACCGTGTCATCTGTCCGTGATGTTAGGAGGACCTTAAGAAATGTGGGCATCATAAATTAAGTAAACCTTAAGTTACTCACTTTCAAAAACATTTCCTCATGAAAATTTTTTTTTAATAAAGGCACTTGGACCAGATCATCTGGCTCTTCCTGCATTTCTTTTTTTGATTTTTTAAGATTTTATTTATTTATCTTTAGAGGGGAAGGGAAGGAGAGAGGGAGAGAAATATCAATGTATGGTTGCCTCTCATGCGTCCCCTGCTGGGACCTGGCCTGCAACCCAGGCATGTGCCCTGACTGGGAATCGAACCGTGATCCTTTGGTTCGCAAGCCCACATTCAGTCCACTGAGCTACACCAGCCAGGGCCCTAATGAAATTTTTTATGATAGGAAGTTAGATGATAAAGGGAAAGAAAATAGCTCTGTCTGGTGTGGCTTCCTGGATTGAGCACAGGACTGTGAACTGAAAGATCATGGGTTCGATTCCCAATTCCTGGTCAGGGCACATGCCTGGGTGGTGGTGGGCCAGGTCCCCAGTTGGGGGCGTGCAGAAGGCAACTGATCAGTCTTTCTCTCACACATGGATCTTTCTCTCCCTCTCTTTCTCCCTCCCTCCCCCTCTCTTTAAAAATAAATAAATAAAATAATATTTTTTTAGGGAGAGAAACATCTGTGTGTGAGAGATACATTGATCAGTTGTCATCTAGGATAAGTATTATTATTATTATCCTCATTTTCGCTTGGAGAAACTGAGGCAATACCTTCCCTGCATCACTCTGCTATTAAATGGCAGAGGCTGGATTTGAACCAGAAATTTTGCCTCCAGAGTCCGCCCTTAGTTATAATTTTCCTAATGTTAAATAGTTTTCACAACCACGGCTTTCAAACCTTAGCCTACATGAGAGTCACCCAGGGAGCTTGCTTAAATGCAGAATCCTGTTCCCTTCTCCCAGGCAATTTGGTTCCGTAAGTTGGTGTGGAGTCTAGGAATCTGCAACTTTTAACAGTGTCAGGTCAGCGGATTTAAAAACTAAACTTTACATTGAAATATGTTTGTAATATATATGTGGAAAATGCGTACATCCTAAGTGTATAGATAGACTCATGGATATTGTCAAACTGAGTACACTCATGTAACTCCCCTCAGACCAAGAGGGAGAATCTTACCAGCGCCCGGGAGCCTTCCTCACACTCTTTCCCAACCACAGCATGCCCCAGGCAACTTCTGCCACTGGCCCTTCGGTAAGTGGGGTCATACAGTGCATATTCTGGCTCCCTCAGCTCAACATACTTTAAAATAAGATTTTATTTATTTTTTAGAGAGAGGGGAAGGGAGGGAGAAAGAGAGGGAGAGAAACATTGATGTGCAAGAGAAACATCCATCAGCTGCCTCTCACACCCCCCCCCCCAACTGGGGACCTGAACCCGCCACCCAGGCACGTGCCTTGACTGGGAATCGGACTGGTGACCCCTCGGTTTGCAGCACACACCAGCCAGGGCTCTGTTCAACATGATGTTTGTGTGACTCATCTGCATTGTAGCATGTGATGGCAGTTCATTTACTTTCAATGCACTGTAATGTTCCATTGTATAGATAAACTATAATTTCTCCATTAAAAAATGATTGACTGTAGACCTGGCTGGTGTAGCTCAGTGGATTGAGCGCAGGCCTGCGAACCAGAGGATCACGGTTCGATTCCCAGTCAGGGCACATGCCTGGGGTGCAGGCCAGTTCCCAGCAGGGGATGCATGCGAGGCAACCATACATTGATGTTTCTCTCCCTGTCTCCTTCTCCTTGAAAGATAAATAAATAAATAAATCTTAAAAAAACATGATCGACTGTAGTAATGCACATGTAGGGTCTGACCTGTGGTTGGCACGTGACACTAACGTTTCAGGACAGTTTCTCCAGTCTGTCAACCACTTCATTTGGTGGTGGCTACAGTGTCCCCTACTTGATGGCAAGCTCCTTGTGGGCATCTGCTATGCTCTCGGTGGAGGCCCTGGACTCAGTGCAGCATAGAACTTGGCCAGAACTGGCCCCTACACCCTAAGCTTCTGACTGTGAGCCCTCCTTTGTAAGAGGGGGGCTAGTCCTGACTACCTCCCCAGGTGTGGAGGCCCTGTCAAAGGACGTGCCTGGGGAGGGCCAGAGCCCCCTTCGTAGCTGCTTCTGATCCCTCGGGACAAAGGCCAGCAAGGGTTCCCATTGTCTCGGTGGTTCATTTTCACTTCCCTTTCTATCCCACACGAGACGCAGACCCAGGGCCAGCACCCCCTGTGGAATCGTGTGTCAAGCCACTTTCTGGCCATTAATCTCTAAGAGTCTATCAGGACCATTTGCATTAGCCCATCTCAAAAAAAAAAACCCCAGCTGGGCCCCAGTGGACCAGAGGTGGGGCTCAGAAACTGCACCGCTGTAGCCAGCTGGAAGCTGGGTCTCCATGGTGTGTCCCAATGCCCTCTTGGACCAGGCCCTGCAGCGGGTCCTCTGGGCCCCAGCCAACCCTACTGTGGGGCTATAGAACATCATGGGTGGTCACCAGAAAGGCATTTCCTCCAACCTTGTGACAGGGGCATTGATGGAGGCACACTGGCTAGGGAGTTCCCCACCTCCAGCCCCCAGGCTTGGGTGAATTGGAAATAGTCCAGCTGCATCCTTGAATAGTGAACTTGGGTGGCCGGCAGAGACCTAGTGTGCATGTGCGGTGGAGGGTGGGAGATGAGGCAAGAACTCAGAAGACAGACTGGGCCCCGCCCCACCCCCTGCCTCCCCAAACACACAGGCTGTCCTTTCAGTGATGACCACGCAGCTTTCTTAATGGAACACAATCGCTGAACTTGGTACATTTCGAGCACTTTAGCCTTCCAGGACACCAGACTGCTGATGGAAACCATCTTCCGTGGGCGCCATGTTAATGAGGCCAAATTTCATATGCTTGCAAACTTTCCCCCCCGCCTCCTGCTGTATTACACCCTGTCGTCCCCCCCCCCTCTCGATAAAAGGTTGCATCAGAGAGAGAGAGAGAGAGATTTCCATAATTTATAGTATGGGCATTTCACTGGGGACAAGCGCTAATCTGTACTTACCGATACATTTAAGAAAATGCATCCTCCCGCAAGCCTGCACCATTTATGACTCTTGGCACAAACCGCAATGCTCAGTCTTCAATTAAGGGACACCTTGGGGTTCATTATCACACAATCGCTCCCTGCGAACCATGCCAAATGCTGTTTTGGCACGGAGCTTGGAAGATGAATTAGAAGGAAGTCTTCCCTGTAATGCCTCTCCCTAATTCCCACCCCCATCATCAGCGTTTATGCCCTCCTCTTGCTCAACCCCCTCCTCCCCCTCAAGTGGCTTTTACTATTCAATTTTTCAACGTCAAACTCGATTCTCTGGAGGTGTAGTTAAAGATGCCCTCTCCCTCTCCCCCGTTCGTCTTCCGGCTCCCAGGCTTCAGAACGGCTGCAGATGGGCTGCTCTCCACACCCCTTTTCGGCCTAAAGGAGCCGCAGATGTTCCCCCGCCTCTTAGGGCTTCGAGTAGAGAAAAGAAAGGGACCAGAACTGGGAACGCACCCGAGCACGAGCCACAGGAGGGCTCCCAACAGGGTCCTGCCAGCTCCCTGCGTCTGAATGAAGAGACGATGCTTGCGTGAGGCCAGCGGTAGAGGCAGGGCAGGCTCAAGTATTTGAGTCGAGCGCTGGGTCCAGGGCCAGGTGCTTCCATCAACAGGAAAGGAAGGGGGAGAAAGGAGATGAAGGCTAAGCTTTATTCCTCAATATCCTTCTGGTCCAGGGTCCACACTGCCCTCATGTGTCCTCAAACCAGAGGACCCCTCAGGACTTAACCCTACGGGTAAGGACACTGCTTTACGTTTTCTTAGTGAAAACAGCAACCAAATGAGCACCTTGCTAGCACTTTCTGGCTCTCCCAGCAACCCAGTGTCCCACAGGGGCACGGGGCCGACAGAAGTGACACCCACTGCACAGCCACGGGCTGAGTGCTGGGGACCGGGTGGGAGCAGGTCACAGGAGCTGCAGCCAGAGAAATGGGGGCAGGCCACTCTGGGCGGCAGCAGCCAGTGCACGAGGCCACCAGGGGTTCAGTCCCAGTGTTTCAGGCGGGGCGGGGCGGCACTGACTCGGTTCCGGGAAGGGGAGCCCACCCTTTCCACCTGACTCCAGCCCCACTTCCGCCAGCCTGCCGGGGACACTGCTCCTGACTTTGCTGGGCCACACCCACAGCCCGGAGAGGGCTGACTCGTGACAGGTAAGACGGAGGGGCTGACAGTGACCTAGGCTCTCAAGTCCAAGTGTCAAATTATACAAAGCTATTAAAATGAAATTAACCTGATGAGGTAGCTAGAAATCTGGGTCGCGCAGGCTAAGAGCCCTCACTTCTCGTTCCAGGGCCGGCGGGCGGGGGGTAGCGGGAGAGACAAGCAAATGGAAAGCAAACACTCACATACTTCACCCACAAGGTGTCTTGTGGACATTTTATTATATAGAGTGTAAAATGAATTGTCAGTCAAATAAAAAGACCACTTTCTTTAAAACATGCATAAGATTTCCAACGACCATTTTTTAATAGTTAGACATTTCAAGCATTTGTAAGGAAAACAAGAAAAAACAAACTGTAACTTTAGTACATTTCAAACGGAATGTCTCCCAGGTCAATTAAAAATGCAGGAAAAATAGCTTCAAGTCTGTTTTTCTCTCCTTTAAAAATACATGTTATCTGTACAGGATGCATGACTACAGTAAACATTGGAAATATTATCCCTTTTATTAAATCAAAGTTATTTAATTCATATTGTGGTTAATACTAGATTTATTTATTCATCTAGTTAATCTGACAAATATTAAAAAATATTTAAAAGAAAAAAGCAAAGAATGCTTTGGAATTAAAAAATAGTTACTACATTTTTATGCGGTTTAATGTTCCACAGTGTTAAAAGTTATATTGAATTTCTCTTTAATATTAAAAAATAACAGTATATTTCTGAGAATAGACAAAGGTTTTTTGTTTTGTCTCTAAAACAAGCTTGGAGGCCTTAGATACACAATTTCAGAGGAGACGGAGACATGACAACACACGCTAGACACGTGAACGTTTTTATATCACCCCTAGAACTCTAGAAATCATACAAACCCCATGACACGCCCCTCCCAGGCCCTGTCGGACAGCAACACAATTCTGTCTTAATTCAGAATTCACATAATTAATTACAATACATAATAGCTCAGTTTTTTAAAAAAATGCAATAAAATCAGACAGCCAAAAGTACAAGAAATTAGAAGTAAAACATTTAATGAATTTACACGTTTAAGAACATTTAAATATTGTTTAAAAATTTTTAAAAATAATTTGTTACATACCACCTAAGACTTCCAAGCCACTTTCTGTTGCAACAGAAACTGTAAATAAAAAGACACGCAAAATAACCCAAAACAAAACAAAAACAAAAACACACCAGTTGAAATTGAAATGTCACTGTTACGAGGCACAGCCTGCTGCCTGAATTTGCAGCTATCGCTCCAAAAAGTACGGGAGCTTCCACATTTGAAATAACAAAAATTATCAGCAAGTTTAGTGACTAATTTCCCGATTTTTAGAAAAATTCTGTTAATAGTGTTTCACAGAACAAAACAAAGGTTCTTCATCATCAAAATGTTTGCAAATCTAAAACCCTCCGCTACAAACAGGTCCCGCTCCGGTGACTTCAGGGTCTGCGGCCGCGTCCTAGTGCTCCTGTGGGAGGGGACAGAGGTCAGCCCTCGGCAGTGGCAGCGCCCTCTGGGGCCTTGCGTCCAGCCTGAGGCTGCGTCCGGGAGGCAATGCCCGGGCGTCCCTCCCCTCTGAGCCGCCCCAGGCACCTGAGCCAGCGGTGTCTCCCACCTTCCCCCCAGCCGGGGCTCCGGCCCAGCACGACCTCGCTTGCACTGAGGGTCCCAGGTCTCTCTGCGGGGGTTACTGAGAAGGGACGGGGGAGTGAGCTCGCGATACTTCTCCTCAGGGTCGCCCACAAGCCAGGACACCTGCTTCCACAGCACCCGGGCACAGAGGGCCAATTTGGCAGTGAGATGGTCAATCAGCTTAGGTCTGGGGCCTCTGCTGTCCATGGGGACCCACGTGGCATCAGGTCCCCTGAAACATGCCCTGGGGCAGCACCTGGCCCCCTTCCCTCCGTGAATACGAAATGCATTTCGGCCTCTGCTGGACAGAGCGCTGCGGGGTTCCGCGTGCGACAGGGAGGTTCTGGCGCTCTGCCCCGTGGACCAGCCTGCTCCTGCCACCCCTCACTGCCAACCGCAGGCTGCAGAGGGAGCAGCCGGGTCACACCACCCTCTCCAAGAGCAGTAGCGGCTGTGAGCTTCACGGTCGCTGCTCACTGGGCCACGCCGGCCGGAAGTCACCTGCGCTTGGCGTTCTCATACACGGTGGGGAAGCCGGGTGCCGCTCGGCTCCCAACCGAGCCCTCTCCTCTGCGGGGCCGGGGCGGCTACACACCTGGCTGTGGGCCTGCGCCTGCCCCAGCGTCTGCCCGTAGAAGGCGGCCTGCTGCCGGTAGTACTCCGCCCAGGCCATCGTGTAGTCCGGCGGGGAGCCGGCCTGAGGAGCGGCGCTGGCAGCGTGACCTGGTGGACAAGGGGAAACAGCGCTCATCAGGGGCGGGGTCGCACGGAGGGGAGTGGAGGACACCGGGAGGGGTCCCTTCCTAAAGACGCGGGTGTCTGGAAGGACGCCTGTCGCTCTCGACCTTGGGATGTTGGTGAGACGGGGCCACAGTGCTGGGGGCAAAAGTTTGGTTAGCCTGGCGTTGCCGCTCTGCTCCGCCCCGTCCCGCCCCTCAAGACCCTCGCAGGTGTCTTCCCAGAGCCCGGTTCTGTTCTCTGCAGCCTTCGGCCTGGGGGCGTGGGGCAGGAGACACTGGACTGGGTAGAGGCCGGGGGATAGCAGCCCCTGGACTTTCACAGGGTGATGGTGACCTCCCTCCCTCAGTGATGACTCAAACACCAGGGGGACCGTTTCTTTGACGGCCTTTGACCTGAGCTCTTCCAACTCGCCAGTGACACCCCAGACTCAAGCCATGTGAGGCACCTCTTCCGCCAACACCTGAGCGCCCAGGCTCCGCCATTCTGGAACATGCCCAGAGAATCAGGGCTAATTTGAAATGATTCACCTGGGGTTTGGGGGTTGCTATTGTTGGTTTTCTCCCTCCATTAAAAAAAACCAAGTTCACTTTCTTAAGGAGATGAGCTTCCTCAAGAAAAACGAACACCACAACACCTGTTCCAGCCGCAGGCCCCGGTCCCTGAGCCCCACTGGTCGTCTCTCTGAGCTGGCCAAAAAGACCCGGCAGCAGCCAGACAGGCAGGGGACAGCACACAGCTGGTCTGCGCCCTGGCCACGCTGTTCTAAAGGGGACCAGAGCTGCGGTCACTGGTCGCCCAGCTCAGGTGGCACGGCCCCTGGAGTCCAGAAGGGAGGGAAAGGTGGCGGAGGGGAGGCGGGAGGCTGGCACACACCCCGAGACACACAGAAGGACAGACACAGAGGACAGCACCCACACTGACTCAGATGGGGGGTGTTAAGAGGAATGAGGGGACAGGGAGCTGTGCACAGAGAAGCCTGCAGGCATGGGGGCTGGGGGCTGGAGCTGGGGGCTGGGGCTGGGCTGGGCCTGGTCGTTGGGAGGGCCAATGCACTCACTCTGCTTCTTGTAATAGTCTTCCCAGGCCTTGCTGTAGTCGGGCTGGCTGCTCTGCGGCTGGCTCTGCTGGCCTGCGTGGGGAACACAAAGGCAGTCAGGCCCCCGGCCTGGCTGCTGACTCCAGGCCCTGCTCTACGTGCTTGCTCACTCGCCTCCAGCCACACACCACTGCAGCACAGTCCAGGCCTGGTGGCCCTGGAAGAAGGTGGCATCCATGCAACCAAGATCTCCTGGAGGCTGGGGTTGGGCAGGCCGCTGCCCCTCAAGGGCAACTTCAGGAACAGCTGCCACCCGCTTCAGACGGGCTGGGGCTGCTTGGGGGCAGAGCCCGAGGGCCGGGTGCACTGTCGGCCAAGCTCCCTGCATGCACCTCCCGACGGGACAGAGTCCAAGTGGCGCTGGGCACACTCTTAACCTGTCCCTTCTGTTCAAGGACTGGTGGCGTCACCTCTACACAAGCAGAGCCATAGCACACACTTGGGACACTGTCCGGAGCCTGAGCTCCGGGTGCAGACAAACTAAGCCCCTCAGTAAGGGGCCGCGGGGCACGTGACAACCTGGTCTTTGCTTTCTGAGGCAGGTGCAAGGGGCAGGATGGGCTTGAGCCCGCCTCCCCTTCCTGTGCAAGCTGCTGCCTTCTCAGTGCGGCAGGGGCCCTGCCTGCCCAGGAGCACGGAGAGCATGAAGGGTGACCCAGCGCCAAGCTGGGACCTTGCTTCCTGACCAGGTGAGGCCAGCTGCGGTCCCTTCGGTGTCTTGTCTTCAGTGAGGCCAGCCTGCGGCACGAAGGACAGGGCAGTAGGTGTGTCGCATAGCCACACGTCCCCACGGGTGAACACCCTGAGGACAGCAGAGGGGTGAGGGGACGAGGGCGATGGGTGTGATTTGGGCCAGGGCGGGCCCACCAGAGCAGGCAGGGGCGCAGGGCAGGGGGACCTGGCCTGGGGGAAGGGAAGGCCAGGCGTGAAGGCTGTGGGCAGCCGGATGTCCGCCCTTGGACACGGAGGGTGTGGGCAGCAGACCTTCTCTTTAAAACCAGACCTCACCGACCAAACCCAATTCTCAATCTGCAACCCCCCTAAGTAAACCAACAGAGCTCCCCCGGAAGATGGAGGCTGGTGAACAGAGGCCGGAAACTGGGCGTGCCCATGTCTTCTTCCTCAGCCCAAATGCCTACTTCTCCTCCAGACCTCGGGCCGGTAGTCGGCCGGGCCTCTGCAGAACCATTCGCCCCTAGGTCAGTGTCCCCGAGGGAGGAGAACGGGTGTCCCTGGGCTTCGATGTGCAGATGTGCGCCCCAAGTCTAGGACCTCTCACAGGTCCCTGTCCCGGGCGATGGGACGAGTGTGAAGTCAACCCCAGGCACCTTACACATCTCTGGGTCACCCTCCAATCTCAGGAACAGGAGGAAACAAAGCACGACCAGGCTCCGGGACAGAGTCCCATGACAAAGGATGGTGGCATCTACGTGGTAGTCACAGCGAAGTTTCAAAAAATATTCTATGTGTTTAGGACATTTAATAAGAAATATGGCAGGAGAAAAGAGAAAACCACAACCACACGATTTCACAGCCCAGAGGAGGCGGAGCATGCCAAGGCCAGGGAGCACGGGCCTCCCAACCCGGCCGGGGCCCGAGCTGCGGCCCTGACCAGGGTCCAGGGCAGGGCTGCCCTGCGAGCACTCGGCTCAAAGGAAGAGGCAGGGCCCTGGGCTGCTCCCTACGCTCAGCTGTGACACCTGGCCTGTGGTCCAACACCAGTCAGGGCTCTCTGCAGACACGACCACCACCATACACGCACACACACTCGTTCCCTAGACTGTGCCAGGTGGGCTCTATCAGCAACAGGCTGAGACCGAGGCTCAGAGCGAACGTGGGACTGCAGCATGGGGCATGGGCTTCCCTCCCACGAGGACCTTCTCCTTCGGTTTCCTCGGAGAGTCACTCAACGGAGCTCTCTAGCACGTGTTCTCCGAACCATTCAGGAGACAGGAGGAGCCCTAAAACGGTGCTGACTGTCTTAGAAGAGGGGAAGACAGTCACCTTCCAGCCAAAGGAGGGGCCTGGCAGGGCACCCGCAAGCTGGGGGCTGCTTTGGAGAGCACAGGGTGAGGGGCAAAGGACAGGCGGGGGGCTGGAGGGCCAAGCAAGCCACACCCTCCAACAGCCCACAGGCCCTCCTTGCCCACAGCCGGAGGAAGACATAGTAGAGGGAAAGGGCTGAGAAGGTGGGCCAGGAAAGAGCCAGCCCCCCTGACCCTGCCCAGCTGCGGGGGGCACAGAAGCTCCCGATGCCCAGGAGGCCCCCGCCCCCCCCCCCGACACCTCTGCAGAGGGGTATCCCAAACCCGTTGACAGAGCCACATTGAGACCATTTCAGATGACCATTTCAGATGCACCAGCCCCTCCTCCTCGGGGAGACTCACCTGGGACTTGCTGTGCCGGCTGCTGCCACGCCTGGTAGGTGCTGCCCCAGCCCTGGGTCAGGAAGGCCGGAGGGCCACTGTGGAGGACAGTCACTTGTTCTAGTGCAGCCGCACCCTCCACCTCAGTCCACCCCACCAACCCCACTGTCTGCCACTTCATCGCCACCCACTCCACCCCAGGCAGGCACAGCGGGGCTCCCCCACAGCGGCCAGGGCAGGAGCACGTCACCAACCTCACAGGGGCGCTGTGGGGGTTTCCGTTGACTTTAGCAGCGATGTTCGGGAAGCACCCTGAGCTCCTCGGAGGGAAGGTGCTGAGTGGGGGGGAAAGGTCGAAGGGTTGAGGACCCCACAACAGGAAGACTTTTGTACAAAGCTTCCTTCCCCACAGCCCCAGGGGGTGAGCGCCCTTCGGGGATGCTGTCAGGGACCAGACTTGGCCCCCAGGAAGGCTCTCAGCCCAGCACCGTCAGTGACCTGTGGATGGGCCAGAGGGTCACTGGTGGGAGTGAGAGTGGAGACCTGCCTGCACCCGGAACTTCAGGCTTCTGGCTGGCACTGCCCGGCCGCAGCCGGGAAGGAGGGCCGCTGGGGAGGGGCGGCTCTCCCCGCTGGGATGGGCGGGCGGACTCACTTTTGGTGAGGGGCGGCAGGAGGCTGGCTGAAGGGGCTCTGTCCGAAGGCTCCGGGTGCTCCGAGGCCGGGGCCCTGTCGTGGCGCAGAGGGGACGCTCACTAACTGTCAGAGCACCACTGCCCTCTGCCCGGCCCCCCGAGGCAGACCACGGCTTTTAGGAGACAGGGTCAAGGGGAGTCAAGACACCCTACGGCACTCGCGCTAGCCTTCCTTCCCCACGGCAGGCGGGCTCGCAGCAACGGCTCTGCCCAAGTGACCAGCACCACCACGCAGCCGACGCTGGCGCCGCATCCGCCCTAGTGCGTCGCCCTGGGTGGGGACCAACCTGCTTGACTCTCCCGTCAACTCAGGCCGGCCCACGGCTCTCTCTGCCACTCTATGTCCCCTTTGAGGTGAGCAGTGGCCCATCTGTCCTCCACCAACACTCCCTTTCTTTATCTGCTTTGAGGAGCCTGCAACTAAAGCCAGAGTCAATGAAAGCCGCCTGCGGGCGGTGCTGGGGGCTGCTGCTCCTCTAGCCTGCAGGGCGCGCGGCTCTAGGGCCTGCGTTGGCGGACGGGGGGTCCTGCCGAAAGGCATCCTTCAGGGCGCCTGGGCCTGGCACCCCTGGGCGCCGACCTTCCCCTCGGCAAAGTGAGAGGGGTGCCCTCCCGGCACGTGAGGGCTGAGAGGCACAGGAAACACGAGGCTCCGGAAAAAAGAGGCGCCTCAGACACCCAGCAGAAGGTCCAGCTATCAGTAAGCCCGGTGGGGGAAGGGCCCGGTACGTACGCCAACTTTCTCATCTATGAGATGTCTGGCCACCTCGATCTGCTGAGGAATCCCCCTGATGGTGAATATCCGCAGGCCGGGGTCGGTGTTGGGAGGGGGGTTCCGCTGCAGCTCCACGTGTGCCCCCGACTGCTGGTTTATGCTTTTGATGTTCTCGCCCCCTGCAGGCAGGAGGACAGGAGACGGGAGGGTAAGTGGCGGCTGCGGCGGGGAACCAGAATGGTTTGCAGGGCTCTGCTCCAGACAGAAGACGTGGACAGGGCCTTCCCCGCACCTGCACTCACCCGGACAACACAGGGGCCCTGATCACTGCCCTTACAGACACCGGGGCGCTCTCGTTTGCAAACCCAGACTCATGATGGGACGCTTTCCTTTCTCTCTGAGCCAGGCTGAAGCCACAGACACCAAACGGCACCTGCTGGTTTTTGTCTCAGTGTCCTCCGCAGAGCCAGGACCCAAGCCGGGGCTGAGGCCCAGGGGTGTGCTCACAGTGGAGCTCAGCCCCAGGAGGCCTCGGCCCAGCTCCCGCCAGCCACCCAGGGGAGGCACTCCATCCTTCTCCGCGGGAGACCGGCGACCTGACGGCCCCTCTGTGGCACAATGGGGGCCCTCGGCCCCAGCGAGGGCCACGGCCCTGCCGCTCTCCCCACTCCCGCACACAGGTCAGACAGACGGCCGCAGGGCCCAACAATGCCTGGAGCCCACTTGGGCCCTGAAAATCCCACCCTGTCATTTTTCAAGTCCCTGCCTCCTTCGTGAGGGGGACAGGTCTAGACAGAGAGGCAGCCGGAGGATGGGGGTCACAGAGGCCTGGGTGGAGCCTGGCTGATGAAAATTTAGTCGGATTCTTAGAAAAACCTGGGAGAGTCCCAGTCTCTTACTGGAATTTGCATAACAAAAGCAGCACCAGCGTGACGGCAGTTCGGTTCTTCCTTTGCACCCGCCAGGACGTGCAGACTGGCTCCGCACAGCCTGGGGGTGGGGGGGCACGGAGTACAGGGAGATGTCAGCGGTTTCCACACAACTGAAAAGACAATCTGTGGAAATGCCGGTGCAGGGGACCAGGGAGCCCCAGATGATTAAAAACGGCAACTGAAGGCCAGTGTCTCATGCCACACAATCCGTGTGATTTCCCTGTGACATGTCCACGGTCCTCTACACACCCCACCTGCCCTCCATGCCACCAGCGGGAGGCCTCAGCGGAACATCTGGCCAAGGAGGGGTGCCTAAGGGACACCCGTCCTCTCTGGGGGACACTACTGGGGTCAAGAAGCAAAGCTGGAGCCTGGGTCCAGCCGTCCTTCCTGCTAGTGATGTGAGCAGCCCTCCAATTATGGGAAGGAGTCGGGGGGCTATGGGCATTGGGCTGAAGTTTTGCTCCAGATCTGGCGTGGACAGCATATAGGTTTAAGTTAGGGTGGTTTTACATTCAAAAGCAAATTATAAAAAGGACTTGGTAGATGAAAGTCGCATGTGCACAATTTTCTCCAAGTTCTACAACAATTTAAGGACGGTGTCCCTTCATGTTCCACCCTGAACGGACATGCTGGTGTTGGGGACAGCCCCGGCCTGTCTCCACTGCCCCTCACTCACAGGGGCGGACTCTGGCCTTTGCTCTGTGAACAGTGACCAGCTTCTCTCCCCAGCAACAGTGCTCTTGGAGAGCGATGGAGTCGGCTCTCCGGCCCCGCTCGCCTCCACTCAGCCGGCCCGTGTGACTGTGGAGCGGGGGCGGGAAGGGTGCGAGGGGCCGAGACCAGACCCTGCGGGCCCTGCCCCCACCGGGCATGCAGTCCAGCAGCCCCACAGGCCTCTCGAGGCCTGTGCCCGAGGAGCACACTGATAAGGGGAGGAGGCCCCACAAAAGTGCCGGGTGCCAGAAGGAGTTAATTTAAGTTTATCTTTCTTCAAAATGAGGTCACCAGCCTGGTGCATGTGGCTGCTTACAGACCCATTCAAGAAGCCCACCCCATTCTTCCACCTGGTGGGAGGCGGGAGTGACCCACCAGCGGCCCCCCCAGGCTGGCTGTGAAATCGTAAAGTAATCAATCAAACCTGCTAAAAGGCCGGCTGACAAGAGCAGGCTGGCCACACTATCTGGCAGCACTGCTGTGTTTATCATGGAAATCCAGCGGCCAGGGGAGGGCCCGGGGAGCAGGGCCTGACTGCGTGTGGCGCCCTCCCTTCTCCCTCGCTGCCCCCACCCCATCCCCGCATCTTTCCCAAGGAGGAGGAGCAGCTCATACCCAGCCCTCGCAGTGGGGGTGGTGTAGAGAGCCCCCCACCCTCCCAACACCGCTTTTCCAGGCTTCTCCAGGCTGTAACTGGAGCACCAACACAGTGATGGCTTCCTCTGTTGTCACACTTGCCTCTGGCCATCACTCGGGGTGACTCAGTAGATAAGCTAAGAGAGGCTGTCCTGGGAACACCATGAGCACTGTCACAGTGAAGACAGCAGGCTCTGTTGGTGTCTAGAGAAGAGACACGTTCGCAGGAAAACCGTGCTGATAAAAATGCCTCTCCCAAGACACAGAACCTAGATCTGCCTCTCAACTCACAGGCGCCAAGGGAGCTGCCCCTCGCAGCCGCCAGGGTGTGGGGCTGGGTGGCGTGCCTCACAATCGCAGCATCTGGGCGGCCACCAAGGGCCACCGACACTTTTCAGCATAGACACCCTGCCAGAAAATGGAAACACGCCCATATTGTTCACACCATCTCTGAGAATCTCAGAGATGACACAGATGCAAGAGGAGGACGTTTTAAAAGAGCACAAACACGGCGGGGAGTGGGAGAGAGGGCAGGAGTTCCCAGCCCACGCCAGACTGTGGGGAGCGCAGGGCGGCCTCGGCCTGGGCCGCGGGACACATTTCCAAACCATGTCCTGTGGAAGAACCAGCACTCTGCCCCCTCCACTGCTAAGAGATGCCTGATGATCACAGGAGCTGGAGAAATTGAGGGGGCAAGACTATTATTTCCTTAAATACAACACCCAACACCAACGAGTCATCAGTCGGTACCAAGGCTTTGCCTGGATCAGAGAGAGGCTGAGCCGCTGCTGGGGGCAGGGCTACGGGGCGGGAGCGGACCGTGAACCACAGACCAGCTCTCAGTGGCCTTACTTTTTTAAAGATAAGATTTAACTTACTTATTTTCAGAGAAAGGGGAAAGGAAGGAGAGAGGGACAGAAACATCTGGTTGCCTCTTGCACACCCTGAACTTAGCGCCTGGCCTGAAACCTAGGCATGTGTCCTGACCGGAATTGAACTGGCGCCCCTTCAGTTCACAGGCCGGTGCTCAACCCACTGAGCTACACCAGCCAGGGCTCTCAGCAGCCTTTCTTGGTTTTAGGGCAAGACCAGCCCAGATGAACCAGGCCCAGTGGCCTAGAAATATGCCCGCTCCCTTCCTTGCTTCTCATGGGAAGGTGGGCAGGAGCACGCCAGCCATGAACAAGGGTTTTATCCAGTCTTCTCTAAAATGCCTGGAAACAACCAGCAAACCAATTTTTATTTCCCTGCACAGGGTGTCTGTCAGGCACGGTAAATGTGCTGGAAGGGTACAAACCACTTGCACACATCGTGCCAACAAAGACCAAGCACCCACACCCAGGAGTGAGGAAGAGTGGCACCCTGGTCGGGAAGCAGCCTCGCCTGGGCAAACCCCTAACTGCTCCTCTGTGGCCCTCGGAGGCAGACTAATGACTGCTCAGCTGACGGACATTCAAAGGCAAACGTTCGGCCTTTCTAGCAACTAGGTTGCTTCAAGAGGCAGCGGGTCTCTCTTGTCATGTGTCCCCATGCTCTGTCCCCACTCACAAGAAGACCTCGCGAAGCGGGGCTCCCGCAGAAGGCAGCTGACGCCACAGACAAGCATGGTGAACAGCCCCGCCCCTGTGCACTGGGGTGTGTGACCTGTAGGCTCTCAGAGGAGCAGCCGGGGAGGGACCCGACAACCCTAGCCACTGCCTCCTACCTTTGCCGATGACGAGACCACACTTGTCTGCGGGCACTGTGTAGGTTATCTCCTGGATGCCACCTGGGGTTCCCAGGCTCCAGTCGCCACGGCCACGTCCTCGTCCTCTGGCCACTGCAAGGCCTCCAAAGCCGTCCCTTTCCTGGGAAAGAAGCAAAGCTTAAATGAAGACTTCTGCCACTGCCACCAGTGCCACTTTTCGTTTCCACGGAGCAGGCTGAGTGACAGGATGCAATCAATGCCGCGCACCAGAACCTGCGCATCACTCCACATCTCAGGCTCCAAAGTGCTCTTCAGAAGCGCAGTGAACACGACTCGTAGGTGCGCTCGGGGAGCGCGTGCACAGACAAGTGCGTGTGGTCACAGAAACAGCAAACACAGCCCCGAGGAACAGCTGTTGGGCAGCAACTCCCGGGTCCGAAGCCCAGCGCCCTTCTCCCCAGAGCCTCGTCACTGGGCTGTAACCTAGAGAGTCAGGAGTCGATTTTCTTCTCAACGCTGAAAACGCTCCTTCTGGGGGTTCACACGTGCTGGGCCTACCAGAAGGCAGGGAGTAGCTGCCAAAAAGCTGAGGCCATTTGAAGTGACACGTGAGTGACAATGACAATGCATGACTTCTGGCCCTCCCCTAACCATGCTGCTATAAAGAACAACTCAGCCCTGGCCGGTGTAGCTCAGTGGATTGAGCACGAGCATTTGAACCAGAGGATTGCGGTTTGATCCCCAGTCAGGGCACATGCCTGGGTTGCAGGCCAACTCCCAGCAGGGGACACACGAAAGGTAACCATACATTGATGTTTCTCTCCCTCTCCCCTTCCCCTCTAAAGATAAATAAATAAAAAATCTAGAAAATTAAAAAAAAAAGAACAACTTAAGACACTGCTGTGTGAGTCAGAACACCTTGCAATGTAACTAGCACAAAGGATAAAAGGATTTCAAAAGGACACCCAGTTGTCCCGCTCCCCAGAAGGAGGGAACCAGCTGGGCTGGAGTGCATGGCATGGGGCTAGGGCCGCCGCTGACCCATTCTCACACCGTCCCCGGCGGACAGCAAAACCCACACCCGACAGCCAGCAGGACGATTCCTTTCATCCGAGGGCAACGCATCTCACTCCAGGCTCTGTCCCGAGTCTCCGCAGAGCCGCGGCACCAACACCTCTGCAACGTGGAGGGAAGACCTGGTCCAGCCGAGCGCGGCTCTCATGGAGGGAGATGCTGAAGAGGCTCCACGCGGTAAGGAGACGTTTGGCACAGCCCGCCCCCAGGGATGAAGAGAGAGTGAAGCGCCCCCCCCCCCCCCCGCCCAGAATCGTGTTCCTCCACCCTCCGCTCTGACGAGAGACAGATGGAGGGAATGAGGTAGTTCAGGGGCTGACGTTCATGCACACCCACATGTGTGTGCAGCCAATGTGCCGGGTGTGCCACAGTGCTCAGGATGGGCTCACTGCACAGCCTCCGCAGCTCCAGGTTCGTGACCTCTTCTTGCTAAGAAGGAGGCGAGACTCTTGACTCTTTCTGGAACGTGTCTCACCCCAAGATTCACGTGGGACTCTAGCCGAGACCCACGCCCGTCTTGGGGACGCGGGTTCCGAAGGTCGTGGCACGGGTCTACAAAAGTGCCCCTGCAGCACACACTGCCAGGTGACCTAGGCGATCTGGTGCGAACCACCACTGTGTTGCTGAGAATACTTGGCCAAGAGAAGTTCAAGGCCTCATCCAAAGTCACACGGCCAATGGCAGAGCTGGGACGAGCATCTCCAATCTCTTGCTTCTCTCTGCAGCTCCAACCATCCCCAAATTTCCCATGTTGCTTAACTGGGGATGTGCCAACCCGTCATCAGTTACAGCGGTGCCCTGCAGCGACTGGCACAGGGGCAGGGGAGGGGGGCTGCTTTAGGGCTGCCTCAGATCTGCAGGTGGCCCCTGCCACTGCAGCGCGGGAGGTACCTGAACGCACAGCCAGACCCACCTGGGCTGTAAGAATAAGCTCGTTGATGACGTGGGCCGCGTGTTGGCATCGGTCGGGGGGCCCCATGACCTGGGCAGCTCTCTCTGGACTAATACCATCGTCTGTGGAACAAGGTGAGAAGTGGGGTTAGGAAAGCCCAACTTAAGAAAGAGACGAAGGTCATCCTGACTTGCAATCAATATCCCTACCAGTGCCAGAGGGTTGGTGAGACACCACCGGACTAGGGCCCCTTCGGCTAGGGGCAGGTGCGCGGCTGCGTCAGTCTGCATGGCCCGTGCCAGCAGTCACGCAATTGTAGGCATTTAAGGGAGCTATCATTAAAGACACAAACAGAGACACAAATGGAGCCACAGACAGACAGACAAGCAAAGCCCAGGAAGGCAGGTGAGCGATGACGACAGTGTCCAAAACCAGCCCCTCGAGGTGTTTTGCCATCTTTAGAGAAATGAGGAAAATAAAGGCACCGTAGGTAGGTTTGCTTATAAACTAACAGAATTTAAAGAGCTGTTCGTTAGTCTAATATGTTTGTCCTTTTTTACAATTTTAAGTTACCTCTAATCCATGACATCAAAATAATATTTTAGTTTTTATTCATTTTATTGATTTTAGAGAGAGAAAGGAAGGAGGAGAGAGGACGAGAGAGACAAAGAGAAACATCGATTTGTGTTCCACTTATTTATGCATTCACTGGTTGTTTCTTTTATGTGCCCTGACCAGGGATCAAACCTGCAACCTTGGTGTATCAGGACAACACTCTAACCAACTGAGCCACCCAGTCAGGGCAAAATAACAGATTTTTTAAAAAAGCCTTTACGTGGCAAAATTAAAAGCCGGGCAGGCTATGTTGATTCTCCCCAGTTTACCAGTCTAAGTGATGGGGGAGCCCTGGAAAACCCAGGCTAGAGCGTTCAGGCACAGCAAGGGAACCCGGAAAAGATGCCTAGATTGGCGCAGAAGAGAGGGAGACAGGGACAGGGACAGGGACAGGGAGAGAGGAAGGCCAGAACACAGGCGGGCAGGCTGCGCAGTCCTTGTTTGGGGAGGTGATTTATAATTACAGGATTTTTGAAAACGACCAAAACCAACCTGGTTTGAACTGAATCCTCACACCAGCGTCATTCTGGATCTTTTTGACCATTTCCCCATTTCTTCCTATTACAATCCCAACAGCAAACCTAGGCACAGACACCTACGCGTGGAGAAACAGAACCTCGTCAGAGCTTTTGGCAGACCTGGCTCTCCTCAGCGGGGGTGTGTGTGTGTGTGTGTGTGTGAGTGAGTTAACACAGCCCGAGTTTCACTACGGTGCAGGTAAGCCCATTTTTTCCTTTAAAACCAGTATTGTGGTTAATGATTGCATTTCTGTTGGCTAAGCGCATCCAGAGAGTCTGAGATTTGATGAAAGTAGTTACAAAAATGAAGCAAGAAAAACCCCGAGATAAAAGATTAAAAATGGCAAATTATCTTCCAAATTCTATGAAATAAGAATAAGTGTATCATACACATTCATTATACCAAGTCCTCTGAAACAGTTTTTCACTTTCCCATTGCGGTACGTTGCACACAATGCTTTGTCATCTTGCCGGCCCTGAGACACCACTCAGCGGCACAAACACATTCCCAAGCTGCGCAGCCCCCAGACAGTCCCGCCCAGCCCTCTCCTCCCCGCAGTGGAAACTCTGCATCCGTTCACCAGCGACCCCCTCCGCTCTCTGCGGCGCCCGGTGACCTCCACTCTCCCTGCCGTCTCTGTGGGTTTGCCTACTCGGGGTACACGTGGAATCACACAATGTTTCTCTTTCTGTATCTGGCTGCTTATTATGCAAGCATATTATTTGCAAGGGCCATCCACATTTTAGCGTATATCAAAATTTCATTTTGGCCCTGGCCAGGCAGCTCAGTTGGGTAGAGTGTTGTCCCAGTACGCCAGGGTTGTGGGTTCGATCCCCAGCATACAAGCGTCAACCAATGAGTGCATAAATAAGTGGAACAACAAGTCAACGTTTCTCTTTCTCTCTAACCATCAGTTTTTAAACGTTTCTGAAGGACAGATTTTGATGCCATCCCACCTCACCGATAAATCTGGCTTCTGAGTTTGAAACAATCATAGTAAGATCACCAAGAAAACCTGAACTTTGGTCTTCACTTGCGCAGGAGGATAAGCTTTGAAGCAAAACTTCAAAGCGGGGGAACGGCCCCTGCCCTGAAACGCATGCACACAGCTGTCTCCCCTCACTACAGCTGACTGTCCCAAACTGTCCCCGTGCCAACTCTGAGGAGTGAGCGTCCACTCAGGACTGCACAGAGGAGACAAAATTAAAGAACTTGCTCAAGGTTAAAGAGCCAAAAGATGTACGACCCACGACCTTCACCCAAATCTCTCTAGCCTACTGACCTGTGACTCGAGCATACCTCTATGCTGCCTCCTCCCGTGCGGGAGGCGAAGTCGCCGCGCACCCCTCGAAAGTCAGCCTGGTCTTTCTCTCGGATGATCTCCAACACCATTTCCCGGGCTTGCTGCGTAAACACAGAGAAAAGGCGTTATGGAAAACAGAGTCCTAAAAAACCAGACACGACACCAGGTGAAACTTCAAGAGCAAACAGTCTTATGTTGAGCTTAAAGACTCAGAAGGCACTTGGCTGTGGGAGAATTCCCCTATTACATCATCATCGTCATTATTATCATCACCATTACATGGAACAGGGACAGACTGCTGGTGGGAGTCGCGCATGTCAAGTCTTAAACAACAGTTTCTACGTGGCCCACAATACCCAGGGCAGGGTGACCCTCTTCAAAGCCACAGCAGGGCAGTGTGTCTGTGCTGGGTCTGAACTGGGTCACTGCTGCCCAGTGGGGTCTCCAGCACACTGCTTCTCGGGGAGGCTCTCACCGGGCAGCTTCCGGAAAGAAGACATTACCCAGACGTCCAAGGGCAAGGGCAAGCCCTAGAGCCCAAGAGTGACTTCCAGCCTTCAGGGATCCAGTGTCCCAGTCAGTGACTGCCAACACTGTCCCCAGGCCTGACTGTCTCCAAGGCACACTCAGTGTCCTCTCCCCAAAGGACAAAGGACGCACTTCAGTCAGCCCACCCTGCCCATCCATAGCCGCCTCCTCCCACAGAAAGCTGCGCCAAGTTCCCACCACCCAAGGCAACATGGGAACCCAGACAAGTCCTGGTTCTGGAAAAAACTAATCAAGCTGCCCTCACCCCTGCCCCCGAAAGAGCAAGTAAAGCCTTAAGGCACTGAGCGAGCCTGGGCGTGGCCTGGCTGCAGATGCCGGGGCCTGCTGCCGCTTCTCTGCCCTGGTCGTACAGCAGGGAGTCCCTGTTCTTAGGACTCAGGGCGGAGAGGCAGAACACCTGCTACTCACAGATGATACAGTGAAACGAACAAACACATGCGCACGACGGCAAACGACAGGTGAGATGGGGACGTGCAGGCACGTCCGTACCACCTTCTCAGTTTTTCTAGATGTTTGAAGTTTTTCCATAATAAAAAATCGGAGAGAAAATAAAAAAACCCAAACAACAATTTACCCTAAACACAAATAGCTTCTCGAAAATAAAATATATGGAATACACTAAAAAGTTTATAATTATCTTCCTGCAAACTCATGAAACATCAATGAAACAAGCAAGCTCTTTGCTCGGGTATTTTTTCTACCAGAGATAAAACCAAAGGTGCCAAGAGAGAAGGCAGGCGTGGAGGGCTGCGGGGAGGCGGGCCCTCCAACGCCTTCCAGAGAGTCCCCTGATATCGCAGCCATGGCGCCCACAAGCTGGACTGGATGAGCTGCGTGAGAAAAGATGGGATTCCATCTGATTTTCGCCAAGCCCACCTGCTTCCATTCAAAGAGGTTAGACACTCCGGGGAGGAAGGCACTTGGGGGGCCCTGGCCTGCAAGCCAGGGGGAGGGGGGAAAGGCTGCTTCATAGGTGGGGCCCAAGGGAGGAAGCCGTTTGAGTCGCTGCCCTCAGCCGTTTCGGAACCTTTTACGCATGTGCCTTGAAAGCCAACAGTGGCATCAACTGGAGTTCAGCCGAATGAGGGTTAATTAAGAACTGGGGAGACGCTTGGCCAGAGGCTGGTGAGCTCCACGTCATCAAAGCCCCAAAGCCCCTGCAGAGGAACGGCCTGGCTCACCGAGGAGCGCCAGCCTGGGGCTGCCCCAGACGCAGCAAAGGCAAGGCTGGCTGGGGGGGGGCAGAAAAGAGCGATCGGACTTCACAGGCACAGGCACACCCTACCCCACAGCCCACACGCATGCCTGCAGGCCGGAACCACCCCAGGTGAGAGCCCCCCACTGCTTTCAGCAACCACGGTGGCCCGGAGCTCGGGACACGGAGCGCTCGCAAGCAGGGCACACGCGTGTATGGCGGTATGCCGGCCGGCGCCTGTGCTCACCTCCCACCTCAGCTGCGTATCTAGCAAAAACAAGCCCAGAGAGAGAGAACAAGCAGAGAAAAGCCCAGTGGAGCCTGTGCCAAGCTGAACGTAGGTAGCAAGTCGGAAACCGCACCTGCTCGACGCTTCGCCGCCCAACAGAACCTGCTGCGTGTGGGGTGTTCTGAACACGCAGGCCGGTGACAGAGCCGCCGCTCTCACGTGGCTCTTGAGCCCCTGAAGGACGGCCAGTATAAGTGAGGAACTCAACTCTCACTCACTTTGAATGAAATGGCCAGGTGTGGCCAGAGGCTCTGGTGTCGGGCGACACAGTCCTAGATTCTTTTCGCAACCCGCAGTGTGGGGAACAGCCTACCTTAGTCAAAGGAATGTCTGGTTTTGTGACGTCTTGAACGTAAAAGCTCTGCGTTACTACCGACTGAGACCCTGCACCCAGGACCTGCCCCATTGCGGCTGCTCTCCTACCTGTACTTTAAACGGGTCTCCTGTCATGCGAAGAGGCTTGTCTGCTCCCGTGGGCAACGGGCCATCCTGGATCATGACCATCTTCACCCCCGTCCGCTCCTGTGGAGGCACACACACCAGTACAGCCCTCCCTGCCAGGGAGGGGTACCCGGGAGGGCATGGATGCTGCCTGGGGCTGGGCCACATGCACCCACCACCTGACACTGCCCTCTGCCCCGGCCCAGGGAGCTGCCCCGAGAACCCTGGCATGCAGGTCATGCCAGCGAGCTCCTAAGTGTGAGCTCTTAAGTGTGACAGAGGAACTGCTCGTTCCCCAAACTCTCCTCCTCTTCCTCCAGCTCCTAACTCACCCACATGGACAGGAGCTGTTTCTGAACTGCCAGGCTCCCGCTGGCTGGGCCCTCGCTTTAACAGTGCCCAGCCAGACCTGCGCTTGGCTCTGTGAGGCAGGGCCACCATTCCCCAAGTGAGGAAGGCCCGGACAGCAGGCTGCCCCCAAACTGTCCGGAGTGGAGAAGTGAGGGGGTGGGCAACGTTTTCATTCTGAAAGCCCAAACCCTGGACTCTTTGAGCCCACACTGGAGCGCCTTCCTGGGCCAAGGCCTGGGCTAGGAGCGAGTGCACAGTTGGGCCATGACCCCAGACCTGCATCCTTAAAAGCCCCAAAGTCAGAGTCTGTTTGTAACTAGCCTGGCAGTAAAAATGCCCGAACCCGTGTAAGCGCACGTCGAGCCCCTCTGAGTGCGACTGCGGCTGGGTTTAGCTATGGAAACTCGCTTCGTTACGGGGGCAGCCCCGGCCCTGCCGTGGGTGCTCAGTGCTGGAATGCGCCTGGTCCCCCGTGTCTCGGGGGAGGGGTTCCAGAGCTTATGGCAGCTGCTGTTCACGGAGCACCTACTCAGTCCCGGGCCTGGTGCGGAGGGCCTTGTTTAAACACAGTCATGGGGGTTACTGCAGCTTCCTTACAAGGGAGGCCCCCGCCCCCGGGAGGCCCCGGGCCCTGTAAGTGCGCCAACACATTCAGCTCACGCCAGGAAGGTGGGGAGGGCTGCTGGCTCCAGAGCCGGCATTTTTATCCCAGATGCTGTCATCTGACAATGACAGAGCTTCACTGCCACAGCGGCTGCTACAAGTTTATGGGTTCCCAGGACCGGCGTCACGGGCAGCAGAGGCCCGGCTCCAGAGAATGTCTGTGGACCCATGGAAGCTGGGGCTCTGAGGGGGGCTCTGGCCTGTGGCAGGCACAGCCAGGTCAACTGGGGAAGCCGGAGCTATGACAAGCCCCCACCCACTCCCCCACCGCCGGCAGGGAGGTCGTTGAGGGCCTCTGCTAAGGTTCCCCCACCTGCAGCTGCTTGATGGTCTCCCCGCCTTTGCCAATGACCAGCCCCACTTTAGACGCAGGGATGAGGACCTCCTGCACCGTGCTGCTGCCGTCCGCGTCGCTGTGAAAGCCCGGTCCATTCCGACAGCGGTCCACAATCTGCCCCAGGAGCCGCTTGGCTAATCTTTGGGGAGGGAACAAAGCCACAGGAAGCCAGCATTACAAGAACGCCCCAGGTACCCACGAAGGGAAATTGCACCCGGGGGAGAACATGAAGGAGTCAAGGCAGCCCTCTGTCCAGTGCCAGCTCTGCCCCAACCCGGGAGCTCTCTGCCATCGACCACGCTACTGGGCTGGAATTTAAAAGCAACATGCACACAATACCAACATCGTGACATGCCCCATCACGTCTGCCCTCTGCTCGTGTGTGGGTCGCACAGGCACCCCACAAATGTGTCTCTTCTCCTATCAGAAAGTCAGCGGCTCTGCATCTTGCTGTTCCCCCACCCAGAGTACACATCCCATAGACACGTGTCAAGCAAGGAGCAGCAGGGAGAGAGAGAGCCGAGGAGGAGGATGGGAGGAGAAAGAGCAAGAGTTAGTAGTCGTCCTCTGAACCCCCAAACTCCAGGTTTCGTCTCCACAACCAACCAGACTGCTCTACCACTTTCGAGCTAAAGCTACGCATCACCAGTTTGGTTTCGAGGGGCAAGAAAAGGAGGTGCCAGTGCCCTGACGCGGCTCTGCAGCCGCACAGCCCTGCTTTGTGCTTTTCCAGTTGGTTTGCGGGAGCCGGCCTTTCCCGTGCGATGCTACCTTGTGCTGGTTTATTTGGAGGCAGAGCAGGAAAGCTGCGATGTTGAAACAGTACAGCCCGGCCTCCCGAGGTCACCTGGGAAGCCCGTTTCCTTTTCTGCACCAGAATCTCCCCCAGCCGTTATTTGCATTATTTACTTTTTACACCACCACGTACAATCTTTCTGGCTCCTCTGACAGGAAAGGATTTAGCTACTAAACAGGCTGGCTGTCCTGTGCACTGAAGACAGCAAACTCGTTTCTCCTCAAAGTTATAATCCCCTGGCCTCCACTGAGCGGGCAGAACAGGAAGCAGGGATAGAAGGGCAGGAAGAAAGAAGAAAAAGGCAGGAAACAGAGCTGCCCTTTGCGGTCCTGAGTGTTTGTGCACCAAATCAGCCTCGTGTACCTTCTCAGTCACAGCAGCTTTTTAGTATTTTGCTTGTGTACTAGATTAACCTGTGATGGAAGAAAAACGCCTTGACTCCAGCAAAACCCTCTTGCTTGCCCTGTAATACACACCTGCCAGAGTTATTTATTCTGGTTCACTGATTGCAATGTTACAGCAAAACGAGAGAATCTGAACTCATCTAGACTCCCTGAGAAATGGAAACAATGACAGGCCCTATCTACTGAGCCAGACAGAATCTTGGCACCCCCACCCCCAAACACACTGCTCAGCAGACTGGCAGGGGAAAGGGCACAGAGGCCGAGTCAGCGGCTCCCCTTTCCCAGGAGGCTCCAGGGCTGATGAGGCCTACCCCCGGCCCCGGGCTCTGAGTATGTATGTGCCAGGCAGGGAGTCATGCTAGTCCTCAGGCTGTCACAAGGGTGCCAAAGTCAAAACCCCCTCTAGCTGGTCCCAATGGCCCTCAGAGTGGAGCAATGGCCAGCAGAGCCCGTTCCACTTGGCTCCCAAGTATCAGGAGGGCAATGGGATCACCCCCAGGCCAAGGACCCAAACCAGGATTCTCTGTGGCTCACAGAGGGGGAGGCTCGCTCACCCAGACTGTGCGGGGACAGGAGGTGTTAACGTGGAAGGCAGAGGGCGTGAGGGCACTCAGGCGGGGACCCTACTACACTCCTTAGGGGCTGGTTTGTGGAGCAGGTGCCACGGCAGCTGTGAGTCCTGTGGGGGCTTTGAAAGGCGGATGCCGTGTGTGTTTAAAGGAAGAGAGAAACTCCCCTGACGCGGCAGCACCCGCATCCGCTCCTGCGGCCGGACTGTAGCACGGGGTGACAGCGTTCAGTGACAGTTGGCCCTTCTACTGCTCCCCGTTGGGGAGTGAGGAAGAAGAGTGAAAGAAAAAGTAAATAAAACAAACTTACTCAATACTTTCTGGGGTTCCGGTAAGTACACAGGGCCTCTCTGGAATCCCAGAACTCTCTACAAGAAGAATCGAGAAGATGAGGCGTGTCGGTGGGCATCAGGCAACCTCGAGCCCAGCCTCTGTGCAGGGCCGTCTCTCCGGGCTGGTGTCTACACCAGCCCCACAGAAGCCCAGGCTCCAAGAAAAAGACAGTTTGCTTTCACTTGTGGAGAGAATGTCAAGCTGGTGGCTCCACTCTGAGAGTCTCAGAGCAGAAACGAGTCCCCAGGGGCAGGCGGGGGAACGCAGCAGAGGTGTGCGGAGTGGGTCCTAATGATGTCTCAGTGCGAGGGTGCTTGAGTGACCTAATCAGCCCACTACTCCTCGTCCCTCCAGCTGCAGAGCAGCTCACGGGTCACTCGGTGCACACGGCTCCAACACACACACCGGTGAGAAGTTCCTGGGTGTGTGTTGGGGCCGCCGCCAGTTACTGCACGAACACCCGAGGTCGGTGCCATCTGTATGAAGCTGGTTCCGGGCCACTTGATGAGAGAGGACGGTCTTACTCTCCAACACCACACATGCCACTTTACTTCATTCCTAACAAGACTGCCTCTTAAAGTTCTCAGGAAAGAAAGAGAACTAGCTAACAGCAGTTACTGCCTGCCAAACACTATAGTAAGTGTCTCTCAAAATGACAAATACTCCTCAGTAAATGTCCTTCAACCCCACCCCCCCAACTGTGGAAAGAGGTCCAACTCCTGTCACATGATCACCCTCCAAACAGAAGGTGAACTCTTCCTCCTGAGCCCGCCTGTCCCCTCACTGTGCCTCACACGTACTAGTTCCACCAGGCCTCCGGGGGGCCCCCACCCACAAAGGGCATGGGTGGCCTGACCCAGGGGAGCTGGGTCCCCGGGAGTAAGCCCGAAGCCACACGAGCCCTAGCGGCCCCACTACACCTGGCATGACACTCCGGTGCAGAAAACTGCGGTCCTGGAGTGGCAGGTGCCGGGGAGGGGCCAGGCCGGGCCACAGAATGGGCAGGGCCTTGGCCGCGGCTAGAGGGGCGGCCCTGTCAGAGCCCACGGCTGACCGGGTTCTCGTCTGGGAGTCTGGCTCCAAAAATGCAAGGCAANACCCCCCCGCCCCCCACTGTGGAAAGAGGTCCAACTCCCGTCACATGATCACCCTCCAAACAGAAGGTGAACTCTTCCTCCTGAGCCCGCCTGTCCCCTCACTGTGCTGCTGACACGGAGCCAGCCGGGGCAGGTCCTGAGCTGGGTCTCACACGTACTAGTTCCACCAGGCCTCCGGGGGGCCCCCACCCACAAAGGGCATGGGTGGCCTGACCCAGGGGAGCTGGGTCCCGGGAGTAAGCCCGAAGCCACACGAGCCCTAGCGGCCCCACTACACCTGGCATGACACTCCGGTGCAGAAAACCGCGGTCCTGGAGTGGCAGGTGCCGGGGAGGGGCCAGGCCGGGCCACAGAATGGGCAGGGCCTTGGCCGCGGCTAGAGGGGCGGCCCTGTCAGAGCCCACGGCTGACCGGGTTCTCGTCTGGGAGTCTGGCTCCAAAAATGCAAGGCAAACAGCAGGCGCACATACTTACCCTGCTGGTACACATCCAGCAATAAGCAAAGAAGTACCACATGTGGAAAACTCGGCAAAATACCGATTTCTACAGACTGAGACTTATGAAAAAAGAAGCCCTTACCTGAAGCAATCTGAATTTTGCAACCAGATTCGGCTTGAATCCGTGAAATCTGTTCACCTCCCCTGCCAATAACTGAAACAAATGAACAGGGTCAGAACATGCCCCCCCCCCCCCGCCCACATTTAACCACATACAGGACCCTGAGTTCAACAAGCAGTCACGTGGCTCAGAGCGTGGCAGACGAGGCTGGCCTCAGTGAGGCCAGAGACTGTGCATGCAGCATGGGGACGGGGCGGATGGCCTTGGCCTGCAGAGAGGCCCATGGCGTTTGGAGACCCTGGAGAGCAGCGTGGGGGTGCGCCCTCCCCCAGGGGACGCTCACGGGGAGAATGTGCAATGGAAAGGACAGGAAAGGGGGAAGCTCAACACACGGATACTTACTAAAGCCAACCATTTTATCAGGCACTTTGAATTCTTCCGTTATTACTGCCCTGAAAACAAAGAACATTTGGAAAAAGATATAGAAGAATTCTGTGGCCACTTTAGGTTCCCCAATTTCCCATATTGGTCATGCTGGAAAATAAAGGCTTAAAAGAAATCGTGCCAACTTGGCCAACAAGCCCACAACCATCTACAAAGAGCCTTGACTAAGGAACTTCTGGGTCAGTCAGTCACTCCTTGAAAAGACCCATGCCCGTCAGAGGCAGAAACGCCTGGGTTTTCATCAAAGCCATCGGCTGGCTCCTCCCACAACCGCCTTTCCTTCACACAGCAGAGATGCCAGGGAGCCTGGCTGAGCACCAAGCATTGACTTAGAGACCCTCTGGGCAGACCCTCTGCGCTGTGGGGGGGTTCAGGCTTCTTCCTGGGGTCCTCTAGAGACTCAGAGATGCTCAACTTTTCTTCAGCATGCCTTGTTTCCCCCATGCTGCTTTCTAGTCTCCTCCTCATTTTCAGGGCATGGTGCCCCCAGTGGGGCCGTCTCCAGTGGAGCCCTAACCAGCGCTGACCAAGACAGAATAGTGGCCTCCGCTCCTCAGCAAGGCGCTCGGTCAATGGCTCTCCCACCGCGGTGCGCCGTCTTCCTTCCTTCTCACAACCACGGCGAGGGCTCTCTCTCACCTTCCAATGGGCCACAGGGTGGGTCGTGGACAATATCCAGTGTGCCCACCACCCCAGGAAGCAATTAAGTCTCAACATTTACCTTTGGAGAATGCTAAATGCAAGTGGTTTTTTTTACAAGGCAGGCATTTTTCAGCACCTCTCATGAAGCGGGACCTGTACCCATCACGGGAGGCACTGGACCGAGTGCCTGTCTCTGGGGCAAGCGCAGCACTCCGAGACTGGGGAGAAAGGCAGCAGCACGAACAGTGCCCGACACAGCATCGGCAGAGGAGTGCAAACTGCGGCATCTGGTGGGGCTCCCGGCCGGGATCTTCAGTTCGCTCGGAAAGGAGGCAAGTCTGGGGCCCCTAACCAGTGACCCCGCGGCGCAGACGCCAAGCCTTGGCTGGCCTGAGGCATCTTGCCACAGGCACGGGGAATGTTTCCTGACTGCGGGGAAGGGGACGGTGTTCCCACTGGTGCAGCTACGAGGCCACCACTTGTGCGCGGCACGCACTGTCTGTTCTCAGAAACCACTACTGCGGGCTGTACTAGAAGAGGGTCACCACTGTCCCAATACAAACAGCACAGAGCGCAGGCAGCTCCTCAGTGCTCAGGGACAATTTAAGCAGACTCTCTTTGAGGAGGAAACATATGAAAATGAACTGCTTTGGGCCTTCAGCAAAACAAAGCTCTATATTCCAAATGCAGGGCTGAGAGTTGTCTGATGCAGATCATATAGCAAAGTAACACTCTGGTTAATTACAGCTTTTACAGGGACGTTACCTCATTCATATTACTCTAATTCGTTAAAAACAAAGCAAGTAAGGAAGTAACAAAAAACCTAGGACAAATCTTTTGATTAACTGATGCCTGGTGATTTCTCCTCCAAACATTTGTTAGCATACAGGAGAATATAACTGTAGCACAACCAGGGAAGGTTAAGGATAACACGTTATAGTAATAGATACAAGTCATACAATCTCATCCGCTACAAGGAGACGCTGAGGCATAGTTTCCTGTATATTTTATCCTTTATAAAGGGTAACACTGTGACCTCAAATACCATCTCGAAGAGTGGTCTTTTTAAATCCCAGAGGTCTTTGTATCTTTCTAATCTACAATGGAAGCCTTCGGGGAAGGCTTTGAGGGGAAACCGAGGCAGGGAATCAACAGGGCCCTTATCTGAGGCTCTCTGGCAAGTCCCAGTTGCTGTGGCAGGGGTGGGGACCCAGGCTCCTGGCCGCCCAGGCTCACGATTTCTCGAGGACCAAAGATGTCCCTTTCTCCAGTAAAGAGGTTACGAATTCGTAAAGCACTGGGAAAACCATCAAAACAAGAGGGAAAATGTCATTCTCCCCCTTTAAATGTATGTATGTGGGAAGGAGGCAGCTCCGACATTCTAGGAGTCTTTTAAGTTTGCACATCCTGGCGGCTGATTTTTAATCCTTGTGTAAGTTTCTCCTTTGAGCTTTTACTGTCTTGGACAGGGCTACAAAAAACTTGAGTCTTAAATCTAGCCGATGGCTTTCCACTCTCAACCTCCGACTTTCTAACACTCTAGTACAGATGGTGGATCAATAAACAATTAGAAATGATCAATAAATAATAAAACATAACCCACTGCTTACCTTTGATGTACCAAGGCCCCTAACTGGTTACCTACTGTGGCAAAGAGAAAAAGAAAAGAAAAATCAAAGCATTAGCACGGATAAACTAACTTCATCCTTACACAAGTTCTTACCGTTTCGAGAGAAAAAAAAAGAAAGGCAGAAAGAAAGCAAATAGTAATTTAGGCTCAGTGGCTGAAATGAATGTGTTATATGATATGAAACAGGAGGGGACGCCTTGATCAACACAGCCTCTAGCCCAGTGTCCAGCTGAACGCAGGATAAGAAATTGATCTGTGTGTCCACATGCTGAGGAGCCTGGGAGAAAATCCTGCTCGTCTAAATCCCTCTCGCTGCCTGCCTCCCTCCTGCTCTGGACCCACGCGCAGTGCAGACATCGAGGGCTCCTTCTTCCTCTTTGTAAGACCAGTGAGAAGACCTGACCCCTCTCTGGGGAGCGCCGTGAGGGGCTGCTCCACAGCAGAGGCACAGTCACTAAGACCACGCCCCTCCATTCCTGCAGCCCGTGGGGTGTCCCCTGTTCTCCCAGCCCCGCCAGCAGCGTGACGTGAGGCCTGGCTCTGGCCCGCCCCTCCCCAGGCCCCCTCACCAACCCACCATCGCAGCCCGTGCACCACATAAGCTGCTCAGGAGGAGCAACTGCCCTTCAAGGCCACTTCACACGGACAACAGTGCCTAATGGCCTAAGGAAAACAAGCTCTGTGACCGAGGTCCCACAAAGCCCCTTCCGCCCCACGCTGTGCTCGTTTCCCCCGTTCAGCCATCGGTAAGTGTGTCTCCTTCGCTGCCATCAGCAAAAAGGGCTCTGTGGGGTTTGTCTTCTGGGAGACAAAGCCCTGGAAACACAGTCAGCAGACAAGGAAAAAGGGTCACTCCTAAACACGTTCCGAGAAACTGAATGAACCTCACAACATGGTAACGAGCACACCCAAAAGTGACTCTGGGGAAAGGCGTGCTCAGGCCAGGCAGGAGTGGGAGGGACCGAGTGACTGATGTGGCACCTGAAATACAGCCCCAATGGCTTTTCCTCCTGCTTCAACTAAACCCGGTCCTTCTCTGACTGGGCAGGGACTGGTCATAAAAAAGACAACAGAAAAGGAGGCAGATCCCGCTGTATGTAAAGGAGAAGAAAGGCCCAGAGAAACAGTGCTGGCACAAAGTAAATAAAGCTACGGAGTCGATACCACAGCCTCCTGGATCAATAGCAAGATAATGGTCTGCAGCCCAAACACTGACATTATACACAATTAACCTGCTTATCTCAGAGATAAGAAAATTGTTTCTCATCGACTCTTAGATGTTTCTTTTTGCATTTCCAGTTTGGGTATGAAAATTCTCTCGCTTGGGACAGGTAATGTTCACGACTCCCACTCCATGTGAAAACTGGACAATGACCAGCTTAGGAAAGAAATTCCTGTCACACACTCAGCCCCCAGACGCTGTGAGAGACGGCTGCCACCCCGAAGGCAGTGGGTATGAAGCAAAATGGTCCAGAGAGAGTGCCCTCGAGTGTGGTTAGCTGTCCCTGTTGAGGTCAGCTTCTGTGCTTATTGACAGGATTCTTTTTTATCTAGATTTCTATCTGGATATCTATCTAGGTATCTACAGAGGGGAAGGAGCAGAAGGGAAGAGAGGGGAAGGGAAGGGAAGGGAAGGGAGGGGAAGTAAGGGGGAGGGGNGAAGAGAAGGGAAGGGAAGGGAAGGGAAGGGAAGGGGAGGGAAGGGAGGGGAGGGGAGGGGAGGGGAGGGAGGGGACGGGAGGGATGGGAGGGGAGGGAAGGGAAGGGAGGGGAAGGGTAGGGAAGGGAAGGGAGGGGAAGGAAGGGGAAGGGAAGGGAGGGGAAGGAAGGGGAAGGGAAGGGAATGGATGGAGAGAGGGAGAGAAATGACAAGGTATGGTTGCCTCTCGTGTGTCCCCTGCTGGGAAATGGCCTGCAACCCAGGCATGTGCCCTGACTGGGAATCGAACTGAGATCGCTTGGTTCGCAGGCCCGTGCTCAATTCACTGAGCTACACCAGCCAGGGCAGTGTCAGGATTCTTCTCTAAAGGATAGAGAGTCCACTGAAGACAGAGGGGTGAAAATGTCTGCAATGAGGAGAACACAGAGGAGCAAAGGCTGTCCCCAAAATGGACACTGTGGCCGGCCCTGGGATGCTGCCCCGCTATGCCGAGTGCTAAGACTTGTGAAGAGGCTGACCACTTCAGCCATTCCAGACAGAAAAGCTGCAGAAACAGAGTAAAGAACTCCAGGAGATTCTGGAGAAGTCATGAGGCTCCTGTCAGAAGCCATTTGAAGTGTTATGCTTATCACAAAAAAGAAAATTCCTTTTTGATGGCAAAGTACTCGTCACAGGGGCCACACACACGTCGTTTCTGATGGCCATCTGCTCTGCTGCTGAGTAGAGGTGCTTAGAAACCGAAAATGAAAGCACACAGGCTGTCATCACACACAGGCAGGCGGACTGCTGAGAGCTGCACCACCAAGGGAGGGCGGCCACTCAAAGCCAGACCCAACTCCGAGGTGGGGGGTGGGGGACCCCTAGGGTAAGTGCTCCCCGCCCTCCGTCCCAGTGCGCAGCCCAAGGCCGAGAGGCCCGAGTTACAGCTTCACTGCCTTCAGAAGCATTCCCACATGGTGCCTAAACACGAACAGAGCAGGTAGGCAAGCAGCACCGGGCACTCACACAGCCAATGGCTCATGTCCCACCCCCCGGAGAGGGGCAGGGACGGGGGGGGGGGGGTGAGCNCCGGGGAGGGGCCGGGGGGGGGGGGGGGGGGGGGCGCGGGGTCTGCTCAGTCTTCATGAGGAAGAGGGGTCAAATGAGGGAGGCACATGGAACACCATCAAGCTCAAGTTCATGCTAACTACTGTCATTTTACTGCAAAAAAGAAAAAAGTGCTGAACAATCAGTCCTATTTCCCCTAATGGTTCCTTCGCTCAGCTCCAGCACATGTGCACACATGTGCACACAGGCGCAGTTTTCGTTTATCTTGCACACCACATAATGGGGAGCCCCCTGGGCCATGGGAAACATTCACACAGCAATATGAGGGAGACTTCTGAAGAGCAATACTCTGCCAATTTCAATGATGATTTTTGAATAAAAAAATATAAGGCAACTGGACCCATTTTCACCTACTAGTAAGGAGAACGTCTTCCTTTTTTCCTTTCCCTAAAGTAGGAGAAGGCACAGTGTTTCCACCTATGCCTCCATCTTGGCGGAAGTCTCCTTTCTCTAAAGTAATACTAACGAAGTATCGCTGGGGAGCACACCCGACTTTGTAACATGCATTGACTAGCCGCCCCCCCCGCCCCCCGCAAAAAGCCCACGGAACAAAACACCCTCACTCTCGGATGGCGCAGGTGCCATGCAGGCCTAGCGCGAGCACAGGGCAGGTGGGTGGGCTGAGCACAGGGCAGGTGGGTGGGCTGGCGGGGGCAGGAGCACCAGCTAAGCAAACAGACAAAGCGGGCCTTCCTCTTCAGGTTTTGGAAAGGACCCTCTGGCGCTGGCTCAGATTCCAGGGTCCCCTGCTCTGGCCGTGGCCGCTTCCGTGGTTCTCCGAGGGTCGGAGCAGCTTTCCCCCCACGGACAACACAAAGGCCCCCTGTGTTCTGTGTTCTAAGCAGGAACTCCTGCCTCAGGGCCACAAAACACTGATGCGCCAAGTTCAACAGAAAGTCCCCAGACAGGTAATCTGTTCTTAATTCTGCAAATTAGTATTTTTAAAAAGTGAGAGTATATTCAAGTCTATCACAACAGCGTCACTCTCACCTACAGTCTGATACGCCCTCATGGGGGAAAGACCACCGCCACCAGCTTCTCCAGGTGCTTGCCTATGCGCCTCCCGCGCACGAGGCACCTGGTCCTCCGAAAGCCTCAGGAGGGAGCTGCTGCTCTTACAGCCCCGTCTCACTGTCGGGCAAGGTGCGACCACACCCCAGCAAGCCCTCAGAACAGGGCCCAGGAGAGCGCCCGTGCCCACTCTGTACCCACCACGCCTTTCAGATGTGGGGCTCTGTGCCAGGTATGGGGATCAAGTGGAGAACAAGGTCCTTGCTGTCCTCAAGAAGCTCAGAGTCTGGCTGGGAAAGCAGAAAGCTCCGTGAGGGGCAGAGTCCTGACCTGGGCTCCAGGGACATGCAGGTGCCAGGAACCCCAGCTGCACACCCCCCCCCCCACCCCGGTCAAGTGCCCACTGAGGGCCTGACCCCAGGGCCTCTGGAGTAAATTTAAGAGGAAGAGTAAGTCTACAGTACTGATTCACAGTACTGTCTGTACGGTACCTGTAAATACACCAGGGCTTAAATTTTCATTTAATCCAGTGGTCAGGAAATTCATTTAGGGGCTCACAACCAGCTTTATTAAAAAATGAAATATAAGCCCTGGCTGGTGCGGTTCAGTGCACTGAGCACCAGCCTGCAAACTGGAAAGTCACCGGTTCCATTCCCAGTCAGGGCACATGCCTGGGTTGTGGGCCAGGTCCCCAACTGGGGGACTGCAAGAGGCAATCAATTGATGTATCTCCACATTGATTTCTCCCTCCCTCTCCTTCTCCCTCTCTAAAAGTAAATAAATAAATTAGAAAAAATAAAACATGAAACAAAGTGTACCATATATAATATGCACATTTCATAAAGATTTTGTGTCAGTTACATGTGTCTCAGTAGTGTTTACTAACTAGTGCTGATGGAAATACGAGCCATTTCTCATAGGAAGTAATATTTTAAAAGTTTGAAGCCCTGGGTGGCGTGGCTCAGTGGACTGAGTCACTATGAACTGAGAAAGGTCGCTGGTTCGATTCCCAGTCAGGGCACATGCCTGGGCTGCAGGCCAGATTCCCAGTTCTGGGAATGTGAGAGGCAACCAGTCCATGTTTCTCTCCCTCTCCCCCTCCCTTCTCTCTAAAAAAGCAAATGAGTAAAAAACATTTGAAAATTATTTGTTATAATCCTGATGACAATCTCAGGATGCAGATGCGACCCCCACTTTACAGCTGAGGAAGCAGAGACTCAGAGAGGTTAAGCAACCATCCAAAGTCACACAGTTCACTGGCAGAGCCAGGACCCAGACCCTAACCTACCAGCCTCCGGAAGCCACACTTCCAAGCACATACTGTTATGGCCTAGGAGACAGAGACCCAGGTTCAAAGTCTTCCTGCTGGCACTCACCAGGTGCCTCCCCTGGCCAGACGATGTGTTGGTTTCTCGGCACTGGTTTCCTCAGCTACACGAGTTTGGGCGCTGGAGTTTCTTCCAGCAGCCGTCGCCTCTCATTCTACAGCGGGCCCCACCGCTCGGCCTGGCAACTGCCACGTCCTCTTCCCACCACTCCCTGGACCCTGCTGCGGCTGGACCGCGGCAGGCCATCAGCAATCTAGTCTCCATTCCAAAGTGTTCTATCAATGCACTCATTCCGTACGGAGCCACTTGGGGCTGGCTTTTCCCACGCAGCACAGCTCCCCGCGAAGACGGTGTTGTGTGCATCAGTAGTTTGTTCTTTTCTAGCTGCTGAGCAGTACCCACGGAATGGCCAGCCCAATCTGTTTCCCGCACCAGCTGAAGAACCGCTGGGTGGTTTGCAGCTCAGGGCCCTTCGGAATAAAGCCGTTACGAAGACTTGTGGATAGGTTTTGTGTGAAGACGAGTTTTCTCTTCGTGGGACTGATGCCGGGGAGCGGACTGCGGGCTGAAGGGGAGGTGTGTGCGTAGTGCTCTGGGTTTCCAGCGAGGCTGGGCCAGCAGATGTGTTTTCGAAGGTTCCTCAGGCGATGCTGATACCCAGCCAGGTGGAGAAGAGAGCCACCAGGTCCCATTTATTCTAAAAGGATCTCATGACAAGTGTATTATTCATTGATTTGACAGAGAGAAACACTGACTTGTCCCACTGATTTGTGCACTCAGTGGTGATCCTCATGTGTGTCCGCACCAGGGACTGAACCCGCAACCATGGTGCATGGGGGTGACGCTCTAAGCAGCTGAGCCACACGGCCAGGGCTCTAAAAGGTCTTTGGAAAAACTATGAATCCCCTCTAATCTGACATCTGAGCCTTCCCTAGGCCACAGGTCCCGAACAATACTGCAGGTGCTGCAGGCAGCTTTAGTTACACCTCCATCGCAAAACTGGCACCGCAGGGTTCGCCCCTTCATTTTGGTGGGAAATGCCTACTCTGTCATCTGGTTGCCTAAGTCAATGTCAGACCAACCAGTCACATCACACTTTGCCAAGGAGAACACCTAGCTTCCTTTTCCAACTCACACCTGTGTTCATACGCACCCACCTGACTACCACTTACTTCTAAATTACAGCCCTAAAATGGATGGGGGGATGGAGGGGGAGGCAGTGAAGCCATGAGCCTCTGCCACGAGTCGTTACCTGCATAAAATCAGTATTGGATCCTGTCCAATCCTCACAGTATTTCTTACCAAGACTCTCATGTGTTGTGACCTTGGGACTCCTCACCCGGACACTGAACTCATCCCCCCACCGAGGGTTGGGACAGTTTTACCAGCCCTGGGGACGCGCTACGTGAAAAGAGCAGCGAAAGGGGAAAGGCACCACGCCTGCAGCACAGACGCGCCTGCAGCACAGACGCGCCTGCAGCACAGACGCGCGTCTCAGAGACCTCCCCGCTGGAGGGGCAGGAGCACAGAAGTGAAGAGCTGGGCAGGGCTGCTGCACACTGCTGGGGACCACCGAGCCCCGGCTGGGTCTTCGTCCACCCCAGCGTGAAGAGGGCTGCTTGACCATGTCTGGATTTGCTTGACCCGCTTTGTAAAAGGCCAACCCTGCCCCTGCAGCCCTGCCACCTCCCTCCCTTCGTGCAGTGAAAGCACCGGTGCCCTTGGGACTCACTCTGCTTCCCACCCAAGCAGGGGCTCCGGGACCAGCACCTGAGCCAGCCAGCGGGAGCGGGAAGCCAGCCTCTCACCACTGCCCAGCACAGGTGCCTCCCGCCCCTTCTCCCTCTTGGAAGGTCTGGAGTTTTGCAGAGTCTTCCCTCCTCACTCCTTTCCATTCCTCGTCTCTGCCCTACGCCACACGGGCTGAAACAGGACCTGGAAAGGGCCGCAGAAACACTCCATCCCAATTTTCCTGTAAATAATTAATTTGACGGTACACCCAAGAACTCTTCTTCCTTCACCCCACGACACCACTCAGATAGGACTGGAAGGTGTGGTACTGTCTAAAGACGGACTGCATCGATTCGAAGGCCAGCTGGCACACAAGGCAGGCATGTTTTCAAAGTCGCTCACATACTGCCCCCCGACCCCTTGCCCCAGCAATGGCAGAAACAGTGTATATTCGCCCAAGTTCTGGTTTGGTGCTGCTTCTTACAGGGAGGGGAGAGGGAGGTCTGCTCCACCCAACTCAGGAGCCCAAGAGGCTGTAATTACCAAAATTCCACCAGGAGGGAACCTGGAGAGGATGCTCTCACTGCCCCTGGACACGCGAAGGGGACGGGGATCAGAGGGGCTCTCCCACCTGTCAGCCAACCCTGGGCTAAGCATTAGAAATCGCTGGTTCTCTCAGTAGCCACAGCAGTCAGAGTGGGATCGGAGACAGGGAGACCTGTTCCTGGAGAGCTGGGCTGGAGGAACCCTCTACACTCCTCCCTCACTGAAGACAGAAAGTGTTCTTGTGAGCCCTCTGGCAAGGCTGACTGGAGATCAGATGCTGGCAAACCGGGCCGGAGGGCCAGCTGCCTGTTCCTGCAAACGAGGACTTACCAGAGCACAGCCCTGTGAGTTTGTTTACGCGTGTCCCCGGTGGCTGTCAGGGCCCACAGAAGGGCTGAGTTGGTGGCACAGAGACCACGAAACCTGAAGGCCTGAAGTATTTCCCATATGGCCCTTTAAGAAGAAGGCTGCCAACGCCTGATTCTGATCCTGAAAGTCACAGTTCTGAACCACTTGGCTGTTGCTATTTTCTTCAATTTGAAGGTTATTTTTCAGGAAATTGTGTAAACATGGATCACGGGGTACCAAGAAGGAAAACAGCACACCCAGCATTTGGTCCCTTGCCCTGTAAGGCGGGAGGGAAGGAGAACAGCCTTTTGGCCAGACACGGCGCACCCTGCTATCCACCCTCAGGGACGAGCAGGCCACTTCAGAGGCTCGGAGCAGAGCGTGGTCACTCCCTGGTGACTGAGTGTGTGAAAACGAGAGGGAGGGAAGGGGGAGAAGAGCAGGAGGCGAGAGGAGACGAAGGGGCAGGTGGCCCCTGAGTGAGGCACTGGAGAGGTCAAAGAGGAGCATGAGGGTGGGCCTCCCGGAGGTCTGTCCATCAATTCTGAGGCCGATGGGCTGAGCAAGGATCAGCCAGGTAAGGAGCCGGGATGGGGGCCACGTTTCTGGAAGAGCAAAGAGAAGAATCAGAGGACCGGGTGGCTGCAGAAAGGAGGGGTAAGAGCAGAAGGGCGGGCAGCCGACACCAGCCGACGCCTCCCCGGTTACTGGAACCTGCAGCCGGTCTCAGAGCAGAGGGACAGAACTGGTCGGACCGGCTCCCGCTGCGGCACGCATTAAGTACTGGACAGAAAGGTGCCACACCCCAGGCCAGCAGGGTGATTCCTGGACTGGAGGTTCTAACATCTCCAAGACTGTTACAAAGCGTGGGCGCCAGCAGTGAAGGTGCTAGGAGCTGAAGTCACGTGGCCCAGAGCTGGAGGGCTGAGCTCCACCCTCCTGCGGGGTTCCTGCGGGCTCCTGAACCTGCAATCCGACAGACCCCTCCAAACCAACTGCCAGGGAATAAACCCCTTTCTGGTCAGGAACCATTCTTTCCCCGCTCTGCCGCCTAGCACTTGTTCTAACCCTCCTAGTCATGCACTTGTTTGCATGTCTCAATGTCCCCAATAAACCCCATGTTAAAGTCCTTTCTGGTCACTGTAAGAGTGCAAGTACTTTTAAAGAGACCTAAGTAACACCTCCCCAAACTTCCAGGGGACTGAACTTTAATCTCCTAAAGGTTAAAGTACCCAGGTTCACAGCAGAGCTAGAAAGTTCACATTGCTAAAGAAGTGGTATGGTGAACTTCCGTCAAAAACACCCAAGCCAAACCAAATAGAGAACCACAGGCCTTTGGAAATCTTTGCTGCAAAGAAAAAAGCAACGGGACTCCTGCGTGTTGTCTGTCTGCGTTTCTGAACTTTTGTCTCACAAACAGCAAGGCTGCAGCCCCGGGTGCTGCCCAGTAAACACGGTCCTGACAAGATCTGCTGACTCGCATCCCAACTCAGGAGAACAGTCTGCCCAGGTAGCTCGGCCAGAAGGCAGCCGACAGGGGAGGCGTGGCAGGCCCCACCGCCCAGGTCCCCCTGGGCGCAACAGCAAGTCTCGGACTCTCCCAGAGAGACCGACTTGGAGAAAAACTGTGTGTGCAATTTAAGCACTGCTCAAAAAAAGAGGATTAACTTCATCCAACTGCACTGCAGAATGGAAAATGCCTACGGGGTGTTTCTCGTTCTTCAAACAGGCCTGGTATGGAAGACAAGGCACCCAAGGTGGCCGGGACCCAGAATGCCATCGAAAGGTTCCTTCTCAGGCCCTTCCTACTGGAGACAGGCTTACTGCTTAGGAGAAGGGAAAAGGAACGGATTTCATTTCTGTTTGTAAGGACACAGTCCCTGAAAGACAGACACACAAGACAAACAAATCACGGTTCTCAAAAAGGTAAAAGCACAAAATATGACACTAAAGTTTCAAGTGAGATTCTGGACTTAATGGTGAGGTACTGGCTACAGCTGCTAACCCCCTAGGTCTCTTTATTAATAAGTTCAGAACTTTTGCTAATTTCAAATGGATATGCAAAGGAATAATGGGAGAACAAAGTCTGCAAAATGGCAGCGGTTTCATCTACAAATATTTGGATATTCCCATGCAAAGGACACCGTGAATAGTATGCGCCGCGTGTAGTTTTGCACGTTGACAAAACAAGGCTGAGAGTTGTGAAATGCATTGACCTCGGTTTCCGGAAACCGTGGGCCAGAGACTCTGGCCATTAACAAGGAAAGTGTTCAGAGCCAGAAAACTTGGTGCTCCTTTCTCCTGAGGTCTCACCGGAAGAACAGAGGCGTAACTGCCCTAAACAGGTAAAAGCCCCCCATGAAGGCAGACACGTAGATAACGTCCTTAGCCGTACTCGGTCTAGGCCTCACCCCACCGGTCAAACACGCAGGGACTTTGGGCACCGTCTCGGAGCAGCATCCCGGGTGGCCGTCCCTGCTCTGACGGCCTGGAGTAGATGTTTGTGCGTGCAACCAGAGACGTAAACGGTTTCTTTACACGGGCAAGAAGGTTCACACCCAACAGCTAAACCTTCGAGACTTCACTGTGTGAATGTACACAATTATTCCAAAATGGTTCCCACACCTACAAGCAACGGCACTCTCATCTTTTAGAGTCCCTGCGGAGACCAGAGACACCGGCCATGCCAAATCGCATTTTTTTCCACGTATAGAAAAACATTCACTTTTTTTGGGAAAAGGAGATTACCTTGATTTTTTACCACATAATAATATACCAGAACCAGTGTCGCCCCAATAAATTCAATAAAAAGGAAAAAGTAATACATCACAAAAACACGCACATACGTTCACAGTGGGGACTTGCGGCTGGACGCGTACCCAGGCTGACGGGACAGGAAGCGAACACGCCGGTCCACCCACTACGTGAACACTCATGTGCCGTCTGGCCCGTTTCACAATCCCTTTCACACTTTGTGGAAGACAAGGTCAGATAAAGGAAGTCCAAGTTCTCACAGAGACACACGTTAACGGACACCTGCCAGGGTGCTGGTGAGAGGCACTTCTTACTGGTTTCAAATTTGGCGGAGGGCAAGGGATGCAGTATATAAATAAACCAACAAAATAATGAATGAGTGAATGAATGGAAGAAAGTGAGTGTTTCTAGAAAGCACCTGTTATCGACGGGGACAGTGAAAACCAGCAGAGAGGCTGCAGGAAGGCCACTACCCCGACTCCCGTCTTTGAGCTCAGAGCTACGCACCAAAACCGAGCTGCTCTTCGGGGAGAAGTGGGAACTTGGGCTGCTACTCGTGTACCAGAGTGACAGAGGGCTAGGTCCAGCCAACCGGCCCATTACTTCCCAGCTGATGCCCAAAGGCCCAGTCTTTCCCTGCCAGCCCGCTAAGATGCTCCCTGTAGTAGCGCAGCAGATAGGAACTCAAGTGCAGGAGAACGGCCGAGAACACCACCCTGAGCAGCCCCCCAAACCACCCCCCTCAGACTGATGCAGGGGAGGGCTGTTTGGGAAGTGGCTGACACACCCTGCTCGGCCGACAGGCTCGCTGCCACAGAGAAGGCCAGGCCGCTCGCAACGACTTACCTCCGTCATCCAAGGGCCGTTTCTGCACTCCGTACCCGTACACCGAGGGGTCCACCAGAGGCGCCGAATTATTCAAGTGAGGAAGGGAGTCAATTTTAGCAGTGATCTACAGAGAGAAGCAGATTTCGACATCAGGAACAAGTCAGGGCCCCACCCGAGGGAGGGAGATGAGAGCCCCCTTGAAGGGCTGTTACCCACTTTTCCCCCAACCTCAGTGACTGGCCAGCCAGGCTGTGGTCGGAGTTCTCTCTGGGTCTTAATGTGTCTCTAGAAATAGAACAGTTCCAAAAATGCGTTGGTCTTTTACCAACAAATCAGTATTTTTAAGTCATCACTTAAAATGCAGGTATACTGCATTTGAAGAAAAACACCAGGCTGACACTGTAAAAACACAGCTCCAAAGGATTTAGCACAGGATTCCCTTAGAAGCCAAATTCCCCGACATTCACGAGGCTGTGTTTGCTCAAAGGCAACAACTCTGTAGGGCTGCATCGTCTTACTAACCCAGGGTCAAGCTGCTCCTGGCTGCCAGTGTCTGCACAGCGGGGCCGAGGAGCCTGTGCCCAGGTGGCGCGGCAGGAGCCCTGCCCTGGAGCGAGCGGGAGCCTCTCTAAGAGACCCTCCATTCATACTGTCAGTTACTGTTCATACTCACTGTCAGTTACTACGGAAAAACTCTCCCCCAAAACAAATGCTATGTAGAACTTCTTACTTATCTGCTTTGTTCTCACTGGGGAATTAAATGTGACCTTCATATAAATCAACACTCTGATTTAATCAAAAGCAAAGTCTCTGATGGTAGTTCTGAGTTTGTCCCAATTTTCCCAAAAGTCTGAGACCTTCTGGGACCAACACAATGACAGATTACCTTGAACAACCAACCAAAGATAATCTTGAAAACCCACAGCAAGATTTAAATGCCAGGTACCCTCGGGCCCGGGCCCGGGCCCGTCCCTTCCTTTTACTGGTTCTGTGACGTGGGGCAAGTCCCTTTCTTCTCTACCTACAATCCTCCAGATGTGATACCACCTGGTTCACAGTCTCTGAAAAGAGAAGGGCTGTGTGCACTGAGAGGCACTTCCCAAAGACCAGGGCTGCAAAACCAGGCAATTCGCCGAGGAAATGTTGGTCGCCTACTGTGTGCTGGGCTGTTCCAGGCACCAGGGCGCCTGTGGTGAACAAGAGTAATCAAACCCTGACTCTCTGGAGTCAGCAATTGCCAGGGAGTCACAGGTACACGATAAAGCGATCATTTCAGCTGGGAGCAAGCATGATGCTGGTGACAGAAGATGAGGACATGCAGAGTGCGCTCAGGAGAGCCACTTCGAGGCGACATGTAACTGGGGACCTAAGTGAGGAGCAGGAGCTGGCCCTGCAAAACGTGAGAATGCGCTGTCCAGGCAGAAGAGGTCTGTATAAAGGCCCTGCGGTGGGAGCAAGCTCAGCAGGGGTGAGCCTGACAGAGAGGGGCTAACATCACTGGAATGGGAGGAATAGATGTGTTCTAAGGCGGGGGGCGGGGGGAGCGGGGCGGGGGAAGCAAGGGCCTGTTGGCCTGCTCACACAGGGCTCTACAGGTCATGGAAAGGGGCTTGGCGTTTGCAGAAACGGTGATTGGATGCAACCACAAAATTTATTAAGGGAAGTGATGTGCTGACTTTTTTTAAAAGATTTTATTTATCTTTAGAGGGGAAGGGGAGAGGGAGAGAAGTATCAAAGTATGGTTGCCTCTCGTTCGTCCCCTGCTGGGAACTGGCCTGCAACCCAGGCATGTGCCCTGACTGGGAACCGAACCACGATCCTCTGGTTCGCAGGCCCGCGCTCAATCCACTGAGCTACACCAGCCAGGGCTGACTCGTTTTTGAAGGTCTCCTTGGACGAGGCAAACAGGGGACCAGAGCAGGAAGGCCGTTTAGGTGTTCTAGATCTGGGGGGGCCAACTGTGCTCCATGAATTGCCTGCTTTTCTAAGGAAAGCTTGATTAGAGAGAGCCACGCCCACTCATTATCGTTAAGGAGTTGCACAGGGGCCATGTAAGGTGCACACGAATTTACTACTTGGACCTTTAAAGAAAAAGTCTGCCGATCCCTGTCTAGGCTAGAGATGACAGGTGGCTTAGATAGCTGCTTGTTTAAAAATGTTATTTTAGGTAAATACTTAAAATACTAAGCTAGACTGCTGACAAAACCTCCCACCTCCTATATCCAAATAAATCTCCCAGGGCAAGTGGTCATTTGCTCTTGAACAAAATGCCGTATACAACTTGCCTAAAATCATCTTACCACCCACTTGCAACCTTGCTCCCCACGCTTGTTTTGGATAAGCTGGCAGAGGGTAGCTCCTTACTAAAGATGCAAAAGGGCTCAGCTGGTAAAGCAGGTGGGTGAAGAAGCGGAGACTCTTTTGTCTACCCCGACGAACTGACTAGCAATGAACTGACTGGAGGGTATGAGGGCTCCCGAGATTACCAGCCTCGTTGTTTTAAGGACACACCAAAACATACTCAGGAAGACAGTGACAACGACCCTGAAAGGGCATGACTACCGGTGGAGCGCCCGACAGTGTGCAGGGAGGGGCCTCAGACATTAGGCCCCTCCCTGCTCCTTTCCCATGATGCCTCTGTCTTGGCTTCCAGACCTTTTGCCTTCCTGCCAAGGTAGCTAGAATGTTACTCCTGAGGCCATGGCCCTCCTTGTCTTCCCCCAAAGCCTACGTGCTAAAGGTGTTACAATAGTTTCCTGCTCCCAAAGTTGACTGTATCAGTAACGTAGCAGTAAGTGTCCTTCCAGAATGACCGAAGCTTTCACTTTTGTTCTTCAATCATGCTTGCTTCGGGTAGCTGCAATTCGGGAAATTTCCGATAGTGGGTAAGAGGTGTGGCCCTGCAGTCAACAGGCTGCATTTAAACCATGGCTGGTTAAATGTCAGCTGCAAGTTCAACATTAACACTACACAACTGTGCCATACTTCACACTGGTACTACATTCTATAATACACCATAAAAAACAATGTAATCCTCCCCTTATACTAATGTAAACTAATTCCAAGAAATGATACTGTCTACTAAAATCACCAGTTGAAATTTAACGAGTGCTTACTATGTGCTAGGCACCCTGCTAGGAGATTTATTACTTACTGTCCAAGCTTGAGGACATTTCCACTGCTTTTCAGAGAGAGAGGAAGGGAGAGAGGGAAATGCTGATGCGAGAGAAGCGTCAGCTGGTTGCCTCCTGTGTGCTCCCTGACCAGGAACCAAACCCACGACCTTTCGGTTACAGGATGACGCTCCAACCAACTGAGCCACACAGGCCAGAGCAACTGCTAGCATTTTAAACATGGTGTCTCATTGACTCCTTACAATGATTCTCTAGGAGGCTGGTATTATCATTCCCATTTTTAAAAAGATTTTATTTATTTATCTTTAGAGGGGAAGGGAAGGAGAGAAATATCAATGTATGGTTGCCTCTTGTGTGTCCCCTGCTGGGAACTGGCCTGCAACCCAGGCATGTGCCCTGACTGGGAATCGAACCTCGATTGTGTGGTTCGCAGGCCCGCACTCAATCCACTGAGCTACACCAGCCAGGGCCATTCCCATTTTTAAGATAAGGAAAAGTGAGGCTCAGAGAACCTGAGTGGCCTGTCTAGTCACACATCTCATAAATGGCAAAAAACGGTGTCTAAGCCCAGGACTGCCTGACTCAAGTGTACAATCAGAGCACTGGGCGACCTCCCTTTCCTCCACCTAATACTTCCTCGAACATACTTCGCTTCTGGAGGACTTAAAACCTAGCGATTTACAGTACACCTCACACTGCGACTAACCATTCTGAACAGCAGCTGCTTAAGAGAAGTAGGGCACGTTCTCAAGTTAATGGCATAGGCCACTGAAGCCAGAATATTCCAACAAAACCAAGGCTGCTCCAGTCATCTGAAAGCATGACCTTAAGCCCGGGCCAGGTAACTCAAGTTGTTTAGAGCATCACCCTGAACACCAAGGTTGTAGGTTCAATCCCTGGTCAAGGAACATACAAGAATCAGCCAATAAATTCGTTAAGTGGGACAACAAATCAACGTTTCTTCCCCCACTTTTCCTATCTCTAAAATCAATAAACTAAAAAATGATTTTTAAATAAATGAAAGTAGGACCTTAAGGGGACTGTGCTACTAATTTCCTACCGCTTCAGCTACTTTTCCCTTTGGGGGCACATGGGGAAGAGAATGGGTTATCTCACTACCTGTGCTATTTTAAGCATGGTAAGAGATGAAATATAACTCAATGTGATACACTGAATTAACCCCCACTGCCAGTAGTCAGAGGGAATGGGGAAGATAGGAGCACTGGATCGGGAGTCAGGCAAGAGTCTGGTTTTCCAGCCAGCTCTTCAGTGTAGGACCTTGGACGAGACCCTCAGTGGCTTTGCTCCTTGGTGAACACACCACACAGGTGATTTTGGGAGGTGCATAGATGAATATGTACATTTCTTAGTTAGCTTCAATGCAGGGCAAAGTTTTTCATTTATGTTAATAATTTAGTTCCCCTTTGAAAAACATTTCGAATACATCTAAATTTTAAAATGACTAAATGAGTTTTGTGATATGGCAAAAATCACAACGGTGGTACACAAATTACTTAAGTACATAAACATGGCAATCAATTATTCCCAGAGCACCTAAAGGAGTGCTGTGGGAATAATTAATTCTCTGATGACAGGCTGTAGTTCATCCCGTAAATCCAAATGAGAGGCTGTGACCACTTCCACTCCATGCGTGTCAGAACTTTATACTACATGGAAGCAGGCGGTGCCATCGAGCCATCCACGGACTGTGTCCATGCTATAAACAGAGCTACTGCTGATTTTCATGTGTCCAGCACATAGAGGTGAAAGCTCACTCCACCCAGGAAGCAGGGGCCCAACCTGCGTCCCCAGGACCCCTGCTCCACCGTGTCCCCCGAGGGGCCTTGCCTGGGCCCGAGGATGCAACAGGCTGGACTGTGTGTGGCCAGAGCAGCCACGCTGTGGCTGAGGGAGGCCCCGGAGGGCAGTGTCTGGAGTCCCAGAGTGCGGGGCAAATCCTGGTCCTGCATCCCACCACCTGGCAGGCTACAGTGACGGGGCAGTAAATCCCGCCTACTGCGCACTCCCCGAAAGCCTGATGGCGCCCTCACAGCGGCCTTGGAAAGTGGCTGCTGTGGTTGCACTGCACCCAAGGGGACACCAAGGTGAGCACAGCACCCAGAACAATGCCAGGCACATGTAAGAGACCAGAGATGTTTGCTGCTCCAACCTTTAACTGAGGAGTAACAGAACAGAAAAGCGCCTGGACACGTGTGCAGCTTCACAGATGAAAACGCCTGAGCCCAAGCGCCCAGGTGAGAAATGGAACATCACTACCCCCCGCCTCCCAAGCCTGCCTCGGGCCCCTTCTGGACCTGCCCCTCCCCCCACCTCCCAACAGTAGCCTCCCAACCTCTAGTATTAGCTACTACTTTTTAAGAAAAATACCCCTACCCTCAAGATCTCCATCTTACACGAGGAAACTGATGCTTAAGGAAGGCAGGTAACTCACCTGTGACTAAGCTGGTAATGGTAGAACCAGAACGTGAACTCACATAGTCTGATTCCAAACTCTTAAAAACTGCTTCACTATACTGGCCCCTGGAATTGTATGGCCAGCAAATGAGAGAACACACCTGAAAGTTCTTGCCCGGCACTGTATAACGTGGGCTCAACTAACGGTCGCCACGGTCACCATGAGGGATGGGCCCCGACCGATGCTGCTATTTCCTGGCATTAGCCAAAGCAAGGAATTCTACATGCCAATCGAACACGATAGCAGCTCTTCGCAGTAGCTTTTCCTGACAACTTCACAACACCCACATTTGGGAAGAATTAAATGCTCCCTAAGAAAGGTATCAGTCACCCCGTCTCCTCACTACAGGGAGCTCTTCGAAGGATGGCCCTGTCTTAATCACCTTGGTACCCCGGGGGCACGGATTCCTCAACTGGGAGCTCCAGGGCTCAGCTTCGGAACCTCTTGAATTTATATACAAAACTATTAAATATTTCTGGGGAAAAGTTCTCAGTTTCTGAGAGTCTTTAAAAGGTCTATGTTCCAAAGAGTTCAAGAACCTCCCTGACACACAAAGAAATGCCGGCACATAGAAGGCACTCGTTACGCGTCTGCGGTATTTAAAGCGAACACGCAGAGAAGCCCATCTGCAGGCCAAATGCTAAGATGAGCAGCAGAGGCTGGGAGTGGAAACTGTTCCAGTGGGGGTCCCCCCCCCGAAGGCCCTAAAGATGACCAGCCTGCCCCTGCATTCCATCCCCCTCCACCAGCAGGCCTCCAATGGTCTGCTCCACGATCCTGCTGGTATCTCCCTGAAATAGGAAACCACCCACCCACTCACCTCTGCAAAGGAGCCAAGTCCTCCTCGAAACGCGGAGCTCGTGGTGCGAGGACTGCGCACGCTACTCACGTGCCTTTGAGAAAACTGCTGTCTCTCCCTTTGGCTCACTGTCCAAATACAACAGAAGTATAACCCTTGTCCTGAACATTGCACCTGGTTATTGTGAGAATTTAATCCCCAGCAAGACAAAACCAGCTGCAAACTTGTCTTACTTATCTTTGCACCGCCTCCACATCCAGCAAGAAGCCTTAGACTCCACAGATCCTCAAATAATGGCAGGTAATCTGAATCACATCACTACTCCCATTAATGCTGCTCAGCCTTGCAAGTGATTTGCTATCATCTGGTATTGCGAACAAGGGCAGTTCATGCCTCCAAAAGACATACTATTCTTTCTCAAGTGTCTTAATAGCAAAACTGAAAACGCAAAACACTTTCAAGAGGGATGGTTCTTCAGAGCGACAGGACTGCAGAGAAAGGCTGGGGAGAGGGGAGTCCGAACAGACACCCAACACAGCACAGGCCGCACTCAACGTCGTCAGAGGGTTGTTGAACTGCGGTGAAACAACATATAAAGAAACACATTTTTCCATAGGCTAATTGGTAGAAATAAGAGTTAAATTCCTATGGCATCTCATCATTACAAGAAAGCACGGAATGAAAAGACATTTTTTGAGGACCTGCTGTGTAACATAAAGCAGAAAAGCCAAAGTAATGTGGCCATTTTTTTTCAAATTCAGCTAGATGAAAGCTCTGAATATTCATGGGCTTGAAGGGCCACTCAGATTATCCAGCTCCACATTTCCCCAAGTTGGGCCCACAGAATGGGGTGTGGTTTTACGAACAGAGGGCACGAAGGAGCCCAACTTCAGGATACTTACTAGGCCCTTCCTTCCCAAACCACCGTGGGCCTTCATGCACGAGAGCGAATGAAAGGCAACGAGAAGTCTTGCGGGAAAGAAGCTGATTCACCTTTATTTAACCCTGTAGCCTCCTGACTTACCTGTCCATGAGCCCCTTCCCTGGATATAAGAATGATATAAGGAAGTAAGGATGACATAAGGACGATGTAAGTATTAAAAACTGGCGCATCAAATGTTGGGAAAGGCTAACTGACTCCAAGGTCACGTAGCTGCTTGTGGACTTAGATTGCCCAACTCGCCATCCAGAGTTTTTCCCACTATAAACTGCAAATGAAAACCAGTGGTGATGAGCTCACACCTTGAAAAAGGATGAGGAAAAAGGCCGTTGACCAGGCATCCCAATGGGCAGCATGAACAGGAGCCAAGTGTGGGAAGGAAGGCAACTGGAGACACAGCCCCCACCCCCCTCCCCCCGACAAAAGGGCTGAGCCCACCTGGCTCCAGCCGATGTCGCCACCGCAAAATGCAGGGACAGTATGGCCAGATCTTCCCCAGAGAGGGCAGAAATCTCCATTTGTACGTGAATTCATGCTGGTTGCTGAGTGGCGGCATCGTGCAGGTCAAACACAGCAGGCCTGCAGGCCCACCGTGCGCCCGCCCCAGCCTTCGGGCCCCCCTTCGAGAACTCTGCCCTACACAAACTTCTATCCACAAACAACTGGGACCTCAGAGAAAACCAAAATTTGATGACACACACCCGATTCCGAGAGGAGAGAGAAGTCTGAGAGCAGACACTGTCCACTTAGTGTGGAGTCGGCACTGCTGTTCAAATGGGAGACCCCACCACAAGGACTCGCTCTCTGCAGGGCACCTCCCAGGTCCCCGGTTTCCTGTAGACAGTGGTTATCTTCACGTGTCTGACAGCTAACACGAAGGTACACGCAAGACTGCGTGCCCGGTAAAGTGACCCGCGCTACCCAACCACCGGCCTCAGTGGAGCAGAACTCACAGTGACAGAGTGGTCAGCACACCTGGCTCCCCACGTCAGGAACCCCGTATGTTCCTCAAGCACAGGCACAGTCTCTCAGGGGGCACCCAGTGGCTGATGAACACAGGGTTCTCCTTCTAATGGTGGATGCACGTTCTCTCAAAGGGACTCTGCTGCCCATACAGCGCTCCTGCCAAACCGCCCACTGGTCAGGCTCAGTGTGAGACAGTAGCCCTGGGAGGCATTTCCTGGAGCACTGTGGAGTTTCTGAGGACTCGCACTGCTCAGTACTTTTTTAAAATAAGTGCTGGTAAAAAACAGGCTTGAACGTTACTTTCTACTGACTCTGCAGTGGCCTGACCACAAGCCACTGTAGAATGGGTGCAGAATCCACTTGAGCATTATGGGGCTAGAATACTATAGAGGTATGCAACACAGAGGCACTGACTGGGGCTAAATCAGAAGTCCTAAAAAAGCAGCAATTTGTCCAGAGAATCTCTTCTATTTAGTCAGTGACTGGCCGACAGCTGGTCCAGTTTAGGGAGGCTGCTGGGAGTCTGTAAGACACCGCGGTGTCACACTGTCTTGTTCACAGGCAAATGTGTGTGCACCTGACGGTGGAGGCCACTAAACAGCCAGCAGTGGGCTTTCTGGACACACTTTGGGACGCTCCGAAAACTAAATAAAACATTTTTATCTGTTCACCCGTAATCTCTCTGAGGTCCCCCTATAACCCAGACAGACAGGGCAGAGGTGCAGTGTAGCCACAGAACAGGATGCCCTCTTTCGGCTTTGGGTCCACGTCCCACTCTAATTAGGATCCTGCCCTCTCCAAACAAGTAGAAAAAATAGCCCTTTATTACTGCGAACCTGCCAACGACTGGAGCACTGAACGCAGTGGTTGTTTGGCAGTATTAGATACTCATCAATGGCACTGAATCAGATCACATTTCTATACTTGTGTACTTCCCTCCGGGATGGCTGGATTACCCACTGTGCCAAACACTCACAGCAACAATTGGTTCCCCTTGCTGGAAAAAGTTCAAAGGCTATATATATACCAGGAGGCTTCTAGATGCCAGCAGGGAAGTTGAGTAGATTAGGTGCTCGACTCCAAACACCAGACAGAACAGAAACTGCAGGTTCAAATCCCAGCAGGGTCAACTCAGATGCTACTATGATTTTCTAGGTAAAGTGAGCACCGGAGCGCCTCCTGCTCCGTGACAAACGTTCGAGGGCCCTGTGGACCGCTGATGATGTTTACAAGGGCCCAGAAGGAGGAGCTCCGCAAGCATTTCAACAAACACAGTCTTTACTTGCAGGTACTGTTGGGGAAAACCACATCTTTGCATCTTTGCAACGTGCTGTGTTGACAGTGTCAAGGTACAGAACCACCATCGTCCAGATGCCCGAAGGACACGAGATCCTTTCAGGCAAGTCTGACTATAAGCACACATTGTTTTACATTTCTACCACTGCGTTCTTGCCCAATGCAAATCTATAAAGAAACCTAAAATTACCCACAAACCTGTTTGCTTTCTTTAGTTTATAAAGGCCATCAAATCCTTGGAGACAGTATCGACCTCCAGCAGTTAACATTCAGAAGCAATACACTCACAGCAGTGTCTCCACTGGGCTTATTACCGCTCCAGTCAATGGTGCGTTTCAGAGCTGGGAACGTTTCCAATGAAGTTTTCTCTGCTAGTAGCAAACACCACTGCTTCCACAATCCACATTAGGTCAGCATTTAACAGAGGGTCTCCCTCCCTCTCGATCAGGTTGTCCAAGAATACGAGCTCAGCCACTGGCTCAAGAGAAGCAGAAAGTCTTCTCAATGGTTCAAAATTCATTTTACGTGCAACTACAGGCCTTCTGCAAACTGAGGCTCTGAGCTCTTTAGGGCAGTGGCTATAATTCTTCCCGGGTACAGGAGGCCAACAGGGTGATGGTCACACATCAGCACAGAGTGAAAGCCATTACATATTAGTAGCCAGTGAGAAACAAGGTTCAGGACCCTGCAGAGTAGAGGAGAGCAGTGTAACACGCCGGCAAGCAGGGTGCTGGAAGGGGAGCTGGATGGCACGTTCATCCATGACAGCACTGGCCGGCTCTGGAGTCTAAGGAAGATGGATGCTCACTACTGTATGGTCGGTGCCTAGGCAGTAAGTAACAAGTCACCGGATAAAAGTTTAGGTGGAACCACAGGTTTGGAAAGTTCTGGGATCCAACATAATGTCTACAGGAGCGTCAGTGTTAAAATGAAAAGTCAGTGTCTGGGAAACAGGTAGGGTTCCCTCCCCTGGAATACTGGAAAGAGATGGAAAAGACCGTATCTTCACGTGACCGAGTGGATCTTCTAATACAATCCTGTGGCTCTCTGTTAGGAATCAAGCAGTAATTAGTTACAGCCCAACTTTTAAAATATCAGTTAGCACGCCTACAATTACACAGGAAGAGATGAGGAACACGACGCTGGGCAGAAGCTGCAGTGGTCAAGCTGGCTTGTCCATGAGCTACACGCACAGCACAGAGATGTGTTCTGTTCAAAGCACTGTGTCAGAAGCCCCATATGGCAGGTCCCATGTTCATTCTCCGGGGAAGTTTGTAAACCCTTAAAAATCAGTTTATTTATGTCTGACAAAATGCACGACATTGTCAGTCAATTTTCACTGCTGGAATGAGTCCACATCACGCTCTCCCTGCAAAACTCTTGCCCATAAGGAACCTCTATGTCTTATGGACCACCCACAACTCCTTAACCTTTTCCTCTCTCGCCTCTCCAAGAGCACCCTCAAAAGTAAAAACCCTCGGACCCCTCCACTCCACCCTCGAAATACAGAAAAGTCCAAAGACTATGTTTCCCAAGTTTTACGGAGCTGCTGGGCTTCAGATAGCAGCCTCCTGTCTATCTATACTCGGGTCCTCCCCGTGAGCTCCCGTCCCCTCCCCTTGCGAACCTCAGAACCCCACGCTCCCTGGCTGCCCTGAAAGTCCAGCTCCGGCCGCAGGCGATAGGGCCAGGCGTTTCGGGCAACCCTGTCCCAGCAGCTGCATGCACCTGGGAGACCCGCCCGACAGGCTGGGCCTGGGCCTCGTGGAGGCACCTCAGCTCTCGGTCCGCCCCGGCTGCAGGAGCCCCCAGGAACCGCCATACCCGGCTGAGGCGTCAGCCCGAGCTGCCTCCAGACCCCAGGCCAGACCCCCTCCTCCCCACCGGGCTCGGCCCGGCCCCTCCTCGGGCTCCGGTGCTCCCGCCAGCCGGCCACGCCCGTACCTGCCGGACCCGGTGCAGGGCGTCCACGAAGCCCTCGGCCTTCATCCCCACCGGAGCGCTCTGCCCCTGCACCAGCTCCGCCATTACCGCCCCCGCCGCCGCTCCGCTGCCCCGTCCGGCCTCCCCCTCCGTTTGGGGACCCGTAGCCGGAAAAGGAAAGTCGCCCCACTTCCGGCGGAAGGGAAGACGGGACACTGGACGCGAGAGGAGCCGCGTTTGCGAGCGAGTCAGAACACGTGACCGCGGTCCGGCCGGAAGTTGGGGGCGGGGCTGCCGCGGGAGGCCGCCGTCTGGTCTCGAAGCACCGGTCGCGGCCCCGCCCATCCCAGACGTGATTTGGTCCAGGTTGGTCGGTGATGCGGGGGTGTCAGGCTCTTGAGGCTCGAATGTGGTGTCCGACTGTCGGCTTTTTGGAAATCGAGGAGTGACGTGGCTCTCCCCAAAGAGCACCCGAGCACTGCGGGTTCCCTGAGAGCCTGACGCTGGCAGCCCACCCAGAAATGGCTATTGGTTTGGAAGATTGGGACGGAGCGCTTTGAAATGGCACCATGAGGACCCAAAGGGAGGCCGGAGGGCAACGGACAACACTGCCAAAATCAGTGCTCCTCGGTGGCAGGGCGTCCCTGGCCCGAGTTCTTGCACCGTGATCAGTTTGCTTGAGGATGGGCTAACGGCACACCTGGGGTTGCCTAGCGACACAGCTCAGGAAGGACGCTCCCACTGGAGAACCATCTTGGCATCCTCTTACAATCCCCCTGGGACTCCGAGGAAGCAGGAAATACCAGGGGACCACCTTTGCTTCCATTCCTGCTAAGTCAAAACCGACCGTAATGCCAGAGGGCTTCTTGGAATGCTTAACTTTTTAAGAAATGGTAGTGACCGAGTATAGACATTTCAAAGCAAGGGAAGGAATCTTAGTGTTGCTACACACTTGAGCCTTTGAGGTGGATCTTAGAAATGAGCTCACAAAGCACCCAGAAAAGAAACAAGGCTTAGGGGCTTCTGAAACACGTCTTGTTGGAGGCAAGTGTGATGCCAAGGAGTTGGGTTTTAGTGGGCGGTCATGCTGTCAAGCATTTTATGCCCAGCTTGAGGTTGGGAAGACAGATAAACTGGAAGAAAGGGAAATAAAGAAGTAAAACGCAGTGTGACTTCTCTTGGTCTCTTGTATCAGCACGGTAGGAGAGCTTTGGGTTTGGGGGGAAAGGTATGAAGAATAACGGCCCAGCAGTCAAGAGCAGTTCTTCATTGGTTAATGACTTCATTGGTTAGACTGTGAATTTCTTCCAAGCAGAGACTCTTCCCCCAGCCCCCAACCTGTATCCCTATAGTCTGGCACATAGTAGGTGTGTAGGAAACTGATATTGAATTCAATAATGCCAAATTAGGATAATTCCTAGTTAAGGGAAAATGAAAGGATTTGGCAAAATTGTAATATTGAAGATGATCACTTTCTGACAAAACTGTCTCACCCCATGTAGGAAAGCACAGAGTGGGCTGTGTGGCTGTCACTGTGCTGCCATAAGGCAGGAATGACACCTGCAAACCCATCTGTTCATGCCCCAGCCTGGGTGCGTTCAATGTTCTAACTTTGCTATGCTTGTAAAAATCAAGGCTATGACAGCCTTCCAGAACAGGGAAGGTTTCACTGACCCAATTTTAGTGATAACTTGTATTTTGAATATTTTTGAAAATCTCTGATATGTTTATTCATCAAATTTCAGCTGTTTCTCTCTGACTATAAAGAGTGAAAACAGGGCTGCTGGCTCGAATACAAAGTACATTGAAGTTTGGTCCAAAGACCACAGAATACCTAACTAGGAAGATGAGGTTCTGATTCTCCCTGTGTTACTGGTTGACCAACTTCGGGCAACTCACTATTTCTTGGGATACAGAAGAGGATGACCACGGCAGAGTCTTTCAAGTCCACTGTTAAATGTTCTACTAACACCCTGGACATCATTGTCTTCATGCTTATCACAACTGCCTTTAAATCCCCCTTGTAATTATTTGTTTACTGCCAGTCTGTCCCACTGGAATAAAACCTCTGCTGAGACAGGGGTGGGGGGGTGGGGGCTGTGCTGGCCGTCACCATGGCACCCACCAGCACCTGGCACAGTGCCTGGCATTTCATTGGCCCTCGTCCTGTTCATGAGAACTCTGCCCTCAAGATCTAATCACTCTCCCCAGGACTCACCTAACACCATTGGGCATCCGGATCTCAACATGTGGGTTTCGGTGGACGCAAACATTTAGCACACAGCAACTGTGGAGGGGTGTTTGTATGCTCTGGATATCTGATAAGATCCGTGATTTGCAAGAATTTTCTTTCAGTCTATAGCTTTCCATTCTTTTGAAAAGCGAACATTTTAAATTTTGATGGAACCCAATTTATTCTCTTGTAGACCATGCTTTTGGTGTTTCATCTAATGAGAGAACTGCCTAGTTCAAGGTCACAGACATTGCCTCCTGTTTTCTTCTAGGAGTTTTATTGTTTTAGGTTTTCCATTTAGGTCTGTGATTCATTCTGAGTGGATAAACTCACTTTATTTTCACGAGGATATTCATTTGGTTCACACTAACTGTGAAAGGATGAGCCTTTCTCCATGGAGTTGCCTTGTACTTTGGTCAGAAAATCAGCCACGCAGGCGCAGGTCTGCCTCTGCGCTCCCCGTCCACACCCGTGCCCGTCTTTCCTCCAACACCATGCCGTCTGGATCGCTGTAGAGTAAATCTTACAAGTAGGTGGTATGAGTCCTCCAACTTTATTCTTTGTCAAAATTATTTCGGCTATTTAAGTTCCCTTAGCTGAGCAAAACTATGGCTGTTGATATCTACAAAATAATCTTACCGAGGTAGTGTCGAATCTATAGATCAATCAGTTCAGGGGACAGTTCCTATCTTGGCAAGTCTTCCAACCCATTAACAGTATGTATCTCTGTATTTATTTTGGTATTCTTTGATTTCTTTCACCAGTGTTTTGTAGTTTTCAGGATAAAGATCCTGAATATATTTTTTTAGATGTAGACCTAAATTTTTCATGGTTTTTGTGTGTGTGTGTGTGTGTGTGTGTGCTATTGTAAATGGTATGCTTTAAAAATTTTGATTATCAGTTAGTTGTTCATTACTGGCATATAGAAATTGATTTTTATATTAAACTTTTATCCTTAAACTTTGTTAAACTCCTTACTTTTAAAGGTGTTGGTAGGGTAGATTTCGTGAGACATTTCCATGCTGGCAATCATGTCATCTGCAGATGGGGATCATTTTATTTCTTTCCCATTTGCACGTCTTTTACTCCTTTCCCTCGCCTCTTGCCTAGCTGGGCCTCCAGTGAAGTATCAGAGAGGCGTGGTGAGCGTGGACATCCTTGAAATGTCCCTGACCCCAGGGGGGTGGCATTCAGTCTTTCACCATCGTGAATGGCATTAGCTAAACATTTTTTGTAGACATCCTGCATCAAGTTGAGGAATACCCCTTCTATTCCTAATTAGCTGAAAATTGTTACCATGAATGAGGGCTGAATTTGGTCAAATGCTTTTCCATGTTATTGAGATATGATAAGGCTTAAAATGTTTTTAGTCTGTTCATGGGGTGAATGACATTGGTTGATTTTCAAATGCTGAATCAATCTTTCTTTCTCATGATAAACCCTCCTGAATCATGGTGTCTGTCCCTTTTGTTGAATTGTATACTTTTTGCTGGATTAGACTTGCTAATATTTTGTTGAGTGTTTTTGCATTGGTGAGGAATATTGGTCTATAGTTTTCTTTACTTGTAATATATGTGTCTGGCTTGGTATCAGGGTATTGCCGGCCTCACAAAATGATTAGTAGGTATTATTACCTTCTCTTCTGTTTTCTGGAAGAGTGTATGTGCAGTTGGTCTTATTACTTCCTTAAGTGTTTTGTAGAAATTGCTAATGAAGTCATCTGGGCCTAGAAAGCTTGCTTGTTTGTGTTTTTGTTGTTGTTGTTTGAGGGTTTTTACTATAAATTTAAAAACAAATCCAGTCTAACAATCTCTGCCTTTTTAAAAGATTTTATTTATTTATCTTTAGAGAGGAAGGGAAGGAGAGAAGGAGAGAAATATCAATGTATGGTTGCCTCTCATGAGTCCCCGCACTGGCCTGCAACCCAGGCATGTGCCCTGAGTGGGAATCGAACCGCGATCGTGTGGTTCACAGGCCTGAGCTCAATCCACTGAGCTGCACCAGCCAGGGCAATCTCTGCCTTTTAATTGGCATGTTTAAGCCAGTTGCATTGAATGTGATGATTGATTTGGTCTGACTTAGGGCTACCAATTTAGTGTTTGTTTACTCTTTGTCTCCTCTGTTTTTTGTCACCTTTTCCCTTTTCTGCCTTATTCTGGATTATTTGAAAAAATTTTTAGTTCTGCATTTTAATTTGCCTATTGGCTTTTTGGCTATAGTCTTTTTTGTTTCTTTTAATGGTTGCCCTCGTGTGTATAAGAATCAAGTGCTTTAATACAGGATGTAAACGGTATCAAGCTCTCTGTATCCTTCTGCAGTCTGGCTTCTTTTTTTTGCCCCACGTATATTTTTGAGGTTTATCTAAGTTCACAGATGTAGCCGTATTTCGGTTGCTTTCATTCCATCATTCCACTATCGCAGCCAGCCAGAAAGTATGTCTGCTTTCTCCTGTTCAGATTGTTTCTCCATTTAGATTGTTTCTAGTGTTTCTCTGATACAAATGTTACAGCAAATCTTGAGCTCGCCTCCTGGTGCTGAGCTCGCCTCCCGGTGTACTTGTGGGAGACTTGCTCATGGACGAGTTCCCGGAGTTGGGGTAGGGGGTGTGAAGTTTCCAGTGCGGGTGGGTGCAGGGTGCGGGGGCACGGGGTCGGAGGGGGGGATATGCCACATCAGTTCGCCAGAGAAGCCAATTGCTTTCTCTGGTTTCTAGGGTGGACAATATCTCCAAAGTGGGGCACCCATCCCCCTGCTGGAGATGTCTTCTTGTTCCTACTCCTCCTTGCTGGTAGAATTTTATGTTTTGAAATCTAATGAGTTAAAAATTTAAAAATAGCCCTGGCTGGTGCAGCTCAGTGGATTTAAGCTCAGGCCTGTGAACCACACGATCGTGGTTTGATTCCCACTCAGGGCACATGCCTGGGTTGCAGGCCAGTTCCCATCAGGGGACACATGAGAGGCAACCATACATTGACGTTTCTCTCCCTCTCTCCTTCCCTTCCCTTCCCCTCTAAAGATAAATAAATAAAACCTTTAAAAATTTTTAAAAATAAATATTAAAATGAAATTGCATACTGTGGTTACACACACACACACACACTACCGTTTTCACCATTTTTAAGTGTGCAGTTCAGTGGCACTAAGTGCATTTGTATTGCTCTGTGACCATCACCTCCATCCCTCTCCAGAACCCCTTCTTTCCAAACTGAAACTCTGTCCCATTAAAAACAGACTCCCTGTGCTCCCCTCTCCTGGGCCCTGGCACCCCACCCTCACCATTCTGTTTTCTGTCTCTGTGAACTTGACTCTCGAGGGCCTCAGAGCAGGGGACTTGCACACTAGTTATCCTTTTGTAACTGGCTAATTCCACTGAGCATAATGTCTTCAAGTTTCATTGTGCTGCAGCATGTTGGAATTTTCTTCCTTTTTAAGACTGAAGAATATTTCCTTGGATGAATAGACCATATTTTGTTTACGCATTTATTTGTTGGTGGACCCTTGGGTTGCTTCCACCTTTCAGCTGTTGTGAATAATGTTGCTAGAAGTGTGAGTGTACAAGTATTTCTCTATTTCAATAAAACTGAAATTTAATTTGTGCTCTTTTCATAGGATGAGCACATAGTTGCTCTCCCAGAAGGCAAGTCCCCTGAGGGCTTACCATCCCCCTTAGCACTTGGTACATAGTGAGTCCTCAGACAACAGTGATGGGGACCTTGATAGAGAGGGGAGGTCACAGTTCACCCTCCTCCGATCATGGTTATGATGTCAGATGGGCAGGTTTCTCTAGTTATTCACAGAGAGGTTCTGAGATAGAATCTCACCAAATGCTATGTCTCTCTAGCAACAGAAATTGTCCTATGGACCATGCTCCCCAAGCCAGACCTGACCATCTGGGGTGTTGTTCTTATCTACTTCTAGCAAAATAGTTTCCACTTGAGATAGGAAGAGCTTTTTCACCAAAGGAAGGGAGTCAAAGCATAGCACAGACAAGAACTAATCTTTGACCTTGGCTGTTCAAGATTTGCAGGTGCTTAGCTGAGTGCCGGGGAAGACAGGGTCTGCTGGATGGTGGAGGGAGAGGGTTTCCAAGGGGTGTCTGGAGAAATACTGTTTACCGAGTGCTCTCCCATCCTGAACACATGATATACATCATCTCATTTAATGGTGGTAACACTCCTAGGGGATGGGCACTGGCCTCCCCGTTCTGTGGATAAGAACAGTGACACTCAGATGGGTCCCTGGCCAGGTAGCCCAGCTGGTTGGAGTGTGGTCCTGATGTGCCAAGGTGGTGGGTTTGGGCCCAGTTGGGCCATATACAAAAAGCAACCAAAGAACACATGGATGAGTGGAACAGCGGATCGATATGCCTCTCTCTCTCTCTCTCTCTCTCTCGCCCCCTGCCCTGGCCCTTGTCTGTCTCCAATCAATAAATAAAAATTAAAAAAAACTCAGATGGATTGAGGAACCTACTACAGCCACCCAGTGCCCTTTATGGGATTGTGTAATTTTTCTGTCATTGTGTAACAAATAGCCACAAATTTAGCAGCTTAAAACTCATTTATTTCCCTGACTGGTGTAGCTCATTGGATTGAGCACGGGCCTGCAAACCAAAGGATCGTGGTTCGGTTCCCAGTCAGGTCACATGTGTGGGTTGCAGGCCAGTTCCTGGCAGGGAGCACATGAGAGGCAGCCATACATTGGTATTTCTCTCCCTCTCTCCTTCCCCTCTAAAGATAAATAAATATTTTTTAAAAATCTAAAAAAAACCCATCTATTATCTCCTGTAGGTCAGAACCAGGTCACAGTGCAGTACGGTCCTTACCAGAGGGAAGTGGGTACGGGGTGGGTAAGAGTAAAGGGGGATAAATGGTGGTGGAAAGAGAGATGAGTTAGGGTGGCGAACACACAATGCAATATACAGATGGTGTGGTACAGAATTGTACATGTGAAATCTACGTACTTTGATTAACCAATGCCACCCAATAAATTTAATTTAAAAAAAAAGAATCATGTCACAGTGTAGCTGGGCTGAAATCAAGGTATTCACTGGGGCTGAGCTTGGGGGGCCCAAGCTTGCATGGTGTTTGAATTCATTTCTGTATTGGTGTAGAGCTCACAGAGGCCAGCTGTTCATGACCCTAAGCAATGTCTCTCTGCTGAGTCATTCTCTTTTCGGGGTGCACCTAATCAGGTCAGGCCCACCCAGGGTATGCTCCCTTTGGATGAACACAAAATGAAGTCCAGACACTGGTAGCCTGATCACAGGGCTGCGACCCCGCCGCACCCACGGACCTCATCCACCTCCATGCAGGTGTCCGCACTAGAGAACAGAGGTTGTGCCATCTCGGCGTTCTGCTGCCCGCAGCAACCAATGGAAGCTGCTCTTCCATGTAGATAGGCGGGTCTGGGAGGAGTGGAGAGGGCGAGCAACCATTCAGTTTTGCCCGGAAAAGAAGGGTTTCTGGGGCTGGGGGACTTTTGGTGCTAAGATGAGGAAAATCCTTGGAAAATTGGGATGAGCTGGCCCCTCACAGACCCAGGACAGATAAAGATCCCCCTCGTTCTGCACTCATCTGGCTCCCCGAGTCACCCTGGTTGAAGCTTAGAGCTTCAGGAGGGGAGGGCGACTGGAAGGGGACTAGTGCAAAGTGAAAAGGAGGTGAGCAGAGAAAAGGGGGGACGGTGCACTGATCGAATCTCTGCAGAAACCTGGCTGTGGGATGAACACTACCAAATGCGCTCAGTAGTGAATTTGTTCATTCAATGAGTTGTTGAATCTTCGTGTATTTTTCAGAATACAGCAGTGACACCTGCTTTTATAAGCAGTCCCAGCAACGCCTCGGAACCTCCACCAGAAACCTCTCCCAGTAAATACCCTCCGAGGCCGAGCTCTGTGGGTGACACCGAGAGCAGACAGGACCCAGGCGCACAGGGGCTTGCAGTTCTGTCTTAGAATAATGCATACTGATAGTACTAGTACATGGTTATGAATAACACGTGCTAAGAGATACCGATAATATTCAGCACCCGAAGTGGAGGAAGTCACTTCACATTGGGCACAGAAAAAAGCAAGAAAGATTAGGGGAAACTTGCTGGAAAAGGTGGCGTCTTGGATGGGGCAGGTGGACATCTGCAGATGTGGCTCAAGGGCATTCCTGGTGAGAGGAACGGTGTGAGCAAAGGTATGAAGGGATACAGGCGAGAAAATGTGGTGTCCTTGTGGACAGCGGTTTCACGGGCCCCAGGGACGGGGACGATGCCTCCGAGACCTTGTTTCTCCCTCCCTCTCTGGCTCCAACTCACTCCCAGATGGACCCTGTCCACAGCTCGGCAACGGTGGCAGACCGTGCCCGTGTCCAGCCACAGGGCATCTGCCTGTGTCCCAGCATTCCTAGAAAGTGACTCATTGGCTTGAAGGGGTCACGTCCCCAGGCCTGAAATAATCTCTGTGCCCTTGGCCAGGAGATTTGCCAGTTAGAGGAGCTCTGATTACATGGGCTGCCAATAAAACACACTGCTAAGAAAAGAGGCAGGCACAGGTGCTCCTCAACACTCTGATTTGGCACCGCCCGTTGCAATAGTGTCTTTGTTGTCGTCGGTTTCTTTTTTCTTCTCAAATAAACTCTTAAAAAATGGAAAAGCTGCAGACTGGAGAAAATGTTTGCAAAACATATACATGACTAGAGACCGTTTCTGTGATACATCAGAAGACCCCTACAACTCAGTCACGTAAAGGCAAACAAGCCAAGGAAGTGGGGGCAAAAAGGAAACATCGAGAAGGAAGATGAACAGATGAATGAATAAGCACAATAAGATGTGCTCAACATTATGCGTCATTAGACAAATGCGGATTCAAACCACAAAACACCCATGCGAATGGCTAAAACGAAACCTATGGACAACACCAAGTGTCGTGAAGGTTATGGAGAAGCTGGAACTGTCCCAAAGTGCTCTTGGGCACTTGTGACAGCGGGACCACTCAGGAAAGGGAGGTGGGAGGGTCTTACCAGCTGAGACCATCCCCGCGGTGTAACGCCACTGTTCCGCCCCCACCTATCCACGAGAGAGGAGTAGAAACGTGCATGCACCGAGGAAGTCGTACAGTAAGTGTCACAGCAGCTGCTGCAGAGCCTAAAACTGGAAGCTGCCCAGTGTCAAAGTCCAACGGTGGCGGCCTCTGAAAGTCGAGGGGGCGGCCTGAGTGGCAGAGGCCATGAGGGAACCTTCTGGGGTGATGCTGAAGTTCTACCCAAGGACAGGGCTTTGGGCTGTGCAGTGCACACAGAACTCGGTGAATGTCAAGGTCAGTGTATTTTATGGTATGTAAATTTTATGTATTTTATGGTACAGTAAAAGAACAATATGAAAACCCAGTGTTGGACTCCAGTCAGTGATACCTATTTGGGTGGAAGTATATTTCTGTCTGCAATTTACTTTGAAATGCACTAAAAGCAAAATGGATTTAATTGCTACACACAGGGACAAATAGATAAATGGACAGGAGATAAAGCAAGTGTAGTAAAATGTTAATAGTAGAATTTAGATGCTGAGTTCACATGCATTCATTATTAAATTCTTCAGATTTTGCTGTTTGAGATGTTCGTAATAACATACCGGGGAAAAGTCACATGACCCATCTTTGTGGGGAGCGAGACGAGCCTCCGACCTCAGTCCTAGACTCTGAGATCTCAGAGCCATAGATCTTCTTTTTTTAAAGATTTTATTTATTTTTAGAAAGAGGTAAAGGGAGGGAGAAAGAGAGGGAGAGAAACACCAGTGTGCGAGAGATGCATTGATTGGTTGCCTCTTGCAAGCCCCCAGCTGGGACCTGGCCTGCAACCGAGGCGTGTGCTCTGACTGGGAAACGAACCCATGACCTTTCAGTGTGCAGGCCAGCACTCAACCCACTGAGCCACGCCAGAAAGGTAGACCTTGAATGTGAGTGAAGAGCTCTGCCCCCAAGAAAAACAGAGCTGTCCCCAGAAGGGACATGGGTGCAGCGGGCATCAAGAATTCTCATCCACTGCAAATGGTGACACAGTAACCGTTCACGCCCATGGGTGGGTGCAGCGGGCATCAAGAATTCTCATCCACTGCAAATGGTGACACAGTAACCGTTCACGCCCATGGGGGAAACAGGTTTGGTGAAGGAGGGTGAATCCAAGGGGGTCGTGCTCCTGCTGGAAGCATGACACTCTGAAGGCTTGTGTGAGGACGCTCCTCCGACTGTGCCTAAGTGCTAGACAGAGTGTCCCTGGCCTGGCCAGCACAAAATCACTGGGTTGCCTACGAAGCTGCTTTCTCTTTTCCTCTGCACCAAGGGCAAAAAAATGACTGATAGAGATTGTTACACTAAACTTCCTCCCTCTCTGCCTTCCTATCTCCCTTTTTTCCTTCCCTCTTTCCTTCCTTCCTTCCCTCCCTCCATCTAGCCATCCCCCCAACCACCTGCCCACCTGTCAGTCCATTCACCCAACATAGGCTCTTCCTGGGGTCCTCGGTTTCGATAATCCATCCTCACGTGGAGGCCATGACATCAGGACAAAGACAGCTGGGTGGGGGTGGAAGTGGAATCCGGGGAGGAGTCGCAAAGAACACGAGATAACAAGCAAGCCATGAAGAAAGCCTACGAGTGACGTCTGTGACTGGGAAGAGACATGAGTCAGCAGAGAGAAACGGGCTGGGCGGGTGGGCGGTGGCAGTCGGAGCTGACCGGACTGGGGTGGGGCCGAGTGGCTGGTCGTGCAGGCCAGCTGTTGACTGTGGAGCAGTTATTGTCAGAACGTGCGTGCACCCAGAGACTTTCAGAGATTCCAAAATGCCGTGCTTTTCGGTCCCCCAAAGTAGGGATATAAATGAAATGGTGCACACATGTGTGCGTCTGAGTGGCGGCAAGTCGGGCTGAGGCTGGAAGTATCTGGAATGGAGAGAGGCAGGGAGGCCCCCCTGTCCCAGTCACAGAGGTGTCCGCAGTCCTGCGTTCCCCTTAGAACGCTAGTTTCCTGCTCTGTTGTGACGGGGCTGTTGTGCTTGGCTCAGCTCCGGTTCTACAGGCCAGGGAGGGACAAAATGACCGCTTCACTTGAGCGAGGCCATTGTGAAGCAGAGAAAATAGGACGCTTTCAAAGAAAATCCCACCCTGTGGGGCAGGAGGAAGTCACTGGGCTGCATTTCCAACCAAACGTCACTCCTGATGAGGGGTGGCTCACCTCCAAGGTAAAGTCAGTGCCTGGCACAGGGTCGGTTCCAGGGTCGGATCCCAGGCGCCTTTGTAACACTCAGGTGTGTGGTCTGCGCCCAGCGGTGACGTGTGCTTTCTGGTTTTCCTTGACGATTATCACAGCTGCCAAAGACCCGGGGCTCACTGAGAGTCCGTGACAACACGCTCTGCAGCCCTTTCCCTAATCTACCAGAGTTGTCTTTCCCTAATCTACCAGAGGAGAAACGAACGCAGCTCACAGACCCGGCCTCCTGCTGGCCAGAGCTGATGGATAGTCTGACCCAGCGGAGAGAAGGATGTTGTTTCACACCCTGAGCCCTGAGGGTGATTCTGGCAGAGAGGGACTGTGGCTTGTCCGTAGAGGTAAAGTCAATAAGCCACAGGGTAAGCAAAGGGGAGCGCACCAAAGTCAAGTACTCCGAGGATGAACGAGTAGTTTGTGAGCTACAGGCTTTTCGGTCACGAAGCTTGCCTACCTTCCAGTCCAGGGATCCCCTTCCTCCTTCCTCTGTCACCCACCTGAGTGAATCAAAAGAAGTTCTGCTGAGTGAAAAAGCAGGTGACAGAATGACACGGTCAGTCCAATCCCTTTATGTAGAAACAAACCAAACGCACCGCGCAAACCACTTGGTTTGCTTCAGAGGCTCTGTACACACGCGTGCACACAGACATTGGTGCTGTTGTTGAGGGCGGTGGCACGTGACACTGCTGTCTGGGGCAGCACGTGGGAAATCCCTGTATTATCTAATTAAGCCTGATAAGCTGAGGAATTGGGCCCTATTGACCACACCCGTTTCACAGATGTGGAACCGGAGGTGCAGAGAGCTGCAGCTAGAGGGACTTGCCCACCATCAGTGTGTTGCCACACCGATCGCAAAGCCATGTCTGCTGGATTTTACAGCCTCACCCTCTAACTGGAATGTTATGCCATCTGGTAGAAATTTTTTCCTGCTGAGTCCACTCCCTTGCCTTCCAAGGAGGTTAAGACCATGGTGGGGCAGTGAGGGAGGGCGGGGAAGAAAGGGAGGCAGGGCAGAGAAAAGAGGTACTGGGAGCCCTGAGCAGGGGAGGCCCCAAGACTCCTGTGGGGTCTCCAGTGGGGTTGGGAACCTCCCCAGATGCCCTGCGGGGCCAGGGCAGTGTCGCCCATTGGCTAGGGGCACACGCGTTGGAGTCAGACCCGGCTGCAGTCACAGCTCTGCTGCTCAGGAACTGACTCCTCTTGTGCAAGTCCCTTACGTCTCTGACTGAGCCCAGCGTCCTCCCCTGGGCAGCGGATCTGTCACAGAGCTGCCCCTCGCCAGGCGTGTGGCACAGGCTCTCTGTGCTGTAGCACGCGGCAAGAAAACGCTCAGAAGTGCCTGAAGTTGGGACAGGCGCCACCAAACTGTGAGTGGCAGAGAACAAGCCGGCGGGTGCTCCCATCCCGGCCAGCCCTGCCTCTGTCACCTGCGGGTTTGGGGGGCGGGGGGCCCTGAGGGCAGATCCGCCCTGGCCCCGGTGCAGACAGAGGACACAGCCCTTCAGGAGATCCTGCCAGCGCCTCACTCTGCAGCAGCCCCTCCGCAAGCACAGCTGAGCGCCCCGGGGCTGAGAAGGTGCCTTTTGGAGGGCCGGGGTGGGGGGCTGCTGCAGGGTGTCAAGCCCTTAAGGATTCTTGGCTCCTCCTAAAAAAATTACGGGGGCGTCAGATGATCCAGGACATGTGAACCCCTTAGAGGCCATAAGGCCATGCACCATTATGACCATGAAGCGTCGAGGTGCCAGGCTGGGAACCCACGATGTGTGAAGGCTCGCCTCCACTGGCTCCTGTGGGTGCGGCTGCTTCCGTGAGGGGTGGCAGCAAGCGAAGGGGAGAAGATTTTGTCAACTGATGTCCCTGCTACAGGATGGCCCCTTTATTTGCATTCTGTTTACTCCCACTAAACACAAATTGCCCCAGATGTACCCACTTTAAATGACCATTTTGTCTTGGCTGGGTAGCTCAGTCACTTAGAGCATCATCCCTACGCACCAAGGTGGGGGGTTCAATCCTCAACCAGGGCTCATACACGAATTAACCAATGACTGCATAACTAAATGAACAACAAATCATTCTCATTCTCGCTCTCTCAATGAACAAACATGTAAATAAATAAAAATGTAAAAAAATGAAAATAAAACAACATCAGGTTTTGCTCATGATTTGCAGGTCAGGGGCGTGGGCGAGGCTCCACTGAGCCTCCCGGCTGGGGCCCCTGTGCACGCAGCTGTGATCAGACTGCTGAGCTGGAACAGCAGGGGTGGGGGCAGAAGCCACTGTCGGGGGCGGCGACTCGGGTGGGATGGCCATGGGCTCCCTGAGCACCCTCCTCTCATGGTGAAGTCTCAAGGCCCCTCCGTGCATCTCCCCACGGGGCTAGCTTGGGCTTCCCTCCAAGAGGACAGCCTCCGGACAGTTGGGCTGGCCCCACAGAGGCTAATGGCTTCGAGAACAGATGTTCCAGAGAGGCATCCCTGCGAGGTAGACACTGGGCCACCTCTACGATCTTGCCTGGGAAATCACCTGTGCTCTCCTTTCCTAAGCCATAACCTGAAACCCGCTGCGCCGGCCGCCTGCTGTGGTCTTCAGGGACGTGGCCGGCCAGCTGCAGGGGAGACAGGGGACCCAGAACCCACTAGTGGAGCGGCAGCAGTTTCTTGTGAGTGGGGGTGGGGGCTGACCCTTCAGCTGGCTCTAACCAAGCTCATAAAAACAGTTACCTTTATGAGGATTTTCTCCACGCCACACTGCTGCACGCACCTCACACTGGGCTATCATTTAAGCTTTATTCTGACTCCAGGAGGAGGGGCTGTTTGTATCCACATTCTATAGTGAGGACACTGAGGCTTGGGAGGGTTAGGGCCTTACGCAGCACGTGAACTGAGTTGCCCCAGAAATTGGCCCTGAGACGGCCCTGAGACAGGATCTGGGTGCAGACAGAGGTGGGGGAGAGGGCACGGGGACCACGGCGGGAGGAGAGCCTCGAGGGGCTCCCGCACAGCGGGGCTGGTGGTTTTTGAAAACGGCCACAGATTTCCTTGGAGAGGTGAGGTCTACCTCACCAGGAGAGTAAAACTGAAGTGACACTATGTGACTTTCTAAGAGAGGTCATAAAAGGCGATGCACTGTCCTGCCTGGTCTACTGGGACACTCACTTTTGGAGCCTCCAGCTGCCACGTATGAGGTTTGACTCCCTGAAGCCGCCACACAGTGAGGAAGCCCAAGCTCCTTGAGGGGCCATGTGCAGGCGCTCAGTCAACAGCCCAGCTGAGCTGAGCCGCCCAGTCGTCCTGCTCAGTGCCAGGCGTGTGAGTCAAGACTCTGCCGACATGATCCTAATCCCCAGGCATTGAAGGCATCTTGGCCATTCAATATTTGATTGTCCCATACCCCGACCCAGATATCATGGGGCAGAGTCCAAGTTCTTCTCCGGGCTCTGCCTGAATTTCTGAGCCACAAATCCACAGGCATAATAGAATGGCTGTTTTGTGCCACCACATTCTGGGGTAGTTTGTTCTGCAGTGATGTGACTGGGGTAGCGGCACCTGAGGCTCCAGTGTTCTGGGCCCTCTGAGCGACTGTGGGGGACGCACCTCAGAATCAATCGCCTGCCACCCCCCCACTCTCACGGCTCACTGGTTTCTGGTTTGCTCCGTTGTAGGCTGAACACATGATCCCAGGCACAGGGAGGAAAGAAGCCTGCAGATAAACTCGGGAACGGTCTTGGGTGGGAGCGGGGGTGGCTGCCTGGGTCGGGGTGGCCAGAGAGTGCTGCTCGGTGGTGGCGTCTGGATTTGAACCCTGCACTCCCTGTCTCCGCGGAGCCCAGCCCTGCTGTAGACTCCGGTGGGGACCAGAGGCCCAGGACACAGGCTGGGGTTGTGCTGTGACGTTCACATGCTGCATGTGCGAGGCCACACACCAGTGAACAAGGACGAACCTGTCCCCTGACACAGTGCAGAGCTACCCTGTCCCAGTCCCTGGCAGCCTGTGACTGTTCTGGTTTCCACCCCGGTCACGAAAGCAGGATGCATTCCAAGAGGTGCTTTGCGGTTGCACCTCCACATCTGTTCCCAACCGAACCAGAGCCTCGTGATGGGCTGGGGGGCGGGGGGGAGGGGGCGGGTCTTCAGTCTCTGAGTCCCTTGTGGTGCCCAGCCCTGGGAGGGCTGCCCAGCTGGTTGTCACTGGGGCCAGGTGTCTGGGACAGTGTCCAGCACACAACAGGTGCTCAGTAATTATTTTCAGCCAAGGAAGAACAGCGGTTGCCCAGTTATGTTCCCTTGTGAAGAAGTAAACACACGAGTAAACAAACGAAGATTTCTCTGACACAGTCCAGTCCATGCAAACTCCCCTCCTCCAGGGGAGCCCCAGCATTTCCCGCCAACGGCAAGGCCAGTCTGTGGCTCCATTTCCCGGTTCATGGCGGTGGCCTCGGCCTCGTCTCTGAGACGCAAGGCGCCTCCGCAGCAGCGCCCGCTTCTACACGCGCTTGTACTTTCATATCTCCTATGCTTTCCACATAAAAGCACTGAAAAAAAAATCTAATATTTTTGAAGACAAATTCTTGATTTACACACACGGCGCAAATTATGAAGGGAAGTTAGAAATGGCTGGTGGCAAACCCTGACGTGCGAATAATAGATGGGAGGATTAAAAGAGCCAGATGGTGATTTACGATTTCGGTGCCTGAATTCCGGTGCCTGTGGCCTGCAGTTCTCTTTACTGGAGTTCACGGGCTGCCCCTAGGCAAGCAGGCTGTGCACGGTTCACAGGACAGCCCGGGAAGCTGCCGCGTTTTGCTCCACTGTGGGAGACTCTGAGTCCGGGGTTGCTGCCCCACTGCCACCCGAAACGACCCAGCCTTGAGCCTGTTGGGGCCTGGAAACTTCCTTTGGGTAGGGAATTCTCCGAGAAAATTGTCTGCCTCTTCCATCGCCACTGTTCGGTCTTCTACTTCTTTCAAAGTTAATTTTAGTCATTTTCTAATTTCTTGGAATTTACAAATCATTCATCCGGGTTTTTTATTTTATCAGCCTGGGTCTGTCCATGGATTTCTCTCCTACTTTCTGAAATCTTCCCCGTGATCGCCTTCCTTTTCCATCCCCGACCTCCTGTATTTGTTGTTCTTCCCTTTTCTTCCTTTTAAGATTTTTAAAAGAAGCCGAGTTTCCTTTCTCACTTAGAAAACATTTCACATTGCAGGATAACATACACAGCATGAAACTTGCCATTCTAACCAGCCTTAAATGTACCGCTCGGCAGCACCGAGCGCCTTCACACAGCTGTGCGACCACAGCCACCCTCCGCTCCGGAACACCGTTCATCTTGCAGAACCGAGACTCCGTCCCCAGTAAACGCGACTCCCTCTTCTTCCCTCCCCTCAGCTGTGCCAGACACGCTGCCCCACCGCCCTGCTTTCCGCTTAGTTTGACCGCTCTAGGTCCCCCCACTTATGAAGAACCACGTGACATTTGTCCTCTTGTGGCTAGCTTGTTCCACTTGGCACGATGTCCTCAAGACTCAGCTGTGTGACAGCAGCTGTCAGACTTTCCTTCCTTTTTAAGGCTGAATAATATTCCACTGTGTGGTGAGACCACATTCTGTCTATCCATCACCCATCATTAGACACCTGGGCTGTTTCCACCCACCGGCCATTGTGGAACACGCCGCTGTGAACATGCTGTACAACTGTGGAGGCTTACTTGGGAAGCCACTGTCCCAGGAGGGGCAGACCAAGAACCCCCACTATGGGTTCCTGCAGGAGGAATCAGCCTCAGGGAACCACTGGCTGGCAAAGACCTTATCATCTCCTGTGCCGATGGGGAGACGAGGCTCAGAGAGGAAGAGCAACGGGCCTGAAGTCACATAGCCAGGAAGTGGAGCGAAGCTTTGAATTCAGAACTGCCTCGTGAAGCGCTGCTTCCCAGCCCCCAGCCCGGGTCCCCTCCTTCCTGAACCCTCTGAACTCCCCTGGTGCCTGCTCAGCACCCCGCGGGCCTGGTGGCGGCCCGTGATGAGCCTGGAGGGGGTGGCCCCTCGGCACTGGGTGGCCCGCTGCGGGAGTCTGCACCCGTTTTGTTCATGACTCATGAAAAGCCGGTGTGATTCTAAAGGTCGTGTCTCAGCCGCCTGGGCCGGGCACAGTCACAGCCACTCAAAGTGGGAGTGACCGGAGGGCAAACCAGCTGGAAATGCCGTGCACGGGAGAGCCACTGCTCTGGGCTCCTGAACGCCGAGATCGCTTTCCCCGACTCCCATGTGGATTCACACGCAGGGCAGTTCCCCTCTGAACAGTGCAGCTCCGAAGTGGGCTCGGGCTGTGAAGGTGCAACTTCCCAGCCAGACGGCCTCCAGTCCCGGCACAGAGCATGGGGCTCCGAGCCCCTTGGCTTCCCGGGGGCTGCTCAGAGGCGCCAGTGCAGATGGCATCTCAGAAGCAGCTCCTCACACTCAAGCCTCAGCCTCCCGGTTTCTGCTGGGATGAGCAGCAGGCACAGAGGCTCCACGCACTGGTCCAGCCCTTACTCTGTGCACCATAACCAATAGGCCGGGCAGAGAGGCTCAGAGAGGCTAAGGTGCATGTCCGAAGTCACACAGCTCCACCAAGGAGCTCCTGAGTGTCGGGACGCCAGGGCTGGCCAGCAGGTGTGGTCCTGTATGGTTCTGGTGCCTTTCACAGAGACCTTTAGAGGGACGAGGCAGTGTGGCATGGCCCAGGGTATAACATACCCTGGGGTCCTCTGAAGCCATATCCTAGGATAGCACCTTAGACCCCTGAGTACAAACTCTGAGCCAAGAGTCTGGGGCATGGCTGAGGCTGGGGGATCCTGCAGTGGGTGCTGGCCCACCTTTCTTATGTTGTGGGTGGGGGCTGGGCTAAGTCCATAGCTCTCAGGAGGAGGAAGGCCACGGAGGCCAGGAGCCACCTGCGCGAAGCATCCCTGACAGGCTAGAGCTGGGCTTCCGCTGCCGGCTCTCTGACTCCAGAGCGTGCCCTTCGCGTCCAGGCCAGCCGGCCCTTCTGGAGGTGAGGGCTGAATCCCACAAGGAGGCCCGGAGCACCCTACCCAGGGGCTGTGCGTGTGCAGAGGGAAGGCTCTGACTCACCGCTCCCGGGTTCAATCCATGACGCTGCCTGTGACTTTGGGTGGGTCATGTAACCTCTCTCTGCCTTAGGTCTCCCCCCTCCCAAGATGAACCCCGGCCTTTTCTAGGACCTTCCCTGTGCTCTCTCTGGGAGGGAAGCAGAAAACACAGAAGGAAGTCAAGCGGCACCTCGGGTGGGCCGAGGAAGAACAGAGGGGATTGAGAAGTAGGGCCCAGCCTGCGCCTCGTCCACGACAGTCCTCTTTTGGTGGCGCCGGCCCCATGACGGTTGCTCTTCCTGTAGCAGCCTCAGCTCCCACACACAGACTGGCAGTGTCACAGAATGGACGCGTGGTCCCCTCGGCCCCCTCACTCACCAGGGTGCTCGGTGAGGACCCAGACAGTCCTGTCCTGGGCCCCAGAACTCACTGATGAGGAACTCCAGGCGGAGCCCGTGGAGCGCATGTGGAAGAAGAAGCAAAAGCCAGGGAATGGGAAGAAAAAGGTACCTCTCCCCTCGGTGCCTTCTCTGTAAGCAGCCTGTGCATTTAACCAGGCTCATCGGTCCCACCGCCCTCCTGCTTTAAAGGCTCCCCTGCCTCCCCCCTATGCCCTCTGCCCTCTTCCTAATGTCCGCCGTTCTGCAGGGTCTGGCCCCACGGCACCCTGGCTTCAGCCCCTCTTACCCCAGGGTCCACCTTGCTGACTTACACACACTTCTCAGAACACGCTGTTTCTCCTTTCCACACGTATGAGTTGCCAGGCTGCTGTAACCAAGCAGTACAAACTGGGTGGCTTAGACAGCAGTCATTGATTGTCCCCTGGTTCTGGAGTCTGAGGTCGAGGTGTCCACAGGGTTGGTTCCTCCCGAGGGCTGTGGCGGGAACCTGTTTCTGCCTGTTCCCAGCTTCTGCCGGTTTGCTGGCAATTGCTGGCATTCGGGGCCCTGTGGAAGTGGAGGGCTCATCTCTGCCTTCACCCTCGGGTGGCATCACCCCCACACAGCTTCTCCCTCTGGGCCTGTCTCTGTCTGGTCCTGTTGGAGTGGGGGTCCCCTCCTCCCCGCACCGTCCAACTTCATCTTGACTAATTACCCCTGCCATAAGCCCATTTCCAAGTGAGGTCATGTTCCGAGGTCCTGGGGGACAGGACTTGAACACAGGACTTTGGGGGCGACGCAGTTCAACTCATCCCATCGCAGCCTTTGCCCACGCTGTTCCCTCTGCCTGGCCCTCCCTTCCTCAAGCTGCCCTGCCCGCAGCTTCTACCTGCTTCCAGCGTCAGCTTGAGCACGCTCCTCGGCGAAGGCCTCCCAGTATGTAGCTGAGCTGAAAGTGACCCCCTCCATTGTGCCCTGCGGTCCGTGCACAGCCACCAGCCAGCACATCAAGGGCTTGGTGCCAATCTGTCTGCCCCTTTGTCTCCACAGCTGGTCTCCTCCCCAAGGGCAATGGTTGTGCCTTACTCATCTGAGTGTGCTCAGCACCCTGGCATGTCTGGCACCAAGGAGGTGGCCCTGTCTCACTGCCCATTGAACTGAGGCATGACCTGAGGAGGCAGGAAAGATGGAAAAGTGCGGAGGGCACAACAGACCGATGACACTTGTCCCCTCTGAACTTCCCCTCTACTGGGGAGACTTATGTGGTTCCCTGGTTCTGACGGAACCTCAAGAATCAGTGTTGTGTCTGGAATTTTCACCGGTGGATGGTCGAGGTGGGGGTGGGGGCCAAGAAGAGATTCCCGGGGCTCAGGTGGCAGAGGTGGGGACTAGCATGTTGGGGGGGGGTGCAGCTGGAGGAGGGAAGAAGCTGGAAACCCACGGGGGCCAGGCCCTGCCTCCAACAGGAGCAAACCACAGCCCTTAAACACTCCCCAAACAAATGGGCGATATAAATCTGGTCTCGGAATAACAACAACGATAAATAAAAGGAGTGAGTGGATGCGAGAGAGCCGAGAGCGAAGGAGAGGGGGCTCAGCCGGGCCCCTCCCCCGGTCCCCCAAGTGGGGAAAGCACATGGAAAAATTGAAATTAGTTGTGACAGCTGAAATTCTCTGCTCTACAGACGACATTTGACAGGGTACTTAAAAAAATAATAAGAAAAGGGAAAGTGGTCTGGGTCGCCGGCAGAAGGGGGGGACGGGGGATTTCAAGTGACACGAGACGCATAATCCCAGCTTCTTAGATTGCAAAAGCTCTTCTTACCCAAGGGGCCTGCTGCCTTTATTTTTATCCAAATGGCTCAATTACCGCAAAGCCCCACAGAGAAAATTACGGATGTTTGCCTCTATTTTTCTCCTCTTGTCTCGACAACTGTAGATATTTTGTTTTCCTTCTTTCTCTTGCTCGCTCGCTCTCTCTCTCTTTTTTTTTTTTTGTGGTTGGGGGCGAAGACAGAAGGGGGCTGTTCAGATGGGCTAAGGGCTGGAGGCTTTTGAATTGCTCCTCAAAGCCTGAATCTCTCACACACGCGTGCACACACGCACACACAATCTTTGGCTGCACCACAACTCTCCTTGTGTGCATCCACTTGGACTTGTGTCCTTTCTGTCTTCCAAGCATGCCCTTGCTGTCCCTTGCCTTCACCTCTGCCCCTCTCCTGGAGTCTTCCTCCCTCCAGCCCCCTGCTCACTGCCCAGTGACGGCAGCTTCCTCCAGCAGCTTCTCTGGGCCTCTCATCTGTCTGCCCAGCGGGCACCCCCTCCTCGTGGCTCTCTGTCATCTCAGCTATTTCCAAACCCTGCAATATACACAGGGAGGCACAGAGGTGCCCATTTTCCAACCTTTCTCTTGGGCCTCTGGTTGTCATTTTCAGAATTGGCACTCCAGGGAGCGGGGCCGGAGGCTGCCGTGCTCACGCCTGCCTGCTCCGTCCGCCAGAGGTCCGAGCCTCAGAACTCACCACAGGTTTCAGAAAGGTCTGTCTGGGGGGGCAGGGGCTCTGGGGCTCCACAGAATAGTGTCTGAGCGTCAGGCCCCAGGACCCTGACAGGGGAGGACAAAGGGGCCGGGCACTTGTCAATCCATTTTTACTCACCTGTGGGGTTGTGCTTCTCTCCGTCCCACTCCCAGCTCTGGCCTGGGCCACCTCACCACCTGGGCCCTAGACAAGGCCACAGGCCTCTTCCCACCCATCTCCCTGCTGCCCTCTGGCCCTTCCTACCCAGAAGGGCCCCTCCCTTGCTTGGAACCCCTTCTTGGGATGTAAATCACTCCCCTGCCCCTGGTCCACCAGACCCTGCGGGCCCCGCCCCACCCTCGTCTCCAGCTTCAGCAGGAATTCCCTCCCTCACTCCCAGCTCCTTCCTGCCCTGGCCTCTGCAGCTGGGTATCCTACAGCCGGGCTTGCTCTTTGCCTCACTCTTCACCCACCTAGCTCCCACTCAGCCTCAAGGGGCCCAAATAAACACCCCTTCCTCCAGGAGACTTACAGGTGTTCCCCCCTCCCCTCCCGACACCAGTCCAGGGCCATTCACAGCTCTCATAGCCACTGCACCTGGGGTCATGTGTAAACTGTGAACGGGTCTCCACCCACTAATGTCCATGCAAGAAATGTCTAAACCTGTAGAGAACTCTTAGTGAGTTTATTTGTGCCAAACTGATGACGCGTTGGAGAGCAAGATTCCAAATGCTCCAAAGAAAAACACCTTTGCAGTTTCTCTGACTGAGGTGGGAGAAAGTGAGGCAGGGACTGGGCTGCAGGCTTTAGCAGGAGGGTCTGGAAAGGAGGCACTTCAAAGGCCTTGACCCAGATGCACAGAAACAGCGGGCCAGGCTGGCAAAGACGGCCTTTTGCTGAAAAGCGGTAAGCCCGCACCTGCCGTGGAACTGCAGGGCACGGCCTCTGTGCTCAGAACAGCCTGGGCCTGGAATGAGAACAGGCACGGAGGCCAATGGAACAGACAGCCCCGGAATAAACGCCTGTCTCTGTGGTCACGTACTATCTGGCAAAGGAGGCAGACGTATACAACGGAGTGAAGACAAGTCTCTTCAATCAGTGGTGGGAAAATGGAACAGGTACCCGCGGAAAAAAAAATTAAACAAGCCTACCAACTTACACCGTATGTAAAAATAAACTCAAAATGGATACAAGACTTAAATGTGCGTTGTGAAACCATAGAAATCCTAGAAGAAAACACAGGCAGTAAAATCTCAGGCATCTCTCATAGCAGTATTCTTCCCGTGTGTCTCCTGGGGCAAGGGAAACAAAGAAAAAATAAACAAATGGGACTAAATCAAACTAAAAAGCTTTTGCCCAGCAAAGGAAACCGTCAACAAAATGAAGAGGGAACCCACTGACTAGGAGAACGTATTCACCAATGATACATCTGATAAGAGGTTAATTTTCAAAAGAACTTTTACAATTCGACAGCAAAAAACCAAACAGTCCAGTTGAAAAATAAGCAAAGGACCTGAATAGACACTTCTCTAAAGAGGACATACAGAGGGCCCATAGACATATGAAAAGATATTCAACATCAGTAATCATCAGAGAAGTGCAGACGAAAACCACAATGAGATACCCTCTCACACCTGTGATCATGGCCATCATCACTAAATCAACAAACAACAAATGCTGGGCAGGATGTGAGGAAAGGGAACCCTCAGGCACTATTGGTGGGAATGCCACTGAGGAAAACAGTATGGAATTTCCTTGAAAAACTAAAATGGATCTGCCTTTTGACCCAGTGACCCCAATTCTGGGAATATATCCTAAGAATCCCTGGTCACCAGTTCAAAAGAATATATGCACCCCTATGTTCCCAGCAGCATTACCTATAATAGATAAGATTTGGTAACAACCGAGTGCCCATCACTAGGTGACCGGATAAAAAAGCTGTGGTACATTTACGCCATGGAATACTACACAGCAGTAAAAAAGAAGGAACTCTTACCTTTTGCAACGGCATAGATGGACCTGAAGATTATTATGCTAAGTGAAATAAGCCAGTTGGAGAAGACAAACACCGTATGATTTCACTTATAGGTGGAATTTAATGAACAGAATAAACAGATGAACAAAACAGACACAGAGGTGTGGACACACGGAACGGAGAGATGGCTATCAGAGGGAAGGGGTGGGGCCTGGATGAAAGAAGGTGAACGGATTAGCTAAAGAACACACGTGCGTGACCCACGGATACAGACCAGAGTCTGGTGATGGCCAGAGGGAAGCAGAACAGGGGCTGGGTGGGGGTGGCCAAAGGTGGGGGCAGAATGGGGACATCTGTAATAGTGTCAACAATAAAAATAAAGTAAATAAAAAGGTTACATGCCTGGGGCCTGATGACCCACCATGACCTGCCCAGTTAGGGATTTATGATCAGATCACCCTTTGAGGCTACTCTCCATAGAACCCCCTTTTTCATCCACAAGCCACTGCCCGATTCTCCGTTCACATGACACGTGGTTACTGAGCGTCTGTGTTTTCTGCGTGTGGAGCTACAGAGAGGAACAAAGTGGAAGAGAAGCCAGCCTGCTGCAGCTACTTTCCACCGAGCGCCTGCCTTGTGCGGTGCCGGGCTGCCGGCCTCACATGGGGTCTCGCTGTCTCCTCCCTGCCTCTCTGGGTGGTGCTTGTCTACAGCTGGAGAAACTGAGTCCCAGAGAGCTTGGGTGATGTGCCCAAGGTCACTCAGTGGCAGAAACTGGGTTTGAATTCAGGCCTTTCTGAAGCCAGCTCCTTTGCATAATCCTCTTTAGGACCCTCCACACTCCTGAAAGCCCAAGGGTCCTGCAAGGACCAGCCCCCACTGTCACTTCTCCTTCAACCTTCTCCTGTGCCCCTCAAGCCCCTTCACCCCCTAGCCAGTCCCCCAGACAGATCGAGTGTTCTGTTACCTCCTAGCCTTTGCAAATACTCTTCCTTTTGTATATGCTGTTCCTTGCACATGAAACACCCTTCCACTCCTTGTCGTGTGGTTAACATTCCCTCTCCTCCAGGGCTCAGCCAGGCCTAATTCCCTCAGGGGTGCTCTCCAATCTCCCTGGGACTCTGAGCAACCCCCCTTTTATGCCCTCCCCTGTGGGGGGGCTTCCTCTTCCTGAGGCCTTCACACTAACCAGCCAATTCCCCCACTAGCCTGTGAGCTCCCGAGGCCAGGGCCTTTGTCTGCTGTGTCCAGCTCAGGGCATGGCACAGAACAGGCGCTCAACACATGTTTACTGAGCGAACAAATGAATGAAAAACTGCAGCGGCCACTGTCCTGAGCACCACTCTCACACAGGGTGCGAGAGCGAGCCATAGCCACATGAGCGCAGTGGAGAGGTTTCAGGATAAATGAAGACGGCAGTTCACAGAAATATGGATTTTACATAAACTTGCTGTGCCTGAGATCATGACTTAAAATGAGCATTTCACTAGAAAAGGTGTTTGAAGAATGTTTTTTCCCTAAAAAGAAAGATGTGAACAACCCAGGAAAGATCAATAAACTCCCCAGCACAGAGAATACTCCATGAGTGCACAAGCAACTGCACGCTTAGTGGGGAGCGCAGAGTTGTGGGGCACAGCTCTAGAGGGGAGCGCACTCCCGGATCGGGCACTGTGGGGGTGACTCTCAGCTGAAGCCAGCACCAGGGGTGCAGAATAACGCACAATCGGTAAGTGTCCCCCAGACTTACCGAGCCGCCCTGCTGGACCGCGCCGCAGCCTGCCTGTGCTGGGGCTGGGGGACACTTTGGGCAGAGATGCCAGAAGATGCCTGGAGGTGGTCTGCAGAGCTTAGGGAGAAGAATGTGGAGGTCTTCGGGGAGGGAGGGTGGCCGTAGAGGAGCAGAGATGTGTCTTTGGCAGCTGACCTTACTGCTGAGCCTCAGTTCTCCCACCTGCAAGATGGGCCATTGTGAAGACTCCATGAGAAACTGGGTGTGGGGAGCCTGCCACGGAGGAAGTGCTGGGTATTGGTGCTGGGCGTGGCTGCTGTGACCTAAGACCATGGGATTGTGGCCTCAGGCAGCTGCTGCTCACACAGGAGCCAGCATCTGCCCTTAAGAGAAAGGGCTGGGGATATGGTCATGTCCATTCTGTGGCCATAAGCATAAATCATGTCCAAGGTCAAGGGCCAGAACTTCAAGACCCAGGTTTGGGGCACCTGTGCACTTCACAATTAGAGCTGGTACTAGGGCCCAAGGACCCTGACCCCAGGCCCAGGAGAACACATCGTGAATACGCCCTCCCTAAAGCCTGGGGCAGGGAGCATGGAGGGTGGGGCTTAGCCAAGGTTTCTGAGGAGCAAAGGAACCCTAAAAATTGGTCCTGTCACCCTCGGCTGGAAACTGCTCCCAGCCTGCAGGGCTAGTCTCCAACAGGTTCGCTGCAGAGCCCTTCACATGAAACCTTCACACGGGAGACCTAAATGCACAAGTCATGAGCGCCGGGGCTGCCTCTCTTTGGTTTATCTTCCTCCAGGTTGCTGGGATACCTCTAAGGAACCCCTAGAACCCTAGGAAGCTCAGTTTGAATTGTGGCCCTAAAGCTCCAGTTTAAGTGCCTGAGAGAGTGTGTAAGGTGCACCCTGTCCGGTGCAGCCAGCTGACCGCCCCACACGCCTCGCCTCCTAGCTTTTCCCCACAGCACCTGCGTCATTTGGGAGGGCTATGTTCCCCGGCCCCCACTCACACCCTAGGCTCTCCCATAGACTGTTTCTCCTCCCCAGGGCTTTCCACCCCGCTAACTCCTATGCATCCTTCAAAACCCAATCAAGCATCACCTCCTTCAGGCAGCCTTCCCAGGAACCCGTGGGTGGTTTTTAACTGTCCTTCCTGCCCTGGGCATACCCTGCCGAGAGCATTCATCACCGGCCTTGTATGACTACTGAGTTGTACAAACAGGCCGAGCTAGGGCCTCAGCCTCAGAGAACTGGGTTCAAATCCTGGTTCTCGGCACAACACTGTGGTTCCTCGGGCAACCTTCCTGACCTGTCTGAGCTCAGTTTCCTCATAGGCAAAGTGGGAGTGGGTAATAGCGATTGCTGCCTCCCACCGCCAATGTGAGAGTCAGACGGGTGGGGTGCACAGAGCTCAGCCCATTGTCCAGCCTGGGTGGTCCCTGGCTGTGCCCTTTCCTGCACGTGCCTGGCAGCCCCTCTTGGAAGCAGCAGATGCTGAGGTTGGGGCTACAGAGAGACAGGAGCTGGGGACTGGCCCTCAAGTTGCCGACAATCCAGGCTGGATGCAGGGCGACAGAGTCAGGCAGCTCCGTGTGAACGCAGGGAGAAGGGGCGAGCCCCGTCCGTCTGGCCCCAGACAGACAGATGCTCATGCATTTGTAGAAATGGACACTGAGCTCACTGGGAGGACAGAGCACCGAGCTGCAGAGGCCCAGGGGCATTTGTGGGGAGCAGGAAGCCAAGCTGGGGCTGAGGGGGTGGCAGGATGTGGGCAGGTGAGGGAAGGCACCGCTGGGGTGGGGGCAGGAGGGGAGCACCCCTGTTTTCTAGCGAGGGGGATGCTTTATGCCAACTCTGCTACAAACTATCCGAGGCTGCTTCACAATCATCTCATTATCTTTCCTTTCTCTCAGGCTCCCTGTATTGTCTGGGTGTTTTTCATAAGGAGCTCATGTTCCTTTGAAAATCAGAAAAAGCAATTAAGTTCTTTTCATCCTCAAGGTTTCTCTCCCCCTTTAAATCGCATTCACAAAAGACAGTTAAAGTTTACAAAGTAAAACAGAGGAGACATCGGAAGGCACTGAAAGGAGCCGTAATTATACCAGAAACCTGGGAAGAGTGAATTATTTTCATCCACGGTCCACTTTGACTTGGAACTTTCAAAGACAAGGCCAAAAGGGAAGCTGTCGGAGGCAGAAGATGGGGCAATAAAAATGAGCCCCATCCCACAGCAGGGAAGGGCAGAGCTAAGGAAGCAGGGGATCCTGGGAGCAGCTCCAGCTTGCTGAAGCCTCGGGTCTCACTGGAACCTCTCCGAGCCCCTCTGGGGAGGCACCGTCACTGCCTTCACTGTGCGAGTGAGGGAATGGAGGCTTGGAGGGCTTGAGCAAGGCACCCAAGGTTCAGGAGCAGGACATGGTCCAGGGGGGTTTTGAGCCCGAGCTGCTCAGACCCCCGAGCCCATGCATGCCACCATCGGCCATGGCTCCCCAGCTTCCAGGGAAGGGGCAGGTGGAGCCTGTGGCACCGTCCAGCGGACAGAGCTGTCCTCCAGCACAGAGCTGTCCCCAGCCTCAGCCCCCCAGGCCCAACAGCTGTGAACCGCTGCCTGGGCCTTCCTGATGGACTCCGGAGACTGCTCTGCAGTGACAGTTGAGCCCAGAGACAGCAGGGTGCCAGCAGGGTGCATGGGCGCCCTTTCGACAGAAGGGACAAGCCTCTGGCAAANGAGGGCTTGAGCAAGGCACCCAAGGTTCAGGAGCAGGACATGGTCCAGGGGGGTTTTGAGCCCGAGCTGCTCAGACCCCCGAGCCCATGCATGCCACCATCGGCCATGGCTCCCCAGCTTCCAGGGAAGGGGCAGGTGGAGCCTGTGGCACCGTCCAGCGGACAGAGCTGTCCCCAGCCTCAGCACCCCAGGCCCAACAGCTGTGAACCGCTGCCTGGGCCTTCCTGATGGACTCCTGAGACTGCTCCACAGTGACAGTTGAGCCCAGAGACAGCAGGGTGCCAGCAGGGTGCGTGGGCGCCCTTTCGACAGAAGGGACAAGCCTCTGGCAAACCTGTAATCCTCTGATTTCTGAGACTTTTCTGCACTTAACCCCTGCCTCACCAGGCTGGGCAGCTGAGGCCGAGAATGAGCCAGGGTGCCCCAGGACCAGACCATTCAGAGCAGGGGACTCGGGCTTCTTCCTCTTTCCACCCCTGGGAAGACTGGCCGCTTCCCCACCCAGCAGTGGAGCGGGGACTCCTGCTTCCACGCTCAATCCCCCACCCCAGCTCCTTCTGTACCCGGAAGCAAGGAAGGAGCCTTTGAAAGAGAAGGCAAGCAAGAAGCCTTCCTGCTCCTACCCTTCCATGGTTCCCTGGTGCCCTGAGCCAAAGGCCCCGCTCCGGCTGTGACCTGAAGGGTCCTTCTGACCCAGCCCTTGCCGCTTCTCCAGCCTTCCCTCCCTGGGCTCTTTCGGGTCCTCTGAGTCAGCCCTGCCTCCAGGCCTTTGTACACGGCATCACTGTCCACTGCCACCCTGGCCCACCTCTGCCCACACCCGGGCTGGCTCTGGGCTGATCCTCTAGGTCCCCGCTTAACTCACTCTGGTTCCTGAAACTGGGTCACGGCGCCTGTCAGGGGTCCATCCATCCGAGGCTCTGGCCCACTGACTATGTTGAGCAGCCTTTGGGAGCTGGAATAGACCTTGGGAGACACAGCCCAAACTGCTCAGGGGGTGAATGGGGAAACTGAGGACTAGATGAGCAGTGACCCCTCCCCCAGTGGTCTTGGAGCAAGTTGGTGGGCAGCTGGGAGAGAATCCTGCCTCCCAGTCCCCCCACCTCCCGGGGGGGGAGCTGGGCTCTGGTGCAGGGGGACTTCCCCCAGAAGTGAGGCCCAAGGGCCAGTCCAGGGCCTGTCTCCACCCCTCCCCCAGCCCTGCCGGCAGCTGCTTAGCACAATCAGCCAACAAGTGGCTGGTTTGTGGAGTTACTGCTGATGTGTTTTAAGTGGCTCTCTGAGTGGGAAACGTTCAGAGGAGAGTCAGGCAGACAAAGGGGAGCGAGTGCATTAGGTTTTATCGGGCTGTTTTGCACACATCTGACATCACTCTTTGAAGCAAGTTCTGTTTAGCCCTGAGTGGATGATAAAGAGACAAGAGGGAGAGTGCAGACAGGCAGACAGGCACGCTCGCTCGCACTCGCGCCGGCCCGTGCTCTGAGCAGAGACATAATGGCTGGAGACGTTGGAGCAAACTGTCCGACAGATGGGGCCCGCCCTGCTCCGGAGGGGAGGCTCCGGGGGCAAAGAAAGTCTTCAGGTGAAACAGAATGACTGGATCAGCCGGCCATTGTGCCCGGAGAGGGTAATGCGCGGTCTGCCTCTTCCTAATGGCCGCCCAGTTGCGGAGAATGAAAACCTCTTCTGATCGCGCAGGCAATCCAAGGACAAAAGTCAACGAGAGAGATGGCAGAGGGAGCGGCAAGCAGGGCGCTCCCAGCCCGGCTGAGGCTAGGGCCAAGGGCCCGGGTCCTCGCAGCCTGGAGCCTGAGTGCTCAGGGCTTCCGCTGCCGGTTTGGTGAACGCAACGGGCAAGGAAGTAGCTGCCTGGGGAGGGAAGCCGGGGCAGGCGGGGGTCCTGGGAGCTGGGAGGGGCCTGGCAGGCAGGCCATGTGACACAGGGTGGAGAGTGGGACGTGTCAGTGGAGTCCAGGCAGCCATCTTCGTAAGTTTCCCTTTCTTCCCAGGCCTCAGCGTCTGCTTTCTTAAAAGGAGATTAGATTTAACCCGTTGTTTCTCCATTGGTCTACCTGTCCACCCCTATCCAATCATCCACCCATCCATCCCAATTACCCATCAACCCTGACGGACATTCATTTATTGAATGAGGTGGGGTTTCTTGAATAAAGGTTAAAAATACCTTGTTTCCCTGCGCATCCAGCCTTGAGTCCCTGAAGCCGACACACACTTTCCCGCGTCCATTCCGTGGGCCCCCCCCCCGTGGAAACTCCACTTTTCCATCTTTGCTGATTGGCAGTTCATCTACTTTCCTCACCCGTGGGTCTTGTCAGGGCGTGGTTTTAGGCTTTATTAGGGTGCGTAGGCGGTCCAGTCCGTGGTCCGTGGGCCACAGGCAGCCCGGGAGGGCTGGGGGTGCGGCCCAACACAAAACTGTGCATTTACTTAAAACATGATGAGGTGTTTTTTGTGATGATGTGTCACAAAGTATTGAATGTGTGGCCCAAGACAACTCTTCTTCCTCCAGTGTGGCCCAGAGACGCCCAAAGCTTGGCCAGCCCTGCTCTAGGCCATGGCCCTTATTCCCGAGGGGAGACTCCTCTGACAGCGAAGACGGATGCTCCTGGCACTCATGCAGCCCCTCCCCTCTGGCTGGACCAGAGTGCCAGTGTCCCCCAGCTCTGCCTGACTTCCACTCTGTCTGGTCTCTCAGCCCCACAGAGTCCAGCTGCGTCAGCAGCTCCATGTCCTGACCTCTACCTCCCCAGNGGCCCAAGACAACTCTTCTTCCTCCAGTGTGGCCCAGAGACGCCCAAAGCTTGGCCAGCCCTGCTCTAGGCCATGGCCCTTATTCCCGAGGGGAGACTCCTCTGACAGCGAAGACGGATGCTCCTGGCACTCATGCAGCCCCTCCCTGGACTCTGGCTGGACCAGAGTGCCAGTGTCCCCCAGCTCTGCCTGACTTCCACTCTGTCTGGTCTCTCAGCCCCACAGAGTCCAGCTGCGTCGGCAGCTCCATGTCCTGACCTCTACCTCCCCAGCTCCGTGGGGTGACTGTGTTCAGCTTGGACCCCAGCTCCCTACTCTGCCTGGGGAGGCGCCCCAGGCAGGGAGCAGAAGCTTGCCTCCCAGGCTTCCCATTTCTCAGGAATCACAGCTGTGAGCTGCCTGAGCGTAGCCACCCAGTGTCTTTCGCCCAATTTCATGGGTGTTTACGGTAGAAGGGCTAGTTGTGTACCCACTACCCCACCATGGCCAGTGGCAGGTGTTTTCCAGCAGCTTCTTCAAAGCAATCTTTATTTTGGAAGCATTTCTACCGGCTTGAAGAAGCAAACCACCTGTGGCAGGAGCAGCCCCTAGCTGCCAGCCAGTGAGAAGGCAGGGACGTGCCCCATCCCCACCCCAGGGCCAGGACTGAACTCTGCCAACAGCCATGAGGTCTTGGAAGACGGCGCTGAGCCCCAGAGAGGGACACAGCTGGGCTGACACCTTGACGGCAGCTGGCAGCCGTGGGAGACCCTCAGCCTAGGACCTATTAAGTCCGACTTGTGACCCACGGAAGCTGTGAGATCGTAGGTGGCTGCTGCTTCAAGCTGCTGGGTCTGTGGTCATCTGTTGAGCGGCATGACACCATGGAGGGGGTGGGACTCGGAGGGGGACTGAGGGGTTTCTGGGATGCGGGGAATTCTCTGTATCTGGACTCGGGTAAACGTCATCACGCTGTACACTTAGGATTTGTGCCATTTACTGTGTGTAACTTACACCTCAAGTTTTAAAAATTCCAGTGGCGAGCACAGTGGGACCCCAGCCCTGGTTTTCCACCCCAGCCTCCCGCCCCTCCCACACACCCCTGCCTCTCTTACCCACCCAGGCAGTCGGGGCCCCCAGGGCCTCCGTCCCAGTGCCTGGCCTCCGAGCTCCCCCCACCCACCAGTCATGCAATCTCCCTTCCTCAGGCAGCAGTGAGAGGCCAGAGGTAGCAGCTCTTCCCCAGTGACCACGTCTCCCAAACATCAATCGGAACATGTCACCCCTTGTCCAAAGTCCTCCAGTGATGCAAGATCCTGAGTAACTGGGGTCCTGCCCAACCCACCGCCCACCTGAGCTGCCCCGGTCCCCGCCCCCTGCCTACCTCTGTCTCCTTCAGGGTCAGCCTGTCTCCTCGGTTTTGGTTTCGGCGAGTTGCCACGTGCTGCCCTGAAGGTTTGGACACAGGCAACGCGCCCTGCCCTTCCTCTCCCTTCCTTGCTCATGTCTAGGCTCTTTAGGGTGAAGATCTGAAAGCGTGCTCGGGCGTGTGCCTGCGTGCACACACCCCTCCTCATTTAACTCCAGGAGGGCCTGATTCCAGCACTTCCCAAACCTCAACGTGCAGGAGAATCAGCTGGGGACCTCGTTAAAATGCAGATTCTGATTGTGGGTCTGGGACAATGGGCCCCGGTTCTGCCTTTCTAGTGAGCTCCCAGGTGACCTTGGTGGTCTCTGGACCTTGCTTGGAGGAGGGAGGTTCCAGAACACCCCGCTCTTCCTGCTGGCCCAGGATAGGGTGTTGGTGGGACACAGGAGAACCGAGAGAACTTTGGACTCGGGCCCTCCAGCTCTATGTAACTCTCCGCCCTAGATAGAGGCTGCCATTCGTTCCCGGGCCTCAGGCTGGGGCCCAAGTGTAGGGTGGCTCTGAGCCTCTGTCCTCTGTGCTTGGTGTGATGTTACAGCTGTCCCGAGGTTCGGTTTCCACCACACATGGAGTCCCAGGTGGGGCTCCCTGGTGGGACGTTGGTCTGCAGTAGTCCTGCTCGAAGGCTATGGGACAGATCAGCCTGGCCTTCTGAGGTGGCAGGGACACCCCACCCAGCCCGACTGCGGCCTCTGCCTGCAGGAGAAGGCAGATGTGCTGTGCAGGGAGAGACCCCCAGGGGAAACTGGGGACCTCCCCGAACTTGCTCTGTGACTGCGAGTCTCAGTTTCCCCAACCGAACCTCCGTGGCTGAACTCAGACATTCCAGCTCTCCCAGGCTGGTCCCTGAGATGTTTTGGTGGGAAATGGAAACCCGGAGACGTCCCGGCCTTTGCATGCACACGGACCTCCCTCAGCTCAGCTGAGGCTGTCACGGCAGGTTTCCTGGGTGGTGGGGGAGTGCCTCTGTGCTGTCCCAACTGGCCCGCATGGGGCTGTTTTTCACGGCACCATTGATCCAGCTAAACCAGGGAGATGCATTACATCGCCTCCCGAGGTCAGGGGTTGGGCAGCCCAGCTGGTTAGTCGCCCGAGGGCGGGTTTTAAAGCCCTGCCCTGTGTCTGGGTGCTTTGGGGCCTGGCCCGGGAGCAGCGAGGCTGGGCAGAGGCCCCTGAAGTTTGACACGGCTGTGGGGGCTGGCGGGGGCAAAGGGCTCCAACCGAGGGAGGGACAAATAGATCGATGGGAAACTGCCGTGACCTTGTGACCTCAGAGATGGCTTCAAACCATGTTCTTAACATGCCCTAGTAAATCTGGGGGTGGACCTGCTCCCCCTGGGGACAGTGGGCTAGAAGTAAGGGGGAGGCAAGGGACTGAGAGGCCAGACGCCTGCCCTGCCCTGGCTGGCCCGAGCTTGCCCGCTTTCCTTTGTCATCCTAGGCGTATGATGGGGGCACAGCTCTTCACAGTTTGCACTGAACTCTCTGTGAGTCTTCCCTGCTGGGGAAGCCTCTGGCCAGCAGGTTCTGTGGCCCCAGCTGACAGTGGGGAAAACTGGGCTCAGACTTGGCCCAGGGGGCCCAGCTTATTGATTTCTCTTTTTTTTCTTGGCCCAGCTTTTGAGGTGAGCTTTGGAGGAAGCACAGATGGGTCTGACTGGTGGAGGAAATCCAAGGGAGTCCCGACAGGTGGAAGCAGGGCCCCAGAGGTGGCCAGGGCCAGCTTGGTCCCTTAAGGAGCCACAGGTGGGTTTTAGCTCAGGTGGGCGGGGTATGACATGATGCAATTAGTGTTCCAGAAAGCTCACACCGCTCTGTGCGGGGGACAGCCCTGTGGGCCGTGCATGTGGCTGTGACCAAGCTGAGCGGCTTGAGCTTCCCTCCCAGCACTGCTCCCCAGTCCCCACCTTCTTCCCAGCCATTCACCCACAGTTGCCAGAGTCTGACAGACCTAGTTCGAGTCCCATCTCTGCCCCTGACTCGCTGTGTGGCTATGCTGTGGGCATGAGTCTTTGCCTCTCTGAGCTGGTTTCCTCATCCGCAGCACCTGGGGCAGCGCAGCGAGCACAGCTGCTGTTATTGTCCCGAGCCCCCTGCAGGTGGCCTCAGTCTCCCTCTGCTGAATGCTCAGCTCTCCTGGCCTCCAGGCTCGGCCAGCTGCACTTGGAGGTAAAGACAGGACACCTGCCTGAGGCCCAGCAAGGTGGGCTGAGGGCAGAGGTGCAGTGCAGGATGTTGGGGTTTCTGCCCCTCCGGCCTCCTGGCTGCATTAACTGTCCTTGCTGGACCCCTGCAAGACTCCCCACCCCCTGCCACCGCCCCCCACTTCAGGGAGAGGTGCATCCAGAGGCCTGTGGCCCAGGGTCTGGCCTGGGCTTCGCTATGGCTGGCCCTGCATCCAGGAGCTGCCCCTTCTTGTCTCTGAGCCTCAGTGTCCCCGTTTGCACAGTGACTGGTGTTTCTCCAAAACAGCAGACACACCTGGTGGCCCACCAGGTGGTTTTGGATTTTGCATGTGATAAATGACGGAGACCCTGTTGTGATAAACGCGCCTCCTTCCCGTTCTCTCCCATCTCAGCTCATTGTTGGGGAGACGGGCTGGCGTCGATTTCTCTTCAGTGCCACTTTGATATTCCCTAAACTCACTTTTCCTTTTATGTTGGAATGTTAATTTTTTTAAATTGTGGTTAAGTACACAACATGAAATTTATTGCCTTAACTATTTTTAGGTGTACAGTTCAGCAGTGTTAAAAACCTCACCTTAAGGAAATATTAGTGGACTTCTGACCAAGATGGAGGAGTAGGTAAATACACTGTGCCTCCTTGCACAACCAAAAGAAGGACGACGACAGATTTAAAAACAAAAAACAACCAGAACTGCCAGAAAACTGAACTGTATGGAAGTCATACAACCAAGGACTTAAAGAAATATCCATCCAGACCAGTAGGAGGGGCAGAGACTGGCATCTGGGAAGGAGAGTGCTCGCGGTAAGGCGGCAGCTGGCACACTGGCCAAGGTGGTGGCTGGCAGACCAGGTAGCCCCACATTTGCCTGCAGATAAACCAGGAGGAACAACTGAGGGGTGAGACAGACTGTGCAACCCAGGATTCCAGGGCAGGCAAACAAAGCCTCAAAGCCTCTGACAGTAAAAACCTGTGGGAGTTGTAGTGGTGGGAGGAACTCCCAGCCTCACAGGAGAGTTTGTTGGAGAGACCCATGGGGTCCTAGAATGTACACAAACCCACCCACCCAGGAATCAGCACCAGAAGGGCCCAGTTTGCTTGTGGGTCACAGCAGAAGTGACTGAAAGCCTGCAGAGAGGCACTGCATGGGCACTGCAGGAGGCACTGCATGGGCAACACTGTTGTCCTTATCGGTGCCAACCAGGGCTGAGCAGGTGTGACTGAGACCCCGCTGGGAGGCACCATCCTGCCCCCACCCCCTCTCTGCACCCAGGAAGAGGCTGCCCGGGGAACTTTCCGACATTTCCTCTTTCTGGTTCTCCTCCCCAGTCTGCTGGGGGATATGGGGGCTTAGGGCACAGGTCTTTCTTGAAGCCCCTTTACATTTGGAAAGCTGCCCGCCTTGATGTCTTGTTCTTACTCTGATTCTTCCCAGGCCCCAAGGAAGGGAGCAAGGAGCAGGCCCTGGAGATCTGGTTACAGGTGACCCGGCCTTACCTGCGTCCTTCCTCCCACAGGGCAGGGGCTGCACAAAGGGCCATGTCACTGACCACTGCGACTGACGACCAGATTGCAGGGGTGACAAGGGGGTCAGAAGTCCCTGTGTAGTCCTCTTGTCTTCCTCTGGGGTGGGGCTTTGATCAGCTGCTCCCCCAGGCAAGCTTTTGTCCCTGGTTTCTCTTCGTGGCCCGGGAGTCAGGGTTGTGGCTGCTGCCTGGCCCTGAGTCCCAGCCCTGGCCACCCCCTTCCCAGCAATCTGGCCTGGGACCCAAATAAAGCTGCCTTTCAGAGCTCAATGCAGGAGGCTTCAGGGGGCCTGGGGAGGAGGGCTGGGGTCCTTAGAGCTGCCAGACAAAGCAGCCTTGTTGGGAAGGCTCAGGGGGAACAGGGACTCCATCCCTGGTGAGACCATTCCCCTCAGGGGCTCTCAGGGTGTGGGGGGCCGGCTGCTCTCAGAAGTGGGACCATGGGCCACACTGAGCCCCAGGCACAGGAGGGCAGAGAGGGCTGAGGGGCCTGGATCCCTGAGAACAGGACTCCTGGGTTTGGGGGTGCCCTGGCTGCCTCTAGATCTGGCTCTCCCAGACCAGAGTCACCCGCGGCTCCTGGTGCTCTTCAACGCAAGGCTCCTGAGACCCTGGGTGACTTGGCTACACTGGCGTCCCCACGCCCCTCTCATTCTACTCCTGCTCCCCTCACTGGGCCCAACCAGCCTCTTCCCTGAGCTCCTCACCGGGCTGTTCCCTCAGGGGCCCCCACCTCACACCTCCCTCACTCCTCTCCACGTGGCCTCTAGTATCATACACGGGGGACTCCGGGGCTTCCTTCACTCACGTCCCAGCACCTAGCGCAGCGCTGAACCGGTAGGGCCCATGAAATAAACAACTGCCCGACGAATGAGTGTCCCTGCTTCCCCAGGGGCATCACCCAGCGAGTGGAGGGAGTAGAGCTCACTCGTGTTTAATTCCCTTTTCTAGGGCCTCTTAATCTCCCACAGCTGTAGAGTATTTCCTTTGGGCCACGCCCACCCCAGAAAGGGGGCGGGGCATAGCCCTACCACTTTTCATTACCCTGCCCCCCTCCACCCCCCCCCCCCCCCCCCCCCCCGGGCCCCGTGGTGCCAGAGGGCTGGGGGCTGTCTCCATTGGAGCGAGGGCTCAGGACATCTGTCTTCATGAACAAGGCCTGGCAGGGACAGGGCGAGGCCCAGGGGAAGACTGGGGAAGAGGAAAGGGAGGTGGGGCAGGGCCCGTGGGGTGTAACTGGGACATAAATAAATAAATGACGGCGCCAGGAGTAAGCAGCTGGGATGGAAGGGCTCGAGGTCCACACAGCGATTTCTCAAACCACAGGCGGGAGTCGGTCAGCGGGGTCCCAGAAGGAAAGGCCGCCTGTTTCACAGCCGCTTCATTATCGTCTTAACTGAGTGGCCGGCTGGGTCCCTGTGAGCCCCAGTGGGGGTGGCTCGTGTCATGATTAGTCACAATTGGCGCCTATAGAATGGTACACCTGAAACCTATATAATTGTATTAACCAATGTCGCCCCAGTAAATTCAATAAAAAAAGAAACAATTGGTGCCCCACCCTAGGGCCAGGGTGTGGGGGAGGGGCCAGGGAGGAAGTGAGTGTGTAGGGTGCTGGCAGAATCTCAATAGTTAGCAAAAAACAGTAACAACAGTTCTCATTGCTTTAAAACACTTTTTATTGATTGAAATTCTTTTTAGACAGAGAAACAATGATTTGTTGTTCCACTTATTTACACATTCATTGATTGATTCTTCTACATACCTTGACCGGGGTTCGAACCCACAACTTTGGTGTATCAGGATGACACATGATTCAACTGAGCTACCCAGCTAGGGCAAAAGTTCTCATTCTTGAGCATTTCCTAGGTGCCTGTCCTGTTTTAAGCCCTTTATACACATAATTTATTCTTCAGGACAGCCCCGTAAGTACTGGTATCGGGCCCATTTTACAGATGGAGAAACTGAGGCTCAGAGAGATGAAATCGAGGTCTGCCTGACTTTTCACCTGAGTACACAACTGCTGGGCTCCACAGTGTCACCATGGCTCTGCAAGGGGCCCAGCAGGTCAGGCCACCTTCCCCAGGGCATGAGGAAGGAGGCCGGGGCGCCCAGGTCCAAGAATGCTGGTTAAACACGCGGGGCCTCAGCCCGCTCAGCTCCCACAGAGGCGGGATGGGTGACGAGGATCCACTGTGGAGCCCTGCATCGGGCCTCCCTTTGGTGGGTGCAGCTGACCTCCGCCTCTCCAGGCCTGCGGTTGGCTCATTCCAGCGGACATCGGAGCCTCTTGGGTGGCTTGTTGAGCAGGTGCGTGTCTGGGTCCCAGACTCAGGATTCTGCCCTTCTAACGAGAGACATCCCACCCCAGTGGCTGACACTGCTCTGCCAGTGCAAGCGTCCCACAGGCCGTCGGCCCAGCGTCCTCTCCGACTGCCCTGCCCCAGTCCATTCCAGGACTCAGACAGAAGGGCAGGAACCACATCTCAAATTCCACAGCTTGGCCCCACCAAGTTCTCTAGGGTGTCCCCCGCTGTGACCCTTGGAGCTTCGAAGACGTTGCTGGAGAGGCTTTTGCAGCCTCACAAACTGTCAGAAGGACATTCAAGAAAGAGACGGGATGCAGAAGTCATTAAATCTGAGCCCTTTGTCTCACATCTGGGGAAACCATGGCCCCAAAAGTCAAGTTGCCTGCTTAAGGTCACACAGCAAGTTAGGGGTTGTGACAGTTCAGCAACGTTCTATGATGTCCAGCTCCTCGCAGTGACAGGTGTCTGGGATCCCGCTGCTTGAGGGTGGGCACTGACTGTGAGTTCCTGGAGGCGTGCGTGAAGCTGTTGAAACAAAGGGCTTCCATTGGTGGGGCTGCTCTGTCCCCAGGGCGGGGCCTATAGCAGCTGCTCGGGGAGGACTTTTGAGCCGGACCCTGGACGTCAGGGGGAAAGGCAGGCTTTCACGGGGCTCACAGCCTGTCGAACCTCCATGGCCTGCGACCAGGACAAGGAAGGCTGTGCGGTGGGCCCCACCTCTTTATGGGGATCTCCTTCCTCCCCATCCCACTGTGCTGACACCCCAGTTTTACTGATCCAGGGTCAGACAGGGGACAGAGTGAGTGAAGCTGGCTGAGTGTGAGACGTAAGGGAGGGGTAGGGCCTGTGGCTACATCAGTGGCATTCGAAATCTGCTGTTTTCCTCCTGGCACTGAGCCAGCCAGGAGGAAATCCCGACCTACTTAAAGACCAAGTTTGGCTCCTGGCCATGGGTTTGCCGTGGCTAGGATGCTGGTGGCGCTGGACGAGGAGCTGGAGACCAGAATTGAGTTCTGGCTCTTCCGAGTGTGTGGCCTTTGGCCAAATCACTGACTTCAGTCTCCCAGTGCGTCCCAGTGCATCCCAGTGCGTGCTCCGAAGGACTGGGTCGGGTGGCCTCTGAGGCTGCATGCAAGGAAGTTTCCGGGCAACCGGGATGGACACCCGCCTACTGTGAGGCTGCTGTGGCTTTAAAAGTGCCTCGACAGTCCCAGCGGCAGCAGTCAGCCGAGCGGGCCACCTGCGGAGCCCTCCACAGCTGGGGAGATTAGTCTCTTCCACTAGAAAACACCCATTACCATGTTCCAATAGCCATCACTTCCGCTAGGAGAGCTGCAGATGAGATATCGATTGTGCTGACCCCAGGCGAGCCCTTTTCCCAGCCTGAGAGGCGTGCAGATCAGCTCTGCGTCTGGCCCAGCTGCCAGGGCCCGCAGCCTCCTCCCCGGAGCAGCTGGGCGCCTCCAGACCCAGGTGGAGTTGACAGTGGCCCCACCAGGTGGGCCGGTTTGGGCTGGCCGAGGCCTGGCCTCTGAATCTTTATTCCACGTGCTCTTTGATTTTGAGAGGGGCACGCGAGCCACAGGGTGAAGGTGAGAAAGGACGGTCACCTTAGAGCCTCTGGAGGGGACATCTGGCTGGGCCACAGGGAGAGGGAGGGGAGAGGCCAGGCTGCAGTTGGGGGAGGACAGTCTGATGCCAGCATTTGCGTGGACAGTAGAAGCTTTGGGGCCAGGAGGTGACAGATCTCTGCTCCGCCCCGACAGCCCAGCCTGCTGGCAGCTCCCAAGGTGCCCGCTGTTTCCCTCTATTCTGGCACTGGAAACGGAAAGACCTGGGCCCTGGGGCAGGTCTGTGAGGGCAGAGGCTGTGTGTGCCCCTCCGTGCCCCCGCTGCCATGCCACCCCTGACCACAGGACGGGCAGGGCACTGCCCACGTGTGAGCCTCGGACCTTCACAGAAAGCCGCTGGAGGGAGGGCGCAGAGGCAGGTGCGGTGGCGTCCTTCACTCACTCCTCGTTCCCCCCCTCAGAGCACTCCAAAGGGCAGGAGGCAGGCCCAGCCCAGGGCTCTCACCAGACAGGCAGGACGTCCTTGCTGGCCCTGACCTTGGGTGATGTGACAGGGGAAGCCCAGGTGGCTTGGAGCTTTCCTATTTGCCCCACATGCTCTCACACCTTTTTCTTTTTTTAAAAAGGAAGGTACCCTCCTTTTTCTTTTTAACACTGGTATTTCGAACAGCCTTACTCGGGCGCCTGGGAGCCACGAGGGCCCTGGGCATGTGCGCTGTGTCCATCTGAGTGGTGGTGATGCTGGAGGGTACTCAGGGGAAGGTTCATCAGGCCGTCCACCTGAGACCGGTGTACTTCCCCGCATGGGCATGTGTGCATGCGTCTCTGCGTGCATGTGCACACATGTATGTGCCTATGTGCACACACGTGTTTGTGTGCATGTATTTTGTGCCTCAGCACAAACCCACTCTATGTCTGCCTCTGAACAGGAATGGTGTGCTTCTTTCAAGGAGGCCAGAGGGGCCTGGGAGGAGGGGCCAGGCTGGCTGGCTGGCTGGCGGCTGGGACCCCTCCTGGTCTCCCCAGTCCCAGAAAATGAGAGGGATCTGGGGTGCTTGCTCAGCGTGTCCTGCTGAGGGCCAGCCTCCCAGCACCTGACTTCTCAGGAACCCCAACCCCTGCCCTGCCCAAGACAAGAGAAACTCCCATCATACAGCCAGGAGCTGGGAAGAGAAGGGGGATTTAGAAAAAGTAATACAATGATACCATAGGATGAGCCAATCCATCCATCAACCCAATTGCATTGAGATCCTCTTATCACCAAGCCCTGTGCTGGGTACCACGTGATACACCGATGGGCACAGTGGACAGTCACCACTCCCAGGTGCCTGCAGGCTGTGAGGCAGATGGCACCCATCCCAGGAATGCCCAGGGCTGAGGGTTTAGGGACAGCTGGACGATGTGGTCCTCAACATTAAGGGCCAGGAAAGTGACCCCTCTCACGACCCAGCAGTTCAAAGGCAGCAGCCGCCAGTAAATAAAATGCACCCAATTGCCAAGTTGGGACTTTATAACAAAGAAGTCAAATGCTCACGCATGTCCAACTCACACGTCAAGGGTGCCCCTGTACCCTCGCAGGCAGGATACCTGGGCAGACAAACCACAGCGGGAAGGCGGGAGTCATGAGGCCCCAGGTTGCCGTGTAATGAAGGTCCCCTGCAAGGTGGGCACTGTCGTCAGCCTGGTTTTATAGCTGAGGACCCTGAGGCCAATCAGAAATACTGAAGAAGTCACCCTTGATTAGGAAGTGGTGGAGGTAATAAGGGAACTGAGATCTGCACAGCCCCCGCTTAAAAATGGGGGTTCTCCTTCCCCTTCCTCCTCTCGCCATGATGGCGGTGAGGCTCCCATGGGGAGCAGGGGGAAGAGGGCCTTCTGAACTCTCCACCCAGGGCACACGTGCAGGGAGCTTTTACTTGCCTCGACAGCTTGTGTGGTGTGCAGGGCCTCTCCTGTGGGGGGGGTGATGAGACCCCGCTGCGCCCCTCACGGTCCTCTGATGTCCCTGGGAGGAAGGGCTCCATGTGACTCCATCCTACAAATGGAGAAACTCGAGCACAGAGGGGTCAGGTCCTTGTCCAAGTTCTCAGGGTGAAGGGGGAAAGCTAAGCTAGCTAAGTAAAGCCAAGCTTTAGTAAAGGTAGCCTCGGCCTGGTCCCCGAGCTGCTCCCCCACCCCCCACCTGTGCATCCCTAGTTGCCTCCCGAAGACCCTCTGTTTCTCTCTGACCAGATGCCCCGGCCCCAGCCCCGCCCCAGCCCGGTGCTCTCCTGGGCCCTGTTCTCATCTCAGTTTAACACTGGCCACATCCTTCCTGCCGTTACATTAGAAAACATTTATTTTAATAGCTTCATTAAGATATAATTTACACCTTGTACAAGAGTCACCCATTTTAAGTGTATAATTCAAGTTTGTTATGATGCCAGTCAACAATGCAGAAAATTAATTATGCAATTATGCTAAGTGAAAAAAGGGAACAAATGTGTGGGGTTTGTGACATAAACCAGCTGCGTGGGAACAAATGGGCACGTGCAGAATGCTGGCGGGAAACATGAAAGTGTTACCCGAAACACTTTGGGTATATGTTGGATTCAGAAATAATCCTAATTATTTCTATAAAACTCAAAGTTTCCATAGTCCTTATTTTAAAGAATTTATTTATTTTAGAGACAGGGGAAGGGAAGGAGAAAGAACGGGAAAGAAACATTGACGTGAGAGGGAAACACTGATCGACTGTCTCTTGTACGTGCCCCAACTGGAGATCGAACCCGCAGGCAGCCCGGCCATGTGCCCCAACTGGGAATTGAACCAACAACCTTTCGTTCTGCGGGACGATACCCAACCAGCGGATCCACACTGGTCAGGGCTGTCTAAAAAAATGTTTTAAAGCAAAACCATTAACCTTGATTGATTGATGTATTTGAGAGAGAGAGAGAGATTTGTTGTTCCAGTTATTTATGCACTCACTGGTTGCTTCCTGTATGTGCCCTGACCGGAGATTGGACCCACAGCCTTGGCATATTGTGCCGTTGCTCTAAACCAGCTGAGCTACCTGACCCGGGCAAGGCTCTATAATTGTTAGTATCACTCTGCTAGGTCACTCTGGCTGAGCCCCAGCAACAGCGGGTGTGAGATTCCAGCACCTGCATCTACATCCCAATATCTAATTGAACTTCCTGACTGCCTTGAGAGCTAAGAATGTGCCTAGAAAAAGATCTCCAATGTTGGGCGTGATTCGGGCGCACCCAACCTTCCGTGCTGGTTTGGGGCAACCTCATGGAAGAAAGCCTTATATCTTACAGCCGGGTCTCCAGTGATAGAACCCACCCTGAGAGAAGGTAGAGTCGGTCCCAGTGAGCTACCACCTGCCTTGGGATCTGAGAGCTGGAGAACAAGGTGGGTCTGGTGGCAGCTGGGCTGTTGGTCGAAACCATCACCAGCCCAGACCACGTGGCCACACCTGCATGTCCAGGTGGAGCCGGACTGTGCGTATGACAAGCAGCCCTGCTATAGACGGCCTAAGTGGTGGTGTCCTGCCCACTTCTCATGGAGATGGGTTAGTGGTTTTATGAACAGAGGCAGTGGCGTGCCGCTTTTGTGGGGAGTGGCTGGAATGACGTGATGGGAGTGACAAGGACGTGAGTGAAGGCAGGCACTGGGCTGTGGCAGGAAGATTGGCTTGGAATGGCTCCCAAGTGCCTAGGCACATCCCCTGGGCTGCTGAGCAGGGTGGGCCCTGAATTGGGGTCGATTTCCACCTCTGTCCATGACAGAGCAAAATGGTCTAGAATTACAGTCCCACTGTAAACAGTAAGACCCAGAATGAGTATTTCCAGACATTCAACGACACGCAGCCCGAGACTGAAGAAAGGGAAACAAGCCAGGCGAGCCCCACGAGTGCCGGCTTTCTGCCCAGAGGAATTCCCAAACTGCAGGATGGGGAGGGAAGACCGAGGGCCCAGTTGTCTTGCTGAGCTGAGAAGAAAGAGGGGGTGTGGAGGGGCCAAGGCTGCTGAAACGTACGGGACGGGCGGCGGCCAGAGAGGGAGGGGTTACTAAGAGAAAGAATGCCAGCCATCGGCATAGGTGTCCAGTTGAGCGTTTGGTGACATCGGTCTTCTCAAACACAAAGCCACACCCTGAGACTGCACAAGAATAACTTCTGAGGGAAGAAAAATGATCGGGAATTGTGTACAGGGCAGGAAGTTGTTTAGGTTTCCTTGACCAGAATGAAGGGAGCTTAGCGGACACAAGACATTAAGTAGGAACCCTAGAAAGGCCACACCTTGCGAGTAGAGCTTAATTACCCCAAGAATAAAGGCTAGAGGTACCCTGAAAGAGCTTAAAAACAAACTTGAAAGAATCAAACCAATCCACAAGCAACCAAACTGCTGTTCAAAAGAAGTCCAACACTCTTTAAGGGAATATAAGAAAATCATGGATCTGACAATGTGAGGCTGCAATGCCCACTGTCAAATTTTAAAATTTATTTGTTTAAAGATTATTTATTTATTTTAGACAGGAAGGGAGGAAGAAAGAGATAGAAACATCAATGTGTGGTTGCCTCTCACATGCCCGCAACCCAAGCATGTGGCCCGCAACCCAAGCACGTGGCCTGACTGGGAATCGAACTGGCAACCCTTTGGTCCACAGGCTGGCGCTCAATCCACTGAACCACACCAGACAGGGCTGTCAAATTTTAAAAATAATGAGCCATACGAAGTAGCAAATGTGACCTGTAGGTGGGAGAAAAATCAATCCGTAGGAGCAAAAGGCAGAGGCAGTGCTGACAGAGCGAATGGGACGCGGAAGCAGCCGTTGGGAACGCGCACCGGGTGCCGAAGGACGTGCAGGAAGGCCGGGGCGTGGCGCTGACCAACGGGGTACAGAAAAGCCACCCACACTGTGAGGAAGAAATACCCCAAATGGAAAATACACTTGGCAACGGAGTGAACAGCGGGTCAGACAGTGCGGAAGGAAAGGTCAGTGAACTTGAAGACATCACAACAAATACCAAATAAAATAAAGCTCAGAGGGAAAATAGACCAAACAAAGAAGAAGGAACAGAGTCCCAGAGGCCTGTGGAACAATTCAGAAAGGAGAGTGGTGGGGGGGGGGAGGGAGACAAACACTTTCCAAAGGAAAACGGCCAAAAATGTTCCATATTTGATTAAAACCCACAGGTTCAAGCTCAGTGAACTTGAAACAGAATGAGTGTAAGTAAACCATAGCAAAGTACACCACAGTCAGACGGCTGAAAATCAGCAATAAAAATAGGATCTTAAAAGCAGACCGAAAAGAGACACTGCGAACAGAGGAATAAAAAATGGTGAGTTTTTAGTTCCAACAATCAAATTTCCAGGGTGAGTCATGAAAGAGGGGCATCACTATTAATCCTCCAGACATGGAGAGAATACCAAAAATATGAAAAGCTTTACGCCAATGAAATCGACAACCTAAATAAAATGGGCAAATTCCTCAAAAAACACAAATTACCCAAAGTAGACCCAAGAGGAAATGGACAACATGAATAACCTTATCTAATCAAAGAAACTGAATTTATACTTCCCACCAAGAAAACTTCAGGCCCAGATGGTGGAATCCACCAGGCTTCACTGGTGAATTCTATCAACATTTATGAATGAAACATCACCGACCTTATGCAAGGATAAAGGTAAAACACATTCCTTTCTCATTCCTAATCTTTTTAAAGTACTTGACTATCTAAAGCAAAAACAACAGCAATGCAATTTAGGTTTGGTAGAAGTAACATGCATAACAGAAGCACAAAGTAGACTGTTCTAAGACTGTACTACTGTAAGATTCTTATATTATATACGAGATGCTACCGACATATTCATTGAAGGTAGACTGTGGTAAGCTAAAGATATTTATTGTAAACTCTAGAGAAACTACTAAAAAGGCCCAAAGAAGTGTAGCTAATAAACCAACTACTAAAAATAATAAAATCCAACAAAAGGAAGGATAACACCTTAGAATGTGGAAAAAACTAAATCTATGAATGAGGAAAGGTTAAGTAAGGAGGTACTGATATAATGGAATATTATATAGTTGTTAAAAGTGTTTAAGAATGTTTAATGATATAGGAAATTATTCATGATGTAATGTTAAAATTTAAAAGCAGGGCATGACACCTGCTTTTAAAAGAGTTTAGCCTAATAACTCTGCAAAAGTATTTGCAAGCGTAGGAAACTGTGACTGGAAAGAAATATCCCAGGTATCAGCAGTGTTTGTAACTGGGTGGTCAGGTGCTAGGTGATAGTTGTTTCTACAGGGATTGTTATTTTTCTAAGGACGCCACAGCCTACCTATCCCAACGGCTAAGGACATAAACACACACGGTTTTAGGTGTCAGCTAGGCCAGGGTTTGGTTCTTGGGTTCTTGGCTCTGTTACTCACTAGCTGAGTGGATGCTGGCAAATCAGTTTCTCTGCATCCCAGTTGCCATGGTGATAAAAGCATCTACCTCATAGCAGTTTTGAAGATTCAATGAGATCATGTGAATAAAGTATAGAGCAGAGTGTCTGCCACAAAGCTAACATTCACTGAGCAATTCATTTATTACTCTTAAATAATTAGAGAAAAAGAAGTTCTAAAGGTGCAACTTCCTTTGAAGGAAACCCCCATTGACCAAGGAATGCAGTGGAGATCGGAGAGAGCCAGGGGAGGGCGTCTGCCCAGTGAAGGTGCTTTCGGTTCTACGTAGCAGTAATTTGCTCACCCAGCTTCAGCCCTAAGTGGTGGTTGGTTATGAGAACACCAGGGTGTCTCGGATAATCCAGGTTAAGGAATGCTACCAGCTTCGTGTGACACGTACCAGGATGGGAACCGGAACTCTAAACCCTAGACCACATTTCCCCGCTCTCCCTTTTTCTTCCATCCTCTCCCTCCCCACTTTTCCAGGCACGAGGCACGGCGCCCCCACATGCCTAAGTTTGCTCTTTCTCAGTCTGGCCACTTTTCCAGGTGCAATTCCTGGCCATGAGATTCTGATTGGTCCCACTCTGCCTGGGTGTCCAGGGTGCTCCAATCAGATAGGACCAAGGGGGCGGGCTCACAGCAGCAGCTCTGCGGTAGAAGAAGCTTGGAACCCAGGTGGCCACCTGACATGCCCACTCAGTTCTGTGCCTGCTCTGTTCACCCCTCTCCTCGGGCTTCCCTTTCTGCTTGGGGTCTCCTTCTTCCACAAGTTAGGCTCCTGAAGGGCACCCAGCCATGGTGGCGAAGACTCATGTAGCCAGCCACGGCCTCCACTGTGGGTAGGACAGCTCCCAGATATGTCACCTAACCTCTCCTCGGTACCCTGGCACGTGTCACAGGGCCACAGTTGGTGACACGTGCCAGGCTGCTGGGCTAGGGTCGGACCCAGGTGGGCACTTCTGGATTCCCTATTTTTTTGCTGGGGGAGAGAGGGTTCCATTTTTCCAGATAAACAGATTCTCAGGCAAAAGGTGGCCTTCGGGAGCACTTAGAAAACACAAAGGTTGGTCTACAAAAAACGCGACTGACTGCACACAGACACTGGCGTTCTTAACCCCGTTTCTGCAGAAATAAAGAAACAAAGGACTAATGCACCTTCTTTTTAATTGTCATTTTACAGCTCCTCGCCGTAGCCAGCCCCCGACCTTCCCTTCGCTGACCACTTTTGTAGGCTACAGGGGACCAGGGAACAAAGCTGGGGCCTGGCACCCCCACCACGCTGCCAGCCTCGCCCCCGGAGAACAAGTCACAACTACAAATTATCACGACAATTAGCGCCCGTACTTGGGAGATGGGCGAAGTGAGGAGGCCCAGCTCCTCATTGTCAGCTGGTCTATTTGCTGGTGACCTTGCTCTGGAGGCGATGATATTCCTTCAGCCTGTGAACCAGATTCGAAACAAAGAAAAATGTAAATTAACAAACACAACATGCACTCAGTTCAACGAACGCAGGCAGAGCTGGGGGGGGCGGGGGCAGCTGATTGTTAAGATGTGTGTGAAGTTGTCTTTTCTGCCCCCCTCCATCCCCTCTCCTGCCCTCCAACCAGGGTGAGGTAATTAATTTATCTCAGGGAGAAAACACTGCTCGTCATTGTCAAAGACAAAGCGCTTAACCGGCAATGGGAGAAATGAAGAGGTCGTGATGAAAACCCGGTGTGTTTGGAGCCATTTAAAAAGGTTTATAGTCAAAAGGTACAAACAGAGGGTGGAGGGGGCAGGGCAGTGTTGGCAGTTGGGGCGGGGGGCGGGGGGGAGTACTGAGAGTGGTGGGACTGGATTCCACGTCTCTCCTGGCCTTGGCTCCGGTGACAAGAGAATGGCTCTAGGTGGCTGCGTTCCCAGGGCACGTGTCAGAGAGGAGAGGGACTCGAGCCTTCTTCCCCACCCCAAGCCCCAGGAGGAGCACGGCGGTGACTAAGAATCCAGAGCAGGACACACAGCCCTTCTGGGCTCCGCTCCACAGCTTCCTGGCTGTGTCACCATGGCCTGGTTACTTAACCACTCTGGGCCTATTTCTGGAACTGCAGGTTTGTGTGGGAATTAAACGAGATAATCTAGGAGATGCCTAGAAGTGGCTCAGTCTGTGGTAGCTGCCGGCAGTAAATGACCCTGTTTGCCCTTGTGTGTGCCAGCCCCTGGGCCACACCCAGGCTTGGGGCCCGCTGCCAGGCTCCTCCTGCAGGCCAGGTTCTGGGCCCCATGCTTGACTTCCACAAACTCCCATCACTTTCCCCGAACTGGTGAGGCGGGTACAGTTTACAAGCCCACGTGGGGTTCCCACATGTCCTGAAGGGCTCTGAGACCGACCGCCCTGCAGTCAGGATTCGAACCCCGGTTTGAGTGGCTTTAGATGCATGCCACCCCACTGGGTCATGGCTAGGATGGCTTCCAGCCGGACCTGCAGCCCGGGTAGGGTGACATGAAGGCAGAAGCTGGCCAGGTGGCCTTCTGAGGCTCCTGTCTAATCTGCCTAGGAAAGGGGCTCCTGGTGGAGTCCCTGCAGCTGGAGAGGGTGCCAGTAAATGGCAGAGGCGCAGGGCAGAGCCCCGGGACCTGAGACCCAAGTCCCCAGGACCCTGCTGGCTGTCAGCTGTGCCTTCGGGCCCTGCTGAGATTCGGGCAGGCTGGGACCAAAGCAGGCCTTGAGGATACCATGAGCAGAGGGACAGAAAGCCGGGGTGGGGTGGGGGCATTGCCTAGGGCAGAGCAGTGGTTGGAGCAGTCCAGGTCCCAGCAGAGTCTGACCCCCTACAACTGGGGGGCTGGGGGGCCCGAGGACCCGTCAGGGCCCAGAGCTCCTCACCTCAGGGAGTTGATGTTGATGAAACCGGTGGCATCGGTTGGCTCGTAATCGCCCTGCACATTCATGCTGCACAGAGAGAGCGGAAGCCTGTCAGCCCAGCGCCTGCGCTGCCCCGTCCAACCAAGGACACGCCTGCAGCCAGCCCTGCCCTCGGGGCTGTGGCGGCTCTGAGGAGTGTGCAGGAGTGGCCCATGCTGTCCAGGGCCCCGGAGGCCAGGGGCTGCCCACGGGAAGAGCCTCGGACTGGCAGGCTGCAGGGCGGCCTCCAGCCTTCCCCACAGGGTCTGCCCACTGCGCTGCCTTTCTCCTTGCTTGCCCAACCAGCGAGACCCTGTCTGGCCCTTTCTTACACCCGGACACTCTGCCAGGGGGGCACGGAGAGTGCCAGGCCAGCCGCAGCTGTGCTCATAGGACAGACATTCCCCCCATCTACGGCTGCCACATTCCACAGTCTTCACCTTTTCGGGTGCTCTCACTGAGCTGCCCCTGAAACCCTTCCCAGCTGCAGTCGTTCAAGTGCCACCACCTCTGTTGGCCTCTCAGCGCCACTCCCGCCCCATCACAGTGCTCGGGGCCAATCCCTGGCAAACGCTGGTCTTGCACTAGAAAATGGGGCTTCACATGAAACGATGAGGCGGGCACCTGGCGCATGGAAAGGACTCGCTGTTGCTCACAGCACTCACTCATCCACTCATTCATTCACTCAAGTATTTATTAAGCACCTACTACCCACAGGAGCTATGCCAGGGGCCTAGGAAACAGGAGCAAGACAAGAACAGTGCCCATGGTGGGTGGGGGAGCAGACATGAGCAATCAATCACCCATCTGTTAGTTATGACTGTGATAAGCTCTTTGAGGACAAGTTCAGGGCACTGTGGTCCCAGATCTGACTCTGCAAGGCCACCCCCTCCCTATCTGACTCCCCAGGGACCCCCTCCGTGCCTCTTGGGGAAAGGGGGACCAACCCGTTTCTCACGGACCCCTTCTTATGTCCTGCCCTGAATCAGCCCCTTGTCTCCGGGTCTGCCAAACTCCAGCCTCAGGACACAACGGTTTCAAGGAGCCTTCTCGGGAGAGGTGAGACTGGTGGGGGGCGAAGAGGGGATCTGCTGTGTTTTGTTTTTTTTCCAGCCACCCCGAGGCTGTCTGTATCTCTGACTGGCTCTTTGTGGACTGTGGACTTTTTACAACAAGTAGGGTCTCTGCCCCTACCCCGCCCCAAACATGGCGGGGCTTGGGTTCTGTTGCCCTCCCCTCCGTGCCCTGCCCTGACCTTCATGGGGCCTTGAAGCCGGCACATGGAACTCCCACGCCCCCACCCCTCCATCCTCTCCACCTCCCAGGGCCCCTCCAGAGCTCAGGTGGCCGAAGTCACCAGCATCCGACCAGCAAGTTCCTTGTAAGGGGACCTGACATGAGACTTCTGAAGGGCTGCAGTTCGGCACCCTGCACCGGGAAGAGGAAAAACTGGACCACACCAAAGCATCAGCCTACAGACACGTCTCACTCCCACTTCAGAGTCACCCGGTCCCCTGTGCCAGGGTCCTTGTGCTCAGTCTGGGGGAGGGGACCTGAGGGGAGAGGTCAGCAGCCCTCCACCCCGCCTCCCATCCTGTGCATCTGTCCTTCCGCCCCCATCTCCTGCGTATCAAAACAAACGCATCCCCTTCCCCCAACAGGCTCCCACAGCCCTGCAAGGTGAGGCCACGTCGTCGAGGGTCCAACCTGTCCCACGAGGCTGCCGAAATGTTCCCGGAGGTGTTTCTCAGGCACAGAAAAACCTCTTTTTAAAACTGTGGTTTGGGGTTGGTGGGGGGGGGGGGTTGGAAAAAGAGTTTACAATGATTTTTTTCCGCCTCCCCTGACGGTCTACAGAAAACCTCTATGCTTTTATTTCTGTGCATTCGAGTGGCGCTGACCTGCTCTGTAATTACGTTACTTTCTACCTACTGCGCCGCGGCATTTCCAGCCCTGCTACCTCTCGCGGCTTCCTCGCTGGTCCCTGTGACGCTGTCACTCAAGGGCTTTCAAGTCAGCGATGTAGAAATCAAAAAGAAAAGGGAACTAGTCGGAGACGCAGTGAGAATAAATGCTCCTGCTTTTCTCTCTTTTTTCCCCTTTCCCTTTTTACTTTATTCATTTAATCTCCCTGAGGGAGACTCTAAGGCTTAATGAAGGGTTGGGCAGATCATTAGAGGCTGTTGATTTGGAGGGGAGGGAAGAAAGAGCCCGAGGGAGAAAGAGAGAAGATAATTTGACGTTTACCCCGACTGATCTAAACTGATTCGGTTATATTTAGGGCTTATAAAGTGTTTAGAAAGACTGAAGGGGGGAGAAACTCAACACGGCGAAGAGAGGGAGAGAGAGAAATTATATCGACTGCCAAACAAAAGTCGTGCGGTAATTCTCACCTGTCCCCCGGGGGGCGGGGCGGGGGGGCGGGGAGAGCCCGCCTCAGCCTGAGCGAAGCCGGCCGGGACTTGAGTGAGGGGCGGCTGTCTGTCCCACAGGGGTCTGTCCCCACCTCTCGTCGGGCCGGGCGGCCCCCACACGGACGCCTCGCTCCTCGGCCGAGGCCACTCTCTCATTCTCGATGCAAACAGAGGCCCAGCGGAAGGGCACCTGCTACCTGTGACTCAGCCCACCAGGCCTGGCTGTGCCCGCCACGTTCTCCTCGGGGCCTCGGTTGGCGCGTCATGGGGACCCCTCGTGATTCTCCGCTGGGTGCCTTTCTCGTCTCGTTAACTGTCCCCTCTGTCCCTTCTTGGCTTCAGAGGACAAAGAGAAGCCTGCCGCTCCCCAGTGTCCTCAACCCATCGTCTCCTCCCTCCCCTCCAGGCCCGCGTGTCCAGGTAGTTCTCTGGGCCTACCTCAAAGGAAACCCACCCTCAAGGGCATGACCTTTCCTCAAAGACATTCTCAACTCAGTGTTTGCCGCCAGAATGTCCCCAGCCGCTCGTGCCTAAAAACCCAGGATCTCTTGATTCTGGACCTCTCCATCTCCCTCCACACCCCAGCCCTTTTGATTCCACCTCCTAAACATCTGCCGAATCCTCCTGCTTCTCTCTATTACCAGAACCGTGGTCCCCACGGTGCACGCTGCCCAGAAGGCGCCAGGGGCCCGGTTTCTGCCGCAGCCAGTGCCCACCTCACTTACATGCATTCTCTAGGGCAGCCCGAAGGACCCTTGAAACACACACATACCCAGTCACGTCCTTCCCTTTCAGGTCTGCTTCCAGGCCCCTCAGGCTCCAGCCTCTTGCCCCTTGCATTCTTGTAGTGGCTGGAATGTTCTAGATTCTTCCAAGGCTCAGAGCCTCTGCCATGACACACTCTTATCTTTCCAAGATCAGCTCAAAGATGACTTCCTCAGGGATTCTTCTCCACACTTCGGTGACCACACCCAGCCAGAGTACCCCGCGCCTCCTCACAGCCTGGAGTCACCTTCCCTAGCTCTACTTTCGGGGGAACCACTCAATGGGTGCCTCCCTCCCCCTCGAGTCTAAGAGTCCCATCGGGGCACAGGTGGTGCTGACCGGCTACCCAATGGTCACCCTGTGCTCTGCCCAGCGCCCCGCACAGCGCTGTTGAGAAAGCCAGTCAGAAGGGACACTGGACACCTGAACATGTGCCAGCAGGGGCACAGGCGTGGGGACACGTACCTCACCAGCTCCTCATTGTACAGGGACAGTGGGGACTCCCGGCCGAGGATGTACACCTGGCCCTTGAACACGGACACTGTGACCTTCCCTTCCACGCGTTCCTGCGACTTGGCGATGCAGTGGCGGACAAATTCACACTCGGGGCTGTGCCAGAAACCTGCCGGGAGGAAGCAGTGTGGGTGCTCGGGAGACCACCTCCATGCTGTGGTCTCGGGCCAGGCAGGGCCTGGGGCAGGGCAGCTGGCCACACCCCGTCATGGCCTGGGTAGGCCTCCTTCTCTGCTGCGTTCCGACACCAGCAACCATACCAAGGGACCAGCCCATAGGACCCCATCCTGCAACTGTGTGGCTAAGGAGTCCTCCTGGTTTCTGCCATACGGTCACCCCCTGAGGGTCAGGAGGAGGGACGATAACCCACTGCTTCCCGCCACTCATTCAGGGAGCACTGTGGGCAGGAGCCAGGGACACCACGGCGACGAGACCCCGTTCTTTGCCCACAGGGAGCTCAGTTTGACAAGGGCAACAGAGTTATCAGGCAGGGGACCAGGCAAAACTCAGGCAAGTGTCACCCGGGGCCAGTGATGGGGGTGCCCAGCAGCTGGGTGGCAGTTTGGGGGCCAAGAAGGCTCTGCCTATGTGGCCTTCACATCCCCGGTGCCTTCATCTGTGGAGGGGCGGTGACTCGGTGTCCCCTCCTGGGACTAGTGGGTTCACTGCATGTGGAGGCCCTGGGCGCAGGGGCTGCTGTGAATGCTGGTGTCTTGGCCCAGGGCCACAAAGAGGCCCACCCCTTGGGGATCAGTGGACTGTTGTCTGCAGCCTGCGATATTTTCATTGCAAATGTAACATTAGCAGGCACTCTGCTAGGCTCCTCATATGGACTAGCTCTTTGAATCCTCGCACGGAGCCCATAAGAAACTCTCTCGGCTTCTCGCTTTCCTGGGGGAGGACCTGAGGGAAGCCAGGCTGCAGTGGGTCTGACCTCAGCTGCCCCAAGTGGTCATGACCCTTCTTCACACGATCCCCTTGGAGCTCTCCTGTCTGTGGCCCGAGTGCCCGGTGAGGTGCCTGGGAAACGAGCCATTGCCCCTCACCGTGCTGTGTCCCCAGGGCGGAGGCCAGGAAAGGCCGTGTGCCTGCTCCCTGTCCAGGCAGGATCAGACCTGTGGGCAGCCAGCTCCGGCTCCTCGCTAGTTTCTGTGGAGGGGCCAGCAGGTGGGCTGGCCAGGGTGGGGGAGGGATGGGACAGCTCGAGGGCTAGGATTTCTCTGAAATGGAGCTGGGAAGGTGAGCCCACCTGGGCAGCTGTGGGGCCAGATGGCTTGTGATCCCCTGCCCTGATAAGGAGCCGGGTCAGCCCAGGGTCCGGGGCTATTGTTGGAGCCGGAGCCTCCGGGGACCTATGTGCAGGCTCTCAGTGGCAGCGGGGAAGGAATGCAGGCCTGCTCTGCCACGGGGGGCCTGCAGGGCGGGGGAGGGCCGGGCCCGGAGAGCAGAGGTTGGATCCTTGCTCTCCAGGGACCTGCTGTTTGGGTTCACATCCCAGTTCCACCCTGACAAGCAAGGTGATCTCTCTGTGCCTCGGTTGCCCATTTGCACAATGAGATACCATTACTCCCCACCCTCCTGGGGGTATGTGGGTTCACCAAGAGGACGGGGGCCAAGCTCTGAGCGTTTTGCGTTTGAGATTTGAACACGGCCTCCGCCAGCCCTCACTGCATCCAGGAGGACAGGATCGGGAAAGTTGTCCAGAGCCCCTCAGGGGTACCCTGAGGCGGCAGGTCCGGCTGAGTGCTCCTGACTCCGGCCTGACCCCGGGCGCCAGCGGGAGGGGACCCTGATGCCCCCACCTCCTGCCATGTCCCAGTGCCCCGCCTCGGCCATCTTCTGACGAAGTTGGGGTGATGAAGCCATTAAGTTCCCAGCCTGAAGACAGGCAACAGACAGAGACCAGATGGGGGCTGAGGCGCCCATCAGAGCTCCGGGCCTGCGCTTTCTCTCGGGGTCTCCTGTCTTCATCCCCGGGGGGTCTCATGCTTGGAATTCCGTTCCCTGCAGGTCCAGCCTGGGAGGGGGGCAGCGAGCTCATCATGCTGCGTGGGGGACACCCCGCATGTCCCAGGCCCGTGCATGTCTGGGGGCTGGGGCTGGGCCAAGCACTGGGCTGATGGGGGTGACAGCCCCTGTGTGAGTTGTATATTATGCTCATTTCACTGTTGATGCAACTGAGGTGAGGGGAGGTGAGCTGCACCCCCTAACGAGATGGGTCCTGAAGCTGGGGTTCTGCCAGGCAGACTAGTGCATTTGAGGGCGGGGAAGAAGAGAGGGACACAGTGGTCATGGTAACCAGGGCACCTAGGAGCGGGCCATTCCTCAGTTTCCCTGTCTGTGCCCCAAGACCACAGGGCCTCTGAGGAAGCCAAGCACCACAGTGAAGTGGCGGGCTCTGTCACAGGGGCCAGACAGACCTGGGAAGAAACCTGGCCTGGTGCCCTTTACAGGAAGGGAAACTGAGGCTCAGGGCAGAGACATGCCTGCCCAAGTTCATGAACCCAGCAGAGGAGAGGCCTCCACCTCCTGCCCCCACACCTGGAAGCCACGTCAGGGGCCTGTGGTTATTAGCACGTGCTGGACTAGAGAGGGTGCCAGGCTCCGCTCTGGATGCCTCCTTAATGGCCATGCATTTGGTCCTCACTCCGGCACCTTGTTAGCCCCACTCTGCAGATGAGGAAACTGAGGCATGGGGAGGTGAAGCAACTTGCTCAAGCTAACCCCTGGTGTACAACATTTATGTGGAAAATCTCCTCCAACAGCCCCTCCGAGCTGCTGGGGGGGGGCAGGCTGCCACCTGAGGCCGATCTGGACATCTCTGGGGGCCCAGGCGGCAGGTGCGCCTGGGAAAAATTGATGTTAATCGTAACCCAGGATAAGCCTCCAGTGCCCTCGCCCAGTCCCCTTCTCCTCCACCCTGAGCTTTTACCTCCTTTGAAATCTCCTAATCGCTGTGACTCATTTTGGGATTTGGAGGGCTTGGCGGGTGACAGAGCAAGAGTACAGACCAGGTGGCTGGCAGAGGGGCGCCGAGCCCACAGCCAAGGGCCAAGCTGTGCCTCAGACACTGGGGCTCCCCGTGCATGCCACCCAGCCCTTGGATCCCCCCCACTGGTGGCTCGGCCCACCTTTCCTTCCCCTGGGATCTGCTGGAGGGGCCGAGGGCCTAAGAACTCAGCCTCTAAAGCAGGCTTGTCCTGGGCTCATAGCCACCCCTCAGCAGCCACGAAACCTTGGACAAGTGTCTTCCCCCGCTTGGGGCTCAGAGTCCTCACCCTAGAGCAGCTGAGATCAGGTAACGCTGGTCAGTGCCCAGTTCCGGGCCCCACAGCAGGACAGGTGGAGGCCATTCCCTCTGGGAGGGGAGGGGGGCTGATGGCTGCGCCCCACCCATCCTCCAGGACACCTCTGCGCCGGAGCGGCCAGGCCAGGTGTTCCCTCCATTGCAGCCCGCCATGTCTTAATGACTCTCTCGCTTTGTAACCCAAATCCGCCTTCCAGCACTGAAGCCCCACGGAGGAGAGAGTCCGCAGGGGACAGTGGCATTTAAACACCTGTCTGTGCCTAGGAAGGGGGGGCCGGCTTCAAAGCCGCTGGAAACAATGGGAGGAGGAAATAACACCAGCCAATAACGCGAGTCTTACTGAAATCCCAAGATGAGTTACAGCGATCAGGAGCTTCCCCAAACCCTGAACCTCGGGGTGGAGGAGAGGGTGGTAGAGGCTCCTCCACGTAGTTACTACTTGTGTGAACTTTCCCTGGTGCCCCTGCGGTCCAGGCTCCCAGAGGCGTCCAGATGGGCCTCAGGCGTCAGCAGCTTGGAGGAGCTGTTGTATGTGGTTTCTCTCTTGGGGAGACAGAAACGTGGCAGAGCGGGTCAGCGAACGTTCTTGGGAAAGGGCCAGAGAGCGTCCTGGGGGTCATGCCGTCTCTGTGGGGAGGACTCTACTCTGGGGGGCTCAGAGGCAGCGCCAGACAGCGTATAAACGGGCGAGCAGAGCTGTGCCCTAAAACTAGTCACGGACCCTGACACGCCCATACTTTCCACAGGTCAGGAAATAGTACTATTCAAAGAAAACCTTCCCCAACATTTAAACATTTGAAACCTAGTCTTAACCCACAGGCTGAACAAAAACAGGTGACGGGCCCGATTTGGGGACCGTGTCACACAGTGCGGGGCGGGGGGCCGAGAGTCAGGGGGCCTGCACTCCAGCTCTGGGACGGCAGGGGGTCTTCCCAGCTGTGCAAAGGGAACCCGCCCACCCTGCACACTAATGTCACCCCCGGCCATGGCACTCGTGGGCTGGGCAGGCGGCTGTCCTGGTGACCTCCCAGTGAGTCCAGCCTGGGGCCGAGTTCTTGGCCAAGGCAGCCTGTCCCTAGCCTGAGGCAGTCTGGGCAGTGGCTCCAGGCTCTGCCTCCAGACAGCCTGACCTGGGGTCAAACCCAGCAAGGACGCTTCCCAATGGGTAACTTTGTGCAAGCTTCTCCCACTCCGAGCCTCAGTTTCCTCATCTGTAAAAGGGCCTGGCTGCAGTTCTCCTAGGCCAGTTGGGAGGACCCCCGGGGACAGTTCGTGTCCCCACAAAGTGCCAGCACTGGCACATGCTGAATAAAGGATGCATCCTTGGAGTCATGGAGATAGTGGGTGGCGGGGCAGCGGACACCTCAGGGCGGGGGGCGGGGGACTGGCACACTTCCCTTGACACTCTGTGAACAGGGCAGGTCCTGACATGCCCCTGGCTCCCTCGTCCCCTGTCCCCACTTGATCCCCTTCAACCTGCGGGTTTCGGGTGGTGGCCCTGGACAGCATGGGACAGGAGAAGGGTGCTGTGGGCAGGGGCTTCGGGGACCACCCACCCGTGTACACCAGCTCTGCGAATTTCAAGCCCAGGCCTTGTTTGATTTTGCGCACTTCCCGATCCATGGTGAAGGCCTCGATGTCTAAATGAGCGTGGTAAAGGACCGTCCCCGCTGGGGTCTCGTAGATACCTAGCCATTTTTCCAGGCAGGGGGAAAAGGAGAAAAAAAGAGAGAAACGCATGAAACCCAAACTGTCAGCAAATGACAAAAAAAAAAAAAATAATAATGACTCGTCTGACAGGAGACAAGCCGGTCGGACCCATTCACTCCCAGCTTGCTGCAAAACGCATCTGTCATTATGCTCACGCTGCGGCCACGACAGTCCACTCTGTGGCTTGCGGAGAAAATGTCTGGATGCCCCCCTTTGAAGAGGCCTGCAGACGCTGGAAAATGACAGGGTTCGGAGCAGCCCCCCTCCTTCCCAACGCGCACCCACCGGCCCGCAGCTGAAAACCTGTAATTAAACCGACGACAGTGGAGCCCGGGCCCCAAATACCCCTTCCTCCCTTCTTCTGGGGAGCCTGGGGAGGGGATGGCTGTGCACACGCGTGCACACGTGTTACACGCACAGCTGTGCCCCTGCAGAGCCGTGCTGACTGCTGAGGTGGACGGCTGGCACTCCCCTGCGCTGACCCCCCTGCACAGGTGGGGAAACTGAGGACTGAGAAGGGATGTGCCCCAGGGGGGGCTGGGAGCTGAGTCCAAGCCCGAGCCCCTGACCAGTGAGTCGGCTAGTGGTGGTGACCCACACCCACCGCTGGCTGAGGCTCAGGATCAGTCCCTCCATTTGCCAAACAACCTGCTTGGACCAGACGGGAGGACCAGACCTGGGGAATGTCCAACTGGGGGCTGCGACGCCCTGCACATGAGAACACGGAGGCACCGGGACAGGGAGCTGCCCATGCGCACACAGCCAGGCCCCTGTTGGCTGGCCCTTCTGCTTCTCGAAAGTTCAGGTGAGCAGGTACAGCCGCCCTTGGACCAAGTGCCCCGAGTTTGTGGCCCCCAGGAGGAGGGGCAACAACAGCCGCACCCCCACGAATCTACCCCAGAAGGGGCCTTTTCCCCACCGCCTAATGTTCCAGCAGCAAAGGGGCAGGTTGCCGTTATCCTGACCATTTACCCCCATCGTCCTTGCAAACCGGCTGCATTAACTAAAACAGGAGGGAGCGGCACCCTGCGCTGGCCCACAGCATCATCACAACAGACAAAAGGCAGCGCCAGCCACAGCCTCGATGTGCGGGTGAACGAAATGCGGCCAGCCACACGCCGAAATGTCACTCAGCAATGAAAACGCAGGACCTCCTGTCACCTGCTGCAACACAGTGACCCCCGAGGACATCTGGCTGCATGAAAGAAGCCCCTTGCAGGAGGACAAATCGCATGCGATTCCAAATGAACGAGATCCGTAGGAACCAGATCCAGGGGGATAAAAGAGAAAACTGGTTACCAGGGGCTGGGGGTCAGTGTGTGGTGGTGACAGAGCTTCAGTTTGGGAAGAGGAGAAAGTTCTGGGGCCCTGGAGACGGACGGACGGAGGAAGTGACGGTCGCACAACAGTGTGAAGGCATCCTCAACTAAACACTTATAAAGACTAACTTGGTCAACTGAATTATGGTTTACTACGACTATTAAAAACCCTTTTAAAAATGGCGAAACCACAAAAGAGATTGTTTGCCACTCTGAAATTCAAAGGGGGCTGAGTCGATGTGGCCAGCCAAAAAGTCCGCCCCCTCCCACCTGGATTGCTTCTGCAATCCTCTATCTGTGAGTCGGAATCACAGCCATGTTAGAATTCAAGGCAAGGCCCTTTAGGGTTGTCCGGCACCATGTTCTCCTGACTGTCGGCTGCAAGGCCCGGGTTCAAACGGATCCTCCGGCAGGCAGGAGCCCGGTGTACAGAATAGACAGCCCAGGCCCTGCTGCGGGGAGCAGGCGCCTCTCTGGAAACCCTGCCCCCATCCCAAACAATCCTGAAAAGGCTAATCTGGTGCAACGGCCAATTTTACGGATGGGGAGACCGAGGCCCAGAGAGGGAAATGACTTGCCCAAGGCGCCCAGACCACCATCTGGGGCTCCCTCACTGCCCCAGGTGGCCTCTCAGGGCCTCGGCCGAGAGATGAAGGGCTCACGGGAGCATGAAAGGCAGCGCCCAAGTCTCCCTCGCTGAGGCTGAGGGGAAGGACCTGGGTTCTCCCTGAGGCTCCGAGATGCCAGTCTCTGTGGGACACACACATGACAAAGAGGTCAGGCGTTGATACGATTACAATGTGCCACAAAAGAGCTGATCCCGTGTCACGGGGCCTGAATCCACTGTGGCCTCTGGGGAGGAAATGGCCACCCAGCAGGACAACGTCCACGCCCCCGGGGTGCCCCGCAGGCCGCACTCGCCTCATCCTCACCCTGGTGAACTCGGTGGAAGCAGACTCCCAGCCCATTTCTGCCTGTGGCTCAGAGACAGCCACACGGGGCTGGGAAGGCTGGCGGAAGTGGGGGCGGGCGGATGGGGGGAAAGCCTTTGCAACAGCACCAAGGGGCGGGAACGTGGTGGGGGGCACGGAAAACCTGTGCACAGACAAGGATGCAGCACGGGAGCTGGGGCCACTCCTTGGGGGGCAGCAAGGCACCACTGCCAAGCGGCTGCAGGTGGCCCCGGGCACCGAGAAGGGCCTGCCTGCTCAGCAGCCTCTTTACAGAGACGGACTCGTGAAGAGCATTTGGAAAGCCCTGCCTCCCAAACGGCAAAAACCACCCCAGTGTCAAGGGGGTGAGCGTTCAATGATCCCAGGAGCTTTGTCACCAAGAACAGGGTGATTTCTCGAGTCACCCAAAGCAAGATAATGGCAGAGGCCGACTGGTCCTCTCATCCCAGCATGAACTAGGAGCTCAGTACTCCTTAGTTGGGAAACAGCCTTCTCCTGGTTAGTTCTGCCACCTTTTGGAGGACGCCAGAAACTTTCAAAGCCAGTCCTAACACGGGCACAGACCCCCACCGCAGCGCCAGCCTGGGCAGGCCAGGGGCGGGGGCTCCTTTTCGGTTCCCGGGGAAACTGGCGGCCCCGTTTCCGGCCCTCGGCTGAGCCAACTGTGGGGCGTGGTGCAGGGCAGGGTCAGGGACCGGAAGTCCCGCACCACTGGCTCCTTCACGGGGAGGGCTCTGCTTGGCTGTGTGTGTGGCCCGGGCCCGCTCAGCCCCTTGGGGCCCCAGGCAACCCACCTGGAAAATGACATGGTTGTAGTTTGCTGCTCTGCCTTCTAACATCCACCTACCCAAAGGTGAACACCCAGACACGCTGTTCCCCCTGCCCCTGGGGTGGCGTGTGTGCTGATGGCTCTGATTCTAGGACACTGTGGCCAGCTCCCCAGCATCACTTCCCGACAGGGCAGAGAAGGGACGAGGCAGGTGGGGTGCAGGGTTCGAGGAAGACATCTAGGCTTTCCAGTGAGGAAAGGCTATGACTCACCTGAGGGCTTCCCCAGGGCTGGCCCGGCACAGCTGTCCCCCCCGCCCCCCGGGAAAGGACAGGGCTACCTCCACCTGAGCCCCCAGAACCAGCAGCACAGAAGCAGCCGGCGTGGTCGCGAGCACTCGGCGCGGTGAGTGGTCCTGCTCCTTCCCAGGGAAGGTGTCCACAGTGACGGATCGGAGAGCTTGTTTTCGGGGTGCTGCCGTTGTGTGTGTGTGTGCACGCGCGTGTGCACACAAACACTTTAAGATCTTCCCTCTCCTCTCCACAGGAGTGAGGGCAGATGATTTCTGTGNCGGCACAGCTGTCCCCCCCGCCCCCCGGGAAAGGACAGGGCTACCTCCACCTGAGCCCCCAGAACCAGCAGCACAGAAGCAGCCGGCGTGGTCGCGAGCACTCGGCGCGGTGAGTGGTCCTGCTCCTTCCCAGGGAAGGTGACCACAGTGATGGATCGGAGAGCTTGTTTTCGGGGTGCTGCCGTTGTGTGTGTGTGTGCACGCGCGTGTGCACACAAACATTTTAAGATCTTCCCTCTCCTCTCCACAGGAGTGAGGGCAGATGATTTCTGTGTGTTTCTTCTGGAGAAAAAAAATGACTTTAAAGAAACCGGTGACAGAAACCTGATGCTAAAAGACTATGGATTTGGGGCTTTTGACAGTCGGCATACAAACCACTGAGCAAAGAGGAGGAGGAAATGACAGCTGAGTCTCAGTGTCGCCGTGGAAGAGACAACAGACATCTCCGAGTGACACACACAGCGGCCCCCAGTGTCTATTTTCATCGCCCCGTGTTTACAGCAGAAAGACGGAGGTGTCAGCAGTTCTCCGTGAGCAGCTTCAATCACACCATAATCACTGCTGGGGGGGCAGGGAGGGGCGCGAGGAGCTGGGGCGGGGGCTGGGCTGCGGGAGAGTGGGCCCAAGAGGAAGAGGTGGGGCCAGAACAGCTGCTGCCACTTAAATTCTTGTCTGTTCCTGACACCGCCAGGTTAGCCTGGATTGAGCAATTTGGCAGAATTGAGTGGGATCGGAACTCAGCCAGAAGTCGGGCTTTTCGGGGGCGGTGGGGGGTGGGGGCACCTGGACCAGAGGCTCTGGTCCTTTGGGAAAGCAGTATCTGGAGGCAGGGATTTGGAAACGCCAGGGGAAGGGAGGTTGGCTGGAGCCCAAGGGCATCCCTGTTAGGTACCAGGGCCAAGAAGAGAGGCAGTTGCCATGGTGACAGGGAGGCAAGTGATGGTGGGACTGTAACCATCCTCTCTGCTCCTGGCCACCCCAGGCCCACCCTGGCCACCCCAGGCCTCTGGGAGGGCAAGTGCCTTTGCTCTGCAGGGCTCTCTCCACTCTCTGCCCAGAAGGTTCTACCTGTGTGGAGCTTCCGTTACGTGGGCAGGCAGCCCTTGCTCCTTCTTGGCCAAAAGTAGAGGGGTGAGGAGGAAGTGAGAAAAGGGGAGAGTAGGAGAAAGATGGGCAGAGCAGAGGGAGAAGGGCAAAGAGTGGAAGCGAAAGAGTAAAGGGAAGAGAAAGCCTGCAATGAGGAGGAACAGGAGGAGGAGGAGGAGGAGACGGCAGAGAAGAGGCGGCAGCAGGCAGAGACGGGCAGGCTGGGAGAGGAGCGGAGGTGAGCAGAGGACAAGGACAGAGCTGGCTCCTCTGCCTTCCTCCTGCCTGCCCTGCCCCCTCTCCTCCCCACTGATTTCATTTACTTCACTTAATGAGCCCCCCTCCAGAGCTAAAAAGATAATGCGATCATGAGGATGTGAACAGCCGCAATGCAGGGAAAGCTACTCCACCCTCGGTTTCCCCAGCCCCTGCCCCTCTGACCCCACGGCCCCTCGTGTCACTGAGCCGGCCACCCAGGGCCACCCCAGGTCCAGGGCACTAACACTGCCCAACTCCCTAACCCTCAGCCCCCGAAACAAAACAAAACAAGCCCTTAAAGAATTTCAATTATGTGCTTTGTAAAATCAATACAAATGACATTTTCCCCTTGTACACTGAGATAGCGACAATAGTCTTCCTGCTCTGTCCTCAGTGTAATTGGCAATTAACAGCGTCTCCCATTACTGTAGACTTAATAAAAACCTCGAGGAGGGCGCATCCTTATGTCCCAAGTTATCACCAGCTCTTTCTTTCTCACTAGGAGTCACTGGGAGCGGAGAAATAAGAACAAGCAACCCCCCCAAATTAGGAAGCCACTTTCTTCTCGATCCCCACAACCCAAGTAAGACAGCGGGGGGGTGAGTTAGAACTCCCAGAGGGAGAGGGTGATGTCGCCCACGACAGCATTGCCCTGGCCGCCCGCCTTTGACAGCTGGGGTCACAGAGAGGGGAAGCACCTTGCCCAGGGTCACACAGTGCGCTCCTAGAGTCGATCACTCACTGTTTTCCCCAAAGACGGCACAGTTCTGACCGAACCCCCTGCTTCCAGGGACAGTTCCGTGGGTGTGCAAACACAGGACATGGGCCGGGGTAGGTTGCACCCCAGGGATCTGCTCCTCGGTGGGGGGAGTAGTCTGACCCGAGGAGGTGGCAGAACTGCCTGCCAATCCCATGGCTTTGACCTTCAAGGGGATGGTGCCCCCACTTCTGGGGAAAAGGTGGAGTCCACCATCCAGGCTCAGCACCCACTGTGGGTCATGAGCTCTCCGTCTTTGAGCTGCAGAAAACCCACTGCACGGATGAAGAAGCTGAGGCTCAGAGCAGTTTGGCTGCTTTCCCAATGGCGATGGAGCCAGGATGGGGTCCAAGTTGGGCACCAAAGCCTGGACCCACTACGCCAGCCTCCTCCAGGCTCCAAGGGCTTGGCTCCCCTCAGACCCAACTACCACCCAGCTGGCCCCCTGGGGCACCTCCTCCTTTTCCCACCGCTCCCGGGGCACCTGCCCTAGTCCACAGTCTACTAGCAGAAGCCTACTCTTCATCACCTCCTCCTCCAGGATGTCTTCCCAGGTAGCCCAGACCGGCCTTTGTCACCACTCCTCCACTTCAGGTTTGCTTGGCGCTCCCTGCTGAACAGGAGGCCATTTCTCCACGTGACCTCTGGCCAGTCCTCAGCTTTCCAATAAGGGAATTTGTTTTCACTGTAAGTGCCAATCCTGATGACCGGTGGCAACTGCCTGAAGCACCGAGGCACCCCTGCAACCAATCGGTGATGCCTGCCGAGGGCCGGGGCGGGCCATGAGGACAGGGGCCTTAGTGGACACCCATGAACCCCACGCACAGCTCCCAGAGGACCTAGGTGTCTAGTCCTTGTGGCACGCATCTGGGGCCACAGCCATCGGTGGGACACCTCCACCACTCCAGCTGCTGCCACGACACCCCACTGGGCTCCAACCCGACGGGGACACACCCCAGACTAAGCTCTTAGCCTCTCTGAACCTGGGGCGTCGGTCCTGGTTCTGCCACCTGCGTGCCTGGGACTTTCTCTGTCTATAAAACGGGGGTACTGGTCGCTGGCTCCCCCAGGTCCCTCCCAGGTCTGCCTCAGACAATTCACACTGCGCGGACTCCCAAGGGCCGGCTGACATGAAGGCACATTCAATCAGACGGCAACGTGGGTAAGGAGACGAAGGTGCAAGAGGGTAAGAGGGAGCAGCTAACGGGTAATATTGTTCTCAACAAGGCTTTCCGGAGAGTTCCAACTAGGCAGTTTCCACAACTGCCCAGCCGGGGCGGAGAAGAGCCCCAAGAGAGAGGCGGGGGCCAACTCCCCTACCGTTCCCCAGGCCCAGCTGTTTGGCGATAAACCCAAACAGTTCAGAGCCCTCACGATGGACTCCCGCTCCCACGCCCAGCATCCCCCCCAGGGCACAGGCCCCGAAATGACCGGTCCAAGGGGCAAACCTGGGTGCGAACCCCAGCACCCTGCCTCCCGCCTTGGCACCCTTTTCCGACAGCTAAAGTCTGGCCGCTGCCTCTCTCTTTGGACTTGAGAATCTCAGGAAAACGTCTCCAAGGGCAAAGGCCTTGACGATACCTTGGCCTGGGTTTATTTGGTTGTTATCTTTTTAGACTGAGCCTCAGCAAAGCGACAGGAACACCTGCGGGGGCCCCAACCCCACCACGGGTGTTTAAAAAGATCGAGCGCCCAACTTCAGGGCTCTAGCTGCCAAAAGCTTGCCCCCTTCTCCTAGAGCGCCCACAGCCCAGCTCATCACAGACCCTCAGGGAGCCGAGATCCCCCAAGCGGAGGGGGAAGCTGAGTCCTCAGGGGGAAGGCCTGGTGGCGATGCCTCGGCGAGTGACTGACAGAGGGAATCGTGGGGCTCTGAGGCTAGGAGAAGAAACGGGCGCCTGTTTGGGGACCAGCCCCCCCCCCCCGCCTCCCTGGCTCAGCCAGCAGCGGGGGTGGGGTGGGCAGTGGAGCCAAGGGGGCCGCCTTCACCTGGAAAAGCCCCAACCCACCACCTTAGGCCACACCTGATGCTGGGACAGGCCCTCAGGCCCTGGCCACTTGCAGCTACAGCGCAGCCCGCAGCGCCCACCCCAGCCCCCATGCCAGCGGCCTTCTCAGTTCAGCCTTAACAACCACAAAGCCAGCCCTGCACCCCGCCCTGTGCCTCCAAACCCGGCCGACCTGCCCGGGGCACTGGAGAGCCTGACCCCTGTCTCCTCCTGGATGGACACCGCGTGCCTCCCTGATGGGGGCAAGGCCCTTCTCACAAAACTCCCCGCAGCCAGTGGCCAAGAGCCCTCATCCCCACTTCATGGGAGGCGAATGGAGTCTGCTGGGGGTGAAAGGACTTGCCCAAAGTCACCAATGTGGCACAGGAGTCGCGATGCCTGAATGGGAAGGGGACCCCAGGGGGCGCTGGGTGCTGAGGCGCGCCCCCAGGGTGGCGAGCAGACCTACCTCGAGACTTCATCCCGATGAAGCGGTTCTCCACGATGTCAATGCGGCCCACGCCGTGCTTGCCCCTGTGGGGAGAGCAGGTCATGGGGGTGGGTGCCTCGGACCACATCCAGGCTGCGCCCACCCCAGAGCCACACGTCAGCCACCGTCCCAGGTGCCCTCAGGCTGAGAGGACATCCAAGCCAGGTCACCCGGTCCAACCACCCATGGTACAAGTGGGGAAACAGAGGCCCAGACAGGGAAGAGATGGCTTGGGTGACACAGTGAGTTCAGTTTGCAGTTCCCGTCACAGCCGTCACGGGTCTCGCGTGGTGCCATCCCTAACCACTGTTCATCGCCCCTCCTGTTCTGTCTCGGGTCCAGCCCAGAGCTCGGCAGCTCCAGCTGGGCTGTTCCAAGGGGCGGCAGACCTCCTGTGGTAGTTACTGTCCAAGACTGAGGGCCACCAGGACTTGAACCAGAGACTATGCCAAGGCTGCCCCTCGGACGTGGCCCGACCTCCCTGGCCCCTAAGCCTGGCCACCAGCTGCCACGGGGGGCCAGGCTGGCGCTGGCCAGACTGCGGCTTCCCTGAGGGGGGCAGGCCCAAAACACTCACGCGACTTCGTTCAGGTAAGAGAAGAGCTCCAGGGACGTGCGGTGGGTGGTGCCACCCTTGACGTCGGTCACCTTCACGGGGACTCCTGAGGTGGGAGGGCAGGGCAGTGGGCCTCCAGGCTGGTGCTCAGCGGAGGAGCCTGTGTCTGCCCCCGCCCTCTCCCCCCGCCCGCAACGCCTTAAATGGATGTGACAGATATGGACTGCAAACGACTCTTTGGAAAGCCCTGTGCAGGTTGAGGCCTGCTGGGGGAAGAGAAGGGGCGAGAGAGCCCCCCAGAATGAAAGGGAAAATGCAATAAAAACGCTCTCCCCCACCCTTCCCATTCTCTTCACCCCTTTTGCATTTAGGGCCTGTGAAATTGGAACCAGGCCCTGAACTAATTGAATTTCACGCTCCACCATTGTCTTATGCCGGGAGCGCCTTCTGTCCCACCAGTTACCCGGGGGCCGCCGGGCCGAGGTGCGGCCGAGTGCACGCACACACACACACACACACACACACAGCCCCCCTACGTGTCTGTCAGGCAGACCCCCGCACCCCCAGCCCTGCACCCCAGACCTGCACGCAGCCATCTGACTGATGGGGGGGGAACGGTGCCCGCTCCAGCAGGCGAGGTGTTGGAGGCAACCCCGAATCCTGAGAAGTCGGGGCCCTGGTGGCAGGAGGGCAGGAGGGAGCCTGCCGCTCGGGGAGGGATGGACCCAGTCGAGGGGGGTGGGGGGGGGCGGTGGGTGGGTTTGGGGTTGACTTTGAATAGCAAGGGGCACTTTCTCGAGCGGTGTGAAATGAGCAATAAATGTATCAGGGGACGAACAAGAGAGCTGTAACAGTGACAAAGGGAGGCTGTTCAAAGTTGGGGCTAATCCCCCACCCATCTGCCCAGCTCATTACCATGGGGCCTGCGAAGGGTGCCAATCAGGGCTCAATAGCGCCTTTGGAGTCTTTATTAGCCAGGCGCCGCTCGGAGGGCTTCGCTCAAGGTGCTGTCAGCCGCCCCATTCTTAACCCCCATTTCCAGGGGTTTTATAACTTGGTTGTAAATTGCTATTAAATGTAAGTCTGCCCAATAATGAACCTTAAGCCTCTCTGGCCACCCCCCGCCTCTCCCCTGTCCCTTTCTCTCCCTCCCCCGTCCCATTATCCCCTCCTTCGCCCGGCCTCGGACGGGGCCAGCCCCAGAAAGGCGCTGACATTGTTGGTGCTGCTGCGGAGAAAGCCTCTTAGCCTTTAAAATAGTTAATAATTAGATTAAAACTTCAAATAAATTAACTAGCGGGTGAATGGGGACTGGGCAGGGAGGGCTCCTCCCGTCCATTTTTTTCCAGACAGTCCCCCAGTCATTAAAACGGATCACGTTTCCTGCCCAGCTCTCTCTTACCCTCACCGCTCTGTCGGGCTCCTGGGGGGCCTGTGGGGCGGGGCACTACCTGGGTCTGTCTGTCTGTCCCATCCCCTCAGAGATGATGCCCGAAAGGCCACACGCCTGTGAGCCAGGCCTGGGGCAGGCAGCGTGGGCCCACGAGGAACTTGGCACTCTAGTTGCCTATTGGAGCTCAGACCGAGGACTCTGAGGTCCCCAAGTGGCACGAAATTCAAGGGTTTGACCAGATGAGGAACGACGAAAATGCCCACTGTCTCGGCAAGGCTCCTGGGAAAGGCCGGGAAGAGGCGGATGACTGAGGATCGAGTAGCCTCTGTGGCCTCATGCCCCTTCTCAGGTCCTCAAGATCCTGACCAGTACCACCTCCTCCAGGAAGCCTCCCTGAGTTTCACAGCCTCCTGGAAAGGTTCTCTCCTCGCACACGCTGAGCCTGGTCCTGATTCTCCCGCTACCAGATACACCTTGCCTTCCCTCCATCCCTCAGGGTGAGGGGTTTCCCTGGTGCCAGGCTTGAGGCTGGGCACCCAGGCCAGGCCAGCAAGCACTTCTTGCTGACAGCAGTGCGAATGAAGAGGTCAGGACTCAAGCAAGAGTGGGGTTTGAACCCTGGGGCAGGGTGGGAGGTGAAGCAGCAAGCAGCTAAAGGAGGACCAGCTGCAGCTTTCTCTCCACGGTCAGTGAGGCCCCTGAGGCCAGCTCTCTATGTTGAGTGACTTCCCCAAACGGCACGCTCTCACTCTGAATCTGGTGCCCTTGAACTGGTGGGCCGTGGCCGAGGGTGCCCCGGAGGCTCCCTGGGTCCTGCCGTCCGGCTGGAGGGGGAGGCTGGAAACCCTTGAGCAGAGCCTCGAGTCCACCCGCTCGAGTCCCAACGGGCGGTCACTTACCTTTCTTGAACTCAATCTCCAGGATGTCAGGGCTGTTGGGGCCCTTGGCCGGGTCCTGAGTCTTTGTGTAGAGGCCGGGAGGCGCATGGTTCTGACCAAAGAGAAAAAGAGGTTGGTGACTGGGGTGCCCGGAGCCGAGCCATCCCGTGCTGGGCCCCAGGCACCCTGCACCCCACCTCCTGCAGAGATCTGCACCCCTCTCCAGGACCCGGGGGCTGCTGGCTCCCACCCGCCTCCTGGCACTGTCCCACAGGCCTCCCAGCCCCCAGCCTGAAGCCATCCCCGACTGCCAGGGGCCCGGGAGACAAAGGGCTCAACAAATCAGACAATTTTTCCCCTCAACTTGATCTCATCTTTTTCTTCGACGCCCCCACAGCTGGAGGTAGAATAACAGGAGAGGAGCAAGTCAGGCAGGAAAAGTGCGACTTTGGAGGCGCGAGGCGGCATTGGCGGGCTTCCTGGGAGCGGGCGCGCACGCTCTCGCAGCCGCCCGGGATCGGGGCTTATTCTGCACTGACCGAAAAGCTGATGACTGCGCGTGACCCTAGCAGGTGCTCCAGCGAGATGAGCCGTCCCTGGGGTCCCCGGGGTTAATACTCACAGGGAGAAAAGAGAAGAGCAAAGCAAAAACCCATTTGGAAACACATCAACCTTTATATATCCGTTTTCTTGGGCGTGTTGGAAAAGCGCAGGAGAGAGGCCGGCTGCCTGGAGCTCTCGAAATTCCCTCCTGCCTCCAAGGCCCTGGCTCCCCCACAAAGCCCCCACCCCCAGCTTTGGCTTGGACCCTGGCCACAGTGGGGACTGACTGGGCCTCTGGGGCCTGACTGCTCGCAAACCTCCTGTGGGCACCCCAGGCCCAGCTGCTGGCCACCCCAGGCCCAGCTGCTGGCCACCCGCCAACGTCCTGGGAAGGGCGGTCCCCAGATCTAACATTCATGCGCTGTGTTCCATCCACAGTTTTCTCTGCGTTCTCAGCAGCCGGGTGTAGTAAGAAGGTCAAGGGCTGTTACTCCATCCACAGATGGAGAAATGGATCGAGGGGGAAGGGCTGTGGCCCCAGCCAGGAGTGCGGTATGGGCGCGGACCCCCTGGACCACGAGGTCCTCGACAAATATGAGCTGGATTTTGGAGGCATGGAGGGTGCCCCCAGAGCCAGCGTCAGCACCCTCAGGCTGTGCCCCACAGGCAGGCCGCTTCACCCCTCGGAGCCTCAGTTTCCCTGTGTATAAAGCGGAAGAAACGATACCGGTCTTTGATTATCAGACAGTTTCTGTGCCGAGACAGTCTGTACTGGACACAGAGATCGCCCACCAAATGCCTGAGAGGCCTGGTGCAAGCTGTGCCCTGCTCTGCAGGTGGGAGGGGCGCCGGAGCGGACTCCTGGTGATGCCCCTTCCGGGACAGGCAGGCCATCAGAGGCGCCTGCCGTCACTTTGCTGGTGGCTTTCTGGGAGGGTGACCGACCTCTCCAGCTCCCACACCCGAGAAGCCCCTCAGTGCTGGCACATGGGGACCGCTGATCCTCCTAGCTCCGATCCTGATCTCAGCTGGGTCTGTGCTGGGGCCACTGGCATCTCCGAAGCGCCACGTGACTTGGGGCCAGCCGCCTCCCTTAACTGAGTCTGTTTGTGGGGCGGAAACGCACTCAGAACCAACTTCAAAGACAAAGCTAAGGAGGAGAAGGATCCTTAAGGACCCCCAGCCTGACGTCTTCGTAGACGCGATAGAAAACCAAGAACAAAGAAGTGGCCTGTCCGGGTCACACTGCCCAACCCCACTGATGTGAGGGCCAGTCCGTGGAGTCTGGACTCTCTGTCCAGTGCTCTCTCCATCACCCCCACGCTGCTTCCCAGCCGCTTGGGCAGCCCGAGGGCTGAGAGACAGCACAAGGGATGTGGCCAGGGAGAGCCCACATGGTTGGCCACGGGCACGGGCACTCAGGAGTTTCAGAGAAATGCGCCCCAGCCCCATCGCATGCTTCCAACCTCCACATTCCCTGGGCACACACAGGCCTGACGGCCATCTGCAGCCTAAGGCCAAGGAAACCAGGGTTTGGGGCTCTGGTGACCAACATGGCTAGGCTGCCCCTTCTCACCCGCCCAGGGCTCCTCACCGGGCCCCCAGCCCAGGCCCAGGCCTGGCTCCAACGGGAGAGCCGCTGCCGAGCACCCAGGCCCCCACCCACGCCCACCTCCCTCCCACCTGTGCCCGACCCTCCCTCTGCAACCTGGTGCTCGTCACTTTCCCCAGCCACACTTCCCAACGGAGCCCGGCACAGGATGGCAGGAGAGGGGAGGTGTGGGCCCCAGGACAGCAGCCCAGCACTCAGCAGTGGAAGTGGGAGGCAGCTGTCAGTGGCTCCCGACCCCCCCCACCCCGACAGCGCCAATTAAATAAAATAACTAAATAGAAATGAAGTGACATTTGCTTTGCATTCCAAGGTGGCTCGCGCCTGCCTTTTTTTTTACTCCGCCTCCTAAAAGCCCAGTTCAAATGACAAATAGTTTGTTGCTGAGTATCAATACCATCTATTTATCCATCCCAGCGGGAGGACTCACTTCCAATGTCAGCTGTTGAGGGGGGTTGTGGGGATGGAAGAGAGTGAAGAAAAAGAGAGCGAGAGAGTGGGGTGGGGCCGGTGGGGGGGGGGGCGGGGAAAGAAAGCATGAAGCAGGCCGAGGAGGAGAAACTGGAAGCAAATGGCCCATGAACTGAACCATGATGTACAGGCATGATCGATGCCGCGGATGGTTTATTCATCCGTCAGATATGGCGGCCGGCGCTGAATGAACTCTTTCACTGTGGGCCCTATGAAGTTAAAGCAAGTAAATTTCTATCTTTCTTCGCATTAGCTGCCTCATTGCCCTTCAATCAGCCCTCACGGAGGCAGAAAATGGCTCTACCATCTGCCTTCAAACACTCCCTTCGACAGGTCTCGGGCTTTTTTGGGAGCGGGGGAGGGGGCACCGGTTCCCCTGAGCTCTGTCTTCCCGCGGGGGCCGGGGCAGCTTGGGCGCAACATTTCTCCCAGACCCCCGGCTGTTGCCAACTCATTTCGGGGATCTGAAGACAACTGCCCCCCATGCACATAAGACCCAGAGGTGTGAGGGAGGACCTGGAACTTAGCCTGGGGGAGCCCCCCACCCGCACAGCCCCTGGAGCTGCAGAGCGCAGGCTGGGAGAGCAGGGCCGGAGTGGCTGGCCCCTGGGTCCTGGGCTGGCCCCCGCACTTCTCAGCGGGAAGGAGGCCTCCCCCTGGACTCACACCCAGACCAGCCTTTCCTCCCAAAGATGCCGAGCGGGCCTGAGCAGGGAGGGCGGGACCCCCAGCTCTGTGCTCCAGGCCTTGCCCTGTACCAGGGACCACCAAGTGGCTTTTGATGGCTTACTTGGCAGGGGGTTGGCGGGGGAGGCAGGTACTGTGGTTTCCCACTGTGTGCATGAGCAATCAAAGGCTCAGAGAGGCTGAGTAACTTGCCCAAGGTTGCAGAGCAATAGAAGCAGACTTGGGATTCAGACCCAGGGTTCTGAGCTCTGGGACCCGAGCATTAACTTTCCTTCCTTGACTGGGTGGCAGAATCCTTAAAAAGATGTTCTCTAGAACCTACTTATCCACCCCCCCAGTTCTCATTAGAGAGGAGGCCGGGGAGGCAGGGGGCCTGCACCAGCAACACAGGGACCTGCACCTGGCCACCACTCTGCTCCTGGCTCTGCGCCCCTGAACCTGAGGTGACAGCCCACAGGCTGCTTGGGGAGGGGTTTCCCAGGGTGCTTGCGCCCTGCAGGCTGGAGGACACCCTGTCTTGAAGCTGCTCTGCTCTGTTCAGCCTCCCCTGCCCCCTTCGGTGCTGAGTGACTGGCTAATTAGGGGTGGCTGGCCTGAGTGTCTCGGGGTCAGCAGAGCATGAACTGGAAAAACCTGTGGCCAGCAGGCAGCAGCCTCATGGGGCCATCAGCCTCCAGGGGGCAAGGGCGCGGTCCTCTTGAGTGACACTCAGGCTGAGGGGGTGAGAGGGGTAGGGGGAGGTCGTGGGCAGTGGGGGCGCCACAGGGGCCAGAGGGCCAGCACCTGTGATGGGGGGACCTGAGCACCAGCCCCACTCCCTTGTGGGGCTTCAGCTCCCTCGCCCATAAAATTAGGGAGCTCACCGCCAGGAACCAAAGAAAGCAAGCTGGGAAAACGCTGAACCGGGCCGGGCTCCAGAAACTGGTATGTCCTGCACTGCTTCAGCTCAGACCTAGAGGCTCAGTCCCTGCAAGGAGTCGAGCTGGGACCCCGGGCGGAGGGCCGGCTCTCCCCACCTGGGCACCCTCCTCTCCAGCTGGGCTTCTTGGATCCCCCAGGACGAGCTGCCAGAGCACCCCCACCCCCAAAGCACATGTCTTCCCTAACCTTAGACAAGCAGCCCGCTCCACCCCCAAACCAGCCCTCGGGTGTGGGGCTGAGCCAGGCAGGGCAGGAGACACATTCCCTCAGGGTCAAAGAGATTTTTCTCTTCCCAGGATAGATTTCCCCCTGCCTCCCCCAGCTCCCACAGTGGGCAGGGGGATATACAAAGGGAAACCCCCCAGGGAGAGCAACCCTAAACTTCCAACGGGCCCTAGCCCAGCCAGGGAGGGAGGCTGGGGACAGGGATGGGGTGGCCTGCCTTGCAGGCATGGGGCACAAACCCAGACAAGTGGGTCCTGAGGCTCTAATTCTTCCCCCCTTTCCGCCCCCCCCCCGCCCCGCACTATCCCCAGTTGAGGCAGCAGCAGCCAAAGAGCCAGTGGGCACAGGCTGCCCCCCTCAAGTGTCTCATCTGCCTAATTGTTTCTTTATTGTCGAACAATCATGCACTCTCTCTCTGTGCTGCCCTGAAATATTTCCTTCCCTCATTCATCCAGCAGTAACTAGAAAGAGAGCAGAGGGTGCGGGGAGTGGGGGTGGGGTCGGGGATGGGGGGCACAGATCCAAAAAACCGCAGCATGGAGTGGGCAGGTGGTGGTGGTCCGGACAGGCAGGGCTGGCCCCAGCCCCACACCCGCCCCCCGTGAAATTTCAAATTAGGCTACAAACACATCAGACGGCACGGGAGGAAACAGAAATTACCTTGGGGTTCTCCAGGATTCCAGCCTCATAGCTGCAGAGGGAAAGGGAAGGTAGGCGTGATCAGGGGAGGGACAGACGGACACAGCCCCGCCTTGACCCCCCCAACCCACAACCCATGACCGATCTGCCCTTTTCTCTGCCAACCTCCCCCGGAAGATTCTGGGCCCGCCAGTCGGCTGTGGGAGCTGCAGGTGGCAAGAGCCCGGGACATTTCTCTTTCCTCCGGGGGCCTTCACCCGCGCTGGTCCCTCTGCTTTCCAGGCACTTCCCTGCACCCTGGCCGGTCCCTCCTCGCCCTTGGGCTTTTGCCCTCAGATGCCCTTCCTGAGGGAAGTCCGGATGCCCCAGCAGAGGCCGGGCGCCCAGGCATCGCCCAGGCGCACAGCAGAGCTGCAGCCAGAGCTGGGAGTGAGTTGCTAGGACGTGGGCCGTCCTCCCCGAGTCCCCCGCTCTGTCAGGCCAGGGACTGTGAGTGACCAGCGGCCACTACATCCTGGCCCCGCCCAGCAATGCCGGGCAGATCTGGGGACGAGCAGGTGCTATCTCACCTGATGTGCATGAGGTTCTCGTCCATGCTCCACGGACTCTTGGGGGTGACCGGGATAGGGATTCCGTGTTGCTGCAGGCAGAGGAGACAGAGCAGGCGTGAGGCAGCTTGAAGTAGACGTGAGGGTCAGGCCCAGTTACTTCGGTTTTCTTTTTCTTTTTTTTTTTTAAGCCTCATCCAAGGACATTTTTTTTTCCCACGGCTTTTAGAGAGGAAGGAGACAAAAAAATCGATGCGAGAGAGAAGTGCCGATTGGTTGCCTCTCATACATCTGGACCAGTGGTCACATGTGCCTGTGCCCAGACTGGGGATCGAACCTGCAACCCTCTGCCTCCTGGGACAAGGCTCCAACTGACCGAGCCACACCAGCCAAGTGCCTTGGTTTTCTCTGAAGGTCACAGACAGCCCCAAACTCTGGCCCCTCTGCAGGCAAGGCCCTGGACCGCTCTGTCTCCTCCTCCCTACCCCCAGGCTGCCTGGGGTGGGGGGGTGGGCAGTGGAGACCCCAAGAGCTTAACGTGCCCATGCAGAAACTGGGAGCCCAGTGTCTGAGATGCTGGAAAGTGGACACCAAATTTGGAGGTTCCTTCCGAAAGATTCTGGGCTTACATCTTGAGGGCCCTGAAGTACTGAGAGAGTGCCAGGTGCTGTGCGAGGGTCTCCCTGCACACCTGGGGCCCCCGTGTCAACCCTATGAACTGGAATAAACGGAACTTCCCCTGGGGTCTCCACAGAGGTGGCAGTACCCACACAGGCGCTTCGCGCTGAGCCTAGGCAAAGAGAGAAGTGTGTCGGCTTCCAGCCCGTGGCTCTTGTCTGTGACCTCTCTCCCTAGAAAGGAATGAACCAGGCAGATCTCGGTCCTCCCCACTGGTTCTGGTTGTGTTTTGCTTCCCAAATGGCCCACTCCAAGGTTCAGGGAGAAAGCCCCATCCCGCCAAGACGCTGGGCATGAAAGGCTGCTGGCGGCCGCTCAACGCCACCTGCCTTGGCCTTTTGGGTTACAAGTGAGGCTGACCTCCTTGGTGGCCCCGAGCTCTCTGGTTGACGCCAGGTGGGAATCCAGCACGCGGACGATGCCCTGCTCACCCCTCCACGCACACCTGGCACTCAGGGCAGTTCAGAGGCCCGGCCCAGCCACCCTTGACACCAGTCCCTCCTCGCCCTTGGGCTTTTGACCTCAGATGCCCGGACACTCTGCCCTCCAAGCACCCTTTCGGCACCTCAGCCCAGGGGTCCCAGAACCTCGGAGGTGCGGGCCTTCGGGTCCCACCGGCATCACCCCCCACCCCTCCTGATGGGGCTCCCCTTGGGCATCCCCCTCGCTCCCATGAAGCAGGGAAAGTTTCCTCCATCACCACTTTAGGATTTCAAAATTAATGAGGCTACACTGTCTGGGGCTGCCTTGCAAGCTTTACTGGGAGACAGCCTGCATCCACTGTAGAACTGTGTGTTCTTCCATTTACGCCACACAAGCACAGGAGAACACCTCATTGAGAGGCTGTTCGGTGTTGGGGGCCGCTTATCCCCCCAAACTTGCCCAGAGTCGAGTCCACATGCTCATCCTATCTCGGTAGGGGGGCCAGGTGTGGGGAGCGGGGGCCTGCAGGGCACCACGAGGCCCAGGTGGGGCTGAGAAACCAGGACCAGTGTGGAACCTTTGCTTGGAATGCGGTTTGCAAACACTCTTGCCATCTCCTTCCCACTGGGCCTCGGGCAGCGCAGGGAAAGAAGAAAGTCGGGGAAGGCAAGGAGGAAAGAACAGGATGGGCAGCCCCCGCACCCCCCACACTGGGAGACACACACAGTCAAACACAGGGACAGACCCTGACCAGAGAGACTTCGGTTTCCCCTCCCCTGTGTGTCCGAAAGGCCTGCCCCCAGACACTCTCATTAGGATTAAGGACAGAAAACAAACCACCTTCCACGTGTCCACCGGACACTATCCTGCTTTCCAGGACCACACCTTAAACGCTGGCTTTTAAAAAGTATGGTGACAATGACAAAGACAATTTCTGACTGCTGTTCCCCTGGAGGACGGACTTGGGGGAGCTGGGAAGGGCAGCGACCGCCAGCTTTGCCCGTGGCTCCTCCGCGGAGGAGTCTCGAAAGCAGGGGTTTCAAAGCCCCGTGGATTTTTGTCTGAGCCGAATTAGGTCCTGCCTGGCTGTGAATCTTGCACAAAGCCCGGCTGCTGCTCAGTTATTCTAGTCATTTCCTGGGCGCAGAAACGCTGCCTCCCTCGTATGAGACGCCGGTGCCCTAGAGTTCAAGTCCGACCCTGGCTTCCAAGGGAGGGTGGGTGGTGGAGGGACGGGGACTCGTTTTAGCCGGGCCGACCTTCCTGTAGAAAAGGTTACGCGGCTGGAACCTGTGCGAAGTGCCTTCTCCTCAAAACCCGGGAGGAGGGACAGCACTCCTGAAACTCACCTCCGCCGGGAAGCCCTGGGGCAGCTTCGTTTGGGGGTTTAGTGGATACCAAGGGCAGAGCTGGGGTCAGCCCTGGCGCGCTCTCGAACCTGGACTGCGGGCGTGAGAGCGTCGATGGGGCGGGGGCCCCAGCCCCTTACTCCCAAAGAGGAAACACGCTCCACGTTCTGTGTGATCAGGGAGACGAAGTGGTGAGGGGGGGAAGCCTCGCCAACCCCGTTCTCCTAATAGCTCTGCTATTTGACAATTTGTTTGGCAACATATGGGCTTGCTCTTATAAACTCCCCGCTCAATAATAAAACAACAGATGGCACAGAAGATCTCCCCTCCGAGCACTCCAGGTCTTAATGGGATGCTGGCGGCGGGGCCGGGCTGCGTCCCCGCCGCGTCCCCTGCCACGCGGCACCTTGGCTGCAGCGACAGCTCGCAGCCAGCCCCGGTGACTGCTATTTAAAAACCGGAGCAATTTTCTGCTGTGCGCACCGAGCTGCTTTTGCCCGTCTGATTGATTGAGGCTGTTTGTCAAGGGCTGCCATGGAGTCGCTGAAAAGAAAGGTACCCTGGGGAGAGGCTAAGGATCTTGAGGCAAAACTTCTGATATGTTTTATTGCAACTTGTACTTCAAAAGGGCTGTCTCCACACAAGCCTTGGTCGTCCCCCGCTCCTCAGAGCCTCGACCGGCCCCTGGGAAAACACCGGGACAGGTAGCAGCCAGGTCGCTGAGGGGCAGAAAACGGCCTGGCCCCCACCCCAGCTGTTCCCTGAGTGACGCACACAGCAGAGGTGGCAGGAGAGTGGGAGGCAGAGGCGGCCCCTCGGAGAGGCTCGGCCCAGGCAGGGGCCACATCTCTGTAGGCCGGCCCAGGGGACAGGTGCCCGGGGAGGGTGGGCAGCCAGATGGCCGGTCCTCCAGCATGGGGGTCAGTCCCAGCCTCCAGCCAGTGGCCTAGACAGCCCCTGGGGTGGGGGGACTTGCAGGGGCAGCAGGCGAGGGCTGAGGTGGCTGCGGCGCAGGCCCCTACCTTGGCGTACTCCATCAGGTCGTTGCGTCCCTGGAACCGGTTGTAGAACTCAGGCATCCTCCAGGGGGCGATGACCTGGATGTGGGTCAAGGGATCAGTACTGGGGACCCTGCTGCTGGCTTCTCCTGGCCCTAAAGCCGCAGAGCCGGCCTCTGTCACAGGGCAGGGGGACTCCAATGGCCCCCCGGGGTGGGGCCTCCTGTTGCTCCCTGCTGACCCATGAGGCAGGTGGCTTTGGAGAGGCCCGAGTACCACGGCAGGATGGTCATGCGTCCCTAGGTGGGTCCTGCCCTCTGGGCCTCAGTTTCCCCAACTGAGACCTGAGGGTTTGAACTAGACAAGCCTCAAGTTTCTCACTAGTCTCACTAGCTCTCTTGGTCAGAAGGTCAGCACCTGCCCCCAAATGGGTCCATGGAGCTACAACTACCCCACCTGACCCTGCTCCAGGATGGCGGGGCCCAGAGATGACACACGACACCCCACCCCATTCCTCTGGTCCCCCTCGAGCTGCTCTAGGGAGGGGAGGGCGGGGAGTCAGAGCCAGATTGGGAGGACTGAGTTCATTCCACCAGCACAGGGGTCCGCAGAGAGACCCTCTGGACGAAGAGCCCCCTCTCACCCCCAGAGCTAGCTGGGACCCTGCCTCTGACACGACAGCCTCGCTGGGGGTGGGGTGTCAGCTAGATGACAGGCCAGTGTGATTTCTGGGCCGAGGAGCCGATGGGGATGGGGCAGGATGGGGACAGCCCCCCAGGGAACGAGCAGCCCCGGACCAGGGCACTGGGAGCACAGGACCCTCTGGCCTCGTGCTGGCTCCCAGAGCCCAGCCTGTACCCCTGCTCCCGGCCCCACCGCAGCCCCTGCGCTGGCCCCCCACTGAGAAAGGCTCCGAGACCGGACGCCGTGCCACCCGCCTGCAGCAAGCTGACCAGCAGCTCCTGTCCGAGGGCTTCACAGCCGCCCAGTGTCTGGGGTCGAAACGGATCACGAGCGCTCGTTACCGCTCCCCTCCGGGCCACGCTCGCGCCCCAAGCAGCTGAAACGCGGCCGGCCCCCACCATGGGATGTGCGGCACACATAAAGCACACACCGGGTCATGAAGACTTTGCACAGAAAAGGACGCACAACATCCCAGTCATTTGTTTGCACTGATGGCATGTTGAATGACTGAGTGACACCCTTTTGGATGCATAGGGTTCAGTACAATTTCTCATCAAAAAGGTGTCACCTATTGCTTTGTATCATTCTTTTTCTAACATGGCCGCTAGAAAAACTTAAACTACCCGGGGGCTCGCATTTGCAGTGTGCACTATATTTCCACGGCTCAGCCTCGGGCGCTGTGTGCCTGGAGCCTGGCCTGAGTCCAGCACTGAGCAGGCACTCGGTGAAGCCCAAGTGGGTGGATGGGGAATGGATGGATGGGTGAAGTATGAATGGATGAATGGATGGATGAATGGATGAGGAGAGGGACGGGTGGGTGGAAGTACCTGCGTACATTCAGGCCCAAGGCCAGTTTGGAGGGGGCAGGGCAGAGCGGTGGGCTGCACAGACCTGACATGTACTCTCCCGCCTAGGTGGCGTCCATGGGTGGGGGGGCTGCCCACGGCCCGGCCCTTCCTACCTCAGGAAAGGATCCAAGACACTGAGGATCAGGGCTCAGGGCCTTAGCTGGGTGGCCCCGACAGAAGCTAGGAGGGCGATGAGGAGTCCAGAAATCAGCTGGGCATGTCCCAGAACCGTGCCAGCCAGCACCCAGGAAGCCAGACCCCAGAGTGCTAAGGATGCTGGCTGAAGGATGACGACATCTTTCTGTCCAGTGCTGTGACTGCCCAGACACCTGGGCAGTCAGGGGGGTGCCCCCATTGGAGGGGGGTGCAAATGGTCAGGGAGAGAGTGCTGGGCTTCTCAGCTGTTGTGAGTGAAGGGAGCTCTCTGTGGGAAAGGGGGGCACCACCCAGGTGCACACTGTCCGCAGACCCTCCCAGAAGCCCACACCCTGCCCCCAGGGACCTCAGCCACCGTCACCCACCCTGAGAGAAGCAGCCTCTTACCTTAATCTGGGGGGCCAGTGAGTAGCAGGTGAGCTCAAACCGGATCTGGTCATTCCCCTGCAACACAGAATGGAATTGTCAGGAGCCAGAAGAGCGGTGGGGGGTGGGAGAGGGGGGTGGGGGGAGCACGCCTTGTCAACAGCATGAGGCTGCTCGGGGTGGGGGGGGCCAAGTGCTCCCAGCCTTCTGCAGTGGGCACCACACCAGCCGTTTTAAAGATGAAAACGGGGCTTTCTTGCAGAGGAAAGGGCAGCTCCCACCTGCAGGCAGTGTTGGGACCCCTGAGTACGGAGCCAAGCTGTGTGGTGGGGGTGGGCAGGATCGTGCACCCATGTGCCTGGAATGTGCGGTGAATGCTGCCACTTTTGTGCGTGCACTGGTGTGGCAGCATGTGGCATGTGGCAAGATGGGGTGTGCATTTCTGGGAGCATGGCAGGAATGAACGTGAGTCATCATGTATGTGCACACTTGAGGGGACATACCCATGCACAGGGCTGGGGGCCTGGCCCCGCAGGGAGGAATCCTGTCTCCTCTCCAAGCCTCAGTTTCCCCATCTGTAAAATGGCTGGTAGGAGGGAGGGGGTGGAACCAGGTGACTACCGAGGGCCCTTTGCTCCTCTCTGAATGCAGAGGGAAACTGAGGCCCAGAGATAGAAGGGACTCATCCAAGGGCACAGAACCTGGCCCCAGCCCCACTGTGTGGGTTGCCCTGCCTCCTCCTGCCTGTGTTCTCTGCCGTAACGTGAGAATCACGGGACACCCCAGCAAGCTGACGATGATGGCGGGGAGGAGACTGCCCGCAGTGCTGGCCTCAGCAGCACAGCCCAGACCCAGAGAGACAATGGCTGCCAGCGTCACGTCTGCCTCCCACCCGCCCGGTGGCCTGGAGGGAGACAGCACCGTGGAAATAACAGAGGGACCTTCTGCCTACTGTGACAACGGCCGGGTGCAGAGAGCCAGCGGTGGGAATAACATGTTATTTTCCAGAGTCTTGTCAGGCGATACAGAAATAGAGGTTTCAGTGCCTCTCTGCGGAGCCAGGAGCCGAGGGGCACAGGCTGCCCTGTCCCTTCTCTCCTGGGGCCCAGAGCTGCACTGACCAGCTTCCCGGAACACCCTCCATCCAGGCCCTTTAGTGAGCACCTACTATACCCTGGTTGTCTTCAGGAAAGCCACCTGGGACCAGTGAGGTTTTTAACCCTGTTTTGTAGATGAGGAAAGTTATGCTCAGACAGGTGAAGTCACATGAGGAAAGTTACGCTCAGAGAGGTGAAGTCACGTGCCCAACGTCACACAGCCAGCGGACAACACAAATCTAACAGTTCACAGGCACTCAGCAGCTCCACACGCCAGGAGCTCACTGAGCCTGTGCGGTGGCCCTCCGAGGGGGCTCTCTTGCGGTGTCTGTCTCACGGATGGGCGATAAGGCACGGCGGCCCTGCCCGAGGGCCCAGGGCCAGTGTCGTTCTCAGAGCGGGGCAGGTACAGTAAAGAGCAGACCCACCCGGCGAGGCACATGGTCTCGTGTTGCACACCCTGGCGATTCCCCCCCGACGGCTTCACGTTTCCACAGAACAATGGCAGCTTGTGCCTCCTCAAGAAGCACCCTGGGCTGGTGCCTGCCCAACCAGACCAGCCGGGGGACCCCCATCTGTTCCAGAGCCAAAGACCCTCCCAGAAGCCAAACAGGTTGCCTTGGTTCAAACCGAGTCCCAGACAAGGGCCGAGGCCCATCCGGTCCTTCCAGTCCCTAACCCCTGACCCCTGGCTCCAGGACAGGCCCTGGCAGCACCCCAGGGGGCCGAGAGGGGGGGTGAAGCTGTCTCACACACACCACACACATCCGTGTGCCGACACACATGCTGATTACGTATGTGAGTGTGGGTGCGGCGCCCTCTGGGACTGGAAGGGCTGCTGGGAGGGGGTGGCCCATCTGCTTCCCGGCCGGCCACACAGATGGTGCCATACACAAAAAACCCTGTCCCCACTCCCCTGCCCGAGTCTCAGGCTCAGATTCCCAGGCCCCTTTCCCAAAACTGGTGGGAAGGAGGCCCTGGGAGGGCCACCCAGCTTCGGCACCATTCCTTGGCGGGGCTTGGGGGTGCAGCCCAGCTTGAGTCTGTACCAGGGGCTCTGGGCTGGGTCCCGGGAGGGAAGCCACCTCTCACCCCAAGGCCTGTGTACGGGCTGCTTCTGCAGCCTGGGCTGCCCTGGCCCCTCGGTGGCGTCACCGGCTGACACTGGCTCCATGGGATGTCTCAGTGTCATGTCCCTCAGCCCCTGCCAGGTCAGGGCCCCTGAGTTGCTGGTGCCCCGCAGCACCTTCTGTACTGCGCCCCCGTGCGTGGAGGAAGGTCAGCGCTGGACGCAGAGTGCCCAGAGTGGAGGGACACATCGAGGGTGACAACCATGAGGCGCTGGCTCCCTGAGCTGGGAGAGGCCAGCAGCCGACTCGTCCACGGGCCAGAACCTCAGCGCTGGCCTGGTGGGATCGCTTCTGCGTCTGTGGGGGGCCCCCTGTCAAGATGTTCTGCTGGGATGTGCCCCAGTGGGGTTGCCTGCCTCCCTCAGACCCAGCCCTGTGGGTTCTGCACTCAAGGGGCCACAAGGCCCCCCTCCTGACACATCAGTCCCTGATGCCTGCTGCCAGCCAGCCAGGCCACCAGCCCCACACACCCCAAACTTTGTAACTTTCTGGACCCCACCTCAGGCTTTTCTGGTCTTCCCCACCCAGTTCAGGGAAATTGTCCCCAGAGTCCGGTGGCGACCTGCTCAGGTCCTGTAACCAGGAGAGACCGAGGCGCAGGAGTGTGCCCTGTCCACCAACCCCCAGATGACGTGACAGACCCAGGGTGCCATGAACACCCTGCCCAGGACCTTTGCATCGAGGGTTGACAAGGCCCAGGTGGTGTCTCAAGGCCTATTGTGCCTCTTTGGGACACTGAGCATTAACTGCAGGGACATCCCCAAGTCCCAAGGGGCCACACAACCGCTGCAGAGGGTGTTGTTCTTAGAACCGCAGCCCTGCAGGACCAGTGTAGGGAACAGAGGATCTTGGGGGGCCGCCTCCTTTTCCAGCAGATTCCTCCTGGGTCAGCTCTGCACAGTCTCAAATATGAGCCTCTGGTGCCCTCTGGTGACCATATGGAGTAGCGCACACAGCTGCTGGTGGCTATGGTTCAAAAGTGTGGGTTACTCTGGGGGTCTCTCCCTGGACCCCAAGAGCCACTCAAGCTAGGGCCAGACCCATCAGCCACCAACCCACTTGCTCTACCAGCCCTGAGTGCCACCCATCCTCAGTCTGGACGGTACAATTGGAGGGACCTTCTCTGGGCAGGAGCCCTCCCAGAACCCTGACCTCCTGGGCTCAGCTTGCATACCTCCAGCAACGGGAATCTCACGACCCAGCTCATCGGCTCGTGGACAGGTGAGAGGGCTCAGAGCTTTTCCATTCTGCACTGACATTTATTCTGACTGACTCTCCTCTGCCTGCAGGACCCCGGTCTGTTTCACTGAGCGTACACTCCATGCCAGGCCTGTGCTGCGTGCTTGGCTGGAATTGCCTGCTGGTGACTTCAAACTGCCCCGTGAGCTGGTTCTAGTTCAGCTGCATGGGGGGCAAATCACACAGCACGAGAATGGACCTGACTCCCGGTCCAGGACCTGACTCCTGCTGAACAGGCCCTGTGGCCTCTGGGTTCTTCTGCACCCTCTCCTACTGCCCTTGAGTGGAACTCAGCATACCCAGAACCTACCCCCACTTCCGCCCTGGGGGGGTCGCCGGCCACCTGGGGCCTTCCCTGCCGCATCTCTCACAGCGATCGCGCCTGACTCGTGCCCCCTGTGTCTCTGGGCCTTTCCACAGGCTGCTCCCTGGGCCTGGCACAGGCTTCCTGTGCTCTGCTATTCATTCACCTCTGCCCACCCTTCAGGGCTGTGCTCCGTAAGGCAGCCTTCCCTCAGCCCCCTGCCTGCTGGCCCCGTGTCGCCCCTGGCATGGATCCTCCATGCCTTATCATGTGACCATCCTCCCCTCCCTTGCAAGGACATAGGCTTGCTGAGGGTGGAGAAGGGGGCTAAGAAAGGTGACACCATTGCCAAGCTCAGCACGTGCCCAACCCCTTACAAGTACCCAGTACGAGCTTGCTGACTGGAGCCCAAGCAAATGGATGTTTGCAAGACAGAATCTTAGCTGGGGTGTTCCTGAGCCACAGTGAGCCAGGGCCTGTGCCCCCGCCACTGCCTTGACCACCCAGGGCAAGGGGGCCCAGGGGCAGGTTAGCATCTGTTCACAGGCGAGGTAGAGATCTCCCCGTCACTATGAGGTGTGGAGCCTTCTGACTGTGGGGTGGTTAAACGGCCAAGCCCTGTACCAAGCTATTGACACGGTGCCCACTGACACTCTGAGAGCTCACGACTCAGACGTGAGTCGTCACAATAACAACTCTGGACAGTTGTCCACGTTGTTAGGAATGTTGAGCCCTGCCACCTGCAGGACAGCGTGCCCCCGGCCCCTCGGGGTCCTCCTTCGGCCTGCGCTAGTACACGCGGGGCCAGGAGCAGGGGCTGTTACAGGTGGAACTGCATCCCGACAGAAGATACATGGAAGCCCAAGCCCCCGGTTCCTGAGTCTGTGACCATGTTTGGAAATAGGGTCTGTACAGATTTAATCAAAGTACGAGGCCACGGCCATGGGTTGGGGGGACCTGATCCCACACGACTGGTGTCCTTATCAAAAGGGAACTTTGGACACACAACTGGATACACGCAGAGGGAAGGCGACATGAAGACAGGGGGTTGAGTGACGCAGAGGCCTGAGTCAGTCCCTTCCCTGCGCCTTCGGAGGGAGCGCGGCCCTGCTGACACCTTGATCTTAGACCTCTGGCCTCCAGAACTGGTGCCAGCACATCTCCATTGTTTAAACCACCCAGTCCGCGGCCCTGGGAAACCAAGGTGGAGTCTTATCCCTGTTTTGCATGTGGAGAAACTGAGGCTCGGGCAGGGGAAGGGCTTCGTGCAGCTGGGGTCCAAACCTGCTCCGCTCACTTGGGTTTCCCACCCTTCTTGCTATAGAGATGATGACTCACGCTGTGACCTTGGCCAGTGTGATGTCCCACAGCTCAGCCTCAAGTTTGCCAAACCGGGTGACACTGCTCCCATCACAGGTGGAACCTGTACATGGCGCTCAGGGCACAGCTGTCACTGTGCCTGGGTGTTTAACATTCCTCTCACCCAGGCCAGCCTGCCCGCTGTGCGCCTGACGGCCATGGCGGACACCTACAGTGTGCGAGGGCTGTCTGTCCATCACCGGCCCCCGAGTCTCCCCGTGCAGCCCTCTCTCCTTCTTCCTCCACCCGGCCTCCCCTGTGCCTTGCACCCTTGGCCTCACCTTTCCTGTGGCGCCATGGGACACGTACTTGGCGCCCTCTCGCTGGGCGATCTCCACTTGTTTGCGGGCAATGCAGGGCCTGGCCAGGGAGGTGCCCAGGAGGTAGCGGTCCTCATACAGTGCGCTGGACTGGATGGCGGGCCAGATGAACTCCTCCACAAACTCCTTGCTGACGTCCTCGATGAACACCTGCAGGAGAGCCCATGAGAGGGAGTCTCAGCAGGGCTGGGCCCAGTCAGGAGGCAGAACCCCGGGGGACTGACGTGGCCTGCATCTAAGGCAGACAGTGCTAAAGGACCTCCGCTTCTCCGTCTGCATCTGGAGCAGACATTGCTAATCTATCCCAGCATGCAGTACTATTACTCTACTCTGTACTTGGGGCAGACATTATTAATCAATTGGGGTATACCATCCCACTGAAACTAGCTGTGGTCCTTAAATCCATCCCAGCACAGCGTTCTAGGCCTGAAATAAAACTTAGTTGTCACCTACGATCTAGAGCCATGGATAGATGTCACCCACAAAAGCCAGCGACGATTTTATCTGCAGGGGGCAGCTGGCAATCCCTGGAGGTATTTTTGGTTTTCACAGCTTGGGTTGGGTGAGGGAACAGATGAAGGGGAAGCCCTTGCGGGAGCTGCTCACACTCGCACTGTGAGCCCATGTGGGCAGGGGTCACGTTCACCACGTGGGCCCCACACCTGGCCTGGGGCCTGCCCGCCACAGGATTAGACGTACAATCAACGCACTAACTCAGCTGGAGTTTTCCAATTCTGTTGAATGGGTAGCAGGATGGGTAAATGGGCACGGACAAATGAGGGATGGCCGGGCGGATGGCTGGGTGATGGATGAGTGGATAAAAGAGTGGAGGGACAAATGGACAGAGAGATAGAAGAGGAATGGCCGGGCGGATGGATGCACGGTGGATGGGGAGGTGGGCGAGGGAGCAGATGGGAGGTGGCTGGCTGAGGATGAGATGGATGGGTGGGGAGGCGGGGGCAGAGGAAGTTGGGTGGAGGAGAGCTGGGGCGGCACCCCCACACCTGAAAGCAGAAGGAATGGATTTCACACTCTTGGAAGCAAGAGGACCAATGGGAAATGATGCAGGTGACAAGGAACTCTGTGATGGGAGGGCCCACTGCTGTCCCCACCATGTCACAACCCCACTTCCGACCCCAAACCCTGCCTCGACACAGTACCTTTTTGGCCCCGAGCTTCAGTGCCTTCTTCCTGGCTTCCTCAAAGTCTTCCTTCTGGCCGATGTTAGCCTGAAGAGCAGAAGCAACCAGTCACGGGTCAGAAAGAGCAGAGAAGAACATCAGCCCCCCTGAGGGGCGCTCCATTTGACCACTGACGTCACAGGCCAGGGCTGGAGGAGGTGGCGAGCTTCCAGGAGCCAACCCTGGGTTGCAGGGCTGGCGGAGCCTGGCCCTGTGCAGCCGGTGGCTGGGCTGCCACATTCGCTATCACCGCCTTGAAGATCAGAGGCTTCCCTGGAACCACCTTCTCCCACCTTCCCCCAAAGCCAGGGCAAAGTTTGGCTTGCCAGGAGCTACCCAGCCCCTGGCTCACGCTTTGCCCCAGCCATGGGCAGCCCCTTGACCATCACATTTGAGCAGACAGGCGGCAGAGGGGCCTCTGCTCGGGCTCCCGGCTGCCCTGCGCTGCCGCCCGAGCCCCCGTTCAGAGGGCCTCCGTCTAGACACCGACATACTCTCTGCTGGCCGCACTCGGGCCTGCTCCCCGGACGCTGGCCCTGCATTCTGCTCACCAGACTCAGGGCTCCTCCCAGAGTCTGGCTGCAGGTGCTCCTCGGAGGCCTCTCAGCCTTAAGCCTGTGCTGTGGTGGCCCCCGAAGCAGACTGGCCGGCTGGGCTGCCGACAGGATACACCTGGGCTCTCCACACCCACACTCGGCCATGGCGCTCACTCCCCAGGTGACTGCGCTTCCCCTCCCTGGGCCTCCCGCACCCCGCCTGAATGATGTGGGGACTGGGCCCTGTGAGGGATGGTGACTTGACCTTACGTACAAATAAACTGCTCGGGCAACAGCTGAATTCGTCTGCTCAGAGCAGCACCCTTACCTCCTCTGGGAACAGAACCTTCTCTCCTGGGACTTCCTCCCATAGGGTTGGAGAGGAGCAAATCATGTCTCCTGCTCACTCTACAGGTGGGCCCATGACCCAAGGCTAGCCAATCAGAGCCCTCTAAGTCACAGCTGGTGATCAGTGTATGATGGGCAGTGACTCAGGCCAGCGAGAGTACCCTTGGGCTCCAGTGTCAGAGTCTTTGGGGGAAGCTCTCCTTTTTCTGGAAAAACGAGGCTCTGGTGATGTGAGCCTCGCCTGCCCTGCAGAGAGGCCAAGGATGGAGCTAGATGGGGAGGGAGACAGATCTGGGTGGGAACCTGGATCAAGCCTTGCCTGAAGCCATTTACCCCTGGACTTCTCAGTTACATCAGCCAAGAACTATCTGGTTTTTGTTTGTTTGTTTGTTTTGCTTAAGCTAGTTTGAGTTAGGTTTTTAGAATTTGCAGCCAGGAGTCCTGAATAGCACAGCCACATGGCCAAAGATTCAGAAGCCACGACCTGGTTCACCAGAAGTGGTTCAATGAGGGATGTGTGCCATGCACCCTGGGTGGGAGACTGGCACCACACATAACCTATGGCCTAGGGCCTGTGACCTCCTTGCCATCCCAGAACTAGGTGGTCTGCAGGGGTTCTGCCAACTCAGCGGCTGCAGGACCCCACAGCCTGCTGCATTTCTGGGAGCTGGCCAGGACTTTGGGAAAGAAGACTGGGGGACCCTCAGCAGGCCGAGCCCATTGTCCTTCTACAGGCAAGCGACCAGCAGCACTGCCAAGCTTGAGTCCCTTGTCCAGTCCCCCACACGAGAGCTGGCCTACTCTGTGCTGGGGGGCACATCTCAGACCTGGCGGCCACCACGGATGCTCACTGTACACATGAAGAAAGTGAGGCAGTACCATGGGGTGGGGAACAGATTTTCCCACCATTCAAGACAGGCTTAGAGAGGGGGGGCCAGGCTTGGGACAGTGACAGTGAGCAGCTGTGCAGGCTGGGCAGGCAGCAGGCAGAAGGACAGACACTCCGGGACCCTCCTCACCAGGTAGGCAATGACATCATAGCCTTGTTCCTTCAGCCACACGAGGATGCAGGAGGTGTCCAGGCCGCCACTGTAGGCCAGAACCACGGAGCCCTTGCCTGACATGTCTGGAGGAAGGCGAGAAAGAATGTGAGTGGTGGACCTGATCCAGCCCCACCTGCCACCTCTGCAAGCAGCTCCCTCTTGGCCTGTGTCTCAGCCCCGACCTTGGCCTTGGGCAGCCTTAGCCGCTGGACAAGTGCCACTGAGCACTGGGGACAGGATGCTCACAGATATCAGGGCCAGCCGAGGCGCTAGCTCCTCCTTCCTACAGCACACCCCTTCCACCACCCCCCCCCCCCCAGCAATCCCGGCGGGAGACCTGACCTGCACATGGCCCACACAGACCCGCAAGCCACCCCAGGGCCTGGGAATGCTGACAGCAATTGGGGATGGTGGGGGTGGGAGCACATGTCTAGAGGCCCATCCCCCTCCAGCCAGAGAAGGCGCCTGAGGCCGAGCTATTTGGCCAAGGCTGGCAAAGTCCTTTTGGCAAAGGACTCAGCAGTCAGGAGCCTCTGGGGGCCCCCAGGCCCCAGTCAGACCTGCTCCTTGCTCAGCTCACACAGTGCCAGGCAGGGTTACTCTGCACCCCAACTGTGACCACAGGGAGTAGGTGTCATCATGCCCATTGGTGAGTCAGAGACGGAGCTCACAGAGGTCAGCGGCAGTGGGAGGCCAGGGCATGTGTCTGTGCCTGGCTCCCAAACCTGGGCTCTTCCCAGCATGCAGGGCTGCCTTCCAGCTGTGGGCCCCCCAGAGACACAGCCCACCGCCCCCCATGGACCTCTCCCACCTGGGGCCCCAGTGAACCTTCACAGTTGGGATTTCAGGCTCTTTTCAAATGCAGGTACCTGTGAGGAGGGAGGCACAGAGGGCTGAGCCCCTCAGTGAACCCCATTATGAAAATGATCAGTGTGGGGGCTCAGAAGCCAGCCCCCGCCGTGTGCAGGTGGGGAAACAGAAGCGTGGAGAGGGACGGTGGTATGCAGAGTTCCTGTGCCTCTGTGACCTGCAGCTCCCTCCCAGGAGGTGTCCTTCTGCAGAAAGGACAGTGGACCACCCCCCCTCCTCTGTCTCATTCCTCAGCTACAGGGAAGCACTTGCTTGAGGTCATCAGCCAGCAGGGGGCAGGGACCCAGCTTCCCACATTTACAGGGAGTGTGCCTGTGTCAGGCGGGAGCTGGTACACTGCAGCCTGACCAAGGTCAGGGTCCTTATTGGACACTATTGGGAAAGGCTGAGGACACCCACGCACAGACCCACGGGAGCCGGCAGGGGCCATCAGCACCGCAGGGCAGAAGCCTGTCCCCGAACTCCCTGTGTGGCCGGAGGGTCAGAGAGGTGAAGCGCTGGCCCGATGGCCCCTTCCTGGGCAACAGAGCCTGGACATGAACCCTGACTATGTGACAAGACACATGACCGCTATGCATTTCCTGACGTGTCACAGGCCCACCCACCCACTGGTCCCAGGGTCCACAGGCTCGCACTGCCCTTTGGACTTGGAAGAAAACACCCCATGGGACAGAGAGGTTGTGCATGGGTCTGGCGGATATCCACAAGTCTCCCCTGTACTGGCCATTCAGCCACCTTCCAGGCCTTGTTCCCACCAGATCCTGACTCTGGGGCCAGCACACAGTGCCCATGGCCACCTCGGCCAGGGAATAGGCCATTAAGGATGGAGGGGAGTAGCAAGGAGGGAGGTAGGAAGGACCGACGGTGAGAAGTACCTGGGCTGCAGGTGTGGATTCCCGGCTTTTGGAATCTGTCGTCCCCACTTGGTGAACCTCTCTCTGCAGAAGCAAAACCAAGAGCAGCTCAGCTCCCAGGCACTGGCAGCCCCAGCAGGGGTGGGGGGTTGGGGGCTGGGGGGTAGCAGAGAGGCAGAGGCCCTGAACCAGCCTTCCCAGCTGCTGGGACCCCCTCGGCACAGCCTGGCTGAGGGGGACACAGGCCAGCACCTCGCCTCTCTGATTTGGGAGGGGTGTGTGGTTGGGGTGGGGAGTGTGTCCTGGTACATATTCTCTCAACAGCTCTCTTAAGGTGCAACTGACATGCAGTAGACTGCCTGTATGGAGGGTGTCCAGTTTAGTGGGTTTCAGCACCCCTGAAACTATCACCACAATCAAGATCAAGAGCGTGTCATTAAAAGCTGAATATTCCATTTGTGGTGCCTCGTGTCAGAGACAGGGAAACTGAGGCTCGGGTTAAGGGATTTGCTCAAAGCCGTGCTTGGCTGGTAAGCCGCAAGGCCAGGACTGAAACCTGTGTCGGCTGGGCGTGTACAGACAAGGCTGCCCCTCTCTGGGAGGGTGCAGGGAGGGGGATTCCTAGGGCTGCAGCTGCGATTCCTGGGGCCTGAGACACGGAGACAGGATCCGGGCCCAGGATTCGCTAGCTCTTCAACTTGGCCCTGGTCTGCTACCTCCCTGACACACCTGGAGCCCAGAGGGTGGGCACCAGAGTGGGGGAGGGCGGCTCCTGGAGACAGACAAACCACAGGCTGGTGGCCTGTCTTGCTCTGCTTCGGTGATTCTACCACACCGGGCACTTTGCCCATCACAACACATGACAGGCTGTATTCTAACTGCCCCCACCCCCCGCCATGAGCTCCACGGGCCAGGGACCATCTAGCAGACAGTGCCCGGCATGCCAGGCACTGAGAACGGCGCTGCCTGTTCCGCTGTCCAGGGGTCAGTTCCTCCCCTGTAAAGAGAGAGGGTTAAAATCCTCCCAAGTCTGGAATTCTGTGCCTGCTCCTCCAGAAACTAGCGAGCCCTCCTGCCTGCCAGGCTGTGTGCATGTGCAAGCACAGAGGCCCTCTGCCCCGGGTCTGAGCAGTGTGCAAGAACCTGAGTGTGTATTGAGACTAAACCTGTATGAGTGTGCACGCACATGTGTGCATGCGTGTGCACGCCGAGATTAGGCAGGCAGGTGGCCTGGGAAAATGATGCAATCTGCCACTGACCTTGCTCCTGCCCTCCCAGCCTCTGGGGAAGTTCCGCCCCCAGCCAGCAAGGTTCCTGCAGCAGAAGCTAAATGAAGCTGAGGCCTCTGTTGCGGAGGGGGTGGTGTGTGTGTGTGTGTGTGAGTGTGTGTGTGTGTATGATAGGCAGAGGTGGGGAGGACAAGAGCAATCGGCTACAGTCCAGTGAGCGAGTACTCACTCCTGGTAAAGTACAGTGGCCGGGTCCTCCAGACCTGGGTTCAGGCTACTTCAGCTCTTCCTCTGCAAACCTGTAGAGAACCGCCCATCCCCCCCCAGGGCTGTGAGGCTTCGGGGAGATGCTGGGGAAGGAGCCCGTGCCTGCCGAGCTCTCCTGCCACTGGCTGGCGTGGTGGCCTTGGGCAAGCCCCTCACGGACCATCCACACGACCTGAAAACCCTTCTGGTCTGACACTGGGCCGCCTGCTGGCAGGAGGTGTCTGGAAGGCGCTGGCTGGACTCAGATTCCGCGGGTCCCAGCCTTGCCCCGCCTCACCCTTCAGAAAGGGCCCAAGGCAGGTTTCCTTGGCTGCCAGGGCCAGCCCAGCCATCCTTTACCAGAATGCCAGGCCCAAAGGCAGGAGACCCCCTCCATGGCCCCAGCCAGAGCCATGCCTCGAGCTTCCAGTGGAAGGGCCAGGCCTGCCTGGCCCTTGCTCAATGCTGAGAAAACCCATAAGCTCCAGAATGTTAAAGCTGAGACAGTGACAAGAGCAGATACTATGTTCCGTGCCATGTGCAGGAAATCTCGTGTGTGATTTCACGGTGGAGAGACCATTATTACCGCCCGAGGCTCAGAAAAGCTAAGGGACTTGCCCAGGTAACGAGCTAGTGAACGGCCGTGCTGGGCTGACCACAGACTGCTTGCGCTGCGCTGCTCTGCGCCCTACGCACAGGGGCCTCATGGAGACCACGGACTCCGCTCACTTTACACAGCTTCCAGAAAACAAAACCACAACGAATTGCCACCAACCAGCATCCTGTCCACACGCCAGGGTGGCAGCCTGGTGAACGTCCTTCCGAAACCCTTCTCTGCCACTTGAACTCAGCTGAGCTGGTTCATTACTTTGAAAGCCGAGCTCCACCTAGGCCACAGGAATTCTCCTGGACTTTGGGATTTCCTCCTTCTAGGATTGCAGCTCCTATCTCTCCGCTGCCCTGGTTAGTGTCTGATAGAGCGAGGCTGCAATTCTGCACTTTGACCAAGAGGTAGCGCTGTCAGGATTCAGCCTGAACATTTGCCAGACAGACCCCACCCATTTCATCTGCCCGTTCTTGGTGAGACAGGGAGGTTTCCCCCCCAAACAACAGGTAAGGAAGCTGAGGGCTGGAGGCTCATCCTAGACTCCAAACAGAACCAGCTCCCCGCGGTGATTCCTAGGGCCTGAGACTCCATCAGGAATGCTGGGCTGTCTTGGAGCTGCCAAGCATCCCGAAAAGCTTCCCGCACCCAGAGCTGAGGGTCATTTGGGAGCTGCCTTGGAGTGAGAAGACTGAGTATCCAGTTTCTTGAAAACGCCCTGGGGTAGGCGAAGGGGAGACTAAATAGACTCACCAGGCCCTGGTGACAGACACTCCACCCCTCTTCGAAGAGCGCTTGACCATGGAGGAGAGAGTGCATTCACTTACTGGTCTACTCCGTTAATAATACTGAGCCACACATGGGGTCCTGGCCCACCCCAAGTCTGGGGAGGGTGCCTGCCCAAAGGAGGGAGGAAGCCAAAGGCCTGGAAGACCCCCTTTCTCAAGGTATTACAGTAGAAGCCCCGGTGCCTGCAGGCAAACCTCTCACTTCTGGGGCTGTGCACCTCCATGGAAGGCGCCTGGAGGTTCCGGCAGCGCCCAGGGCCCAGGGGAAAGTGCTTGCACAGCAGGTCAGTCTGGGCCTGGCCGGTCCTCTCCCCACATGGAGGCCCCCACTGGCGTCCTGGGCCCGGAGAAAAGGGTTACACCATCAGAGCTGACAGAGTCCAGAGCGGGCAGGCGGGCAGCTGACCAGGGCACGTGTGAGCCCTCTGGGGCAGGGCGCTGAGTGGGGGGCCTTCAGTCTCCTCTGGGCGCTCAACAAGCAGAATGGGCCACTCACTCCCGGGCCCTGAGCGGAGCCAGAACTGCTTCTCGGTAGAGCACACAAGTGGTCACACCGGGACAGCCCAGTCCCATGTGCCCCTGCCCGGGCTGAGATGCCAGACCCCTCCAGGTCCTACCATCGCCCAAGTTCCCACTCCTCTGTGGCAGCTTCAGCCCCTGCCACCAGAACCTAAGGGAGGAGGGCAGGGAACCTGACCCCTGTTCCCGCCCACAGCAGGGCACCACCTAGACACAGTGAGTGCGTGGAGCCAGGCACTGCCCGCAACCGTCTGCAGAGACCTGCCACCCGCCACTGACTGGCAGCTCTGACAGATTGGGAGCCTGAGGCTGGGGGAGCAGAGAGGTTGACCCAAAGCCTTCAGAACCTGTCCTCTCCTGACACGGCGTGAGGGCTGGGTCGGAGGGATCAAAGCCGTGGATCAAAGCCATGGATGGATTTGATCCATCCCCGGATAAAGAACAGGTTTGTTCCTGCCCAAATGTGCGGCCAGACGGCCAGGCTCCGGGGGAGACGCCTCACTCTCCGAGAGGAATACAGAGCGGGGCGGGGGCGGGGGCGGGGGCGGGGGCGGGGGGTCACGGGACCTGCTCAGGGAGAGCCCGGACTAGACGGGAGAGGATTTTCCCCCATTTCACCATGACCCTCCCTTCCTGCAGGGCGCAGCCGCCCAAGGGGCCCAAGGCGACAGCCGCCCGAATGGCCGACGGTTTCCTGAGGAGCGGCCCCTCCCAGCCAGGAGTCCAGAGCCTAGTGCCAGCCGGAAACCGGGCCCCTCGGCTGGGCGAGGCCGCCGACGCCGCCCGGGCAGCGAACGCAAACCCCTTCTAGGAGGAAGACGGGGACAGACGCCCCCTGCTGGCGAAGGAGCCCAGTCACACCCCAGGCACTGGCCGGGCAGCCCAGGTAGGAAACTGCGGCTGGGGCAGCGCGAGGGGCAGCGCGAGGGGCCGCTGCGAGCAGACCCGGGAGATAAGCGGGGGCAGTGCTCTGGCTTCTCCCGGAGAAAGAGAGGGAGGTGGGCAGAGCGGGGACGAGAGCACCTGGGACCCTCACACCCTCTGACTCGCCAAGTCTCCATTTGAGGACTTTGCATCATAGAGGCAGCTGGATCAGAGAAGGGAAATTCGGGAAGGACCTCGCTTGTGAAGGGGGCACATAACCGGACCTGCCTCCACGGACTCGGGACTCGCGCCCCAGTGCCATCCCCACGGCCGAGGCACCCAGGAATCTGGCCTCTAGGCGTTTGAGCCACAGGAGCCCGGGCGTCGGCCCTCCCCTCCGGTCCAGGTCCGAGCCCGGGTCCCCTCCGCTTCCGCGGCGTGATGGGGAGAGGGTGAGCTACGGCTCGGGATGGGGTCTCCTTACCGGGGTCCAGGCGGTGGTGGCGGAGCAGGGCCGACCGCAGAGCGTATCCTAGGTTATAAACCCAGGGCCAGGGACAGGGCGGGGGACCCGGGCCACGTGGGGGAAACGGGAGGGTCAGGCCCCGCCCCTGGGCCCGCCCCCTCCGAGGAGCCGCCCGGCCTTCCTGGCCACCAGCGGGTGGGCAGAGCAGCCTCCTTTCCCTCCCTCTTTGATCCTCCCCCTTTCCGCCCTCCCGGCTGCGGGCCATTGCACCCCCCACCCTTCCATGTCTCTGGGTGCCTGCACACCCTCGGAGGGCGCACGCGGCCCAGGTCTCCCCGCCGGGGTTCAGGGAGCAGGTGCTGATCAGAGCATCGCAGGGGCTGGAACCCACGCAACTGGCAGGCTGAGCACAGCGGTTTATTTAGAGATGTGCCCCCCGGCCCGGCCTGTGGGGAGTGTACCAGCGCTTTGAGGTGGGAGTAGGGGTAAAAGTCCCTTGGGTGGAGTTTCAGGCCCACACTTGCGTGCTGGTCTTTCTGCAGACCTTACTGCCGCTCCCTTACCCCCACACTCTGGGGGCCGCATCCCAGTGTACGCGAGGCGGAAGTGAAAGCACCGTAGAAAGTCTGGGTTTCCTCCCCGCCAGGGATGGAGTCCTGGCTGTCTCCCCAGAGCCAGGCACCAGACCGGACTCCCAAGGGTGCCCAGCAGATAGAGACTGAAGACTGGCTGACCGCTCACCCACTGTGCAGCGGGGAAAGTTCAGGTTCACAGAGGTGAAGCTTCTCATTGCAAAAAGAAACGGAGTTGTGAGCCAGGGCTGGCCTTCGGAGATTCCGGACTCGTTTCCCAGCCTGGTTTACTGACCCTGATGCCCCCGTCACTGCAACCACAGGTCCTGGCCAGTCCACGGCCAAGCCATAGTTAAGACCACCCCTGCCCTCACAGCAGCTTCCCAAGTCCTCTGAGCCACCGTTGGAGGTGGCAGCCTGAGGCCACACTGCTGGGTTTGCCATTGAGTCACCTTGGAAAAAAACGGAGGGGGTCAGGCGATATTAAGGAGGCAGCCCCATCCTAGGCACTTTCCTGCAACCAAGAAGCAGCCAGAGATCCCAGACCCTCAGCCGAGAGGGGCCAAGATGTTGCTGCTATCATCCCCACACGAGAACCTGTGGCACAGAGAGGGTGTATTTCCCCAAGGCTGCACAGCATGCAAGTGGCAGGACAGGCCCAGACCCCAGGGTCTGCAGCTCGGGCCCAAACCCTCTGCTCCGGTTTAGGCTCAAAGAGAGTTGGAAGAGCCAGGGTCTCAGTCCCGCTGGCCATGGGCTGTGGGGACACTGACTCCTCACAGTTCTGCATAATGGCTCCAGCCCAGGGCACTGTCCCTTCCTGACATACAGGCGCTGATGGGAGGGGGGGGTCAGGGGGGGTGTGGCGGGGAGCAGTGGGATCACAGCTCTGTGGAGAGGAAAACAGGGACCCAGCTGCCAGCCGAGGCCCTGCCCACTGGGCCCCGGGTGGATTTTGCCCAGAGGCAGAGATCCAGGTGAGAGGAGATGGGCCTGCTCCTGGGTGAGCCGATTCTCACCTCTCCCTCCATCTGTGCCGTGCACACCTTGCCCCAGGCCCCACCCTGCTGAGTGGATCCTGGGTCCAGGGCTGGGGCATGACGGGAGGGGACCCCCACCTGGGGCGTTGCCACCACGGCTTTGCCTTTCACTCACCTAATCCAGGTTGGGGCTCTTCAAGGAGCCCGCATGCCCCCCGGGTAAGTGGCTAAAAGCACAGCAGCGCCAGGCCTGCCCAGCTGGAGAGACTGAGGCCGCAGGGTCTGAGATGTGCATAGCTTCTAAATACATCCATGGCTGCCCTGCTCCCCTCCCTCCACCTCTTCCACACTGGCCTTCCCTGTCCTCCCTCTGACCACATGACAGCCTCCTGACACTCCCCCCTTCACCCACGTCCCCCTCCAACCCTTTCTCCACCCAGCAGCCAGACAGTTCTTGAAAATGAGCATCAGCACAAGTCGCAGCTTCTTAAAACCCCTGGAGTGTCATTCCTCACCCCCATCGGTTCCCAGTTGTTCCAGCAACATTAGCTGAAGACTTTCCTTTTCGTATTTAGTTGCGTGGGCGCCTCTATTAAAAATGAATTGACCGTGTAAGCGTGGGCCTATTTCCAGGTCCCCTCTTCTGTTCCATGGGTCTATTGGTTCAGCCTCATGCCGATGCCGTCTGGGTGACGGTGGCTTTACAACGTGTCTTAAAGTCAGTGTTCGTCTTCCATCTTTGTTCTGTTTCCAGCTGTTTTGGCTGCTCCAGGTCCTTCGCACTTTCAAACAAGCAGTAGAACCAGCTTGTCAATTTATCATATTTTCGGACTATAAGATGCACTCTTTCCCCCCAAATTTGGGAGGAAAAGGGAGGTGCATCTTATAGTCTGCATGTGGCTTACCTGGCTCGCTGTGTGTGTGGAGGAGGGGCACCGGTGGAGGGGGGCTCACAGGTTATTAAATATTTTACATTTTTTGCTTCAAAAAATTTTTTTCCTATTTTCTTCCTCTAAAACCTAGGTGTGTCTTCTGGTTCGGTGTGCCTTATAGTCCTAAAAATACGGTATATGAAAAGCCTTCTGGGGTTTTGAGTGGGGATTGTAATAAATCTGCATATATAATATCAGTTTGGGGAGAAAGGACATCTTAACAATATTGAACTTTTAAATTTGTGATCATGGAACATATCTCCATGTATTTATATCTTAAAAAATTTCCCAGAACTAAAAACAAAAAACAAAACAAAAAACTACCTTAAAGCTGTTTATTCAAAAGTATCCATTGCTACTACATACGTGAGCAGTGGGGAAGAGACCCAGAGAGTCGGCTCCGTCTTTAGCAGACTACACCTCGAACGACCCTTGGCTACAGTGAATTCAATTTTTGCTTGAAGTCAGAGCTGTGTCTCTAAGATAGTGTTGAACTATATTCCCCTGGTGCCACGGAGCAGCTCCTTTATTTGATGTGAAACCCCTGGGAGGGCTCTCTGAAGGATGCAGACCCGCGGGCTCCAGAGCCGGGCTGGCGGGCGTTTCCTAGGTCCCTGCAGGTGATGAGGCTTCAAAAAGGACCAGGCAGGGCTGGACACACTCCGGCTGGGAAAGAACGTGCGGTTACTGCGGGAAAGGCCTGCGTCTGGGGCACCCCGTGCACAAGGCCACCGCTCGTGCTCAAAGAGATAGGGCTTCTTGGGTCACAGTATGGCTGCTCCAGACCCCAGTGTCGAGATGGACATTTGATTGGACACTTTGGATAAGTCGCCCATTCTTCTGTTTAGGCCTAGAGACGAGAAAGAAAGAAGACCTGGCAGGTTGGGGCATCTTCGATGAGTGATATAAAGCCCACAGCTTCCGCAGGAGAGCCAAGGACCCTCTTGGCGCAGGCCTCTGGGCAGTTTCATAGCCTCTACAGTTGTCAGTGCAGGTCTTGCCCGCCTTTCATTACACTGACTTCAAAGTATTTTAAGCTTTTTGATGCTATTGTAAATAAAATTTAAAATTTCATTTTCCAGATTTTTGTTGCTAGTATATAAATATAAAATTGATTTTGATATATTGACCTTCTGTTCTACAACCTTGCTAAATTCACTGATTGATTGCAGTAGATTTTTGTAAATACCTGAGGATTTTCTAGGATATTTCTGGACAATATTGTTGTCTGTGAATAGAGACAGTTTTACTTTTGCCTTTAGTATCTTTGTGTGTGTTTTTCTTGCCTTATTGCAAAGGCAAGGGCCCCTAGTCCTCAGCTGGTGAGAGTGGATACCTTGCCTTATCCAGGGTCTTACGGGGAGGCATGCATTCATTCGTTCAGTCTTTCACCATTACCACGTGAGTTGTAGGTTTTTCACAGATGCTTCTGCTCAGCTGAAGAAGTTCCTTTTTATTCCTCGTTTGTTGAGAGTTTTTGTCATGAGTAGGGGCTGAAATTTATCAAATGCCTTTTCTGCATCTATTGAGATGACATTATGATTTTCTTTATTTTATAATGTGGTGAATCACATTGATTGTTTGGTGTTGAACCAACCTCACATTACTGGAATAACTATATCTCAATAAAGGTGATTTAAAAAAAATTTTAAGGCAAAAATGAGATGGGGGACTTTGAGTGAAAAACACATAAGGGACATAATCAATCACAATGTGCAGAACTTATCTGGATCTTGATTTTTTTAAGCATAAAAGAAATACCATCTTTACGAGCAATTGGAAGCTTGAAAACGGATAGGCATTGGATGATAACAAGACACTACTTACTGTTGATTATTTTAAGGCATGATAATGGCACCAGGGATCTGTGTTTTAAAAGGGTTTTCCAAGTTTGGAGATGTATTCTGACGTATTAATGAATCGACATGATTTTCTAAAAGACTTGGCTGCCCCCATTGCCCGCAGGGTCCTGCCCAGGGCCTGCTGTCCCTCCCCTGCCGGAACCCTCAGGGCTCCAGCCGCACAGGCGCCTGGGGTGTCTTCCGCCTGCTGAGCTCTTGGTCCTTGCAAATCCTGTTTCTTGGGGATGGCCCCTCCGGCCCTCTCCCCTCCTCCACCAGCTTGGTCCCTTGTCATCTCCTCACTCCCGTGCTGGTACGAGAGGGCAGATGCCTCAAGTTTCCGTCAGTAAAATGGAGCAACGTGACGGCCACCATCTCCTCTCACCGGTGCCTCTGCGGGGAAACCCCTCACCTGGGCTCACCCCCTCTTCCAATCCACCCTCCACACTGCAGCCGGGGGCGGGGGTGTTTCTCAGGGTTGGAGCTGACTTTTGTGGCTACTGGTCTGAACTGCTGAAGGGCCCGCTGGGGGGAGGTGGTCTCATTAAGTCCCCCAGCGACCTGCAGATGCTACCTGTGCAGCTAACTGGGGACCTGGCCCCTCCTGTCCCGTCTCCCCTCCGCCTCTCGAGGGCTCTGCACCTGCAGGTTGTGGAGGGGCTGGTGTGTGGGGACCCCAAACACCTTGTCCTGCGGCCATCTGGTGGCTGGCACCAGAAACCGCTTTGCCACTGCCCATGATGGGGAACCAGCCCCAGGGACAGAGAGTGTCCTCCAGGCTGGACCCCAGGTTGCCAGTCCCCACCCAGAAAGAACAGAGTCCAGTTGTTGGGTTCTTGGAAAAGCTGCATCACAGAGTTTAATCAGTGACCTGCTGGGTTGTTTTCCACCCCAGATGGTTCAGAACAGCCTCGGAGGTCAGGCGGCCCCAGGGGGCTGGGCAGTTGGACAGGGCCCTGGCCAATGACGGCCAGCAGCTGGGAGAGTAGAAGTGGAAACACCCCTGGGAGCTGGCTGCTACACCGGTGCCAGTCCCTGTGGAAGTGGGAGGGGTGGATGGGGTGGGGGAGCGTCACACTGGGAGTCACAGCCTGGTTCCAGGCCAGGCCTGCTGCGGCCTCGCTGTGTGGCTTTGAGCAACCACTCCTGGGCGGTCCTCCTCTGTGTGTCCTAGGAGAGAGTGGGGGAGGGGGGAGGCTGGATGGACCAGCTTGCCTTTGGCGGTGCCTCAGGTCTTCAATGGCTGTGGTCACTCCCCTTCATCCTGCTCCCGGCCCTCCCTCTCCCCGCTCCTCAGAGAGTGCAGACAGCGCAGCCTGGAAGCCAGAGTTCCTGGGGTCTTGGAGTGGGCTGGGCAGGGCAGAGTCCTTCTTTTCCCCTCCAGGCTGTGTGAGCTTGGCCAAGGGGCTCACCTCTCTGAGCCCCCATGCCCGCCACAGCTGTGAAACAGACATACTACTTTTCTTGGCCTCTGGAACAGCTGGGGCCCCAGTATTGAGTAAATTAGTCAGGTTCATAAGGCACTGAACGTTTAATGAAAAAACAACTCAGAGAGCTTTCCTTGTCGACAACCGGATGGTGACAGTGTCCTGCTGAGCAAAGGGAGCAGGGAGAAAGGATCCCTCCCCCTCCACATCACGTGCAAGAGAGACAGCCTCTGTCCTGGGACAGCGACGACAGGGTGGTGGGTGCCCGCGGCGGGGCGCAGTGTGTCCAGGAAGGAGGGCGGGGCTGGTGCGTGGGGGGGGGCGGCGCTGTGAGTCGAAGCCCATCCCTGCCCGCTGGACGGGTGCCAGTGCGAACGTAGATGTTCTTATATTGTCCCTCCCCATCTCGCGCCTCAAAGCCAAGCCCTTGCGGTGGCCCAAAGGCCCACGGGACCTGCGCCAACCCACCTATCTTTCGGATCGCACCTCCCTCATCCTCTCCGCCCCCGACCGACCGGGCACGCCGCCTCCTCCAGCTTCTCCGCCTCCTTGACAGCCCTCGCCACCGGCGCCATCCTGCCGAGCGCCCCTGTCTGCTGTTCCCGCTCCCACTCTCGTTCCCCTCCGGGGGTCTGCACAGCTTGCCCCCCCACTCGCCTGGGGCCTCTGCTGAAACACCGCCTTCTCGTGAGGCCCACCCCGACTGGTCTTTTAAAAACCACCCCTACCCCTGCCCCCACCTGCGCAGCCTGGGTTTTGCCCCTCCCAGCGCTCACAGGCACCTACGCTGCGCTTCTTTTGCTTCCTGCTTGTCAACCGTTGCTGCTGGGCTGCGAGTCAGGCGCCTGGGGTTTTAGGTCCACTGCTTGGCACGCAGGTAGGACCGAATGAACCTTTGGTGTTTGTGTAAACGGCTGAACGAACTCATTCACTAAAAATAACCGAGGCCCTGGCCGGTGTGGCCCGGGGAGTGGGCCTGCAGACTNGCGTGGGGGGGGGGGGGCGGCGCTGTGAGTCGAAGCCCATCCCTGCCCGCTGGACGGGTGCCAGTGCGAACGTAGATGTTCTTATATTGTCCCTCCCCATCTCGCGCCTCAAAGCCAAGCCCTTGCGGTGGCCCAAAGGCCCACGGGACCTGCGCCAACCCACCTATCTTTCGGATCGCACCTCCCTCATCCTCTCCGCCCCCGACCGACCGGGCACGCCGCCTCATCCAGCTTCTCCGCCTCCTTGACAGCCCTCGCCACCGGCGCCATCCTGCCGAGCGCCCCTGTCTGCTGTTCCCGCTCCCACTCTCGTTCCCCTCCGGGGGTCTGCACAGCTTGCCCCCCCACTCGCCTGGGGCCTCTGCTGAAACACCGCCTTCTCGCGAGGCCCACCCCGACTGGTCTTTTAAAAACCGCCCCTACCCCTGCCCCCACCTGCGCAGCCTGGGTTTTGCCCCTCCCAGCGCTTGCTGCTGGGCTGCGAGTCAGGCGCCTGGGGTTTTAGGTCCACTGCTTGGCACGCAGGTAGGACCGAATGAACCTTTGGTGTTTGTGTAAACGGCTGAATGAACTCATTCACTAAAAATAACCGAGGCCCTGGCCGGTGTGGCCCGGGGAGTGGGCCTGCAGACTGAAAGGTCGCCGGTCGTTCTGTCGGGACACAGGCTGGGGGGCGGGTTCAGTTCCCCGTGGGTCAGGGCACATGCCAGAGGCAACAGATCGATGTCTCTCTCCTTCTCTTTCTCCCTCCCTTGCCCTCTCTTTAGAATCAATAAAAAATAAAAATAAATTAGAGATTATTTGTAATTAAGAATTACTTTTTGCTGCCACTTTCCGATTTCGGTGTGACGCAGTTCCTTGTCATGTAATCCTCCCCACAACCCTATGGGGGCGCTATTGTTGTATTCATGTTTCTGGATGAGAAAACAGCCCAGAGAGGTGCCTGGGTCACCCTACCCAGAGGGAGCCAGGCTGCTGGTCTTCTCGTCCAGGGCTCCTGGACCAGGGGGTGGTGGTTCCATCCCAGCTACAGCCCCTCCTTATCAAAGCAAAGAATTGGATGAAGAAATCGAGCTAGTTAAAAACAAGCGTTTTAATGGTGAACATGCGCACACCCCGGCCCAGGATGACAGTACAGGTGTGTGCTGGTGGCAGCCGCTGCCATCCCCAGGGTCTGCACCTCCCGGGGGTGTCTTGTGACAGCCGTGTCCCAGCCCACCTGCAGGCTTCATCCCAGTCCTGCCTGTGGGCTTTGCCACCTAAGGTAGCCTTTGTCACTTGCCGGGGTGTCATCGCAGGGCTCCGCCCCTACAGGGAGCAGGGAGGGTAGGGGCAGCTCAGGTCCTCGTGGTTCTGGGGTCAAGGCCGTGCGCAGGGTCGTGTTTACTGACAGTCCCAGTGACGCACAGAGGCGGGAGACGATGACGGGCCCTTGCCACAGTAGGTGGAGTCCACAAGGGGCACCCTGTCCCACCAGGGGCCGGGCCTGAGCGGTGAGCGGTTACTTCGGTGCCTTCCCACCTCCCACCCACGCAGGTCATCGGCCCCAAATACTAATAGCCCCGCCCCTCAGTAGGGGTAGGGGGACACAGAAATGAGCAGGACGTAGATGCTTTGGTGGCGTGGTGCCGCTGCACGCACAGTGAGCCGGTAGAGGCCGGCACGGGTGAGCGCGCGGCGGGTGTAGACAGCTCCGAGGCCTGCGCGCAGGTGACGCAGGGCGAACGGGCTTCGTGGGTCCGGCTCCAACACGCTGAGCTCCGTGCGGTTGGCAGGGACACCGGCCTCGGAGAAAGCAGCCAGACGGGCCACGTCGTGCTGGGCACGCACGCCCAGGGGCAGCGGCAGCAGCCGGTACTGCAGAGTGGAGGGGCCGGCGCTGCAGTCCTGTGAGCAGCGCCTGAAGCACGTTCTGCGGGAGGGACAGACGCACATCCCCCGGTTGCCTTGTAGCACTGCCCGGCCCCAGAGACGGGTCCATACCCCAATCTCTGCATTTCTCCCGTGGGCCACCATCCCCTAGCCGCCAAAATGCTTTCTCTACAAACACCACTGTTAGCCCAGTCTAGAGATCAGCAAACCGAGGCCCAGGGAAGCCAGAGATGTGCCCTTTCACATCAGAGCGGATGCCCCAAGGGCCTTGGCTAACTCGCTCCCAACCCCAGCCCAGCAAGCACAGGACAGCGGTAAAACTTGGAGCCCTCCAGGTCCGACCAGAGCCCCAGAGCTGTGTCATCTGATCTGGATGGGGGCGGGGGTGAAAAGGGGAGAAGCAAAGACTAATGCTCAGCCTCACAAGGTCACCCCACTCCACCCCCAACCCGAAAGCCTAGGGCCCAGGGCAGGTCACTGCCCAGGACACTCTCTGTAACGGCTGCAGCTGCGGCTCCTGCCAGCCAAGATCCCCAAGTCTGAGCATCTTTATGAGTGTCTGCAGCCCCAGCCAGCAGTGTGGCCAGCGAGCAGTGTGGTTATAAATGTCTTTTGTGTTTGCAGGTCTGTGCATGTCTGAGGCCTGGGGCTCTGTTTCTGTGGCATTTCTGTGTCCGGGGTTCTCTGTGCATGTTCGTGTGTTTGCACATCTTCCAGCCCCGCCCCCCCCCATCCTGTCCCAGCTCCCCCTCCCTTGGCCCGCAGGCTGGCGCACTGATGCACCGCCCTGCTGCAGGGAATGAGAGTGCCCAGACCAGTTTGCACCGGATCGGCTGCAGGCAGGTGTGCTTCGTGAAGGCACACTGCCCGGTGGGCACAGAGGACCTGCCCTGGAGCTCAGGCCAGTGCACCACACTGGCCCCGGGAGAGCCCCTTCCTGAGACATGGCCTGGAGGAGGGGTCCCGGCCGTAGAGGAGCAAGAGAGCAAGCTGCCCAGCTCTTTGCAGATAACACGCCCTCTCCCCCATCCCCAATTCCATTTCCCACCCTCCCCACCCCACCCCTGGGCCCTCAGCCAACTCAGCCCTTACCCTGGGCTGGAGCCCTGCCGGTAGGTGGCGGGGCAGGGCGTGTCCACACACTGGTAGCTGCCTCTGGTGTTGAAGCACATTTGACCAGGCCCACACTTGACGTCGTCCTCCTCACACTCATTGATGTCTGCAGGGGGGGACAGCGAAGGAGAGAAGTGGGCGTGAGAAGAAGGAGCAAAGGGGGAGGGCAGAGAGCACAGGGATGGGGTCAGTGGGGGAGGAATGCCCGTGGAGGATCAGAGAGGGGCAGCCCCTGTCCGCTTGTCCCCGGCCAGCCTGACCCGTGACAGCCCTGCTGACAGGCCCCTAGCAGCCCATCTTCCCATCTCCCCACGAGTGGTGAGCCAGGCACCCTGGGGGCCTCTGAGCCTAGAGCTGGGTTGGAGAGATGAGGGCCACCCTCAGACCCACAGTGCCCACTGCCCCTGGACAGAGTGTCCCTGTCCTTGTCTGCCCCAGTGGATGCCCCGCCATTTTCAGAGGACACTCACTGACCCCTGGGTTAGAGAGAGAGGGATGGAGATGGGCAAGGTAGGGGGATCCCCATAGTCTAGCAGGGGGGCAGCATGGCCAGCCCCGCCAAAGCATGGCAGGGAACGGGCGCTGACTTGGAGTGAGGGGACTTCACTGTCACCACGGGCAGCACCTGGGGTGTTGTGAGTACTGGCCCTGTGCCCACCTTCCACATGTCTCAGCCAGGCAGTTAGGGGAGCCCCGGGTTAGCCCCATTTCACCAGGAGGCCAAGGCTCAGAGAGGTGAAGTGAGTTGCCCAGAGACACACAGCTGAGCTGGGAGGGACCCCTGGGGGCTGCTTTCGGATTGTGCCCATGCAGTCCCTTAGCTCCTGCTCGGAGTGTGGGGCCTGGCCTGGCTGCAGGCACCCGGGGCGGTCACTTAACTCCTCTGAGCTCAGCTGGGCTCCCTGCCCCTCCCCGACATGGGGTGGAGGAGAAGGGGCTGGAAAGAGCGGAAGGTGCACGAAGCCCTGACCAGGCCCCTCTGGCTTTGGGCCGAGGCTCACCCTGGCAGTTCTTCCCGCTGGGGAGGAGGCGGTAGCCGGCAGGGCACAGGCACCGGTAGCTGCCCTCGGTGTTCTGGCAGGCATGCTGGCACAGGCTCCTCACCTGGCACTCGTCCCGGTCTGGCCGGGCATCCGTAGTGGGGTGATGGGGGGGGTGTGCAGATACACGCTGAGTCACAGACACCTGGAGGCCATACTCCTGCCCGCCGGGCTCAAGGCAGGCTAGGGGAGTCCCTGATTTAGATGGCCCACCGCTTCTCCCTGCCCTAGATTCGGTAGCAAGGTCGAGGGCGTGCAGACCTCAGCAAGAGTCGGGGGTTCCATCCTGTCCACCTGGCGTTCGCCAAGGCCTTGGGGGGCACCGCTCCCAGCCCAGAGCCCATGGTGCAGGTGGGAGCGCAGGAGCACACCCACTGCCAAGGCAGCTCCCCTTCACCTCTCTGTAGCCGGGGTGCTGACCCCAGGGCCCCACCGGTCCCTGTTCCCGTTCTCATGTCAGCCTGGAACATATGCCCTGGCTCCTGAGAACCTCCCCCCACGCTGCGTTGCCTCTGTGCGTTCAGAGGCGCGGTTCTCCGTGAGGGCTCCTGGGTACACGTGTGGGTGCCTCGGACACCAGGCGAGGCGTACTGAACTTAAATGGTTTGGAAAACACTTCACCTCCCTCTTGGCAGCCCCTCACCCCCTGGCACAGCCAGGGCTCCGGGACACTTTGTAGTGAAGAAGCAACGGCCCCCCGGCCTGCCTGAGGGCCCTGAGTTTCCAAACAAATGGGGCATGCTGCCCACCCCGCCCCCTCTCCAACATCAGGGCCTCCCAATTCTGCCAGCTGCGGAGGGTGAAAAGGTTACGGGTCCAAAACCAGACAGGGTTTCGGAGGCCGGGTCCTGGGTTTGGATGGAGCTTTGCCACATCTCCTGGTCCCCGAGACAGCATGGCAGGTGGCCCTGGTGGGATGGCTCGATTTTGGCCTTACCTGTGCAGACGCCATTCTGCCGGATGAAGCCAGGGGGGCACCAGGTCCGGCCAGCGCTGCTCAGGGCTCTGGGGCCCGGCCGGAGGGAGACCCGGGCGTGGTAGGAGCCACTGGAGGTGGGGGCACGGGGCCGCAGCCAGGACACCGAGGGGCCCAAGTGGCTGACAGTGGTCATGTTCTGTGCGCTCCGCTCCAGCGGGGTGCAGGCCTTGCCATCTGGGAGGAGGGTGTGGCCCGGCGGGCACAGACAGCGGTAGCCACCCTGGAGGTTGCGGCACTGGTAGGCACAGGCCCGGGGCAGCTGCAGACACTCGTTGAGGTCTGGAAGGAGCGGGGCCAGGCAGGGTGCTGAGGGAGGCTCGGGGCTGGCCGCCACAGCCTCCGGCCTTCCCGAGCCCTGCTGCGGGACGGCTGCACGCACGCCTGCCTCCCAGCTTCCCTACAGGCGGGGCCACGCGGCTGCCCAGAGAGGCCTCAACCTCCCCCAGCAATGAGCTGCTCCCAGACTCCCGCCTGCTGCTCTCCACCCTCCCTGCCGTGGGTTCCCCAGGGAGGTGACCTTGCTGAGTAGAGGTGAGACTCAGGGATATAGCGGGCAGAGCGGGAATGTAGGCCTGTGGTGGGCGCGCAGGCAGCAATGGCCAAATTTGGTTACTCATAGAAGACCGCCCTTGTCCTGAACACTCCCTTCCTGTGAGCCAGGGTCCCAACTAGGGGAGGGCGTCCCCATACCTATGCAGGGCAGGCCGGGGCCCTGGACCCGGTACCCCCTGGGGCAGCCGCAGCGATGCCCGCCCGGGGTGTTCTCACAGATCTGGTTGTAGTGGCATTCGTCCGACTGCTCCAGACACTCGTCCACATCTGCGGAGGCAGGGGTGGGGCAGGGGCAGGGCTGAGCCTCGAGCCCCGCCCCCAAGGGACACACCACGCCTCTCCACATCTGGGCCCCATCCCACCCCATCTCCAACGTCCGGGCCTCCCAATTCTGCCAGCTGGGGAGGGTTAAAGGGCCGTGGGCCCAAAAGAAGACCGGGACTTTGGAGGCAGAGTCTCTTGGTCTTTGAGCAAGCAACACCCTGAGCCTCAGCTTCCTCATCTGTAAGGAAGGGCTGGGACCAGACCTCTTCACGGGCCACGGTGATGAAACTGGATTGTGCGTGTGCAGGGCTTGGGAGCCCGGCACCTGGTTAATGGAAGAAAGAAGGGAGGCAAAGGGAAGGCAGGAGGCAGGGGAGCCCGATCCCTGAATAGTCAGGGCCCCCCGAGGGCCCCCAGGCCTCTTCTGAGGTCAAGTGCCGCCACGCCCTTCCGCTCCACCCATGGCCTCTCTTGGAGGGGCCAGGAGGAGCCATGATCTTGAAACCATAGAACGGCGGGACAGGAGGACCCAGAGGTCACCCGTCCAGGGGCGGCACCCAGATGTCATTTCACAGGCTGCGGGAGGAGCCGTTGAAGCGGGTTCGGAGGCTGTCTCTAGGCTGCACCATGAGTCAGTAGGGGCAGCAGGGGAAGCGGTAGCAGAGATGGCACATGTTCGCCACCCCTGCCCCACCTGCCTTTGTTGGGCAGATGCAAGCCTGAGCCCCAGAAGGAAGACCACTGTCGGGGTCCCCAGCTGCCAGCAGCCACCCAGGTCTGGCCTCAGACTCCTGAGCCCAGCTCCAGCCCCTCCCTGGCCGCCCCTGCTCCTTCTGCCAAGAGGGTGCCAGTTTCCCCAAAGGTCCAGCGTCCCAGCAACAACACTCAACGGGCCCTCTGCTGAGTCCCGGACAACCCTGCCCCGTGTCCTCGTCACCTTCACAGCCGGCCCCTTCAGCAGCTGCCCGGAAGCCAGGCCTGCAGTCGGGGAGGCAGCGGTAGGAGCCGATCAGGTCCACGCAGTGCTGGCCCTCTGGGCAGAGGCCAGTGTCCCATGCACACTCGTCCACATCTGGGGGTGGACAGGGACAGGGGCTATGTGAACAGAGGTTCCCAGGCCCCCTCACCACCTCTCCTGCTGGCCCTGCCCCTCATCCTGGTGCCCCCACAAACACAGAGCCCCCAAGGGACCCAAGGGTGGCATCTGACATGAGCTTTCCGACAATGCCCGGTGGGCACCCAGTGGCGATGTGCCATGTAGGTCCCAGTGGTGGGAGTGGAGGGACGTGGGTGGGTGGGGGGTCAGTGTCTGGACAGTGTCCTCGGGTCAGATTTGTGGTCGAGCAACTTCCTTGAGGTGACAAGTAGAGTGAGCAGGGGAGACAGGTGTCAGTACCCCTCACACCCCAAGTAACTAAAAATGACTGCTGTGTGCAGACTCAGTGGGTATGAGTGTTGTGAGTGCACAGTGGCCTTGTGCATGTTCGGGGGGATCCCTGCCAACCCCAGTACTTGAGTCTTTCCCGTCTGTGGCTCTCGTAACAGGAAGTTCCAGGGGGACGGGGCATTGGAGCCTCAGGCCGGCACCCGGAGCCCTTGGGAACAGGCCATTCTCTGAGAGGACCCAGCCCCTACCACACGCTTGGGCGAGGGCCTCTCTGCGGGGCCACACACTTCTGCAGTCCCTGTCGTCCCCAGCCAGGGTGAAGCCCGCCGGGCAGGGGCAGGAGAAGCAGCTGGGCATGTGGCGGGAGTGAGGGCAGGGGCTGGGGCCGCTCCAGCACTTGGAGCGCTCGTCCCTGCCTGGGAGTAGGGACAGCCGGCTGGACGGCTTATCCCTCCCAGGCTGAGGGCCCCCCGTCCGTGCCAGGGTGAGGACAGGGTGCTTACCCATGCAGAACTCTCCCTGGGGGTCCAGCTCAAAGCCCTCCGGGCAGCCGGCTTCATTCTCTTCTGCAAGGCAAAGAGGACAGGCCCTTAGGACACAGGATGCAAGGGACAGAGAGCAGCGCTGGTTGTAGCCCCAGCTCACTGTTCCCTCCCAGCAGCCTGGCCAGGCTGAGGCCCGCTCGGCCCAGTGCTCAGCCCGTGTCCTGAGCCCGTGAGCCCATTCCCAGGTCCTGTCCTGAGGGGTTCACGGTGCGCTGGCCAGACTGTGGCTTTCTGGCCCAGAAATCGTTAAGTACGAAGTGGGAGATCCGCACACTCAACACTGTGCCCAACAGTGCAGAGCAGGGGCCAGGTAGGTGAGCACGTGACCGGGCAGAGAGCCCAAGGCAGTGCAGAGACAGCCTGTGTTCTGGAGGTGGGACGGAGGCCACACTGCCTAATGGTCACAGGGACAGCACCCTTGATAAAGCAGTCACTGGGCGCCGGGTGAGGGTTCAGAGACAGCACCTCTGCTCCTGATACCCTGCAAGGCAGGCGGTGTCATACCCATTTCACAGGTGGGCACACGGAAGCTCGGAGAGGGCTCTGCCCCCAGGATCTCATGGCCTAGTGTGGGGAACTCCCTCCTGCGGAGCTCTCCCAGCCACTGTGGATGAGAATAAGCTGCTCTGGACACAGTCTGTTGTTCTGGTGGGAAAGGGGGTGGCAATTCCCTCTAGTGGAGAAGGCCCCGAGCCCGTCTCCAAGATGGCTTTTATTGGGATTGGTACATGCAGGAATATATGGCACATGTGCGTAGCTCATCAATCAGTGTCCAAGGGCTACAGTTATCAAAGCAGATATTATTTATAGATGACAATTGAAGAAACACAGAGATCTGCCTCAGGTCAAGGTCTGCTAGACAGGCTGATGCCAGAAGATTGTTAAGGCGTACTTCAGGAGATAAGGAGTTCACTCCTATTGCTTTAAACTTAAACATCCGGCTTATACCAACAGGGCTACAGCAAAGCAAAGCAAGCTTCGAAGGACACAATGTATACTTCAGGCCTGATTTCCCAGGGAACCCAGTGTTAGTATCGGGTGGTGCTTGCCACCAGCATTCCTAGCTTTCTGGTCCAGATTTATAGGCAAGACTTTGCTTGCATGGGGTTGCAGTCTCCAAAACCACACAGAGTGGTCCCCAACAGCCTAGAAGTGAGGCGGCTGGGTTGGAACCAAGGCCTGCCTGACCTCATAGCTATGCTCTTACCACTGTCTCATGTTCAAGGTTAAAAACATGTTGGGACCTCAAATCAGGGTAAGAGGTACATTTTCAGCCTCCCCTGGGGCTCTAAGGGTGGCCACCAGCCCCCTAGGTGAGGTCTCAGGCACCCTGGAGAAGAGGGTGGGGCACAACTCGAGTCTGCAACATCAGCCTGGGGGGATGGTTTGCACCTTTCCCTTGGGGCCTAGGTGAAAGTTCTAGAGGGTTTGCATAGGAGTGGCCCAAAGAGCTGTGTCCCCTTTGGGGTGTGAATGGATGGATGGGAACAAGGAGGTGAGCCATCTCCCTCCCGCGTCTCTGGTCCATGGTCAGTGGGTACAGGGGGTGGGCTGTCACCTGGTCACTCAGCCAGGAGCATTTGGGGCCATGCACACCTTTTAGCTGGGGCGGCAGAGGGCAGAGGGCGGGGACAGGAGGGGGCCCTCACCAGCTTGCAGGGCGGTGGTGAGCTGGAAGCGCAGGGCCTCAGCCTCGGGGTCGAAGGCTGAGCTGACGGCCGAGGCCCGCAAGTGCTGCACCAGCTGGGGCTGGGGACCCCGGGTCTTGTCATACTGGATGCTGTGGTTGCAGCGCAGGGACAGCAGCCTGCTGTCCTGCAGGAAGCGCTGGGTGGAGCCCACAAACAGCTGGCCGGGCCCCGTCTGCACATACAGCTCCTGGAAGTCCTGCAGGAGGGAGAGGGTGCGGGAGAGCATCTGGAATTTCAACCCCCAGGCAGCCTGGGACCTGGGACCCTCAGCCCCACCCGCTGGAGGCTTGGGGAGGAAAGCTGGTGGGCCTCTCGAGGCTCCTCCCACTGGCTGGGCAGCCCCGGGCAGGTCACCAGCACTCTTGCTTATGGAACGGGGAATGTGCCCGGAGGCCGAGAGGCTGGGCCTGGAGCACCTTCCTGCCAGCTCCTGCAGGCAGGATGTCCTGTTGCCTCTCACCCACCTCGTCTGTGCACCCTGGGCTCGCCCCACACCTGCACTCGAAGGTCTGCGCCAGCTAGGCTCTCGGGGACGCCGCCATTGACCGCCACGTCGAGGAGGAGGAGGCCGTTGGGATCCAGGCCCCGGGCCACCTGGGTCATCCTGAGCAGCTCCCCTGAAATCCATCCCCGCTCAGCCTGGAGTCACCACGGGGGCCAGGCCCCAGTCCCACCTGTCCCACCTGTGGGAGCCCCCACTCACCTGTGGAAAACTCCAAGTGGGACTCCTGCCGGAAGCTGCCTCCTGTCAGAGATTGGCCGTTCAGGGCGGCTCCGGTCTCTCCGGCCAATGCCCAGTAGATGGGGGCAATGGTGGCCACGAGCACCCGCATCAGAGGCCCTGGGCGGGGTGGGGCACAGAGGCCAGGTGAGGGCCAGGTGCTGAGGGCCCTCAGCCCACTCATCTGCTCGAGGTCCCTAACACCCCCAGGAGACTCAGCTCCCAGATTACCTGGACTAGTTAATGGGTCAGAACCAAGGGCAACAGCCAATATCTACTTCTTGAAGGAGTTGTGGAATTAACAAAACATATTTATGCAAAGAAGTGCATGTAACCTGTCGATATTGAACTCAGCTGCACAAACACTGAGAGCTATGAGGTCGCCCCAGAGCCAGGGACCACACCGACCATCACCACGTGTTGCAGGACCGAGCTGAAAATCAGCCATATCTCCCACCTGGCAGACACCTCGCAGAACAGCCGGGGAGCGGAAGGATTGTCTAAACCACTGACTTGGAAAAAAGAGCCAAAATTTTCCCTGGATATGGATTTTTGGACCTTTACACGACGTCCAGCTCTCCTCTTGGGACAGGGGTGGGGGTGAGGGGTCACCCTTGGACTAGGGAAGGAGAAGGACCACTCGCTTGGGGTCCCAAGAGTCGAGCTTCTTGGCTCAAGTGCGGGCTCTGGAACGATGTTCCCGGGAGCTCACTGGGCCCCGGGCATGGGAGCCGAACCTTCTCAACCTCTCTGGGCCTCTGTTTCCACTAGACATGGCCTGGCCCCCCTGGCTCAGGGGCAGAGGTTTCTCCATGGCTCCTGCTCCTGCTGCTGGAAGAGGCAGTCACGCCTGGGCAGCGTCTCGCCTTATTCATTCCCCCTCAGCCCCGGTCCCGCACTGTTCGTACAGGTCTGTCCTCAAGAGCAGCCTCAGAAGAGCTGCTTTTGGCCAAGTCCCTACCCCCAGCATAGCCCTCTCCCTGCTCTGGACCCCCACGAGGGTGTCCTGGGAAGGGCGAGGTGTCAGGGTCTGCAGCATCCTTCTAGAACATTCTGTATGTTTAGGATACACTATTTTATGAATCTGTCTGCAAGTGGGCCTTTCCTGGTTCTCTGGACCTTCTGGCTAATTTCACTCTCCACATCTGCCCCTTCCTCCCCTGCCCTGCCCGATCGCCACCTTCTCTTCTCTCTCAGCGCTTGCTTTAACAGTGGAAAACTACTTCATGCAGTGGCCCATGCTTTCAAGTTCATGAGCTGACCTGCGTCCACCCACCCCAATCATTTCACATGCTCTTGGCCTGCTTTTCAATGCAGTCCTTTTGTTTTATTTGGGGGTGTAGGGCAGGAAGGAAGTAGCCGCCCCTAGGTCCACTTTGGCTCGGACCCAGCCCTCAGAGGCGGCCAGCTGTGCCCTGGGAATCGGGCCCAGGCAGCCTTGGGGTGCACGCTGTGCCTGCTCCCGGCTTTAGCGGGAGCCCACTCCCTTGTGGGCCCCACTCACCCACACTCGCAGGGACGTGGTCGATGCTGCTCCGGAAGGTGGTGAGCCCGGAGCGTGCCTCCGGCAGCACAGTGGTGTTGAGGGTGGCCTCGCCAAATTCCTGGCCATTGATCACCCCAATCATGCTGCCCCGGCCCCCCCGGGGCTCCCCTGGGAGGAAGGAAGAAGATGACAATGACATTACCTGCCGCCATGACACAGTGTAAGCAGATACTGTTACCCGTTTCCCGAAGGAGTACTCTGAGGCTCAGAGAGGTGAAGTAACTAGCCCAAGGGCACCCAGCTCATGGGTGATGGTACCAGCTCCTAATTCTGGCTCTGTCATCACCTTCCTGGAAACTTGGGCTAGTCAGGCCCTCAAGCCACCCTTGAATTGGCTTCTCTGTCAAATGACAAGGTGGGACCGAAGATGCCCCCCAAATCTGCTGGGGTCTAAGACATCAGGAGGACATGATGGGGGGGCGCTGGTATACTGAAGGAGCCAGAGCTGAGGGGCAGGGCACCAAGCCAGGAGCAAATGCCACCACCTGAAGGTCCCCCATTCCAACAGTGGCCCTGGCTCCGGCTGCCCTGCGACCTGCCCGGCCAGGGCAGGCTGGGTTCGGAGGAGCCGCCAAGCTGTCTGCCAGCGGACGCTCTTCAGCACTAATCGGGCGGATGGCATGGCACACGGGGGTGCTTCCTCCGGCTGATGGGCCAGCTGTCTCATTTGGACAGATGGCATTCCAGGGGATGAGAGACAGAAGCTGGCCTGCTTCTTCGCTCCCCAGCTCTCGGGGGAAATTAGCCACCCATTGCCCACGATCTGTCAGAAAAATAACATAAAGCAGAACTGCCAGGATCCTAAACGGGTCCATTTGGGGAGAAGTTCATTTTGGATTCCAGGAAGCAGCACCGCTGCCTGCAGCCCATCACTGCGATCTGACGAGATGTGACGTGCATCTGGGATGTCTCTGGTCAGTCGCTGCTGCTCTGGACTTTACAGGAGGGACAGGAAAAGGCCACGAACCCGCCCTTGGCCTTGTAATAAGGGGAGGAGGAAGGAACTGGACCTGCAGACAAAGGCAGCAGCAGGCGCCTGGCCACGTTCAAAGGGGAGAGGGAGCTGGAGGCCAGGAAAGATAAGCTGCCCTGACTTGCTCACACAGGGGTGACTCGGCAGCCTCCTGTTTCCCAGGAGGCCAGGATGGGCCCTGAGATGGGTGGGAAAGGAGGGAGAAACGACCATAGTTAGGGGGCCTCAAAACTTTTGCTCGCCTTTTAACCCACAATGCCCCTTGAAGAAATTGATCCAATGGAAATATTCGGGCCAGCACCCAAGGGGTGCATCTCAGTGCAGATTTCGGAGGGGAAAGTCGGGGAAAGCAACCTGTTGCTTACTTACATAGTCAACAGCAATTAAGTTTTAAAAAATGCTCCTATGATTCCCAGTCAGGGCACATGCCTGGGTTGCAGGCCAGTTCCCAGCAGGGGACTCATGAGAGGCAACCGTACATTGATATTTCTCTCCTTCTCTCCTTCCCTTCCCCCTCTAAAGATAAATAAATAAAATCTTTAAAAAAAAAAAGAAAGAAGAGGCAATCTACATAAAAAAGCCCTCTCCCTTTTAAAATAAAAAAAAATGCTCCTATGAAAACCATTACAGAAAATATAGCCCTGGCTGGTCTGGCTCTGTGGATTGAGTGGCGGCCTGCGAGCAGAAGGGTCACTGGTTCAATTCCCAGTCAGGGCACATGCCTGGGTTTCCGGCCAGGTCCCCAGTAGTGGGCGTGAGAGAGGCAACTGATTGATGTTTCTCTCCCTCTCTTTCCCCCTCCCTTCCCCTCTCTCTAAAAATAAATAAGTAAAATCTTTTTAAAAAGATGTGGACTGGGCTTATTGTCATGGAGTGCTGCCTAGAACATTGTGGAATAACTAACAACAGCAGGTTGTAACGACAACGGTGTATTTGATCTTATTTGTAAAAAAGAAAAAAATGTATCTCTTCACATTCAGAGAAAGAGATACCCCAAATAATAATTGTCAAAGCTATTTCTGGTCATTGAATTGTGAGACAGAATTGATCATCATTCTTCCTTCACAGGCTTTTCTAAACTATCCGGCCTTTCTACAATGAACACATATGAAGTAAAAAGTAGCTGTTTCCATCAAAAAGGTAAGGAGGCCGTTACGGGTTGAGCTGTGTCCCCAGACCTCAGAGGGAACCAACTCGGCCGACACCTTGGTCTCGGACGTCCAGCCTCCAGACCCATGAGAAACAGACCCCTGCTGTTGAAGGCCCCAGCCTGTGGTCCTTGGTCATGGCGGCCACGGGAAACTCAGGCAGCAGCCACGTGGGCTGGGTTGGGCGCTTTTCGGCAGGTGAGGGTAAGAACTAACACCAAGCTCTGAAATGAAGGGGGCGTCTGCTCAGACTGGAGGGTGCCCCACCTGCAGCAGCTGGGTGTCAGAGGACCCTGGACTTTCAGAGCTGCGTATGTTGGTGTTCCAACCCTGCCTGCGGGGGGAGGGGGGAGGGAGGCCAGTGGTGGGTGTCAAGCGGCAGAGTGCAGGTCCCAGTTCCAGTTAGTCCTTGGAGAAGGGTTCTATGGAGAAGGGATCTGACGTTGTATGTGGCGATAGATTAGTGATGTCTGCCACGGACAGGGGCGGTGATACAAAGCCACAACAAACACGGGGTATTTACAGAAATACCAGAGGCACAGAAACAATATTCAGTGACTGCCCATTAGTCAGGCTGGGTCACTGTATGGGTTCTCGGGATAGTCGTTTTCTCAGTTTTAGTTTGGTCTGTCTGACCCAAGGGAGGAGACCTGAGACGGCAGGGGTGGGTGACTCGGAGAGTGGAAGTGGCTGCTGAGCACCCACCACGGCCAGGCAGAGCCCAGGACAGGCACCGACTCTCACACTTCACGGCAGCCACGGAGGCCCTCACTGTACTCTGCCTACCTCACAGGGCTGCGAAGGGTCCAAAAAGAGGACACGTATCTGCCAGGTGAGCTGGGAGTGCCCGAGCCCCCATCCACCAGGGGCTGCAGACGCTTAGCATCTCAGAGCCTCAGTTTCCCTGACTGCACAGGGCAGCAAAGATAAGATGACCCACGAGGCTCTCCCAGCTGGTTCATTCAAAGTTTGTGTCTCTCCGCAAAGAGTCAGGGAGCTAGCAGGGTAGTGGGCCAGGCCCCCCACCCCCGAAACAACACACAAATCCCCTCTTTGCAGGAGACGCCCAGTACCTTTCACAACCAGGAACGCCCGGGCTGTGACAGAGCCCAGGAGGTTGTGAGCGACGCACTCATATGCGCCTGCATCCCTTCTCTCCACTCGCCCCATCCACAGGCTCCCATCCGGCAGGGTCCGGAGCCGCCGGCTGGCCTGCAGGGGCCGGCCCGCACGCAGCCACTGCACTGTGGGCACCGGCTCTCCAGTGGCCTGGCACCGCAGGGCCACATCCTCCCCGGACCTCGCCGTCACGTCCTGGGGCTCCACCTGGAACACGGGGGCACCTGTGGGAGGCCCGGGGAAGTTTTTAGAAACATTTTACTACTTTCAGATATTCAAAAGGTACATGTTCATTTTGACAGAATAGAAAACACAGAGGTGGAAAGAATAACAGAGTCACGTGGGACCCTCCAGCCAATGTGCTTCCCTCTAGGTGCCGCTTCCTAGTGAAAAAGAGACCACAGTGCTCCTCCCTCCCTCCCTCCCCCCTTTTTACTCCAAGATGACAATCTGAGATGACCTCCTTGTCTCGAGGTCCTTAACCACATCAGAAAAGACCCCTTTTCCAAACTAGAGAACATTCACAGGTCCTGCAGACTGAGATGTGGGAGACATTTATTAGGTGACACAGTCAAGTGTCTCCTGCAGCTGACACCCCTGTTCCGTGTGACCCAGCAATGACCCGCCCCCCGAGAATGATGCCCTAAGAAAAAGGTCTGTGTCCATTCACCCAGAGACATGTGTACAGATGTCACCCAGCACCGTCCCTCGCCACCCCAAACTGGAGGCTGACCTACAGTGGAATGCATAAGTAAATGTTGGTCTAGCCATAGCGTGGAAAAGTGTTCAGCCATGGAAATGAATGAGCTGATCCCATTGCCACCTCCCAAGGACGTGCCCAAGGAGCCTGCCACGGAGCATACAACAGGAGAGGCCTCATTCCGTGTAAGTCAAGGTCAAAAATAGCTTCCACCATGCTAACTCAAGGGGTCAGCAAGTCAGCGGCCCCCCAAAACGAGCACAGAACTTGACAAAATTGTCCAAACCAACTATCAGTGGCTCTGGAAATCAAGTAAAGACAAGTGACAAATTGAGAATCATTTATCTGGGAAAAGCGTCCAGAACTCCGGGCAAGAACAGGGGGAGTGCACGGCCGGCCTTCCCGCCTGGGCCACTCCCTCTCTCCCGCACCCCGCCCCCTGCCCCCACCCCGGGCCGACATAGCAGTTCTGTGAGGGCGGGGCTGGCCCCGAGGACCCGCAGCTTCGCCAGTACGAAGGGCTGGCTTGGTGGGCTGTAGGAATGGACTAGACCCGAGGACCCAGGGGGTCGTCAGGGAAAGGAGCCCGTCTGGCCGGAAGCTGATGGGGAGCTGCTCCTCTGCCGGCCTGAGGTCTGCCCTGCTCACAGACGNAAGTGTTCAGCCATGGAAATGAATGAGCTGATCCCATTGCCACCTCCCAAGGACGTGCCCAAGGAGCCTGCCACGGAGCATACAACAGGAGAGGCCTCATTCCGTGTAAGTCAAGGTCAAAAATAGCTTCCACCATGCTAACTCAAGGGGTCAGCAAGTCAGCGGCCCCCCAAAACGAGCACAGAACTTGACAAAATTGTCCAAACCAACTATCAGTGGCTCTGGAAATCAAGTAAAGACAAGTGACAAATTGAGAATCATTTATCTGGGAAAAGCGTCCAGAACTCCGGGCAAGAACAGGGGGAGTGCACGGCCGGCCTTCCCGCCTGGGCCACTCCCTCTCTCCCGCACCCCGCCCCCTGCCCCCACCCCGGCCGACATAGCAGTTCTGTGAGGACGGGGCTGGCCCGAGGACCCGCAGCTTCGCGCGGTACGAAGGGCTGGCTTGGTGGGCCGTAGGAATGGACTGTACCCGAGGACCCAGGGGGTCGTCAGGGAAAGGAGCCCGTCTGGCCGGAAGCTGATGGGGAGCCGCTCCTCTGCTGGCCTGAGGTCTGCCCTGCTCGCAGACGCCGGGGGGGGGGGGGGTCACCAAAAACAGAATGAGGAGAACCTGGAAATGAGGGGGGCCTGGGCGACTTGAAAATTGTCCTTTAAAAAAATTTTTTTTGTTGATCATACCTCAATAAACTGGTTTGAAAATCAGATCTTAATAAATACCAAAAGTGTGAATAAAAACAATGGAAGAGATGGCACTTACTGATCCCGTGTTTTGTGCCAGGCACTGGGCTAAGCCCCTGCACGCACCGTTTCTCTAAGCCTCCCAGCTACTCACGGTGCCTGTCCCCTCACGGCCCCTACAGCAAAGATAAGAAAGCCTCGTGCTGTGGAGCCTTAAGTGATTTGCCCCGGGTTACAGAGCAGGTGGCTGACCCCACACCACCCCCATGCCGACTGAGTGCAGGGCCTGCACTCTCCGTAACCACTAGATGGAAGCCAGTGGGCTCACTGCTGCCTCAGGGCCTTTGCACCTGCGATTCCTCCTGCTTGGACAGCGCCCCCCCAAGATTGTCACGCCACTGCCTCCTTCTTGTCATTGGGATCTTAACTTAAATGCCACCCCTTCTGGCAGGCCCTTCCTGACCACCCTCCCCAAATCGCCTGGACCTGGAATTACCCCACAACCACTGAGAGGCACTGACGGAGCTTCATCTTTGCCTTTAATTTTCAGCAAGTCTGACCAAGATGGGTCTTCGTGGAGTTTTTCCTGTTTGTATTTTGCTCGGCTTCTTGAATGTGCAGGTTCACGTCTTTTGTGGGATTTTGGCTCCTGTTGAGGCTCACATGGTGCTTTGTAAATTTAAGAGTCTTCACTGTGAGCCAGAGGACAGTTCTGAGTTTTGAATGAATGGTGCCCCGGGCCTGGCTGTTGGGTCCCTGGTGTTCAATAGCCCCTGACTCCCATTCTACCACAGGGGACATTCCACAGGACTTCAGTTGTGTGTTCCGAGTATTTGTAAAAGAATTCCAAGTCCCCAGCCCCATCTCCCTGCCCGCCCTTCTTCCCAGACAGCCTGGGCCACTGCAGCCTCACCCCAGCTCCCTCGAAGCACCCCCCTCCCACGGCCCCCACCCAGGGCCTGGGGCGGGAGGCCGAGACTCACTCTGCAGCACGAGGACCACCACTTTCGCCACAGCGCCCATCTCGTTCTCCGCCAGGCACTGGTACTGCCCTGCGTCGTCCATCTGCAGGTGAGCACACAAGGGGGGGAGCTGTTCAGGAGAGGAGGGGGCAGAGGGGCAGCTGGGCATGGGGTGGGGCAGTGAATGGAGCAAGACCCTGGAACCAGGAAGCACTGAGAGCCTAAACCAGGCGGGGCCCCGGGAACTGACGACGGGAGCACGAGCAGCAGGCTCTCTCGGGGCTTCAACCAGCCCAGTGCACTGTCCGCCTGCGGAGGGAAGGCGGTTGGTGGCGGCAGGAGGGAAGCTGTGTTCACAGACTACCTGTGACCACAGACAGTGACCAAACCCCTCCCGAGTGGCAGAGCCACCGTGAGATGGAGCTGGGGCGGCCTGAGGCCACCGGCCATGCCCAGAAGATGACCTCCCAGGCCTGGCTCCCAAGGGACTGTCCAGGGCAGCACGGCACACGCTCAGGAGTGTAGATGTGGGCGTCAGACTGGCACAGAACCGCGTCTTGGCCCTGCTGTTCTCCACGCTGAAGCCATTACTAGACACCACCGTGTTTCTGGAGCCTCAGTGTCCCCATGCCTAAAATGGGGACAACAACCGCTCAGGGCCTGGCCCATGGTGCCCACCCGGCTCATGGCAGCCATTATTCCTACTGCCCTTACCGCTATGCGCCACTAGACCAGTCCTCTGACTGTAACCGTCCAGAGACGGGCTCCCAAACAGGCGGGCCAAGGGCCCCTCTGTGGAGCTTCCTAGGAGCGAACATGAATTTCCGCAGGACCGCTGGGACCGGGGGCACAGAAAGGGGGCAAGTGGGGCCGCCCAGTGCCCAAGGCTTTTCAGACAGCACAGGGCAGGAGTCAGGATAGACTGGGCACGTTCCTGCCTCAGGCACTTGCTGGTGGTGGGCCTCTCGGAGCCTCAGTATCTTCCTCTGTAAAATGGGTGCACTGACCTGTCTACCCTGCCCCATGGGGCTGTTGTCATTAGTAACATTTATTGGCATGACCGAGGGGCTGGTTACTCCTAAATTCCCGGCACGGGTCATCTCACTGGTTTCTGACCTTAAACCATGAGGTGGAAGCGATGCAGCCCCACTGAATGGGTGGTGTCCCTGAGGCCCAGGGACATTAAGTCGCTGGCTGGAGGTCACCCTAGTCAGTGTCGGGGGATCTCTGGGTAACAGGCAGACAAGTGCTTTGCAGACTGTGGAGGAGGTGCCAACCTAAAGAAGCCTCCTGAGCAATCGGGGAAGGCCCAGGGTGGTCCCGGATGTCCCCACCCATGGCGCCAGACCCCTCCTCGCCTCTGTCCTGCGGATGGCCAGCGAGCCATTCTGCAGCCGGAGCCGGGGACGGCCGCCCCGCAGTGGAAGGCCGTCTTTGATCCAGAGGAGGTCAGGCACTGGGTCCCCTCGGACCGCACAGTCCAGGCGGACGCTGCCCCCGACAGGTTCCACCAGGTAGGAGAAGGCCTCCCCTTGCAGGACAGGAGCCTCTGCACAAAGCAACAACAGACAAGGGGTCAGAAGCTCCCGTCAGGCTCAGCCTCCCATAGTCCTGTCCCCAGAGCCCAAGGCCTGGCCCAGCATGGCTGTGTATGGTCCACGTGTCAGGGATGGCAGACAGCTCCCAGGCTGTGGGTCAAGTGAGACAGACTGGGAGTGGCTGCCAGGAGGACTTGCAGCTGGGTGGGAATCGTGCTGCGATTGATTAGTGATGTCTGGGACAGGTGCGGGATGGAAGGCAATGTGATGAGTGTCATATACCTGCTCCCAGGGATGGGTTACCCCAGCTGCAGAGCACCTGCTGGGGACTTCAGAATGCAAGGACCACATGATCATTAGGACACTTCTGTTGTCCCCAGCAACACTGAGATGTCTCTGGTCCTTGTTCACTCAAATCCCAAACCGCCCTTGGACAGCTGTACCAGGTCTGCCCCTCCCGTGGTGCTGAGGTTGAATCTTCCCACAGCAGCGGCTGCTGCGTCCTGGTGCTCGCTGCCCTACTCCACCCCATGCAACCCCTCCTGGAGAGGAGCAGATGGACTCATGGTGTCTGCAAGGGTCACTGTGCCACTCCTGGCTGTGCAGGTGACACAGGTAGGCTGGCAAGCATTGCGAATTTTTCCACCAGAGTGCCCAACCCCTTGCCTGCCTCCCACAGCGGCACCGTCCAGCTGAGAGTGACCCTGTGGGCTGATCTCCATTCTACCTGAAGCCAGGTTGTCTGGGGATATTAAAAAATGCTAGTGCCCGAGCCCCACCCACCCGGGAGGCTGGGCCGCTGAGTTGGGGTAAACCCTGGACCTCGGTAGGTTATGAAATGCTAAGGGGTTCTCTGCAAGGTCAGGGTGGAGAATGGCTGGTTCAGAGGTCAGGAGGTCAGTTTCATAGATTTTCAGAAACCAACCCAACAGACGGAGCTTAGCACGTCTCGAGAGAAACGCCACGCCGCACGGCTCGCGCCTCACCCTTCACATGGACGAAGCTGACCACCTGCACACGGCCCACCCTGTTCTCAGCCCAGCAGACATAGGTTCCGCTGTCCTCTCTGGTGACGGCCGCCCTCTGCAGCGTGCTGCCCCCGTCCTGTTCGGAAACACCCTCTGTGCCAGAGGGAAAGACAAGCCCCGAAATGCTTACCTTGGGCCTGAGGACCCGGCAGGCGCTTACTAAAGACACAGAAGCCCTGGCTGGCGTGGCTCAGTGGGCTGAGCATCATCCAGCAAACTGAAAGGTCACCAGTTCGATTCCCAGTCAGGGCACAGGCCCTGGTTGTGGGCCAGGTCCCCAGCAGGGGGAGTGCGGGAGGCAACTGATCAATGTGTCTCTCGCACATCAATGTTTGTCTCCCTCTCTTTCTCCCTCCCTAAAAATAAATAAATAAAATCTTTAAAAAACAAATAAAGACACAGAAAACAGGTGGCCCTTCTCCCTGGTGGACGCCTGACTCCGGGGAGACGCAGGCCACATTAGAGAACGTGGTCGGAGAACGTGGTCGGAAAACCTGCCGTTTCTCGTTTTCAGGCCCAAGGTGTGCGTTGGGTGAATGGTCAAGGGTAAGTGTCTGGGGCCCTGTTAACGGGGGCCTGAGGCGTTAAACCACCCGCCCTCAGGACCCCTGCTATCGCCGCTTTAAGATGAAGGCGCTGGGCTCAGAGACTGAGTCACTCGCCTCCCTAGGAAGTGGCAGGAGAAAGCCTTCTCACGGGTTCGGGAGGGCCTGGAAATACCACTTTGCAGCGACTTTTCGCATTTTAGCAATTCGGCAGGCATTGAGCACCTACTGGATACAGCCTCAGGCCCCATGCTTCCCTAAACTCCACCTGGGGCCCAGGTCGGGAGACAGAGACCTCAGGAAGGGGGTTTGCTGAGGGGTCACAGCTCTGGGCTGGAGCACAGGCCCCTCCCCTGGCCCTGAGGTCTCTGGGTTTGAGTCTGTTTTGTAGGGGGCTTCTTACCAGGTCTTATGTGTGACTGTCACATATGGTCAAACATCGGGGGCTTTCCCCCTGCCCCCTGCACAGGGCCCAGTCTGGAGACCCAGAGCCCACAGCATCGACAAACACCCTCTTCCTCTCCAAGAGCTTGGAGCTCCCCACTGCTTGCCCTCCTCCGCCTCCCAGGGTCCCGGGTCTCGTCCATCTGCCCCACTGCAGGCCCAGACCTGTAACTGGCTGGTCGTTGACAATCCAGCCAATGCGAGGGGTGGGGCTGCCCCTGGCCGCACAGCGAAGCCACAGTCTGTCCCCGAGGCCCAGGCTGCGGTCCCCAGGCAGGGTGGTGAAGACGGGCAGCGCCAGAATGGTGAGGTGCACACGGCGGCGGGCGTGGCCCACAGGGTTCTCAGCTGTGCAGGTGTAGGTGCCGGCGTCCTGGGTCTGTGGACAAGAGGCGGGGTCAGCCCGAGGACTGCCTCCACTCCCCGAAGGCTCCTGGACCCCCGCTGCCCTGCAGGTTCTCACGGAGCATCCAACTTAGAGAGGCCTAGTGAGCTGCCCTAGATCACACAGCTCGGCTTCCCCTTTGCACCACTGTGCCTCTCCAGAGCCCCCCATGGCTCCGTACGCCAAGCCCTGACCTTGCCACCCTAACAGTTCCTAGATTCCTGTTAGCTGAGTTCCTGTTAGCTGAGCACCTTCCCCGCGCGGGGCCCTGGGCTCAGCACTTGCTCTGCAGCAGCAGCTCATCCACGCTCCCATCATCCCCAAGGAGGCTCCCACTTCTGGTGCCTTCTCCGAGAGAAGACCCACCGTGCGTTCCAGCAGGCCAGCACACCCACCACTGCACTACCCGGCCCCCGTGTGGCAGGGTCTGAGGCGCCCTGGCCCCCTCCAGGTGTGCCCACCCAATCAGCTGCCACACATCCACCTGGAGAGCAGCCCCTTCTGCAATTACAGAATGATGGGGAAGGGGGTCGGGGTCCCCATCTGTGGCCCTGGCTTGCGGTCCTGAGGTTGAGAACAGTGAGGTAGGTGCAGTCTGGGCCACAAAGCCACTGCCACACCCCTGCCCCAGCCCGTGCCCCGCCCTCCCCGGGGCAGTCACGGAGGTCCAGGTTCAGATCTTGGTTCTTCTGCTCGGGAGCAGCGTGTCCTGGGAACACTGAAGAGCCTCGGTCTCTTCATTTGTCCTTGGGGACAACAACGCCTACTTCCCCAGGATCCTGGGATTCAGACCACACACAGTGTGCCACACGGGGGGCGGCGCAGCAGATGGTGGCTGTGCCCTTGTCACTGTGATTCCCTCTGCGTCCAGGGCCGGAGCCTCACCTCCGAGTTCTTCACCAGCAGCTCCCCAGAGGGCTGGATGGTGAACTTGCCCTCTGCTGTAGACACAGGCAGGCCATCCTTTTCCCACATGATGTCAGGATCAGGGCTGCCCCTGGCAGCGCAGGGCAAGAGGGCGTGGGAGCCTTCAAGGGCAGACAGGTCAGGGAGGCCAGCCTCGATCACAGGAGGGACTGTGGGGACAGGAAGGTCCGCTCGGGGACTGGGGCTGGGCTGGGTGGGGGCTGCCTCTGCCCCAGGGCCCTTGACACACCCTCAGTCCCCTCCTTCACCCCCATCTGCCACTGCCACAGACGCCTGGGTCTTAGGCCACCGGTCTGTTGCCCGGGGCCTGGACAACAGGGGACTCCTGAGTTTGGTGAAGAGCTGTGACAGGCTGACCTTGTTGTACACACTTGCACCTGTGTGTACACACACATTCGTATCCACACAATGACTAGAGCTTCCAGACAGAGGCCTCCCTGACCAGCCTCCACGTGGGCACAGAGCCCCACCAGGCAGCTGCTGGGACCAGGAGCCTGGCTGCCCTCCTCCTCTGGGGAGGGTCTGTGCGGGGGCGGAGTGCGGGTCACTGGCCGGACTGGCGTGGCGTCCGGCCCTCTGGTAACCAGCGGTGATGCTCCAGGTCACAGGGAAGAGGAGCCGCACCTAGCCGCCCACAGGGACAGCTGCCGAGACCCCCCCAGAGCCCTGGGGTCAGAGCAGGTGTGGCCCCACTGGATATGCCAGGAGGCCCTGCAGCCTCGGGGCCCATGACGCCTCCTTTATCTTGGGAGACACTGACTGGTCAAACTAAGGGAAGGACACATTTAGTCGTGGGTCTGCATGGGGGAGGGGACAGAAACGGCTCAACACAGGAAAGCTGACAGAACGAGGGATGATGAGTTTAGTGTCTCAGGCGGTGCTGGGGACACAGAGGGGACCAGAGATATCATCTGTGTACCTCTATGTTTAACACTCTTTTTTAAAAGTTGATTTGAGCGAGAAAGAAATGCCCATTTTTTGTTCCACTTAGTTATGCGTCAATTGACCGGGGAACCAGCCCGCAACCTTGGCTCATCGGGACACCAGTGTAGCCAGCTGAGCGCCCGCCAGGGCCAGAGCTGTGATCTGAAGTCGGACCTGGGCACACGATCTTCTCCCACTTCTTTCTAGGCCCACAAGCGGTTGGAATGGGGGGACACATGGCCGTGCACACCAGGGCTCAGAGCCCAGCAGTGAAGGGGGGCCTCTGAGGAGACTTGTAGCCCTGAGCTCGCCCCTCCACCTCGGCCCCTCCCTGGGCCCACCTTGCACCACCAGCCGAGTTTTGCCCACGGCGCTGCCTGCACTGTTCTGGGCGATGCAAAAGTAGTTCCCAGCATCCTTTGGGCTGACACGGATAATCCGCAGCTGTCCGCCAGGTAGGACCTGGTTATGCCCTCCTGGATTGGGTGGGAGAAAACCGGGGGCTGGTGGTTTGGGCTGCAGGACCCCTGAGGGAAGGCGGGGAGGAGGGTGGCTTGGCTGCTCTGTCTGACCAGGGAGCGGGTGACTCACTGTGGCTACAGGGAGGAGGGGGGCAGAGTGGGAGCTGGGAGTACAGGCTGTCCCCTCCCCGACCCCCCAACCCAGGCGCAGAGGGCTTAGGTACAATTTTGGGCGCTGGGGGGTGAAAGGAAGCGGCAGGGCCGGCGGTGCAGAGGGATCCGGGCTGTCTGGACCTCCCGCAGGTCAGCAGAGGCCCCCCGGGGAGGATGGGGGGCCCCCACACCCCTCTGCCCTGCTCCCTCTGGCCCCGGTCTCGGTGGAGACTCACCTGCGGGGATGCTGAGCCCCTCCTTCTGCCAGGTGATGCTGGGCCGGGGGACACCCGAGGCCTCACAAGGCAGCAGCACCTGCTCCTGCTCCAGGGTGCGAACCACGCTGGGCAACGGCTTCACCACGGGGGAGGCTGCAAAGATAGATGGCTGCAGAGGTCCCTGGGGACACCGACACCCAGGCCCTCCAACCCCGGGGGCCTCTGAGCACTGGAGAGAGAGGACTTCGGAAAGAACAGGGGGTTCTGGAAACTGAGGTATGAACACACAGGCAGGCTGATTTTCTCCCAGAGTTCCACGGGGGAGTGAGATCAGAGGCAGGTCTGGGCGCCCGGAACCTGCATCCTCCCGTCCCTCCCCAGCCCCACCTGCCTCCTGCTCTGTCTGTGCCTGGCCCCCTGCCCCCCCTGCCCCTGGGGCCACAGCTGTCTGAGCGGAAGGCCCTCAGGACGCTACCTTGCACGGTCAGGACCACGTGCTTGCGGGCCACGCCTGCGGCATTTTGGGCTGTGCAGGTGTAGCGGCCAGTGTGGATGGGGAGGGCCTGCCTGATCTCCAGGGCGCCTGCAGGTAGAACGAGGCATCAAGGGCGGAGGGGGTGAGGCGACTGGAGACAAAAGTCCTCAGTGATGGAGCCAGCCTGCCGCACATGCCCCAGCCCGGTGTCTCTGGTCTGAGCCACCGGCCTGCCTCCCTGAGCATGGCTGAGCAGCCTCCCAGGCTGGTGGTGGGGGTGGGTGCTGGGCTCTAGGCCTGCCACTGCTCCCTGCTCCGAGTGTGACTGTGGGCAAGCCCCTCTACTCTCGTCTTCCCAACGTGTGCAATGAGGAACTAGACAGGATGGTTTGGGGAACCTCTGGCTGGGATGTTCCAGGGATCTGCCACTGCCCCGCCTGGAGTCCCTGGCTCCCCCACAGTTCCCCAGGCCTCAAAACTTGCCTCCTCCAGGAAGCCTCCCAGATTACTGCCTCTTCCATCCTCCCTCCTTCAGCCGTGGGTTCTCAAAGAACACCTGTTCCCCCCCTCCAGGAACAGGCTACACCTGAGCGGTTGGGCAAAGTGGTTTCTAAACCATCCTCCGTGGAGCCTGGGGGCCTGCTGGGTGGGCACGTGGAGGGAGGACCACCTGCAGCACCCGCCCCAGTCCTAGGCCCACCTGGAGCCTCAGCTGTTTTGCAGGGCCTCCCCGTAACCACTCGTCCGAAGGAAGGTTTCCATCGCTTTGGACGGGGTTGAAAACCATAGAACTGGCCAGTAGCTCTCAGACTTTAGGATTTTACTGACTAACCAAGGAATAAATTTAATTTGAATCCGAACAAAGTGGTCAACTTTTTTATTGTGATTAAGACTTCTTAAAAGTCACCACTACAATCACCTTGATTTCATAAAAGAAAGGAGCTTTCAACACCTAGTGTTAAGAACAGAACCCTTTCGGCACGAAGGACAGCCGGCGTCGAGCGACAGCAGGCCGTGTGGAGGCTCACAGGCCCCTTGTCCTGCTGTGTGGCCATGAGGCAGCCCGGCTTCAGGGGACCCTGGGGGACACAGAGGCCCAGAGCGGGCAAGGGGTCTCTCCCAGGTCACACAGCAGGGGAAAGGCAGAGCCAGGCCACGTTTTCACTTTGCTCCACCACACGGCCCAGCGGGCCGCTTTCACCCCCTCGGCCCAGTTCCCTGTCCCCTCAGCAGCAGCTTCCCTGTGGTTCCCTCCATACTTACCAGAAGGGGAGACACGATAGCCACCCCCCCGCACCCCGAGGGGGACGCCCGCCTTGCTCCAGGACACCGCCGGGGCTGGCACACCCGTGCTGTGGCACGTGAGGACCACAGGTGCCATCGTGGTCACAGTGAAGTCCGTCTGGTCGTCAGCAATGGTGGGGGGCACTGAAATGGAAGAGCAGGCGTGAGGCCCCCTGACATCCACAGGGAACAGCACCCGGGCCTGGCCAGGTGGATGAAAACCGTAAACAGAGCCTGAGGCCCTTGGTAACCTCAGTGACGAGGGACCAGGAAGGGACAGACGGCAGAGCAAAGTCACATGCGCCCCCTCTGGGAATATCTTTGGCTGGACATGGGGACGGTTACGGACTGCTTTCTGTAGAGACACCAGCCCAGCATCTCAGGCAGCTGGGAGCTGGCGGCAGCACAGAGCAGGGGACGCGGCACTTAACCTGAGGTCTGCAGGTATGTCGGCTGGGTAAAGGGCGAAGGGAAGAGTGTTCCCGGCAGGGGGAACAGTGTGTGTGAAGGCCCAGAGGTGAGGAATGAAAAGCTAAACAGCAGACTGGATCCCAGAGTGAGGCTGGCCATGGAGTGAGCTTAACCTGGGGTGGGAGGGGCGTCACTGGAGCCAGCCCACAGGGGACTTTGTGGCCCAGGTGACACCTCGAATTCTATCCCAAGGGCAGTAGGTACTAGGGGGAAGAATTTTAACGGGGTCAGATTTGGGTTTAGAACATTCTGGATTGGGAGAAGTCTCTCCTGTGAGCTCGGACATGCCAGGGCTACGCTGGAGTCAAGGCTATGTCAATGTGGGTAGGGCAAGATCAGAGAGGGCCTCCTGGAGGAGGTGGCCTGTGCAGCACAGGAAGGCTTCGAGCCACCCAGCCAAGTCCCTGCAGGTGAGAGAGCCTCAGAAGAGGATGTGGCTGCCTTCCCCTGGCTTCCTTCTCTGCCTTCGCCCCAACTCACCATGGACAGTCACCTGGTACAGCCTGTGGGCCTCGCCCACCTCATTGCTCACCACACACTCGAACAGGGCCGCATCCTGGGGGCTGGGGGCTGTGAGGAGCAGGGCGTTGGAGGGCAGGAGCCTGGGACGGACAGACGGACAGAGAGATGACTGGCTGCTGAGTGAAGGGCCTGACAGACCTGAGACCAGCCAGTGTTGGCCTCCCCGCCCCAGGAATCTAGGAAGTGGGGTGGGGGGCATCTCATGACTATTTCTCTTTCCTGTATCTGGCCCCAGCTCTGACTCCATTAGTTTCATCTAGAAGTTTCTACCCCCGAAGGCCTGGTTTGGGGGTGATTTCCATTTCCACCCCCGTTTCTCTGGAACCCTGCACGTGTCCTGTGTCCACCGTCTGTGATAACGTCTACCATCCTAACCACACCCAGCTCCCCGATTAGACTGCTGCGTCTAATGAACGCCTGCTGTGGCCGCAGGCCCCACGACACTCTGGCACCTGACACAGCCACTGTGGGCCAGTTAAATGGCAAGCAGGCTCCTCTCAGGCTCCCAGTGGCCATTCCAGGACCAGCCACACTTGAGAAGTGGGGAGGGCAGGGGTCCAGGCTCTGCCAGTGGGAACCTGGGCTGCCAAATGTGTCTTCAAACAGCGACGGCCCTGGTTTTAAAGGCCATGAGCTTTCTGCTCAGCTGTCTCAGACGCCCCCACCCCCTGCCCGACATCTGTGTGAAGACCCTCCTGGGACCCCTGAGGCTGGCACCCCAGTTCCAGTGACAGCCTTGCTGAGCCCCAGAGCACCTTCCTGCCTCGTTTCTGACCCGGTCGCCCTCCATGAGGTGGGCCTGTCCTTCCTCATCCCGAGCGCTCAGGACACTCCCAGAAGGACCACTCAGTACCGGTAGGCGCCCTGCTGCAGGCGGAAGTCCAGCTTCTGTCCGTCCTTCCACCAGGCCACGAGGGGTTTGGGCGAGCCACTGGCCTCGCAGGGCAGCGAGGCAGGGGTGTAGGCCATCAGGGTTAGGTCGGAGGGACTGGGGGCGATGGCTGGAGGCGCTGGGGAGAGAGCAGTGGTCAGGAGGCAGCTGCTCACCACACACTCAGGATGGGGGCGGCCAGGGCTATTCCCCCCTTCAAGCCCCCCAAAGAAGCAGGGTAGAGGAGACAGGAGAAACTCCCCTTGGGGACCTCGAGATGGGCTCTTGAAGTTCAGATGGGGGGCCTCTGCTCACATTGGAGGCTGGCGCCCCTCTTACTACCTCTCTGAAAGGAGGCCCCGGGGGCTGTGCGGCTCCCACCAGCCCGCTGAAGCCAGGGCCCAGCAGCTCGGCCTCCCCCAAGGGGAGGGGATGGAGTGGGAAAGCCCACCAGAGCGTCTGGCTCACTGGTTCTGAACCCCATCCTTTCAAATGGGTTACATCTTTCCCGTGTTTTATCTCTCACTCAATATAGCAGCATAGTAGTGAATGCATGCAATACATATGCATAAAAACAAATGTGCATCTTTTGAGTGTGATGCTAAAGAGTTTTTATTAATGGGCGTTGTTGTCATAAACATTTGGAGACCATTGCTGTTGGCACCTGACAGCTGGAATGAGCCAGAAACTAAGCAGAGTGTGGCCCAGACCGGGGCAGGTGCTGAAGGCAAGAACACACCTTTCCCCAACCACCTACCAAAGACCTGGAGGTCACGGCCTTGCCGGTCGGAGCCCGCAGCGTTGGATGCCAGGCAGAGGTAGTGACCGGCATCCTGGGCAAGGACTGGCTGGATCCTCAGGGAGCCCTCAGGCAGAACCTGCAACCTGGAACTAAAGGAGGGGTTGCCGTGGAAACCAGCACACCAGCGAGACCCTCCCCTGTGCGTGATTTTCCCCGGCAAGAGTGTGCTAACTCAGGAGCCCTGCACCTGTGAGGTTGAGGTTGGCCGGGCCACAGCCAGGGGCCCCAACATGGCATCAGAAAGGGCAAGAGAGGCTGCTTCAGGGCTCCTGTGTCCCCACCTGGGCCCAGCTTCTCCCCAAGAGTTGACAGAGAGAGGCACTCCCACCTTTCTGAGAATGGACCTCAGATCTGAGAACAGTCCCTTCCCAAGAGCCATGTCTGTTCTGTGTAACCCCGCCCCTAGCCAGAGCTGATTGGACTGAGGAGGAACATGTCACTCAAGCTGGGCCAATGGAATTCCCTGCCCTGGGAATTTGGAACAGGGGTTCTTGGAGAGCTCTCTAGGCTCTACAGGTTGTGTGAGCTGAGGATTCTGACTTTGGGGCCACGGGGAGTTGCCTCTGCCATCCTGGCAGAGAAAGAAGGTATAGACAATTGGTTTGAGAGAGGCATGAAGCGCCCCGCTCCCCAGAGAAACAGAGTAGCAGCCGAGAGTCAAACCAGACAGACAGACAGCCACCGGGGATTCTCAACGCTCTGAACAAAGACACATGCCTATGGCTGGATTCTGAGGAGACCCGTGTCCTGAGTCATGGTTACCTTCTACTCCAACTCTGTGCCCACGTGGGTTTCAGTGGATAATCTTCAAAGAGACCCCCCCTTTCAGCTCTCACCTGGGGCTCCCGGGATCCAGGGGGACCCCGTCCTTCCGCCAGCTCATGAGGGGTTGGGGAGCCCCAACCGCCTGGCAGGGCAGCAGGGCCGTCTGGTTCACGGAGGCGTTCACTGCTGGGGGTCCGGGCTGGATGGTGGGCACCACTGCAGGAGGGGTGCAGAGGGGGCAGGTTCTGGGAGCCTGTGGCTCTGAGCGGGGTGAGCAGAGGGGGAGGGGTGGGTCCACTCACTGTGGATCTCCACTTGGAACGCCACACTGGTGCTGCCCGCGGCGTTGCGGGCGGTGCAGCTGTAGTCCCCGCTGTCGGCCGTGCTCAGAGCCTGCAGCTGCAGGAACCTGCCCTGCTCTCGGAACTGTGTGTGGGCATCTGCCTGCAGAGCCCCCCAGGGTGGAGAGACCCTCATCAGTGCTGGGCTGGGCACCAGCCAAGGATGGCCCAGGAACCCACGGGGCCCGACGGTAGCCCCTGCCCCATTGCAGGCCAGCCTGTATCCCCGACTCGACGCCCAGCTGAGGACCCTCCTGGGAAACTGGGTCCTGTGGGAGGAAGGGGGCCCTTTGCCCCTGGAGCTCCTGCCACCAGGTTCACAGCAGCAAACACCCCCTTTCAGGGGTGAGCACAGAGAACCTCAGAAACTGGCCCCGAGTCATGTAGACAAAGTGTAGCTCAGGTCACAACGGGAAGAGCACAGGCACACATCCGCAGCCCCGCGTGCGAATCTGAGCCTTGCCGTGGTGCCCCCATCCAGGACAGGGGGTGATAGTAACAACGGGGCGGAGAACACCAGGAGCGCAGGCACGCACAGTACTGGCACCGAGTGGGCCCTCAGCCCCTGGACCCAGTCCGCTCACGGTCTGGGGCCTGAGGGGCACAGAAGGAGGTGTCTCTGGGTCCCCAGCCTGCACCCACCTGCAGCAGGACACCATCTCGGTGCCACTCAATCTCAGGGGCTGGATCAGCCTCCACAGAACATTCCAGAACCAGCTGCCCGGGGGCCAGGCCAACCACAGAGCGGGGACCTCGGGGTCCAATGACATTTGGAGGGGCTGGGGGCACAGGGAAGAGATGAGTGAAGGACCCGCCGCTGCAGGTCCCATCCTTCCTCCCTCTCCTGCCCACCCCCTGACACCCTTACCTTGAACCCTGACCCAGAAGCTCTTCTCAACTTCACCGGCCGGGCTTTGGGCCAGGCAAGTGTACAGCCCACCGTCGCCCACCTGGGGATGGAGCAAGGTGAGCAGCTGCCTCTGGCCCCAGCCCGCCCACCTCCCGACCTGGTTTCCTTCCTTCACAACGAAGGACCCCGCTGAGTCTGCCTTTCTGCCTACCTGCCTTTCCGCCTACCTGCCTTTCCATGCAAAACATTCCCTGATCTGGGATATTTCTCCTCTATCTCCATCTCACTGTTGTTAGGGCAAAGCCTGCCTCCTCCAGGAAGCTCTCCCTGACTGCACCAGCCCTCCTCTGGTTATGCTGTGTTTGCATCAGCCTTGGCTGTGACCTAGCTGGGAGTCCCTGAGGGGATGGCCCAGGTGGGTCAGTTCTACATCCTTACCCAGCCCAAAGCAGGAGCTCGGCCGGACCCTGCCAGGCGCCACTGGGCTCCTCCCCGTCCCACCCCGTCCCACCCCGCACCAGACTCACGCCACAGACAACAAAGCAGAAGCACCTGCACAGCCTCCACCCGGAGCAGCTGCCCAGGCCCTTTGCTGTCCTCCCGGCTGCTCAGGGCCTGTCCGTTCTTGTGCCAGGTGACGTTGGGCGAGGGGGTGCCCCGGGCATCGCAGCGGAGCTCCAAGGAGGCGCCAAGGGGGACCGACAGCTCTGCAGGCTGGCCTGTGTCCTCGATGCGGGGGGGCTCTGCAGAGCATTGCACCGTGGGTGGGGGCTCAGAGCTGTGGGAGCTGGGGTGCACCCCTCCCCCACATCCAGACGCCAGCCGCAGCCGGCCACAGACAGCCACAAACAGGCAGATGGGGTTGTGTGGGAGGGTCCTCAAAACCAGAGAACCCGAGGCCCACCTGCCTGGAACAAGGACACAGTGTGGAGAAGGCACAGTGGCACACATTTCTCTGATGTAAAAGAAACAGTGACGGAAAAATCTCGTGCTGGACACTTGGGACTCAGGCTCTGACCAGATTTCAGCAGCTCCTGTCCCTGCTCTACGTGGTTTGGGGGACAGGACTGAGGAGCCCAGCCCAGGGGAGTGACACATCCCGGCTATTTGGTTCCCGCTCCAGGCCTCCCTCACCTCTTTCTCCATCCCCCCCCCAGAGGCCCACCCCCCTGGCCCTGGGAAGCTCACTCAGGGGGCCGGTGACCCACCCATCACTGTCAGCTGGAAATGCCTCCTCACTTCCCCTGCCTCGCTCACGGCCACGCAGGAGTAGGTCCCCGAGTCCTCAGCTCCTGCTCGCTCCAGCTGAAGGCCGCGCCCCTGTTCCAGGCTCTGGGGCAGCAAGGGCTTCCCATCCTTCATCCACGATACCAGGGGCCGGGGGTGGCCTTGGGCTTCACAGGGGAGGACCACTGGGGAGCCACGGACCACCGCCACATCACTCTGGAACTCTGTCGGCTCCAGGACTGGGGGCACTGTGCAGGGCGAAGAGTGAGCACGGGTCATTTCATTCCATGCCGGGTGGCCCTCAGCCCTGGATCTTCGTTCCTGGACAATGCCTTCTCATCTCCAATCCTCAATGTAGACCTCACCTCCTTCAGGAAGCCTGCCCTGATCCCCCCAAGGCCAGGTGAAGTACCCGCCCTGTGCTCACACAGCATCCTGTCCTTCCCCAGGTAGCACCAATCACTTGAACTTATGATTCTCTCCTTGCAGGCTGTGTCCTGCACTGACCTCCTGGTGGCAGGGGCCACCCCTGCTCACTGCTGTACCCCAGTGCCTGCCAAGGCCCTGGAGCACCACAGTGTCCAACGCCTACTTGTGAGATGAGCAAATCAGACTGGGTCACCGGGTCGGGCCTTCATTCTTACACCCTAAGGCCAAAGGTCAGGCTGATTCCACACCCCTGCTCCGTACCGTGCACCTGCAAGGTGAAGTTTCTGTCGGCCACGCCAGCCGGGCTTGCGGCCACACAGGTGAAGATGCCAGAATCTGCCAACTGCACCTGGGAAATCCTGAACCCCTCAAGAAAAGGGACAGAGAGACAGGACAGAGGCAGGGAAGGGCTCGGTGGGAAAGGTCCCGCCCCTACTCATCTGTCTCCCTGGCTTGTCAGCCCAAGGGCAGCTCCGAAACGCGAACTTGAGCAAGTCCAGCCTCTGCTTAAGCCCCTTTTCTGTGCCCCCTGGCGTCCTCAGAACAGAGCCCCAGCCTCCCCACCCCCACCCTGCTGCGTCCTTCCCTGACCCACCTCACTGGGCTGCCAGGCTTCCTGCTTCCCGTCCGTCTGGAATCTCCCCAGTCCCAGCCAAGAACAGCCCCCACCCCCACCCCGTCTTCTAGACAATTCCTCCTCATCTTCAGGACTTACCAGAGTTGTGTCCACTGTCTGTCCCCCCACTTTCTCTCAAGCCCCCTTTCACCTCAGCCACCCCATCCTGAGCTGCTCCCGTCAACATCCCCAGTGACCTTGCCAGGGCCCTAACGCTAGTGGCAGGGCTGCAGTCTGCACCGCTCCTCGGGGGAAACACCCATAAGTGTCGCTGAATGCATGAAGGCTTTGCTTGTGCACCTTCTTCCAGGAAGCCTCCCCTGATTTCCTCCACCGCAGGCCAGGCTGAGTCAGGTACAACCAGATGCCATCCCCTGGATCTGTGCCTCCCCCATTCATCTCTGGAGTTCCATTTGGGGGTGGGGTCCTCTCACTTTCCCGATCATAAAACTGTGTGTTTATATTACTTTTATTCTGAAAAGCACTCAGATGTGTCTTTGAGCCTGGAGCCACCTGAAAGCAGCCGGAGCTGCCACGCCAGGGAACTGCCTCGCATGTCCTTAGTCTCAAATCTCCCGGATGTTAAAACAGGGCAAGACAACCTCTGGAGTGGGCCTAGGGCGACGCGTATCCCAAAGAGTTGGCATGGAGAGCAAGAAAGCAGTGGTCACGACCGCTGGGCCAGAACGTGAAAGCGCGGGTTAGAACCAAGGCTGCGTGTTCCGGTTTCCCGCACCGACAGCAGCACCTCCCTCCTGCGCGGGTGCCCGCCCCCTCCCCTCTCACAGATGCCCCTCGCCTTTGTCTCCTACTCCCGACAATGCTGGGGCTCCCGCCTGAATCAGCGGGTCCTGAGTGGCTGTTCTCACTGATCTCAACATGCCTGTTGCCGCTTACACTGAAAGCCTTTCATTTTCACGTTCACAAGCCCCGGCTGCTGGAAGGTGTGCCTGCGGCCTGCCACACACTGGCCAGTGGGCCAGCAGCTGCTCCCTCACCTGAGGACGCGGCCGGAGCCATGGAGCTGGGTGCGCTGGGAGAGCGGGAGGGGCAGGCCGTCCTTGAGCCAGCTCACGTGGATGGGTGGGGAGCCCCGGACAGGGCACGCCAGAGTCACCATGTCCCCGGTCCTGCGCACCAGGGGCCCTGCGCCCTCTGTCCCTTGCTCAATGGTGGGAGGCACTGGGGGCGGGAAGAGAGGAAACAACGGGCAGTGAGGGGGTCCTGGGAGAGGAGGGGTCATCTGCTAAGGAGGTTCTGGGAGGTAGCCCCAGTGCTCAGACTTTTGCCACATTCCCCTGGGAAGGAGTGAAGGCCGCATCTCCGCCCCCGCCCTGCAGCTCCCGTCCTGTCAGATGTCCTGTCTTCCTAGTGCCCCCGCTGCACCCCTGGGCTGGGGTGCTGGGCCTCTAGTCAGGGACCAGGCGGAGGCGCAGTGGGGTTGCAGGTGGCCTGGCTCACAGTGCGGGCAAGCCTGAAGCCTGAACCGGGTCTCCCCAATCATGCCCTCCAGATGCCCAGGGTGGGCCCCGTTACCGCCAGGTCACTGCAGTCCCCAGACGGGGGGCCACCTGCCTCTCCAAGCCCCCTGCTGCTCACCCAGCACATTCACGGCATGCAGCCTGGCATCCTCCCCGGCCGTGTTGTGGGCCATGCAGGTGTAGGCGCCCGAGTCCGAGGCCTTCAGGCCCTTCAGCACCAGGGAGCTGCCGTCCTGGTAGAACCTGGCGCGGGGAGGGAGAACCGAGAGCAGGTGCATGAGGGTCAGAAGGCGCTGCTGCCTGGGGCGGGGGTGGGGACAGGGCACAGGGCATAGGCCAGGCCTTACCGGAGGTGGGGGCCCACACCGTGGCCCAGCGGGCCACCATCCTTCAGCCAGGTCACCTCCGGTGGTGGCTGTCCATCGGCCTCGCAGTCCAGCCGCACCTCCTGCCCCTCCAGGATGCTGTGCTCCTGTGTGGCACCTGAGCTCCGGATCCGGGGGGCCACTGTGCAAGGGGCTTCAGTGAGGCCCAGGGCGATGGCAGGGGCTGGCATGGGGGTGGGACACCGGCAAGGTGTGGGGCCAACACGTACCCAGCACAGCCACTATGAAGTCCTTGCGGGCCGTGGCCTGGGCGTTCTCAGCCACGCAGGTGTAGGTGCCAGCCTGGGCCAGCTGCAGGCGACTCATCTGGAGGCGGCCCCCACGGGAGACCACGCCATGCACCACGCTGCTTTCTGTGGGACAGAGGGGCAGGCCAGCCTGTCACCTGCAGCCCCACCACCCTAGGTGCTGCATCTGGGCCAGACACAAAAGTCACGTGACTCCCCAAGAAGGTGTCCAGCACCCATACTCACAGGGCTGGAAAGACCCCTGAAAGCCTTAAATCACTCACCCTCTTCCTGGATCCACAGGGAAACTGAGGCCCAGACAGAGAGGTAGGGCCTCCTCCCATCCGCACCATGACCTTCCCCAGCCTGGTCTTTATCCTCATGGCCCTTCCCTATTTCCTTCCTTCCTTTGCTTTCCTTCCATTGGGACGTTTCTTCCCAAGGGACCCCACTCCCTTTAGCGCCTGGGACTTGGTCCTCTCTCTGTCCCCCTCTCAGGCCCACTCCACCTCCCACCTTCCCTCCGGCTGCACCCCACCCCCTCCCACGGATCCAGCCTTCTGATCAAGGTGAAGCAGCTGCTCACTGACCCTGACGCAGGCCAGCTCGGGGCTCCCCCTGGGGCTCAGCTCAGGCTGCATGCCCATCCCCAGCCTCTAATGCCTGCCCTTCCCTCTCTCCAGCTGCGCCTCGGCCCCGAAACCTTCTCTAACTGCGCCAGCCCAGGCTGATCCACGCTCGCCCGCGTCCTCTGTCCAGCCAGCCCTTCAACACCACCCTGATCAACTGCTACATGTCCAACTGTGAGCTTGGGAATCGAAGGTGAATAAGACAGTCCCTGTCCTCAAGGAGCTCCCAGTGCACCCAAGGCTCTGCACCAGGTGCAAGACTGTGTGGCCGCCCCGGGGAAGCCCCTGACGGAGCCCGGAGCCAGCCCACAGCGCTTTGGAGGACTCGGCTGAGACTCGAGGGTGGGTGTGGACCGGCCAGGTGGAAGTGGAGGCAGGCAGGGGCGGCAGGGTGGGCGTTTCAGGGAGGGAGCAGCGGCACCAAGGGCTGGAGGCATGAGAGGCCAGGGCCCGGTGCAATCCCTCACCCAGGTATAGACCCGGGGAAGGAAAGCACATGCGGCCTAAACACATGTACACAAATGTTCACCGCACACGGGTCATCACAGCTGACGGTGGGAACCACCCAGGTGTCCACCAATCAGCACATGGACAAAGGGGATATAGCCACAAAATGGGATATTCAGCCATAAAAAAGAATGGAAAAAGAATTTAATTTTAACTTTAAAAATGAATGAAGAACTGACATGCTACAACATGAATGAAGCTGGAAGCAGGATGCCGAGTGGAGGAAGCCAGTCACGCTGCGCGAGCCCATTTACACGGGCTGTGCAGGAGCGGCGAATGTGTAGAGACGCCCACTAGGCCCGGTGGGGGGAGTGTGGGGAATGCGTGCGGAGTGAAGGGTAATGGGTATGGGGTTTCACTTGGGGGGACAAAAATGTCCTAAAATTAATTGTGGGAATGGTCTGTGAATATCCTAAAAATTAATGAGTTACACACCTTAAATGGGTAACCTGTATAGTATGCAAATTATATCTCAATAAGGCTGTTAGCGGGGCATAAGAATGTGTGTGAAGAGCCAGGATCGGCTAGGACTGTCTGGAGTGGGCAGCGGGCAGTGTGAGGTGGGCTGGCCTCCCGCCCTGCAGGCTGTGGTGCTGAGGACCACGGCCGCGAAAGGACTTTGACAAACGACCCACACAGACCTGCACTTTGAGATCTCGTCTGCCCTGTGTGGAGCCTACATTGGAGGCATGGGGTGGGCCCTGGAGACCTGGGTGGGGCAGCTGCCAGGGCCCTGAAGGGACGGTGGTGGCTGGAACCGGGAAGAGTGGGGATGGAGAGCAGTGGTTGGCCCCAGGGGTGTCTACTCGCCCACAGGAGCAGGGGGCTGCTGGCTGACTGTCAGGTGGGCAGAGAGAGGAAGAGAGAAGGTTAAGACCAAGGCCTGGATGGGGGTGACCAACAGCCGGGCCAGGACACAGCGGAGTTACTGGGAAAGGAGTGGGGAGGGGCCAACACCAGGCCCAGGGCTGGGCCAGCTGGGTGCTCAGCACCTCCCCTGCGTTTCCATCTTAGGAGCTGACTGTGGGCACCTCAGGGCCCCCACCAGACCAGTTTCCGATGTTGGGATTCTCAGGCCAGCAACTCCCTTCAGCTTCCTGTCACTTCGTGAAAGAAAGGAATATCTAGCACTGAAAAGGTAGGAAGGACCCAATGCACTCACCAACGGGCATTCTGTCCTTCAGCCAAGTGACGGTGGGGGCAGGGATGCCAGTCACATCACAGGTCAGGACCAGGGGGCTCCCAGCCACCTGGCTCACTGTCTCCGTCTTGGGGTTCTCAAACGCGGGAGGCACTGCCAGAGAAAAGCCAGATCCTTGGAATCTTAAGACTCTGCCCTCCCTTCCTCCCTCTCAGGAAGATCCGGGATGCTAGAGGAAGCCCTTCTCTGTGGCCAGGAGTTGGCAGTTTATGATTTGCCATTGATGGAGATGGGCACTGCTTTATTCACAAATAGAACTAGCAGCTGGCTGTTTCAAAACATCTACAAAGCAGCATCCAGGAGGGGTCCACTTGGGCCAAGGATGGTAAATGGGTGGCTCATGCACCACGAGTTCTTAGCCTGTGCCAGGACAGACATCACTAATCTATCCCAGCACTCTCAGACTCAGCCAGGAGGAAGTCATGCAGCCACCACCAGTGGAACAGAGATGGCTGTGCTGAGGATGAAATGTCTTTGCCCTTGGGGGCCAGACATTCCCTCGTGCCCACCGTTCATCAAGGCAGCCATCAGGAGAAGGGGCTGTGAGCTTTGATCAAGCACGGTATCGATCATTTTTAACAATGACATTCAGTGTGGCTCAGAGTGTGATCCTTCCACTGCTGGCCTGGTGGGGAGGCTACTGCTTTGCCATTTGTGGCCAACAGCTGGTGTCCTCCCAACCTGTCCTCTCCATCTTGCACACAGTCGCTTCAGGAGAAACTACATTTCCCAGCCCCCCCTGCAGCTTGGCGTGGCCAGCTGCCTAAGTCCTCAACAAATGGGATACAAGCAGAGGGAAGAATCCTACTGCTCTTTCCTGCTTACTCGGGACAGGGACAGGATGCAGTGTGTCCCAAATCCAACTGCATAAACAGGGACAACACCCTAGGGGATAGGAGAGGAGCAAGATGGAACGACCCGAGTCCCTCAATTTTCACATGGAGCCCTCACCTCTGGGTTTATGGGTGAGAGAGATGAGTTTCCCTCTCATTTAATCTACTGTAATTGGGGGTCTTTCTGTTACACAGCTAAGTGTATACCCTAACTGACATGACATCTGACACCGAGAAAATGTGGCCAAGGCTCCACCCCTTGCTTCCCTAGCCAGCTCCTACAAGCTCCCCTCACTCCCAGCTGGAGCCACCATCAAATGCCATCTATGTTCCACCCTTGGGCTGATGGGACAGGCCTCTCAGGGCTCAAGGTAGAGGTGACGTGGCTCTAGGCCGCCCGTGTCTAATCTCTGAGAGCTCCCATCACAGTGCTCACATGCCAGGCGTGCCCAGCACCTATGGACACAGGTCCCGGGTGCCTGGCGGGGCAGGTGTGGCATGGAGCTTCTTTTATGGAAGATACACCTGTGGCTCAGAGGGACGGTCATTCCACTGAGCCCCCCACAGCAAGTCCTGCTCCGATCTCGCTCCTTTCAATTCCGGATCTGTCCCCTCCACACTCGGCACCCTGCACCTCTGTCCAACCACTGCCCTTCCCATCTCAAGGCCACGCTCGCAGGCCGGTCCCCAGCTTACCCTGGACAGTGAGGACGAACATCCGCATGGCCTCTCCAGCCACGTTGTTGACTTTACAGCCGTACAGACCTTTATCTGACACCTGAGACAGATACAGCCGGTGGTGATCTTGTGCCCGGGGCTGGGCTCACCCAGGTCCCAGCACCCTCCAGAGCAGGGAGGCTCCCTAAGTGCCAGTCCTACTTGGGAAGCCAAGGGCAAGCCTCTGGTCTTCCCTGAGCTTCAAGAGGCAGGAGGGACCACAGCAGGCAAGTGCACAGGTGCCGGACCCCAAACCCCACTCTCTCCAAGCCTGGAAGAAACGGCCCCTCACTGTGGGGATGGGGCCGAGCCAGGCGGAGGAGCCTAGGATGCATCTTAGAAGGAGCAGCAAATACCCCAAACACTGTGAGAGTCTAATCCACATGGGGGTAGGGAGGGAGCAGAACTCACTCTCAGGGAGTCAGAACCAGAGGGCCTGGGAAACCTTCTAGGTCCCGGGAAACTGAGGCAGGTGCGGGGGACGGGACCCACCCAAGGGCGTTCTGTGGGTCAGTGCAGAGCCCTGTGCCCTTCCCACTCTCTAGCCCCTGAGACTGCCATTCACCTCCTTGGTTTGGGGTCTTGCAGGCCGAGGGGGCTCCCACTCCCTGCCCACCAGGACCGGGTGACACTGCATGGCTGCCCATGGCTGCCCACACCACTGGGTCACTCACCTGGGTGTCCAGGATCTCCAGCCTCTGTCCACCCTGCAGAGCCCGGGTCCGTTGTGCCGGGACCAGGGGCCGTCCGTCCTTGTACCAGATCACATCTGGCTCAGGGAGTGAGTCCGTCTCGCAGCTCAGAACAGCCTTGTCCCCTGCCTTCACCAGGAGCTTATCCTGGGGGCCTCTGGGAGCCTGCCTGAAGGTGGGGGGGACTGGGGGAGGGGATAAGCAGAGTAAGGGGCTGCGGCCCTCCCTGTGTCCTCCCAGCCCAGGCCACAGGGTAGCGGCCTATGGGCCCAAGAGGGTTATATGGTAGACCCTACCCCAGGGGACGGCATAGACCAGGGAGTCAGAGGAATGGACCTGCGTGGTGACCTGGGAAAAGCCCCCTGTCCCCTCTGGGCCTCAGCCTCCTGGACGGGGCAGTGCTCCGGCCCTCCAGGGCTGTTTCCTACACAGGGCAGGACCCTGTTGTGTTAGAACCCCCTCTGGGGGTCCCCACAGCAAGCCAATGCTGAAGCCCCGCCCCCAGCTGTGAGCCCACAGGACCCTGTTCATTGCATGGTAGGTAAACACACAAATGAATGAACCAGCCCCGGACTAGAGAACCCTCCCCTGCATGCTGGCTCAGGACATCTTGGAGCCCAGAAACAGGCTCCATGGCGAGAGCCTCTCAATCAATCAGGCTGAGGAAGGGCCCTTGCCAGGGCACACTGGGCACCAGGCATGGGGCTAAGCACTCAGGTACCACCATTTAGTCCTTATACCAACTGCCACCTTCAGATGCCAGACCTGAGGCTCAGAGAGGGGGCACAGAGCAAGTAAGCAAACCCAAGTGCGTCCAACTCTATAGATCCCACCCTCCACCACCATGCTGCCTGAGGGGTGTGGGGCTGAGGGCTGACTGTGCAGAGGGGTACGGGGGGACAGACAGGACGCACCTAGCACGTGGAGCTGCACCAGCTTCTGGTCTCGGCCGGCGGCATTGAGGGCCTCACATGTGTACATCCCGGAGTCTGACGGCTGTGCCCGGGCCAGCTGCAGCGTGTGGGAGCCTGCCATCGGGGTGGGGGGAAGTCGGCCCCTCGCACCTGCAAATGCACTGGTCCCCAGGCCCACACCCCCAATCCTAACTCCCTCCCAGACTCCCAGTGCCCCTCATCAGAGCTGGACCCCAAGCTTCAGTTTACCCACCAGGCAGTAGGAAGACATCTTCTCCCAGGGAGAGGGCCCGGCTGTCCTTGTACCAAGTGACCTCAGGGCTCGGGTGAGCGTGCACATCGCAGGGGAGGGAGACGCTGCTATTGAGGATGGCTGTGACCTGCTCTGAGCTCTGGCCTGCGATTCGTGGTGGGACTGTCCCCGTGGCCACCAGGGGAAAGAAAGACACTTGAGAAGGCACCTCAAGGGAGCAGCGAGCTGTCAAGGGAGATCCGGGGCCTGCACGGCTCCTGGCGCTTCGCCGGGGCATCCTCCGAGCAGCCCCCACCTGCCCTCGGCCTTGCAGACCAGCCAGGGAGAGGCGCCTTTCCGAGGCCACTCAGCCAGCTCGCCAGTGGCCTGGCCGAAGTGCCAGTTCAGGCCAGAGTCCTAGGCCTTTGGTGCTCAGTGCTGGCACCCCTCGGCTCCTGAGGCCACAGCTGCCCCAATCCTGGGGGCAGCATCCAGGGGACGCGTTCTCTGAGCGTCCCCATAGCTGTGAGATCGGGCTAACCTCCCAGCTCCTCCGCAAGGGGTCAGCCCCATGCCAGGTACACAGTAAGGGCTTAATAATGGTGCTGTAAGGCCTCAGAAGGGCCGTTCCCTGACCATCTCCAAAGTTGCTTAGAATCCTCAGGGGCTGGCCCTCAGTGCCTAGGCTCCCCAGTGTTCTCTGTACTGGGTGTGGGTGGTGCCAGGCCCAGATCCCTAATCTCTGGGTGCAGCCCCAGGGCCTAGGACCCAGGAAGCACCGAGGTGGGGACCCTTGGGGAGGGATGAGATGCTGTGTCTGCCTGCACGTTATAAGTCACAGAGCAAGGTTGGGGGTGGGGGTGGCAGGTGGGTTCAGAGCCCCAGCCCCTCCTCGGCTGGGGAAGGACAGGATGCCACTGGCTCAGCCCAGCTCACCTTGCACCCTGAGCGTGAAGAGCTTCTCCACAGAGCCCGCCGGGTTCTCGGCCACACACATGTAGCTGGCAGCATCGGCCGCCTCTGCCGTGGAAACCTGTGGACACAGGGACATGGTGCCAGACGATGCCATGGGCCTGACAGCTCTGATCCGCCCCCCAAATGAAGGACCAATGGGAGGAACACTTCCCACCATGCCAGGCATGGCGGCCACCCAGAAGAGCCCCTCAGAAGGCCACCTTTGTCTACACGGGGTGCCACTGATGGGCACGCACACCCCATGTCCAGCTAGAGCTTTCTGAGACACTCAGGAGGGGAGTGTGAGGCTGGGGTTGGTGATTCCCTACAGCAAATGACATGTGACAACAGTCTGCCCCAGCCCCGAGGAGGGCTGCTCTACGCTGTGTTGGGGTCCAGGGGTCCTGCACAGCAGTGTCTGGCTACTGGGTGGCCCAGGCTGCTGCCCAAGGTCCCAGGTGCTGGGTGTGGCTCTGTGTCAGGCGGTATTCCCCAGAAGGCGGCCCTGTGCCGCACCGAGCCCTAGGGGTAGCATTCGTGCATGCTCTTCTCAGACATCACCAGAACTTCCACGTGCCACGTGTGGCCCTGGGCCTGCCAGCGAGCCTCATCGTGGTGGCTGAATTCCATAATTTGGCAGGTAGAACGAGATCCCCAGTGCCCTGCATGCTCTCAGGCAAAGGGCACGAGAACGACAGCTCCTGGGCTCCCGAGCAAGCAGTGCTGAGTCACAGCAGCTGCTGCCTTTAGCCCGAGTCAGGGAACATGCTGACCTGCAAGATCTGCCCGTCGTCCAGGACCTGCCGCCGTGGGCTCGGCGAGAAAGGCAGCCCGTTCTGGAGCCACGAGATGGTGGGTGTGGGATTGCCCAGGGCTGGGCACTGTAGGCTGACAGTGCTGCTGGCATTGACAGTCACGTCCTCCACCAGCTCCTCTGTGTCACCCAGGATCACAGGTGGGGCTGGGGTGGGGGAGAGGAGGGTGAGGAGCAGGCAGCCCCAGGGACAGGTCCCGGGGGGTGAGGGGAAGGCGAGGAGGTGAGAGCAGCACTTGGTGCCAGGCGCTGGCTGGGGCTCCTTGTGCCCTGCTCAAGCCCTGATGCAGCTAAGGAATTCAGAGCACAGAGAGGGCTGTGAATTGCTCTGTTCACACAGCAAGGAAGCAGCTCACTCGGGGTTGGAACCCAGTTTGGTTTCAGAGTCCAAGCTTGTAAGTCCTACGGGTTAACCTCCAGATACTGCCAGACCGAACACACTCTCCACCATGACCCCCTTCAATGGGGGCCCGCATAGGGCCTGCAGACCTGAGACACCCCCACCCCCGACCCCAGGCTGGCCACTCACTCAGCACCGTCAGCTCGTAGTGCAGCCAATCCTCGCCCACCTCGTTGGAGGCCTTGCACGAGTACCTCCCAGCATCCTCTGCGCGTACCAGGGGGATCTGCAGGACCCGGCCGCCTGCAGGGACGGGGACAGGGGCTTGAGCAAATGTGAGGAAACCTGTTCTATCTTCTAGAAAGGACCTGGGACACATCACCAGCCCCCCTGCTGCCTTATCTATGAAGTGGAGAGAACCTGCCTGTCCTACCCAGCTCACGGGGCCTGGGGGTCAAATAAAGCCCAGGAAGGCTGCTGTGTGCCAGGCCCAGCTGAGCATTTTCCTGCTCTCAGACTCTGCGTCTGTACATACCCCCACCTTACAGATGGAAAAACTAAGGCTTCCCAAGGGTACCCAGCAGTGCGGCCTGAGCCCAGCTCCTTGCTGAGGACAGAGGGAAGGGCCAGTGAGCTGGGCAGAGGCCCTTAGGAGGCAAAGAGGCAGCAAGGTCTGTGCTGGTTGGGTGGGGGGTTGTCACCTGGGACCTCTGGGACCCGGAGCCAACTAGGACCAGCCAGACCCTGGCATTCCGGGGGCATGCAACTGGTCTCTGGCAGAGGCCAGGCTAGGGTCACTATATGCTCACATTCTGGCCCAGGCCGTGGGGGCCGGTGACCAGGATTGGAATCAGGGGCTCACGGTGTGCAGAGCCAGGGGACAGTGTCATAATTAGGGAGGCCGTGGCCACAGTCGGGGTCACTTCTGTGTTTAGGATTAGGAGTCAGCGGCCAGGGTCAGAGGTCAACGTTAGGGTTGGAGGTTTATAGCTAGGTCTGGGGGTCAGTGGCTGTGGCCGGATTTGGTTGGTGGCTGGAATTAATCTACAGTCAGAGTCGGAGCCAGGGACCATCATGGACTGAGCTCCTGTGTACCTAGGATTTGGGTCAGTGTCCAGGGCAGAGGGCAGGCTAAGGGTCAGTCCAGGGGTTTCTGACAGGAGCAGCTTTCGGTAACTGTTCTCTGCAGGATCTCCAAGAGGCCACCTTCCTTTGCAAAAGCCAAAGTACAAACTCCGGAACGACCCTGCCTGTCTGCCTGCCCCACTCACGTGGACCCACCTCATCTTTCCACCTCCCCACCCCCACCACGGGCTCAAGCCTGGCAGGACATGGGGTGAACCCTAAGCCGGAGACCACCGAATCCCCAGTCTGACACGGTACAGCGCATGCTGCCTGGAACTTCTGCCAGTTCCGGTCGGGCCTAGGGCAGCCGCCCGGGGAAGCCAGGAATTTCTGAGCCCTTCGCTAGAGCCTCTTCATTCAAAATCCTCTACACACACACACACACACAGGAAGTAAAAAACTAAAAGTGTTGTTTTAAAAAACAAAATCACCTTAGAGAAATATTTAAAGTTGTGAAAAAACAAGTCACGTGAACCATGACCTTGGACCCCAGGCTGCTCCTGAGGCCAGGGAGAGGCCCTTCCACTTTGGGGGTCACCAGATGCTAGCACGGCTCCCCCTCCCAGGAGGGCGACAGCTTTGGCCAACTGTTTCCAGACACCCCAGACCTTGATGCCCAGAGCACGTCTAGTCTGGGTTTACAAAGGGCAGTGAAGGTCCACAGAGGCCCCCGGCCCCACCCCAGGTCACACAGCAAGCAGCACCCAGGAGAGCCCTGAGGACCTGTGGGGAGGCCGCTGAGGGGACCCACCCCAATGCGGGTGGGGCCCGGGTCCCCACCTGCAAGCACCCCAACCTCTCCGTGCAGCCCCGGCCTACCCTGCAGCACTGACACCCCGTCTGCAGCTGAGAGGGGCTGGTCCTCCCGGTACCAGGTCAGCTCCGGGGGTGGCACCGCGCTGGTGTCGCAGTACAGGTACGCGGGGCTGCTCTCCACGGTCTCCCGGTATTCCGTCACCCCGCCCCGGGCCTCCGCTTCCCGGGAAGAGCTTTCGAAGGCTGCAGTGGCATCGCCCGCCTTCAGGAACATGGGGGGCACTGGGGGGGCAGGGATGACAAAGCCGTTATGAGCCGTTAGGACACAAAGCTGAGGGATGAGCCAATTCCGTAGGTTAAGACATTTTAAAAATTCATTCATTCCTTCAACTAGTGTTTTTGTTTGTTTGCTTTTTAAACAACTTTATTTATTTACTTTTAGACAGAGGGGAAGGAAGAAGGAAAGAGAGGGAGAGAAACCTCAATGTGTGGTTGCCTCTTGCATGTCCCCTACTAGGGGCCCGGCCCACAACCCAGGCATGTGCCCTGACTGGGAATCGAACCAGTGACCCTTTGGTTCACAGGCCAGTGCTTAAACCACTGAGACGCACCGGCCAGGGCCCTTCAACTAGGTTTATTGAGCAATTACTACGCTCGGCACCAGAATAAGGTTCCTGCCCTCTGACATGCATGTCTAATGGACACAAAAAGGCTTCTCTCGATGAGGCGATATTTTTCAGGGGAGGAAGCCGGGTACTGAGCTTTAACCAATGTGTTTATCGGAGCACATGGGCATAAAGTCACAGGCTCTCAGAACTGGGGGGGTCACATCGAGGCCACCTGATTCAATCACCCCATTGTACAAAGGACTAAGGCCTGGGGGCAGGGTGTTCCCTGGTCATAAAGTCAGTTCACGGAAGAGGCCAGGCCAGGGGTCTGGGGGTCGGACGTGCCAGGCAGTGGTGAGAAAGGGGGCGGGTAGCCCAGAGCACAGCCCTCCTGCCAGGCCACTCCCCACTCCCAGCCGTGCCGACCCCGCCCCCTGGCCCATGCCCCTGCCAGGCCCCGCTGGCCCCCACACACCCTGGATGAGCACGTTGAAGTCCTGGTCATCCTCGCCAGCCACATTGGTGGCCACACACAGATACCGCCCGGAATCGGAGACCTGCGTGGGCTGGATCTGAAGCAGCCGCCCATCACCCAGGACACGGAGCCGCTCACTGGGGGTCACGGGCTGGAGGAGGGCAAGAGGGGGGGCAGGATCACAGATGGAGGGGTACTCAGATGGGTGTTCTTAGATTTTAATAAAGTTTTAAAAATACAGCAAAATTACAGTTTCTAAACCAAATCCATGTAACTTAAAAACTGGAGGAGAACGGGTGAATGTACAGCTTCGAGACTCGTCCCCTGTGCAGAGCAGGGTCACTATCAGCACAAAGGGGGAGGCGGCCAGGCCAGCTCTGGGGCCAGGGGCTCCAACCGTGCGCACTGGGAGGCTCCCAGCAGAGCCAGGGGGCCCCGGGGAGGGCACCCGAGGCTGCTCGGGGTTCTCGAGCTCACCTGTCCATCCTTGTACCAGCTGATGGCAGGCGGGGGCGAGGCCCAGCACTCACACTCCAGGGTCAAGGTGCTGTTGACCTTGGTCTTCACTTCCTTCACAGAGACCTCCTCCATGGAGTCGTCTTTGGAGATGGAGGGGGGTACTGAAAATCACAGAGGGGTCTGAGCAACAGGCCTGCGGCAGGGCGCTGAGATGCTCACCCTGGTCCCAGGGCCAGCGGCGGGGGGGTCACATAGAGGAGAGTGTCTGTCAGTGACGGTTCCAGGGCAGGGCAGGCCTGAGGCAGGGGGATTCCTCGGGGACCTTGGGGGTCCCAGGCCTCAGGCCGCTGAGCCTCTGGCCACATCGGAGCAGAAAGAGGCCAGGACTGCAGAGGGTCTGGGCCTCCTCGTGGCCCAATCCTGACTCACTGTCCCCTCCTCTCAGTGTCCTTGACCCTAACGTGGAACGACATAGCCAGCCTGGCTGCCTGGTGAATGTCGGAAGGGACAAACCCCACGACAGTGCGGTCTGGGAGCCAGGGTCCCAGGGGTCCCAGGGGTCCCAGGGTTTCCGCATGGCTGCGGGCCCACCTGCCCAGAACCCCAGAGGCCCCGACTCACTGAGGACTTCTACATGGTAGTTCTTCACAGCTTCCCCAAGCTCATTGGTGACCACGCAGGTGTACTGGCCTGAGTCCTCCTTCTGGGCATTTAGGATCTGAAGCCCGTGGGTGCCTGCTCTCAGGGAGGGACTGGGGTCACCCTCGGGCATGACGCGTGACTCCGGTTCACCAGTCCCTTCCTCCGACCCTGCACTCCTCCCCGCAGCGGGCTTCACCTGGGAGAAGCTGGATGTTGTTTGAGGCCTCAAAGGGCGACCCGTCCTTCATCCAAGTGACGGTGGGGGAGGGGAAGGCCAGTGCCTCGCAGATCAGAGAAATAGGGTTGTTGATGGTCACGGTCACCTCCTCGTCCACACTGTCCTCACTCGCCCCCAGGATGGTGGGAACCACTGTGACAGGAAGCCGGGAGGGTGCTCATGAGCTGGCAGTCCTGACCCTGGGCCTGAACGCCCGGCCAAGTCCCACACCCTGGTGTTTAGCCACCATGCTGTTGCGGTCTGCACTACCCAGAGAGAAACTGAGGCTCAGAGGAGCCCAGGCAGAGGCAGCCAGACTTGAGTTCCAGCCTGGGTGGCCCAGAGCGCCAGCTCTCCGCCACTAAGCAAGACCACGGGGGAGCTGAGCAGCTTCTGCTTCACTTTCCCCAACAGCCTCTTCCCATCCAGAGAGCGTCTGTGAATTTAATCTAATCGGAGCCTTCTCAGTCCTGTTCATTTCCAAACCGTGCGACTCCCAGTGGATGGTCGGGTGGGGTGGGGAAGTGGAGTTTTGTTTCCCGCTGAGCAGAATAGCTCTGCTCTCATTGGTCCCAAACTTCTCTCTCAGCCACCGAGGGGCCCTCCCGGTTCCAGCAGCGGCACTTGGAGAAGCAGACTGCTCGAAACCTGTCTCTGTCCCTCTCGGTTTCTAACCCATTTCTCCAGCCTAACCAGACAGTCAGTCCTACATGGCCTGCGGGAAACAGACGCCCGGAAGGAGTCACATCATCTCTCTAAGCGACGCGGCTTCATCAGTGACCTGGGGACAAGCACAGCACCCACCTCCTAGGGTGGTTGTGAAGTTTCCACCAATAAGGCCTGTCCAAATGCCTGGCCTAAGATAAACCGTCAGCCAATAGACCCACTATCATTATAGTTGTTGAACTTGGAGAGGTGCAAGGAAAAATAGTAGGGCACTTTGTGGGAAGACGTCCAGGCACCCCGGGCCAGGAGGAGTCCAGCACTCACCCAGGACGCTCAGCTGGAAATGTTTGGTCTTCTCCCCCACGGCACTGGCCGCGATGCAGGTGTAGTGGCCGGCACTGGACAGGTTGGCCTGGACCACCTGCAGAAGGGCGCCATCTGGAGAAATGTAGTGGGTGTCTCCGCCAGCCAGGGGTCGGCCGTCTTTGAACCACGTGACCTTGGGCTGGGGGTGGCCTGCAGGCAGAGGGGAGAGGCAGGTAAGACATTTCAGCAGTATCTGACCAGGCTGGGGTAGAGGTCGGATCGTGGGGTTTCCATCTCAGTCCAGAGGCCCCGTGCGGTAGAGCAAGGCACAGAAGCAGCCACCAGGGGTGGCCTGGGCCTTTTCCCAAGTGGTTTGACTGCCTTTTCCTTTCCTAGGAGTGGGCAGAGGTGGCTTAGTACAGACAGAAGAAAGACGAATTATTCCACCCATCCACCTACCCACCCATCCACCCAAGCGTCCATGCATCAACCCACCCATCCATCTTCCTCCATCCATCTTCATCCACCCATCTATCCATCCATTCATCCAAACATAAGTACATACATGCACCTATCTATCCAGCCACCACCCATCCATCTATCCCAAACCACAAGCACTAACTGGAGCCTCCTACACCAGGCACTGGGGCAACCAGGGTGACAAGGTAGATCGTGGGTCCTCAGGGAGCCCAGAGCCCAGCTGAGGTACATAGATATCATAAGGCCTCTGTGGACCAGTGCGGTCAGTGCTGGGATGGAGAGCAGAGGGGCTGGGGACAGGCAGGCCAGGTCCCCAGCTCCCCTTTTCTGAAGCTGCCTTTTCTCCCTTAGCTCAGCCACCAGGCGTGGCCCTACCTGTGGCGTTGCACATCAGGTGGGCTGTGTGTCCCTCAGGGACCTTGATCGCCTCCTCCAGGTCCTCGTTCTCAATACTGGGAGGAACTGGGAGAGCAGGGAGACAGCTGGTTACTAACCAGGTTGGCTCACTCGGCTGGACCACCACCGAGCAGGACACGGAGCAGGACACCGAGTGCCCATGGCATCTCTCCTCAGGTTGCTGTGCCTTGGTTTCCCCTCCCCTCATACCGCTTCTACAGGGCCATGCGCTTAACGCAGCTTCGCTGCTGGCCGAGGGGAGTACCAGGGCTTCTGGGAGAAGGCCCTGACCGAGGCGGGCAGTATGGGAGGCGTCAAAAATATTTTCTCCCTGCCACATGGGATTAGTTCCTGCTGTTTCAGAAGTTCCACGGCAGCCTCAGAGCAAAGGTTGCTGATGAGGCAAACAAAACAAAACAAAACAAAACAAAAAGCCTGGGTCTGTTCCTCCTTCCTGGGCCATGCCCCCGGCTACAGCAAGAGCCCTTCACCCTGCCCCCACCCCCTGCCCCATGAGCCCCAGGAAGAAGGGAAAGGACCCGTGGGCTGGGGACGCGGGGCTGGACGCACCCAGGACCTCCACGGTGAAGTTCCTCCACACCTCCCCAGCCGTGTTGCTTGCCAGGCATGAGTAGAGGCCTCTGTCCCGCTCCTGTATCCGGGTCATCTTCAGCATCGAGCCACCTGGGAAGTGGGAGAGTGGGCTCCAGGCACAGCCTGAGCAGCCTCTGTCTGAAGCTGAGCCCGGGCCGGCCCCCAGGAGTGGAATCGTGCCAGGCATCATAATGAGATGTCTATGCGTCTACTTCCCCCAGGGCTCCATTCCTCAGATGGGGAAACTGAGACCTGGGAGGGCGAACAGGTGGGTGGAGCCCCTTAGACATTAAGACACCCACCCAGGTAAGCCTGAGACACTGTGCGAAGAAGGACCTGTCACCTGGCGGGCCCCACTTCTGAGGACTGGCTGGGGCTAGAGGGAGAGTCCTGGCCCGGCCCCGGTCAGACAGCCCTGCCGCTCTGACGGAGCCTGCAAGGAGGCACCTTCCTCCAAAGACCCGTCGGAGGTGAGCCAGCTCCTCCCGGAGGGGACCAGGGATCTTCTAAGACAGACCCAGGGAAGGCACAGACGCAGCGACATGCGATCGCTGCTGCTCCTGGACCCGGGGCAGACATCACTAGTCGATCACCACTCTCTCGTATCACCCATGTCATCACAACACATCAGGCCACCCCTGCCACGTGCTTGGAAGTGGCACACTGGGGGACGCTTATTTGCCACCCTAGCTTTACAATAATGGGAACATCCCTGTGGGGAGGAATTGATGGGTCACTGAGGGTGAACCTCAGGGGGCCTTGAAGTCCTTACGAGATTTGGATGGGACACTGCCTCTTGGGCCTCAGTTTCCCCACTCGTGTGCCAGTGAGAACCGTCACAAATGAACTTTGTGAGGAGGAGGAATGCTCAGAGGGAAGGTGCTCGGACCACGGTTCCCGGAAGTTTGTCACCGCTCTGTGGGGGGGACTACGTGAGTGCCGTGAGAACCATCACTGAAGGGAACCCTGACTCTATCACAGGTCGCTGTGTGTGCCCAGGAGCGGAGCGGAGCAGGCGGCCTGTTCCCAAACTTGTTCAAATCTAATGTTTTTCCTGGAGCCGCCACCCGGCTGGTGTTTGGGGACTGATAGCTACAATATTTGGGCCTACCCGGCAGGTCAGAGTCAGGGTCATGGGCGTGTGACGAACAGGGACAGAAGCAGAGGGCCAGACCTCATCACCAGATACCCCCCTGGCTGGCTCCTCACCTGCCAGCAGGAAGGTGTCCTCCCCAGGGCTGACGGGCTCCTCCCCTCGGAACCAGCGGACCCCCGGGGGTGGCACGCCTGTGGCTTCACAGAGCAGCGTCAGGGGACTGTGCAAGGCAGCGGTGACGTTGGTCAGCGGGCCCGAGTCTCCGACAAACTCTGGGGGCACTAGACACGGAGAAGCCGCTTCGCTCAGGGTGCAGGCAGGACTGTGTGCCCCTTCCCCGACCCCCGACTGCCTCCCCGGGGTCCCCGCCCCCTGCCATCGGGAGAGGCCAAGGAGCAGAAGGGACAGGGTCAGCGCTGCTCCCACCGAGAGGCCTGAGCAGCAGCCACGGGCCGGACTCTGGCGGCCGGCAGGCGCCGTGGGCCTGTTTCCCCAGCCCCTCCGAGGGAGGCCAGGAGGACGGACGTGGGTAAAGCGCTCGGCACAGTGTGTGGGTAGAGCCAGGGCTGAGCAGGGAGACTGGGACGAGAGAGACGAAGGCGACACAGACACGTCCCCAGATGGCAAGTCAGAGTCCCGTGGTCCTCTGCAGGTCTGACGTGTTCATTCCCAGGGCTGACGGGAATGAACAGAAGAGCAGAAGGAGGCCACTGCTCTCAGGCTGGGAAGAGTGGGCGGGTGGCAGGGGGTCCCGGCCACACTGGGGCAGGACGAGGGGGCCCTTCCTAAGTGGACCCCTGCCCATCTCTTATCTCTTCCCTTGCCACTCCCCGCTTGTGCCCTGAGGTATACAGTAGGAGCTCAGTGAAAGACTGACATCTTGAGGCTGCTGCAGCTGCCCAGAACGTGTCACCCCTCCGGGCCTCTGCTTGGCACTTTTGCCCTCACACGGGCACCTGATTAACTCCCACTCTGCTCTTATGCTGCAGCTGGCAGGCCACCTCCTCCAGGAGGCCGCCCCAGCTTCCCGTGCGTGACAGGGCCCGGGCCCCTGAACTCCCCCATCGCATATAAGCCACACAGGAGGGAGACTGCTTATTTAACCAGTGCCCGGAACAGACCAGGGGAACAGTAAGTAAGGGAGAGAGGGGGAAAGAAGGCGGAGCAAGCAGGGCTGTGTGAGGCCAGACCTCATCTGGGAGCAGTATGACTGCTTCTGCCAACAACAGCCCGCCCTCCCTGGGGGCTGCCTCCTGGGAGAACAGGGCGTGAGATTGAACTGGCCTTGCCTTCTCCAGTCCATGCCCCCTGCCCCTCCCCTCCACACTCCCACCCCACCTCACCCTGGCCTGCCCACCTCTGGCAGGCAGGCTGCCGGTCCTCACCCAGCACAGACAGCACAAACCGCCTCTCGGCCCTCCCAGCCATGTTCTCAGCCACGCAGCTGTAGTGTCCGGCCTGGGCAGTCTGTGCCCGCTCCACGTGCAGGCTCTGACCCTGGTTCTGCAGCCGCAGGCCCAGCTCCGCCCCCACCGACTGGTCGTCCCTCTCCCAGGTCACCCTGGGCGGGGGTTTCCCCGTGACGTTGCATTCCAGGGTGGCCTCCCCATCCTGGACCACGGAGACCTGTGTGAGGGGCCCCCGGGGGCCAGCGATCTGAGGGGGAGCTGGGGTGGAGAGAAAGCTGCTGTAGGCCACCCAGCCCCGGGCGGGCCCGTGTCCCCACTGCCACTTACTGGCCATATAACCTTGGCTGGGTGGCCTCACCTCTCCGGGCCTCCACTTTCCATCCTTATAATGGGGTCCCAACAGTACCTCCCCCAGCCCTGGAACCCCGGGGAGAGGCCTGCGGTGCGGAAAGCAAGCTGCCGACACAGCCACTAAGATCTGTGGGGGTTTCCTCGCCCAGAAGCAGGGGCTTCCTGGGACTCCTACGGTCGTCAGGGCCGGTGTTCTCTACGAAATGCTGCTCTCAGTTTTGTCTCCCAGAACGGTTTCTGAGACTGAGCTGTTGCGTCACTCAGGACCAGCAGCTGGAGACAGGTCTCCACTATGGGTCTCGGCTCCAGAGACGCTCTGCCCTTCTCTGTTTCCAACCGTTTCCTGCTGTGTCTCTCTCTCTGGGCTGTGGGGCCGCGTGGGGCCGCGTGGGGCCGCGTGGGGCCGTGCTGCCCCTCAAGGGCCCAGGTCAGGAGCTGCAGGAAGCTTCCCAGGAAGGGCAGTTAATAAAATGCAGCTGGTCTAACAGAGGCCACTGACAGTATTCTCGTCCTCACCATTCCTGTCCTGGTGTGGATTCTGGGGGTGGGGTCCCCCCGCCCAGCTTCTCCTGCCTGGTTCAGGTCCCACCCCCGCTCACCGTGCACCTCCAGCTGCAGAGTCTGGCTGCTGTTTCCTGCCACGTTGCTGCACTCACAGGTGTACGCACCCTCGTGGGCCGGCTGGGCCGGGCCCAGGTACAGCAGCCGTCCCACCGCCGACACCTGCTCGAGGCCTGACCCCTCCCCAGGGACTGGCTGGCCTGGATGCAGCAAGAAAAAGTTGTTGGTTCCCGGTCCTTTCACCTGGAACATCTGTCCTCCCACCACTCTGGCTGACTCCTGCCCACCCTTCAGGTGTCCACCTAGATGTCACCTCTGCCAGGAAGCCCTCCCTGAGCACCAGACCTGATCCTGGCACCCTGCTGAACTCTCCCAACCCCTGAGCTTCTCCCCATCACAGACTAATCTGCAGGCCTCTGTCTGAATCCAGCCCAGCCCAGGCCACCTGAGACACCCCGCCTCACTCTGCAGGGATCCTTAGAGGCTCAGGGCCCAGTACACAGCAGGCCTCAATGAAGGCTACTGAATGAATGACACTTCCACGGCCTGGGGGTGGAGGCCAAGCAGTGAGTACACCCGGCAGCAAGAAGGACTTTATGAGTCTCCGGCGCTGAGTTACACACCAACCCCCCGGCCCCAAACCTGTTTGTACAGGAGCAGCCTCCCAGGCTGGGGCGGGGCTCCAGTGACCACATGGCCAAGCTCCTCCTTCTGACACCCTCTTCTCTGCCCTGGGGACCTACCTCCACCTGACCTCTCCTCTGAGCCACACCACCTACCTGTGACCGCCCACTAGACATCTCACTGGGTGTCTAAGTCATCTCGAAATTAACATGCCCCACATTCGGGGTCTGCCCACAGACCTGCCCCACGGCCTCGACTCGGTGATGGCAGCACCATGCCCCTCACCGCAGGCCAAATCCCCACCCGCTGAGCTCCCCGCCTTTCCGGTGCCCTCTCTGCCGGGTCAGGAACTCGCCCAGTCCCACCCTCACTGCCCCTCCCTGCCCTCGCCGGGTGCCCCCACGCCAGAGCCCAGCTGAGATGAAATGAGTGAGGGTGCTGGGTGCAGAGGTGACACTTCCCTCAGCCCTTTCTCTGCTTGGTCCCCAAGTCTGCTAGGAGCCCCGGCCCCTTCCCAGGCAGCAACCCTACCATCCTTTCTCCAGCTGATCTTGGGGAAAGGGACACCCCGGCATTCACAGGACAGCCTGGTGGAGTGCCCTTCAGCCACAGTCAGGGTGCGGGGCTCCGTGGAGGGGAACAGCGGAGGAACTAAGAGAAGAAGGGGTATGAGGCGGGCAGCAGGCTGGGCAGGGGGTGGTTGGATGGAGGGACAGGAGTGGAGAGGGCTGTGCCCTGGGACCCAGTCGGGGCCGCACATCCCCTGGGCATGTGGGGGCGGGGCCAGCATGCGGGGGGGNGGCAGCACCATGCCCCTCACCGCAGGCCAAATCCCCACCCGCTGAGCTCCCCGCCTTTCCGGTGCCCTCTCTGCCGGGTCAGGAACTCGCCCAGTCCCACCCTCACTGCCCCTCCCTGCCCTCGCCGGGTGCCCCCACGCCAGAGCCCAGCTGAGATGAAATGAGTGAGGGTGCTGGGTGCAGAGGTGACACTTCCCTCAGCCCTTTCTCTGCTTGGTCCCCAAGTCTGCTAGGAGCCCCGGCCCCTTCCCAGGCAGCAACCCTACCATCCTTTCTCCAGCTGATCTTGGGGAAAGGGACACCCCGGCATTCGCAGGACAGCCTGGTGGAGTGCCCTTCAGCCACAGTCAGGGTGCGGGGCTCCGTGGAGGGGAACACCGGAGGAACTAAGAGAAGAAGGGGTATGAGGCGGGCAGCAGGCTGGGCAGGGGGTGGTTGGATGGAGGGACAGGAGCGGAGAGGGCTGTGCCCTGGGACCCAGTCGGGGCCGCACATCCCCTGGGCATGTGGGGGCGGGGCCAGCATGCCGGGGGCGGAGGGGGGGCAGCGCAGGCAGAGCCCCAGCCCAGCCCAGCCCAGGAGACCCTCACCCCAGACGTTGAGGTTGTAGTGTTTCTCCGAGCGGCCGGCCTGGTTCAGCGCCTCACAGGTGTAGCGGCCTGCGTCCCACACCTCTGCTCTGTCCACCTGGCCGAGAGCCACATGCCCCATCGTCAGTGGGGGCAGCACAGAGATGGGGTCACCCTGGACGGACCCCGTGACTGTGGGCATGTCACTTCACCCCACTGTGTCTCAACCTCCCCATCTGGAACCTGAGGGTGCCGATAGCACCTTGGGCTCCTCCCGGACATGAAGTCTCCAGAAGCTGGTGGCAGCCCTACCGGCCTCACCCTGCTTCACAGCCTCAGCCCAGAGGGAAGGCAGAGAACAAAGAGGGTGGGGAGAGGGGACCCTGTCCGTGGGCGTCAGATCCTGATGAGGTGGGTGACGGCCACAGCTCTGAAGGGGGTAGGGAAGGAGAGGCAGGCATTCGGGCAGAGGGACCACACAGGTGCAAGGAGTCAGAACAATCACTGCAGAAGGTGCAGAGTAGGTGGGGGAAGGAGCAGGCTGGAGCAGTGGGAGGGTCTCCCAACAGCAGGCTCGGTGCCGGACCCCCAGGGGACTGGATGCAGACACACTGTTCTCCAGGGCAGGCTGGGGCCTCACAGGCCTCCTCACCCCCTGAGAATTCTCCCAGCCACCCCAGAAAAAAGGTACCAGCGTGCCTGCAGGAGAGAAACCTGAGGGCCTGTGCCGCCTGGGCATTTCCTTAGGCGGCCTTGTGGAGGGGCGGGGGGCTAGGCAGAGCTAAAATTTAAATCTGGGCTGACTCCTGAGTCCCCAACCCCAGCTACCTGCTGTCTTGCTGGGCCAGAGGCCTGATCTAGGGACTTAAATGGCTAGAGGCGAGGAGGATTTGGAACAAGGAGTGACAAACAGAGGGAGAACTGGGGGCTTACTCCTGGGGCTTCACCCTCGGTCCCCATTTGGCCAGAAGCTGCTCTGACAGGTTGGCAGAATACGCCCCGGCGTCAGGTCTGGAGGGGCCCGTGGGGCGCACGCAGCTGAGCAGCACCTGGTGGGGGGCCGGGGCGCCCACAGCCCCTGCCCTGCCCGGGGCCCAGGCCCACTCTCGACCGAGGCCCCTGCCATCGGCCTTTGTGGCCATGTACCTCCAGTAAGGCCTTGTCTGCCGAGAGGCGGACTCCGGGTCGTGGCTCCAGGGGGCGTCCGTCCTTCTGCCAGCTCAGCACGGGAGGGGGCACGGCGCGGCTCTGGCACTCCAGGACCACTGACTCGTTGACCACGATGGACACATTCAGCTCTTCTCCAAGGATGTGGGGGGGCGCTTTGGTGGGGGCAAAGGTTGGGGCAGGAGAGGGGCTGTCTCAGCTGGTGGGTGGGGCCAGCAGCAGGGAGCACCCGTGGTTAGGATGAGGCTGTGGCCCCTTATGCCCCCTTGAGGTCCCCCAGAGCCTAGGAGGGTGGGGGGCGGTGACAGCGGCACTGTCCTGGGTTGAATGCACCTTAGTTGTACCTAATCCAGGATGCCACCACCAAGGGACAGCCGGTGAAGCGGACACAGGATTTCTCCGTGTTATTTCTTATAACTGCATGTGAACCTACACTTATCTCAGAATCATTTTTAAATTAGTAAGATTTTAATTTTTAAAAACGTTTTTAAAACCAGGTCCCCTTGCCACCTTTTGTCTGAGACGTAAGCAGAGTGTGTGGCATAGGGGTCAGGAAGGCAGGGTCAGAGGTCCTGGCCAAAGTCCCGAGTCCTAGCACTGGGCCACCGCGTGAGGCCTGGGAGACCATACTCGGTCTCTCTGAGCATGGTGAAGGCAGTCGCCTGGGGTCACCAGGTGGGTCAGTGCTGGAACACGGGTGGCTGGGCCCTGGGACACACGGTGACTGTTAATTATAACCTTGACCTCAGCAACAGGAAAGAGCTGGAACAGAATGCTGCCTCCACCCTCCTGCAGGGCTCCCCATTTCCCAGAGTTCCCTCGTGCACCCCCAGAGAGGCCCACAAAATCCTGTACCAGAGAATTTTAAAACAAGAGCAATGGTGGCTGAGTTCTCCATGACTGTGGTGAACCCTGTGACACCCTATGGGGTGGGTGCCACCTTCGCCCATTTCACAGATGAAGAAGTGGAGGCCCAGAGAAGTGAAGGGCCCAGCCCGAGGTCACGGAGCTAGGAGGTGGAAGAGGCAGAGTTTGAACCGCAGGTCCATACCCTGCCGACCACCCCACACTCCCTTTCCCAAACGGGCTGCCCCCCCTCTTGACCCAGGGCAGTGGCCACGTCCCGTTCCCGACTCTTGACCATGGGCCCCTCCTGCTCCATTGTGCTCCTACCTGTTCCCTGAACTTCGATCTGCCCAGCTCCCCCCTGTCCACACTGCGGGAGCTCTCACTCCATCAGACCCCGCACAGGGGCAGCTGCAGTGTCAGGCCGGCACGTCTCACGCCCAGTCGCCCCTCCGCCCCTGGAAGGTTCCTGGACACACCCCCGCTGGCCTGGACCCAGTGGCCTCCGGGGCCTGACACTCACTGTAGACATGCAGGATGATGTCCCGGCGGTCCTCGCCCACCGCACTCACGGCCACACAGGAATAGCTGCCCGAGTCGGAGGCCCGGGCGCTGGCCAGAGTGAGGACGTGGCCGCCAGGGAAGACCTATGTCCCCAGGAGGAAGCACACGTGAGGTGAGGCCATGCATCCTGGGGGCCAACGCCCGCACCCTCCTAAGCTGGTCCTGCTGCTTGGCACGCCTGGCAGCCTGCTCCAGCCCCCAGAAGCCCCAGTGCAGGGCAACCAGGAGCTACACCGGATCTCGGGACTTCTGCTGGCTGGAGGGCAATTACATCGGCCCTCGGAAGGGTCGTCGAGAGCTTTGCTGTGGCCACTGGGCCCTTTACTCAGGGCCAGTCAGTCTCAGGTGTCCCACACACACACAGATGTCAGAGTTAGTACAGAAGAAGACTGTATCGGAAAATGTTAGCAATTTTCTATGTTGATCATGTGATGAAATGGTACTTTCGGGATGCACTGGGTCAACTACCATGTATTAGCCAAGTTGGTTTCACCTGTTTCGTACTCATTTTTTAATGCAGCTACTAGGAGAACTTTCTTTCTTTATCCTCACTTGAGGACATTTTTCATTATTCTCAGAGAGAGAGAGAGGGAGGAAGGGAGAAAAGGAAACACTGGTTGGCTGCCTTCCATATGTGTCCGGATCCGCCACCTTTCGGGCACAGGACAGCGCGACACCGACGGAGCCGCACCAGCCAGGGCTCAGCAGCTGGAAGATTTAAACCCCATGTGTGGCCGGCTCCAGTGCAGGGCATTGTGTGTCTGGGTCCATGCTCAAGACTCTCCACTTAGCAGTCGCCTTCCTCCCTCCCACCACTGTCCTGGGTGATCACTGCCGCCCCCTCCCCTCGCAGCTCCCAGGGCTCGGCCTCTGCTCCTGGAACCTCCTGAGGCAGCAGGGAGGCGAGCTAGGGCCACCCAGCCCCACTGACCTGGAGGCCGAAGGTCCCCGCGGTGGACACGGGGTTTCCATCCTTCAGCCACATCAGAGTGGGGCTGGGTCTCCCGGTGGCGTTACAGGTGAGCCGCACGGGGGCGCCGAGCAGCACGGGGCCTGGCAGGTGGGGTGGCAGTGTGATGCGAGGAGGCACTGCAGGGCAGGTGACACAGAGCACAGGCTGAGCCTCATGGGGGGGCACGAGAGGAGGGCCCCCGGAGGGGTGCCCCCCACAGGCCACACAAGAAAGCATGGGGGCAGCCTCTCCCCGTGTGGGCACACACTGCATGGTTTCCAAGGCTGCTCCTCTCATCCTTCGGAACCAGCAGAAGGCCCCCACAGATGGCCCCCACAGATGGCCCCCACAGATGGGACCCAGATGCTCAGGGAGGGCAAGGCACCTGCCCAGGGCTGACCAGAGAGGCAGTGGCAGACGCGGCCCCTGAACTGGGGCCCCTGGTTGGCGGCCATGGGGATGGTATAGGCAGGTTTTGTTTTCCAACTCGGAGGTGCTGATCAAACACTGTCCTACACTGCCCCTCGTGGACAGAAGACGACTCAGGTGTATCTGAGAGACATAAGCCAGGCTGCCTAGGGCTCCCGCCAGCTGCTCACTGGTCTTAGGATAAAGGCCTGGCCCCTCCAGCTCCCATCTGGCCACTGGCACTGCCTGGCCCCTCTCCCCCTTGCTCTGCGAGCTCCAGGCCCCCAGGCTCCTCCTTTCAGTTCCTCGAACTCCCCGGGTCTCTGCAGCCTCTGGCCTGAGCAGGAGGGCTCTACCCAGGCACCCAGCTCCCTGACGGGCCTCCCGGCCTCCCCAGGCACAGCTGCACCTTACCTTTGCTAGCCCCTGTCCCAACGGCCAGGAAACAGCATTTTAGGTAACTATCTAATTACTGTCTGCTCCACTAGCAGAAGGCTCCTGGGTCTGTCTTTTTGGGGGCTGTAGCACCAGCATTTGTCCCAGAGCGTGTCCTTAATAAATGTAGTTGGACAGAAGATGGAGAGATGGGGGAATGAGGGTGGGTGGGTGGGTGGATGGATGGAGGGTTAGCTGGGTGGATGAACGGGCAGACAACCAGATGGATGGCTGGATCCATGGGTAGACAGTTGGGTATTTCCATGCATGGACAGAAGGATGGATGGGTGGATGGATAAATATTGAATGGATGGGAGGAGAGATGAATGAATGATGGGCAAAGGAAGGAAGGGGAAAAGGGTGGATGAATAGATGGATAGACGATGGGTGGATGGATGGTGGGTGGAAGGAAGGAAGAGTAATGAATAGATAAATGGGCAGATGGATGGATGGATGATGGATGGATGGATGGATGGATAGATGAGTGGACTGAAGACAAATGGATGGAAGATAACTTTTTGGTCAAGGACCCCTTTCGCCCCAGGGTGGCTCACCGTTGACCCGCAGGCCATACTGCAGCTCTGTGTGACCTGCCACGTTGGATGCCACGCAGCGGTAGCTCCCAGCATCAGACAACTGGGCTCTCTCAATGAGGAGAACTCTGCCGTCGGCTGACACTGTGACTCCCTTCCGGGCTGAGACAGGCTGGCGGCCCTTGAACCAGGAGATGTCTGGGGAGAGAAGAGAGATGCAGGGGGTCCTGCCAGCCCTTCAGGGCCTGTGCACTGGGCAGTGTTGCCTGAGTCAGTGCCAAGGGCAGAGAGGAAGCACCATGGGGTGGAGGCTGGGGCAGCCGGAAGCAAGGAGAGTCAAAGCCAGCCTGGCGCCCTCCCGTTCTGCTTTANCCACGCAGCGGTAGCTCCCAGCATCAGACAACTGGGCTCTCTCAATGAGGAGAACTCTGCCGTCGGCTGACACTGTGACTCCCTTCTGGGCTGAGACAGGCTGGCGGCCCTTGAACCAGGAGATGTCTGGGGAGAGAAGAGAGATGCAGGGGGTCCTGCCAGCCCTTCAGGGTCTGTGCACTGGGCAGTGTTGCCTGAGTCAGTGCCAAGGGCAGAGACGAAGCACCATAGGGTGGAGGCTGGGGCAGCCGGAAGCAAGGAGAGTCAAAGCCAGCCTGGCGCCCTCCCGTTCTGCTTTAGAAGGGAACCTGGTGCACCCCAAAACAGCAGGCTCATAACTATGGACCGGTTGTGTCTCCAGCTTCCTGACATCTTCCCAGAACCCATCCCAGGACTTAGCAGGGCATTTGCCCCCATGGGACGGGGCAGTGACCCCAGGGCTCACTACACCAAGCAAACCTGGGTGGGCCCTCCTCCTGGGCCCAGCCTGTCTGCCAAACACTCACACCCAGCCCTAACCTCACTCTGGTCTGGAGAAGAGACCCAGACAGGCAGCGACTTGGAGGCCCCGTCCTCGCCCCCCGCCCTAGGGCAGCCCCGGGAAGTTACACCTCCAAACAGAAGCCCTGCAGGTTTGCTCCAGGCACCAACCCAAAGGCCCTGGGCCCTGGTGGTGCCTGGCACGGACTGGGCCCTGGGTGAACCACTGCTGAGAAGAGAAGGAAATGCAAGAAATAGGGACAAGAGCCTGCTGACTCCCTCCTGTTCTGTCTACAGCCGGAGTGGGCCCTGGAGCACTGGCCAGCCTCGTTAGATGGGGACCTGGGGCCGGCTGCAGCCGGGGCTTACCTGGAGGGGGCACGCCCGAAGCCAGACACTCCAAGGTCACTGAAGCATTTTCCAGCACTGCCTTGTTGGCCGGGCCGGGCTCAATGTTGGGGGGCACTAGGGGAGACAAGGAGTGCCCTCGGTGGGTGCAGGCTCCGGTAGGCCAGATCTCAGCCATCCCCGACCCTCCCAGGCTTCCTAAAGGGTCCTGGGCAATAAGAGCCCCCAGATGGCTCATGCCGTCTGACCAAGGAAGCCCACCCCTGGCCCCCTGCACAAGAAGAAAGGTGCTGGGCTGTGACCCTCCCTGCAATTGTACAAGGACCACCCCGGGGCCCACCTGGGAACAGCTGGGCCCCAGCCAGCAGCGGGGAGGTGGAACCCCAGACAGCCATGAAAAGGGTCTGCCCTCATGTGCAAGGGCATGAAGGAGACACAGAAACAAGTAAGATGAACCAAGGTGAACGGGGTTGCGGCCAAGGGTGTCCCTTAAAAACCCCACAGAAAACAGCCCAAAGGGGCTGAAGAGCACAAGGCTTTCCACTTCCAAAGTCAAGTGCACGCCTGTGATGTTAAAGCCCATGCCCCTCCGGACCCCCACAGTGACCCCAAGGGTCCTCAGGTGATCCGCCACCACCCGGCGCCCATGAACTCACCCAAGACCTTGAGCACCACGTCCCTCCTGCTCTCCCCAGCTGGGTTTGTGGCGGCACAGGTGTAGACGCCATCGTCCCTCAGGTCCGCCTTCTCAATCTGGGGTGGGGGCAGGGCAGCAGTGTGTCATGGGGGTGGGGGGTGCCCCGGGGCCCAGAACCGGAAGTCAGTCACGAGGAAGCTGGGACATGGCAAGTGGCCAGGCTGCTGCTGACCCCAGGAGCAAAAGTGAGGCTCACGTTTGGCTCTGGGGGCAGAGTGCTAAGCCACACACTTAGGTTCTAGGGAACCCCTCTGATCTTGGGGGCACTCTCCTTCCCCGACATTCTCCTTCTGGAGGTTGAAGTGCCTAGGACGTGGACTAGGCTAAAGGTGCCCTCCCCTCTTCAGGCCCAGCACCCAGGTCTGCTGAGCATTCCCCGGGCTGGGTAGGCTCTGGGCTCCTCCTTTCCCCGGGCTGCAGGGCCCTTCTGGGGTCTGTGGAGGGGCCACTCATTAATGAGTGGCCCCACTTATGCAAGACTGCCCCGCCAGGCCTAGGGCCCCTGCACATACCTGCAGGGTCCCCCCCAAGGCTGCCAGGGCCACCCCATCCTTCCACCAGCGGAGGCTTGGGGTAGGCACCCCAGTCCCTGTACACCGGAGGGTCACAGGCTGCAGGAAAGGGACTGTGACGTTGTCATCCCCGATGATGACCACCGATGGGAGCTCTGGGCGGGGGGAGAGGCAGGGAGGACAGGGTCAGGTTCAGGTCGGGTACAGTGGGCACCCAGCGGCCCTCTCAGTGCCTGGGAAGTAAGAAGTGATCTTGCAGGGCTGCCCTCCAGCCCCCCACTCAAGCTCCGCAGCTGGAGGGAAGAGTGCCAGCCTGGGAGCCGGTAGGTCAGGTCTCTCCTTTCTTTAAAAATTCTCCCATCCATCCACCACCCATTAATTGAGCATTTACTCTGTGCCCCAAATGGTACTAGGCACAGGGACAGCAAAGAATGTCCACTGTGTTGTCCCCTCAGAGCTCCCAGAGCTGGGCTGCAGTGATGGACAACCAAACAGGTACTCTCAACACAGCAGGTGGTGAGCAGAGCCAAGAGAGGGTGGGCAGTGTGGATCAGCACCACGGTGGAATCAAGGTGGGCTTCCTAGAGGAAGGGTTTTTTTTTTTTTGACAGACCTGAAAGATAGGGAGGAGCTAACAGGCGAAGAAGGAAAATGTTCCAGGCACAGAATCAGCATTTGCAAGCACGAAGGTGAGAGATCCGATGCATTTAAAGAGTTGAAAGAAGTTCGTGGTCTGCAGAGAGTGAGAGAAGGCTGGGGAGGAAAGTGAGGGCCTGTGGACCAGACTGATAACAAGCGTGATGAACAGCTAAGATCAGCCACCCATGCCACGTCCAGCCCAGAAGCACTGTCTAGAGAAGACCGGCCCCATGTCCCTCCCAGGCCCCTGGGCCTGCTGCAGGCACAGACGGCCTTGGGCCTTGGGCCCCACCTACCCTGGCCTCCTGGCCCCCCACCCGCATCACCCTCTTACCATGTACAGACAGCTCCACCTCGGCCCCTGCAGTGCCTGCTTCATTGGTGGCCTGGCAGGAGAAGAGGCCCGCGTGGCCCGGCTCCACGCGGTCGATGTGTAGCGTGGTCCCCTGGGACGCCACCTGCACTCCCATCAGCTCCTCAGCTGGGCGGCCGTTCTGCAGCCACCTGAGGTGGGTGGGAAGGGGGACAGGTCAGCCTGAGGCTGGAGAAGGCAGGGCCAGCAAGACAAGCCAGGAGGCCAGGCAGCATCTCTGCTCACACATCTCTGGCTCGGTGGCCTTTTGCCTACACCTGGAAAGAGGGGGCGTCTCCTGTCCCCACCTATCCCCAAAGCATGAGCTCTCTGCCCACAGCCCCTAGCCCCGGCCGGGCTTCCACCACCCCATACGCACTGGATGGTGGGCGCTGGGGAGCCGGAGGCCTGGCAGGGAAGTTCCAGGGGCTGTCCAACGAGGGTGGTCACCTGGCCCGAGCCTTCAGCCACCAGGAGCTGTGGGGGCACTGCAGACAGGGTCCCCCACCAGGTATTTAGAGCTGAGCAAACCTGGCCTAAGGCACCTCCCTCCAAGTCCCCAGGGTCCCCAGAGCAAGGCTTAAGCCACTGTCCACCATTCAAATCCCCCATAAATGGTCCCTCCTCCAGGAGGTCTTCCAGGACCACCCAAGATGAGGTGCATGGTCCTCTTGCTCCCCAGAAGCTTGTCCTGTTTATTCAGTGTCAGTCTCCACACCAGACCCAGGGCTCAGGACCCTGCCTGCCTTGTCTCCAAGTCCACACAGGCCAGCCCAGAATTGGTGTGCCTGAGGAACGTCTGTGGAATGGAAGACGACAGAACCACACCCAGCCTTGGGCCCCAGAGAGTCCTTGATAAGCATCCAGCCTGTGGACGAGGAGCAGCTCCTAGAAGGGGCTGCAGGTTCAGGCACACGGCAGGTGTGCGAGGAGGGGTCCCCGGCCCGCGTGACTCCGGTGGGGTGGGCCCAGGCTCACCCTGCACGTCCACGGCATACTGCAGCACAGCCTCTCCCGCGGGGCTGCTGGCCACGCAGCTGTACAGGCCTCCAGACGCCTCCCCCAGGCTCTCCAGGCTCAGCACACCGCCACCCACTTCCAGCCATGTCCCATTGCTCTCCGCCACGGGCAGCCCCTCATGGTGCCAGGACAGGGTCGGGGGCGGGTGGCCTCTGGCCACACACTCCAGCCCCAAGGGTCTCCCAGCCACCGCCTTCACTAAGTGTGGCCCTTCGTCAGCACCCTGGATGGTGGGCGGGACTAGGGAAGAGGCACAGGGAACTATTCAGGGACCAGAGTTTGAAGCCTGCCGGTTAAGCCCCTGGAGACCCCACATCATGGGAGGAGCCTCCTCCCTCACCTGCGCTAGCGGAAACCCTTCCTCCCAAAGCCTGCCCCGGGCCCCCCGCTGGAAGCACCTCTTCCCCCCTCTGCCCCTTGGCAGTACCCCTCCCCAACATCCCTGCACCTTCGGTCTGCCCCACTACCATCATAAACAGAACAATGACTGCTTAGTGCGTGTCTCCAGGAAACGGCACACAGTAGGTCTTGGTATCCGCTGGACTGAAAGTGATGGGTTCCCCAGACTTAAGATCAAAGCCGCTGTTCCCACAAGTCCCCACCCTGGCCTGCGATAGCAGACAGGATGACTAGGGCAGAACCCAGCCCAGATGGCCGTGATGGTGAAGGGGGCAGCCAAGCTGGAGGGCTTCTCACTTCCTCGTGGGGGAGGCCCCCACGTGGCTCAGCCCACGGAGCCCTCTCGGGAATGTGGGACGAGAATGGCCTGGTTTGGGTCACAAGCCCCTTTGGAAAGGTCGTGAAACACACCTACAGGGGCACTTCCCACTCGGCTTCCAGGAAGTCTGCAGATCCCCGAGTAAGGGTCCCCATGCTGCGTCTGGGCTTGCCCACAGACGCCACACAGCCCACCTTCCCTTTCCGGTCCTGGGGCTCCAGCACCCAATCCCCCTGCATCTTCAGGGGCCGAGCTCCTGCGCTGAGTCCTCACTAGGGGCCAGGATGAGCCCACGGGCCTGCATTCTGCCCTCCGTGTCTCACAGGCCCTGCTCAGGCCCCACCCCTGACCACGTACACACACCTTTTCTCTGCCTGACCTCGGAGCCACGCCCCTCACTGACCGTGGCAGACAGGTGGAAGCTGTGGCACCCCAGAGCCTCACCCCCCGCCCCGCTCACCCAGCCAGCAGTGGCTTGCTGCGAACCCCTGGCCACTCACCGTAAACCTCCAGCCTGGTGGCCTTCTCCATGACCCCCACAGCGTTGCTGGCCTTGCAGGTGTAGATGCCTGAGTCTGAACCTTGGGCCCTCCCAAGCTGCAGCTGCCGGCCGCCTCTGGTGTAGGTGACCTTGGGGCTTGTGGGCAGCGGGGCCCCGTCCTTGAACCAGATGATGTCCGGGGCCGGCACTCCTCGGGCCTCGCACAGGAAGCGCACCGGGTGGCCCTCGATGGCAACCACCTCGCTAGTCTCGTTGGAGCCCCAGATGGCGGGAGGTGCTGGGGACAGTGAAGGGGACACTCACGAGGAACCCTCCCACAGGCAGCTGGTGTCCCACCCCCCAGAGTGGCATGCTCATCACAAGCATTTCACACATCGTGGGCTTTGATTGCAGGAAAGAGGTGGAGTCTGGGGACAGAAGGAGAGGCCAGCTTAGGACACGCTGACGTGTAAAGCAAGCCAGGCCATCACAGCATGCGTGGAGGTTGGCGGGTGCAGGGCACGGCTGGGCTCTGGACCCCACCCTGCTTCTAACTGGCCATGAGACCTGGGTGAGTTACTTCCCCTTGCTGGGCCTCAGTCTCCCCATCTATAAAACGAGGAGCTAAACTCAATGAGCGGCTCCCACAGGGTGGGTCACAGGCCCCCAGTGGTACCAAGGGGACCCCCGGGGTGCGTGGCCACAGCATGAGTCGCAGTGGACTGGCTACCTGCACCCAAGTCTCCTTCCAGCTGCACTACAACAATGGAGGAGGCTGTTTGGTCCAGCTATGGACTCGACCTTCCCAGCACTTTCTCCCTGGCGCCCTGTACCACAGACAGCAACACAGCTCACAGAGCTCAGCGCCCTCTGCAGGCGGCTCATGTCCAAGCACTTCCAGGTCTTTCTTTTTAAAGATTTTATTTATTTATTTTTAGAGCAAGGGGAAAGGAGGGAGAAAGAGAGGGTGGGAAACATCAATGTGTAATCAGTTGCCTCTCACACGCCCCCGACTGGAGACCTGGCCACACAACCCAGGCATGTGCCCTGGCCAAGAATTGAACTAGCAACCTCTCAGTTCACAGACCAGCACTCAATCCACTGAGCCACACTAGCCACTGCTTAGGTCCCTTTCTTTTAATGCATTTGACTTTACAGCTTCCTCCCACCAAGGCCAAGTGGACCCAGTTTCCCACTTACAGTTGCAATATGGAATGTCCTTTTAAATAAATGTGCTTCAGTGCAAAGAGAGTGACTTCATTGGAAGAAAAAGTTAAAGAAACAATCACCCCAGGTGGTATTGGGATTGGTAAAACATGTGAAGCTGGGTCGGTCCAGACTCCCTCTGTCCCTCCCCAAGCTTTCACCAGACTGGGAGCTCACTGCTCGGGTCCCCGTTCCTGCCCTGTCCCTTGTCCACGCAGTGGGCAGCCAAGGGAGGCTTGGCGAGCAGCCTGGAGAGGGGGCCAGGCAGGGACTGTGCTCACTGTGGATCCTGAGCTGAAAGTCCTTCGCCTGCTGGCCGGCCGGGCTGAAGGCCACACACTGGTACCGCCCCTCATCCCCCAGGTGGCTGATGGGGATTCTGAGAACCTGGCCGTCCTCCTGCAGCTGGACGTGCGGGTCTCCGGGAAGGACAGGTCTGGAGAGACAGAGCAGGGCCAGTCAGGTGGAGGCACTGCAGGGGGTGGGCCACACAAAGGTGCGAATGGGCGAAGAGGCAAAATGGGCCACTCCCCTTGGGCATTTCGGGAAGTGGAGTTCTGACACCTGCCACGACATGGATGAGCCCGAACTACGTGCTGAGTGAAGGGAGCCGGACACAAAGGGCCACGTTGTGCCTGCACGAAGCTTATGTGACATACAGGTGCATTCACTGGGACAGGGAGCAGACGGGTGGTCCCCCGGGGGGGGCGGGCAGGGCAGGGACTGCTAATGAATACGGGGTCCCCTTCAGGAACATGAAATGTTCTGGAACGAGACTGGGGTGATGCTTGTGTTAATGCCACCGAAGTGTGGACTTTAGGGTGGTGAGTTTCAGGTTATATGGATTTTACCCAAACCCCCCGCCAAAAGAAAAAACAAGGGAAGTTAAGTGATGATGAGAAAACCCCGCTGGGAGAGAGCAAGGTCTCCCCTGGGTAACCCCAGGCTGGGGTGAGAGGGGCCCATGCTGCCCTCTGCCTGGGCCCTGGGGGCACGTGCAATGCCTGTCAAGCCCCCCATCCACCGGCCCGGGCCTGGGTGCCACCCCCACACCATCCACCAGACGGGTCACTCACTGACTGTCCTTGGTCCACTCCACCTGGGGCGCAGGGACCCCTGAGGTCCGGCATTCCAGCTCCACCTCGGCACCAGCCAGGCCCAGCACCTCCTGGGCGGCCCCAGCTCCAAGCACAGAAGGTGGGACTGGGGACAAGAGGGGGTGGGGGTGACACTGCTCAGACCTGCAAGCCCCACCCCTGCAGAGTCATTGCCTGTGGAGTCCCCCCAGTGTGCCCTTCCCTTCTCCCACATCCTGCCTGGGAAGCTCCCCCAAGCCCCTGGCTGCAGCGGGTCTCACCCTGGCTCCCTCGGCAGCCTGCACCACTCTCTTGTGGCACGCGATGTGACAGTCCTTATTGGAGTAGCCGACCAGGTGACTGTCTAATGTCTGTCTGGACAAGCATGCCCTCCACCTCAGCACACAGTGTCCCACTCCCCCCAGCCCACCGGGCCAGACACGCGTTGGGGCCCAGGCTTCACTCACTGAGAACAAGCAGCTCGAAGTCCCTCTGGGCGGTCCCGGCCTGGTTCTCCGCCCGGCAGGAGTAGAGGCCAGAATCGTCCTCCTGGATCCTGGGGAAGTGGAGGGCCCGGGCCCCGTCCAGGAGGCGGTGGCCACCCGCCTCGGGGAGCTGGACAGAAAAGGCCAGAGGGAGCTGGTGAGTGGCAGCAGCAATAAGGACACTGAGGCCTGAGGAGCTGGGCAGTGACTGAACCCGAGGCTTCTGACTTCTGGGACAGTGCTCTTCTCCCTCCCTCCCCCACCATGCAGTCCCCCAGGCTTCATCACGGACCTCAATCCTCCCCTGCCCTGAGCCCCAGTACATCCCCAAAGACACCCACCAGCTGCCCGTCCTTGAACCACACGATCTCAGGAGCCGGGAAGCCGGTCGCGTCACACTCGAGCGTCAGGGACTGCCCGGCCATGCCTGACACGTTGGCCCTGCGTCCATCCTCACGGATGCTGGGGGGCACTGGGAACAGGGAGAAGCCAAGGAATTCCCTTGCCCTGAGAGCCCCAGATGCCAGGCCTGGACAGGCGGCCCCAGGTTTGGGGGGCCCTGGCTGTGCCCGGGCTCTGCGCCCCTCTCTGACGCTGAGTTCACAGGATGCTGGATCCATCTAGTTCTACACTCAACCTGCTGTCGTGGTCCCTGCGAGGTCCTGAGTCAGAACCTCTGAAGGCAGGGCCCTGGTATGTCTCCATAACAAACTCCCCAGTCACTGCCGGGCAAGCCGGAGCAGAGGGCGGCAGTGGAGGGAGAGGGCTCCCCATCCTCTGCACACAGCACCGTGGGTGGGGTGGGGAGCTCTGGGGAGCTGAGGGAAGGACACGAGCCCCAGGTCACTTCCAGCAGGTTTCAGCGGAGGTGGGCCATCGGTGCTCACTTTAAAATGATGTCACCACTAGACCATTTTAAAGCCACTAACGGAGTTCCAGGTTCTCCCCCTAACACTGTCTCTGTGGGGAGTCTCTCTGGGGCCAGGGGGTGGGGGGACCCACTCAGCCTTCCTCTGTCCCAACACCCTCAGGCCCGCCCCACCCACAGGCACTGAGGCAGCCTGCAGCCGCCCCTCCGGTGAGCTCGGTACCAGCTAGAGGCACCGAGCAGTGCTGGCTGCCCAGCCCAGGGCCCTGCTCACCATAGACCACCAGCTTGGCCCTCCTGGATGCAGAGCCCGCCTCGTTGGTGGCCTGGCACTCGTAGTCTCCGCCGTCGGTGGGAGAGACTGAGGCCAGGAACAGAGAGCCTTCGTCCAGCACAGCCAGGCCCGGCCGGCTGAGCAGGGGCTCTGAGGACGGGCCCTTCCGCCACATGACCCGTGGCTTGGGTGTCCCTGGCCAGGCAAAGGGAGTCATCAGTACGAACACCCAGCCCTCTCCCCTCCACACGCACACGGTCCCCTGGGAGTACATTGCCGACACTCTCCACCCAAGGCTGCAAATCCACAGCCTCCCCCCAGTGCCCTGGGGGCCACAGCACAGGAGCCAAGAGCTCTTAGAGGCCCCGCACCTCTGGAATCACAGCCCACCGGCATGCCCACGCCCCTGGCCGGCCCTGTGTCTTCCTTTCCCCCACCACTTCCAACTTTCCCAGGGACAGAAGTTAGTGTCCTAGCTTAGGTTTCGTCACCTATTGCCCCCACAAGGGTCGGGGTCTTCTCTTTGTCCCCTGCTGCCCCCCAGTGGCAAGCCCAGTGCCCGGCACAGAGTAGGTACAGAGGAAGCAGGGGAGCTAGTGGGGGCCACCCTCCTAAAGTCACAGGGCAGCAGCCTCAGCACCTCTTCAGCCCAGCCAATCGCCTCTGCCCCTACTAGTCGCCAGGACTCTCCATTGATCATTGCTGATGCTCATTATCATCAGTGCCCCTCACTTCACCTGCCATCGCCTCTGCAGGGCGGCCGCCTTTTGTAGGCACAACCGCTCAGTCCCCGTCACTCCTTCAGAGGAAAGGCCATCAGAGGGAGGGGTGGGCTCCCCCACTGGGTGGGCCTGGGGGCCAGGGCCAAGATATAACACACTCAAAACACCCTGGGTGTCACCTCCTTCAGGACGTCCCAGCCCCACTCTCCTCTGTACCGGCTGCTCCTCCGCCATGTGCTGGGGCCCTGCCTGCTGGCTGGGAGGGAGAGGGAGGGCCCCCTCAGCGCATCTCTGGGCAAGCTAACCCCACCCGAGGGGTCTGTTTCCTTGTAGAGCCCCCTTGGGTTTCCTGTCGGAGTGTCCCACTGCTAGGGGCCTGCTCCCCTACGGTGGGGACACATGCACAAACACACACAACACGCCACACGCCCCTCCCGGCACTCTCCGCCTCTCCAACAGCTCCGCCCACCTTCTCCCATGCAGCCATGGCCCAGGGACCAGGACTTCAGAGCTGATGGCCTGGAGGGGCCCTGGGTTTTGAACCCTGGAACTTTCCCCCCCGTTATTTACGTTAGTAGTTTTTAGTTTTTTAATCGGTCGTACAGAAGATAGAAGATCCGGGGGGCACACCAGAAAGGCAACCTTCCTGGCTGGTGGTACGGAGGTTAGCAGGTGGGGGTGAGGGCGGGGAAGAAGTGCCAAAACTGGAGCTTTTCTTGATGCAAACAGCATAAACAGACAAAAATCTAGCCTTCGAGAGCTCTAACCATAGGGCTACACTGCAGGGGAAGATTCCGGGGGACTCAGGGCTATCCCTGGAAACACGTCCCCCACCTTTGCGCTCCCATTTGACAGAGGCCACAACAGGAGCAGCCCATGTCAGGTCCTGTCCCACCCAACGAGGAGGCAGGAGGGGTCCCCACCGCAGGTACCAGGGCTCCTACATCCCAGATCCTCCAGGCTCAGCGCTTTCTGCTTTAGCTCTTGGGGCCATCCAAGGCCACTGTCAGTTGGCTGCTGACTGCCAGTGCCCAACACTGCCCAACAGGCAGCCGTTGGAAAAGGGAGGCGGCCAGGGGGCAGGTGCCGGCCAGGGCAAGGAGGAGGACTGAGGAGGCTGAAGGAGGCTGAGGAGGCTGAAGTCTAGGCCAGAGGACTCGCCCTTGAATGTGGGCAGCCCTGAGGTACCAAGGAAGGCAGGCCTCTGGCTGGGTGGGTCCCACCTCTGGACACTAGAGACCAGCTGCTTGCTGTTACCAGAGACCGACACAAGGTGGTGCCACGGTCAAGGGCCAGGCCACCAGTCTGTCCAGGCGGGTGGCTCTGCAGACAGGACTCTGCAGGCAGGCTCCCACCACTCCCTCTGGGTGCCTGCCTCCTACCTGCCTCTCCCTGGGTCCGGTCCAGGGACTTTCCTGGGCCCCGTGGCCCGAGGAGGCACAGCTGGGGCCAGAACCAGCTCCCTGCCAGGCTTCACATGGCTGGGCAGGCTCGGCCCCGTACAGCTATCTGGGCCCCACCCTGAGCGGCTGCCCCAACGGGGGCCTCAGAGGGGCTGGTTTGCCCAGGACCCATGAATCCACGCTCTGTGAGAAAGGCTGGGGCGTGGCGAGAGGCGGGGCCACTGGGCTCCCATCCGCAAGGGCCCTCGGGCCTTCCCGGCCCTGGCCCGGTCTGCTACCATGCCCAGGTGCAGGGGGAGCTGGGGGCTGGAGCCAAATACGCCACATTTTGTGAGGCACCTTTGGGCTGTGTGACCTCGGGCAAGCTGCGTAACCCCCCTGTACCTGGATGGCCCCTAATGAAAAAGCTAACACCCATCCCATAGGGTGCCGATGGCAGGAAATGCCTGGCCCACCGCGACCTACGGCACTGCCCACCGCGTGTGACCCAGGGCACGGGGAAGTGGGTGGAGGCTGCCCCCCTGCCCACCCACCCGGCCCAGCCTCACCTCTGGCGGGGCACGGCAGGCTGGCGTTCTCTCCTGCCACTCTCTCCAGCAGCCCGTCGGTGTCATCAGTCCCCCAGTACGGTGGCTCTGGTGGGAGGAGACATGGCCACACTCATACCCGTGAGCCCAAAGACTGGGCGCTCCCCCAGGGCCGTGGGGAAGGTGTCCTCCTCCAAAGCCGCAGCCGGACATAAGAGGGTGCAAGCCCTGTGCTCCAGCCCTCAGCCACAGAACAAGTGAGTCGGGGCCAGTGGGGCTGGCTGCCCCCGGCCCCCCAGTGTGGCCACTCACAGCCACCAGGGCCACACAGGGCCCCAGGGGCTCCACGGGCCAAGCTCGGGCTGCCACCCGCTCTGGCAAACATCGCTCTTCCCTGCTCTGCCCCTCCAGCTGCGCTTTGCTAGTATAACTTCGTAACAGTAAAAATGGTCCAGACCTTTGTATGGTCCACCGGGCACTTTGCACACCTCCTCTCACTGACCTCACATATCATCAAACCCACTTCACAGGCGAGAAAGCTGAGGTCAGAGTGTGAATGACCGGTCTGCGGTTATCCAGCTGGTAAGGGGGGGAGGTGGGCCTGGGCGCACGCCCTGCCCTTCAGTCACTTTCCACGGAGCCTTCTGTCCACCTCGGACAGGGTGCCACGGGGCCGACAAAGGCTACCCAACACCTGGCAGCTGGGGGCTCGGGGGAGGGCAGGGGCCAAGCAGGCCCAGGGCCCCAAGAGCCGACAGGCCCCTCAGAAGCCCAGGCTGTGGCTGGGAAGGTGGGAGCGGTGAGCTCTGGGGCTCAGGGACTCACCCAGCACCCTGAGCTCCAGCTCCCAGGAGGCCACCCCAGCGCCATTGGAGGCCTCACAGCGGTACATGCCGGCGTCGGAGGTTCGAATGGCTGCGAAATGGATGGAGCCCTCGGGCCCGCTGCCCCGAAGGGCCACCCCATCCTTGGACCAGTTCAGCCTGGGCAGTGGGGTGCCCTCGGCTACGCAGTTCAAGTCCAGTGCTTCCCCCACCAGGGCCTTCAGGACCCGAGGCCCCGGCTGCACCTGCGGAGGGACTGACAGGGAGGGGTTCAAGGCGGGGCCCTGGGTGAGAGGGTCCCAGAGCCCAGACCTGTGGAGCAGACTCCCCTACCCCTCCCCACCCCGACCCACCCCTGAAACCCTCTCCACTCCCTACCTCTCACCCCCATGCCAGGCCCAAGTTCACCCAACACCATTTGATAACCACCCGTGGGAAATCTGTTAGTGCCAGATGGGGAAACTGAGGCCCAGGGGTGGTGGGACTGACTCGGGGTGGATGGCACAGTGAGGAGGCAGCAGGCCCAGAGGAGCAGGGTCTGCCCCTCTCTGCCACAGGGCCCTGCACGGCCCGAGCCGCGGCTTCCCCTCCTCACGGAGTCCCCAGGGGATGGAAACAGCGGCTCCAGCCCGGCCCCCGGCCGGGCCTGGCACGTGGTAGCCGGTCACTGCTGTCGCTCGTCCCCACCTCTCTCCGCCTGAGCTCAGGGAGGCTGGTGGCGGTCATTTCTGTCTCCTGCGTGTTTTTAAGTGACAGTCCTGCCCCCCTTCTCATTCTGTCCTTCCCAGGGGCAGGTCGGGCCACACCCATTTGCAGGTGAGGAGAGGAGGCTCTCAAAGGTTCTGTGACTTGGCCAGAGTCACCCACTGCCTCGGCTGGAGCAGCCCCAACCCTTGGTCTGTGAGACCTGGACCCGAGGCAGCCTCCTGGGGGTCTGGATCAGGTGGGTCCAGGAAACCCCATGGGCCGCCCTGTTCTGGGTGCTGCACAGGAGACTGAGACAAGTGTCTTGGACCCGCAGGGGAAGCTGAGGAACACCCACTTGCTTCCCAGCTTTGGAGGAAGAACCCCCCCCAAAAATCACAAGGGGCCCTGGCCCCTGGGCAGAGAGCAGCCCTGTGGCCTAGAATACGAGGTGTACATGTCTCATCCACGTCTCGTCCATGCCACCCCACACTTGCTGAAAACAATCACAGCTTCCACTAGGCTGAGCACCTGACATCATCAATACCCCTTCTGACGGCTACAGGATAAGCATTTTACAGAGGAGGACACGAAGGCTCAGAGGCCAAGCAGCTGGCCCAAGGTCACACAGCTTGTGGGTGGAAGAACCTGGCTTCAGCCCAACCCAGCCCTGCCCATTGCCCTGCCCCCTGCCACCTCCTCTCTCTCCTGGGCTGGGAAACCTCAGTGGGCCTTGGGGCCCCTCCCCCGCTGAACTTCAGTCCACCTGCTGAAGTTCAACCCCTCTCTCTGCTGTGAACCGGGGAGTTCGCTTAGATCAGGGGCCAGCTTTTTCTGTCAAGGGTCAGAGAGCAAAAATTTTAGGCCCTGCAGACCAGATGGCCTCTGTGTCAGCTACCCAACTCTGCCTTCTGGTGTGAAAGCAGCTACGGACAAAAGGCACAGGAATGCCAATGACGCTGGAACTGGAATGTCGTCTAATTTCCACATGTCACAAAATATCGTCGTCCTTTCCCCCATTTATAAACAGATGCCATTCTCTACTGTGGGCCACGTGAAAGCAGGAGGTGGACCAGATGGGGCCCAAGGGCCTTGGATGGTGGACACTCTGCCCCCACCTGTGACTCCTTGGGCTCCTGGAGAGAGATGACATACCCTGCCTCTTTGGTGGCACAAACCCACCGCTGGCTTCTGTGAATGGGGCCTAGGCCACCAGATGGGCTGGGAACCAGAACCCCTTTGTGGGTCCCTGTTACAACCCCAAGTCCCCACTGCCTTAGGCCGCTGCTGGGCCCCGCCCTCTGTGCTCAGGGGGCCTCTGGAACCGCATCTCCAGGCCCCAACCACCTCGGACGGGGAGAGAGGGGGGAGGAAGGGAGATTCGGCTCCAGACAGACAGGAAGTGGGGATAACAGGGGCAGTGCTGGGGGACCCCAGCAAGAGGTGGCAGAGCTGGCAGGTCCGCCCCTGGGGAGGGGCACCAGGAAGGCCTTGAAGGACAGGACGAGGTGATGGGTGTGACAGGAGCCACCAGCAGGGCCCTACCTTGCACCCCGAGGATGTAGCGTCGGGAGGCTGACCCTGCGGGGTTACTGGCTCTGCATTCGTAGAGGCCGCTGTCCCGGGCCAGGGCCTGGGCCAGACGCAGGGAGCCCGACGGGAGAAGGCGAAACCTGAAGGAGAGTGGAGCACTGGTGAGACCCCCACCGACCCCAGGCCTCAAGACCCAACTCAAGCCTGCCACCTCCCCCAGGAAGCCTGCTGGGACTAAAGCAGTGCCACCACCCACCCTTCACGCCTCCTCCTGCCCCACCTCCACTTCCCTGAGCTGCCAGGCCAAGGCCAGGTCCCACCCCAGCCAGTGAAACAGAGAGCACTGAACTAGGAGTCTGACAGCTTCGGTTCAAGTCCAAGCTTTGAGCCTTTCCTAGCTGGATGAGGAAAATCCCTTCCCCCCAAGGAGCCCCTATTTCCTTATCTATAACATGGACACACTACGGGGCTGGGGCTGGTGAACAGATCCCCCCCCCCCCCCATGGGCTCAGCCCAGGGCCAAGTGCCTGCTGACCCCCCTCCTCTAATGCACACCTGTGCAGTTCCTCCACCCTACCCCAGGTGGGGATGGGGGGGGGGGGATGAGGCTCCATTTGGAGGCCTTTCCCGAGGCTTTGGGGGGAACCTGCCAGCCTGAGGCCCCTGTGTCTAAGGGCCAGGGGGAGCCGGACCCCAGACCCAAGATTCTGTGGTGGTCCATCCGGTGTGGTGTGGGGCCTCTGGGGGGAAGCTGGGGAGGCCCATCAGTGCCCTCCCGCATCCAGCCCACCTTGCTGAGTCACCTAGTCCTACCCCACAGGGGTCTGGGACCCCCAGCCAGGCACGTGCAGCTGGGCGGGACCCTGGGGGCCCCTGCAGACATCACATCACCACCACATGTGCTGGCTCCTTGAAGACCCTGATCCCATAAACAGAGAGGGTAGCTGCGGCCACTGGCCCCAGCTGGCCCCAAGTGCAGGTGGCCTGCCTGCTAGGAGGTGGTGACTCCAAGCCCCACCCCCCTGCCTGTGCTCACCGGGGTACAGCCGGGCTCTAGAGCCCAGCAGGCCTAGGCTACAGGCCTGGTCCCCACTCCCCCTTCTGCTGCTGTTGAGCCTCAGTTTCCTCTTCTGCAAAATGGGGGTGACAGTAATCCCCATCTCCCAGGCAGCTGCAAGCAAAGTGCTAGACATGTGCTCCTTGGACAGGTCATTCATGCTGGCAGTTCACACTGTGTGGCCGTGGGTCACTCACTTTGCCCTGCGGGGCCCCGTGGCCCATCTGTAAAGTGGGGGAGTAACCCCTTGTCCAGCCACCCCCCTCCTCCAGTTTGCCTGGAGCAGCCAGCAGGGGCAAGTTCTCCGAGGTCAGCTGTGAGTGACACACTGGGCAGTGGTCTCCAGGGCCCCGGTAGTGGACGGGGCCACCTAGGGGGCTGGTGTTTGCTGTGCGGGGCTGGGCCGGCACATAACCTCTCTGTGCCCCTGTGGTCTCCTATGGAACTCGGAGGCAGCAGCGGGGCTCACGCCCATCAGAGGGCTGTGCAGACAGCTGAATGACCTCACTCACAGCCCCGCGCCCGGAACAGGGGAGTACTCAGCCGAGGTCAGCTGTTACCACGGTGACAACAGTGCATCCATAAACAATGAGCGATGCAGTTTTGTTCAGTTTAAAACACATGGATGGCATCGTGGGTACATGTGTAGGTCTAATTAGTCCATTTCCACAGCTTAGAGTAACCCCCTCGTGTGACCACACCACACCTGACCCACCTCGCCCCGTTGTAGCGGACATTTAAACGTGTGGATGTTTTCCTTTCCTTCCTTCCGCCCCTCCTTCATTCTCGTCTTTCTCGTGCCCCCACGTGCAGCAGCCGAGCCCCGGGCCCCAGACGGAACGCCATCAGCTCTGGCAGGGAGAGGCCTCTCCTGTCTGTGTGGGAACACGCAGACCCCCAGCCCCGCCCGGAGCCTGATGGGGGGCAGGAAGGCGGTCTGCCAAGGCCCCAGGTGGCTCTGGGACAGGGGGTCGGGGGACCACCCCTTGGAAGCACGGCTCAGGGATACAGGAGTGTCCCCACCCTGAGAAGCAGCCCAGCACGGCGGAGCTGAGGTGACAGCAGAGGGGCAAGAACAAGTGGGGGGGGTGACAGAGAGGTGACAAGTGGGGCCGTGACAGTGGAGGCCCTGGCATGAACCACCCTTCTGCCCCTTACGGGCTGACCTGGGGCCAAGGGCTGCACCTCCCTGAGCCACCGAGTCCGCGTCGGGAGACACAGGAGATGGCGAGTACTGAGCGACGTGACACAGGCAAAGCCTACGGTGCCTGGGACACATGCTCAATAAACGCACGGCCCTGCTCTCGGTAAGGAGCCCCACCCATCGTGCCTGGGCCCCAGTCTCCTGTGAGCCCAGCAGCCCTGAGCAGGTCCAAAGTGGAGGCAAAAGGCTGCAAGTTCCCATGTTTGTCCCAGGGACAGGTGGGCACCTTCCCTGCGAGGCTCCACTCCCTCGACGTGGCATCTCTCTTTATGCTTTAGCTGAATAACACTGACACCCCCTGACAAGGGCCAGACCCGTCAGCGGCTGGAGCACAAACACAGTCTCGCTCGGGGCAAGGGCGCAGTTCGCTCTAGCGAACCTCAGCTGGCAAAGCAGGGACGAGTGGGTTCCGAAAAGAGGCCTGGGCTGCCCAACAGAGCTCTGATGTGCAGTCCGGTGTCTGCTCCAGCCACGCCGTGCAGCTCCGAACCCAGTTACTTCGTATTCAGAAAGGCAGCTCCCGACTCCTTCTTCTCAGAGGTTTGCCTTCTGTAGCTTTGAAGACCACAGAACCCTTTGCTTCCTCCCTCACCAAGCCTTTGAAAGGAACAGGAACTGCCTGTTCAGCTGGATATCGCCTGCTCAAAACTCAGTACTTAGACATCACCTCCTCCAGGAAGGCTGCCATGATGCCCCAAGGCTGGTAGGTGCAGCCTATAATTCCCACAGCTTCCCCTCCTCTTTCCCAGAAACTCTGGCAGGTGTGGGGGCTGCAGCCAGGGGTAGGGCCAGAGGCCAGGGAGAAGTGGAAAGAAGCAGGGAGCACAGTGCTGCCGAGAACGTGTGGCGTAATTAACAGCAGCTGTCCACTGTGGCGGCACGAGTGTCCAGATGGCTCAGTGTGGCGCCCAGATTCCCGGCAAATTTCCTGTTTATGACAGCCACTGGGCCTCGGCCTTCGCTGGCTGTCAGCTCCAACGTTCACACAACCACACAGATGTGGGGTGGTCCCTCCGGGCCTACGAGCCCCACAGGGGACCCACCTGCTCAGAGGGACCAAAAGGCACCTGACCCAAAGTGCTCAGACTGACGCAGACCCTAGCCACATTGTCTGCCTCGCTCCCAGCACTGCCTTCTCCCGCAGGCCCCTATTTGCACGTCCTCTCGTCCACTGTGGCTCAGGTAAGCCAGCCTGCCCCCCGTTGCAGGCCCTACAGCTGTTGTGGCTCTTATAGCACCTGCAGCCACCTGTCACGGCCAGGTGGCTTGGTGAGGGCAGCGGCCAGGTGTGCCCAGGTCCCTGCCACGTCCCAGTCCGGAAGCGCAGGTCCTGACCCACATTAGGTACTCAGTAGTATCTGGCAGAAATCCCAGCCCCCCAGACCCCTTCAAGGCAGCCAGGCCCCGGCTCTTCCACAGAGCCCTCCCTGGCTCTGAGCTGCACGGGGCCCGGCTCAGGAGACTGCTCCTCCATCCCTCCATCCCTCCATTCCTCGGGTAGAGAGGGGGTTGAGGTGGGCCGGCCACCACAGGTGGGGGTTGAGAAAATGCTCCTGTCCTTGGACTGCCCCGGCCCGCTGGCTGGTCTGTACCTAGCGCCTCTGGCTGTGTTCCACGTTGTTTGTCCCACTGTCCCCATTTCCCAAGGACCCACTGTCAACCTCACCCCCAGGGCACAGATGCTTCCAGAAGGAAGATTGCTGGCTGTGGATGCACAGCTGTCCCCACAGTTACCCAGCCCACCAGAGACACCCACCCTGTGCCCATGCCTGCTGGGGCTGGGGCGGCATCTGAGCCTGTGCCAGGCAAGGGCCCACCCACCTGCACCAATGGGCGGGGACCTGCACCTGTCCATGGCCACCCTGACCCTCCTCTCCTTGCTGGGACCTCGCCTGCAACTAGACCCCTGTGAGGAAGCCCCGCATGGGAAAGTAGACCTGGAGAATTCAGGGAGTGGGACGGAGAGCCACCGGATGACAATACAAGAGAGGGAGGGAGAAGGTGCCATCCCTGTTAGCTCATGAAATGCACACTGAGCCGTGCCAACTGGGGTGGCTGTCAGCTGGGGGTGCACCCTGTGTACCGCCTACCGCGGGGCATCGCCCCATTGGCAGAAGTTCCCAGCCACCCAGCTGGTCAGAGCGGGCCTGGGATTCTCCCTGTGCTCTGCTCCCGCCCTGCCAACCACTGTGGCGACCTAAATGGTCTGCTTGGAAGCTTCATTCACTGCAGAGCTTTCCAGAAAGAGAGCCACTGGCCATAGGCTGACAAGACCAAGACCTCAGAGCCACCAGGCCAGCAAGCAGCAAGGAGCTGCGAGGACCCACCAAGGCGAAGAGCCCCGAGGGGCCCCTGGGCTGTCCCTGCCATGTGGTGAGTGGGCAGCTTTCTTTCCGGGCCACGGGAACCCCAGCTGCAGCCCCACTGCTGTGCCCTGGGGTAACTGGGCCAGAGAGAGGTTGGGGTGCCGCCTGCCCACTCCTCAGCTGCTGTCCTCTCTCCTCCTCTCCGATGCAGCTGAATTTGGCCCCCGTGTGGGACCCTGGCCGGCTGCCGCCGGGAGCCTGAGCTGGGCCAGAAGCTCTAGCAGCTGTCCCAGCTACACATCAGAGCCACAAACAAACACTGTCGCCTAGCAACACTACCACGCCCCAGCCTTCCCGGGTGGGATCGTGGACCAGGGCCACGAAGCACTGTCTGGCCACCACGCCTGTCCAGCCCTTTCATTCCTCAGATGGGAAGACCGAGGCTCAGAGAGGGGCAGAATCTCACTCAAGTTCACTCGGTTCATGGGAGCAAGGCTGGGAGGGGATCCCAGGTCCTTGACCCTGACCTCTTGTGGCCTCTCTCTGCGATGTGGGTCCCGCACAGTCCTGGGCACACGAGTAGCTCTAGAAACCCTACTGCCTTCGGTTGTGAATTCACACCTCACACAGGCTCTTCACAAACAGCCGTTCCAGAGGGTCAGGAGGACTCAGTGACTATTCCCACCCTCGACTTGGCCGTCTGCTACGGGACTGTCCCCCAGGGAAATGACCAGGAGAGAAAGAGAAGCATTTGTGCAGAGATGTGCAACAGCCCCATTTAGGACCCAGAAAACTGGCCCCAGCGCTCATGCCTCAGAGGAGTCGCTGAGCAACAACGAGAGACAAACGCCCTGGAATGTTACGCTGTCCTTTCCATGAAAAGCCAGTGACGGGGCTGGGATGAATCGAGGAAACGGGTCAAGGGAGGAAAGTGTCCGTGACGAGTGCAGAACAGAAGGCGCACCAAGTTGAGTTCCACGGAAGCATTTACACGAAAAAGCTGCGAAGGGCTGTGCGCGCCGCCAGTGCTGGACGGCGTCGTGGCCACTCAAACCCCACGGGGCCTTCTTTTCACCAGGGCCTTCCGACTCAGGGGCCACGGACCCCTGAGCATTCAGAGGGTTCCACAGACCCTCCAGAGACAGCAGTGTGTGTGTGTCCATGGGTATCCGTGTGCATGTGTGTGTGTATGTCTGTGGGTATCTGCACACGTGTGTGCATGTGTGAGCATGTGGCAGGCCCAGCCCCAGGGGTGGGGGGCCAGGACCCCAGCTCTCCCCACCCCACGGGCCTCTGTTTCACCCTCAGTGCACTGGGCATGATGTGCTCACCGCACCCACCTCCAGGCCCGCTGGCAGTGGAGGGCCAGCCCTGCCCGCCCATAGGGACGTGGAGGACACGTCGGAGGCCCGGCCACATGGTGCTTCTCAGCCTGACTACTCCGCAGAGTTAGCAGGCTCAGCAGGAAGGAGCCGCCCCTGGAAAGGGGGCAACTCAACGAGGCGGGAAGAGCACGGCCCAGCCGAGAGGGGGTGAGCTAGAGCCCCACCCACTCCCCAGAGCAAGTTCTCCAGCCTCCAGAATGCAGCTCCGCAGTGGAGGAGCCTGGCACAGCCTCGGGGAAGGGGAAGGAGGACGGGAAGAGCAGGCCGCCCCCCGCCCGGCTACGCCCGCACTCTGCCCCCCATCGGTGTGTTTTCTGGGCAAATGGCCCAGAGACCACGGGGAGCCGGGGAGCCAGGGAGCCGCGTCGGCGGGAAGGCTGCGCTGGGCCTGTGTGGGGAAGCTGCCCGACAGCTGCTGGGCGCTTTCCACAGTCAAGACGGGAACCAGGGGCCCAGAGCCTGTCAAGGGCGCTTACGTGCGGTTTAAATGCCACCCAATATAAATGCCACCCAACGTCGGCAGTGTTACCCACCAGCAACTGGGAACCAAAACACCCACGTCACTGGTGGCTGGATCAGCAAAGGCAGTCTGCCCACACGGTGGGGTACGACCCGGCCGCCAAAGGGAACAGAGTGCCGAACTCGCGACAGCGTGGGCCAGCCTAAAACCGCGGTGCCAAGTGAACTGGGCCACCTGCAGTGGCTCCCCTCTACGTGAAACGTCCAGAACAGACAAGTCCAAAGACAGAGAGCGAACTGGTGGTTGTCAGGGCCTGGGCTGGGCTTGGGGGTGGGGGCAGGAGTGGGGAGAGGCTGCCGATTAATATAGGGGCTTACAGTGGGGGAGGGGCGCTGGAAGTGTCCGGAAATTGATCGTGGTGATGAACGCACAGCTCTGAATATACCGAAAACTTAGGATTGTACAGCACGCACATCTTTAGCAAGTGGATGAGAGCAAAACAGGATAACAGATGGGTTCGTTTTAGAAGCCGCAAACGATGCTCCAGCGCGTGAACAGCAGCAGGCAGACGGGGTCCAGAGGAGCGATTTATGACGCGCTGAGGCTCGCGCATCCATCACAGCATCGCACGAACACCACGCACACAGAGTCCACTTTGCAGACGGAGACCCGAGGCCACATGACCGCGACGGACCCAGCTGGGCTCGGAGCTCCTCTGCCCAGCTCCGCCCCAGGCCTCTTTTCCTTCTCACCAGGATAAAGCCCCGGGATCTCATAAATCCCGGGAGCAGGCTGGAAGCCAGCGAGGAGTGCAGAGGGCAGGGGAGAAGGAACAGCAAAACTCAAGGATTGCAAAAGCGGCGCTCACAGATTCATGACTCCCCGCGGACCTGTCTCCATGCATCACAACAAGAAGGGGTGAACAAAGGGGACCTGCGGGCCCCCATTTCAGCAAAAGTCCTAAACAAATAAGCACCTGGCCGCCGGCCACCCTCTCCCAGCCATCCCCCCACCCCCAGCCAAGAGGCTAGAACCAGGCTTTCTGGGAGCAGATGTGGGCTCCCCCGACTCACACCCCCACCCCATGCAGGACACAGAGCTGCAGGGACACCCACAGAGCCTGAGGCGGGGGTGCTGCAGACCCAGCCGGGCCACGGGCCTCCGCTGCACGCAGAGGCGCAGGCGCCGAGGCCTGGAAGGGCTCACCACACAGATGTCCTGGGAGGCGAGACCGAGTGTGGGGGCCGGGGGTGGGGGCTGCACAGAACTCCCCATCCTGGGACTTCTCAAAGGCCGCGCCAGCCCTGATGTCACCAGCCAGAGCTGCAGCCGTCCTCCCCCACCCCCATGGGTCCGGGGCCCCCGGAACTTTCAGGCTCTCTTGTCTGGAACCACCCCCACCCCCTGTCTGCGGGGTGCGGCCTGGCTTTGAAGGACACCCCATCCAGCCGCCCTCCACTCCCAGGACACGTGAGTTTGGGAGTTGAGTCAGAAAGCCCAGCCGCCAGACACGTGGGCCGCAGAGCAGGCGAGGACGGAGCCTGCGTCACGTTTGGGATGCGACCTAGCCACAGCGTTGCTCTTCGCAGCTGGGGCTCGGTGGGCAGCTCGCCCAGCTCTCTGAGCCGAGGCTCAGCTCAGGCAGCACGGGCTGCCACGCAGGTAGCAGGAACCCACATGTGACTCCCGGTAGCAAGGCGAGAAATTCCGGGGGGCTGTTGTCCCCAAAGGGTCTCACCCTGTGCATCCATGGACGCTCTAGAGGTCCACACAGAGGCTTCAGGGGACCCAGGGACAAAGGCACTGTGTGCAGAGGTGAATGCGTGCCCCCTGGGAGCATCCACAGGCTCCTCATGCCTCCTGGGTCACCAGCCACCTGAGGCTGGTTGTCCCCTAAACTCTAAGCTCTTCCCCTTCTCCAGGCCAAGGCCATGCAGTTGGGGTCACCTGTCCGTGACGGCTGGCACAGGGTGGAAGTCCTTGGTCCAGGTGACCAACGGGGGTGGGGAGCCTTGGGCCTCACAGTCCAAGGTCACATCCTCACCGGCCTTGGCTGTGACTCTCTGTGGCTGGTCTGAATCGTGTGAGACATTCGCGTGGATCCTGGGCTTGGCTGTTGGTGGAAACAGGCAGAAACTGTGAGCAGGTCAGGGAGCCGCGGGACGGGGCCCCCAGGAAGCTGAGGCAGCATTGCCACCTGGGAGGTGCGGAGGTGGGTGGGAGGGTGCTGGCCCTGGGGTGGGCTCGGATCTGCTGGTTTCCCCAGTGCCCCGCGCTGTGGCGGCTGCTCCTGTCTCCACATCTACGCCCCCCTGGCTTCTCCTCACCTGCTGTTCCTTCCCTGAGGACACTGGGTCAAGTTCCCTCCTCCTCCTCCTCCTCTCTATACCCTGTCCCCTGAGATCACCCCACTTAGTCCCAGGACTTCAGCCACCAGGCGACGCGCAGTCCCCTTCCAGCCTTCCCCAACTCTATCGGGGAGCTGTGCTAATCTGTGCCCGCCTCCTCGCTCTCCTGTCAAGCAGGAGGCTCCCAGTGGGGGGGAGACCACCCTAATCCCTCCTTCCTTATGCCCCCCCCATTTCCAGCCAAGTGCTCCTACACTGAAGGCACCCAGTACGAGTCTAAGCACCAACAGCTGAACAAGCCAGGCAGCTGGGGACAGTGAGACCCACAGGGCCCACACGTGTGTCCCTGTGTGTCCTGTGCCAGAGGGGTACAAGAGTGGGGGCCACGGGCGCATATGACGGAAGACGGGCTCATGTTGGCTCACTTGTCCACGCAGCTCTGAGTGCCCGGCTCTGGGGTGACGGCTGGACAGGGCAGCGAGGACGGGTCCCACCCCTGTGTTCAGCACGAAGGGCCCGCAGGGAACCCCGGGGGCAAACAGCTCACATTGGGTCACTTATTTGATCAGAGTCATGACAGGCATCCCAAAGGGGATGTTCCTGGACCCAGCCTGGGGCACCAGGGGGAGCTGGCATCTGACGGATGGGAGAGATGAGAGACACCGGCTGGGCCCAGAGGTGAGGGAAGGGCATTCTAACCAGTGGCAACTACACCGCCAAGGCCCTGAGGCCATGGCCTTGACACAGGCTGAAAGGAAGTCAGAGAGTCTGGGGCACAAAGCGTCAGGGGGAGGGGCTGGCGAGGGGCCCGCTGAGGTGGCAGGGGTGGGGGTCCAGTGTGGGGCCATGTGTCTCCAGCCTGTTGGTGCTATGCCTCCCCACCCACCCCCGGCAGTTGCACGGGGCCGAGACGGGGAAGGAGAGAGACCACGCGACTGCGCTTGCCTGTGAGTGGGCACTGCCCTCTGAGCACGTCCACTCCACCTGGGACCCTGCTCTGAGCTTTGGCCCACGTGCCCTTCACATGGGAAGAATTTAGAGGCAGGGTCGACCAGGGTATGGGGAGGGGCAGGTAAGGTCAGAGGGTCCAGGCCCCTGCGCCCGCCCCTGCCAAGCCCCGAGCCCCCAGAACCGGGGAAGCCAGCGCTCACTGTTGACAGAAAGCCGCATCTCCTGGCTCGAGAAGCCCACGGTGTTGGTGGCGGTGCAGATATAGGCCCCCGCGTCCTGGGTGGATGGCCGGGCGATGACCAAGGTGCCGTCCCTGCTCACGTTGTGGTGGGGACCGCCGGAGGTGAGGGCATTGCTCTCCTGTGGCACAGTCACAGGTGACATGGGCAGAACCCACACCCCAGGGCAGTGTGGCATCGTGCCCCTCACCACGAGGCGCTGGGCCTGCCCCCGTCACACTCAGTGGTGACAAGCTCCACTTACCTTGGTCCAGGTGATGGCAGGGGTGGGAACTCCAGAGGCAACACAGGGGAGAGAGGCTGGAACCCCTTCATTGGTGACGTGGTGGGTGGCAGGGGACTGGATTCTAGGCGGCACTTTTAAAAACAAACCAAAGTTTGTTTTTTACAAAGCTTTTTACAAAGCTTTGTAAACCAAAGTTCATCGTGACATTATTCACAATGGCAAAAAGCTGGAAACAAGTTAAATATCCGACAACGGATGATGGATGAGCATTACATGGTGTGTGCGTGGGGAGCTGCGTTCAGCCTTAACAGGGAGTGAAGATCGGGCACCACAGCACGGATGGACCTTGAAAGCATGATGCCAAGTGCAATGAGCCAGCAGAGAGGGACGAACACTGCACGACGCCCCCTACCCACCGCGCCTGGAACAGGCAGATCCAGAGCAGCGTGCTGGCCGGGGCAAGGGGGCAGGATGGGAGTCGGGGTTCCACGGGGACAGAGTGTAGTTTGGGAAAGTTAGAAAGTTCTGGAGACGGATAGAGGATGGTTATGCAACCATGTGAAGGTCCTTAATGCCCCTGGATTGTACCCTCAAAAATAGTTACAGTGGTAAACTCTCTGTTCTGAATATTGCACCCCAAGTGGAAAAAAACCCACAAGCATTTCAACAACAGAGGACCGAGCGCAGAGCAGCCCCGGCTGCTGCCGCTCAAGTTCAGAGGGCAGCGCACCTGGGCCCCCGCCCTGCCCTCCCTGTGCCCTGGGACTCGGGAAAAACCACTCCATCCTTTGGCACCCATATTCCTTGATCAGCAAAACAAGCAACATGACCCCAATCTGTTGCCCACTCACTGGGGATGGCCAAATAAGAAATGGCAGAAAATAGTCACAGCACAAGTCCACTTGGAAACAAGTGCCATGTCCCTCCCGGGCACCACCCAATGTCACAGGCACAGAGATGGGTCTCTGAGGAGCGTGGAGAGTCGGGAGGGAAGCCAGACCCGGGGCGTGGTTCACGCTGCCCTGCCGAAGAGGCGGGGCCCTTGTAGTGGGCCCTTCGGAGGGCGCGCTCTGCATGGGCAGCATGGTTTGCTGACCTGTGACCCGGAGCAGCCCCTCCCCACTTGGAGCCTCAGCTTCTGGAACCCGAGTGGAGTGTCTCAAAGCCCACGCCCTGGAGCAGTTACGAAAACGAAGTGAGGTCTCTGTGGGGCCTGTGCCCAGCCTCTGACCACCACTGTGGTCGCGGGGAGACGAGACCCCAGGCTCTACACCCAGCCTCCTCCTGCACTTTGGTTTCCCCCTAAAAAGTGGGGAAGAGTGTGTACTCCTGCTCCCCAGTTGGGGGGTTTAGGGAACAAACGTTTTTAAAAAGAGGGCATTAACATACTCGGTCAAGGACGAACTATAATCAACTTCCTTTAAACTCCTCATCTTCCTTTAAAAAGAACAGTGGGAGCTGGGTGGAGGGCGCTGTGAGTGGGAGAGTAACTGGGCAAAACACACGAAAAGCCCTAAAAATGGGCAATCCTCGTGACTCGAGGCTCCGTTCCCCGGTAAGGGGTTTCTCCTGAGGGAGGACCGGTTGCATGGGCAGAGGTGGGAGCACCGGGCCTCTCCCCGGGGAGACAGGGGACGGGTTAGGTACTGGAGGCTCATCCGAGCAGGGTGTGCAGCCTTGAACCGATGCTTCTGGGAATTTGCTGATGGAAAAGGGTCACAGACAGCGCGACGGGGAACTCTCAGGCTGCAGACGGGGTGTAACACTGCAGTCCCTGCCTGGTTTTGAAATATGTGCATGCATGTGCTGACAGAGAACTTACAGACCAATGGGCAGAAATGCGGATACCCGTATAATTGGTATGAAAATACATAACTTATATTATACACAATTTATTATAGATGAGAGTGTGTGTGCAAGCTCACAGGTGTGCACAGTATAAAGACACGCACCAACAGGTAAAATTATTCTGGTTCTTCTTAGCTGTTAGCATTACATTTTTTACTTACCTGCCCAATCTCTAAATTTCCTGCAGTCATTACGACTCATGCAAGTTTCTCTTCAAACAAAGGTATTCAAGGTCAAGTCCCTGCACACGCCTGCCCCAGTCCCGGGCACCCACGGCCCCACCCCATGGACTCACCGTGGACCACCAGCTCCATGTCCCTGCGCTGGGAGCCGGCCGTGTTGGCGACCACGCAGCTGTACTTCCCCGCGTCTTCCTGCAGTGCCCGGTCCAGGTGGAGGCTGCCATCAGCTCGAACGGAGTGCCGGCTGCCGGGTGGGAGCTGGGGAGGGCGAGGAAGTGCCAGCTTGGGCCCTCGGCCCCCTCCAGAGCCAGCTAAGAGAGAGCCCTCAGAGACACCCACCCAGGAGGGTGCAGGCTGGACTGGCAGAAGGTGGGGGAGCGAGTTGGGGGTGAGGCCATGATCACCCAGCCCCCACCCCTTCCCTAAGACTCCTCACCTCCACAGACCCTCACAGCTAGGTGGGCCTGACCCACAGCACCCCCCCCACTCGCCATGCCACCTGGACAGGGCAAGACTCCTGACCCCAGCCAGGTCAGAGGAACCTGTCCTGGGAGCACAGGGCCGGGGCCTCCTGAGGAGGAGGGCTGAGCCCTGAGGCCCCACCACCCCGAGGCCCCAGGGAGAGAAGAGAGGAACACAGAGCAGAAGTGTGACCACTTCAGATGGGGTCCTGGTGCGAGAAGCAGGGAAAGCAGCTCCTGGTGGCCGCCCGGGGCCCCAAGAACATCAGGGTGGCAGGCGACACTGACCCAGAACAGGCCTGGGTGACCTCCAGCAAGCCAGACCAGGCCAGACCCCTCCTGTGGCCTCCCCGTCCCTGTCCTGTGAGCCTGGCTGCACACTCCATGGACGTTGGGGCACCAGGCCCTTCAGGGCCGAGCAGGCTGGATGGCCTTTCGGCTCCTCGCACTCCGGAGCCGCACAGGCAGGGGACCTGGTGTGCCCACTGGGCGCAAACAGGCTAGTCCCTGCCACGTGCCCCCAACTCAGGAAGGGTGCTCACTGCCCAGCTCCACGCCTGCACGTGGCCTGCCACAGGTCACATCTAACCACACGGCTGACTGTGAGTCACAGGCACAACCAGCCTCCACAACACACGCACACTGGATGGCATCACCGCCGGGACAAGGGCTCCCACACCAGGCAGCAGGGACAGAAAGACGGCCACACAGTCACTGCCTCCCTAGGTGTCTCTAGTGCTTTGAAGTAAAACCGGGTGAGGGCACCTCTTTCTGGCCTCGAGGGCATGAGGACTCCCAGCATGTGTGCCAATGGCAGAAGGACCGAGGGGAAGGTGACGAAGGAGTGGGCGGGAGAGGAGAAGAAAACAGAGGGGAGCAACCCCACGTGCAGGGACGAAGTGGCTGCTAGGTGCCTGCGCTGTGCTAGGCGGCTGGGCAGCTGTTACAGTGCCCAGGCCAGAGCTGAGCCCGGAGCCAGGACAGGGTGACCGGTGCATGGCGTCCGAGCCCCCAGCTCACCCCTGCTCCCAGACCTCAGCACTGACAGGGCCAGATCGCCCCACTGAGCTCCAGGGGGACGGCTGCCCCACCGGACTTGGCCAGACCTTAGAGGGTGACGATGCTCTCAGCATATCATCAAAGAGGGTTCTCGGAAGAGGCAGGAAAGAGAGGGGGGAAGGAAGAGGATATTCCAAACCAGGGGCACGGCAAAGTGGAAGCCAAGGTGTGAATGGGAGAGCCCCTCCGTCGCCAGCACCAACGCCCGCCTCACCGGGAGGAGCCCGCACTCACCGGCCGGCCGGCCTTGAGCCAGCGCCTCTCCGGGAAGGGCCTTCCGGCCAGGATGATGCAGGGCAGGGACACGGGCTGCCTCTCCAGCACCCGGACGGTGGAGGCGCTGCTGGCGATCTGGGGTGGCGCTGTGGGGAGAGGACACAGTGTCGGTCCCTAGATTCCTGTGGGTGGTCTTCTGGGGAAAGAGGCCTCACCCTCCCCTCCCCAGGGACCTGTCCAGGAGGCAGGGCTGCAGGTGCTCCCCCCGGAATACCTGGCCCTGGACACACCTGTCCCAAAGGATGGGGGGCCATGGGGTGCCCCCTGGATGTCCCCCCTCCCCCCTCCCCCACCCCTCTAGATCCCCCAGCGAACCATGTCCAGTCACCACCAGCCGAGTCTCCGCCTGGACCTTCCCAAAAACATTTTGAGCTTCACAGATGTATGAGGCCTGGTCTTCAGGGACCACACCTGAGGGCGGGGAAGAGGCAGGCCTGACTGCTGGGAGCACACCACGGCTCCAGCCCCCACAGGCTCCGCACCCTGGCACAGGGGGAGCCCTCGGCACAGCCTGGCCCTGCAGAGGTTAGGTGGGAGGGTTAGGGGTGGCAGAGAGGAGGGCAACGGGGCACAGAGTCGGGCTGTGGACGAACAGAAGGCCTCAGCTTGCTCATGGGTAGAATGGGGACAACTTGTCAATATCTGGCTGTGACTGGGAGGGGTCAGCAAGAGGACGTGAATATGGTGCCCAGCAGCCAGCCTGGCGCATAGTAAACAGTGGCTGTAGCAGGAGCGGGTGGTGGTGGTGGTGATGGCTAAGACCTATGACGTGTGCCAGGGGCCGTGCTGGTGTTGCACGTGTGTCACCCACACCATGGCCCCATAGGGTAGCCTGTCCTCAGACCCAGGTGGCAGCCTGGCCATTATTGCTATTATGACCATTCAGAGCAGTGAGATGACTTGACCAGAGTCACCCAGCTGAACATATAACCCTGTGTCACCCACAGTCAGTGCTGGGGCTCAGGGTCCTGCCCTGGCCACCCAGACTGGGGGCGCAGGGTGTCAGAAGCCATCCTATCCCTGCTGCCCACCCACCCTTGCTCTGATCTCTTACTTTCAAAGAACAGCACTCCTGAGTCAGGCTGCCTGGTCCTGCTGCCCCGCCCGGGCTCCAACGGCCGGCCGTCTGCCCGGTGCCAGGTAACCATGGGGGGCGGGCGGCCTGTGGCACGACAGGCAAGGAGGGCACTCCTGCCCAGCTCCACTGTGACATTCTGGGGCGGCTCCACCAGTTGGGGCACATCTGCAGGAAGGTGATCAGTCATGGCGGCTGGACCCACCCAGCCCCAGGGGACTGTCCCCGATCACTGGGAGGTCCCCCCACCTCCAGCCTGACCCTCATGAACTTGGAGCTGACTCATACCCTGTGGCCAGCCTGAACTTGGTGGGGGGCCACCCCTGGAGAGCTCTCAGGAGCAGGAAGCTGCCAACCCACCTTGTAGGCCTGTGTGGGGTCCTGGGGACAACTCTCCCGCTCCTGGTAGTGACACTGCCCAGGAAGCCCACCCCTGAGGGGCCACAGGGGCCTCTGAGACCATGTCACCCCATCCTGGGCTACAGGGTGCTTCCTTTAGCAGGCATCCTAGACTTGAGTGGCCACTTCCAGGGTCCCTTCTGTGTACGCCACCCCACAGGACCAACTTTGTGGGGCGCTTGTGACCATCTCTAATCTCTTTTCTGCCTCTCTCTGTTTGCTGTGGTTTCTGCAAGGAGCAGGCAAAACGCTGCCCCAAAATCCAAACACACTTTGTGCGAGCAACATAACTGTCCACTTTCTGATCCGAACGGCGACACTGGAGCGTGGAAAGGCCACACCAGCAATTACTCCGGACAACGCCTCTGAACGAGGCTTCCCCGCTCGCCCAAGTGAGGATACGTCTAGACACACGCACGAGTATTTCCTCTCCTTTGTGCTCCACACATCCCCAAATCCCACACCCCTGCCCGAGCTAACCGCTGCGAATAGACTGCAGGGCTCCTTCCAGATGTTCTTCCCGGAGCGCGGGCTTATTTTATAGTCGGGGAAGAGCAGCAAGCTATTCCCCAGAACAGACTCTCACGTCCTTTTGGCCCTCAACAGGCCAGAAGCAGGTCCAACTCCAGGCGGGTCCAGGCCCTGTCCCCTGCCGCCTCTGGACACTGGCCTCAGGCCCCTGTCCCCAGACCCGTGGCCAGGGAGGTCCCCAGGCTTTTGTTAAGGCTTCACGTCCAGCACCATGAACAACCCTCCGCCTCTTCGTCCTTCCCATCTCCTTCCAGAAACCTCCCCTGCCCATCCAAACCGTGAATCAGATTTCCCTCCCAGCCTCAGGGGTGAGGGACGTTCCAGGGAGACGTAAACACAGCGAAGAAAACTACAACAAGGAGGAAGACAGTCTTGGACCTAACCCCAGAAGCCACCCGCGCGCCTTTCTCACCGGGGCCTGGCGGCCCGGCGCAGCGTCCCAGAGAGCCACTGTCCCGGCTCGCCTCAGGTGGGGCCGCCGGCCCTGCAGGGCCCTGGGCCCGGGACACAGCTATGCCGCTACCCTGGGCAGAGCTGAGGTTCAACCCCAGGGACAGTACCCCCAAAGCCCCCTTCTCCACTCCGCCCGGCCAGCCTCCAGGGCCCAGCTCTAGCCTCCTTCCTCCAGGCAGGCCTCCCATCTGCAACCCCTCCTTACACCCCACTCAGCCTGGCTTTGTCTCCTCAGTCTGGGCTCCCGAGGGGCACTCTCTTCCTTGCCCTCCTCCCAGGCCTGAACTTCCCACTGAGAAGGGACAGACCCTTATCATAACAAGCAAATCAGAGATATAAAGGGTAGCATTTCGAACGCCTACTGAGTGACATGCACGGGGACAGCGCTTTCAGGAACGTGATTTCGTGAATGGCTCCCACAAACTCAGGAGGCGGTGTCGCCGCAGCCCCCAACATACAGACTCAGACACCAGGGGGCGGAGGGTGAAAGCCTGCCCAAGAGCACGGCCTGAAGCCAGTGGCAGGGCTCGGATCAGGGCCCAGGTCTGGCTGCTGCCGTGGCCCAGGCTCTGGACACTGCGCCCCTGCATCCCCTGTGTGCTCGGGACAGCGTGCCGCTCCCCAGCCAGGGCCGCACCCCACTCTTGTGCCCTCTCTCAGGGTGAGTCTCAAAGCCGCCAGATCCCAGGCTCAGACCCTGCCCGGGAAACTGTGACTCACCCTCCTCTACGGCCATCCCCCACACTTCACTGGAGCCCCCAAATAGGCGGAACCCCACAACCCTCAGATGCCAGAGCTGAGGGTCTTCTGATCCCCTTGTGGGCCAGAGGAAGGGATTACATGGGGAGGGGTCAGGGGCGAGGTGCCCACCCAGTGTTCTTCCCAGGGCCTCTTACTCAAGGTTCAGCCATTTGGTTTTCGGGTTCCAAGCCCCCTCCTCCAGTCTCCCTGGCGTGACCCTCAGTAACCCAGGGAGGGACAGGGAGCTGGCTCCCCCTGCCATAGGCCCTTTCATGTGGCCTTGGGCAGGTTTCCGGGGCAGGAGCTGGGCAGGCCCAGGTCTCTCCAGCCGAGGCTACAGCCGCATGTCCATGAGGAGGTGGCTCTGCATGGGGAACCGGAGGCCCGGGCAGAGGAAATGGCCTCAGTGAAGGACACCAGACACCAGCCCGGAGGGGTGCTGGACAGGAGGGTCTGGCCATCGTGAGGGCTGCCCTGGACCTCCCGTGGGGCCTCCCAGGGCTCCCTCTGCCTCCCCACCCACCACCTCATCTTCAGAAGAATGGAGGGTGCTGGAGCCTGGACCCAGCGGGCAGGGGTGGGGGGCACCCCTCCTTCAGGAAGACCCTGTGGATTCTAGCAGCTGCTGAGAAGTGACCGGGACAGAAGTGCTGGCTTCCATTCCTCCTGCTCAGTCCTCAGCACCGGGGACACCGGCCTGCAGGTCCATGGCCTGAGCAGGGCCCCCACAATGCCCCGGCCCCACTGGGTCCTCCTGGGCAAACCCCTTCACCACTCAGGGACTCGGTTTCCCCATCTGTACAGAAGAAACTCTACTTTTACCCTGGTTCGAATATCTGAAAGTTCCATGGCTCTTTCTCATCATCTGAGACCCTGCAGCCCCAATCCCCTCTGCCACCCACCCTGGGTTCCGAGGCTCAGAGGCCCAGGGCCGAGCCGGCGGGAAGGAGAGAGAGCCCGTCAGCCTCCACTCGGCTGGCCAGCAGGAGAGAGAGGTCTCCTGCCCAGAGACAGTGCAGAGGACCAAGGTGGACCCCAGAGGAGGTTGAGACTAAGAATCGGGGAGTGAAATGAGAAGGCAGAGAGGGGGACAGGCACACGTCCACTTAGAGAGAAGCCCAGCAAGGCAGAAACGACGTATTTCAGGACAGTTTTTCAACAGAGAGGGCACTGGGTGTGGGGAGGGGGTGGCCACCAAGGAGCCCAGCCACCGGCCGTGGCACAGGTCAGCATGCCTCACTCTGCCTTGGTGGGCCCTTGTCAGCCAGCCTGCCGACTACCAGCGTGCTGTGCGTCCCCTGGATAAGACACGTGGTCTCACTTAAGCTCTCAGGGACCCAACGCACAGGCTTGTTCCTATTGTGCCCATGTCACAGGGCTCAGGGAGGTAAATCATTTGGCCAAAGGAGTAGCAGGACCTGCACACGGATCCAGGACTCGATAGCCAAATGCCAGGTCCAGAGCCAATGCAAAAGCCCCTTGCAGGCTGGTCCACACACACAGCGATTTGCTGTCCTGCAGGGGGAGGCTGCCCTCCTTGAGGTGCCCCCAAATGCCACCAGGAAGACAGTTTCCAGTTCAGCAGCAGGAATTGGGCCCGGCGCCCACCTGCTCTTTGCCAGGAGGCCTCTGCCAGCCTGGCCACAAAGGCCCCACCCAGATGGGCAGGCAATTCAATTTCCCACCACTGCCGCCAGGCCGGCTTGCCCAACACACAGGGGCCAGGGCCCCGTCCACCTTCCCCTGACCTGAAAGCCAGAGGCCATGGTGGCCCAGCGCCCACAGCAGCCTGCCTGTAGGATGCCAGCTGCCTCCTCCCTCTGACGTGGGGAGACGGTCCCTGGGGGCAACAGCTGGCAGGGGGGCAACAGCTGGCAGGCGAACAACAGGACCAGGCAGCGCGTTAGCCTGGGCCCCAAAGAAATAAGGCCTTGCTAAAAAGAAGGCAGATGTGGAGCAACAGGGGGCTGCCTGTGGGAATGCCAAGGGCAGCCCACCCTGGAGCACCCTCTCCGCTCATCCAGATCCCACTGACTGACAACGAGGACTGTGGCACTGACCAGCACCCGCCAAGTTCCAGGCCGTTCTCATCGCTCACTCACACGACACCTAAGAGATGCGGAGCCTGAGGCTCTGAGGGGGAGCCACGGCCAAGCCCTCCCTGCTGGTGGGCATTAGGGTCAAGTCCCGGGACTAAAGGCTGGGACCCTGGGTTCACTCTCAGCGGTGCCACTTGCCGGCTGTGTGACCATGGACAAGTTATTTAACCTCTCTGTGCCTCATTTTCCCCGTCTATAAAGGGCATAATGGTAGCCTTCGCCCTAAGAGGGTGAGCGGATTACAGGTTGGTACAAGAACCCGCTCAGAGCTGGGCCTGGCACTAGGCAGATTTGTAGAGGTGTCAGCTTATACCTGTATTATTATAACCAGGCTCTAAGTCCTCATCTCCGCACACCCACCCTGCCCCACCGGCGAGCCCAGCTGTGCGGGGAAAGTCTGAGTGCACGTCCCACCTCCTGAAAACCTCTCACCGCCCCCATGGGACAAAGCCTGGGCTCTGGCCAGCTCCCGAGGCCAGGCCGGGAGCGACCTGAGTCAGGTAGCCACGGCCTCACAGCCCCTCCCCCCACCCTCTCGATGTCGTCTCACTCCCTGTCTGGCTTCTCCTGTCGCAGGGGGATCTGCACATGCTGCTCCTTTGACCTGGGACGCTGTCCCGCAGCTCGTCACCCAACTGACTACTCTGGGCTCAGCTAGGACGTCACCTCCTCCAAGAAGCCTTCCCAAGTCCCCAGAGTTGGGGCGGCCCCCTTCCCAGACTCCAAGGATGCCACCTCCAAACACTTAGTGCTCTACATATTCTCAGCGACCCGCCAGCAACACAAAGGCAGCTGCTGTTGTGTCCCGACACAGGGCCCGGTCACCAGGCGACCACGTGTTGGAGGAATGAATGAAGGAATAAATGAATGAAGGCTAAGGGCACCCCAAACCTAGCAGGATCCCTGAGACGGCACTGTCACCCCCAGGGCCAGACCCAGCTCACTGGCCTGCTACGCCCAGGGCTCTACCCGCTCCAGAGCGCCTTGCCCAGCCCGGCCCGCCCAGCCCACCCAGTCCAGAAAAGCACATTCTCGATTCCCTGCACTTCCCGGATCTCCCAGCACTTGCCTCTCCCATTGCAGCTATAGCAAACCCTTTGAGTCCGATCCACCNCCTAAGCCGAAAGCTGCAGTATTGTTTCAGGTAGGAGAGAACTGAATTCACGGCTCCCACTGCCANTTATTATAACCAGGCTCTAAGTCCTCATCTCCGCACACCCACCCTGCCCCACCGGTGAGCCCAGCTGTGCGGGGAAAGTCTGAGTGCACGTCTCACCTCCTGAAAACTTCTCACCACCCCCATGGGACAAAGCCTGGGCTCTGGCCAGCTCCCGAGGCCAGGCCGGGAGCGACCTGAGTCAGGTAGCCACGGCCTCACAGCCCCTCCCCCCACCCTCTCGATGTCGTCTCACTCCCTGTCTGGCTTCTCCTGTCGCAGGGGGATCTGCACATGCTGCTCCTTTGACCTGGGACACTGTCCCGCAGCTCGTCACCCAACTGACTACTCTGGGCTCGGCTAGGACGTCACCTCCTCCAAGAAGCCTTCCCAAGTCCCCAGAGTTGGGGCGGCCCCCTTCCCAGACTCCAAGGATGCCACCTCCAAACACTTAGTGCTCTACATATTCTCAGCAACCCGCCAGCAACACAAAGGCAGCTGCTGTTGTGTCCCGACACAGGGCCCTGTCACCAGGCAACCACATGTTGGAGGAATGAATGAAGGAATAAATGAATGAAGGCTAAGGGCACCCCAAACCTAGGAGGATCCCTGAGACGGCACTGTCACCCCCAGGGCCAGACCCAGCTCACTGGCCTGCTACGCCCAGGGCTCTACCCCCTCCAGAGCGCCTTGCCCGGCCCGGCCCGCCCAGCCCACCCAGTCCAGAAAAGCACATTCTCGATTCCCTGCACTTCCCAGATCTCCCAGCACATGCCTCTCCCATTGCAGCTACAGCAAACCCTTCAAGTCCGATCCACCGCACTCAGCGTGCCAAGGAACGATGCCCACGAGCAGCTCTGGGTGCCTGGACCCAGGCCTGGGACTCAGACATCACGGCTCCCACTGCCAAGGCCATGCACCGGCCACAGAAGACTCCAGACTCCCCGCCTGTGACACCGGGGTGCTCCTCTCTCATTCATTAAGCAGGCGCGAAGGGCCAGACCCTGCGCTGATCGTTCTGTGCCCTATGTCACTGAGCCCTCACGGCGGGGCAGGACAGAAAGCGGTATGGTCAGCTGGGGGAAACCGAGGACAACTTGACCAAAACCCACAGATGGTGAGTGATGGCAACGAGCCCCGAACTCAGGTCTCACGACAAGGCCCAAGCCTGTCTCTGTGGAAGGCGGCCTCCAGGACAGCCCCAGGGAGGCCTTCCCCCGGGGAGGGTGGGGGGAGGGCGGGGGGGGGGGTGTCGGCCTCCAGGACAGCCCCGCCCACCTCCCTGTGTCCCGAGGCTGGTCTGTGCCACCAACAGACTGCAACTGGCAGAAGTGATGGGAGGGTCACTTCCAAGACTGCAGCTGGCTCTGAGGACTCAGATTCATTCTCTCTCTCTTTCCCACCTCCCTGCTCCCGGGACGCCAGATCCCAACACACCTCTGAGCTAGAGCCCTGGAGGTGAGAAACCCAGACCTCCCACCAGCGGCCATGTGAGCATGCGCAGACCTTCCCCTGCTGCCGCCCCCGCCAGGGCAGCACAGGAACTGCAACGCTGGGAGGCCCTGCACCAGAAGCACCCAGCTAAGAGGCTCCCAGACCCTGACCCTCCAGAGCTGAGAGATAAGAAACATTTATTGTTTTAAACCACAGAGCGATGGGGCAACTGTGACGCAGCAAGAAGTAATGCACTGGGGGCAGGGGGTAGGGGGAGGTGGGTGTAAGGGGGACACTTGGTGATGGTGGGAGACTTGACTTGGGGCGGCAAATACATAATACGGTGCACAGGTGACATGCTGTGGAACTGTGCACCTGAAACGTGTACAGTTTCATTAACCACTGTCGCCCGATACACTCAACATGGAGGAAAAGGCACCGCACGCATCGTCCCCCCCGGCCTCCCTGGCCCCCAAGTGCTTGGGGACTACGTGGTGCAAACTCCACACCGGCCGGCGGCCTGGAGGAGCTCCGTCCTCCCCACTCAGAAGCAGGTAGACGGGGTGGGCAGGTGGGGACAGGTGTGCACTCACGTCCAACCTCCAGCCGGATTTCCGCAGAGGCGTCGCCCAGCTCGCTGGCAGCCTGGCAGGTGTAGACGCCAGCGTCCCTCTCCTGGGCCGCCGGGATCCGGAGCGTCCCGGAGCTGGAGTCCCCGGGGGCCAGAATCATTTCAAGACCCCCTGGAGGGGAGATGAGAGAGCATCAGGCAAGGGCCCACGGTCACCATGGGTGACCTCCTGACCCTGGGCCCCTACAGCTCACGAGGTTGGGGCCTGGGAACAGTGGGAAGGTTCCCGCCAAAAGTCAGCGGGGCAGAGTTCCAATTTGGCCAGATGCAAAAAGTTCTGGAGACGGATGGTGGAGACGGATGGTGGTGACGCTTGTGCAACAGTGTGAACGTGGCTAATGCCACCGAGCTGTGCACCCAGAAATGGTGAAGAGGGGCTACTGTCTGTTATGTGTGTTTTGCTACAATTTTAAAAAACTAAGTAAGCACTGCAAGGTCCATTTCCCTGAGTCCCTTGGTCGAGCAGGAGTGAGACTCAGACTATCCCTGCACATGTGACAGCTCGTCAGCCAAGGACTCCCTGCCTGGGCCTCCCTCGGGGGTCACCATCCTCTGTCCCAGTCCAGACTGAGGTTTGGGTGGGCTCTGGGATGGTTCCGGGGCCAACCTGATGGTCCCGGCCCCACACCTGCCCCTCCGGGGCCTTCCCCCAGGCTCCTGAGGCCTGACAGACTCCGGGGTCCTGAACACCTTTTAAAAATCTAACTTAACTTTTCATTTGTGGTAAAATATACATAACGCAAATTCTTAGCATTTTAAGCATTTTCAGTGTCCAACTCAGTGGCCCTGGGTACATTCGCATGGTCCGGCACCTACTGCCACATCCGCCCACGGAACTCCTTCCGCTTCCCGAACAGAACCTCCCGGTTTCCCCTCCCCCGGCCCCTGGCGGCCACCATCTACTTCCTGCCCCCGGGGTTTGTATCTCTGGGATCTCAGGAGAGTGGGATCCTGCAATATCTGTCCTTCTGTGTCTGGTTTATTTCCCTTAGCATAACATTTTCAAGGTTCATCCATGTTGTATCAGAATGTCATTCCTTTTTTCAAACAAAAAAGTTAATGGTGGCCCCCAAAATCACATGACACAAAACGTATCATCTTAACCATCTTTAAGTGTATAGTTCAGTGGAGTCGACTATATTCACACTGTCCCACAACTTGAATTCCATTCCTTTATAAGGGAAAATAACATCCCATTGAGAGATTCCCCTTTAAAAAAGGTCCTGGGACTGGCAGGGCTCTCAGCCAGAAATGCGGTGACATGACCCCTGACTAAGGGGTCCCCAAGGTCACCCACTGGCTGCTGACCTGGGAGAAAATGCTCCCACTGGAAGCTAACCCTGCCTGCTGGAACTCTGAGATAGTCCCTGCCTTTCTCAAAGTCAAGGTGAGGCTGTGACGAGATGGCAGACAGGTGCTGCCAAGGAGGGAGAGCCTCGGGTGGGGAGAGGGCGGGGAACAGCTGACAGCTGAGGAGGAGCCCAGTTTCTGCTCCGAGAAAGGCCGAGGCAGCAGCCCAGCGCCCACGTCCATGGGTGGGGGCACCAGAACAGCTCCTGTCGATCAAACACTGGCTCTGCGACCGGCACTGAGATAACGCTCTGTACCCACGAACTCAAAAGAGCCTCAGAACACCCCTGTTGCGATTCCTCCCGTCACTTAGATAATCCCACATCACTGCCGCTGCCGTCTCTACGAACACTGAGTGCAATCCGCGCGCTGGACGCCTTCTAGACACTTACTCGGACCCCTTTCATCCTCACACAAACCACCCTGGACTCTCCCGTCTTCCACAACAGGAAGCCAGCTCATCTGCCCAAGGTCACCCAGGGCTCCTCACTCCTGAGCCGTCCTACACCAGGGTTCTGGTGGGGGGCGGGGTGCTGCAGAAATGGGCCCCTTCTCCCCAGGCACCCCATTCAAAGTGCTCCCCCATGACTTTCCTGGAAAGCTGATCCTCCGTGACCCTAACAGGCCCCCCTCCCCAGATCACGTACCTCGATACCAGATGACCCGGGGTGGTGGCACCCCGGACACTTTGCACTCCAGCACCGCCTCCTGGCCGACCGCAGTGAGGACCACAGCACTCACAGCAGAGATGGACGGCATGTCTGTGTGGGGCACAGAGGCGGGGTTGGGGACCGACCCATACACCCCCAGAATGAGAATGTGGCTTCCCACAGCTGGGGAGGGGGGCTGTTGGCAGGAGGACCTGAGCACCCTGCCTCCTCCCCATCTCCCGCCACTCAGGTCAGGCAGTCAGTCAATCACCCCAGAAAAATTCAGCCACAGCTGGTATTTCATGAGCTTCCCACCCAGGACGCCCAATCGAAGCCAGTCGCCCCTGGGCGAAATGCCCCATTGTCCCTCACCAAAGCTGCCCTGGGAGCCAAAACCCTACAAGGTCCTCCAACGCTCTCCATGGGATGCCGGCCCCTGCCCCGCCCCCCACCTCCCCTACTCCACACCAGCCGCCTGGCAGCCCTAGGAGCGCCCAGGACTCATTCCGGCTGCCAGGCCCGTACCCTGCCGGTCCCTCTGCCGGCATGTCTGTCACACAGGCCTCAACGGGTCCTGTGTGGGAAGCCACGTCCCCCTACCCCCACCAGCACGTCACCCCCCCCCCCACCGTGCTCTATGCACCCATGCCACCCAAAAGTGCCTTGTTTACCTGCTCAGTGCCTCCCCACCAGGCAGGGACCATGCGTGTGTCCCCACTGCCTGGCACACAGCAAATGCTCGGTGTTTGCGGGTGGGATGGAGGCCCCTCCCCCGAGATGCCCAGGGCCGGGTACCTGTGTAGTAGAGGGTGACCGTCTCCTCGTCCGTGCCGACTTCATTGGCAGCCTGGCAGCTGTAATTCCCAGCATCCTCTGGGGCCACTCCCCAAATGATGAGGGTCCCCTGGTCATCCACATGGATTCTGGAGTCACAAAGTCACATGTGTTCAGCAACAAGGGGCTGATTGGGGCGGATCATGCAAGGGCGGCTCCAGACAGAGAGGGTCTGTTCACGATTCCAAAGTGATCGCCCTCCTGAGTCTCAAAAGACCCCTGGAGACTGAGGCTGGGACAGGTCCCCTGGGAGTCCCTGTCCAACTGCCTGGGCCCCTCACCTGCTGTCCTCTTGTAGGGTGTGACCGTCCCGGCTCCAAGAGATGTGGGGTGCAGGGGACCCAGAGGCCGAGCAGTGCACTCTCACCTCCATGCCCTGGGAGAAGCGCTGGGACCTGGTGTGAATGCTGACCTGCGGGGCCTCTGCAGTTTGAGGAAAAGAGCCTGTTGGGGCAGCTGGGCCATCCCAGGCCCCCAGCCAGGGGGCCCTGCCGCTCCCCATCCCCACCCCGCACGGCCACTGAGGGCAGAGACGCGGGAAACAAAGGCCCCGAAGAACCAGCAACACCTTCCTTGGAGACTGCCGACCAGACAGCCACCTACGTACATCCCTGGGGCAGGGGTGGTGGGGGACACGCATCCATCCCTGGGGCTGATTTGCCAATGCTGCCTGGGGAGCCTCGAGCTCCCTGGGGCTACCCCCAGACAGAGCACCTCAGGGAGGCTTAGGGAGGTGCCCGGGCTGGGAGGGCCCCGCCTCCAGTGACCTCAAGTGGTGGCCAGGCCTGCACAGTGTCGGCCTCAAACGCAGGTTCCGTCCTGGCCCGTGGAACGCTCAAAGCCAGTGGACTTGTCGGGCTGGAACAGACCTTGGGGCCCCAGGCCCCTCCCACCTGGAAATGGCCAGCACGCCCCTCCTGCACCAGTGGCCAGGATACGGCCTCAGACCCTTCTCGGCCCACCCAGCGGCCAATGCAGCACCATCAGCACGTTGACTGACCACGCTGCTCCCCTAACACTTGGGGAAAGAGCACCGGGAAGGAGGAGCCGTCTGAACCCTGATAGACAGAGGCCGCGTCCAGGCCCTGAGACTCCCGGACAGGTGCTCCGCAACAGCCTCCTCCATCTCTACCCGTCAGTGCTACCCAACCCCGCCAAGCAAGTCTGATCTCTGGGCTTTCACAGGTTTCTAGCATCCCCTCCATGTCCCACATATTGGGTGGGGTGGACAAGGAGGCGCTCAAAGACAGGTCAGGAAAAGGTCAGGACACAATGACACTGGCTTGGCCTACAGCAGTAGAAATTCAGGTTAGATGAGAGGATGAACTTCCCAAAAGAGACCCCCTAGACACAGGCTAGGAGGCTCAGACGCCTCTGTCTCTCAGAAGGCTCAGAAAACACTGGAAGGGCTGACGTTGGCTGCCCGAGGTGGTGGCTGCGCAGAGGGGCGATCGATGGGCTTTGGGGGTAAGCGCTAGGCAGTGTGGGGCCTGGAAGGACAGCCCGGCAGAAAGAGCCTCACCTCGCACCAGGAGCCAGATGGATGCCCTTGTGACCCCGTTGGCGTTGCTGGCTATGCACTGGTACCGCCCACCGTCACTGGGGACGACAGAGCTGACCTCCAGGGACAGGTCAGCTAGCTGCGTGACTCTGCCTGTCGAGGCCGACAGGACTCGCCAGTCCCGCACCCACGTCAGGTTGTAGGGGGCCTCTCCTAGGACGCGGCAGGACAAAACAGCAGTCTCCCCCGGTGACACGGTCACATTGGGTGCAGGGACCAGTTGCGGTGGAGGATCTGTGGAGACAGAAACCCAGTACTGTGTCCCTCAGGGCACATGGGCCAGCAGAGCGGTTAACCCACTGGGGCGGGACCACCCTGGGCTGGGCACATTTCCCTGCGGCCGTCGAACCCCCACGGAGGGCACCCACACCCACTGCAGCCACACCCACGTAACAAAAGCTACACACACCCCTCTCCCCACCCTTTGAGCCAAAGTTTGTGCCTTCGGGAATAAAGCTCAAGTTTCAAAATACCCCTCAAGAGGAAAAGAACAGTGAGCACAGAGCCATTCTCCAGGCAAACTGCAGGGCCACTGTGACACCCAAGTGCAGAACTAAGGCCTCCGCCCCGAGGGAGAGGAGGGCTGAGAGAAATGCTGTCTCTACAAGAAAAAGCCACGGAAGTGACAAGATTAGAGACCATCTAACCAGGGGCCTGGGCCTGAGGACCTGCAGGGGAAAGCTGGATCCACACAGGCCACAGGAGCCCATGACCTTGACATCTAGGCCAGAACAGCTTTTGACCTCCACAGCCACTGAAAACCATAGAAACGAACAGGAGGTCAACATGCTGGGGCGGGTGGGAAAATGACCATGGCCAAAATTCAATGGCATTAAGGCGTTACTGTCAACTTTACAAGCTTCAATCATAGAATATTATACAAGAAAACCTACTTATTAAAAAAGAGATAGATACTGAAATGTGTTTCTCTCTTAAATATATTTATGCCAATGCACCCCAATACGCCAGCAACCATATTGGGGTACAGGTGTGTTGGGGAGACCTGTGGTAGAAGCTGATCATAGTGCATTAGCCAATGACAGGGACTTGTGGTCGAAAGCCCTGAGTTCAAGTTTAAAAGAGTTTCGACACAAAGAGAAGAGGCAGCTACAGCGAACGGTTAGCAAGGGTAGGTGACGGGGAAACGAGTCTCCTGACACCGTTCTGCCTCTCCGTGCTCATCACCGGTAAGAAGTAGATCTCCGTTACTGTGCACCGTGAGCATGTTGGCCGTCGCTCTGCCTCCTGGCGGGATGGTGCACACTCGTGGTGCAAGTACACGCTCTACCCCCTCCCTGTTTTCAGGGAAACACACACACAGGCAGACGTCTGAGAGGAAGGGGGCCAGGCAAGGGGCCACAGGGGAGTGGCCCAGGCTGCTCAGTCTCCTTCGTCCATCTGGGGCCCCGGCTGCCCCCGGAAGCTCTGCGTGTGTGTGCCTCACGGCACACAGGCCTGACCTCCTCCCCTCCAGACAGTCGGGGGCCATGGGTCAAAAAATACAGCCAATTTCATTTCAAGATGACCAGGCATTTTCAACCTTCCCGAGCTGGGGGACGCATGGAGGCATAAGGCGTGGGTACCGAAAGATGGACAGTAGCCCCTGAAATGGCCTTTGGGCTGGCCAAGCTCCAAAGGCCACACCAGGAGGCAGGGGTAGAAGGAAGGCTGGTGGGGGAGCATGGCCTGAGCCGGGCGAGGTTCCCAACCTTTCTCTAGCTGAGACCCGTGGGCCACCCCAGGGCGACAGCCCAGACAGGGAGCCAGCAGGCAGGTGTCAGCGTGGGCAGCTGGGTTCTGGGGGACAGACAGTCCCAGCAGCTAACTGGCTGGCATACTCTCCCACAGACGGGGACGCCCTAGGAGGAGACTCTAGAGGGGAGGGGCCCTTGGAGGGACAGACCTGTGACAACAACCTGGGCCTTGGCGCGCCCGGTGCCGGCCCTGCTTGCTGCTTCACACTCGTACGTGCCTTCCTCAGCCTTGGAGGCCCGCGGGATCTCCCAGCTGCTGTTGCCCGACTCCCTGCAAACACAGAACAGCTGGGGACACACAACCACACTGACCCCAGGCAGAGTCCCCCGGCCTCCTCCTGCCCTCAGGGGTCCCGTTTCCCTGAACCCTGTCCAGTGGGGAGACCCCAAGTCCTCCTGGGGCTCGGTAAGAACAGGCCGGCAGCTGAGGACATGCACATTCCACGTGTGACTCTGAGTGAGTCCCTTCCCCCTCTGAGCCCTGGACTTCCATCCATAAAGGGGAGGGTCTCCGAGGCCTTTCCTGCCCTGAGCCCCAGGGAGCCAGACCCTGGGCGGAGTGAGTTTCCTGGAAGCTAAGGAAGGCCTGTGACTCCTTCCTGGGGCGATGGCCCAGCAGTGGTGGGATCCTCAGGACCACCCTCCACCACCACCACCCCCCCCCCGGCCACACTGGGAGGTATCCAGGCTGGGTCACCCTGGAGGGCATATGACTGAGACCAAGGCCCCCCTCTTGCCACCCACTCCCCTCAGATCCCTGCAGGGCACCAGGCCCCCAGGAGCCCTGTGACTGAGGACAACAGCCAGCCAGTGGTCACTTACTGTAAGTGCCTCCCCTCACCCAGCGGGGACCCGCTCCGCCGCAGCTGTAGCCGGTAGGGGAGGGCACTGTGCACGGAGCAGGAGACCAGCAGCGGCTGGTGCAGGTAGCCGTGGATCCGCGGGGGCATGCTGACCAGGGGGGCACCTGGAGGCAGGGCCTGGCTCTCAGGAGTCCTCCCCACCACCCCACGGTCCGCCCCCACCACACCCAGCGACGGAGACCCACAGGCACCAGCCAGGAGCCAGAGGGCCAACTCTGCGCCCACTCCCCCACTGGGCGATCACCTAGCGTGGGCTGCTGCACCCCCCAAGCCTCAGTTTCCACCTCTGCGAAGGCAGGCTCATCGCAGCGCTGACCTCATCGTGTTGCCCTTGTGGCCTCGAGGAGTGGGTGGGGGTGGTGCGTGGAAAGCATTGGGCTTGTGCACAGAGCGTAGCGAGCTCTGTCAGTGAGAGCTCAGGTTGTTCTGTGGTTTGTGACCAGACTGGCCGAGGTGGGCCGGGCTGTGCCACCACCTCCTCAGCTGCATCAGACGCGGGAGTAAGACCCGAATCGGAAAACCTGCTGCCCAGGCCGGGCTCCCCTAGCTCGGAGGCAGGGGCGGGGTGGGGCGACCAACTGCACGTCTGTTCGGAGGGTCAGTTCTGCCCAAAAGTGCTGGAGCAAAACCTTTTTTCTTAAAAATGAGCATAGTTGGAGCATGGCTGCAGATGCGGAACTCACACACATTTTCGAGATAAAATAAAAGACTTCGATGGAATCTCACAGCTTGTGATGAGCCTCGTGGGGCCCCCAGCAGACAGCACCACCCCCTCGCCTGACCCTGGTCTTGGGCGTGACACATTCTGTCCTTGGCTATTGGAGTTGAATGGAAAAGTCTGAGAGCCACCCCACAGGGCAGGGTCGGTGGCGGGGAGTCAGTACCTCGAGGGGTGATGGCAGGCATGCACTCAGCCCTGTACTTTCCTCTCCTCGTCCCCACCAATAGGACAGAGCACTGAGCACAGAGCAGGGGGTGGGAGGGTGGCGGGTGACATCATGCTACAGGCAGGCTCCCTCCCAGGGGACAGGGGTGGTGGACCATCCAGCCATGTCCTCAACAGTGTACAAAGCAGCCCGGTCACCCCCCCGCCACCCCCCCCGCCACCCCCCGCCACACCACACACACACTGGAAGCCTCTCCAAGGCCAGCTCGGGCTTCCTCCTCCACCAGCTACACGGGCCCGGAGACCACAGGCCAAGCCAGGCCTCACCACCCCCATGTCTCCAAACCCGGAGCCTCCTGCTCTCAGCCAGACTCCCAGCCGCCCAAACCTGGAACATAGTAAAGGAAGCAAGAGGCCAACCCACAGCCCTCCCGCCCGCAGACACCCTTTAATCTAGAGCTGAGGTAGGGACCAAAAGTCAGAGCCAAACTCCAACCCCTTAGCCCCACCTCAAAGAACAGGGGAGAGAGACACAGAGGCTGTTATTCTCCTGTTGAAATTCCTTTCTGAAAATTTCCCTCAAAGCTGAAAAGGCCAAGGGCGGGGGTGGCCGGGGACCAGTGCGGGGAAGTGGAGGCCAAGAAGTTGGAAAGAAGTGTCCTCAACTCCCCCCCACCACGGGCACCCTGTGGCCCCTGCAGCCCACGGCAGTGGGCAGAGGAGTCTGCCCCTCGCTGAGATCCGCAGCCAGGGAGACACTGGAATATCAGTGGCATCCACCTCTCTGAGCTCCTCCCAGGCCGCCACCACGGGAATGGAGGAGTGGGCAGGAGCAGGGAATGGAGCCCAACAGGAAGCCAAGGGTGGTGACTCAGCCGCCCCTGCAGGACCAGAGGCAGAGCTGGAAAGCCGGACTCTGCCCTGCCCTCTGTGGGCTTCCAATCTGGACGCGAGACCTCGGGGACATACAGGAAACCAGCGGAAAGCCCGCACATGTGGGGACCAGCAGAGCATGACCTCAGATGAGACCACAAAAGGGCCCGTGCCTCCAAGGCACAAGGTGATGGCAGCGGCCCTGGTGGGGGGCCCTGGTATAGGCTCCGAGCACCCCAAGAGCTGTGTCACTGCGTGTGCATTAGCTTACAGAACCCTCAAAGCAACCCTGTGAGGTGGATGGCCTCTGTTCCTCAGCTGTGAAGTGGGGACACATCTCAGAAATGTTGCAAGCATTTAATGACTCAGTGAGCTAATAATGCATGGCAAGTGCTTAGCCCAGGACTGTCCCATGGGAAGTGCCCAAAAGGAAGGTTAGAACCGTATTGCCATGGTTCCAATTATGACAGGGACTATAACACTGAAAGGCCAAACCCTCACCCACTGCCCTGCCCACTGCTGTGTCTACAGTGCCCCACACTAGGAATGTTGGGTAGACAGATAGATGGATATTTGAATGGATAAATGGATGGACGGATGGATGGATATTTGGATGGATGGGTGAGTGGGAAGGTGGCTGTTTGGATGTATGGCTGGGTGGGTGGGTAGGTGTCTGGATGGACAGATGGATGGATAGATGGATGGATGGACAGAAGGATGAGTGGGTTTGGGGTGGGAAGGTGGGGGATGGATCAACAGATGGACAGCTGAATGGGAGGGGTGGGATGGTGGATGCCTGGGGAGGTAAGTGGAGGGATGTGTGGGGAGATGGATGTTTGCATGCAGGAGTGCATGGGTGCATGGATGTTTGGATGGGTGGATGTTTGGGTGGATGGGTGGGTCAGGATGGACAGATGCATGCATGGGCATGTAGCTGAATGCTTGGACGGATGGATGACTCTGTACTAAGTCCGTGAGCCAGGGCTACAGCCGAAAGCATCTCTACACTCAGCACCATGCCTCTCGGAGCTTGCTGCCCACAGAAGTTTACGAACAAACACTCCCTAACCTAATCCAATCTAACCAAGGCAGGGTTCCAAGAAGAAGCCAGTGGGCAAGTGAGACAGAAATCTGGGGTTGGTAAGAGCCATCACTCACCTGGGGACACCCCACTGTAGGCAACTCCGGAGACACGAAGGAGGGGGTTCCCCTCATGGTCCTTGCCCTTCACCTTGAGGTAGAAGCGCTCCTTCGGGGCACGGAAGGGCGGCCCACCCCACAGCTGATGGGCGGACCCGTTGGAGAGCGGCTGCACGGGCAGAGTCAGGAGGGCCCGCCCCGAACCCTGTGAGAGCTCCACCGAGTCCACGCGGCCAGGGGCCTGCAGGCCTGTGGCATTGATCACCAGGGAGATGGGCACCCCTGCAGAGGGTGGGGGGAGGAAGGAGGGCTGGCGTCTGCACTGGGCTCCAGGGTCCCCCCCAAGCAGGGGCCCTAGGTCTGTCGGTCAGGGACCAGCCTGCTTGGCCCCCCTTCACCAAGCCCAGCACCCTGGCCTTCTCTTCCCTGTGCCCATTGGTGCTGGAGGTGGGACAAGGAACCAGGGCCCTTGCTACTGTCCGTGGTCCTGAAATGCCACCTTCTGTCCAACCAATACTACCCCAGGGCTGCTTCCCCTCCACTCCGAGTCCTCAGCCTCCCATGGAGTGGAAGTGGGAAGAGGCATTTTTCTTGCCGCCCCTGTCTGCGAACTCTGGTGGGGACCGGCCTCGCCGAGAGCTCGCCCGGTTGGGGAGCTCCGACTCTCGGACTCTTGCCCCTTCTCTCCCTGTGCTCAGCGTTGCTTCGGTTTCCTTTTCTGTTATTGGAAACGTACTTTTCACACTCTCCCAGCGAACAGAGAACTGGACTTGGGGTTTGCAATTTCCTTAATTAATTTGGGAACTCCTGTCTAGTCCCTTTCTTTTCAAATAGTTTTTTTTTCTCAGACACCATCATCCAGGGACCAGTGGCTTCGGTTGGTCTGGTCCAAGAAACGTGGTCCTGCCATTTCCTCTAAGAAACATCACACAACCTGGACAAGGCAGACGCAGACCCAGAAGTCCAGGCTACTCTGAAAACCCGAGCACGTCGGTGCCGCGTCCGACGATCAGCCGGGGCCCGCGGGGGCTGCTCCCGGGGCCCCGGCACCAGGGCCAAGTGCCAGCCACTATTTGTCATTTGCAATTGCTCTGATCTTTCTCTCCTAAAAAATATCTTGGACCCACATCTTTATCAAAAGCAGAAACCCAGTGGGTTGGTCACGTGTGACCCCCCGGCCCCCGTTACGCTGGGGTCTGTTCCTGGCGGGTGTTCGGTGCTCAGGCTCTACCCTTTAGCGGTCCACTACAGAGTTCTCATTAAGGGTTTCTTTCCTCTCCTGGCTTTAGGGTAGAAACTGCCCCTCCCCCTCCTGTTCCGGCCAAAACAAACACTAAAGGGAGCAGCCCCTGTTTACTGCGAAGGTGCCACTGCTGGTCCCGCAGGGCCACCGACAGGGACACCCACAGGGCCTGGTCCAGGTCCCTCCCCATCTCTCTCCTGAGCTGGTCCCAGCGAAATCCTCCGCTCGGGCCCATGACAAGGGACCCTATTTCCAAACTCTAAGTCGGGGGCCCCGATGAGGCCAGCAGACGGTGTTTTCTGGCCTGGAGCTCTGGCTCCCTGGGCCAGACGCCCCTGCCTGCGCCACGGTGAGCCTCCTCCTGGAGGAGTGGTGACAGGGCACCCGGTGGCCTCCGATCCGAAACTGGCCCTGCGCCTCCACCTCACTGCGCCCCTGGGCTACCAACCCTGTCGGCCCCCAGGGCATCAACACGTCCATCAGGACACTTGCTCCCTGGATCGAGACACTAGTGTCCTGTTTGGGGAAACTGGCACCTCCCTGGCACCTGTTAGCTTGTTGGCCCTGCTGGACGTTCCTTGGAAAACTGGAGAAGGGAGGCCCTTGATGAAGGAGCCTGAACAAAGAGAAAGGGGGAGGTGGGAACTGGGAAGCAATGATGGCAGCCTGAGGCCCTGGTGGCCCTCGGGGGCAGGGAGCATGTTCCAAAGGAAGAAGGTCCCTGTGGCCCCCGGGCCGGGCCGTGGCCTGGGGCTCAGTTCCTTATGGCGTGGAAACCCAGCCTGGGCCCCCCGACACATGGGGGGCACACTCGTAGATGCCCCCAGAGTACCCACTGTCTCTCAAAGGCAGGCCCACGTTTTCCGGAGGCAGCCCCTGCGGCAGGTACCTTGCAGGGGCCACTCAATCGTGCGGTTGAGGTCCAGGGAGGGCTGTGTGGAGAAGCCGGCTCGGAAGTTGATGTTGCTGATGCCCGTGACCCTCACCGAATGGCGGCCACTGCTGTAGACCTAGCACAAGCCCAGGCCCATGTCACCGAGGTGCTGGATGCCAGCAGCCAGCTCCAGGGCGCAGGTGCCAGCCCAGCCCGACCTGGAGTCAGCACCTGGAATTCTCCCACCTTGGCAGACACATGGGTAACCTCCCTGCTCCCTGGGGGCCCAGCACGACACTCCCCAAGCAAACTGGAAGAAGCCCCAGCTACACCGCTGTCCCGAGCAGGCTCTGCCCCCAACGCCCACAGCCTGTCTGTGCCCCCACACCTCCAACCGCAGCCTTGCCTCCCCCGTGGGCATCAGAGACCTTGGCTTAAGGATGCTCAGAGTCTGAAGGGCAGGGGCCGAGGCAGCACCTAGCCCAGGGCCTGGTACTCAGCAGGCGCTCCACAAATCTGTGCCCGTCAGCTGGAGCTCATGTGCTCCCAAGACAACCGCCAGCCCCACCCCAGAATACTCCATTGGGGCTCCAGCCTGCCCCAGCCCCTGGCTCCTAGCACCCTGCAGACCAGAGCAGGCCCAGCTTCCTCTGCCAGACCTGTTCCTCCAAGCCAACCCCCAAGGTCACCTTTGCTTCTTGTGTGCCTTCTTCACTGGCCAAGGCTCAGAACCAGCTGGCTCCGTCACCCACTTCAGGACATTCGAGTGGTTCCTCCAAGTCCTTCTGAAACGTTCCCTAACTAACCCAGACCACTGCAGTTCCTCTTGCAGATGCAAAACAGAATTCTCCCCCTCTGTTCTACACCCACACCGCCACCCACGCTCCAGCTCTGGGCTCCCCAGGACCCCGGACAGTGTCTCAGCTCCGTGCAGCCAGGCTCCCCACAGCCTGGGGCCTGCTGCCCCTACCTTGAGGGACCACAGCCCCGGATGCTCAGGCTTAAAGGCCACAACCTTGGCCGAGTCAGGGATGTTGAGAAGCACGTTGAGGCCCTCGTCCTTCTGCAGGATCCTCCCTGTGGAAGCCCCAGTGGCTGCTCAGTCCCCGGCACTTTCTGGGGTTGACAGAGGCCCTACCCTGTCCCAGAGACCCGTAGTCTCCACACACCAGCCTCAGGCTCCCCAGAGAAGCTGAAAAGAGGTCTTAGGTGGTGCTCAGGCCCCCACCTCCCTCTGCCCACCGCCCTCCTCACTCCCTGGTGGGTGGGGTGAGCACCTGGCCTCCAGACTGGGATGCCCGTGACGTCTCGGAGCGTCGTGGAGCCAGGTGGCCAGGCCCAAAGCACACCAAGCCTGCACGGTCCTGACAAGTCACCCCACCCCCCATGACCCAGCTCCCCTTCTGTACACCGGGCCGCCAATGTCTTCCCTGACTGACCGGCCAGGCCACCGTAGGGACCACTGAGAGACTGTCGGGGAAGACCCCTTGGGAGCCTTCCATCCCAGGAGTTTCCTGATCTCAATCCCCTCATTTGGCTTCTGCCAGCGTCCCGGCTTCCTTGCCCACCACGGGGACCCTCTCTGCCCTGCACCTGGCGTCTCCCTTTCCAGAGCCATGTGTCTAAACCCCCTGCCACCTCTGGTCTCTCTCTCTGTCTCATTCCAACTCCCAGCTCACTCTTGAGGCCAAAGAGGAGACCGGCCCCGGGGCGCACGTACCCAGCGGGTCTCGGACTTCAATCTCGGGTCCCGGGCCGCTCAGGGAGATGGTGACCTCCTTGAGGCTGGGGTCGAAGGGGATCTTCCATGTGTGCTCACCCTCCTCCTCATGGTCCGTGGAAAGCAGGTGCACCTTCGAGGCCTGGATCGCTGACTCCACCCACTTCAGCACCTGGGAGGCAGGTGTAAGAAGCTGACGCCAGCATGTGACATCGACTTCTTGCTTGTGTCTGGCCCACCCACAACAGGTACCTAACAGACTGCCATCTGTGTGCAGAATCTGGTTCCGCACCCACCGGCCCACCATGGGTTTCAGGCAATGTGCAGGCTTTCCAGGTCACCGGGAAGCGACCCCATGCCCCCTGAGTCCCACCAGGCCCAATTCACATGTCACTACCCTCCCGGCCTGGGGACTCAGAGCTGTGACACCTGAATCAAGGCATCCAGAGGACTCAGCTCTGAGGGAAGGAGCAAGAAGTGCCCTTCTGCTGGGAAGACTTCCCTTTTTCTTCACCTGGCCAAGTTCTATGGCACCCATCATTGCTTCCTCCAGGAAGCCCTCCTGATGCCTCCCACACACAGAGAACCCTAGACATCTGGAATCTTGCCCCAGACCGGTATAGTTCCCCATCACCCACCAAGGGGCCTCAGACTGCCCCCACCAGGGAGCCATGCTCTCTCTACGCAGAACCGAGACAACCTGCTGTACAAGGACCCCTTGGTCCTTTTGCCATGTTAAGAAACCACAAGTCCTTATTTTTTATAATTGCCTATTCATTCTAAAATCTTATATGGTTCAGCCCTGGCTGGTGTGGCTCAGTGGACTGAGCGCTGGCCTGTGGACTGAAAATTTGCTGGTTCAATTCTCAGTCAGGGCACATGCCTGGGTTGAGGGCCAGGTCCCCAGTAGGGGGCATGCAACAGGCAACCCATCTGTTTCTCTCCCTCTCTTTCTCCCTCCTTTCCCCCCCTAAAATAAATAAATATATGAATGAATGAATGAATGACTAATAGATAAATAGATAAATAAATAAATAAATAAAATCTTTTAAAAGAAGAGTGTTGTTACAAAAAATAAAAATAAAATAAAATCTTACATGGTTTGGACAGGTCCCACTGAAAATCAGGTCACAAGCAAGCACCCTCTCTGCAGAACCCCACACCACTTAACATACATTTAGACGATGATTTGGGGGGCCTTCACCTCCCTTCAAGGCCACTCCCTGAGTGCATGGACCCCTGTTAACAACCCCGGGCCCCATCTATGATGGCATCTCACGGAGCACAGAATTATTTTGTTCCTCCAAACCCCTGCCTTGGCCTCCACGACCCCATGTTCTGTGGTTCACCTGTCCTGCCTGACTCACGGTGCTTACTGGGCTGGACCCCCAGGGCTCCCTGGGCCGCCCCATCACACCTGTGTTCACTTTGCAGCAGTGCCCCGCCCCTCTCCAGCAACTATCTCTGGGTCATTCATGCCTCTCTGCCTGGAGAGGTTTGGTTCCCTAGTACACACTCCACGGCAGCGCTCTGCACCCCAGTTATTCACGCTCAGGAGATTCAGGCCTGTCTCCCTGTTAGGCAGGGAGCTCGCTGAAGGCACAGACACTCTGCGGTGCCCAAGCTCAGTGGCTGGCACGGAGTGGGTATTCAGGAGGCCTGTGTCCCCAAGTGTGACTGAGCGAGGACGCAACTCCTGAGCAGGACCTCTGGGTTCGCATCAGGTTCACCTGTGGACACAGATGGCTCACTTAACTCCAGGAGCCCTCAACCTGGCTCATGCCTGCACCTTTCCAACAGCCATCCCAGGTTCCAACAACAAAAACCAGCCCTGAGGATTACGGCTCCGTGGGTTGGGTGTCATCCTGCAAAGTAAAAGGTCGCTGGTTCGATTCCCCACCAGGGCACATGCCTGGATCCCATCCCAGTCTGGGTGCATACAAAAGGCAACTGATCGATGTTTCTCTCCCTTTCTTCTTCCCTCCCTTCCTCTCTCTCTAAAAATAAACAAATAAAATATTTTTTAAAAAGAGAGAGAGAGAGAACCGGGAAGGAGAGACAGGAGGGGCTCCTGCGGTCAGAGCCTGTCTTTCCAGACGCGTTACTGCGAGAAGCACCCAGTGCAAACCCGGACACGGAAATTCGACGCACCGGGAACCCGACTGAATGCCAGACTGGCACCTCAGCCACCGAGAGAACAAGATCACGTCAAGTGCGTGGAAAACCCGGGTGCGACCCCACTTTCTCCGTGAGGCCCACGGAAGAACAGCAAAGACACCCGCATTCAGTCATCTGAAGTGGGCAGAAGTGTCAGTGTCACGACTGTGAAACTGTTTCATGTATCTTGTAGGATACAGCAGAGAAGTAAGGATGCTGATGTTTTCTCAAACAAGATTTCCTCTTACGGCTAAGCGTGAACGAGAACTACAGGTATTTCATTTCTGTATAAATTTGCTCTGAGTGCTTTAATTTATTTATTTATTTATTTTAATTTTTTAATTTTATTTATCTTTAGAGGGGAAGGAAAGGAGAGAGAAAGAGAAACATCAATGTATGGTTGCTTCTCCTGCATCCCCTGCTGGGAACTGGCCCCTGCCGGGAACTGGCCTGCAACCCAGGCATGTGCCCTGACTGGGAATCGAACCGAGATCGTCTGGTTCGCAGGCCCGCGCTCAATCCACTGAGCTACGCCAGCCAGGGCTGAGTGCTTTTACTTTTTAATATTTTATTTTATTTTTAGAGAAAGGGGAGGGGAAGAGAAGGAGAAAGAGAGGGAGAGAAACATTAATGTGTGGTTGCCTTTCGAGTGCCCCCCACTGAAGACCTGGCCTGCAACCCAGGCCAGTGCCCTGACTAGGGATTGAACTGAGGACCCTTGGTTCAAAGGCCACTGAGCTACACCAGCCAGGGCTCTCCAGGTGCATTTAGAACCCAGTGGCTTCTGAGTACCATTCCCCTCTAGGGTTCTTTGGAGAAAGGGCTGATTCCAAGTCCAAGGCAGGTAATTTACAAGTAAGCCTGAGAGAGCTGGTGATTCTACCAAGCAAGGACATTCTCAAAGGCTGATGGGGACATGTCCAAAGGGCACAGGAACCAGCTTGCAGGAGCTGCCACTGGCTAAATTTGGAGCAACTGGAGCCCCAAAGAGAAGAGCTGCAGTTGACCAAAACTCAGTCAGTTATGTCATTCGTGTCCCCACGGTAATACTCCAGAAAGAAATGCAAAGTTCCAAACAACCCAGCCTCCCTGTCACCAACGCGGGCGACTTCCTCATTAAAGAGAAAGGACCAAGCCCGACCCCAGCCCTTCTGATGGGACTGTGCTTCGGAGAAGAAGCCTCATGCCTCTCACTGAGCAAAGGCTCTTCTTCGTGGAAGGGCGGCCACTGAGAAACGTGGAGGGGGCGACGCAGTTAGGGGGTCGGTGTTTGCAGCCTTAATAAAAAAAGCGCTTCAGGCGAGTGTTCCCCTCGGATGCTGCAACCGTCAGATGGAAGTGGACGGGGGACTGGACGTCCACATGGAGACCACCGCCTCCCCCCGCAGACCGCCCGAGTCACGGAGGGGAGACACGGCCATGCCATGCGGACAGCGGGCTGTCAGCGCCCTCACCCACAGATCGAAGTTGTCATCGGTCACAGCGGGACAATCAGGCATCGCTTGCCTCCTGGTGTGATGTAAGAGAAAATACACACAGCCCCAACTATGAGGTGCTCCTGCCAAAAACCTCGGCCTCCAACTAATCAGTCACTTAGACCTAAGTCCCCATTTAGAGGAAATAACCGGAGACAAAGGAACAAGTTAGCACCATAAGGAAACAACCAGACAAATCCGGAACATGGGACATCGTAAAATCAGTGCCTCTGCAACCAGTTAGGGGCGTACAGAAGGGGAGGCGGCTGCAGACGCGAGGGGCTCGGCAGACAAAACCACCACGTGACATGCGCCATCCTCGATTCAATCTCCTGGGAAAAAACGGTCAGAGGAGACGTTCTGCGGAAAAGCTGAACACGCACTCAACATCCAAGGACACTAGCCAAGCGCTCTTAATTAGATGGTTTTGTAGGTTGTATTGGAGACAACTTTTTTTAAATGCACGCTGAATTATTTATGGGTAAGCTGTCATGATTCCGCAAAAAGTATAGAGAGAGATGAAGCAGGTGGAGCAAAAATGTTAATGGCTGAATGTAGCTGGTACATATATATATATATATATATTTTTTTTTACTTTTCTATATTTTTGACACTTTTCATAGGACTTTTTTAAAGTAAAAGTCACTTGGAAAGAACATGCATTGCTTTATTTTTCATACAAACAATGGTAAAGCTACTTCTGTCTCACCCTGTGCGTACCTGAGCAACCTTAGAGGTATCCTCTTGCTTGGCAACTCTGATCAACAGGAAGTGGCTTCCTAGAACACTGACGAAATGAGAAGCCACATCCTGTCACAATTTTTAAAAGTTCTGTGATTGATTAGCAATGTCTGCTATGGGTATGGCATTAGAAAGGGGTGTCTTGCATGCTATATATTAACCATCCCTGCTCTAAATCATTGTCCTTTCGCTCTGCCTATCATGTACTCTTGCATGGAAAGGAAAGGAATTGGAAGAACTGCCCAAGATTTAGAAAATGTGTGTGCTTTGTTCAGGCCGAGCTAGAGCACATGTACCTAGATTTTATAGCTAGATTTAAGTCGTTATAGGATAAGAATCCCACCTTCTGAAAAACGCATCTGTTCTTATGCTTGGGACGACTTGGTTCTTCTGTTCTGCCTAGCTTTCTAAGTGATATTTCTCTGAAAAAGGTCCCACCTGTCTTCACCAAGGAATGGGAGCAAGATTCTTCAACCATGATGGGGAGCCCTGGAGGGGAACCGCAGCCAAGGCTCCCAGCTGGACAGAAGCTGGCGAAGGGAGTGAGGCAGCTCCTCCAGCTCAAAGCAACAGCTCCGTGACCAGTGCCCCCCCACCCCGGGCCAGGCCTTGTCAGGGGTCAGGAGGAAACAGCTGAGCAAAGCTGGCGGGAACGGGTGGCCGTACCAGCTGACGATCACCCAGATAAGTCGCATGTCTACTGTGTTGCAACAGTCATTATAAGCTCATTCTAGAAATTTCTGAGGGAGGGAAGAAGCCCAGAAGTTTAGACTACTAAACCATGGGGAGGGCTGAGATGGGCCAGAATGCCAGTGACCCCACCAGGAGACGGCCTGCCCATGGGGCCTGCCCTGTACGCACAGCACTGCACAGGACCTGGGGTCAGGGGGCTGGCCATCCTGCCCACGGCCGGGCCAGAACCCTTGTTGGCCCAAGCCTGGGGGTGAGGCCTTCTGGCCCCTGTGATGCCCCCAGGGCTCCGAGTGGAATCCAGGGGACCTTCTGAGAAGAGAGCCTTCAGCGAGCAAAGTTAGTGTTTATTTGGTGAAAGCGATAGTTCCCAGATGTTAGCGAAACTGGCGGGGGGGTGGGGGGGGCGGGTGAGCCTGGGAGCCAGCGATGCACTGAGGCTCGTCTCTGTCACTGATGGGGGGGGAAATGAAAGAATCTGGGAATGCTGCCCTGGCCAGCTGGCCGAGGCTCCGCCGCACAAGGCCGATAAATCATCCCCCCGAGGCTCCTCCGACACTCGCCCGCCAAGGCGGCAGAGGAAGCAGAGAGTAGGAGCCAGGGCCCGAATGGGCCTCTGGGCCGCAGATCGGAAAGCTGAGGGCCTCACCCCGGGCCTGGTAGCACCAGGCAGTTTGTGGGCATTGGGGGAGAGAGGGCTCCAGCCCCTGACAACGGGGCACCCCAGGCACCTGTCCCAGGCTCTGCCTGCCTGAGAACCTTGTCCAGAGAGAGTGCACACCCTTTGGGGGCTTCCCTGGCTCCCGGGGGTGGATTCTGGGCCCCACGCCAAAGTGCAGGGGCTGGAGCCCCAGCCGTCACCCACCCTCCCCAGGCTTCCCACCCAATGACTCCTTGTGCCCCCCCTGCCAGCTCACTAGGCAGGGGTTCTCCCAACCCAGCTGGGCACATGGGGAAACAGAGGCCCAGAGACATTAACACGGTGCCTCGAGTCACACGGCAGGCAGGTGGCAGGGCGGGATTCTGAAACCAGCGTGTGGCCCTAACCTCTCGCCGTCCTTCTGCCTCTGGGAAGGGTCCAGGATGAAGTCATCTCCGGGGCCTGTGACTCCTGGGCTGTTAATCAGAACCACCTGGCCAGACCTCCCTCCGCCCCTCACTGTCTCCGCAGGCCGGTCACCTTTCCCCTGGTCGATGCACAGAATCTGGGCAATTGACCACACTGGTGCCTGTGGACGCCAGACAAGGGCAGGGTCTGAGTCCCCAGAACGCGACTTCCCAGGACCCGGGAAGCCTGCAGGCTGACGGGGTTTGACCAGAAACTGACCGTCTGCTGGGGTGGGGGACCGTATGTATGCCAAGTGGGGAGGAAGCCTGGGGGACAGCTGTGCTGGGGCAGGTGGCTTCTTGGACTGAGCTAAGTCTCCATCAAAACTGCGCACCTCAGGGACGGGCCCCAGGGCCGTGTGTCCGGCCTGCCCTGAGTGCTGCAGGAAGGAGGGCAAAGCCTCCAAACTACCCCTGCCAGGGGCACGGAGTCTTCGCCTTCCTTTAGTTACCCCGGAGCCTCAAAGGGGTCCCCTGGTGCCGATGCGGCCAAGCCCACAACTGGAAAAGCACACTGCTCGCAGGACCGAGACCCCAGCTTGATGGGGGCCCTCCGAGCCCGGCACCTGAAGCTACCCTGGCACGTAGCAGCTGCTCAATAAACTCAGGACGGCCAGAGTGGGGCATGTGTCACTCCTGCCACGCCGGACCTACTGTGGAAGGTAAAAGGACTGACCCCCACACGTGGTTTGCGGGTTCTGCAGCTTCTGAGAACTCCTCCTCCCAGGGCAGGCACCCCTGGCTGGGGCAAAGGCGCCATTCTTCTCCCGAAGGGTGACCACAGCCCTGACTGCCAGGCCTCTTTCCCAGGCTTGCCGAGTGTCTGGGAGCATCTGGCAGGGACCAGGTCCAAAGCATTAAGCTAACAAACGACAGAGCTATGTGTCCAGGAAGGAGAGGGATCCAGGCCCCTACCCAGAGACAGTTTGTCCTGGCCATCGGAGGTCCCTCTGAGCGCCACCCAGCCAGGGCAGAAATCTGGCACTGTGGCCAAGAGTGGGTGGACCCACCCCCGTTTCCCTGCCTCGAGGGAGAGACCAGGGCATCTGAGCCCCTCATCTGGGCAAACCGTCCTCCACCTGCCCGCCAGCGGCCCTGCTGTCTGATTTGCTGCTGGCAGGAACCTAGTTCCACGCAATAGCCCGAACAGGTCTCCCCCAAAACGAGGACCCGGTGCAGCCGTCCCTGCACTGTGAAATGCTTTCCACTCGTCCTCGGCCGGCTCCGTGCCAGAACAGACGGACATGCCAAAAAATAAAGCCTACCATGTCACAGAGAACCATAAACGCCATCTGTCATCGGGGAGTTAAGGCTCACTAATCTAAACACGGCCCGGACGGCTCTCTTCAGTCCATAAGTACATGACACACGAAACCCGCTCCAGGAGGAGAACACAGGGCGGCCTCCAGGCTGGGGCCTCCCTCCCAGGCCTCAGGCACAAGGGACCCAGCCCCTGTCCACCTACCAGCTACACACCAAACACCTGCTACGTGCTGGAGGCTGCGCGAGGCCTGCGGACACAGTAGCAAACAGGACCCATACGGCTCTGCCCTCAGGGAGCTCACAGCCATAAAATCACAATCATAAAGCAGCAGCGGCGGGACTCCAGAGGGTGTGAAAGGAGACTTCATCTCGATCGAAAATCAAAAAAGGTCTCCCAGAGGAGGCACGTTTACTTCACCTAACACTGGGAAGACAAGAAGGAGCCAGAGGGGCAGAGTGGACACAGCGGAGAGACCAGGCTGCATGAGCAAAGGCCCTGGGGTAGCAAAGGCACGGGCCACTGAAGAAATAGAGAGGCCAGCAGGGCGGGGGCAGTGGGCAAGGGGGAGAGCACAGGCTCCAGGATTGGAGGGGTCAGAGGAGGGCCTGGATCTTCCCAGGAGACAACAGGAGGGACCTGTGGGTCAGACCTATTTTTAGAAGAAGCCGGGGGGATGCTGCAGCCCGCTCACACAAGCCCGAGGAAGTCTGCTCTGAGCATCACTTTCCAACTCTGCTCAGCAGGCGCAGGACGGCAGCTTGAAGTCGTCCAGGACAGGAGTATTTACACTACAGAAATGAGTGTTCTCGCTCTTTCCAGGGAGGTAGCTGTGAAACATCGACCAACACGCCCCGGGAAGGATCGCTCTGGCTCCGGGGAAGGAATGGATGAGAGGGTGAAGGGAAAGGGGGGAGAGTCCTGCGTGGCCCTGGAGCCTGGAGGACGGGAAGGGCAGGCACCCGGTCCGAGAAAAGGACGCCACACCTGGTCCGTGAGCCCAGACCATTGCCACCCCCTACGTCAGGCCACCAGGACCAGCAAGCCCCTCCCGGCCACGCCCTCCAGCAGGCTTCCTATCCCGGCAACGCAGTCTGAGTCTGGCGGCCACCCGCAGACCTCCAGCATTCCTGGTCCCCGGGGAGAGGCTCCCTGCAGACCCTAACTCCGCAAGTCTGTCCTGCCCGCAGCGACCAGCTATAGCACCCAGGCTGAAGCCCGGGTTCCTCAAGCCCCAGGCTCTTAACCTGCAAAATTGGGAAACCCGTGGCACCTGCCTTCGGGTGGGTAGGAGGATTTGGCAAGATAGCATCATAAAGCCCTAAGCACCTGCCACAGGTGAGCGCTCGGCACTGCTTACCTGGGAGGGCAACACAACTACTGGCGGAGCCACCCACAGACACAGGATGGTTGGGGAAGGCTCACCTCTGTCACCTGCTGCTTGTCCAGGTGGAACACCTGCCCAGAGCTGGTGGCAGCGATCTCCTCGTAGGCCAGGTAGCCGGGATGCGTGCGGTCACCACAGTCCCCCGTCAGCACAAAGACCACCTGGGGAAGGGACACGCAGCCTGGCTCAGGGCTTCCCCGCCCACCTGCATCAGGTGTGGGTGGCAGGGACGGAACCGGGGAGGAGTGAGCGGGGCCAGCCCCCTCCTCTCTGGGCTCAGGTGGTGCGTCTGTGAAATGGGAATGGTGAGTGTGCCCACCCCCATGTGGGCCGGGGGCTCAGCACAGGGCCAGGAACATGGAAGGTGCTCCGGACGTGGGGCTGTTATTAAAGGCACGAGGAAGGGGGTGGAAGTCGGCTCGGTCCGGCTCCAAGCGGCCCCTGCAGGCTGCAGAGCTAGACCTGAGCTTGTTCTAGGGGAGCTGAGAAGCTGCCCCAGCCCCAGGATGTCCAACGGCCGGCCCTGCAGCATTCCCACTCACACCCCTGCCCCACTGCCCTCAGGAAAGCAAAAACCGCAGCAGGACTTCCAGATCCTGAGACAACGGAAAAAGGGTGACGTGTGTCCGTGGCAGAGACGGGGAGCAGAGGCGACGCCAGGAGGAAGATGGATTGCGCAGACGCTGACAGGGTGTGAACGGCAAGGGTGGTGTGGCCTTTATCAAGAGCAGGCCTCACCAGGGAGGCGCGAGCCCCGTGGGCAGGGACCCTGGGGCATGAGAACACACTTGGAGTTCGCCAGACCGGCCGGGGCTGGCAGGGGCTGCTGGTGGAGGCTGGGCCCCAGGTGGTGGGCAGGAAGCACGCGGACTCTGTCTTCGTTGGGGCTCAGGGCTGCCCACACTAAGACCCCAGCTTCCTCAGGACCTTCCCGTACTCGAGCCCCTAGAGGCCGGTTCGCTCACCTGTGACTGCTTGAGCTGCAGGAGCTGGAGCACCTCGTCCTTCCTGTGGTGGTCCTTCGCCCGGGCGTCCGAGAAGACGTAGATGAAGGAGCCGGGGTGGGAGACCTCCACCGCCGCCTTGATGGCCCCCACACTCATCTCGGGACAGTCACCGCCGCCCTGGGAGACAGGGCTGTGTCAGCAGCTGCTGCCCACCAGGACACCTCCGAAACCAACAGGGAGAGGGAGGGGAATCCCTGGAGCTGTCTCTGTCCTGCCCATCCAGGGGTCAGGCCAGGGCCCCTGTCCCTCCCCTTCCCAAGACGCACCCAGCAGCCAGCCTGCTTTCACTTAAGGTGAGGGGCATCCTTCCTTCACTCACCCATGCAAGAGTGGCACGCACCCCCCACCCCACGGGCTCTGGTGTGGGAGGCAGGCGCTACATTAATAAGTACAACACGACAATTTAATTACCATTGTGATGAGTGTTACAAGTTGGGGAAGAGGGATGGGAGCCACGGGGACATCCAACAGATGCCCCAAGGCAGCCACGTGTCAGCCAAGGCTTGGAGGACTGAGGGGTAGAGGGCGTGCTGGGAAAGCTTTCCAAGCTGCCGCCCCAAAGACACTGTGCAGCCTGCTCCGGGGTGGATCCCAAACGCCTACCCGTGCCTCCCCCGTCCGCCCCACACGGGCACTGTCTGAGGAAGGGAGCCTGCCCTGTGTCACCCAGGCTCGGGCACGCCAGCACCAGCAACAGGTCTCCACGTGGTTCTCTGTAGTAAACGCCTCTCTCCCTGGTTCAGTCACTCACCGCACACTCACCCTCTCTGTCCGGACCCTGCTCTGGGCCCCGGGGGGGACCTTCGGTGAGCTAGACCGATAGGCGGGGTCCCTGCCTTCAGGAAGCTGCCGTCTCAGGGGCAGGGCAGGCACAGATGCTGAACCAGTGTTGCAAAGAAGCCCAGGCAGCCACGGGGCGTCTGGCCCAGTCTCAGGCCTGGGTTTGGGCCGCCCTCCGGGATCCCCTCAGCTACCATGCCCTCCTCCCACCCCTTCATCCGTTCACTAAATCATAAGCACCTACTATGTGCAAGGCACAGGTACCTGCCTCCTGCAGGTACTTGGTTCGCTGAATAAAGGAAAGAACCCCAAGATACAGAACCTTCAGGACCCCCAAGCCACACAGTGCAGGTCATGGACAGAGCTGGTCATGGACATCAGTGGTTGCCAGGAGCCGCCATGGTGGCCCCTGGGTGGCACGAGGACCTTGGCCTCTGGCACGGACTTGGAAGGCCCAGGGAGCCAGCAGCCAGGGGCGGGACAGCCCACCTGCACGTAGAGTTCTCTCAGCTCCCTCTGAAACACCTCTGGGTCCGCTGTGAGGGTCACGGGGCCGACATCTGCAGGGGGAGAGAGAGAAGCCCAGGTGGGCGTGGACCCCAGCCGCGTGGCGGTTACACCATGTGCCACCAGAGGTGAGAGGGGTGGGGGTCGGCGTCTCAGAGACCCCCGCAAAACAGAACGTGCGAAGGGAGCAGCTCCCGGGCCTGCCAGTGCCTAACCTGTAAGAGGTCAGGCCCCTCGGTCCCCTGCTCCTAACAGGCCCAGAGCTCCGGGGGAGGGCAGAGACGAGACGCAGGGCAGCCCCCAGCTCCCCCTCAGAACCGCAGTTCCCGGTCTTCCGTGACCCGACTCCCTTCTGCCAGCCCACCATCCCCATCGGCGGTGGGAACGGGATCTGGGACAAAGGAACAGAGAAGGGAGCAAATAACGTTTCGGACCTCACAGTGACCACGCAACACCAGGCTGGTCAACCAGAGTGAAATCTCCCAGAAACTCCGCCCACACGGTAGCTCCCTTAAAAAGCACAAAATTAAATGACGGAGGGTGGCCATGCCAAACGTCGAGGAGGGCACAGAGCCACTGGCACCTTCGTCCACTGCCGGCAACAAGGCGAAACAGTTCAGCCACTTTGGAAGACAGACAGAAACTTCCAGAAAGTTAAACATGCACCTGCCAAACACGATCCAGCCCTTCCCATGAGAAATGAACACACACGTCCACGGCAAGACCTGTGCTCGAATGCTCTTCGCAGCTGCACTCGAAGGAGCCCAGAACCAGAGAGAGGCCACCAGCCCATCCCTGGTGGGTGAACGGACGGATCCCGGTTGTTCACGTAACCAAATACGACCCCCAAGGAGCAGAAACCCTGCTACCAGCACAGGCGACCACATGCCTGGAGGGCTCCACGGATGCCACGGTGCAAGAAGGAGCCCGCCCTGGGCATGCGTGCTGTACACTTCCATTTACAGAAAGTTCTGGAACAGGTGGAATTCGCCTAAGGTGAAGTAAATCAAACAGAGCTTGTCTGGGGGCCAGGAAGACGCTGAGGAACTAACTGTCTGAGCCAGAGAGACTTCCGTACTGTGACAGCAGGGGGGCCCCGAGGGGCGTATCCCTTCGTGAGACTTCGGCTCGGGTAGGCAAATTTCAGCCCCGGGGAAAGAGCGGTGGGTGGGAGGAGGCGCAGGCGAGAGTGAGGCTGAGCGGTGGGCTCGTGGGAATGCGTTCCACTCTCCTGCTTACTTTGTATGTATATTTGGAATGTTTCCTAGTAAAAGGTTTTTTTTTCATGACAGTCATTGAAAGCCACAACCGAAACAGAGACTAGAATTTCAAATTGCTGTTGCCGTGTGGCCGTGTGAGTAACAAGGGTCTGTGAGTTTGTGCGAACACCCGGGTTCTCTGGAAAACTGTTCATCTGCATCCCTGGTGGACTCCAGTAAGGGACTATTTTTAGTTCAAGAATTCTAAATTCCAGTCGCCCTAAAAAAATTCCCATCCTCGGCAACTCGTCAGCAGGCCTCGACCCTTCTGAGGAAGGAAGCCCTCGGGACCGTCCAGCCTCCACCCCCAGTTATCAAGGAAGAGTCTAGACTCCAGCTTTCCTGCCACGCACTTGCACTTGAAGCGTCTCCCCGGCGCGGCCCCATCTGCACTTCCTCATCGAGTCCGGCGCCCCTTCCTCGCCTGCTCTGCGTTCACCGAGCCTCCCCCAGCGCCCCCCTCCCTCGGAACTCTGCAGCCAAGCGCTCGGCCTTCGACCTCACACAGATCGGCTTGAAAATCCTGGCTCTGTCCTGCACCAGCCACGGGGCCTCCCGGAGCTGACTTCACCGTCCCGGGATTCAGAAGCCCCATCTGTAACGTGGGGTGTGTAAACGCATCTCCCCTCGCTGAGACCTGGCCCTGGGAATTCAGCGAAGCCCGGGGGGCAGCGGCTGGCAGGGAGCGGGGCACTGGGCGAAGGCTCGGCGAAGGGGAGCCCTGCTCGTGGGAACGTGGTGCTGTCTGTGCTCCAGCCGCTCACGAGGCAGCAAGGTCCCCGAATTCTGGTTTCACTGAGAAGAGCAGTCAATTTACTCAATGTTGGTTCTTTCCTGATTACATAATAATACACACTCATTGTAAATACCTAACACGGGTGATACATTTACTAAGCACGTATTGAGTCCTGGGCCATGTGCTGAGATGCTTCCTGAGTGTTAGCTCACTGAATCCTCCCCGGCACCTGTGGGGCCAAGTCTCAGGCACAATTTACAGAGGAGAAAATGGAAGCCCAGAGAGGTTAAGCCACTTGCCTGAAGTCACACAGCCCCTAACCTGCAAAGCCCGGACAGGCAGCCAGGTCCATGCAACTCCCGGAGCTGAGCTCCGACAACCGCTCCCTACGAACTGTGCACGGGGAAACCCTGACAGGCAGAAATGGAAGGGAGTTCTACCAGCCAGAAATCGTCAACTTTATGTCCACACACAACCTTCAAAACTCTGATGCATACCTGCAGGCGCGTCTCTCACGTAAACACACACCATCATAAGCAGGATTTCTATTAAAGCATAAATAACGGGCTCTTTTTAAGTCGGTTCTTTTCACCGCACATGTTGTGAGCCTCTTTCCAGAAGGCCGAGTGCTTGGTTCAAAATCATTTTTAATGGGTACAAAGGATTTTCTTTGTACTGACGTGTACCAGTGGCCTTGCCCAATCCCATCCTGCTCTGATCCCCGTTTTCAGCATGAACAATGTTACTAAGAACATCTTTTATCTCATGGCACTGGCTCATCTCCTTGGAGACGTCCCATAAGCAGAACAGCAGGGTCCATGACAAGACCAGTCATAAAAACTTTGGACGTAAATTCAGTAACCTCATAACTGTCGTCCCAACCCCAGAGGTTCCCGCCTCTGGTCTGTCCACCTGCCAAGGTACAGCCACCAGCCTGGTGCCCAATTTTGCTCACATGGCCCTGCTCAAGCGGCTGCTTGTGGCCTGCAAACGAGTGACGTGTGCACAGTTGTCGCTGCAGGCGGCCCTGTCCCCCACATCACGATCTGTCAGCAGTGGCAGCAGGCCCCGATGGCACCTACGCTGGGCCTGTGCTGGGCGGGCCACGTTCTCCCCTGTTCACTGCGGTGCAAGGAGCAAAGTTGGGGTGTGGGTCATCATAAACAAAACACCCTGCAGTCGGAAGGGCCCCCTTTTCCTGCGGTCGGGGGGCTGAAAGTTGAGGGTGGCCCTTTCTTTCGTGGAAGGTCACGAAGAGTCGAAGGGAACTGATTCTGGTCAAGGTTCTACTTGGCAAGATCGGCCACTCTGACATGTGGACACATCCTCACTCCAGTTCTGCCAGCGGCCACAGCGCCTTCCCCCTGCGTCTGCCGCTGTCTCTCCTCTTTTTACGAGGACGCCAGTCCTGTTGGCCTCCTCTCCTCCCGCATGACCTCATTTTAATGAATTACATCTTCCATGGCCCTATTTCCAAACAAGGCCACATTGTGAGGTTACAGGAAGGACGTGGATTTTGTGGAGACACTGTTCAACTCACCGCGATGCGCAAACCCACATGTCTGGCTCCAAAGCCTGCGCCCTCGTCCCCAAGCTGCGCTTCTGCCAAACACCACGATGGTGGTAGTGATGAGGATGAGGATGACAACGACGACGGTAGCCACCATTGTTTCCATCATTACTCAGTACCAGGCCTTCTTCCATGCACTTGACACACACTCACTCAGAAAGGACCTTCAGCCCCTGTGAAGCCTTCTGTGCATTACCCCCATTTCGTAGATGCAAATCTGTGTCCCCGGGAGGTGAAACGGCCTGCCCCGGGCCCCACCACCAGGAAGCAGCAGCAATGGGATTCGCACCTGGGTTCGTCTGACCCCAGATACAAGCTTTTCAACCACCCACGAAGCTGCAGACGCTCAGAACCTGCTCCCCAGCCCCTCGTTCCTGATCCTGCAGTGTGGGGGGTGGGGGCAGGCTCGTGAGTTAAGACAGGCACGTGCCAAACAGCTGGGCAGATGTGGCGTGCAGTCCCTCGGAGCACAGCCCGCTGGCCACAGGGATGATCACAGGACCCATGACCTGATTCCCCCTGCGCTGAGCCTTGAGCATCTGAGCCCCAGAAGCCTGGCCTGGAATCGTCTCTTCACAGGCAGATTCTTTCCACTCAGCATGAGGAGGGTGTGGAGCCTCTGGGACATGTGAGGAGCACACGTGGGCGGGAAGACCCAGCCCTGCTCCTGGGGGGCTCTCCAGCCCCTCGCCCAGCCTCGTGGGTCCCAGTGGAGTAGGTCAAGGCCCCAGCAGGCACTCGGGGTCCAGTCCAGAAAGACCTCACCTCAAGGACTCTCCCTGGGGCCTGCCCTTCTCCACTCCTTCTCAATAATGGGGCTTGAGCACTGGCCTGTGAACCAAAGGGTTGTCGGTTCGATTCCCAGTCAGGGCACATGCCTGGGTTGCAGGCCACGTATCCAGTGGGAAGCATCTGAAAAGAAACACACGTTGATGTTTCTCTTCCTCCCTTTCTCTAAAAATAAATAAAATATTTTTTTAAAAGAAAAGAAAAAGATAAGGTGAAGATAACTCGAGGTCCCTTCTACAGCATCTTCTGTAGTCACTAAAGACAGTGAGGTGGGCCTCTGTTTGCTGACAGGGAAAGAGTTCTATGATACATCGTGGGGGGCGGGGAGAAGCAGGCTGCAAAGAGTACGCACAGTGCGATTCATTTTCCACACACTAAAAAAGTAAGTGTGTGTATATATGCATATGAGTGAAGCACATGCACAGCCTGGAAGGCCACAAAATTAGTAACAGCATTTGCATCTCTTGCAAGTAGAATTAACAGAATATTTTACAAGCATGTAATAGTTTTGTGAGTTTGGCAGGAAGCGTACTAATTAAAGTTATTGACTGAAAGAGCTAAACACCGTGATACTAAATCAACAAAGAACACAAAGAAAGAATGTCACTGACTGACCATACAGACCGAAATAAAACGTAAAACTCCCAGACAAAACACTGGCAAATAGAAGCCAGCTGTGTCTTCCAGAAGTAGCCCTGACCAGTGTGGCTGAGCGGGTGGGGCGTCATCCCGCCAAATGCAAGGTCGGTAGTTCAATTCCCGGTCAGGGCACATGCCTGGAGTGCAGGTCTGGCCCCTAGACGTTCTGGGGGTGGTTTTGTCTTGTTTTACTTTGAGTAAATTAGGAACGGAAGCATCTCCTTCACCTGATGAAGAACCCTGCAACACCACAGGACAGCCTGTGACCAGAGGCAGGACGAGAGTGGCCACGGCCAGCACACGACTGTCAGTGTCAAGTCCAGCTCACGAACGCCACGACACATTTCAAACCAGTGAAGTCTTGGGGAAAGAGCAGAGAGGAGACAGCATTATAATTCAGACAGGCTGTGCATGTCAACCTGGAAAACTCAAGACATTACACACAAAAAAATAGTTTTAAAAAAACACTTCAGTAAGAAAAAGTTGGAGGCAAAATAAATATATGAGAATGAATTGCTTTCCAACACACTAGCAATACTCATTTGCAAAAAATGTAAGGGAAAAGAAATTACTGGTCAAATAGTAACAAGAACCAAAATATTTAGAAATGATTTTAAAAAGAGAAAAAAAAAACATAAATCTTTACTAAAGTAAGTAAATCTGTGGACAGACGAAGAGGCCTGTGTGTCCTAGATGGAAGCAACTGAAATTTTAAAACAATGATAGTGCTTCCCCTAATCAAGATTTAACACAACTCCGAGCAAAATCACAGTTACGAATTTTTCGAACTTGAAGGAGTTTTTCTTTTTTTTCTTTTTTTTTAAGATTTTATTTATTTATCTTTAGAGGGGAAGGGAAGGAGAGAGGGAGAGAAACATCAATGTATGGTTGCCTCCTGTGCATCCCCTGCCGGGAACTGGCCTGCAACCCAGGCATGTGCCCTGACTGGGAACCGAACCTCGATCGTGTGGTTCGCAGGCCCGCGCTCAGTCCACTGAGCTACACCAGCCAGGGCTTGAAGGAGTTTTTCTATTTTCCATGGAAAGGAAGAAAGGTTCAAGAATATTTTGCAAATGAAAAAGGTGAATAAAAAGGATATAAATAAGGACCTGGCCTCAGTGACTCTGGACATGGGGAGTCTTAAGACCAAAAGCAAACAACCTGTACCCCACTTAGCAAAGTTGTTTTCAGGGGGGTGCATGCTAACAGTGCTAAAACACTGCACGTGTTCCCTGGGTGGTGAGTGGGTGGGGAATGCAGGGTGGGGGTCAGTGCGTCACTGCTGAGATGGAGGGTTACAGGTCAGCTAGGGTAGGAGTTAGAGTGAGCCACACAGTAATGATTTAGAGTTGGAGACATCAGTATGAGCTCACGTTCAGCTTAACTTGGACACAGATGGTTACACGTAGAAATATGTAGAGAGAGGTGCGGACGGGGGCTGGATGTGCAGTGTGCTCCTCCTCAGGCCGTTGCCGAGGGTCTGGAAGCAGCGACACCGTAGTAACAATGAGCACACCCAGCACTCGGATCCTGACACCATTTTTCGATCGAAGCAACCAGGGTGCCTTAGAGAGACTGCCAGTCCTAGGACAGGGCAGGAAAGTTACGGGTCTGGAGCGACTCGTAGTGCCGGCCAGGAAGAAAGTGTTAAAAATGTATACGCAGCAAGGCGAGTATGTCAAAGCCACAGTGGGGCCACTGAAAGAGCTTCCAGTGACCTCAGCTGAGAAATTTTGAGCGACTAAATAAACAAAGCAGCAGTAGATTATAGCCCAAAGTACCGTATTTTGTTGTGTATAGCGCGCACTTTTCCCCAAATTTTTGAGGGGAAATGAAGGTGCACAATATACATGGCTAGTGATGCCGAGGAGTTCTTGGCCTCTATGATGCGTGAATATCGTAAATTTGTTACCAGTACATAAAACTTCTGGTAACTTGTATCTGTTCTTATGTTTTCTAATTATTTGTTACACAAAATTTCTTGTACCATAATATGTTCAGACATGAATGCTTACATTCCTTTATAATAGAAAAAACAAGTGTCTAAATATAATAAATAAATAATTGAATTAAACATTAAAATGAAAGAGGTTTGACCTGAAAGTTTGGGCTAAAAATGTGGGCATGCACTACATAAGGCAAAATATGGTATAAAATAAACACCCATGAGCAATGCTAACAGAAGTCCGTCCTGGAGAAGGTTTCCAAATGAGGTACACGCGTACTCCGTCCTCCATAAATGGAGCCCAACCCCCTCCCTACACAGTGGCTGCCCACGGTGACTTTCTTTCTTCCAAAGAGCACAGTGTGGAACGGGGAAAGGAAACAGTGACCCCCGCAGTAGACACACCTGATGACCTTGGCCAGGTGATCAAGGTCAACATCAACAGGAATGAGTCATATGGATGGCATGTGCCCCTGCTATGACTCAGGGAGAACGGCCCTGCTCCTCTGGCCTCCCCCCACTGCCCAGTCTAACTGGAGGAAACCGTCGGACGGATGACACGGGAGGGACAAGATAAGGGAGCAAGGCTGGTCGGGGCTGCCCAGGTCATCAAAACCGAGGCTGGGAAACTGTCCCGGCCAAGAGGAGCCTACGGGAACACGACTAAACGCAGTGTGGGACCCTCGGTGGGATCCTGGAGCAGAAAAGGGGTGTTAAGAAAAAAACTGAGGATATGTGAATAAAGAATGGGCTTTACCTAATAAAAGGCAAACGTAATCGGCCCTTTAATTGTGATAAATGTACCACAGTAACATAAGATGTTAACAACAGGGAAAACTATTGTTGGGTGTGTGGGAGCTTTCTCTGCTAACTCTGCAATAATTCTATAAATTTAAAGCTGTTCCAAAATTTAAAACTTACTACATTTTTTTAAACTATCAACTGATGCGTGGATAAAGCTAAGAGAAAGAAGGAAACCCTGCTGTTTGCAACAATATGGAGGGCATTGCGCTGAGTGAAACAAATAGAGAAAGAAGATGCTGAGTGAGCTCACTGCTGTGTGGAACCCACAGCAGCTGAACTCACAGAAAGAGCACAGGTGTTTATCAGGGGCTGGGGGGTGGAGGGGCTGGGGGGCTGGGAGAAGGAAGAGGTGTTGGTCAAGGGCACACACTTCCAAGTAAAAGACAAAGAAGTTGCCCTGGCTGGTGTAGCTCAGTGGATTGAGCGCGGGCCTGCGAACCAGAGGATCGCAGTTTGATTCCCAGTCAGAGCACATGCCTGGGTTGCAGGCGAGTTCTCAGCAGGGGACCCACGAGAGGCAACCATACATTGATATTCTCTCCCTCTCTCCTTCCCTTCCCCTCTAAAGATAAATAAATACAATTTTTTAAAAAGATGAAGAAGTTCTGCTGTACATCGAAATGTACAGCATGCTAACCGTAGTTAGCAATCCTGTATCGTGTGCTTAAACGCTGCCGTGAGCGGATCTGAAATGATCTCACCACAGAAAAGAAATGGCCATCAAGTGACTGGAGGGAGGAGGCAGCTAACGCCGTGGTGGTGGCTGCTCTGAACTCTACAGGCCGTCAGGTCGGCGCCTGGACACCTTGAACGAGCCCACTAGTATGCGTCAGTCACATCTCAACAAACTGGGGGAAATTTTAACAAAGAACAATACAAGGAAGGGTTTACCCTCTCAGTAGATTTTATAAAGCCAAACGACACCTGTAAGGGGCTCCTGGCAGCAGGCCTGCCGTGAGCAGGACACAAGGGCCCCCCCCCGCCCCCATGAATTCTTCACAGACCAAGTGACCTGGATGAAGGCGGGGTCCGAAGGAATGAAAAGGAAGGGATTACCCCACAAAAGGTGCCTGACCATTAATTATCCCATTCTAAAAGGACTATGTTAGATGATTTTTTTTATGCCACGCACCAATTCTTTTTCATTCCAGGTTAAAGATTGACATATAACAAAAAAAGAGAAAACAAATGAAAAAAAAGACCTAGAACATTCACCTAACTGATTTTGTGATAGGAAAAAACAATCTTTCTAAGCGTGAAAGTGAAGAAATGACAGGGGGGAAAGTCAGCAGCTCTCACTGCATTTCAAATGAACCTTTAAAACGTCTGGCCGTTGGGAAGGACAAACAACACTGAGCAGCCGACAACCGACAACCGGGAGAAGTACTAACCGTGTAGTGAAACCGGTTAATGTCATCGACACCGAGTCCCCCGACTGACGGCTGAGCAAACCAGTGAAACACCAGTGGAACAAGGAGCAAAGCAGCTCACAGTTTCCAAAAGGAGAAATTCCCACCCAAAACAACCTCGTGACACATGAAAGTATACTGAGCCTCACCAGCACTTAAAACAAGAAGATCCCATTTTCCATCTTTTGAAACCTTTTGAATTAAGGGGCAAATGCCTCCCCTTCATCCCCAGCGTCAAGGGCAGCCTCTCCAACGGCCCCACAGATGCTTCTGGTGCAGATTTCAACTCCCCGAACATTTTGCAAACACTCTGAAGAGTCGCTCACCCACCCCATGTGTTTAAAATGTCCTACAAATTCCATTTTGAGAAAATCAATCCTGCAAAAAAAAAAAAACATCAAAGATGCAAAGCTTTCTGCTAGAGTGCCTTTTGCACTATTTTAAGAGGAAAACAGAAAACAATCCAAGTTTTCAGCCAAAATGAAATCATTAGCAAAATTCTAACTTTCTGGTTTGGGAACATTCCACTTCTTTTCATTTAAACATTTTAAAAAGTCCTTCCAAAGCACAGACGCTGGTTTATCTCCAAGGCAGGGCAGTCCAGAATCTCCAGTGTTTGCCTGGCAAAGACACCTCTGGGTCTAGGACAGGGGCTTTCTCTAAGAAGCCCCTCCAGGCATGCAGCCCTGGGGGGCCTGAACCATTGCTAAAACCCCCTTTCTCCAGGTCCTCTTCCACCCAAGCGATTCCATTGGCTGATTCAAAAGACACGGCCAAAGCTAAATCCCAGCTCCAATCCCTGCTCGGAACCCTCTGGTGGCCGCTCGCTCGAAGCCCATAGAAGGGAATCTAAGCGCTCCAAATCCTCCGCCCAAAGTTGCAGCCCAGAGCGAGCTGGCCTCTCCCCACTTTCCCATTTCACCCCTCCTACGCCCGGGCTCCCCCACACACCTGTCCCTAAATGTCAGCCACCACTCGGGGAGCTCTCTGCACCCCCAGCCCCTGGCATCACCGCCACCCCAGAGAAATGCTCAAAAGCTGACAAATACCCAACCCGTCCTTCAAGCCCTGCTCCAGTGCCATCTCCTCACAGAGCCCTCGGTCAGGACCTGGCACCTGAGCCAGCGTGTGACACTTCCTACTCTCCACCGGTCCTGTCGGCAGCAGGCTGCTGACTCCCTCGAGCACCTAGTAGGGACTCCATAAACGCTGGGCTCCCCTCCATGCCTGGACCTGGGGTGGCTGTAGGGAGGGTGGTTTGGGGAGCTGGGGCGGGGAGGGTCAGATTTTCTGCTTCTCGGAGGATGGAGTGAAGGCCGGAGAGTCGTGCACCTGCTCAGAGAGCACAGGAGAGGTAGAGGGTGGAAGGAGGGCTGGGAGAAGCTGATGGCTGGAGAGGGACAGTGAGGACAGCCCCCGGCAGCCCCAGCTGGGGCCCCTGGGACATGGCGTCTGCTTCCAACAGGTTGCTATCAGGCCCTGCAACTGGAGCCAAACATATTCTCATGACAAATTACATCACTCTGGCAGGTGGCCTTGGGTACGTGCCCTCCGTGTCCTGCGCCTCCGTTTCTCCAACTGTAAGAGACGGGAGTGAATGGGGTGATCTCTAAGTGCTCTCAGTGTGATGTCATTGGAGGTCCAAGAATGACCCAGAAAGGGAGTGAGAGTCGGGGGGAGAGAGTGTCTGTCACCTGTGTCTGAGCTGAAGCCCCAGACACACCTCACGTGTTCACAACTCCCCCGACCTTGCTGCCCACGACCCTTAGGAGGCAGCTGTCCTTTGGGTGTTCCCAGAAATATGCATTTAGATCCCTGGCTCTGGGCTTTGGGCTTTGGGCTTCAGGACCCTAAGGGGCCCAAAGCTCCTGGAGGCTGAGGGACACCCCTCCACACCCAGCCCGAGGACGGCAGGACTGTGTCACTCCCATGCTGCCCCTTTTCCAAATATCCGTAATGACACTGTGACTGATAGAGGCAAACCGCCCCTCAGAGGGCTGGCAGCCTCCCACCCCTGTGGGCCACTGTAGTTTCTCAGCACAAGAACAGCTCGAAGCATGATTTTGCAAGGGATCTGCCATTTTACTTGAATTTTTTAAAAATTGGCTTTATAAAGGTAGCCTTCTACCTAGAACAGTGGATAGAAGGTGAGGCGTGATAAAACGAACAGTAACAAATGGGCAGTAGGACTGTGGAGTGGGCAGACCGGTTGTTCGATGGGCTCCCTCCCCCACCCCGCTGTGCTATGTGGGAATATTTTTATTAAAAAATGCTGGAGAAAAAGCAGTCCTATTACTCGTAAGGTTGGTGATCATGCTCAGCAGCTGTTTTTCCCTGAAACTTCCCCACAGTGGGGTCTTTCAGGGACCCCTTGCAAAGGCAGGTCCTTAACTTTCTGAGCGGAAAGTTGGGGGCTGCAGGAGACACGAGGTGCTGGGGTGGGGAGGGAGCCAGCAGCGGGAATGGCGGGGACGGCGGCCTGCCTCGCCCGGGGCTGCGGGTTTCCGTAGGAAAACAGGTGAGGGGGGAAACCTCCGGCCGGGGTGAGTTCAGCGGCCTTTGCGGGCTCTTCCGGTCTCCGCAGGGCATACTGAGAGCGAACTCCGAGAACTAACAAGAAGTGAAAACGCGACGCCCGCAGAAAGAGGATCATCGCATACCCAGCTCTGCTCGTGAACGATTTCCTAAACGGGGAAAGTGAGGCCCAGGCGGGTAAGCTCACCCCCGCGAAGTCCCACAGCCAGGAGGTGGCTGAGCAGCATTTGAACGCAGTGCCTCCCAGCTCTCTGTCACTCACCTGACCCTGCAAGACGGAAGGCGCGGGAGAGGCGCAGCAGGTTCCCAGGGAAAGAAAGGGCGCCTGCTAGGCCTGCCCCGGGTGCCGAGGTCGGGCAGTGCGCGCGTGCTGAGAAGGCGCTCGGGCCCGCGCGGTCCTGGGGCGCCCAGGGGCGCCCGGGCTGCAATCGCGGGCGGGCGGGTTAGCGCGGCTACAGGGAGAGGGACCGGGACGCGGGGCGGGCGTTACCTGGGTCATGGAAGGGCACCAGAGCGTAGTTGGCGATGGCCCGGCTGTGGTGGCTCAGGCTGCGCTCCAGAATGCGCGAGGCGCCGTCCATCACCTGCATCAGGTCGTCCCACATGGAGCCGGTGACGTCGAAGACGATAGCCAGGGTGGCGTCGCCCGTGGCCGGGGGCAGCGCTGTCCCGGGCGTGCGGGCCGCCGCGGCGGAGACCGCCAGCAGCAGGCTCCAGAGCAGCGCCCGGGGCATCGTGCGGAGTGCGGCCGACTGAGGTCGGCAGCTGCGGTGGAGGCGCAGGTCGTGCCGAGCGCGACCGTCCAGTGTGCGGCTGCAGCGCCCCGCCTCGCTCTGTCGAGCGGTGGCCGGTGCGCTCGCGACAATGGCTGGCGGCGGGGTCCGCCTGCTTGGGAGCCCGAGGCGGGTCCTAGAACCCACCCCCTTCAGGGTCACGGCCCCGCCTCCTCCGCGCCCCACACCGTGACTCAAACTTTCCCGGCCCCGCGGCTCGCCGATCCAGACCCGAGGTTAGGGGAGGACACGAGGCGGACCGCAGTGCGGAGCTGGGTGAGAGCCACGGACGTACAGGGATGCGCGGGACGCAGCAGACACCTGCGCCTCCGGACAGGCGCCCTGCGCGGGGGCGGGAGAGGGAGGGGGCGCGGGCCCGCCCCTGGGCTGGAGGCCTGGCCACAGCGGAGGCTGGCTGTGTTCCTTCCTCCACCCAGCTCCCTAAATACCCCGCCCCACCCCACGCGGGAACACCAGTGCTTTTTCCCTCTATAGGGCTCTGTGCTTTCCAGTTACTGTAATTGTCACTGTTATAATCAAGCACCATATGTTGAGCACCTACTATGTGCTCCCTGCAACCCTACAGGGAGGCACTAACACTAAACCCATTGTACAGATAAGCCAACTGAGGTTTGGTCATTTACAAACTGAGGGTAGGTCATTTGCTGGCAGTCACTCAGCTCTCAAGTGCTGGGGGTAGGAATAGAAGCCAGATCTACAAAGATTCCGAGACCTAGCCCCTGCTGCTTCCCGAGTGCTGCAAGCTATTGTCACAGGTCCTCTGAAGGTACCAGAAGATGGGGGATGCCCTCTGCCATCTCCCTCACCGGCCCCACGGACCTCAAGTGAAGGTCCTGGGACACACGTGAGGCACGCTCAGCCATCCCCTCCCTAACGTGGCGCCCTCCTGCCAATGTTGCCCCTCTCAGGCTGTGCTCCCCTGCTTACTTCTACCACAGGCCTCTCCCCCCATTGGCAGGGACTGTGTCTTGGTCCCAGTCCCCTCTCCCCATCAGTCCCCAGTTCCCAGCCCAGCCCCTGGCACAGGGTGGGGACTTCACCAAATGCTGCCTGAACAAAGAACAGAAGCTTTTGTGGACCTGCCGGTTGTGATAGCCACAGGGGGTGGGGCGGGCTGTCCCGTCCTTCCTCAGGCCCTCCTCTGAGAAGAGCGGGCTGCCAGGACAGGTGCCCGCAGCCCCTCAGACTTGGCTGAGGGCTCTAGGTCCATGATCGGGGGGTGAGGAGGCGCTCTCCAGCCCTTCCACTCCCAGCCCCAACCAGGAAGGCCCCCACCCCACACCTCCCGCCTCTGCTTTCATCTCAGTTCACACCCCACCTCGGGGGCTGCTTTGGCACCTTGCCCTGTGACCCTCAGTCTAGCACTGATGCCTACCCTCACTGTGACCAACTGTGAGCTCTGGGGCAGCAGAGACCCAGTGCCTGGCGCGTGGTCGGCGCCCAAGGAAGGCATGCACATGAAGGGGTCAGCAGGGGTCAGAGGGGCCTGGTAGTGCTGGGCAGCGGCGGCCGCACACACCCTCGGGGACTCTGTTCTAGACCAGAGCTGGGGTCTGCAGGGAGTGGTCTTCCTGGAGCCACCTGCTTCACGGGTTAAGGGCAGAACCAAGTGCCCAGACCCAGGTGAGAGCAAGGCTCACAGCCAAGCTTGCGGGAGGTTGAGTCACCTGTACTTCTGGACACTGGCTCTTTAAATCTCTCTGGGTTACGGCAAAGATTGGCCCCGGGACCTGGGCAGGGCTGGGCCAGCTGCTGGCCAGAGAGGAGAGGCCCCAGCTGTGGAAGGCAGAGGCGAAGAGGAGGCAGGAATCGGGCAGGTTCACGGACAGAGACATAGGAGGCCCAGTACAGGAGGCCTTCGGGGACAAACTCGTCCTTCAGTCATTCACTCCACAGACCCTGGCTGGGCCTAAGCTGGGTGTCAGGCACTCGGCTAGGCACTGGCGGGGGGCGGGGGGGGCGCATACAGATGTGCAAGACATGCCTTCGACCCTGGGGAGAAGAGACACGTAAACAAATCATTCCGAGGCAATGACCTAAGTGCTAACAGAGGAATTACCAAGAGCTCTGGGAGCCCAAAGGAAGGAGTGTCTGGGCCTAAGGGGTCAGAGGAGGCCGCGGAGTGAGCCTGAGAGGAGGCTGAGAACAGGAGGGAAGGGCATTTGAGGAGCAGGAACAGCATGTGCAAAGGCCGGGGAACAGGAGCGACGTCCTGCCAGCCCGGTGGGGCTGCTGGGGATAGCCGAGCAGAGGACGGAGCCCGGAGCCCGGATCCTGAAGGACCCGAAATGTCCAATGAAGGGTGTGGGATCTCTCCAAAGGCAGAGAGGAGCTAGTGAAGAACGCGCGGAGGGGCGGAGGACAGTCCTCGGGAAGCCACCTGATCCGATTCGCATTTCAGAAAGGTCCCAGCAGCAGAAGGTCAAAGGGTAGATCTTGTAGATGCCAAGAAGGAACAAACCGACTCCCTCAGGACCCGAGAGCAGAGCTGGCCCCAAAGAGGGCCGGATGCTTCTCCTAGGACTGACCCAAGGGCAAGTGGGTCGTGCACTTGAGTCCTGATACAGCCTTGCGACCTGGCCCAAGGGCCTCCCCTCTCTGGCCCTTTGTTTCCCCACTTGCAGAATGACCTGAAATGCACGGGGCTAGACAGGTGCCCTCCCACGGTTCTTGCAGCCCCAGCACGCTAGAACCGCCACCAGAGCCCCTTGGAGACGCGGGCAGGATGTGAGAGACCCTCTGAGCTCATCAGGGCAAAGCTTCCTCCAGTTGCCAGGGAAGGGAGACTGGAGGGGGGCACCACCTCCCATCCAGGTAGCCGGGGTGCTGCCCCAAGCATGGGCCTCTCTGGAGGCTCGGTGCTTCCCAGGAACGTGACCGTGGCAGCGCTGGGCGTGAGCGCAAAGGCCCAGAGGAAACATCCCCAGACCTCATCAATCAGTTCCTTCTCACCACCTCGACTCTCCAGGCCCCGTGGGAGCCCACAGTGTGAACTCAGGACAACGCACGTTTTCCTCCTGTTTCCAGAAGGATGGTCTCCATGGAGTTGTTTGCTTCTTGACGTGCCTCATGTTTACTGTGGAGAGCACGTGGGCCTGGCCCGTCCACGGAAAGGATGCATGTGCGTTATCGCTCACGCCACCGCTCTCAAATCCAGGCCTGTCCGCCCTGTCCACACTGGGGATCCAAGACCAGCTGAGGGGCTGGATCAGAACCCAGAACTCGGCCGGTCAAAGAAAGGCGGCCCTTCCCCGCCAACAGGCCTTTGTTGTGCTTCTGTAGGTCCCACCCACCCCCTAAACACATCCTGGTCTCGGCCACCTCAGATCCTCTGAGGTTCTGTCCTCCGCCTCCCAGCAGGCCCCACCCGCCCCTCTGCTGGAGGGAATCTGCCCCCTTCCTCGGAAGGCGCACAAATACTGATGGTGGAGAACATCCACCCAGTCCTCACTGAGCGCCAGCCACGGCGAAGAACAAACCCTTCTCAGTAGATCCCCTCCTACAACCGCTTAACTCAATAGTTACTCTCCACGTGGCAGATGAGGAAACCGAGGCAGAGAGGGGCAGTCCTGTGTCCAGGCTGGACGTCACACTCACACCTGCCTTTCCTCAGAGCCTGTGATCCCATCCACCCCTCCACGCTGCCTCGGCCACGTCAGGTGCTTGGTACAGGGTTCCCAGCTGCAGAAACTCCTACAACAAATGTGGGGCTCGGGGAGCAGCAACTCGGGCTGGACTGGGACTCGAGTTTCAGACATTTAGCACCTTTGAAACGCTGAACACTCAGCTCCTACCCCCGTGTAACCAAACCGCCTGGGCCGGACAAAAGGAGAGGGAAACCACCTTGCAGAAGTGCAGATCACAGGTGAGACTGCACCTCGGTCTGCAGGCCCTCGGACTGAGCACCTGAGACGCAGAAAGTCTTGCAGCTTCGCCTCTCCGCTCTAGGAAGGAAATAAAAAATTAAGCGAGGCCCCTGGAGGCCAGGATTAGCAGGGAGTAGAAGGAGCGGACAAACAACTCGAGAAGGAGCTACTGAGAAGGAGGAGGAGGAGCCAGGAAGTTCGCTCAGCACCACTGTGGGAGCTCCTCAGAGCAGCCAGGCATGCCAGTGATTTACTGCCGAATTCAATCCCACGATGGGACCAGGCTCCAGATCACAAGGAATGATCAAGACCATCCCAAGAAATATTGGAGTGGCTCAAGGGACACGGGAACTGCTGCCCATCCCCATGTTCTCAAAAACAAACAATTCAATGCGCTCAGCCAGAGCCGGCAGCTGGGACTCACCCCCCACCACCCAGACCCAGCCCATCGGCCGGGCGGAGCCCGTGCATCACTGAGCGCCAAGCTCTCATCAGGGGAAGGAGCCGTCTAGTCCGCAGGTGGCTGTGGCTCCCTGTGCTGTACAGTAGTAAGCTTTGTTGTCATTTATGGCTATGGTGTCACCTTCATCATTGTCACCGGTAGCTGGAAAGAATATCCAGAATAAGTTGAGGTTTACTGTCTGTGCCTTTTAGTATTTCTCTATAATTCCATTGAATTGCTTTGTGCCTTTTGGCTCAAAGACCCCATTGGCTTCTTACCCTAATGGCTTCCCCACCTGCCTCCTGGGGAGCCTGGCTTTACCCCAACTTTCAGGCTTAGGTGTCCATTCGTCTTCCATGTGACTTGAGGGTGGGCCCCCCTTTGCTGTCTCCAAGCGAAGTCCTGATGGGCCAGGTTACCCCTGTGGGCTGGGACGGGGCGTTCAATGCAGGTCTGGCCGACGGGACACGGAGGGGTGTGCGCTAGCGCACCTCCGGAGGAGACGCAAAAGCAGAAAGGCCGAGGATGCGCACAACCCCACTGGGCGTCTTACTCTAAAGCTGCCGTGCCCACCACAGTGTGGTGCAGGCAAAAAGAAAGAGGGACGTGCCAGTGGAACAAGAGAGACAGTCCAGAGACAGAAACAGGTGCCACGGGGAGGGAAAGTCTTCGCAGCCGATGGTGTGGGAGCACCTCTATGGAGAATGCACCCCTGGACATCTGTATGGAGAATCAGTGAGCCTGGATCCCCACCTCACACCACACACAAAACCCGTTTGCGGTGAGTCACGGGCCCAAGTGGGACAGCTACGCTGTAAAGCTTCCTGACAAAGAGACATAAGGGACAAAGGCACTTGTTCCTGCACCTGACGCGCCTGCGTGGGTCCCTGCGACTTTGCAGCCTGCCACCACGAGGAAGCCCGTCTGAGGAGCAGAGAAAACGGGAGAGAAGAGAGCACCAGAGCTGCCATGGTTGGCGTTCTCTTCGTGTGCAACGATGCACCGTCCACCAGAGCTAAGCCAGGTGCCCGCACTCTCCGTCGCAGCCAAGGGTGTTCTCGCAGAGACGTGCCTGTCCTGCCGTCTGTCCCTCCGCGGTGCATGGTTTGACACACTGATTTCTACTCGGCAGCAAACAAAAAGCCAAGTGTCCTCCCCCGAGTAGTTTAAGGGATTATCAAACCATTTTTCTCTACCCAGATTTCTTCTTGGGTGTTGACTTTGGAATGAAACCCCCAGGGGAAGGGGCTGAGGTGCCCTGAGGAGGGAGCTGTGACTCCACGGCAGGGAGTGACCCCTGAGGAAGTGTCCCCAAAGGACAGAGAGCGCCCTCATCTCAGTCTCACTCATCCCCGAGCCCCAGCAGGGCACCTGGCACATAGTAGGGGCTCAGTAAGTGAGGATGAATAGAACGAGAAAATCCCAAACCCCGTCATTCGCTGTCTTGTAAGTTTCACACTCGGTGCAACAGGCTGCTGCTTAATGTACACTCTCCTGTCACTCAACTCTGACCCTGGTGTTTGAAGGGCATGGTCGGGGTTGGACAGTGTTGGTCCTGAGGACAGAGTCATTAAAGCCAACGATTCTGCAAGGCCACCCCGCCCCCAAATCAGGACTCCTCCTGTGGCTGCTCTGGCTCCCCTCCTACTGGGCACCACTTCCTCTGAGTTAGACCACAGAGGCGAAGGCATTCGCCTCAGGAGCCCTGCAGTGTAGCACTTGGCTCAGATGCGACGTCCTAGCCCTTTCCCATCAGAACGTCAGCCCGGACTGCTCGGCAGGCTGGCTCTTGTCGAGAAAAGATTCTGAGAGCCTGTCTCCAGGGTCATGGAAGTGATGCGTGACAGCCAAGAAAGATCACTGCCAAGCATCTGAAGATGCCAGGTCAGGCAGAGCAGGACGGTGGGAACGGATGACGGGACAGCGGCCGTGCATGGCCCTCTGGCCCAGCAACCCACTCCCAGGCATGCACCCCAGAGAACTGCAAACAGACTAAGCAAAGACTGTACCCCAGGGTTATGGCAGCATCGTTTCCCCACGGCCAAAAGGCGGGGATGGCCCCTGTGTCCACTGCGGATGAAGGGTGAGCAACGGGTGGTCTGCACATACAAAGCATGGCATTCAGCCACTGAAAGGAACACACGCCCCCACCTGGGAGAAGCCCGGAACCATCACAGTGAGTGAGGCAGACACAGAAGGCCACATAGATGAGAAGGGCAAAGACTCAGAAAGTGAACCAGGCAAATCCATGCAGACAGAAAGTAAATCATGGCGACCTCGGGCTGGGGGGTAGGAGGGAGCGGGAGTGACAGCTTCAGGGGCATGGGGTCCCCTTTTGGGATGATACGAATGTTCTGGAACTATACGGTGGGGGTGGCTGCCCAACACTGTGCACCCAGGAAATGTACACTTGAACATAATGTAAGCAGCGGGTTGCTATGTCGCGTGGGTTTCACTGCAATGAAACAGAAAAAGGCAGGGTGTGGCTGCCTGGGGAGGGTGGGTGGAGAATCAGAGTAAGACATTCCCAACGACCAGGGGACCAGAGGAGGCCAGTGGGGGGGGGGGGGGGCTTCTCTGCCTGTGAGGCTGAGCCCAGCCCCTGCAGTGGGGGTAACGGACTCTCCCACCACCCTGCACCCCCACCCCCTCTCCTTTTACTTCCTGCCATTCAATTTCCCCTCAGGAAACCCCCGCTGCAGGGTCCAATGTCACTACCATGATGCCAATCAGGAAAACAGATGGGGCCCAACAACGGCACCATGACAGCCGACCTTGGATTACAGCGGAGAACTGCACCAGGGAATGACATTACAGACGCTAAAATTAACGGTGCCCCGGGCTGCTTCCCAAGAAACCCCGTTTGGAAACGCTGAAGGAGAGCGATGATGCCCCTCGGCCCAGACATGGGGCCGTGACCCTCGCAGGAAGAGGGGCTGTTTGCCAAGTGCTGAGATTTATGGAGTGGACGGCATCGCAAGAGGAGGTCTGATTACTTCTCCTTCGACATTTAATAAAAACAGGCCCACGCCACAGAAACAAAAGCCCCAGGAACCAAGTGGTTCGTGGTCACTGTGCAAACTGTTCAACGTACACCCTGTAGGGTTGGCCACCCAGAAGGCTAAGATGCCAGTCCCTGGACTTTCTCGCCTCCCTTGCAGCCAAGCGTGGGTGTGTGATGGGCCCTGCCCACCAAATGCACTGGTGTGGGCCTTTGGGTCCAGACACAAAGAAGCCGGAGGACCCTGGGTGGCAGCGGCAGCAAGATCGAGTCCCGGCAAGGCAGGGGCAGTGGTACCAGCCACAGCCTCCAGGGGTCAGACTACGGCTGAGAGGAAGCCCCAAGCAGGATTCCCCAGCTCAGTGAGATCGCCCAGTCGTGCTGCCCGAGTCAGCAAATCATCTTCCCTTGCCCAGGGCAGAGAACGCCGCTCCATTCTTTCTGGTGGAGGGCTCCAGCAGACTTCCCCCCATCAAACAGTGGTGGCGTGGCCCAGGCTGAACTAAATGTACTGGCCCACTGAGCCAGCTACAGCGATTGGTCTAGAGATGGTCACGTGTCCCCAGCAGAGCCAATCAACATCCTTCCCTGAGATGTTTCCACTGGCAGTGTCTCTGTTGCTTCCGGGGTGGGACTCTAAGGTGATGAATGGGGGCTGCCCGCAGTTCCGTTCCCACCCCCAAGGAGGAGGCCCTCTACAGCAGGGCAGACGGAAGTCCGCAGAGAGCAAGAGAGAGAAGCCTGGCGTCCTTTGAGACCCTGCTCCCCCCCATACTTTCTGGGATTTAATTCTGTAAATTGATCATTTCTCTTTTCTTGCTTAGGCTCATTTGGGTGGGGTTCCACCATTTAAACAAAAGTCCTAACTAAATTCCGAAGGTGGAGAAATGTCGCTCGATTCAGGAAATAGCTTCACGAGACTTTTTCTTGAGATGGCAACTGACTTACAGGTAAAAGGGGCAAAATCGCTGAGCCTTGCAACGCCATCCGCAGAACAGGCCAGTAGTAGTCAGCAAATATGCATGGAGCATCCTCCTAATGCCAGGTCCTGGAAGTGCCAGGAAGTACCAGGCACTTCCGCTCTATGTGAGATGATCTGGCATCCAGCAAGCACTCAGTAATTGCTGGGTGTGACAAGCTATTATTATCTCAGCCCTACTATCTCCTTCCTGTTTACAGTTCAGGGACTGGGGAAGGGGAGGGATGGGCGAAGGGGATTGGGGACAGGTTGTTTCCCCAATTTCCAAACATCTCCCATTAAGGTCCCACCCAGAGGGGTCCTCCTAGCTCTGTGAACTTGTTAACAAAGGGGAAAAACCTATTTGTTGGTTATACCCAGAAAAGGGCGCTCACCGAGGGAGCTGAGGAGCTGCTCTTGGAGAAAACAATCTACTTTAAATACAGGACTTTCAGAATCAGGAGTTTCCCGAATTCCACTCAGAACGTTTTTTGCCAAGCCTCCCCTGCTGGCAGGAAAACACAGTCCCACACCTTCTGGGACCGGAAAGAGAGAAAACCCACTCCGCCAGCTCCTGCATTGTGTCCCCCCAACCAACACGCTGAACTCTGAACACGACACCCTCAGGCCCGGCTCCGCAAGACCTCACAGACAAGAGAAACACAAGGGTGACTCAAGACGCATCAGGGTCAAGTCGGTCCTCACTCTGGGGGCATTGGCAGGGGGAGACCACACCTCACGGCACCCGCCCCACTCCCTACGCGTCCCTTTCAACACATGGAAGCCTCTGACCCTCACGGCCCCTCTCCACGCCTCATTTCCTCTTCCTCACTCCCGCTCTCCTCCCCTCACCCTTCCAACGCAATTCTTTTTCTCCAACAGCAATGAGCCCGTTTAAAATGCTAAGTTCTAGGCCCGCGTGAGTTTGGATGTACATAGGCGGTGTCCGAAACTCAGCTGTTGGCCATGAACTCCGCTCAGGGAGCAGGGGGACAGGTGAGATTCAAACTCAGGTGCATCTGCCTCCCAACCCGGTGCCAACAAGACACCGATGCCACTGCAAGGATCCGCCTCTTGGTGACAAGCCACTGTGTCCTTCCTGAGTGACATTTTGTCCCCTACTTAACCAACACCTACATAATGGTGACTCAGCTTCTCCCAGTCATTGGAAGAATTAGCAGACAGAAAGTTGTCAAGGATACAGAGCACCACCGCTGCCACCCAGCTGCCCTTTACAGAACATCCCACCCAGCGATGTCAGGACACACGTTCTTTTCTACTGCAACTGGGACAGTCACCGAGACGGGCCCTATCTGAGTCACAGTAAAGCTTAAAGGGTTAAAATATGCCACGTACACTCTCTGACCATGGTGGAATCAAACTGGAAATCACTAGGGAAAATGAAAAGACGATGTGTCAAAATGTCGGGGATGAAGGTGAAACGGCGCTTAGGGTCCAGTTGATAGCATTACGTGCTCCTGTGGGGAAAGGAGAAAGGTCTCGGTCAATAATCCAGGCTTCGCTGTTAAGAACCTACAACAAGACCCCGACTGGAACGGCTCAGTTGGTCGGGCGTCGGACCACCACGCGCCAAGCGAAGGGTCGTCAGAGGGGTGTTTCTCTCCCACATGGACGTTTCTCTCCTGCTCTTTCTCCCCTCCCCTTGCTCTGAAAATAAATAGAATCTTATTTTTTAAAGTTACTCTTCCCTGCCCTTCCTCACAATCTGAACAATGCTCTTTTATTCTTCATCACATTTGTTACCGTTAAGATCCATTAATGCCGGGGAAAGGGCATCGTTTCTAAGCCGGGAGTTCGAGGAGACCACGATGAGCCCTGGTCCCCTGTCCCTCAGGCAAGGTCCTGAGTCCAACGTGAGGCTGGCCTGCCCAGTTCCCTCACCTGTTTGTCCCACCTGTCCTGGTCTCCCGGGCCTCTGCCCCCACCTCTGGGTCTGGAGTCCTTCAGCCAAAGCAAGCCCTCCCCCAGGGGTCCTCCCCACATGGCCCCTGGGGCCCCTGAGCCCATGGAGGAGGGCACAGAGTGAGAAGAGGTGACGCAGGGAGCACATCGCATGGCACAGGGTTTTCCTGAATCACTTCGGCAAACATTGAGAGTTTACATGGAACATTCGTGGCAGCGCCTGGTCATTTAGAATGACCCAGGGGACCCCTCAGTATATGAGGTCGAATATAAATTTAGCTGTTGACAAAGAGACCCAGGATGGGTTAATCAAGTTAGAGGTGTGGATCTCTCCCTCCTAACGGTACCAGAGTGAACCGGTCCGGGGCTGAGGGGGCGGCTCCAAGGCTCGCAGACCCAGGTTACAGGAAGGCTTCTTTCCGAGTCTTGGGTCCTGTCGCTCTCATCTCACCCCATTGGTCAGAATGAAGTCACGTGAGAGCACTCAGCTACAAGGGAGGCTGGGAAATGTAGTCCTTTATTCCGCACAGCCCTGTGTGCAGCTTAGAAAGGGGTAAACAGATGGTGACAGGCAGAAGGCCCTACCATGCCTACGTGAGCTCACTTTTTCTAGACTCAGGCGGCCTTCAAAGCCCCGTTGTACGCCACCCCGTCGAGGCCTATCCTCCTGATCTGGGGCCCTGGAGGATATGAAGTTTCTGTCCCTGGGTGTAACCTGGGCAGAAACTTTATGGTGGAACTCTCACCATAGGATGTGCCCCAGGGGAAGGCAGGCTGCAGGGACCCCACACCAAGAAGACAGCCGGGCAGGGGTCCACCTCTCACTCCCCGCCCCCTGTCCCTACCCCCTGTCCCTACCCCCGACTCATCTTGTTTTCTTCTCTTTGCTTCTCATCTCAGGATGCCAGAGGTGAGCTCTGGGGAGTAACATTTAGGGAGATACTTTCTAACATACAAATAGGAGTTGGGGTTAGAGAGGAGGGCAGGGGGACAGAGTGGAAGGCTCACTGTGGGGAGAAACAGAGCCATCCCGAGGTTCACCCTTGCAGTCATACCCGGGGAGCGGCAGCCAGCCCAAGACGCTGCCCCACCCCACCCCTGCCGGCACAGCAGGCAGCCCAGGTGAGTTGGGGTCTGGCCCTTCACTGGGCCTCACCCCCAGTAAGTTGCCGGGGCAGCCTCGCCCAGAGCAAGAGACGACGCCAGCCCTGTGCCTACAGCAGCAGGAACTCTGAACCTCGTCTCCACCCTCTCAAGGATGGAGCGGCAGCAAACGCCCACTCTGAGCTCACTGTAGGCAGGAACCAGCGGCCTGACTGCTCTCCCGGTCTTCCCAGAGAGAGGTGTCCCTGAGGCTCATTTAGTTTGAATGCCTCCTTCAAGTGGAGATGTGTGTGCATGCTAATTACCACCAATCGCCACCTGGGGACAGTCCCTTACCATTTGAAATACCCTAGTCAGGAATCCACTCTCCAGAAGCCTTCGCATTAGATTTTAAATATACGTTGTTACTAAAATCTACACTACAGAGTCTGTTCATGAGCAAAAGGATGTTAGAAATCGTTGTGCACCAGAGAAGTATGAGGTGATCGAGACAAGTGATTGGCTAGAAGGAGTCCCTGGAGCTCAGAGTCCTCGCTCCAACAGGGAAGAGAGCTCAGCCACCCGAGGCCTTCAGAGAAGCGCCTTGGGGTGGGGCCCTGGGGGTCCTGGCCCCCCCACTCCTGGGGGGGACAGATACAGGTGTATGACTGTGTTTGCACCTGCTCACTAGTAAATGTTTGGACATTTGGCAGAGTAAGACCTGCCTCTCCTCTTTTTTTTTTTTTTGTTTGTTTGAGAGGGGAAGGGAAGGAGAAAGAAAGTGTAGAAACATTGGTGAAAGAGAAGCATCGATTGGTTGCCTCTTCTACACCCCCGACGACCAAACCTACAACCCAGGTCTGACCGCCCCTTTCACAGAACCGGCTCTGCAATGTGACCCATTTCTGCAGGGGCGGGCGGCTTGTTCTAATGTTGGCTGCTTGATCTCATCAACCTGTGCGTTCACGTGTCTCTCGAGAGCAATAACATGTTTCTCACTGGCAGTCACACACTTGAGGTGACATCGCCCTTATTGTTCTCTGACTGAACGTTTCCTGAGCGAGCTCCGGAAAGCGGGGACCATGCCTCCTCTGATCCCGCCTCTCCACGAACGCTTCTGCGTATCGAACTCGGTTACTTGCACTTGGTTACTTGCCTGGTGGGGAAAAAGGAAACCTCATTCAGACCCCAGGTTCCAGGCCCTGGGGCAGCCGTGGCAGAAGGCAGGCTCACAGCTGCGGGATCACGGGGTGCCATTCTGAGAGCTGCCCCCTCCCCTCCCGATGCATCCCTCCCCTTAGTGAGTGACAAACCTCTGGGTCCTCGGTGCTTGGCCTATCCCACAGGCAAGTCACACGCAGGTAAACGGATGACTCGCCTGACTCTGGCCAAACGGAGGCAGGACCCCTCTTTAGGACCCAGCTGGGGGTCCTGCAGTGCCAGCAGCTCCCCAGGGTTCTACAGTGTGGTCCCCTGACAGCGTCATCGGCAACGCTGGTGGTGAGGCGGCGATGTGGGTTTGAACAAGCTTCCGGGTGACGCCAGCACACCCGATCTCAGAACCACTGGGCCAGGACGATTGTTTTCAACCATTTTAAACCTTTAGGAAAGCCCGCCCGAGGCCCTGGAGAGATGAAACGGGCAGGCGCGGAGATGCTGGGTGGGGCCCAGAGGGAGCAGGGCTCACCCTGCTCCACGCCTGGCCTCCTGGGAACGCTCCTAGCGGGGCTCTGGTTGCACCATGGCCCCGAAGGCTGCCCCTCTGCACACTACTTCTCTTGGGGAACCTGGGCGGACAACACCAAAAGCGAGAGAAAGGGTGTCACAGGAGGAAGGAGAGACCTAAGACGAAGTGAAAAAGGACAGAAACAGACAAAGCAAAGGCCCACACGAGGGAGGTGAGGACAAGTCAGGAGGTGAGTTTAATTGGTGCAGCGTGGACGACGTAACAGAGGAGCATGGGTGGCCTGGGCATGCTGCATGGCACCTGTCCCCACCCTCCACCCTCCCCCACCCCGCCCTGGGGCCTCGCCCTGCCCCTTCCCCAGAGACACACACCCGCAGATTCAGACAGGACAGCGCCCCAGGAGGAGGCTCAGAGCGGGCTGGGGTGGCACACAGAAAGAAGACAAGCACAGACTGGAAGCACTGCCTTGTTTGTTCATTTGGCTAAGAGCTGCCCAAATGCGTCCAGGGTCGCTGGCTCCAGGCAGGGGCGCTGTGAGGATGCAGATCCCCATGAGGTGGGCTGAGCAGAAATTCTCACTTCTGTCTGAGGGATGGGGAAACTGAGTCTCACGCCCAGGGTCCCAGGGAAAGCCTCTGGTCACTGAGTCAGACCGGGAGCGTGTGGCCCTCCCTAGGGCCATGGGCCACGGCAGAGACTTAGGGGAAATGACAGTGTCTGAGAGCCTGGGACCAGGGGGGCGCACTTGCCACAGTCCTGGGGAGTAGACAGAGCCTGAGTCTGCTAGATGCCAAGACAGAGATGGGACCAGCTGTTTATTCAACAAAAGCCTTTTATTCATTCAAAAATCAACCATTGGGTTTACTCTGCAGATATTTAAAAAAAAAGTTGGGGGGCAAGGCTCCTTGTCAAAGTGCCCTTATGCTAATTCACTTGTTATCCCTGGGGCTCACCTGGGAGAGGGGCATCTGGAGAACACTGTCAACAATGTGGGGCCGGAGGCCCAGGGCTTAGGGGTGATCACAGCCCCTTACTCACCTGCCCACCATCTGCAGCCTCCTGCCCCCTGGAATCACCTGTTTGGCCAGTTGGGGCCCGCCAAATGCCTTTGCAGCTCACCGCCACCAGGGGGCACGCCCACATTCTCTTGGATCCCTTAGAAGCTGAAGCTGCGGTGGGAGCAGGGTAACTTCCCACGGGGCAGGGGGCTTTCTCCAGGGAGAGGCTGCCTCTCCCAGGGAAACTCCATGCCCCAACTCCCCCCCCCCAACACACACAAAGAGACAATGTCCCAGAAAGCGCAGGTGCGCCTGTCGTGTAGGTCACTGGCTGTCAAAAGCATTTCAGGGAAACAGAGGGACACAAATGTTTGCTTGACCTCACTCTCAACCTTGCCTGGTTAAATACTGGGAACTCATGACGTCCTCTTAAGTACCATCAACATAAAATGGGGGCAGATGCTGCGAGGAAGAGGCCGGGCCAGCTGCCTGCGGCTGCACCCTGCATCCTGGGCCCAAGAACCTGGCTTCCTACTGGTCTGGGATCCCCAGAGAGCAGCATCTCATGGGGCTGGGCCTCGAGTGGAAAAGGGTGCTGGGGAGAGAGGCCCCCAGGCTGCTCTGGGTTCCAAGGAGCCATAACCGAGAGGTGGTGACGGATCTGTGCCAGCCTGGCAAACTCAGGCACAAATGGCCAGTGTCCAGCACGCTGCCAGGAAGAAGGGTGGCCCTTTGGGTGGCTCGGAGCCGTCTCAGCATGTCCCCAAGGTACGCCTGAGGTGTAGGTCCACAGTGCCACCGGCTAAGGCCAAAAGGCTCCAAACCAAAAGGCCAAACCACCTCCCAGAAGGTGGGAGGAAGGCCCTGCCTGCCGAGGCTCTGTGGATGCCTGCAAGCGACTGATGCCTTGGTCTGAGGGGGCCACGTGCTTAATTAACCGTGGAGAATGCTCAGCCGCAGTCCCTCTCCTGTGATGCCCCCCGGACAGGCTGGACTCGAGGAGCAGCCGGGGCTCAGGCAAAGGCCAGAAGCCATCTGACCTGGGAAGGGCCCCTCTCCCCTCCCCTCCGACCCCAAGTGGCCAAGTCTGTAGGGTCCCCGGTCAGAGCCAGACGAAGGAACCGCACAACTTGGAGGTGAGTCCTGGGCCTCCTGGGCCAGTGGCCGGAGCAAAAAGGTGACCGCAGGGGCTGTAAAGAGCCCAGCCTTCAAATCACCTGTGAACGTGGACCTGCTGCTCCTGTGCCCACAGGATCTGGGGGGCTTAGGGCGGAGGCATCGTGCAGCCAAAGGGTCTGCACATGCAAGAAGGGTGGGCGCTGGGGTAAGGGGTGCAGCCCTATCAGCAGAAGCCTCTCTCAAAGGGCTTCCTCTGGGAGGAAGGGTCTGTCGTCTGAGGGTTAACCAGCAGGAGAAGCCTCCTGGGAAAGTGCAAAGTGGAGACCAAGGGCAATTCAAAATGGGAGCGGAGGCCCAGCGCTGGCAGCTCTGGGGCTGGGAGGAGCAGGGAGGCGACAGGCTGCTGGCTTTGCAAAGTCGCTGCAGGATTTCTAGACTCAGGCCCGAAATAGTCTGGGGTCTGCTTGTCACCCCAGCCGCCTCTTCTGGGCTAGGACCAGTTCTGGGCCAAAAAGACAGCTCAAGAGTCCAGGAAAGACGGGGAAGCGCTGCAGGCAGGGACAGGGTGTGTCATCTGACCCGACACACCACAACCAGTGGCTGCCTTGTCCTCAAAGACTCGTGCCGAGAGTCAGAGCAGGGACTCAGATGGTCCCCGTGTCTGCTGGGGTCTGGCACACAGAGCCACAGACCACCGAATCGCTACGTGCAGGAACTTCAGACTTGGAATTTTATGATGTCGGCAAGGAGGGGGCTTTCCACATCAATCAGCTAGGCCTCCCAGCTCTGCCTCCGGGCAGCTGGGGCCCGGAGAGGGCAGGGGGTGGCCCACCAACTCAGAACCCAGCCGGCCTTGGGCTCTCATCCCGTTGTCCACGGTCGTCTGACTTCCCTGCTGGCAGTTCTGGGGCCGCCCTTTCTGGGGACAAAGCTGAAAACCTGCCTAGGAGCACAGGTGGGACACAGCCTGGAGGAGTGGCTGCCACCTGGATGGAATGAGCGGCACCCTTCTCGCCCCCCCCCCCCCCCCACCATCGTGTGGGCCAGGCAGACAGGTAAGCAGAGAGGGAGAGACTGATTTCCAAACCCACCGGGTCTTTGCAAGCTCACTTCCTCACGCTGCCCTTTGTGCCCGCCCCCTTCCTGGCTCCCGGTCCCAGGACCAGCCCCTCCGCGCTGCCACAAATACCAAAGCAAGAGCTGAGAGACGGGAAGATGTCCCCTGTGTGTCCTCAGGAAAGATGTTGTGGAGCCAGAAGAAGACCCAAGATGGGCGGGGTGTGGACAGGGAGCAGAGGAGAGGGGTGGGAGGAGGGGCATTCCGGCTGGAGGGAACAGTGCATCGGCCAGTTAAGAAGCCCACCTTTCCCTTCTCCAAACATCAAGCACAGTATGGGGGCGGGGCGGGAAGAAAGAAAGTTTTTGGCTTCTTGGCCGCTGCGGGCCACCATCGTCCAAGGCCTGCGGGCAGGCGGGTGAGGACGCACGCAGACAGAGGGTGGACCCCACATCCCGGGAGCTTGGGACACACAGGCAGCAGCAACAGTTAACGACCAATAAATAACAGGTATCAGTTATAGATGTATAAAAAAAAAACAAAGCTCACTTTCCCCACAAAAACACAATACTGTTATCAGAGAAAATCGTCATCATCATCACGATGGACCCTCCGGGCTGCGTAGGTGGTCGGTGGCTCGAAGGCAGGTCGACAAGTAACACCCACCAGGCAGCCCCCCGACACACAAGCCCACCCGAGGCCAGGCCGTGACTTCTGTGGCCTCTCTGGTGGCCGAAGGACAAGGCAGAGTTCTCCGAGGTCCCCGAAGCCTTCTCCCCATCTGTCAGTCTGAATCTTCTAGAATAGAAGGTCGTTTTGTTTTTTTCAATGTCTGTTTGAAATAAAAAACAAAAGCACACGCGCAGGAGAGCAGGGAACCCGCTGCTGCCCCGAAGCAGCTGAGTCCTTGGTTTTGCAGAGGGCTGGATGGAGCCTTTTCCGTTTCGTGTTGTTTTCTGGACAAGCAGAGGTTGTTGGCAATTGGAGCCAGTGGCTTCAGGCGGCGGGTGGGTGCAGGGCGGGGGACGGAGGGGCCTCACAGTCCGAGGCAGTCCGGCTGGGTGTGGGCACGGAGAAAGGCTGGGTGGACACAGGAGGGCGGTGTCGGGGCCGAGGCGGCCTCGTGGCACCGGAGGACGCTAGCGGTTCCCAGGCATCTGGAAGACACAAGGAGGCGAGGCAGGCTCGGTGCAGGCTCACGGGTGGGCGCGCACAGAGTGGCGGGAGAGCAGCGAGGGGGCACACTGGCCTGAAGTCGGAGGTCCTAGCGCTGCGCACACCCTCCGATCCACCATTTGGTGGCGCTTAGTACTGATCCTTTGGAAGCACCTGCGATGCTTCCTAAGGTCTCGTCTGCAACAGCGAGATGAAAAGCAGGGAGCAAGCCCAAGGCACGGGGATGAAGGAGGACAATCGCCAGGGGACGAAACAGACTGCAGCCACTAAGAACAAGCCGTGGAATGGCCGAGAAGCACGCGAGAAGGTGTCCAAAGGAACTGTCTGGAGGGAATGCAAATCGAAACCGCAGTGAGACTCCACGTCCCACCCACCAGGGGGGCTGCCGTCAGAAACCAGAAAAACACAAGTGCGGGCAAGGCTGGGGGAAGGCAGAGTCCTGTCCATAGCTGCAGCCCCTGGACAGGACGGTGTGGCAGCCCCTCAGAAAGTTAAACAGAGCTGCCGTGAGACCCAGCACCTCCACCCCGCGGCATCCACCCAAAGGAACCGAAAGCAGGGCCTCAGACACATCCGTACCACCCATCTTCCCAGTGGCGTTGTGCACAGCAGCCGAAAGGCGGGCTCGACCCAGATGCCCACCCGAGGGTGAAGGATGAAAACCTTGTGGCCTGCCCACACACGGAATATCACTCGGCCACAGAAATGCATGAAGCACCGGCATCCTCCCCGCGTGAAGAACCTCGAGAACATCACACTGAGTGAAAAGAGCCAGACACCAGGTGGGCTTTTTATATGAAGTTTCCAGGAGAGGCAGCTCTACAGAGACAGAAAGCAGATTAGCGTTTGCCCAGGGCCCAGGGGGCGGGGGGATGGGGAGAAACGGCGTCAGGGGCCGGCGCTGTGCTGCAGCGACACAAACGTTCTAGAACTGGCCGGGGTGGCGCTTGCGCAGCCCGGGAGCGTGCTCAGGGCCCCTGCGTCGTTCTCTCCAAGATGGTTAATTATTTTCTGAGGTTACTTAATTAGGATTAAAAGGTTGTGATGGGATTATATAATTTCTGCTATTTCTGTAAACTCTTTGTAACATCTTTTAAAATTATTTTATGTTTTTACTTTTGTTTTTTATTGTATTTTTCTCCATGACCCTCTTCCACCTCTACCCACGTCCCTCTAAAACGGTTACTTTTATGTCATGGGAATTTCACCTCAATAAATCAAGAACAGGGAAGCAATGGGGGGACAGTCTGTTCGCGTCCGCGCTACCTACAGACCCTTCCCGTAACCTGCTCCTCATCCGCGTCAAATTTCCCATTGCTGTCCCCTCCCCCACACTGGGCAGGTGTCGGCATCTGACCCGAAGCCGGCCACTCTGACTTATGGGAGCGGACCCGACAGCACTCCCGGGGCCAGTCAGGAGCCATGTGGCCCTGGGAGGTGGCCCTGGAGGAGTCAGAAGGCCCCACAGGACCCAAGTTCAGGTGGCCATACGGCTCAAGGGCAACAGGCAAGAGAGGTTGATTTGCCTGGAGGAAGGACAGAGGCCCCCGGGCAGCGGCCTGGGGCCTCGCGCAGGCTTCCAGCGCCCCCTGCCGATCCCCGGCGGCGTGGCTGAGTCTCCAGCCACATTTTCACCGATGCTATGATCTGTGAGCCGGGGAGACGTGCCCTTGTACCTGCTGGTGAAAGCCACACACAGGACGAAGTTCGGTGAATGCATTTAGATCCAGAATATACATATATATTTTTAAACTTCACCGGCCACCTCTAAAGGATGTTAGAAATCCAACTCATTTGGAAAACTGATAAAGAGAAAGAATCAAGAATGCCTCCTGCCTTTCCAATTAAAGACTAAGACTCGGGGTTAGCGAAGAGTTAATAAGGGGAAGTTTGGCTTTGTAGGAGGCGATGCTGCTAGCAAGGAGGAAGGGAAGGCAGCATAGGGCGTCGCCATTTTGAATCCCCTGTGAATGGATGGATGGATGGATGGATGGACGCAGAGAAGACCATCAGTGGTGCCACCTAGTGGACACACACGACCCCACCCGCGCGGTGTTCTCGCCACAAATGGATCACACTGAATGCCCAGCAAGCCTGTAGGTCTACCAGCCCATTTCCAGGAAGAACAGGGAACGGAGGATCGGGGTTAACACCACCACGGGGAGCAATCGGCACACCCCACACAGCAGAAACTTGACAGAACATGTTTCTGGACAAAATAGAAAAAAAAAAAAAGGAAGAGGACAACTCATAAATTAAAATAAACTTAAGAGACCTATCCACCAAATGCACCATGTGGACTTCATTCAGATCCTGATTCCAATAAATAAAGTCAAAAAAATGGGGAGATAACAAGAAACTGGAACACCAGCCCCAAACTGCAAAATATTAAGGAATTAACATTGATTTTTTGTACTATAGATTGTTTCAAGAATTGTTCTTTTAGAACACATTTGGAAATATTTATGTATGAAATAATATGATGTCTCAAATTTGCTTCAAAATATCCAGCGTGGGGGTATGTGTGGGAGGGTAGAGATGGTACAAGATCGGCTGTGAGCTGGTGGTTCTGAAGCCGGGTGATGGGTACACGGTGTTACACTATTCTCTCCACCACTGTGTGTAAAAGCTTCCAGAATAAAGCAGTTTTTTAATCCACCCCCAAATTTTCCACAACCTAAGGGGGCCACACCACAGGACTGGTTAACATGGTGCAGCTAATTTACAATGCAGCTGTTATACACGCAGCTATTAAAACTGAGGGTCTCATACAACATTTCCCTATGTGGAAAATACGCATGATCTCAGTTCCTGAATAATTCAGTGAATTCTATAACGGTCATTTATCCAGGAATTATGAGACATCAGGAATCTCAGAAGGCAAATAAATCACAAAGGTGACAGAATGCAAATTAGATGTAATTACTATCTAGTAGGTTCTGGAGAAGCCTTCGGAAAAGGGGAGGGCGATGGGGAAGAGCTATAGAAAGCTGGGTCTTGTCACTGATCACTTGTCACTTGTCATGGCAGTGAAGTTACACCTTCTTGGTTGACTCGTTGCTGGTGAGGGTAAGACACGTGTCTACACAAATTGTGTTGACTCTGAAGTTTATACAGAGTTGCAAACGGCTGAAAGCAGCCAAGGCATTCTCGAAAGGAAGTGGTGGACGTCACCTCCAAGATGAGGTTATGAAAAGACGGCGGCTTTCATCTCGGGTTCTCTCTCTCTCTCCCTCCTGGGACACTCACCCCGAGAGAGGCCACCAGCCAGGGCGTCAGGCGGCCCTGTGCCGCGGTCCACAGGGCGAGGGACCGAGACGGCCAAACCGAATGAGGGAGTAAGAGAGTGGGTCGGCCCAGTGGGTCATCCCTGGCCACGGCTGATGACCAACCCTGTTTCCCTGAGACTGGGGGGCTTTCCGGGCAGGGGACTTTCGGCGCTGAATCTGGGACAATCCTGGGCAAACTGGGCTGGGTGGTCCCCCTCACAATGGCTTGACAGCATCCTCATGAGGAAGCTCGAGCCAAGGCACGCAGCTGAGTGCGCCCAAATCCTTGATATTTGCTCTTTTCAGCTGCTGATTTGAGGTCATGCGGCCTGCAGCAACAGGCGACTGGCATGGCACTTCACTAAAGGGGACGTTAAAGGGGACAATGCCCCTCGGACAGGTGCCAAACTTCCATGCTCATCAGAGAAATACAAATTAAAATTACACCCACCCAAACCGCTAAAGCTGAAAAGACACGGAATGACCAGAACCCGTGCACTCCGCCAGCCGAGTGTGACATCGTCCAACCGCGTTGGAAAACTCTGCTCATGTCTACTCGAGCTCAGTGAACACACACCCCATGTCCTAGTCAGTCTGCTTTTAGAGAAATTCCAAGAGCACGCCCCTTCTGTCCACAGAAGATGTGTGCAAGAGAGTTCACGGCTGGGCAGAACCTCGGGGGGCCCTCCACTCCCTCCCCCCAGCGCCAACAGGGGGCACATAATGGGGAAAGACAGGGCGGACGTGGGAGAGGACAGGAAGAAACGAGGAAGACGGTCCTCCACCGGCAGCAGAGGCCCCAGTGGGCACGCTGTCATTCTGTACCTGCTACCAATCTGACGGCTTGAAACAAGAAACCACGGCTGAGCTACAGATCAAGAGAGCTGGGGGCTCGCCAGGGCCCGGGAGAAGGGATGAAAAATGGCTGCTCTCCCCAGCCTGTCCTGGCCGAGAACCGAGTGTGTCTGGGCAGGTGTGACCCAGGGGAGCTCCTCATCAAGCAAACCTTCAGGCTGATTCGGGTACATCAAAGGGACAGAGCAGGGGGGCTCTGGCTGACCTGAAGGCCCCGCCTCCACCCGCTGTGCCCGCCCTGGGCAGACCCCAAGCTGGGCGAGTGCTTACTTATCTGCCAACCCTAGGTGTCCCGTGGCTGGGGCCCCTCTCCCCTCCCGCTCCCAGGCCCGAGTGCCCCCTGGCTCACCCCAGCTCTGGGCCTGGACTATACCAGCCCGTCGTAGAGGGACAGCGCCTGGACGATGGAGGGGTCCGCCTTGGACCCCTCCTGGAACTCCTGCAGTGTCAGCTTCCCGTCGGCGTTCTGCAAGCGGAGAAAGGCGGCATCAGACAGAGGGACAACCGGCTTCCTAGGACAGGCGTCTGGCCTGGACCCTGGCCCAGGGCAGGTCCCAAGAGCGCTTCCAAAGTTGGGTCAGGGGCGAGGTGGCGTGCACCGCTAGGTCGGGAGAGTCGGGCATCACACAGGCCAGGCACTTCCTGGCTGGATGACCTGGGCATGCGACCTCCCACTCTGCGGGTCTGTTTCCTGGTCTGGGGACTGGAGATGACCACATGGCCTCCTCAGGGCATGGGGGTAGGTGCCCCAGGAGCTCGAGCTGTGTAAAGTGCTTGGGAGGTGCCCCGCAACCCCACAGTTGTCCTTGTCACAGCTGTGATTCCCTAAAAGGTGGGTGACCCCAGTGCTCAGAGCCTCAACATCTCGCTGGGTCACTCCTGGGAGCCGTCTGCCCTGGACCTCGGAGGCCTGGGAGGAGGCTGGTGGGGTTCATGCCAAGAGGCATTGGTGGGTCTCCTGGAGGAGGGGATGGTCCGCCAGAATCTCTTCCCTTGGTCATCTCTCCGGGAAACTCCTAAAAAGCCTCGGAGACCACCTGCCCCAGCCAGAGGCAAGCATGCCGAGGGGTCCCCCAGCACAGGTCAAGCTCTCGGCTCACCCACCTCATGCCCCTGTGTGCTGGGCGCACCCGCTGATCTCCTAGGATCCTCACGCCCACCCCCAAAAAGAGGTGCTGCTCTGGTCCCCATTTTACTGGTGAGGAAACTGAGGCCCGGTCACCTACCCAGGGTCCACAGCTAGTGACCAGGGAAGCCAGAATGAACAGCCAGTCTAGCTCCAGGGTGGGCTTGGTTTCCCAAAGTAAGGGAAGCATGAATCGGGAGATTTAAGGAGCATGGGGCCTTGGGGTTAAGCCACATGGAACCCTGGCTGATGAGGCTCAGCAGGTGGAGCACCGGCCTGCAGACCAAAAGGTCGCAGGTTCGATTCCCAGTCAGGGCACATGCCTGGGTTGTGGCCCAGGCTCCCCAGAGACAACTGACCGATCTCCATTCCTTCTCCTAGCTCTAAAAAGTAAGTAAGTAAAATCTTTTTAAAAAAACCCATAAACCACATGGAACAACCCATGGAAAAGGGGTTTTCCTTGCTCCACACTCTGGACACGGCTTTCGAAGACGGCCAGGAGACCAGGGTCGTCTGACCCACAGGGCAGCGCGCCCCTCAGACTCGGGCCACTCCCTGCTCCTTGGACGGAGGAGGGGCCAGCCTCGGGCCCAAGCTCTCAGGGCCAGGCCTGTGTCCAGCCCGCATGCACTGCAGTCACCAAAATAAGCCCTGTGTCGCCGTGATGTAGTCTTTTCTTTAGGGCCAGCTGCGCTGGGGTTCCTCACACCCAATATCAGAGTCCCGTTTTGAAAAAGGAGTTTTAAAAAAGGTTTACTAGAAAGGATTTCTCAATCTGGGGCCTGTGGATGGAATTCAGCAGGTCTGTGATCTCAGACAGGAAAAAAGGAGGCCGTTCTTTTCACTGACCTCTAACTGGAATTCAGCGTGTGTGTCCCCCACCCCCCCGCCCCCGAAGAACCTGGGTGACAGTCCCCAGCAGGGCTGGCAGTACCTGGGACTTTGTCAACTGTGGAGACCATGGGCACTTTCGTAACCCATCCCAGCTGCTGCCGGCATCACGCACGTGTATCTCCACCCCAAAAACACGGGGTGGCTCGACCCGGTGCTAGTTTACATTCATTTACTTGTAGATGGTTACCGTGTTTTAATTACAGATTTTAGAGAGACAGGAAAAGGGAGAGAGAGACACGGATTTGCTGTTCCACTCACTGATGCTCTCAATAGTTGATTCTCATACGTGCCCTGGCCGGGGATGGAACCCAGAACCTTGGCGTCTGGGAACAACGCTCCAACCAACTGCGCTACCCGGCCAGTGCTACCGCTTATTACTTAATGCATTCATTAAGAGGCTTCTATAACATTACATCATAGGTTCTTTATAAAAAGTATGTTGATAGCTGTATTCTAAAGTAGTTGGCTTCCTTTGCGATCCTATGGATTTATATGTATTTGATGCATTTAAAACCATTATTCTAAGAAGTCCACAGGCTTCTCCAGAATGCCAAAGGGGCCCCTGGTGAAAAATAAAAGTGGCTGGTGTGGCTCAGGGGACTGAGCGCCGGCCTGTGAACCAAAGGGTCACCAGTTCAAGTCCCAGTCAGGGCACGTGCCTGGGTTGGGGGGCCAGGTCCCCCCAGCGGGAGTGGCGTGCAAGAGGCAACCAACTGATGTTTCTCTTGCACATTGATGTTTCTCTCCCTCTCCTCCCCTCTCACTGAAAATACATAAATAAAATTTTTATTAAAAAGTGGCGAAGAAATCTTAGTTGATCAAAGAAAAAGTGATGGGTGAACTTACTTAAAACTGGATGTTTCGTTGGGGTGGCCGCCAACCAGACCAACGAGCATCTCACCAGGCCGTGCCACCTGCCTGAGCCAGGACCACAGGTGGTCAGGGGCACCCGCAGGGACGCGTCCCCGCTCCCCGTGTGCTGGGATGCAGGGCCTGGCCCCCCACCCCCGTCAGGCCCAGCCTCCCCACGAGCTCACCTTGTCCATCATGGCGAAGATCCGGTCCACCCTCTTCTCGGGGGTGTTCTCCTCCTCCGGCAGCTCCACGGTGTTCCCCTGCCGGGACAGACGCGGTGGGGGCTGGGCTCCTCACACGTGGGCTCTGGGGTTGAGCCACATATCTGCCCCCTAGACCTAGGCTGCTTCCAGACAAGGACCATCCCTCCCAGTGCCACCACCGGCTCTGCCGTCTGCCCTGGACCGTCCCACCCACTATCATCCACGCAGCCCCACCATCGCCAGCCCCCACCTCCCTCCCAACAAGGAGATGGGCAGAGTGACTTCGGGCAGTGACCCTCGCCTGGCCAACTCCTGCCCCAGACGGGAGAGCAGCTGCGCTGGGTGGCTCCTGCAGGCCAGGCCGAGTCACCGAGTGGCGGCCCCACCCCTGCCCGGCCGCCCAGGACCGGTCCTCTCACCACCATCTGGTAAATGGCGTCCACAATGTCGAGCATCTCATTCCTGGTGATGTAGCCGTCGTTATCCAAGTCATAGAGCTTGAAGGCCCCTGCGGTCAACCAGCCAGGGCAGGGTCACCCGGGGCCCAGGACAGCGGGGCTCTGCTGCCCTCTGCACCCCAACACGCCACCGGGACCCACAGCCCCTCACTGATCCGGCCAACGCATATTTACATCGGGATAGACAGGGGCACACACACCCCTTCGACTGGGACTGTGAGAAAAGAAGCTGAGAGTAAAAAGGAGGCGGCGCCCTGGCCGCTGTGGCTCCGTGGGTTGCAGCATCACCCCCGCTAAACTGAAAGGTCGCGAGTTTGATTCCGGGTCAGGGCACATGCCTGGGTTGCGGGTTCGGTCCCTGCTCCGTGCACATAGTAAGGCCACTCCTCAATGTTTCTCTCCCTTCCTCCCCCTCTCTCTAAAATCAATGGGCATGTCCTCGGTGGGAATTAAAACATAATAATAATAAAAATTTAACAATTAAACAAAGGAGGGGCAATGGCGAGCCCGAGGCCTCAGAGGCTGGAGCTGGGAGGCGGGATTTGGCCCGGGGCAAACTGGTGCAGCCCCCCACATCCTCCGCCCTACCCCGTGCCCCAGCCTCTGCCCCAGCCTCTGCCCCGCCACTTACACGGTGTCCCCAGGGCCAACCTGGAGAATAAAACACGCCTGGGGAACGGGGGAGCTTTTGCATGAATCAAGTCCTCTTTTATTCAAAGAGGAAGGAGAGGAAGAGAAAGGAGGAGGAGGAGGGGAAAGAAACCGCAGGGCTTTCCCGCCAGCGACCCCGCGCAGGAAGCACATCTAACTGAGCGGCGAGCTCTGGCCCAGCTGCTCCCATCTGGTCTCCAGCGTCCTGCCCCTCGTGGCTCCATCCCAGAGTGGCCTGCATGCCCTGACCTCTCTCCCTCCTCCTCTGGGCCTCGCCCATGCAGGCGGTCCCCCTGCCCGGCGCGCCCTCCCCACCCCGCTCGGCTCTGACTCACTGCAGGGTCAGCTTCCCTTGTCATCTCTCACCTCCTTCTTCCTGTCTCGGTTTCATGGGATTTAAAAAACTCATGTCCCCCTGCCAGACTGATGGCCGTGGGAGCAGGTGCCCGTCTGTCTGACCCCCGACCCCTGGCCTCGGCCCAGCACGGACATGGGCCATTTGGTCACAATCTACTGGGTGAACGAGCGAATAGGAGAACGAGGTCGGTCATTAGGACCGCGGCCTCCTGAGGGGTCCAGCACCGGAGCTGGATCTTCAGCCTCGTGTCTGCACCTGCCTGGGCGTCCCCTGGGTCCCTGGCCCACCTGTCCACCCCACCTAAGTAAGCCACGCTCCTGCCACAGGCCACCTGCAGGAACTGTCCTCTGACCTGAAAAAGCAGAACGTCTGGGCCACTCCCTCAGCCCCGGACAGATGGCCGGGCCCAGCTCTCTGGCCTCCCCCTGGCCAGGACCGCCTGGCAGCTGCCCGATTGAACCCGGGGGACCGACTTACATCGCAGCTTCTCGTCCAGCGTCCCCCTCGAGGTCACCGACAGTGCCTGGATGAACTCAGAGAACTCGATCCGCCCATCCTGGCAGGAGAGAGGGGGGCGGGGTGGCCTCCGTCAGCCAGCCACCTGGTCAGGCTGGACCCTGGCAGGTGGTGGCGGCAGCAGCAGGGACCAGATACCCTGGCAGACAGACACCCATGTGGAGAGGGCAGAGTGAAGGAACGAGGGACAGAACCAGGAGTTGGGGGGAGGGCATAGGATTAGAAATGGGACAGATCAGGCAGCAGGGACAGGGAGGAAGGGTCACACTACAGGGACAGACTAAAGTCACATTGCATGGGAGAACCAGAGGGCCACCAACACACACACTGTCTCTGGGCAAGAGCCACGGGGGAGTCCCCTGTCCCCCTGGTCTAGAACCGCAGGCTCGGAAGCTCTCAGAGAAGACAGGGTTGTAGATGGTTCAATCCTACCTATTTGTTTCACAAATGAGGAAACTGAGGCCCAGAGGGCAGAGCTCTCCCCAGGGCCAGACAGGACTGTCAACTTGGAGTCGCCTGGGGAGAAAGCCAGGGCACGACAGCAGAAGCCACGGAGTGCCCAAGAGCAGGGTGTGTGGGAGCAAGGCATGGGGAATCCACCGTGCACACACGGGTGCCGGGGAAATGCTGGCATGGGACCCGGTCCAGAGGGCTGTGGGCGCCTCGGAAGTGGACATGCCATCTGCCAGCATGGCCATCGCCGAGAGGGGACACACCACATCACAGGCAAGCCCTGAAAACCTGATGCTCAGTGAGACACGGGGCTCAAAAGACCCCATATTGTCTGACTCTCGGAATCTCAGTTTTCTCATCTGCCAAATGGGGGCATTACAATGCTGTACCCCACCAGGTTGTACATCCTCACTAAAAATAATCCTCATAAAAGGCTCAGCACACTGTAAATGCGAATGTCTGTTCTGGTTATAAATCCCATTACCAACCCTGGAGGCATCTGCATTTGGTCCTAGTAAGAAAAAAATCAAGGAATACTCATGTGTGCACATGCGTGCATGTGCACGTGTGTACACACCGGATAGGTGTGCATGCACATACTCTGTACGGTATGTGTGTGGGGGCTTGTGTGTTGTCTATATGCACATGCATTTGTGTGCACCGCAGCGCACGAGTGCTCGGGTGTGTGCATTTGCACGGTGGTGGGTGTGCATGGGTTCGTGTGTGTGCGCATGTGGGTGTGCATGCATGTTTGTGCCGTGAGAATGTACCTGTTCCTGTGTCTGTGTGTGCAGCTGAGTGTGCACACTGCGTGCCCCTCCTCCTGGAGGGAGGACTGGCAGGAAGGAGTGGGTGTGCAGACGCTGCGGGAGCTGTGGGCGCGAGCAGGCTGCCGCAGGACGGGGGTGCTCCGCCGGCGCAGGCCCCCTCCAGCCCCTGCTCACCTTGTTTTCGTCAAAGACGTTGAAAACAAACGTGGCGAACTTGGTGGGGTCTCCAAACGGGAAGAACTGCTTGTAGATCTTCTGGAAGCCCGCCGCGTCCAGCTGCCCGCTGGGGCAGTCCTTGATGAAGCCTTTGTACCTGAGGTGGCAGACCAGGCGCGTGAGGGCAAAAGAGCTGTGCCCACCACCCCCCTGCCAGGAGCTCCTGCCCATGCCCTGAAGGCTGTGGGTCCTGTCCAAGGAGACAGTGGCGCACGGGGTCCCGCACACAGACCTGGATGTCACAGGCATGGGCTCATCCCACCTCCGCCCCTCGCTAGCTGTGTGACCGGAGGCAGGTGACCGCACCTCTCTGAGCCTCAGTTGCACAGGGGGTAAGAGTCACATGAAAACTAACCCAGAGAGTGTGCACAGAGCAGGTGGCCACTGAGCCTGTGCTCCACAGAGGAGGCTCAAACCAAACTCACAACGGCGGCCCCAGAGCCACACTCGGGCACAAGGCAGGTCTGCCCCGACCCCCGTACTCCCACCACTGAGCCCCTGGCCTACAGAACCAGGTGGCCGGAGAGGCTGGCAGAGCTGGTGGACGGAGCCTCTGTTCCCAAGCACCGTCTAACTGACCCTGGAGCAGCAGCGTGAGCTTGGAGGGAGCCTGGTTTGTCCCAAGCGGACTTGTCCACCGTGTATCCCCCCAGCGGTGGCACAGAACCCCCCCAGATTCCCAGCAGGCGGCGGCCACATGGCTTTGCAGCCCGGGTCCCAGGTCTGCCATGGGTGAGCTGTGCCACCTCGGGTGAGTGTCCTCACCCCTCTGAGCCTCGGTCTCCGCATCCATAAACAGGGCCAGCTCTCCACTCCTCTGCCGGGATCGGGATGGCACATGCAGCGCACATGGCACAAGGAACCATCAACAGCAGAGTCTCTGGTTTTACACACTAAGGGACACGCAGTCCTCCTGGGAGGACCAGCCGCTACCAGCAACAGTGATCGCCTCCCTGGGGGGCCCTGTGCCGGCAACTCTGCAAACCGCAGTCTCCTGGAACAATGGGCCAGGGGCTCTGCCGAAGCCCACTGTAAGGATGAGGACACCGAGGCTCAGAGAGGGCGGGTACGAGTCTGCGCAGCCCAGACCAGAGCTGAGTGACGCTCAAAGGTGACGAGCCAGATGCTCTGAGGCACCGGGTCGCTGAAGACCTTCACCTCGGTCCCACAGCCCTCTGCCGCCCCCGAGACCGCGCAGAGGTTCCTCTCTCCCCTCTCCCGGGGTTCTGGGAGCACTGTGCTGGAGGCTGCTGGTGGCACCATGACGGGTCCACAGACCGAGGAAGATGTGGGGAAGCCACGGCTCCCCGACCTATTAGAGGACAAGGTAGGGGCCTGGGGTGGGCACTGGTCACACAAGGACCTGAAGGGGCGTGCAGGGCACAGGAGGAGCCTTGGGACTGCAGCCTAGTGACGGCAGTTGGATGTCTGGCTAACAGGTCAGCTGCTGCGCCGGGGTGAGGGGGACTGGGGTGGGGGAGAGGCTGGGAGAGCAGAGCTGGGGTGGGGGTGGGGCATCCTTCCCTGGGCCCAGCTGGAGCGGGCACAACGCTGTCCCGACAGCACCCAGTGGAATCGTGAGGTCATGAAAGAGGCCGAGTCTGCCGCCAGTCCTCCCATGGGACCCCTGGAGGGGCCAGAAGCCCAGGAAGGCAGTGCCACCTCCAGAACCAGGGTCACCAACAGCTCTCACCCGGGTGACCGCAGGCTCGGGCCAGCTCCAGGCTACGCCGTGGCGAATGGTCCCGTGTGCAGCCGCCCCCTCACCCCTGCGCCGTGGGGTCAGGATCCTGCGCCCTGGGTCAGGGCACTGAGGCACAGCAGGCTCCGGGAAGGGACCACCCCTCGTGCCCCTCCCCTCGCAGCCTTCTTCCCAGCTGTGTGTTCAGGGCGAGAACCTGCCCCTGGGCCCGGCCGCAGAGCTGGGAGAAAGAGCGATTCGGGGACCTGATCCAGGGCCTGGGGCCTCCCGGCCAGGATGGGTCTCTGGGCAAGAGGAGGGGGCAAGTCTGGCCCCAGGCCTGGACGAGCCATTGGGGGGGCACCTTCCACTGTCCCCACACGGCTCCGGATGCCGGGATAGAGGCCATCTTCTCCCCCGCTCCTCACCCCCCAGTTCCTCATTTCTCCATGACAGATGTGTGTTACTGAGTGATTCTAAAAGATCGTTTAAAACAATAAAGAGAAAACAAAAGGCTCCCAAAGGCGTCTCCCATCTCTCCTGGGAAGGGGAGCTTCCCACCAGCGCTGTGAGCAGCGTGGCGAGGCAGCGGGGGTCCCTGAGCGTCAGAGGGTGTGGGCAGGTGCAGGGAGGCGGCCCCCGGGAAAGAGTCTTCAGGGGAGCCTCTGGGTATCCCTGCAGAGGCTGCCGCTGTCCCTGTGGGGTCCCAGACCCCTCTGGTGACCTTAGTAGGGGCCCCAGGAAGCCCACCCCTATGGGCAGTGCCCATTAGGGGTGACCCCAGCCTCTTCTTCCCAACCGCACCCAGCCACACTTTCTAGAACTTGTCATGTGGCGGCCAGCCCCCAGACCTTTGTGCCTGCAGGTCATTCTGTCTGCAGAACCCACTTCCTCCTCTTAATCCGGCTCACCCACTCAGCCACCGGGTCCCAGCTTAGATGTCGCTTCCTCCAGGAAGGCATCCCAGGCTGCCCAGGGGCCACCTGCCTCCTCCACACCCACGCCCCTGGTACGTGCCCAGCAGGGTACACACCATGCCTCCAGGCTGTGTCCCGCACCTGAACACGAGCTCTCTGACACAGCAGAGCCCCGGCGTCAGATGCGCCAGATGGGGTCTGGCACATAACAGGGGCTTGGTGAGTGTCCAGTGAGATAGGCAAATGGGATGGACGGATGATGAGTGATGGGTGAATGCACGAACGGCCAGTCAGAGAACTCAAGGACAGGGGGAGCTGCATCTCCTTCCTCAGCCCCAGGGTCCCTGGCCAGCACGGAAAGCTCCCTGAGGACGGTCTGACAACCACGGATGTGCTCCCCACTCCACGAACTGAGCGGTAGCTGCTAGCCCAGAGAGGGAGACAGGCTGGCCCGAGGTCACAGAGCGAGTCAGCAGCGGAATCAGGGCGCAGACCCCAGGCTCCCGCCTCCCAGGCTCACACGCCGCCTGCCCCTCTGGGAGCCGGGCTGCACCGCCCCAAGGCCAACAAGGGGCGAAGCGCCTGCTACCCCGACATTGCACGGCCCCACTGCTCATCATCAGAAGGCGGGGACACTGCCCCTCTGGAGCAGGGAGGGGACTGAGCTGTCCCAGACACCCCAGGGCCCCGGAGCCCCAACACGCCCTGCAAGCCATCACAGCTCGGAGGCCAGCTTTCTGCACCCTCGAGGCCCAGTCTGAGGTGCGGCCCCTCCCCTATCCACCAGCTGAGTCAGGACACCCCGCACTGGGCACACACCCCACTGTGGGCACCCACCCCACTGTGGGCACCCAAGGGAGCTGCTGCCTCATAGTGGAGTTCATGCCAAGAAACTTCTTCCCCAGCCAAGCCCAGGCCGCAGGTCCCGACAGGCCTGGGCCTCCTTCTTCTGCCCCCGCCGGCCCCTCCCTCTCTCCCTCAGACCTGGTGCTGCCAGGAAGCCTGCTCCTCTGCTCAGTGCCCAGGAGGCATGGGCCTGTGCTCCCATCCTGATCCTGTCCTGTCTCGTGTCCCTCAGCCCCGGCTGCCCCCAGCGCCCAGCACTGGCCTGGCACATAGTAGGTGCTCAGTAAAGATTTACTGAACAACCGAACCAGAAAACGAGAGAATGAATGAATGCACAGATGAATGACAGTAAATGAATGAATGAATGAATGAACACGCGTCACGACACACGGGTTTAATTCCAGCTCCGTGTCTCATTCTCCGAGACCCTGGGGAAGCCCCCCTGCAGCCTTGTTCCCCAAAGGCCCGGCCTGCTAGGAGTTTCCAGGACTCACAGCCCTGTCCCCACAGAACGCTGTTCTCTGCGACCCAGCTTGTACCAGGCCCACCCCGCCCTGCATGCCCATCGCCCTCTGCACCGAGGGTCCCGCCTTTCAGTCGCTGTTCTCTGCGGTGTGAGCCATGCAAACTGAATAGATAGGCGAGTCAATAGGAAGCCGAAACCCAGCTGCAAGCAACCAAACGCAGCTGGGCCTGCGGCACCACAGCCTTTTCTCATCTTTTCAAACGACTCCCTTCCCCCAGCAGTCCCCCCAGAGCTCCCTGGGACTTTCTTGGTGGAGGAGGGTCCCACACACACCCAGGAGGATCCTGCGGCCTCCTTTCTCCTCTCCGCACCCCACCCCCTGCCTTTGCCTTTGTGGGGTTTCCCAGAGCAAGCACCCGCCGGTCTGAGGCCCCATGGCCTGGGCTACAGAGGGGGAGCGAGCTGGACCCCCTCCACACACACCGAGTTGAGCTGTGTGCCTGGGCCAGTGTCTCTGCCCCTCTGAGCCTCAGTTTCTCCATCTGTAAAATGGGGCTGCCCCTAGGCATTCCTGGCAGCATTGGTCTAAGCATTAGCACAGTGCCCGGCCCACAGGGGGCGCCCGTGGACGTGAAGGGGAGGCTGCTTCTCACATGGGCTGGGGCCACGGAGGACGGTCCGGGTGGATGGCTGGCCCCACTCAGGCAGCTGCAGGACGCCTCCTGCCCCACCGCTATTTCTGTGACAGTACCGCAGGGTTATTCGGTTACTCTAAAAGTAATTAATAGCATTACAGAAAAACTGGAAATGAGACAACATCAGAGAAAAAAAACTACCCAGCAGCCACGCCACCACCACCCCGGCACACCCACGGCCTCGGGCCGGTTTCCTGCCATCCTTTCCCCCTGTGACCTCAACGTGGCGCTGTGTTACCAGTATTATTTGTGCCCTGTAGTTTCCACCAGGATCCTGTTCTCTCCGTTCCCCAGGTCAAGACGATGTTCAGAGTCACATTTAAGGCCTGAGACCTGCCCCAATCAGCCCCCACGTGGTTCCTGATCTTCCACTAGGATAACTCAGGCCCAGGGTAGTAACTGTCACCCTCGAGAGCAAGGGGTCTGGCGAGTGGGTGCCCAACTGGCCTCTGACCCGACACCGGCCCCCCTTCTCCAAACCTGCAGCCTCCTTCCCCTGCCGAACACAGACAACCACGCCAGCAGCCCACAGCTGGAGCCAGCAGGTGCTGGCCCCGGGGGCATGCCTCGTGGCCTGGCCTGAGCTCTTGCCCAGGTCCGCTCCTGCTTCCAGCATGGCCCCAAGTCACAGATCCACGTGACTCTTCTTTTAACGGCTACTAACAGTCAGGACAAAGCAAGATGATTCTGTCTCACAGTGGGGAAACAGGCCCCAGGTGGTCAGTGCAGACCTCTTTGAGGAGGGGACACAGGAGCGGAGATGCCGAGATCTGGGGACAGAGGGAATAGCAGAGGGAAGAGCAAGGCAGGAGGCTCTGCAGCGGGAACGAGCTCAGCCTGGGCGAGGATACCGGTGAGCGGGAGAAGAGGGAGCCCTGAGGGCCGCCGTCGAGCGCATGAAGGGACACTGGCCGGGGCCTCTCGAGCAAGGGTCTTCTGAAAATGGGCCAGCAATCGGGAGGCAGGGGCTGTTCCACTTGCCTCCTGTGCAAAGGACGGGGGGACAGTGGGCTGCATGGATCCGGCCCCGGACCCACTGGGCTCGTGGGACAGTCCTGGTGAACCTGTGAGGTTTAGGCCAAAGGAGGGATGACAAAGAGGCCCATTTTGCAGGCTAATGGCAATTGCACTGGCTGTCCACCAGGGGGCCGCAAGAGCCTGATCCAGAGCGCTGTGCTCCGTGATCCACTACCCATGTCTGCACGGGCACAGGTGAGGACAGTGGTGGTCTGCACTCGTCGTTCAACCACCCCTGGTCCAGCGCACCCACGGGATGCAGCCTTTCTGGAACACAACAGTGAGGTGGGCGGTGGGCTGACCCAGGGAGCCAGAGGAAGGCACTGGTTCAGCTACCTCCTTGCCTGGAAGGCACCACCAGAATGAGCCAAAGGACACTTATTTGAGGTTCATGGAACTTTCTGGCAAATAAAAAGTCATTTTTGGGGGTAAGTTCTTTAGAGAGAGCCCCCCTAGGACAGGACTGAGTGTCACAGGCCCAGGGTCCCGGCTTTGCTTCAGGGGTCTCAGCAATTGCTCCCCACAGGCCCACCTCCTTGACCTCCCTGCTGGTCCCCAGACACGCCAGGCCTGTTCCCACCACTGAGCCTCTGGGCCTCGGTTTCCCCATCTGCACAACGAGGAGGGGATCCGCAATCTCAGAGCTGCCCCACGGGTGGCACCAGTGACGACATCAGTGTCCTTATGGCTGCGGTTTTAACCACAGCTACGAGAGAGGACGGCAGGGCCCTGCTCCGCGCACCTCATGCCAGTCCGCTCACTCCCTCTTCACAGCACTACAGCTTGACTGTCATTACCCCCACTTTCCAGGTGCGGAAACTGAGGCACTAAGAAGTTCGGTAACCAAACTGCACTAGGAGGTCTGCAAGCTCAGCGAGCTCACCTCCTTGCTCCCCTCACCCTGCCCCCAGCTCAGGTTCACCCCGGCTGCCCCGCCTCCCACAGTGACAGCAGACGTGCCACTCTGCTGGCCTGGCCAGGCAGGCATCACTCATCCATCACAGACCTCGTTCATCCCTCATGGCTCCACCTTGCATCTGCGCCAGGACATACAGCCTCAGCGACACGGCAGTCCAGGCAGCCACAGCGGAAGCCTGCTTGCCACCCCTGACCCAGTCTAATCGATCATGTGACAGAGGGGACAGCTGAAGCCCAGAAAAGGGAAGAGACTTCTCAAGGCCACAGGACGATGTAGTGACAAAGCCAGACCAGGGACTCTATATCCTTATTTGCTGCTGGTTCAAACCTCCCCTGGCCCTTTGGTGAGCAGAGCGTGAATGAACCATCAGGGCCTGGTGGTCCTCAGAGATGTCACTCAAGGCAAGGAGGCAGCGACACCCGCCCCTGCCCCAGCTGATGTCGATCTGAGCCAGCCTGTCCTCGGAACCGAGGCTGCCAGCACTGGTTAGTGGGTGAGCCATTCTTAGAGGCCTCCCCTGTGCCCCTGTCCTGGGTCTCGGGGCTGCTGTCCCCCCAGCACAAAACCCACACCCCCAACCCGCACGGCACTGGTGGGGAGAACAGCTACTCACCACTGCTGGACTTCTTTCTCCGTAACTGCAAGAGAAAACAGAAAAGTGACCTTTTAGCTCAGGGAGGTATCCCAGGGGTTGGGCAGACACTGGGGGACCTCCTCCCTGACCTCCCATCCAGCCCCACAGCCTTCCTGCCTGCGTTGAGACACCAGGTGGCTCTGGACGGTCCCAGTCAGGAGCTCTGTGTCCGGACACCCCACAGGGGACAGCGCTGGCCCATCCCCTCCCGACGCCCACTGTGCTGCCGATAGGACTGCCCAGACAGCCGCCCATGCACAGGGCTGGCTCCCCCGCCTGCCTGGGGTGGGCAGGCGGCTCTGTCGTGCCCTGGGCTGGACGTTTAAAATACATTCTTCCCATCTCTCAGCCCCAGGCACAGCACAGGCAGAGAAGGTGCTGGCTTCCCCGGGCACATGGCAACTTGGCCTGCACGTGGGGAGCCAGCAGAAAGGCTGAGCCCCCTCCTCGGCTCCGCAGCACGCAGCAATGCCCCCACCTCAGCCCATCTTTCAGACCCTCGCAGCGGCCAGTTCCAAGTTCTTTCACAAGCAACATGAGAACTGAGACGTGAACCAAAAGCCAGAATGAGCCAAATAAAGTGGCCGAACCTCCAGCCAGGCCCAAAGAGTCACTCTTTGCTGAACCGTGAAATGAATAAATGCTTTTTCTGAAAAGTACTGAACCGGTTCAAGTTGGAAACAAGCCAATGTCCTCTCTAAGTCACTGCACGAGAAGATGAAACCCCTTCCAAGGTCACGCTCACTTCCTGCAAGGGTAACCTCAGGAGAGCACCTCCAGCACCCGTGCCTCAGTTTCCTCGTTTGTAACGTGGGAATAAGAGTGACAGTCCCCACTGCAGGAGCTGTCCTGAGGATTCCGTTAAAACAGGTGTGAAAACTCCTGAATCCCAGCATGCAGCCTGGCACTTGCACATGCTCCGTACAGCCTTGTGGGACAAATGCATGAATGAACAAATGACTGAATGAATGTGTGAATGAATGATGTGTGAGTGAATGAAGGAATGTATAGAGAGCATGAGCAAATGAATGAATGCATAAACCAATAATAAATGCATGAGCAAATGAATGAATGCACAAACAAATGTATGAATGAATGTGTGAGTAAATGAATGAATGTATATATGAACAATGAAAGCACTAATGAACAAATTAACAAATAAATGAACAAATGAATGAATGAATGCATGAATATATAAATGAACAAATGGATGAATGTATAAACAAAAGAATGCATGAACAAATGAATGAGTGTGTGAGTATATGAATGAATGTATGAATGAACAAATGAGTGAATGAATGCACGAGTGAATAAATGAATGTTAACCAAACAAGTGAATGTATGAATGAACAAATGAATGCAGAGTGAATGAATGAATACATGGACAAGCAAATGGGAAGGCAGGTGTTGGTGGAGGTCAGGTGAGTGAAAAAGCTGGAGCCCTTCCCAGGGAAGGGGAAAGAGGCCCTGGGGGTGTCCCTGAACTGTTCCCCTCTGATCAGACTTGAGGCTACTTTTCAAAAACGGCTTAAAGCCAGTTTTTAACAAGGGCCAAATACGAAGCGCCACCACAGGCCCAGATCTGGACCAGGGCGCCTGGGGCCTCTGCACTTGGACTCAGTGGCCCTGACAACGTCTCCGAGGGAGGACGGCATTTCTCTTTCCTGGATCCAAGTGGGGAAACTGAGGCACGATGGGATCAGCCCATGCAGTGGTAGGGAGAGGGTCTGAACTCAGCCACCTGACCCACAGCCTGGAGGCCCCCGCCAGGCCCCCCACATCAGCACTCCCCTCCCAAAGCCCGATCAGAGACGGAGGGAGAGACCTGCCCACCAGCGGGCCACTGACCGAAGGAGAGGAGGCTGTGACAGGAGGTGCTGACTACCTGGAACAGGCAGCCTGGGGTAAAAAAATGCAATTTCTGAGAGTTCTGACAGAGAGTCGAGATTGGGAAGGGGGTCAGTTACACGGGCAGCAAGGGAAGGTGTCCCTGGTCTAATGGGGCTGAGCTGCCCTGGCCCCACCGCCTGCACCTGCCAGTGAAGGGCAGCGGGGCTGAGGGTTGAGGGGCTGAGGCTCAAAGACCGAACACAGAGACAGAGGAGACGCATCACAGCCCAGCCAGGAGCTTAGGGGCATGAATGCTGGAGCCCGACTAGACCCCACGGGTTCAAATCCAGCTCCGCAGCTTACGAGCTGTGTGTCCCTGGGCAAAGTGCGGCTCCTCTCTGAGCCTCGGTTTCCTCATCTGCAGAACGGGCTTACTGTGAAGAGTCAAGTATTTAGTGCTCTTTACCTGCACAAAAATCCGGTCGGTGGGTACAATCCCATTTTCCTGATTTTCCTGATAAGGAGACTGAGGTTCAGATGAGTCGGCTAATTTGCTGGACAACGACAGAGGTCACCCTACCAGGAAATGGCAGGGCCGGGACGGAGCCCCCAGAGCCCAGCATAGATGGCCAATTAAGTGCCCCACCCCTTGAGTCACTCAGTGATTTTCGAGACCTTGTGTGACCTTGGTGTCATGCAACATAAAGAGCAGGAGCTGGGTGACCAGAGCTCAGGTGGCAGGGCCACACAGGGCCAGAGGAGCCTTCCCAGGAATCTCCCAGCTCACAAGTCCTCCCTCTTCCCTGACCAGGTGCAGACCCCCTGCAGCCTTGCCCCAGGGCCCTCAGCCTCCAGCCTCCCCAAGTCCCCAGGAAGCAGCAGGGCTGGCTGGCCCTCCCCCATTAGACCGGCTCCCAACGCGGAACATGGCAGATGGCCGGTGGCCAAGCTGCAAGGGATGGAACCTGGGGTTGGGGAGACAAGCCCCACCCGATGCTTTAGGCAGCTAATTAACCTTTCGGAAACAGATGAGTCTGTCAGCTGTCCCTGCACCAAGCCAGGACCAGCAGCTCTCCGGGCTCCCCCACCTTGAGTCTAGGAGAGTCTCAGAAGGGGGTGGGGTGTGGGCAGCAGGCAGCAACCTGAGGGCCTGGCCACCTGCCCCCACCTCCACNCCTTGGTGTCATGCAACATAAAGAGCAGGAGCTGGGTGACCAGAGCTCAGGTGGCAGGGCCACACAGGGCCAGAGGAGCCTTCCCAGGAATCTCCCAGCTCACAAGTCCTCCCTCTTCCCTGACCAGGTGCAGACCCCCTGCAGCCTTGCCCCAGGGCCCTCAGCCTCCAGCCTCCCCAAGTCCCCAGGAAGCAGCAGGGCTGGCTGGCCCTCCCCCATTAGACCGGCTCCCAACGCGGAACACGGCAGATGGCCGGTGGCCAAGCTGCAAGGGATGGAACCTGGGGTTGGGGAGACAAGCCCCACCCGATGCTTTAGGCAGCTAATTAACCTTTTGGAAACAGATGAGTCTGTCAGCTGTCCCTGCACCAAGCCAGGACCAGCAGCTCTCCGGGCTCCCCCACCTTGAGTCTAGGAGAGTCTCAGAAGGGGGCGGGGTGTGGGCAGCAGGCAGCAACCTGAGGGCCTGGCCACCTGCCCCCACCTCCACCAGGGTCAGACAAGCCGGCGTCCAAGTCCCAGCCTCCCACTTGGAGCTGAACAGTGGTCCTCCCTGTTCCTTCAGGCAAGGAAGTGAGCCATGGCAGCCGCCTGGGGAAGGACCCAAGGCCACGGCCAGAAGGAGGCGCTGCAGGACCTCTGCCCGGGCCAGGTCACACATTCGCACCACCCAGGCCAGCTATTCCCACAGCGCCTCCTGGATTCTTCCCCTCCCTCCCCTTTCCGTCTGATGACTCACTGGGAAGTTTCTTCTCACGTACCTGCCTGATCTAGCTTCAGTCTAAGCAATAGCATCCATCAAATTAGCAGGGACACGCGCTGGTCGTACCTTTTCTAAACACCATCGAGGTGAACTGTTAAGAGGATGGCTCTGATCAAACCTGGCCTCCCCGTCGTAAAACGCCCTGACACGTGTCCCGGCTTGACGTGGCGGGAGGACACTGTCCGAGGAGCTCTCCCGCCAAACGACCTAACCTGAGTCTAATCACGAGGACGCTATCACACAAACCCCGCTGTGCCACACACAGGTGGCCAGGACACCAGCAAGTCAGCGCCCTGGAAGGTGAAACAAGGCCTGGGGACTGTTCCGGAAAGAGACCGAAGAGGCGAGGCACCCAAAGCAGCTCACGATGCCTGGATTGGGTCCCGGATCTGGAATTTAGACCTGCTGAAGGGGCCGTGCTGGGGACAGCGGGGGGCGGGGGGTGTGAGCCGCACCGTGGGCGGGCGGTCAGACGCCCTGATGGGACTTGCGGATGATTTTCTCGGGGGAGCTAACACTAGGGAAGCTGTGTGAGAAGATGTCCTACTTCCCTGGAGATGTGCCCCCGAAGTATCGAGGGGGGCGGGTCAGGACGCCGGCTGCTTCTTGTGGCAGGTGCGGAAACACACGAGCGAATCTTTAGAAAGAGGAAGCCGACGTGTGGGAAATCTGTTGACAGGTGGAAAATCGGCAGATGCTCCCCGATTAGGGTGGGGTTACGTCCCAATAAACCCACAGTCGGTTGAAGACGCTACAGGTTGAAAACCGCGTTTCATGCCACACGGCGGGGCGCTGGCGGTTCACCCCCATGGCCGCATGGCGGACTGGAGCCGAGGCTCACCGCCTGGCCCAGCATCACCGGAGGGCATCGTGTCGAGTGTCGCTAGCCTAGGCAAAGAGCGAGATTCAGAACGTGACGTCAGCATCTACCGGACCTGGATCACTTCCCCGCTGCTGTGGAAAAATCGGAAGTCACGCCATCTGAGGCTGGGGACCGTCTGCTGGTGAAGGACACACGGGTGCTCACCCCGCTGTTATGGCGATGTCTCTCTTGATTTTTCAAAATAAAAAGTTGGGAAGAAATGTTTGTTCTCATCAGCCTAGCACCAGCGTGCCCCTGCCCCCCAGCACCGGGGGGCCGGGTCCTAGGCCCTGAGCAGCTCCCAACACCACAGGCACTGCAAGGGATGAGGGACCTAGGGGACAATTTTGGGGTCCCTCTGCCTCTACTCTCTGCCCATATAACCAGAGTGACATTCCGAGGCACAGGCTCCCCCTCTAGGCCTCATCCCGCCCCCCACATCCTGGGGCCTCCATCCACACGTGAAAATGAACAGGCAGCCTTTGCTCCGGGTGGGACCTTGCTCAAGGCCCAGAGGTCAGGGCTGGAGGCTGGGCAGGAAGATCACCCCCCACCAGGCAACCGGCCCCCAACCCATGTCCCGGGCACACACCCAACCCCGAGACCCCCTCAAGCTCCTCTCTCTGGTCCCACCCCCAGGCCTTTGCACCTACACCCCCCTGACCCCACTGCAGCCCCTCTGAAGCCCTCTACACTTGGGAATCAGTCTTACAAGGAGCCTGTCTTCCCACAGGCTGTGCAGCAGAGGGTCAGACAGGGCGCCGCCCGGGCCAAGGCAGGGCACAGTGTTAAACACTGAGGTCCACAGGAAGGACTCTGGGGCCCACCAGCCAGCGCTCCGGGCCCAGGCTGCCTGCGAGACCCACACCTCTGCGCCCTGGCTCGCTCACCTGGAAGTGGGACAGACGGCCTCCATATTATGGGGGGCGAGGGGGGAGCACGTAAAGTGCTCGGCACAAGGTCTGGCACCTAGTAGGTCCTCATTAGAAGCACTCTCCCCCTCTATCTTCCCAGCTGGACGCTAAGCCCCCAGAGGCCCAGGCACCCCTCCCAGCATGTCCTGGTGTCACTCTGGGAGCCCAGCCAGTGTCCCGCACACAGGAGGCAGAGAACAAACCCTTGCTGACGCCTCTTCATCACCAGGCCACTTGGCCAGGCTTGGAACACATCCTAAAGCCCGTCTCTCACCACACGCTTACTCTCACAATTACAGCTGGCTCTGGCCAATTTTAAAAATACGCTGCCTGGCCCTGGCCGGGTAGCTCAGTTGGTTGGAGCCTCGTCTTGATACGCCAAGGTTCTGGGTTCCATCCCCAGGCAGGGCACGTACAAGAACCAACCAATGAATGCGTACCTGAGTGGAATAACGAATCGATGTTTCCCCCCCTCTCTCTAAAACCAATAAATACACTTCTAGAAAAAGAAAGAAAACCAGCTTCACCAGGGCACCAAGTTTCTTTGGAAAACAATTAAAACTTTAAAAATAATTAATACAAACGAACCGCCTTTCCCTAGAGGACCCCTGCCTCCGGGCCCGAGGGCCAGGCTCCTCAGGAAACCTGGACTTAATCCAGCTGTGGGCTGCCCTCAAGTGCACGACGGCCTTGTTCCACCTGGCTGGAATGATGGGCAGCTCTGGGTGGGCACCCTGTCTTGGCTACTCGTAGGCTGGGTTACTCCAAACAAGTCACTTAACCCCTCTGATGAGCCTCAGAGTCCTCGTCCCAAGGATGGGGAATAAACTCCTGCCAGGCAGAGCCCTGGAGAGGAGGACAGACAATTCCCAACTGCGAGCAGGCACAGAGCCCGGAGGAGCGAGGGGCTGGGCATCCACCCCACCCCTCCTCCACACTGACCTCCGAGAACCAGGGGCGCAGAGCGGGAGGGGGCCCAGCCCCTGCCTGCTGCCCAGCCTGCACCCCAGATGCCCACCCCCGGAGCAGCTCCCGAGGCTGGTCCCCGCTGCTCCTCCTTCCACACAGCTTTGTCTGCCAGGAACGAACACGAGAGCGGGTCTCTGGAGCCCAGAATAAATGTTAAGTCTGATTCTGATTTCCCCAAAGCAAAATGCCTCTCTCCTGACGACAGCATGGCGCAAACACGGGGGGAGCAGAAAACGGGGCTGGCGGCTCCCACAGGGGCTGGCAGCGGCGGGGGACCCAGGGCAGACTCCCAGCTCTTCTCAGCCTCTTAGGCCACCCAGGCCCTGTTTCCACCTCTAGGGACAAAGGCTATATTGAGGGTCAAGTGTCGTCACATACCCCCCACCCCCCAACCCCATCACAGCTACAGGTTAGCGAGGGGGACTGGGGTTCACTTAAGACAAAAAGACAAACCAGTGGCCATTGGAGCCTGGCCACCAGCTACCCCTTGTCACTAACTCCCTTTCTCTGGACACTTTGACCTCTGACTGTCCCCCTTCTAGAAGGGCTGAGCCCCTTGGACAGCCCCTCCCCGAGCCCTAGTCTCCTTCTTTGCTCAACCTCCAATGCTGGGTTCCTTGAGTCTCTCCACGTGCTCTGGGGGGTGGCATGTGCGCCCTGCGGCCCTCACCCCCAGGCTCCTCTCCAACGGGGCCCCTGCTAGCTCAGCCCCTGTCTATGCCCTCTCAGAAGGCCCGGGCTTCCCCTCACGCCACGGGGACCGAAAGGATGCCTTCCCCGGACCAGACCTCCCTGTCCCGGTCACCATCCTGTGGACACCCCTCTTTGCGCCCTACCAGACAGTCCCACCAACCTGGCTGCCTGGGAAACACAAAAACACCCCTCTATCTAGGGCTCTGCAGAACACCGCCCCCCCCACATGCGTTCCCCACCCAGCAGCCGTCATCCCTCGTTCAGTCCGGTTCCTGTCTTCTCAGCAAATCTTTAAGGAGGGTCAGGACGCACCCTCNGGGACCGAAAGGATGCCTTCCCCGGACCAGACCTCCCTGTCCCGGTCACCATCCTGTGGACACCCCTCTTTGCGCCCTACCAGACAGTCCCACCAACCTGGCTGCCTGGGAAACACAAAAACACCCCTCTATCTAGGGCTCTGCAGAACACCGCCCCCCCCACATGCGTTCCCCACCCAGCAGCCGTCATCCCTCGTTCAGTCCCGTTCCTGTCTTCTCAGCAAATCTTTAAGGAGGTGGGAAGCTGCGGCGGGTCAGGACGCACCCTCCCACCCCAACCTGCCTGCCCGTCCCTCCATCCCTGGGACAGTCACCCCTGCCCCCGCCAGGAGGGGCATGGCATGGTGGTTTCATGGGACCTGGATTCCCAGGGCTGCCATTCCCTGGTTGGGTGATCTGTCACTTCCCCTGCCTGGGCCTCAGTTTCTCCGTCTGTGAAAGAGGAAATGGCTCATCGTCCTGCTGCTCACAGAAGACAGGACCTGGCTGTGCTTCCTGGGAAGGGCTGCACACAGGAGGGGGGTGGGGAAGACGAGAGAGAGAATCGAGTGTCTGAGGACGGGCTTCCCACCCACCTGGTCCTGCCGCACCCAGGAGCCGTCTAGGCCTCCGCGTGGCACAAGCTCCCCAGCCCCAAATCACACCCCCCTCAGCTATAGCAGAGCTGCACATCACAGCCCCTAGGACCACACAACACACTCGGGCAGTTTTCATCAGGCAGGGCCCCCCACCCCCACTCCGGGCTTCCCACCTCGGCCAAGCTGCTTCTGGCAGTCTCCAGGTGCCCAGCCCCGCCCCCCCACGACCACCCTGCAGACAGCGAGTCAAAGACCACGAGCCCCACAGACCCTGTGCCTGGGAACCACCCGCGCACACCAACAAGGGGCGCCGTGGACACAGGAGGGTGTGCTGAGCTGTGGGGCACACAACCTGGGCAGGTCCCAGACGCACTAGCGTGGGGGGACCTTGGACAGTGGCATCAGGCTCATCGGTGACATAGAGCCCTCTGGCAGAGCTGCCAATATCAGATACAACACAAACACGTGTGTGGGGCCTCGGGCCCACGGCCACCGCTGCTGTGATTATTAGTCCAGGCCTCTGCCAGGGTGGGGAGGGAGGGAGGCAGGCGGCCGCCACCCGCCCCGCTCCTGTTTCCCATAAATGCCCAGCTGCAGCAGGGTAGCAGGGCCCCAGGGCTGGCCTGAGTTTCATCAGAAAGGATGCCTGGCCACCTGCCTAGAATGGCCTAGAACTCTCGGGCACTCAGGGCTGAACTACCCCCTCGCACTCCCCTCCTGGCTCCAGGCCCTTCTCCCCACCATGCGGGGAGGGGAAGCAGCGCCTGGCCACCTTCGCCCTCGAACAGACCGTTTCCACCTGGGTTGGCAGGAAAGCAGGGTGGGGCCCTGCCTGCTCCAAACACACAGTCCCGCTCCATGCAGGCATGACCTGAGGACACCGGGCTGCCATCCACATGCCAATCATATGACACCTGGGGGACACTGCATGGCAGCGGGCCCCGCACCAGGTCCTGCATACACGGAACTGCACGGAGCCTCACAGAATTCGGGGGTCACAGGTGGGGCCAGGGCTGGGCCAGCTGAGTCCCCCGACACCTGAGACCTGCTCCTTGCCACCCTCAGCTCGGGCCTGGCTGAGCTGCCCATGGCCGCAGAAGCCACTCTCTCCCCGCTGTAGATTTTGTGCCCACTGTGTGACCTGGGGAACACTCTGCCCCCTCTGAGCCTGGTCTCCTCTTCTATCATTGGGACTGCTGTCAACGAGAGGATGTAGGCCAAAACCACTGGCCCAGCCTGTGACAAGAGCTCGCCATGGAGACACGAGGCCATCTTGATGGCCCTGGGGGCGTCAGAATAACACTTCGGGGCAGCAGGAGAGGCAGCTGACAGGGAAAGTAGCTCAGACAGAGAAGTGCAGGTGTGAGACGCAGCTCCGAGCTGCTCAAATCCCACTCCAAGTCCCCCCAGGGCCCCCCCAAGCCCCAGACGGCTCCATGGCTGAGCTCTCGTGCCGCGCCTCGGCTTCGAGAGGCGGGGCCCCCGCCAGCCCACATTGCCGATGGAGGAACCGAGGCCTCACAGAGGAGGAAGGGGGCAGGGCCCATGGCCATCTGACTCCCGAGCCCGGCCTCAGGAAGCCTTCACCCGGGCAGTGATCACCCCAAGGAAGGGGCCACCCGCTGAGCCCTGAGGCTGTGGTGAGCACTGGGGCCAGGAGACTCGGGCACACCGTCCAGCAGGGAACAGCTGCTCCTGCCCATCAAACAAGCTCAGCAGCGCCTCCCCCCCAGAGCCGCCTCCTCCCAGCACCTTCTTTCTCCTGGACGCTGCGACCCTTCCCACTCAGATGTGCCAGATGCAGCTTGAGTCTTGGAGAGTCTCCCCTCTCGGGCCTCGGTTTGCTCCTCTGACAAACCAACTAGGAGCGCGCACACCAACTGCCTCACGGCAGGTCAAAGTGCTGCTTTCCAGAGCAGGTGCCGGCCGCAGAGCCCCAGGGCAGAGGGCTGGTGTCCCCGGAAGTGGCGGGGGCAGAGTCCCAGGCCACCACCAAAAACGAGGGTTAGTTCTAACCCTCGTGTTCCAGCTGCAACATTTCCACAAAGTTTGCATTCTGCTCCATCATTTACAGCTGTGTTGTACTCCAAAAATATAGTTATAAAATACACTAATTTCAATGACTATTTAAGTTAAAAAATTTTCCCCAAAAAATTCCGGAGGAAAACGCGAGACAATTCACTTCGTCTTGCGGCTTCCAGGGGCAGCAGGATGAAAAGAGCTGGTGCCTACTGACCAGGCAGGCACTGCGAGCCCGCCCTGGGCTCGGCCTCCGCACGCTTTAATCCCGCCCGGTGCCGAAATGCGGCTGTGAGGTGAGGCCTTTGCCTATCCCCATCATACAGATGAGGAAACTGAGGCTGCTGGAGGAGAAGCACCTAACCCAAGGGGGAGCTGGGACCGGAGCCAAGTGTCCGTGTCACCCCATCGTCGGAATGTGGTGTCTGAAACGTCACGCGCAGGCACACTGGGAGCCGGCCGTGTGCATGTCCTGCCGGATTCCTCAACCAAGGGCCGGTTCCCTCAAAGAGGCTTCAAATCTTTGGTTTCTCTGACTCCCCAACAAAGAGTCGCTGGGGCTGGGGAGCAAAGGTCCTCAATATCTGTTCCTCTGCTACCGACTGGCGTCGATGGAGCAACCCGCACCAAGGCGCACGGCCTCCCCCGCGGTCCAGCTGTGTGACGCTGGACACGTCAGTCAACCTCTCTGAGCCTCAATGATAAAACCTCCCTTAGCTACACAGCTACGCATACAGGAAAAGACCAGAAAGAAGCAGGTGAAAGTGTTAGTGACAGTGACCTTGGAGAAGCAACGTGAGTGCCTTTGTCATGGTTGTCTTTCTCCCACTCTGCCCTTCCCCGGGTTGGGGGCTCCACGGGGCAGGATCTGTGTCTGCTTAAGTCTCAGCCATTCCACCAGCATCTAGCACACAGTAGGTGCTCAGTGTGTTTCTCTTCTTGCAGAAGGCACATGCCAGGCTCGTTTTAGGTGGGTAAGAGGCAAGTACACATGGCTACTTTTATTTCCTAAAACTTACCTATTCCTGGTTAATAAATGCCTGTGCCCTGATTAATAAATGCCTGTGTCCTCTCTCTCTCTCTCTCTCTCTCTCTCTCACAGACACACCCCAAGGTAAGGCCCCAAGTTCTGCTCCCTAGTTCAAGCCATCTCCACTGCCAGTCTCTGAACCTTCCAGAACTTGGCAGTGGGTCCTGGAGGAAGTGAACCAAATTTCTGCTTCCTTCGGGACACTGGGGGAGGCCTGGTGTGAGGGACTTGTTCAGGACTCCAGGCGGAGAGCCCCTCAGACAGACCCCGTTAGGCCCAAGTCCACGAACATTTTCCTGAGAGCTGCGGAGACCGAACCCTGTGGGGGGTGGGAGGCACCGGCCCAAGGGGATGGGGCTTTTTCCGAATGGAGTCATTCCTTAGCCCCTGTGTGACCTTAGGAAACTGTATGAACTCTCTGAGCTTCAGTTTCCTCACCTGGAAAATGGGGGTAGGGTAGTAACAACCCCTCCCTTACAGGATGGTTAGAAGGGGCAAACTGGATTTTTCACCCTTTCCTCTATCCAACGATAGCTGAGTGCTCTCAGTGGGCCAGGCCCTGCACTGAGCCCGGGGACCACAGGGGACAACCATGCACTGGACGCAGGAGCTCGCAGATGCGCCCAGACCAGGTGGACTCGCACGGCACCGTGCAATGCCCGCGGTCTGGATGCCCATCCTGGCCCAACACCTGGCCCCAGCCACACTGTGAATGCCGAAAGGACCACAGACCCAGCCGTCTCATCCACCCTGTATCCTGGTGCCTGCCGGGCCAGGCACAGGACAGGTGTTCCACAAATGCTTCCCAAATCAGGGAGAGCAGGGTGGCTGAGGGCCCCGGCTAGTCCTCCTGCCCCCAGCTACACCCGGAGCACTTCGCAGGGCCGCCCCCGGCTGCGCAGCGGGCAGGGAGCGGGGCAGCAGGCTCGCTCCTCTCCTTTGCGGTGGCGGACGGCTGCGTGTGGTTTTAATTAAGATCGTGTTCTGCTCAGGCCCAGCAAGGGCCTCACCTCAGGTGGGCTGGGGACAATAACCACCCAACGTGGCCGTGTGGGCAACTGACGGAGGGAGGCAGGACCACGGGCGAGGGGCACGGGCCCGGAGCCCCACTGAGCTCCTTGTCTGCCCGGCTCGTGCAATGCATATTTGCGAGCAGAAGGGAGGCATTCGCCTTTCCCCCACAGCGCCAAAAATAGCCGCATCTCCCGCCTTTGAACAAGAATCTTTCGGTTCCTACAAAGAGGCAGGAACAGGAGGGGCCTGGGAGGAGGGGCCAGGCTGGCTGGCTGGCTGGCCTGCAGCTGGAACCCCTCCTGGTCTCCCCATTCTCAGAAGGCAACAGGGGTCTGGGGTCCTTGCTCGGCCAGCCCTGCTGAGGGCCAGCCCCCCAGCACCTGACTTCTCAGGGGCCCTGGACACAGCAAACCCTCCCTCCCCCAGCCCAGGAGGCAGGAGACAGAGAGGAGGGACCCAAGATGGATGAGAAGGCAGTGCATTTCCTCGTCAGCTTGTTCGTTTATGTATCTGATCTTTCACTTGTTCCAACCAACTGCACCGACCTCCGTTCTAGGAACTGGGATACGGCAGAGAACCAGGCGATGAGATGCAGCCCCTCCTCACGGTGCTATAGGCAGGTGGGAAGGGGGCGAGTTAAAGGTGTCCTTGCCAGCAGATGGGGAAGGTCACTGTCACCTCCCGTGGAAGGAGCCGTTGGGTGTTGGCACAAGCTGAGTGTGGGTGAGGGTGGGTCCTGCGCTTGGTGGGGGGGAGGGACAAGGCAAATGGGGGCGTCGCCCAGGCCATGGACCTTCACTTGCCCTGGCAGCAAGTCCACTGGAGACATCACCCCCTTGGAGGGGGGAGGCCACCAGGACTCAGAGTTGGGGCTCCAGCCCAGGGTGTGCCCAGCCCTTTGGTCAGTGTTCTCACGCTCACACCGTCCCCAGTCCTGGGAGGCGGGAGGGTCATCTCAGCCCGTTTGACAGATGAAGTGAGGAAGCCCAGGCAAAGGGCTTGGCTGAGACCCCAGAGCTGACGAGAGGGGCAGAGACTCGAACCCAGGCCCGGCCGGTCCCCAGCAGGAGCCCTGGCACTGCACGCCTATCTGACAAGCCACCGTGAAGCTGCACAGGCTCAGAGTAGGCAATGGTCGAAGGCTGGGACATGGAGATGGGTGCACTTGAACCCAGCTCAGTCTGTCTCCAAATCCAGGGCCCCTCTGGTTCCCACAGCAGCTCCCTGGTTTAAAAAGAAAAAAGAGGCCACTTTCTGTCCCCAAAAGGCCAGAGCAGTGGGGAAAACGGAGAAGGCTGGGGGGAGAGACTTGGAGGCCGTTCCCTAGCTGAAAAGTCAAGCCTGAAATAAAAGTGGAAAAGCTATTTCTGCCCTGGGTTAAACATTCCTCAAAACCACATTCCTCCGGCCCTCCCCCTTCTCCCTGGCCAGGGAATCCAAGCTGGTGGCCTGGACGCCCTGCCAGCGTCCTGGGGCCACCTTGTGAGACCGGAAGGCCACAGCCAGCAGCGGCCCCACATCCCTTCCTGGACACCCCCAGCCGGGGCTCACTCGGCAGGGAGCACCTCTGCCCGGATGGCACCTCCAGGGTCCCTGCAGCTGAGAAGAGCCGACCACCCATCTCACAGAGGGTGGGACAGGGCAGGGCGGGTGGGGAACGGAGGCCCAGAGGGGGGCAGCCAAAGGCCCCCAGCATGGCAGGCTAGGGCCAGGCCCCCAAACCCTGACCCCCTGGCAGCTCCCTTGCCCATCAGATTGCAGGTCAGGGGCACCCACGGGTGGGTTCCCGCCCCAGTCAGCCAAGGAGCACAATGGAGCAGCGCGTGGCCGCGCACCCGGGAAAGCCCAAAGCCTTCCCAGGCTGTGCCCTGGCCTGCCCTGCGTGAGTGCCGAGCCGGGCACTGCTGCCAGACCTCCAGATCCTGAGGTCCCATCTGTCACTGTGCGCCTGAACCCCACTGTGCATCTGTGAGGACACTGACACCCCGAAGGCACGGGGCCTCGCCAGGCGTGAGCAGAGCAGGATGGGCCAGGACAACCAGGGGCTGTCGCTCTCCTCGGCCTCCAAGACCCAGCCTGCAGGCTCCCCAGGAGCGGGAAGGGCGCCAACACTTTCTGACGGGCTCACAGGTTGGGAGGATTTGGTGGGGTCAACACCGTGCTGGCACGTGGTCAGCACCCAAGGCTCTGCCTGCATGGGCAGAGGCGGAGAAGCCGCAGAGGTCTGAGTACCGGGCAGCTGCCCACTGCATGCTCCTACTTCTTGCCATGCTTCTGCCACCTTCCCAGAAGGCCTCAGCTCGGCCTCCTCCCCGGAGGAAGCCAAGCCAAGGCTGCCCCGAAACCCTACAGGGATCGGAGCACTTGGGACCCGAGGGGCTGCATGTTCACGGCTGGAAGGATCCACCCACTGTCCAACCTCACAGCCTGCCAGGAACCCAGGGTGCCAGGCCAGTGTCTGCCGTTCCAGCAGCTGCTTGAATGCCTCCTGTGACGGGGCACTCACTACCCTCTGTGGCAGCTCTAAGGTTCCAAGGCCCACAGAGATGGTTTCAAGGCTCACGTGGGAGGTGGGCATGTGATAGGCAGGCCACATCTAGATGGAAATCTGGGCTTGAGCCCTACCTTGTCCCCTGGCTGGGAGGCCAAGGCATGTCCCTGAACCTGCCTGGGCCCCCTTTTCTTCCTCAATGAAACGGGCATGTCCCCCCTCCTCCCAGGTTTGTGGTAAGACAGAGGGGGAACCTGCACTTGGCACACCTGGCACCACGGACCTGCCTGGCAAATGGGAGTCGTCATGACTGCCACTGTTCCCCACGCTATGTCGCCCCTGCCCTAGGGCCACGGTGGCCAGGGCGGAAATGGCAGCCACGTCGTTGGATCCCCGAGCAGGCAGGTCCCGGAGCGATCGGCGTTGTGGCCCGTCTGTGCCTCCCACTCGAGCGCCCACCCCCAACACACGTCTACATTCACACAGAGCTGCACACGTGGTGCTCACGCGCAGGCACAGACGTGCCAGCTCATCCACTCCTGACACATGCCACGACCCCGTCCCTCCCCCTCGGAGCACGCCCACGGGCGCCCACCCACACCAGGCACCCACACTCCCTCACACTCACCCACACACCTCCACAGTGGCTTCTCAGCGCCCCCCACACACGAGGGGCCTCTCACCACCACCCAGGGGCAAACTCCAGCTGCGACGCTCTCCAGCTATGTGCCCTTGGGCCAGCTCTGGCCCTTCTGAACCTCAGTGTCCTCATCTGTAAAATGGGCACCCCACAGGGCTCCTGGGAACAGGGGGGGATGGGATGTATGTGAACTGGGCCTGAATCAGGTGAGTCTTAATGGCAGACTCTCCCCACAGCAACAGCCTCTGGCACTGAGGCCTTGTAGGTGACAGATTCCCCACCACCACAGATGAGCTAGGGGAGCAGCCGGCAGGAGCCACCCAACTTGGAGCCTCACTTCACACACGGCAGCCCCGCTGAGGAGGTATCATCACCCCCAGCTCGCAGATGAGAAAACCAATGCGTGACGAGACTGCGACCTGTTCCGGAGGCCGAGACAGCCACCAGACGCCTGAGCCCAAGCACCCTCCGTCTGGGGGCCCAGGTGCAGCTTCCCCACGCAAGTCTCACTGTCTGGCAACCTGAGCACTGTAGGAGAAGGGGAACTGAGCCCTGAGCCCCGGGGGCACCCGTGACCCTAAAGTCGCTATCTGGGCCACACGTCATTCTGGGAGGGAAGCCCAGGCAGGTGTGTCTCCATCCTCGGACCCCGCAGGTGCGCGGGGTCCTAAAACCCAGCACTGCAGAGCGGGCCCTCCTTCCTGACCACATGAGCCGGGGGCGATGTGGACCAGTGCAGCCGTCAACCGGCCAGGCCAGGCACAGGGGCTGTCTGCAGTAGCCAGTCACTGCCAATGCAGCCGAGGACCTGTGACAGCTCACCCTGGGGCCACCCAAGGCCACGGACCAGTGTCTCCTGACTCTGAAGGCCAGGCAGCCCCTTGGCACTGATGACATGTCGGTCCCTGTGTCCACCCACGGGAAAAGCACTGTCGTCTGTCCCCACCTGACACGTGAGCCACCCAGAGCTCGGGGGTGAGGAGGGGGCCTCCCCAGAGTCACACAGCCGGGAAACCACAAGCTGGCCTTCAAGCCCTCAGCACCGCTGTCCTGCCCCTGGCGGGGAACCTGACCCCAATATCAAGGTACCTGGGCACTGGTCACATCCATTTGTGCGTCTCTACCCTGGTAAAGAGACCTCACCAGGGATGCGCAGAGCGTTTCAGCCTGCAGTGATAATAAAGGGGACAATCTGTTTTTATTTATTTTTTTAATCTGAGAGCAAGAGATATTTAGGACAAGATGAACCACAGCACAAGAAACTTCAACAAAGAAAGCAAGACATCCCCACCTGGACCCCAAAAGCACAGTAGGGGCGCCCCGAGAGGAGGCCCTAAATCTGTTCTTGCCCCACATTTGCCCTGTGACTTGGGAGAGAGATTTCACTTCTCTGGTACCCGGTCTATCCACTTGTGAAACACGGGCGTTGGACCACGTGAGCCCCGGTCTCCTCCAGCCCAAAGATTCTAGGATTCTATGTAGCAGTGATCAAGGAAATGAACGTTGACACAGCGAGCCACTCTGTCCTTCCCATAAAGCTGGCAAGGATGCGGGGAAACAGCAATACCCAGTGCTGGCAAGAAGGCAGGGAACTAGGCGCTCTGCTCGTCCACTTTCTCGGACAATACGACTGGGAACAGACTTCCTGCAGCGCCATGTAACAATGTTTCCATCAGAAGCAATGTTAAGGTGCCCCCAGTCTTCCCCTGGTGATTTCCCCTTGGGGAACTTATCTTTAAGAAGAGATACGTGCAAAGATGCTGGCCCCAACAGGGTTTCCATTATAGAAGCAACACTACTACGCGACGGCAGGGGATTCAATGAAATGCTGCATTCCTATGCCGCACCATTTAAAAATCACTTTTACAAGAGTGGTTAATGGCGCAGGCAGACACTCACAATGGTCAGGTTGCAATAAGCTAGAAAATAAAAAGCATATAATCCCGAGCATCCGAGAAAATGGAACCTGTATATCCAGTCCTGTTTCATCTTCCTCCTGAACACATCCAGAATCTGTCCTTGGCCCCATCCCCACCGACACCCTAATCCCCAGGCCTTGATTATGACCCCCTCTGCCAATCCATTTTCTGGACGATAGGCAAAAACGACCTCCAAACCCCAATCCAGCAGAGACCTCCTCTGTCCATGTCCCCCATCTCGAAAATGTCCAAATCCCTTCCTACGGGACCCTTGGAGGGGGGTGACAGGGCCCCTGCATCTCCCACTGCCCACAACCTCCCCCACAAGGGCTTGGGCCTGGCCTTGGGAGCAGAGGAAGCTGGGTCCAACCCCAAGGTCACGGCCAGGAGAAAGTGCTTTGACCTGGCACTGTGAGATGCAAGGTGCCAGAACTCTCTGGGGTTGCGGTGGGCGCAGAAGGAGCCAGGTCAAGTTTAACATGGAGCTAGCTGGAGGAGGCAGAAGAAGCCAGGACAGGGTGAGTTGGCTTTGTGACCCTGGTGATAATAAAGGGGACAATCAATCCCTGCCCCTCTCTGGTCTCCTGCGCTTCTCTCAACAGGGGTCAGGACATAGACTCACTCGGCCGGTTCTGCTCTGGGGGACAGAGGACTTGCATCTGAAAGCCAGCTGCCACCAGGAGAGGTTAAAGGGTCCCCTCAGAACCAGGCACTATGCTAAACCCTTCACGTGCCTCGAGTCCTCCCCACCTTTGGGGCCACCCTTTCTGCCCCAAGTCCTGGACCTCACAGCACTCCCCCATTTGGATCCCCAAGCCACATGACCAGGTATTGCAGAGGAGCTAAACCAGGCTCAGAGAGGGTGAGTGACCTGCCCAGAGTCACAGAGCCCGAGTGGGACCCAGCCCCATTCCAGGATGTTGAGTCCTGTCCTGAAAACAGACTCGATGTTTCTCGCCCAGCTTGGTGTTAGAGTCTAGCCTCGATCTCTCCTGCTGCTGCTCTGCTTAGCCTCCTGCAGACAGGAAGCAGGCTTCCGCGCCTTACCCCACGCGCATAGGACAGGCAGGGCCGCAGAAGCGGCCCCTCCCCCTCCGGGCCTTGCCCCTCCTGGGCGCCTTACCCCTGACTCACACGGCCTCTCCAACAGGCTGGAAGAAAGTAGGCCAGACCTTGAAAAACGCCCGGCTCTGGGGCCTTCCACACCCCAACGCCACCGTTTGTCCCAAGATGGGTGCCAGGCTCAGCCTCCAGCCAAGGCGCTGTCTCGCCCCCTCTGGTGGAGCAGGGTTGGGGGGAGGGAACGGTGACCAGAGAATATTCCTTATCCTGAGGGAGGGACCTTCAGGGTACCCTTCACAAAGCCCGAGAGACCCTGGAGTTCAGCCAGTGACACCCAGCCACTCTCAACCTGACTCCCGCCCCCAGCAGGGGTCCCCTTCTCCACTGGGGGGTGCAGAGGCCTTAGCTGCCGACTAAGGACAATGCTTGTCGCCTGTACAGGCTGGTTGTGCCAGACACCGTTCTGGGTATCGGGAAAAAGGCCAAAGAGACTCAAGGTTGGCAAGCAAGGTCAAGGCAGAGCCTGGGCCATCCAAGAGCAACGAGGAGGAGCTGACCTCCTTGGGGCCTGGACAGAGGGACCCTAAGGAGTACCATGAGCACCGTGGGGGAAGGATGAGGAAGAGAGGGTGGGTGGGGGTTTATGTCTCTTGGGGAGGCTGCCTGGGGCCCAGAAGCCTTGAACCAGATGCAGCTGGGACAGCAGCAAATGGTATGAACCGCCCCCACCGCTTGGCCCAGTTTTCCAGTCTACCCGGCTGCTGTCCACCCAAGGGCAGGATCACATCTCTCTCTGCGGGTCTCCATCCCCATGCCCAACACACAGAGCGGGCATTCAATGAAAGGCAGGTCAGGGCAGCCTAAAAATGAACAAGAGCCGGGGAAGAGGGGAACCGCGGCAGAAAGAACAAGGAGACCCCGCTGAGATTCGGGCAACCCGAAGAGCCCCGCTTTACGCGGACGCCAGACACAGAGGCCGGGACCAGGGTCGGCGCCCCGTGGACAGATGAACCTCGTCCACAAGACACACCTCGGACCAGTTCAGATGAAGCTGAATTGTGTCGTCAACACGACAATGTCAGTAACGATCACTAACTTGTCTCCTCGCACCCTTGACAAGGGAGTGTCACGCATTTGGGTGGCTCCCAACCCTCTGCCACTTCTGAGGCTGGCTGTATCCTGTTGACCCTCACTTCCCCTCGGGGTCCGGCACCAGGAGCTTGCCTGTTCTGCCGACGAGGAAACCACGGCTCGGTTAAGTGAAGGGCCAGCCTTTCCCACAGGCCAGGCACGAAGGTCTCGCCTACGAGTTGGGAGGAAGTGGGCCCGACCCCCAGAGAAGGTGCTTTTGAGCCACACTGGCTGCTGCTCTGAGTCCCAGCTGGGCGGGGACCCCACCTCTCTGGAACCTCCTGCTGCTCCTGGACGTGACCATGCCGGGAAGGGGCAGGACTGGGGTGCAAGGCACGGACGACTTACAGCATCTTATCTGCAGAGGAAAAAACCTCCCAGGCAGCTCGAAGCCCAAGAGGCAGAGGGCTGCGGCCAAGCGGGATCCAGGAGTGTCTAGCAAGGGCCCCACAGCCGGGGCTTTTAGAGCGTCCCCTGCTGGCTCACACACGGACCAGTGGGAGGGCACTTCCCTGGGGGGCAGGAGGTCCACCACCAGGGACGAGGACAGCGGCCAGGACTGAGTCAGGAGATGCCCTCCAGCTGCTCGGCAGCCAGCCACATGGGGCCCCACGTGAGCCCTGGATACCAGGGGACGCTTCCATCCTCCAGGACCCCTGAACCAGTTGTGGGTCTTCCCCTGTGGCTCCTAGGAACCAAGAGATACAGGACAAACCCCTGTCAGGGACCCAAATTTCTGGGTGCAGACCAAACCTGCAGAATCAGAAGTCTGGGAGCGCCACCTGACCCAGGCACCCCGGCACGGAGCAAGCCCTCAGGGGGACTCTGACATGCGGACTCCTTGCACGCTCCTCTCCTGACCCCCCTCCATTCACACACAGTCCCCTGAACAAGGAGCAGGGGGCTCCACTCCCCACCAGCAGGAAGCCCACCTGGGGCCTTAGAACAAGCTGGACGCTGCCTCTGCTCTTTCGGCTGGGACTTCTCATTGAACAGCTACCTGTGGACCTGGCCAGTGCCAACACAGCCATACAGCCAGGGCCCACACTGAGGGAGCTGACATCAGCAAGGGACACACAGGCGGCAGAGAAGTCCCCACCACATCACCCCTAATAAGGGCGCTAGAAAAGAACCCGGCTAACTTGCTCCCTGATAGAAACTGTTCCACGTCTCCAAAGACCTTTAAAAATAGCCCCGGCCCAGCACCACCAGACTGGCTCCTCACAGGGTCTTGTGGACTCGACTTCTCCCAGAATGGACCGATCTGTCTGGAGAGAGGGGGGTGGACCAAATGCCTGCCAAGGCCCCTTCCCAGCCAGAAGCCACCGCAGTGGCTCAGAGCAGAAACCGAAAAGGGACGCACAGAAGAAAAGCCCCCCTTACTTCTCAGCGTGAGCTCTGAGACATAACTTTGGAGACAGACAGACCTGCGTTCAAGTCCTGACACCACCTAGTGACTGGCTGGGGCATCCGGGCAGGCTGTTTACCTGCATGAGCCTTGGTGTCCCCATCTGTAGAAGGTGACAGAAACAGCGCTCCCCTTGCCCAGGGCTGTTAGCACATCAGGGCTGCTGATGTGCTAACCACCCAGAGCTCGGCATGTGCTGTGCCCAGTAAGCAGAAAACCTGGTTTCCTCCTGCTCATAGGTGGCTCGCCTGCTCCACCATGATGGAGGCCCCCGCCCCCCGCCCCGTGCAACCCAAGCCCACATCTCCCGGCGAAGCCCACCACGCCCTCTGCCTGCTTGGGCACAGGAGCCTGGGAAGTACCCCTGCAGCCTGCCTGCTGACAGCTATGGGCCACATCTGGACAGAGCCCGGAGGAAGACCCAGAAAACCTCATAGAACAGCAGGCAAGCTGGGAAGCCCCCCACCCCACCCTTGGATAGAGGATAAGAGCAGCAAGGAAGGAGCCCCTGGCCCTGGCTCAGAGCCTCCCCACTTGAGGAGCAGCTCCCAGGGTTACGAGCTCCTTGCTGCAGAATTCCACGGGGGAAGGGCTCTCAGCAGCCCAGCGCCCACTCAGGGAAGCCCCCTTCACTCCAAGCACACAGAGGCGAGGGGCACAGAGCGGAAGCCTGGGCTCGGACAGACCTGCCACTGTGCCCGGAAGACCTGGGGAGTGTGTGTGCATAGAGCAGGCAGGGAGCAGGGGTTGTGCAATGCACCAGTGGAACCTGCCTCCCAAGCCTCCATCATCTCGTGGGGTTGGCAGTCCGTCGGCTGACCCAGGGAGGATGCCGAGGGCCTGGGCTCCGAATTCCAGCCCAAGGCGAGGGCCACGGCCCCCTTAAAGTCAGACATACAGGCAGAGGCCCTATCAGAGGATGGGCTGTCCTCCGTCCCATCCCTCAAAAGGAAAACGGGTGGGTCCGTGCCTTCAACCCCAGCCAGCCAGAGCATCTCCCAAGAGGCTGCAGGGAAGAGAGAAGCATGGTGTGGAGAGGCTGGAGGTGCGAGGGGGCTGTGGAGTCGGGACGAGGGGAGACACACTGGGGCAGATCCAGAGAAGGCTGATGCTGACAGACCCTCCTCTTGGGGACGACCCCCAGAAGGTTAAATGATGAGGCCAGCCAGGTCACCCACCGTAAACCCATTTCCCAGTTTGGCATATGGAGATAGAAGGGAGGAGACTGATGTCGGAGCCAAAGAAGTCAGCCTGCAAATACAACACGGCGCCGCGGACCCTAAGCCGCCCCCGCTGCCACGAGTCTCTGACAAGCCGCGCCGCCGCCGCCACCACCGCCCAACACACAGGATCAGGGCCTGGGAGGGGGCGACAGGCCAACCCCGCAGCAGCAGCGGCGGCGGCGGCGGCGGCGGCAGCAGTGGCATCGTGATGCATGAATCACCCGCCTCGCCACGCTTGTGCCAGTCGGCTCCCCGCAGCCGGAACCGCCTCGCCACTGGGCGCCCCCTGCCGGGACCACCGCCCCGGCCCGCGCACGCCCCTGCCCTTGCCCTTGCCCACCGCTGCGGAGAGGGGGCTGCGGGTGGGTGAGGGCCTTCCCTCTCGGCCAGGGGGTGGCCCCGCGCACCCTGACGGGCGACACACGGCCGGGCGTGGGGCGCTGGATGCCCTAGAACAAAAGGGCCAGGTGTGCGGCTGGGGCCGCAGCCCGGGGCTTCCGAGGGGCCGGGGCAAAGGCAGGGCAGGGAACGACCGAGGGAGGGCCGCGGCGCAGCGGCGCGGAGAGCGGTCCAGAGCAGGGACGGAGGGTCTGGGGGAGACGGGGCTGGGGGGAGGGGCGGGGCGGGGGTCCCGGGCGCGCACTCACAGTAGGTCTTCCTGGTCAGCTCCTCCACAACTTCGGGCTTCAACTTGCTGTTGGATTTCCCCATCCTNGCGGCTGGCGGCGCCTGGGCCGCCCTGAGCGCGGCGCGGGGCCCGGGACGCGGGGCAGCCGCTGGGCAGGCCCAGCGGTCAGCCGCCGCCCTCTCTGAGCGCCGCGGCGCGAGCTGCGCTGGGCTGGGCGCCGGCGCGGCCGCGTTGTTGCCGGGTCGTCCCTGGTTACTGGGCTCCGCGGCACATGCTCGCTGCTGCGCTCTCTGCGCCGCCGCCCCTGCGCTCCCCGCCTCCCGCCTCCCGCCCGCACCAGCGCGCCAGGGGTGGACCCGTAGCCGCCACTCATCGCCCGGCGCCACCTCCCGCCCCGCACCCGCCCCACCAGGACTGCGCCTGCGGAACCTCGGCCCCGTGAGCACAGAGCCGAGGCGGCCGAGGGGCTCCCCCTTGCCTCATCGCGTCCCAGGGCCGAAGCGGAGGTCATCCCTCCACCCGCCTTGGATCGGTCTGGGGCGCTCCAGAGGGCACCCCCACACACACACACGCACCAAGGAGCGGGACCGGCCCTGAAGATCTGACCTGAATGAAACCAAGTGTCTGTCGGGCGAAATTCATTCATTCGACACGGATTAGTGGGGCGCCGGGGACACAGCAGTGAACAGGACAGGCGAACGGGGGTGGGGGGGGGCAGTCACTGCTATTCAGGATGTCACAGATTATGGTGGGGACACCTACCACGGCCTGAGGGAAGGTGACCTCCAAGTTTCGGAGGAGGGAGGTGGGTGGTTGGGAAAGTGACCCAGGCCCAGAAACCTGGTGGAGGGAAGGAGGCCTGAGCCCAGAGGGAGACTTTTCCCTGCAGGGGCAGGGCAGGCGGGATCTGAGGCCAGAGAGGAGGGGGAGGGCCAGGGGGAGGGCCTACCCCTCCCCAAGGAGCTGGGCCTCTGGAATTTCAGATGGGAGGTGCCAGGGTCAGACCTGCCTTCTCTGCTTCTCTGGCCTCCCCGTGGCGTGTGCACCAGGCAGCAGGCATTGGGCAGGAGTTGAGGCCCGGCCCCACCTGGATGCTCCGAGGCTGGGGGTTAGGGGAGGTCGGGCGAGGGGAGGAGCCTGCCCAGCCACCCCTGGCCACAATCTGTGCTTTGGGACTCTGCCTACCCCACTCCCAGCTTCGTTGTATCCCTGGCAGCCGCCGCAGACTTAGCAGTGTTGTTCCTGTGCTTCTGTGGCCCCTCCTCTAGAACAGCAGCCCCCACGTTCAGGGTGCTCGCCTGGTTCGCAGTTGTGTCTCCAGCACCCACACGGCACCGGACTTGAGGTGGCCACTCTACAGACCTCATGAGAATGAGGAAGGAAGGAAGGCAGGACGGTGGGGGGGGTGGGGGCTTGAGAGGGTGGACTGTGGTAAGGTGCAGACAGGGTCTCTCTCTCCAGTTCAGACCTCGGGGTTCAGGGAGCACAGAGGAGCTGTGCCGAGAGTGGTTGGTTCTGGGCCCCCAAACACCACTCGCACCCCCACGCAGCCTCCCTTCTAGCTCTGCCCCCCCCAGGGGCCCGCTGGTGAGGGAGCACCTACTGTCCAGCCAGCACTGATTCTAGGGGAGAAGTTGGGGCGGAGAGGGCACCGGCCCCAAGAACTGGCGCTGGGTCCCAGCTGGAGGGACCCTGCTTCCATTTGGGAACAGGTTTCCCAATTGCGGGGCCACTGGCTCAGAATGGACACCAGTGGGGGACCCACGGTGAGGGGCTCCGAGTTGGCCAGGCCAGCCTGTGCATCCTGCCTGGGAGGCCTGGAGTGTGCGTGGGGACCCGTCAGGACGACAGTGGAAGCATTAGAGACCTACAGAAACCCAGGCGCTCCTGAGCGTGCCCCGCCCCCTGCCCAGGTGCCAGGCACTGCCATGACCAAGGTGGTCCTCATCCTTGGGCAGTTCACAAACCTCCCCCTCCCCCTCGGCCTGCCTCACACTGGTGACAAACTCCACACGGGGAGCGGAGAGGGCACTGGGGGACCAGGCACAGGGACACCTGTTGGAGGGAGTCAGGGAGGTTCCTGGAGGCTGACATGGGGGTTACAGCTTATCCAGGGGAGGGCGACATAACAGTAAACAAAATGCATGAGTCGGTATAGAATGTCAGAGGTGAGAACATGAAAGTAAGGCCGGGGAGGAGGGGGAAGGGCGGGCAGGAGAGGCTCCCTGAGAAGGGGCTGTTTGAAGCAGGCCCCGAAGAAGAGGGGGTCTGTGGAAGGCTCCCTCGGGCCGCCTTCTCTCCCGCCTCCCCTCCCGGCCCCTCTGGGCAACAGCCAGACCTGCCAGGCCCTGCAGGAAATCTCCACACCCGCACACACATGGCCACAAAACGTGAGACCCGTGGGCTGTCAGCATAAAATGCACACCGGACTCCGAAGCATTGTACACAACAGAGAGAATAAAATGTAGCTCATTCATATTTTTTAAAGATATGATTATGCCCTGGCTGGTGTGGCTCAGTGGGTTGAGTGCTGGCCTGAGAGCCAGGGGGGTCCCCAGTTCGATTCCTGGTCGAGTCGTGTGCCTGGGTTGCGGGTCAGGTCCCCAGTCGGGGCGTGCGGAAGGCAGCCACACATTGATATTTCTCTCCCTCTCTTTCTCCCTCCCTTCCCTCTCTCTAGAAATAAATAAATAAAATCTCTTTTAAAAATATGATTATATATTACACTGACGGGTTTTGATATAGATGGACTATATTATTAAAACATATTCCACTCGTTTCTCTTAATCTTTTTTTCCTTTAATATTTTTAAGTGCCCACTGAAAACTTCAAGCGACACATGCGGCTCGAGTGGTACTTCCGATGGACAGCACTGTCTTGGACAAGTTTTAAGTCTCCTTTTAAACCGCACCTCCGTGGAGCCTTCCTGGATCCCTGAAGTGAGCTCGCGGCCCAGCGTTCGCATCTACCTACGGAGCACCTGCTCCCAGGGTTCTGCAGGATTTTGTGTGATTTAAGGACTTCCTCAGACAGGCTCCCTTAGGTCACATAGGGAACAGGGGCATGTCCAGGGTAGAGTCAGCAGTTAGAGGTGAGGTGGGGAGGGTGCTGGCCCAGTGGGGGGGGTGGGAGAGCAGCAGGCACCCCACTGACCCCCCCCCATGGAGCACAAAGCTCAGTCTGGGTGCTGCCCTCATGTATCATGTGGCTTTCGGCACATCACCTCCCATCTTCTCGCGGGGAAGGTTTATAAGATAGAAATGCTTTGCACAAGCACGTGGCAGAGTTGCCATCCTTGACCTGTGAAGACATTTCTCAGGCCCTAAGAGAAGACGAGCCCTCCGTCGAAGGCTGGGGAGAGAACCTGAACAGGTAACACAACAGCAAATGCCAGCCGCCCGTCCGCAGGAGGGACGTCCCTTACAAGTCAGGGAAGCCCAAATGAACCGGGGCGGGGGGCGGGGGGGCGGGAATCAGAGTTAACGGTAACACCCAGTATTGGTAAAGGAGTGAAAAAGCGAGGCCTCCAGGCGGCCGGGCGGGTGCTGTTGGGACAGCCTTTCTGAGGGCCAGGTTGGCAACAAATGGCCATATTCCCTGACTCAGCAATTCCAGGTCTAGGAAGCCACCCTAAGCCCACAACCATCGGAGACCTGGACGAATGGCAAGGCTCGGCGATGCGACTCCAGCACCGTTTAAAACAACGATGAAAACGTGGAATCGACCTCCACGTCCAAAACGAGGGGCGAGTCTTCTGTGCCACGGCGTCCTGGATGACAGGACGAAACTCTGGCACGCTGGGAACCCACTCACACGGCGCAGGTCTGCCCACCGCGCGTGGGGCTCAGACAGCTTTCCGAGACCTGCAGAATCATCCCAACTGTGTGAGGGCTGGGGGCGGGGCGAATCTGTGTACGTCACTACGTATTTTCATTGTCGGTTTTTAAACAATTTTTTGAAATTTATTTTTAGAGGGGAGAGAGAAATATCGATGTGTGGGAGATGCGTAGATTCAAGTTCATTACATTCGAGCTCACTTCCTGTGTGACCTGGTTCCTAATAGGCCCAGACCAGTACTGGTCTGGGGACCACAGTCTGGGGACCCCTGGTGTAAAGAGCCCTAAACTAAACCCGGAGTGTGAGCGCCAGCAGAAGCACGAGTCCTGGCTGTGGGACCTGGGGTCACATGTGTGGCCTCTGAGCCTCAGTTTCCTCATTTGTAAGTCAGAACCTCTGCGTGCTGGGGAGCCCACTGCCTCGCGGGACTATTTACGGGCCTTGAAATGGGCTCCCCCAGCGAAGAAGGTGTGGTCAATACATGGAGCAGCTGAGTGAGTGGATTTATGAGTGAGAAACAGGTGCAAAGCCCATCTGGGCTGGGAATCAGTCATCCGTCCTCGGTTCTCTCCAGCGCCCTGGAATCGAAAGGATCTCTTGCTCCTGGGCCCGTAGCCACCATGCTGCTGGACCACCATGAGCAGCAGGGCTCTGGTCCCCGCTGTCCCTCACTGCCCCGTGAGCTTTGGGGGAGGCATGCTGCCTTTGAACCTCACCTTCCTCAGTGAAGCTGTCGTGGGGTCTAAGGTGAGGAGTGGGCTGCCGGCCACATGCCTCTGTCCCGGCTGGGGACAAGGCGAGCTGAGCTCAGTGTCCCCTGAGGGCAAAGGGGAACGGCTCTTCTCTTTAAAGCTTGCCTGTCACGTCCAACCCCACTAAGGGTTCTTTCCTGGGTCTAAGGGAGGGCCAGGAAATCCTTGCTTGCCCCTGCGCCAGCTGAAGCAAAAGGGGGCCTCGCCAGAAGGGCAGGAGACAAGCCTCGTGCCAGCACCAGGGCGGGGGCGCCCCGGGAGAGGCCAGGCTCCCTCTGTCCCTGGGCTGCCTGCAGCAGACTCCACAGCGTGTGTGGAGCGTGCTCGTGGGCACCTGGAGCCGCCGGAGGGTCCTGACCTGGCAATTTCCAGGACGTGGGCTCTACCACCGAGACAAAAAGAGCCCTGTCTTCAGGCTGCAGGACCTTGCACCACAGTCCCCCTCCTCTGCAGCCCTCTGCCCAAAACCCACCCTGCCGGACTGCCCGATGGGCCACACTGGGGCCTGGGATGGTGCTGGCGGGCTGGGCGCGTGGCTTGCCAGGCAGTTCCTCTAAGGAAGAGCCCGCTGCAGGAGGAGGAGTCTCCCTCAGAGGGCTCTTAAGGATTGTATTTATTTATTTAAAGAGAGGGAAAGAGAGGGAGAGAAACATTAGTGTGGGGTTGCCTCTCGTGTACCCCCAACTGGGGACCTGGCCTGCAACCCAGGCATGTGTTCTGACTGGGAATCGAACCGGCAACCCTTTGGTTTGCAGGCTGATGCTCAGTCCACTGAGCTGCACCAGCCAGGGCAGTGGTGCTTTTTCCAGAACAATGGGGAATGAATGGTGGGGGTGGGGACAAAATTGAGTAAGTACCCAGGACCCGGTCTCTCTGAGGCTGTTTGTTTCTGTAGGCGGCTCCCCGGTGCCCCCAACCCAGCCAAGGTCTTCCATCCCCGCCAGTTCACCTGCCCACCAGGTGAGCCCCAGCCCAGTTCTGGGAGAGCATCTGATTGGCCCTCAGGAGTGGGATGTTTGCCCTGGTCCAACCAGCCCTGGCCAACGAGGGTCAGGACACATAGCTTCAGAAGTCCCCCTTCAGGGAGGGGACTAAAGAGACACCCCAAATACCCGTGACCACAGGGCTCCGGAGGCCTCAGAACTGGGAGCCAGTGCTGTGGAGATCACGGCGGGGGGGGGGGGGGGGGCGGGGGAGCAGGGGGGGCGGACCGACGGGGTTTCCTGTGAAGGGAGGATGCTGTGTCCACTGGCTGCTGCTGGGTGTGTGGTGCACCCCCGGGGGTCCAGCTGAGCTGCGCTCAGAGCAGGAGCAGGGAAGAGGGCAGCTCTTCTGGGGACCAAGCCCTGTGGCCAGCCCACCCACACCAGGTGCTCGGGAGCTGCCCCACACGGGGCCTGCTGCAGCCCACGGGCAGGCTGGCCACAGTTTCCTAGCCAGGCCCAGCCCCCCGCCTTCCTGGGGAGGCCAGAGCCAGAGTCCAGGTACAGACGCGCTGGGCAGACCCAGGGGCAGCTCCCGGCTCCCCTGCAGGCCTGGCCCTGCTCTCCCACCCCCCACGTCAGTCCTCTCTGGGCCAACCCAGGGCCCCGTGTGGGCAGGGCTGCCTGTGTCTCGCCCCTGGCACCTGCCCGGGGCCCAACTCGGAGTGGAAGCTTGGAGAACGCCGATGGTGGGTAGGCGGGACTGTCCACCCCCTAAACCCCTCTTCTTGAGGGACACGAAGGCCACCCATCTTCTAGAGGTCAGCTACACGCTCAGTCCAACCCTGGCCAGGCCCCGGCCTGGGCTCCGAGCCCACTGACTTGCAGTGAAACACAGGCTGTGGCAGGGAAGGGAGCGGCCCCAGCCCCAGCCCCAGGCCCACGAGGCCCCCAGCCCATGGCAGCTCCCCAGGCTGGAGGCAGAAAGGGTAGGAGTGGCCTAGAGGGTCCCTGAACGTTGGCCTCTCTCACCCTCCTGCCCACCCAGCTCTCCTGCCCCTCGTGACCGTCCCCAGACTCCACTTGAAAGAAGCCTGCCAACGCCAAGCTGACTGCAGGGCCCTGGCAGCCCCTGGGTGCCACTTGGGGGCCCCTCAGCAGGGCCTGGGGAAAAGAACATACTCGAGGGACAGGGAGCTGTGGCTTTTGTCTCCTTCTCAACGGGAAGGGGCTTGGGGGTGACCTGAGGGCCGGTCCTCACCAGCCTGTCTCGGAGGGCGAAGCCGGCTCTTAGCCCAGACGCCTGTGGGGGCCAGTGCAGACGGTGAGCCAGGGAGGCCCTTTGCCGCCTCAGTGGCCCGTTTCCCAGCAGGCGCCTTGGGAGGGCTAAACACGGCCTGGTTAATAATCCCAAGTCACGGGCAGGCTCAGGAGCGTGGGGTGCTCCTATTGAGAGCGGTTCATAGGCACCTGGAGAGACTCACGTGAAGGTGAAATGTGGCTGAAAACCAATGGGCCCCCTACTGATGGGTTTCATGAGGCCTGGATGGCAAAAGGGAAGGAGCCACGGTTGGGCCCACCCATAAGGAGGGTGGGCACAGGGGCCCCTGTGTGAGTTCTAGGTGGGGAGAGTGAGCTCTTTCGCAAAAGCAACGAAGTCAATGTTACCCCAAGCTCAGCCCTGGGAGATTGGTTACTTCCAACCAAGCCCCATAGCGCTGGGTGGAGAGGGCCCAGCACACTGAGCCAGGTCCGGCGCCTGCTGTGTGGCCTCGGGCAGGCCGGTTGCCTGGGGCCTCACCTTGGACACTCACCTGCGGAGCAAGGTGGAAGGACGAGCTCACCGGGGACACTGCCAGTGTGGTCCCTCTCATGCTCCCAGTGTTGGGGGGGTCACAGCACCCCCTCTCAACAGGTTGCTGAAATCACACATGGATGCCTCCCCTTGGGACACTGATGATGAATGATGTCATTAGCAGTCTCAGGAAGAACACTGCGTTAGATCATTCCCCTGACCTGTGACTGCTCTTCGACCTCCATTGCTACCTACCCTCTTCTCATCTTCTGGGGAGCCTTCGGGGACCCTCCAGGGAGACTGGAAAGGCCCCTCTGGAATCCCTGATGCCTCGTGCTTCTCTTCTGCCTGAGGGTTTATCCGCTGACACATTGTATAGTAGCAGGAAACCTGACCCAAGCTGGCTAAAGTGAGAAGGGGAACTTGTTGGGTAATGTAACCCAAGAGTCTGGCAGTCTGCTTTCAGGCAAGGCTTGATCCAGGTGCGCAGACTGTGAGAGGACCTGGATTTCCTCTCTCTGTTTCTAACTCTGCTTCCTCGGCATTGGGGCCATTCTCGGGAAGGCTGTCCAACCTGGCTGCAAGCAGCAGCTCAGGGCTTCCCACTTGGTGTTCACATCTTGCTAAAAACGACCCACTTCCTCCCCACTCCCACCTTGCCGACCAAGACTCCAAGACCATGTCTCACTGGCCTCGAGAGCCTGAAGGTGTCATATGTTTATTCTTGAACCAATCAATGTAGGGACGTAGGGAGACAAAGATATGCTGATCAGCTCAAGCCAATCAAGGCTCAAGCCAAGAGCTAAGAGTGCGGGGTCAGCCTCACCCAAACCACAAGGCTGAGAAACCTGAGGTCCAGGAGGATAGAGAAGACTGGATGGAAGCCGGAGAGGCATGGCCATCTCCCCCACCTCACTCCCTTGTCCCACGATCATCAGTGTGCCAGGCTGGTGCAGTCCCACCACCTGACTTCCCGAATGGTGTTGAGCATGGTCTTTGCGTGTGCTTGCGGCCGTCTGTGTATCTTCTTTGTAAAAACCTATTCAGGTGCCGAGACCATTTCGTGGGGAAGGACAGTTTTATCAACCAATCGTGCTAAGAAAACCGGATATCTATGTGCAAAAGAGGGAAGTTACCCTTACCTCACACTATAGAGAACAATCAACTCAAAACGGATCAAAGATCTAATCTAGAAGCTCAAATGCTTACAAAAAAAAAAACAAACAGAGAAAAAGCTTATCAACATTGGATTTGATGGTGATTTCTTGGCTATGACACCAACAAGCATAGGCGACAAGAGAAAAAATGAATTGGGTTTCATCAAAATTAAAAACGTTTGCGCGTCAAAGGACACTATCGAGAGTGAAAAGGCAACCCACAGAGCAGGAGAGAGTATTTATACCGTGCGTCTGGTAAGGGAGTGATATGCAGAATATGTAAAGAACTACAGCTCACCAACGGAAAAACCCAATTAGCAATGGGAACGCTGAGGACACGATGCTACGTGAAACAGGCTGGTCACAAAAAGACAGACAGACACTGTGACGCTCCCCTTACGGGAGGCATCTAGATTGGTCAAATTCACGGACACAGAAAGGAGAGCGGTGGGTGCCCAGGGCTGGGGGTGGGGAGCAGAGGGAGTTGGTGTCCATGGGGACGGGGTCTCAGTCCTGCAGATAGGAGAGCTCTGGGGGCGGATGGTGGCGGCGGTGGCACACCCGCTGGACACTGCCAAGCTGTCCGCTTAGAATGGCCCAGATGGTCAGCTTTCTGTCCTATATATTTTACCATAATGAAAACAAAACGAAAAATAAAAACCAGTCAAGGACTTAAATAGGTATTTCTCCAAAGAAGAAACACAAGCAGCCAATAAGCACACAAAAGATGCTCAAGATCACTAATCATCAGAGACATGCAAATCAAGATCAGTAGATACCAATACAGAGCCATAGGATGGCTACAGTAAAAAAAAAAAGCAAAAAAAAAATTAACAAAATAACTTGTTGGTAAAAACACTTGTAGAGAAATTGGAACCCTTGTGCACGCTGGCAGAAATGTAAAACGATGCAGCTGTTATGGGAAACAGTAGGGGGCGCAGTTCTTCAAAAACTTAAACACAAGGCAATCTTACCATCCCGTGAATACACACAAAAGAACTGACAGCAGAGACTTGAACAAGTCTCTGCACACGCACTTTGTGGCTGCACCGCTCACAACAGTCGAAAGGTAGAAGCAACCCAAGAGTCCGTGAATGGCTGATGGGTAAACCAAACGTGGCCCATCCACACAACGGAAGGCCAACCGGCCTCAGAAAGGAGTGCAACTCTGATACATGTAACAACATTGTACCAGCAACCTTGAAATCATGATGCTCCATGAAATGCCTGTTCAGACCCTTTGCCCGTTTTAAACATGGGCTTTTTACTGAGTTGTGAGACTCCTTCACACACCCTGGAAGTGAGAACCTTACTTATCGCACCCCTGGTCTGCCAACATCTGGGATGTCTTTTCACTGGCTTGATGATGTCCTTTAAAGCACGGGTCTTTTCGTTTTGATCGAATCCAATTTATTGTGTCTTTTGTGGCTTGTGCTTTGCTTTGTCATGTCTAAGAAACCACTGCCTCACACAAGGCATGACAACTAACACATGACGACTTACCTGTTTTCTTCTAAGAGTTTTGCAGTTTTAGGTGCATGAGCCCCCTTGCAGTCGCTTTGGTGCCCAGTGGGAGGCAGGGCTGCAAACTTACTTCTTGCTTGTGGATGTCCGGTCGTCCCAGAACCACTGGTTGGGGACAAAGGGGATTCTTTCCCCATCGATGTGTTGTGGCGTCCTTGCTGAAAACCAGCTGAGCATGCAGATGGGTTTATTTCTGGACTGTCCATTCTGTTCACTGACATGTCCGTCCACACTTACGCCAGCGCCACACTCCGGACTACTGCATCTTTGCAGGAAGTTCTGAAATGAAGTGTGAGTCCATAGTTTTGCTCTTTTTCAAGACTGTTTTCGCTATTCTGGACCCCCTGCATTTGCATATGAATTTGAGGACTAGCTAGTGACTCTCTGCAGAGGCCAGCCAAGCTCTGGGGGGGGGGTGGCACGGAATTTGCAGCTCTGTTCTGGGAGTAGTGTGAACTTAACAACACAGTCTTCCAATCTGAAAACATGGGATGACTTTCCATTTATTTAGCCTCTTTTCAATGTTTTAGTTTTCAGAGTGTAAGTTTTGCACTTTTTCTCCTTACATCGATTCCTAAGAATTTGGTGCTATTGTAAATGGAACTGTTTTAATTTCATTTTTGGATTGTTTATTGCAAGTGTATCCAAATAGGTTGACTTCTGTATACTGATCTTACATTCATTCTCCTCGCCCAATTTTGTGTCTCTGTGCTTGACACAGCAGGCAGGCACTTAAAAAAGGTCACTTCACTTAAGCATGGCTAAAGGCTGGGAGTGAGGCAAGACTGAAGCCTGGGCCGCTGGCTGGGAGGTGGGGTGGTGTGATGTGTTGTCATTCAGGTTGCAGGGGCTGGGCTGGGAAGCGGCAGTGGGGAGAGGGAAATGGTCCCCTGGAAGCACAGGACACGGTTGGGATGCAGGAAGGAAAACTACTGGAAGTCCACTCTGGCTGTGATGGAGGAGGGCACCACGTCGGGGGAGCCCGGGGTAAGCACTGACAGAAGAGTCCCACTGTGTCGCAAGCTGCTGAAGTCACAGCAGAGACTAACCGAGAGGTGGCAGGGGACTGGCCAGCGGAAACCAGACTGCAGTGAGTGTGGCACAGGGAGGTGAAAAGGCCGACCTCAGAGGTGTGGCCTGTCAGTCACAGGAAGGCTGCTGCTTATGACCTTACTGAGATTTGGGTCTTTTATTTTGTTTATTTTTTTTTAATTTTTTATTTATTTATCTTTAGAGGGGAAGGAGAGAGGGAGAGAAACATCAATGTATGGTTGCCTTTCCTGCGTCCCCTGCTGGGAGTTGGCCTGCAGGGAACCAGCCTGCAACCCGGGCATGTGCCCTGACTGGGAATCGAACTGCAATCGTCTGGTTCGCAGGCCTGTGCGCAATCCACTGAGCTACACCAGCCAGGGCCAGATTTGGGTCTTTTAATGGGAAAAACCTAAATACACTTTAGTGCTGACGGGAAGGGGCCAGTTAAAATGGAAAGGGTGAGAGGGGAGGAGGAGAGGAAGTCAGTCGGGGCAATGCTCCATTCTTCCCCGAGGCTGTGCCCCACAGTACACCCCGATATTGTTCCCCCACCGTGGGTGTGAGCCAGGCCCAGCCCTGCTGGCAGCTCTGGAGACCCCAGTGCATTCGGCCTCCCCCACCCCCCTACCGTGATGCGTGGCCCTGGCTCCAAGTGAGGGCGCTGTTCTGGGCACAGGAGCTAGAACACTGCTGAGCAGGAGCCTCAAGCTCCATCTCCACAGACGTTTTCTCGAGTGGCTCCCACACTGGGATGAAGGCCGGCATCGCTTGTCACTGAGGGCGTGAGCCAGTGGCGGGCAGCCGGGCTCCTGGGCGAGCCCCGGCCCCCAAAGTGCTGAGGCAGCTTCTCTTCTCGTGGGGGGAGGCCAGGCCGAGGGGCTCCCGAGAATGCTTAGGAACGCCCCTGCGGCCCGAGGCTCTGCAGGGAGCAGAGCGGGGGCTGACCCCGGCCCACAGAGTCCTCAAAGCAGCCAGTCTTGGCCCTGTCATCTCTGCTGCCCCAGCCTCGCTGTCCGGTGGGGTGGCCTGAGGGCACGTGCAGCTGCCAACCTGCTGACCTGACAGGTTTCTAGCCAAGGGCGGGGCACCCAGAGGCTGCTGCCCCGGTGAGAGAGCCCACGTGGGCACTGGGAGGGCTGGAAGCGACTGGCTGCCCTCAAGGAGGCATATCTGGGTCAGACCTCCGCTCCCGACTCTGCCAGCCCTGCTGTTTCGTTCAAGAAACCAAAGGTGAGCGAGCTGTGGTCAAATTCGCAGGGAGGCGGCTCCGTGGCTGTGATTTCACGTGGTGAGCCTGCATGGCTGCGTCTGTGACTGGGGAAGCTCTAGCCCAGCTGCGTGGAGGAGGGAGCCGGCGTTGATCGAGGGGGGCAGTTCAGGCAGGTACCCCCCCAAAGCCCTGCCTCCACTTCCTCCCCAATCCATCACCACTGCACCCTGCCAGGAGCCAAAAGGAAGGTGGTACACAGTCTTCCTTCCAAAAAGAAGCCAGGTCACATGATTGGTCCTCAAAGTGTGGTCCTAGCCCAGGTGGGCCGGCATCACCTGGGAGCTCTTTAGCAAAGCATCCTCGGGCCCCACGGGAGACTTCCTGCACCACGAACTCTGGGCCCTGAGGGCCCTCTGTCCTGTGCCTGCTCAGGTGTGAGGCGCACTGGATTAGAGGGTCCCCTTCCTGAGCTGCCTCAGGGTCTCTCATGCTGCAGTGGGGCCGGACACACGCCCTTGGTGACGTGGCACCTCCGGCCAGGCACAGGCTGGGGGAAGCCTGCCACTGACTGGGACCCGGCCCCTTTCGTCCCGAACCTTGGTGAGGGCGAGCTGAGGGTCAGACATTCCCCAGGCAGGCACGGTAACCAACAGCCCTTGCTGTGCTGGGCACCAGGCCAGGCTCCTGACCCAACCAACCAGGTCGGAGTCAGGCCACCCAGATTCTCTCCTAGGCCCCGACACGGATCAGCTGGCTGACGAGGGGTGTCTCCCAGGCTGCTCTAGATCCCAGTATCTGCAGCTTTGCAGCCAGCACTCCGGACACACACACCAGAGAAACAGTATGCCGTGTGCGAGAGGCCACACAGGGCACGGCGCATGCTCCCATGCACGTGAGGTTCTGGAGGAGCGTGCTCATCCACAGTGTGGAACCAGAGCAGTGGTGTGGCGGGCTTGGAGAGGGGGCGGCACAGCCAGAGAAGGGGCAGGAGGGCACTCACGGGGGACGGAGATGTCCCACGCCCCCTGCGGTGGAGGTTACAGACCGTGCACGCCTTTGCCAAGACTCATCTAGCCGCACATTCAAAAGGGTAAACTCTACTGTGTGTCAGTGATACCACAAGTGAAAACATTCCTAATAAACTAAGAAGTCTGGGATCGAGCGGCTCCTAAAAATGCTGTCTAAACCCTTGGGGTTCTCTGCGTGGGATCTCCCGCAGGCTCTCTGGTAACTGCTGGCAGAGGGGTGCACGTCGGCCAGTCCCAGTGTGGGCGAAGTCTCCGCTGTCATCGCCCTCAACTGGCCGCACGCTGCTCCTGACCCAGAAGGCAGCTCCCGCCCCTGCTGCAGGCAGGACACCGATAAACAGCAATCGATGTGCAGTCTGTTCCCAAAGTCAGCCTTTCGGGCGGAAGTCACGTTTGAGTTTCCACCGCAGCTGCCGCCGATCTAAGACCCACAGATTTCTCTAGTGGGTGTCACTATTGTCAGTGGGAGCGGGTGGGAGGCAGTTAACTAATTTAATGAACAAAAGTCACAAAGAAAAAACGAGGAGCGGGAGGTGGAGGAGAGACAGCAGCTGGAGTCAGTGACTCTGGAGATCACACACGTTTCCGCCACAGAATCTTTATTTTACAGTTTGCACCACAGGGAGAGCGCCCATCCCAAACCCCACGCGGATCGGAAGCCCCGCCCCCGCTATGTTTACATAAACGCCCTCAGCCATCACTGCTGTGAACACAATACTGAGAGCTCCCGCTGCACCCCAAGCCGACCTGGAAGGCAAACGCTATGCACAGACATCTCCTCCCCCAAGTGCCGACCTGCTTCTGGATTCGATGGGTCTGACTTCTTTGGTGGTCATGTGACTAGGCAAATCCAGTTCATGATCGGAAACGCTCCAAGCCTTCACAACACCCCCTTGTGTGAACAGGACTTCTGGATCCTTTGGTTAGTAAGAACCTTAAATGCTAAAAAAGCTGAACCCCCTGCCTGTGTTTCATTCCGCTCCCCACTACAAAACCTCACGCTTTGCCCCAAAAAGCAGCTTACAGTTTTAGGAATGGGGTAGTTTTTCAGTTTCATTGGGACATGTACTGCCTTTGTCGGGCACCCCCTTCCCAAAGGGGCGGGTGCAGACTCCCGCCACCAGCACCCCACAGGCCCCTGGGGCAGCACGACCCGCTCCTTGCTCTGGCACCTCCTGTCCCTGCCTCAGCTACTCCTTCCCACAGTGCTACTGGGGCTGCACGTGTCCCCCCAGCCAGCACTGAGCCACTGAAAACTGCACCCACATTTCATTCAAGCGTAATCTGAGCAGAGAGGGCACAGCCGAAGCGTCAGGCTACAGAGGCCCCTGGGACGGGGAGGGTGTTCGGCTCGCCAGTCAGTAACTACATTCCGGGTGGTGACAGGCAGGAGCCCCGGTGCAGGTGCATCTCCTCGAAGGATTCCTGCCAACACCCTCGAAGCTGGAGCACAGGGCGGGGCTCGGGGAACAGCTGGTGTGCTCCCGATGAACGCCTTCTCGGCACACCAAGAGCTATCGAGTCAAAGTCTAACTTCTTTAGTGGGGAAGCCATTCATTCAGTGAACCCTAATGGGAAAGCACGGGCCGCAGGCCCCCTGGCCTCTGCCTATTCTGAACCAGGCCTGGGTCAGACACCAGCAAAGGGGGAGGTGTGCACGGGAAGGGGTACGGTGGGCTATGGTCGGCCACCTGGGAGGTAGGGCAGCAGGGCAGCACGAAGCGCTCCGCTGCTCTGCGGGGTGTGGGGAGCAGAGCCAGCAACCTCCGCAGACGTCTGGTGGTCTCTGGCCGTCCTTGACCACATGTGTCAGGACGGGGGAAAGGGCTAGACACCACTTGCCATTCAAACCGGCCTCTTTCACACTCTCCCTTGGTCTGAACGGACCGGCTCCTCGTAGCAGGCTGTTCTAAGTGACCAAACAAGACAGTTCCACACAGAGAGAACAGAACATCCTATCTGGTCCAAAGCAGTGAGACACGTGAGTGTGCGCCCTCCTGCTCAAGTTCTCCTTGGCCTAGAAAACGCACGCTGCGCAGCGCTGCTGGGGGAAACCACCAATGCCTTTAGCCTGTATCCCAGGACTGAGCTTCGAGGGATCAACTGGGGAGGGCAGCGTGGGAGGGGGCGGTGAAGAGGAAGAGTGGGGGGCAGGTTGTAGGACGAGAGAGCAGCGATCCCGTGATCCTGAGACGTGAGGTGGGGTCCCTGCTGTGACCTCACAGGGCGAGCACTTCTGACTCAACGACGCTGCCCTGGCTGCCGGACACACCCGGGCGGGGAAAACTCCAAAGTTCTACTCTGAAGTGGGTCCTGTAAGAAGCCCAAACTGGCTCAGGCCGAGACCTGAGCAACGGCCCTTTGCACTGGAACAAGCTTCCCCTCCCAGCAGAACGGGCCACCAGCACACCAGCGTCCCGTTCAGCGGTGCAGACCAAACGCATGCACCGCTATGATCTGAAAGCCTGGGGGCGGGGCGAGAACTAGGCTGACAGAGTCTCGGGCCTCGGCTGAGAGCCAGGATTGAGAGATCAGTGATTGTTCTTACGGCCTAAGAAGTCATTCTTTACAAAAGACACACACTTTATGAACGGGAAACGGGGCCTTCACTTCCTGAACCTCGCAGCTGGCAGCATTTCCAGTCCCGGGCAGGTTCCTTGGAGGAAGCCGGGATACTCTGCCTGGGCAGGGACGGGAGACGGAGCACAAGGTGGAGCTACAAACACCCAGGGCTCTAGGATGTGCACGAACCCATCCTTCCTGCCCACCCTGAGGTCCTGGGGGAGCTTAACTGTTCCCACGCTGCAGCGCACCGAGCCCGTGGGGACAGAACCTGGGCCTGCGGACAGGGGCTGTGAGCTGGGAGGACTACTGCGCTTTGGACCCCTGCCCATCACCTTGACTCAAGAGCAGAGCTCAGTACTGGTCACAACTATGACGTGATGGAGAAACAGAATAGTTTTACAGAACAGGACAGAGAGCTTAAGCAATTTTATAAAAACTCAACTACCACCTGTGTTCCCAACAATGGGCTGGGTTTAGAATTTTCCAAATCAGCCTCATTTCAGACCTCCTGCGTTATATGCAGAACATGGTGGACGAGCTGCCTGGTGGGGAGGCTGTGGCCGGCCTGACTCCAAACCACGGCAATGCTCCCTCTGTGCCTTCTGGTCCCGAGGGCTCAGGACTGTGAAGGTGCAGCCACTCGGGGGCTGTGTGGGAGCCCAGAGGCTCCCAGAGCAGCCAGCAGCGGCACGGAGGAGCGGGGAGGGTGCAGGGCGGGCTCACCATGCACATGGCCTCATCCGTTCCTTCTCGCACTGGCTTCCTTGCTTCCGGCACGTGACGTGAGGACATCTCTGAGAACCTTTCTAGGAGAGAGGTTTCATCACACTGTTTCTTGCCAAGAAACCCATGGCCGAGTCAAGACCACTTGCTTGCGGGACAGACGGCGAACGTGTCCCCAGAGGGAAGCACCGTAAGGGGGCTGGGGCAGGGGGCTGGGGCTCTGACCACACGAAGCCGACAGAGCCACGGGGAGAGAGGGAGACGAGCGATGGCGCTGCTCTGGGTGTGCGAGGGAACCTAGGGGATGCCTTCTGAGCTAAAAGTATACTTCTGTCCCTCCTTCAGACAACAGAGGACCGTTTGGCCAAGACTGCCACCTCCCACCAGCGGGGCTGGGCCGTGTCCTGGGGCTGGGACCCCGACAGGGACAGGACAGCACGCAGACACAAGCCCTTTCTGAGAGAAGGGCCACCAGGTGCCCAGAGCTGCTGGCCACTTTCGGAATCCGGGACAAAGGTGTGAAGCCACATTCGGGGGCAGGCGACTGGGGCAGGCTGGACACACTACACTGGGTTTTGAGCGGGCTTTCTAAATCTAACTATGTTCATGTTTGTCCCTAAAGCAGCAGCAACCCTCTCCCTTCTGTGCCCCTGAGCGCCCCCACGCTGTGACAGGCAGGCACAGGCCTCGCCCTCCTCCCCACCCGCTGCTGCTCCTTTGCATGTGTTATACAAGTCGGGGTGGGGGGGGTCACACTGCATATGCCCTAAGAGCTCCCAATTTAAAAATATATATATATATATATATAAAACCAAAACAAAGTCTTCCTTTTATTCTCCTCTTGACTACACTCCCTCCCCACCGTCCCAACTGAAGGAGAATTCCAGCTGCCTATGACCAGCCACAGAACCAGTTTCTGCCAAAGAGAGTAAAAAATCAGGTTTCCTGGCACTCTGCTCCCAGTCAAGTGCTCTGTGGTGTCACTGCTGGGAGGGCCGGCTGCCCCCGCCCCCGCCAACAGCACTGTCAATAAGTTAAGCGTCCTTGCTGACGGGCCCGCCTCACAGGAGCTCTGTCACGCAGTGCCTTCCCAGTCGCCCTGGGGCTCTACCAAGCCGTTGGTCACCTTCTTGACTTTCTTCATGTTCTCCATCACCCCAGACGTCGTCACGCTGCACGAGAAAAAAGCCAGGAGAAACGTGTCAGTAGCATGGCAAGCCTGTCGTCACCCAGCACGGTCCTCACGATGATGCAGAGAGCTGGCTCTGCTGCCAGACTGCAGTGGGTCCGCCCCGCCCTGCCCTGGCCGGCGGGCTGGCTGGCTGTGTGACCTCCGGCAGGCCATCTGAGCTCTCCGGAACAGTCACGAGGGAAAAACGAGACTCCCCAAAGCGCCGGATCAATACTCCCCGGCTGTGACTGTTCTAGTCACGCTGACCTCTGCAGTGGCCTCCACAAATCTTGATGTTGCAGGTACGTACTCTACCTATGACTATGAGACCACTACCTGTACATACACCACCTCAGAAAAGAAGGCTGATCTACTGCAGACATTTACCATAGCCTGCCACAGGGGGGCGTTTCTGAGTCACAGGACAGAGCCATGGGTGTGAGGGACCTTCTGGGCCCGGATTCTTCCACCACTAGAGATGCTTTCTGCAAACCCAGGCTGGGCCAGGCCATACGGCTGTCAATGAGCAGGCAACTCTGCCTCTCTTCTGTGCCTCCCCAGGGCAGGGGCATCACTCTCTGTTTGTCCCTGGCACCATCTACACGCTGTCCCACTGTCTCCACAGCAGACTTGGGGGTTTCCGAAGGCAGGGCTTCTGCTCCAGCTGGAGCCCCGCAACTGCCCAGGGGGCACATGGCCGGCCCAACACTCATTCCAGCAGAAGCGGTCCTGCCTTCAGCAGGGCACTGGCCTCAAGGGCCAGCAGCATGGGAGCTGGGCCATGGCCAGGGACCCTGGACCTACGCCAGGCAGACACGCTCCCTGTAGGGTCAGCACGTGTGGGCCGGCAGAGGGCGGACAGGAAGGTGGAGCAGAGATGCCGGAGAGGGAGCAGGGAGCAGGGAGCGGGGAGCAGGGAGCAGGGAGCAGGGAGCGGGACACAGATGCAGAGAGAACGTGGACCGGGCTGCCTCCCGCCTTCCTTCTCCATTTACACAGTGAGCCCTCTTTTCCTGGCAAAGTCCCGAGTCCTGTGCTTGGACCCCGAAGGGCTTCATGCACGTTGGCCAGAGGGAGACGGGGCTTCAGACACCTGCTGCTCCTGCTGCCACACCTGTCACAACTGTATGTGGCTTGGCCCTAAGTGGCCCATGAACACACCTACCTCTTTAATCAAACTAAACCTGAAACTAAAGCTACACATTGTTTCCTGGACTGGAAATGCGGGTGGCCTGGTTGAGAGACACTGCCACGAGTCTCCGGTTCTCCTGCCCCCACTGCTGGGGCCGGCCCACTTGAAGAACACAGGAAGTAGTCCGAGGTGGCCAGCAGCCTTGAGGACGGCACTCTGGGGTGAAACCGAGACAAGCCCCAGCTCTGGAGCCCACTGCAAACGTGTCTTCCCGCCCTCACTTCTCCTGACGGGAGCGGACCACCCAGGACACACGCAGCAGTCAAGGTGGCTGTAGGTCTGAGCACTGAAACTGCAGCCAGTATTCTTGAACACGCTGAATTTTTTAATGATAAATTTTGTTACCAAAATTGGTCCAAATGGAGATGTTGAAAGAAAGATGGAGAAAAAAAGGACAGCAAGTCAGTGTTACCTCTGCATGCGCCCTCATCCCGCAGGCAGCCCTACCCCCTGGGCAAGACTCACTCCCACAGCTCAGCTGCAGACGGAGGAGGTGCCGGCAGGCGCAAGACACACTCCCAGAATCCCGGGCGGCAGGAAGACTGGGTTCGCTCTGGGGGGCAAGGCGAGAGGAATTCCACTTGGTCTGGCACGCAGGTCCGATACAGTGCCCTCCTTCAGGAAACCCCCTCCGGTGTGGGTGGCAGAGAGCTCAGCCAGCACCTTCTCGGACACCCGGGCAGGGGCTCTGCTTGCCTCTGGTGGGGTCACTGGCGGAGGATTTAAGGGGTGCCACCCAGCAGAGCCAGCCCAAGTGAAAGAGGGGGAGGACAGCCTGGGGCTCAGAGGGGCCCCAAGAAGCTGCGACTGGCTTTTGCGCTCACTCGTCGGGTGAACGTGGAGGCAGCCTGAGGGCTGGCGTCTCCATGTCTGGCCTGTTCTGCCCTGTCACGTCTCAGAAAGTCACACAACTTTCTCAACAGTGGAGTTCTTGGGCCAAGAGAAACACTGGAAAAACTTCTTTCTTTGTCTGTGTAAAAGCACGTAACCTCACCCAGCTCCTCGCCTTCTCTGCACGGGCTAACCTGGGACAGCGCCGGCCAGGAGCACTGCCACCCTGAATAAAACAGCCCCTGGGTTTGCCCCCTTCCTAGGCGGTGACACATGCAGCCTTTCTGCCACCAAAGAGCACGCACTTCACCACCACAGCGGGCTCCCACGAAGCCACTGAAAGCAGTGCCATCAGGGCACTCTGGCCCCGCACAGGGGTGTGACCGAGGCAGCTGGAGGGCACCCTCCGGTCCCCACTGGACCGGGGGTCTGCCTGCTGCCCCCTCTCCGTTTCCACCTGACTCACCAACAGACCCTCTGGCTAAGACGGTTACCTCTGTCACCCAGTCCCATGAGAGAGACACAAACCAAAACAAAATACTCCTTAGAGACAACACCCCCAAGTGCACACACACTTGCAGAAGCAGCGGCTGACACACCGGATGTGGAGACAGGCACCCCCACATGACCGGGCGGACCGCCACCTGGCACAGCCACTGTGGAGCACACCTCAGCCAATGGACGGCGCCGGGACGCGGCCATTCGGCCCTTCACTGCCTGCCTGTCACGTGTGGGGGACGCGCCGGAGGCCCCAGCAGGGACGGAGACACCAGACTGCAGGTTCCTTCCAGACGCTCATTTGTGCCTCTTCAACCCTCGGTCACTTGCTCAGACCCGCACCTCCCAGAAAAGGCACACCCGATGCCTCTCCCACCTGCCCTCCATGGCCTGTGAAAGGGCACCTTCTCCTCTGCACAGCGCGGAGCTATCTGGCGACCAGCAGCAGGATCGGCCTTCTGTTCGCCGTTCTCACAGTGAAGCTGAGCAGAGAGCCGGCCCGGCTGCCCGACCTGCCGGACGGCCCAGCAGGGCCAGGGCTCAGCCGGGCCAGGGCTCAGCCTCCCCACTGGGAAAAATCAGAAGGCCGCCTCACCGGAGATGGCGCACCTGAAACTCAGCCTCAGCCTGATCATCAAACCAGCTGACCCGGCCCATCACAGTGCATCCGTTAACAAGCAAGACAGTCCTCATCACTGTTCGCTTCTGTGAAAAACGATGGGCCTTTCCCAGCAAACAGGACCCTAGAGTCCCTAACCCTGTGACTCGGAGAGGCCCGTCTTCATGCTCAGACTTAGGGCGAGGCACTGTGCTAGCTGTGAGGGGCCACCTGGCCATCTGATGATGGAGGGCATTTGACCCTGACTGCAGACACAGAGGAATCGGATGACCAGGTATCAACACAGGCTCCCAATGGCAGGGCCCAATGGGAAGAGGGCTGGCCTGACCTCTGTAGTTGTGAATGGGCCCGGCGCATCCCCAGGCTCCTGCCTCTGAGTCCCCGGATTGGGGACCACTCCCTTCTGCTAGGACAGAGGCCCCGCCCCCGCAGCAACAGCACGTGGAGAGGCAGCCACGACTCACACCGCACTGCTCTTCCGTAAGTAAAGGAGGTTTCTTACACAGATTCCATTTCCAAGTCATCTTCTTCCTGAGAAAGCTGTAGGTAGGGGTTATCTGACGCTGGGCGGAACTTATACCCGGTGAGGACGAAGAACACCAGCGTGGCCATTTCATCCAGGAGCTGTGGACGGAAAACACCTGGTGAGCAATACTCTTCTTCTGAGGGCAGTGGGAGCAACAAGTGGAATAAACACCCCTGTCCCAGCCACCCATACTCCACGGTCACTTCTCAAACTCCAGAGCTGACCGCTGGAGAGCACCCGGCCTGCAGGCGTGCTGAAGTCCCTGCCAGGGGAGGGCCTTCTCCCCGAGACGACATCTAAGACCCTCTGTTGTGACTGGAGTCTCCACGCTGTCCCTTAAGGGTCACGACACACCCAAGCTTCCTGCAGGGCTGGAGCTCCAAGTGTGCACGGCAAGGAAAAGTCCCCACCCCCCTGACGGCGCCCTTGGCCGTGAGGCCAGTCCCAGCACACTGCAAAGATGCTCGGTCACTGCAGCAACTGACGGCACAGAAGGGCGGCCTGGACTCGCAGCTGCTCTCAGCCCCGTGCCGACGGGGAAGACCCGTCCCATCTGGGTTTTAATCGCACAGGGTAAGCCTTCCTCTCTCTGCCCAAGACCTTCCTCTTCAAACACTTTCCAGATCGAACACCAAAATCAGTAACGCGATCACTTCCAGATTTCGCAGGCCATCAGCAGCTTTCCTGGACAGACTCGTAACCGCAGACCAGAAGAGGCAGGAGGCCCTCCTGGCAGCCGTCAGATGCACTGAAAAGGCCTCGAGTCACACCCCCGACACCAGCTCTCTGGCACTGTCCACGGTGGGAACGCACCTGGTAGAGCCACTTCCACTGGAATGGGACAGCAAATTTGAGGAAAAATGCAATGATCCTGGTGAAGTATATGTAACACACAATCTACACAAATGAGAGAAGAAAAAAGTCAACACAGATGTGGCACCACTTCCTTCCAATAACTCGCTTTCAAATTAACTAACCAAAGAAAATTATTTGGCACGTACAGTGCTAATAATACAGCCGGCAGAGAGACAGCTTCTCTGCGAGCTGTGTTCAAGGGTTTCTCCTTGCTCTCTAGGTGACCAAAACGTTGGTGACAGCCAAGCCCAGAGGAGGGACGAAACATTTTGGTGCGGTTGCTCTGAACTCCCGAGTAACCCCCCTTGCACTGTCCACACACATAACCCACTGAGTTCAATCCCTAAAGGACACTAGTTTTTAAACTACCAGGCTCAGAGGAACGTTTTCCTGCTGCAATGGCGAAATAAAGCCACACGGGGAGAATACTGACTTCACGCCTTCGGCAGACGCAAGGGCATTTGCGGTCCACCCAGAGGGAGCACCAGTAACACTGGGGACCTAACGAGGCAGCACACGCTGAGGACCTGGCAGGCTGGCCACTCGAGTGTGGCCTGCTTGCTAGGACCATGCCCCGGGGGGGCCAGACTCCCAGGCAAAAATGTCCATGTGAAAGTCAAGGCCAAAAGCACACATGGAAGATGACCCAGGAACTATAGAAGACCATACCTTAAATATTCCAAGAAATTATGTGCTTGATAATTTTTAATAAGTCCTGTCTTTGGTGCTTAATGCTTATATGACCTTTTCATGTTCATACCAGTCCTGTTTTAAGGTGTGACCCCATTTTTATAAGTGAATTTCATTATTTTAAGAATATTTTATTTATTTTTAAAGCAAGGGGAAGGGAGAAAGAAAAAGATCAATGGTTGTCTCTCGCACGCCCTGTACTGGGGATCTGGCCCACAACCCAGCCATGTGCCCCAACTGGGAATCAAACTGGAGACTCTTTGGGTCACAGGGCCTTGCTCAATCCACTGAGGCATATCAGCCACGGCTGTAAATGAACTGTTTTAAAAAGCAAGTCAAGGAGCATCTGGGCTGGAGGATACCCGAGAAACTAGCAGCCTACTGCTGGCAGTGGGGACCAAGGGCGGGGGGAGGGGGGGAGGGGAGAGGGGAGGGGGGCTGGGCCGTGAGGGCTCCCTGAGTTCCTGCAGCGCCACTTTCGAAACCCATCAGGTAGGCACTGCTTTCTGAGGATGGAAAGGCAAATTTAAAGCGAGCTGTGAAAAGCAGCCGCTCCCACGCGGAACCCCCACACCCAAGGCACAGTCTGGCTCCAGGGAGGGACCCACCCCTCATTTACAGACTCAGGACTGCTTTACTCACCAAGACGTAATAATGTCTGAAGAGTTTCAGCTTGGCTAAGTTAACAGCAGCTAGGGAGGAGAAAGGACAAGATAAAGGCTCATTAACTCCTCTCGGTGTGGAAGCGTGTGGCCTCGGGCACCCTCTCAGTCAGGGGCCACGTCTGATGTGCCACCACTCGGGGCACATCTGCCTTTTGGAACTGCACCCCCGCAGAAAGGCCCCCAATCACCAGGAAGAGTCAGGGGCTGGGGCACAGCGGGGTGGGATTCCAGCTCCAGGTCACGGGCAAACCTGCATAGCTCCTCCGCACTGGGGTCAAGTGGTTTCCCACCGGCCACGCAGGAGCACGGTGACTCCACAGACACCAGCAGTCACCACATGTCAGGCCTGCCCTGCCCCTCAAAAGCATCATAAAACATTTCAACTCTTGCCTCTGGCCGACACAGCTGTGCTCCCCACTAGGCCCAGTCTCAGGCAGGTCTCCGAGACCCCCCACTGGGACCTCTCCCTGGTTCAGGGTGCAAATTCCGTGAACACGGGTGCATCTTGCAAACTCAGGTTTCACTCCGATTTTCACGACAAGCCCTTTACATACAGCCTCCCTGGCTCTGTCCTACCGTCACGGCCCCTCAAGGTCAGGAGCCAGGACAGCTAACTTCCTGCCACCGCCTATGGTCATGAAATATTGATGACCACAGAGGGTAGCCTGGCTCGCGCTCCCCAACTAGCAATCCTTTCATTCATCATAAACCTTCCTGCAGGAGGCAAATCAATTTTGCTCAATGGCATTCAGTCGCTGGCTCCATTTAGGACTGGGCCTATGGGTGCGTGGGGGAGGTGCAGACCACCTCTTCCTCCCGCTGCCTCAGGGTCAGTGTGGGACAAGCAAGCTTAGGACTCCAAAGGGAACTCCTTGAACCCTAAATAATTTCAAGACGATCACCAACCAACAGTATCTGTCTGGATGTCTTCTGGGAAACCAAACGCATGGATGAGGAAACCAGCAAGCCTTCCCAGGAAACCCAGCTCCCCAGACGGAGAGGCTGGTGCGCCCGCATCCAGACAGCAGGGGCTGTGTGTCCGCACACACCTGAAGCAGCTCACCTGGAGCGTGCAGACCAGCAAAGGCCGTCTGACGCAGTGTTTCGTGTAGACCTGTGATTTTTAAAGTTAAATCGCTCTGGTTCTCAGCCACTTTTCACTCACTCTGACCCTGGGCCAGGCCCCAGACGCAGCAGGGCCCACGGCAGCCGTGGCCTTCGCCCCAGTGAGGCCGCCACCCCTCAGGAAGGCCGCCCAGCCCCGAGCTGCACATGACGTGAACCGGTGCCCCTCCTTGTCTAGGGGTGGGAGAGGGGGATGCTGAGGATGAGGTGTGAAAGCCAAGAACTGGTGACTGAGTTTCCAGGGCTTTAAAGCTTCACTCGCGTGTTCACGTGTGGCTCCTGCCCCCGATGGCAGTGGCCGACGGAACAGCTGCTGACACCACGCTTTGCCCACACATGCAGCCAGCCTTGGCGACCACGGTCCCCCCCAATACGCAAAATGATCCTTAAACAGGAACACTGAACTCTCCTCTTTGTGAAGAACTGAGAAAAACAGCAATAACAACTGAACCATTTAAGTAACAAAACTGTTTTAGGGTCTCCTCTGCCTTTTGCTTGTTGAAATAAACCCTGACTAATGAAACGCCTACCCTTGAAGGTTCACCAAGACCTCTCCGCCAGACAGAGGTGTCACATTTTCATCCCCCGATTTCAAGGCGCTGTGAGGAGACATACACGGCCGCAAGGCTGAGCACGAGACGCTCCCCACCCACCCTGGGCCACAGGGGAGAGGGAGGGCTCCCTGAGGAGGCGGGGCCTGAGCACAGGCCTGGGTGAGGCTCAGGAGGGGGCAGAATGGGGAGACCAAGTGGAGAGAATGTTTGGGAGGAGCAGGTGCGTTTTCAGACACGAGCCGGCATCATGCACCAGGGACGAGGGCGGCTCGGTGGGGCTGGACCGTGGAGAGGCCGCAGAGGCCAGGGATGGGTCAGGCTGGGAGGAAGGCAGAAAGCCAGGTCAGCTGGCCACCCTGCTGCCGCCATGGGCCCCAGAGAGTCCCGAAGAGCCCAAAGCAGGGTGGCGCCACGATCACACCTGCGTTTCAGAGCCATCTCTCTGCAAAGAGGATGAAGAGAAGCAAAGTAAGAACCCAACTGAGGTCGAAACCCTGAGATGTGCGGAGGCCCGTCTAAAAAGGGAGGGGTGGCTCTTCTCGGGGGAAGGGGCGGTGAGTGAGGCTGACCCTGCCCTGCTGGTTGGCTGGCTTGATGGAGGGACAGGCGATGAAGCTGTGGACCAGAAAGGGAAGCCTGATGGGTCCCCTCCAGGTCACAGGGCAGGAAAGCAGGGGTGGCGAGGGCAGGGTGACTGAGAGAAAGCAGAGGGGTTCTCACGACATGAGCAGTGTGAGGGAGGGAGTGGAAGGCGCTGTCCTAACATCTCCCTGTGTCACTCACATCACCATGTCACCTCCAGGCCAACTGTGAGACACTGCAGTGGGGCAGGCCAAATCCCGGCGACGGGCCTGCACACCCACATCCGGTACCCACCACAAATCATCAGTGTGGGCAGCGATGTCATGACCCCCAGGACAAGAACCAGGACTGACAAACGGACCTTGGGAACAACCAGTGTGGACTCTAAGACCAGCGGCCACAGCAGAGTGGAGCTCACGGCTGTTCCCAAACCCACCAGTGGCAACAGATGACATGTCCAGTCACATGTAGGACGTCTATTCACGAGTCTGTGGGCCGCGGGATTAGTCACGGGCGAGGCAGCAAGGGAGCCCACTCACTGCAGTAAGCAGGGGTGACGGTTCAGGCCCGCGCACCCACGCACCCTGGGCTCCTGCTCCCCTCCGCGGCTTCCTGGCTGTGTGACCTCAGCAGACTCTCCTAGCCTGTCTGAGTCTCATTTTCGTCATCTGTACAATGGGAGTAACAGTGCCTACTGCTGGGGGGCTGGGGAGCCCAGGGTAAGCACCTGACACATAGCTCATGTTACAGTATCAGGGCTCCGGTGGGGTTACCTGGCATTAGTCTAAATCAAAGAGGGCCCACACCCTGTTCCGGCGCTGCCGCCTCTGGCAGAAATCCCGGCTCTAGTGCGTGAGCCGGAACGAGCGGCCACCCAGGACTGCCAGAGCGCCCTGGCTCTCCAGGACCCAGTGCCACCGCACGTGCGCCACAGGCGAGTCAGCCCGCAGTCCGGAATCCAAATCCTCCCCGTTTTCTTCCAAAAAAGCTTGCCCTGGAGTTCAGAGCACTGACAGCCTGATGTCCACCAGGCCACAGTGGGGCTGGGCCCTGGGGAATCAGAGGGTCTCGGGGTCTGGGCTGGCTCCTTCCAACTCCACCACAAGGAACAGCAAACGTGGTAAGAGAATGAGCGTGGGAGAGGAAAGTGCCCGGGGCTGGAGCCAGAGGACCCCAGTTCCAGTCCCTGCACCGGTTTCCATCCCTGCACCACCACAGCTCAGGCGCCTGGCTGGGTGATTCTCCCCGGGGGTCAGTGTCCTCCTCGGGAGGGGGTTTCTTCCTGGGGATGGCTGGCCCTTCCCCGGGGGAACGCTTCCTCTAGCACAATGCTTGGGCCACCCCTAGTGCTGAGGATTTTGGAAAGCCTCCGGGGGGAGGGGTGGTGCTGAGGAGAGCGGGGGCGGGGAGGGAGAGCACCTACACCTGCTTCAGGAGCCCTGCAGGCTCACCTCCTGTTGCGGGCTCCCTCCTCCTCCCATTCCCTCCAAAACCACAGCCAGAACTCCGGATTTTGGCAAGTGCTTCTTACTGACAAGAACGGAGCTCCGTGTCCTCTGAGAGGAAGTGTATTCTGCCTTGTGTGGGCACACACCGAGGCAGAAAGCGCCCACCCTTTCAAACGCTTCACGAGTCAGTCCTCTCTCCAACCCAGCAGCGAGAGAGCAAAGGCACCCCCCCACCAGAGAAGGTGCCAGCCCGTCCATCGCCCCCACCTCCCCAGCACCACTCCCTGACGGTCCTGGTGGTGATGCGAATAACTGCCACTCAAGTCCTTGCCCCCTACTGAGTGCCAGGCCCGCGCCAGGCACCGGCTGGCCACCGTCCGCGCTGCATCTGTGGGAGCCACACAACGGCCTCTCCGAGGGAGGGCGTTACTACCTCCACCTCACAGTGACAATGGGCTCAGGCCTGGAGAAGTTCAGTACACGACCAAAGTCACAGATCTCACAAACGGAGAAGCCAGCACTCAAACCCAGTCCAGTCCCTCCAACGACCGGCTCTCCACGCCTCCACTCCGTGCTAAGAGAAAAGCAGTTCACAGCTTTGTAATCCACTAGCGGCGCAGGGAGACGGGGGGTCGTGGCTCACAACGCCAGGCACTGCCCAGGAGGTGCCAGCACTCTGTCTTGAGGAGTCGATCCTCCGTGACTTATGGGGCACACAGAACACAGGCCCACGGCTGCCACTGAAAGGGTAAACAATTTCCAGGACAACCCTCCTGTGGTGTAAGGAAAACCTCAAGGCTCAGAAACATCCCCACCTACCCATCACCCTTTTCTCCTTTCTTCCCGCCGTGCTGCGGAGGGACCACTGGGTCAAACATGGACGTGGAGCGGACAAGGACGACAGCCAAGTGCAAGCAGCACCAGCCGCTCCAACTCAGCCTCAGCCTTAGGGCTTCCAGTCCATGGAAGCTCCAGGCTGGAGTGCGTGCGTGTCCCTTACAGGGAGAGGCTGCACACCTCCCTGTAAGAAAAACACCTTAAATAAGCAATAAAAAGCACCAAAGAAAGAGCCATAATTTTCACTATTTCATCAAGGCCACTGTTGAAGTGAGCCCTTTCCACGCCCTGCAAGCAGGCCACAAGAGCCCAGAGGCCGCTCACGCACCTGGGCGCCACTGCCCGGAGCCAGGCTAAGGCGCCAGCCAGCTGGCTCACTCACCTCCACTTTGGCACCATCGGCACAAATGCCAACAGCGAAGAAGGCTGGTGAGGCTTTCCTGAGAAAACGGCTCTGACCTGCCGCCATGCCAATGAACACTCACAGCCACGGCCACTGGGAGGGAGCCACTCCTCCGTGTGCCCTTCCACCGCCCATCGCTGCTTCCTCAGGTGCTTTTGAAGCTCACTCACACAAAGGGTACAACTCCTCAGAACACAGCCTTTCAATTCTGCTCAGAAACACGGGGAGAAAAGGTAACCGGGAGCAGAAACAGCGAACCAAGTGCACAGCGGACACTGCCACATCTGTCCTCCCAGGTGGTGACCCCAGGGGAGGCGCAGACAGAGACTCGGGCTCCAGGACAGTCCTGGGGGGGGGGTAAACCCCGACAGGTGTGTCTGTGCAACGGTGCTCCCTCTTGGAGGGCACAGCATGGCGGCACTCTAAGTGACAGGACCTGACAGAGGCCAGTGAGTGTCAAAAGAGACCAAGAAACAGCGTAGGGGCCGTGGGCAGCCTCATCCTCAATGCCTCCCTCACCCTCAGGTTCTGTCAGAAGAACCCCAGGCACCAAGAAGTAAACCAACACCAAGCACATGCCCAGCAGCCAAGAGTGTCCTGGGCACATGTTGTCGCCCCTGTCTGCAGCTAGTTGGCCTGGACTGCACTGATGCTGAGTCTTAAGCCCAAGTCAGTGTCAAGGTCATGCAATGAGTCAGTGGAATAAGGAGCCTGTGAGCAGGTTCCGTGCAGCAAATTGCTTCCAAACCCAGGAGGAGACGTCACTGCCCACGACCTTCCCTTTGCCAGCTGCCTCTAGGATGGGCTAGACTTCAGCTGGGGTGGGCTGAAGGGCAGAGGGTCACCTGCGTACCTCAGCCCCAGGGCTCAGCTGACCCGGGGCTCCCTCCAGCTCTCCCGCACTGCCTGGTTTCTGTCCCACAGTCATCCGGTCACCTGGAGGTGGGCTCCCCGGCGCAGGGGGCGGGGGAGGGGGCTGAGATGGGAGTGTGCTGTCCCTGTGGGTCTCTGCAGGGCAGACTCCAGCCTGGGGTAGCAGGCTACCCTGACTTGGGAAGTGTCACAAGTGGAACTATTTTTCAAAGTGTGGGCTGAAATGTGTGTGTGTGCAGGCTAGCTTAAATGCACTCCACGGCCTAAATCAACTCACTGATTCAAGAAGGCGCCCCTTTGCCAACCTCCTCTGCCCCCTCTCAAAGAGTCTTGAGACACGTGCTGATAAGAAACCGGTGCTCTCTTAACAGCACATCACCCTGAGAGCCCGAGCACACTCGCCTGACTGTTTTCAGGTTTGCTGAGGTCCTGTGCTGCCACCTGGTGGAACAAACGGGGAAGTGCCCCGTGTGCCCCGTGATGACCACAGCACTTTGTTCCATCGTTTCTCCTTCCGGCAGATGCCCAGGGAAAGTTAAGACGCCCCCTCAGGCTTCCCCTGCTGTGCTGCCCGCCTCGCCAGAGCTTCGCTAAGTCCTCAGCTAGCGATCAGCCTTTCGTGGAACAGATGGCCACAGAGACGGTCATCCCGAGCCCTGGAAAAGCAGGGTGCGAAGGCAGAGAGGCAGCCGGGGCCAGAAGGACGGAGAAGGTGAGGAAGACCAGAAAGCACCCACAAAAGGGAGGAGGATGAGGCCAAGGAGCCAAGTACAGAGGAGACGAATCAACCAGAAAACGCTGCCCTTGGGATTCTCAAACATTTTCAGCCAAACAGAAAACAAATCCAAAAACACTGAAATAATACTGAAATGTATATATATGCAAAAGCAAAGTGCTTCACCTCAATACAGTAAGAGACCCGATTAAGTGAGGTCTTCTAAAAATAACAGAAGTTCTTATTAGGCACACTGAAGAACATCCCCCCCAAAAACACAAGCATATCCCCAAACTATCATTATTCCCAAAAGGTGTTTTTTTTTTCCTTTGGATTTTTCTATTTATGGCAAGTTGCTTTACTAAAATTCTAACCTGAGTTTTTTGCAGTCCACCCCACCCCCCAGGGGGCCGAGGGCTCTCTGCGTATCATGGCTCAGGGCAGGCCATGGAGCCAGGTGTTAGCAGCAGGTCTCTGGGGCGGGCCCTGGGGGACAGACTTGGAGGCTGCCAAGGGCGCCCAGCCAGGGCGGCCCTCCAGCACCGAGCGGCCAAGCCAGAGTATCACGCAGTGCGACAGCAGGTGTCAACAGGAGCTGCTGCGGCCAGAACAAGGATGCTCCCAAGCCCTGTCCACCAAGAACCCTTGGGTTTGGGTTTAAAGACAATAACATGATAGTAACTGCATAGCAAGTGTGAAATAAGATTGCTTTCTACTACCTGTTTTCTAAAGTTTCTAAACTGAATCTGCGTTACTTCCACAATCAGAAAACAGATCAGCAACTAAAACCATTTAACAACAACACTCGACCCAGCACCGCTGCCATCAGCGAGTTCCTGGGTCCCAAGGCAGCTCCGACCTCCGAGGGCACTGCCACCGGCTCCTGCGGTCTGAAGTCCCCCTCAACCCTGGGGCAGCCTGCGGCAGCAGACTTTACTCAAATAAACCCAGGAAGGAGTACATGACACATTCTCTTTGTGGCTTCTCTCCTGACTTAGGAGGCACGGCTGGAAAACCAGGAGATTCAGAAGGGTTTTAATGGCACCACCATTTAAAAATCAGAAGTCCTTTCTGGCAGCAGGCTCACTTTAAGTGAATACCAACACATCTATTTTGAAAGTGTGTGAGGTCAGTAGGGGGGATGCTTTACACATAGCCATCCCAACCCAATACCTCCTGTTTGCACAGTGAAGTGTTACCTGGTCCTTCTAAGATTTTTCCCTTCCTGACTCAGTTTGGAGAAGGTGAAAATCACGCTCAGGGGTGGAAATGGCAGGAGTCATTTTATAATAAGCCTCCTTAGACATTGGGTCTCTGTGTTCCCACCTGCCTCGCCACCAAGCCACCCCTGGGCTCTCACCAAGCCCCCAGCCAGGCCCCTCAGCCAGCTCCGGGAGGCACGCCCTTCATCCTCCACCTCCCGGCAGTGCCGGGCCAGTGGCTGCCAGGAGGGCTGGGCAGCACAGGAAGAGCATGAGCGGACTTGCCTTTTCCATCTGTTGCGGATGCTTCCTGTAAATGCCTGATTGACCTAGAAACAAACATTCGGAGAGCAAAGGGTTAGCTCACAGATTTGCACTCCTCTCTATTTTCAGGGCCAGTCACCAGAGGCCTTGAATTCCCAGGTTACCAACATGAAGAGCTGCACTAGGTGACTCAGACACACCTGACCACGTGACCTTCAACCAGCACCGCTTTAGGGTACACGGTGCTCAGGCCTGAGTGTAAAAGGCGCCCTCTGCTGCCCAGAAAAAGTCTGGCAGGGCTTGGGCGAGGAGAAAACGAAACAAATCATGCCCGACCCTCCAGCCTCCCATTCCTATAGTTCCCATCTTGGCTTCCACCCGGCCCTAAGACAGTGGAGCGGCCCTGGGCTCCCCTGCTCCCCAGAGAGAATGGACCCTATGAGGCGACTTCTAAAGTCTGGGTCTGGGAGCTGAGAACACATGGCTTCGTGCAAACTCAGCCTTTCCTCGACTAAGGGTTCATACCTTTGCTGAGAAACGCAGGCCCCAGGGAGTCTTCTCCAGCTGGGGTGTGCTGGGAACTAACGGCCATCATTACACTTGGGCAGGAGAACACTCGCCAAGGACACTGCAGATCAGGTTCTAGGTAGGGCTGCAGGCTCCAGGGGCAGGACCACCCTTCGGGGGCACAGCACAGGCAGCCGTGGACGGGCAGAGGTGGCGGGCAGAGGGCCACCTCGCGCTGCAGCCCTGGCACACCTGCCGCCCTCTACTCCACCGTGAGTGAGTCCTTTCTCCCAACCCACCTGGGTCCACCAACCAAGGAGGCAGGAACGAAGCAGCAGCCACATGGGACAGCTGAGGCGGAACCAACGCTGGCTGAATTGAAACATTTCTTTTTTTTTTAAAGCTATAGTAGGAGTTTTTAATTAGGGTACTCAAAAATGACTGATTTCAGGCCCAGCATTTAAAAATAAATGTTTTTATGTAACAAAAATTAAACAGAAATGGTTTTTCTAAAAAATTAAACAAACACATTGGATAATAGTTAACGAATGGGGGTAAAAGCCACTAAGTGCCCCCACTCAGGTCCAAGCTGCAAACCAGCAGGACGTCACCACTCTGTCAGATTACAGCAGGGAACTGCCACGGGTGTGCCCGTGTCCAGTGCTGCCTCGGAGCCCATGGCCTGGCCTGAACAGTTTCGCTATCGATGTGCCATCACTGTTAAGAGGTCGATATGTCTTCTCACCTATTGGCAACTTCTCCACTTCGGCTGGAGTCTCCAGACCGCCCACCACCTTTTCAAATACTGCGTATTTCATGTCCAAAAGCTGCTTTTTAAATCTCCTCTCCAGTACTTGATTTTCTCATTTTTACAGTGATTTTCAGAATATTTATCTTAAAGACTCTTGCCAGTTAGCATCTGCTTGTTAGTGTTGTAACTAACAAGTGGCAGGAAGCGGTGATTTGTAGCTCTGGGGTGTGTCTGGGCCTCCCCAGCCACCCCTGACCCCTCTGTGTCACTGGGTGGCAGGTGTGAGCAGAGTCTGACTCTGTCCCCTAATCACAGGACGCCCTTTCTCCCTCTCCCCCTTTTTAAATTTCTGTGTATTTATTTGAGCCAAACTGACAATATATGGTGAGAAGCATGATCTCAAATGCTCCCAGGATGCTCTTTCCACCTGAAGACAACGCTGGTCACATTGTCACAGGTGCCTGCCTTTCCTTCCCCCTGGGCAGGTGAGGAGGGTGTAGGGATTAAAAATCTCGTTCATACTCTCTTCTCTGCTGAACTGACATATGCACCCTCGTGATGTATGATGAGATGAGGAGTAAGGCTGAATCTAATTGGCTGGAATGAGGATTACACTCGACTGGCACCATGTTCTATCTGAATAATCGGAGTAAGTAAATGACCTACACTCCCAGAATTCTCAAAACTATTAACTTAACTACATGAGGCATTGCAATGTAAAACATCTCAGTTCTCAGAGAAATCTGCAGGTAAAATCTGTGTTTTTTTAAAGTTTATTCCAAAAGAATTAACTGCTTTCAAGTAGCCATGGAACTCGATGATTGACACAGGAGAGGGTTTTATTTTTCCAGCCTTTTCTCCTCTACTTGCCTCCCACTGAACCAAGAATTTCCTTCCCTTTTCACAAGGTTTGATGAGGACCTCTTCTCTCATCAACCACTGACTCAGCGCCGACTCTTCTTTCCAACCTACGTGTCTACAGTCGGCCATTTCCAGGAACAAAGCAAACCACTCGGAAGACCGCTAAAATGTGTATGTGCTGAGAATTATCACTAGTTTTCTGTTAGTGTACTTCCTCCTTTTCCATCTACCTTGGCAAGATGGGACTTGGCCAATCCCCCAAAAAAGCCTATTTGGGGAATTTCTTTAACCCCCTCCAAATCCACGCTATTTAAGTTGCTGCTCAGTTTGCGGGTCCAGGCTCTTCTCTGTGGTCTAAGCTGTGCTAAAGGCTGGCCACAGTGCCAGACCAGCTCTACCAAAGTCCACTGACTCAGGCCAGTCTGGGACCCAGAAAGCTGTTTGTGATGCACATGCCCCACGTGACTCCAAAGTTGGGAATGGCTGGCTCAGCTGCTGGGCTTCACAGACAAGCCTCAGGCACATGCGTGCATGACCCCCCGCCCCGGCACTCACCACACCACTGGGAAGAGGATGGCCCCGCAGCAAAGCAGGTCCACCAGAAACAGAGAGTCCTTCCACAAGGCGTACTCCGTTGTCCCTTCCTCGGTGGACTCAATGATGATGTAGGCCACATTCGCCAGGACCTGGAGAACACGAGAAGCTGGTGGGCCCCCAAAGCACGGGCAGATCCCGTTAATAGGAGCTGCAATAGTGGGTGGACACTTGGGCCTCAAGGCCCCCAACCATGGCCACTGCAGTACCCCCATCCCTCTCCCACCAAGATGTCGTTGCTGCACCCTGCCCCTGAGCCTGTGGCTGCTCCAACCAGCAGCACATGGTGGGAGTGACGCCACGTGGTTTCCCCGGTAGGACAAACAAAGGGACAGGGCTCCTGCCTGGCTCTCTCGAGAAACACCATCTCTGGAGGGCTGTGCCTCCGTGTAAGAAGCCTGGCTGCTCCAAAGTAGCCATGCCAGAGAGACCGGGCACGGGGGTGAGGGGCAGGAGGCAGAGCGGGAGAAGGGGGGAGGAGGGGTCTGAGGAGCCACAGCCGTGCCTGCCCCTCTGATCCAGTCTGGCCAGCCCAGAGAAAGAGGCGAGTGGAAGCCCTGAGATGACCCCAGTGCCGGCCACTGACTGAAGCCACACGAGGTAGCAAGTCAGACAGACCCAGTTCAGCTCCTCCTGAATCCGGACCCACAGAGGCTGGGAGAGATGAGTCAACAGCTGTTGTTTTAAGTCACTAAGTTTAAGGGTGACCTGTTGTACAGCAGCAACTGACCAGGACACTGTGCTTCTCGGGCATCCTAGGCCACGGCAGCCTTACCCAGGCACTACAATTTTCAGCCTGTGTGGCCACGATTCCTCAGGCCCAGGGCCTCTCTGTGTGGGTGCCTGGGCTTCTCATGACAGTAACTCTTCCAAGTGCCAGATCATGTCTTCAGAGACCAGGGTGGCAAGAACGGCCAACCTCAACCCAGCTCAGCCCAGCTCAGCCTGCATGGCTCTTCCCAGGACTAACTCCAGTCCAGGTCCTCTCTGCATGGGACCAGCTCGGCTCCTCCCACGGAGGTGCACCTGCCTGCGTGTTCGGCTTCCACTCCCAAAGGGAAGGCCTGCCTGCGTGTGCAGTCTTGTCACCAGGCCCTCGGCGTGCTACGGGACATTCTGCCGGCGGCTAAACCGAGGTGCCTGCCTCTGACGCCTTTGCAGCTGCTCAGCAGGAGGGCAAGGTCCCTGAGACGCTCTTCTGAAGCAACTGCAGGGGGACGACACCGAGATCACCGTTCCGCCTCCATCCTCTACGGGAAGGCTGTGCTCCCCACACTGTCTTGACTTGCCATCTGCACGGTTGTTTTCCACCCTTTAGCGAAGCATGTGAATCCGCTGTGCTGTTTCTGGGAAGTCTCTGAGTGTGGCTTCCCTTTCTTTCCAGTGCTTGTTGGTGGAAGCCGCAGCCACACCTCACTTAGTGCTGGCGCGGTCTCTGCTGACCCCAGGCTACTGGGTTCCTCCCGGGGCCAGAATGCCCTCAACGCCTGTGCCTGTGCCCTGTCTGTGCAAGCAAAGTGGAAACAAAGCCCTTCACAGCTTCGATTCATGACTGCATCTTGTCCTTAGTTCACATTCTTGACACGAGAAACGAAAACATCCGAGGTGCTGGTGTGGAATGACCTGCAAGAGCGTTCTTGAAACTCTGGTTTCTGCACCCTTCACTTCTCACTCAGAAAGGCTTGGTGGCTCCCCCAGGGCCCAAACGCAGCAGCCTGAACTTTTCAGACTAATGCCGACAGCCTTCCCAGACCAGTCTCTATGTTTAAATACACGTAACTCCCTTGCACTTAAGTTTTGGAGGCCTCGGGTCCTCAGAGTGACTTGCCACGCAAGCCTGGGTGTCACACCTCCAGAGGCGTACAGGTGGGGAGCTGGGGAGGCTTCGGCCATCATCACACAGTTCAGGGCAGGGGAGGAAGTTCACACAGAAGGAATGGCAACGACTGCTGGGGGGAAAGGGACAGGGAGCAGTGTGGCAAAGCGGGAACAGGACCAGGCCCGTCACTCACGGCCCTAGACCTTGGCCGACAGTCACCCCAGTGGACAGCTCCTCGGCACCTCGGGCCACCAGGCAGCAGTGCCGCCCATCTCCGCAGCTGCTCTGCCGTCTTTCTCTCCTCAAGCATCTGGGTGAAGCCCATCTACACACGAAGCCTTCGCAATCACTCACACTGGGGTGATCAGTCTTCCCTTGGAAACCTTCGCAACTGGTCTGACCATGTGTCTAGCAGTATCGGGTACCCTCGTGACCGAACAGGAGAGGGCTCCGCCGCCGCACTGCCAGCACCGGAGCTGAGCGGCTGCTCTGGGTGCCTCGGGAGCGGTCCTCCCCGCGCCTCAGCTGCCACACGTGCGCTGTGCACCCTAGTGAGCGTGGCTGACGCGAACAACTACTGAGCAGACAACTACTGAGCTTGGGTGGAGCAGAGCAGCTGGCATGCCTGCCAGGACTGCTCCGTTTACGATGGGCACTTCTGTCCTGGTGCCATCTCCAGTGAGAGTGCTGATTATTATGAGAAAGTGTCCTCTTCCAAGGGGTTCTTGTGAGGGTCCTGAGCTCGGGGCTTAGCTCGGGGCCCCGTAACAGGAGGGGTTTCATAAAGGTTTGCCCCGATGTCTACCTAATATTCTACCTTGTGGAAACTCACTGGACTCATTCTCAGTTTTAAAATAACGGGTTAACAAAATCACTATGAAGGTGAGCTGCTTTGCCGAGAGGACCACTGGGCTATAGGGCAAACAGATGCAGAAAAGAAGGCAGCAGCAGGTTCCCCTAACTTTCAGCAGCCTCTATTCATGGGCAGTGCTGGGTCCACTGCTGATTTCAAGATAACTGACAAACACCTCCCAGCGCAGCGACCTGAGGCCCAGGCCTGTCCAGCCGGGCAGCAGAATCCCCCATGGCAGCTGATGGGGTTTCTGGGTGGGCCGACCCCCTCTTCCAACAGGCCTGGGCTGCTGACCGCCGAGCCAGAGCCAGAACAAGTGGGACAACTGTCCCTTTACCTGGAGCGGGATGACAATCATGAAGATCTTTTTGTCTTTATCGGAAAGGATGTGCTTAATGAAAGCCCAGCCGGTGCCGATGAGTGCAATGGTGATGAACAGCAGGGCCCCTTTCAAACTGAAAAAGAAAAATTTCACACACACAAATGGGTCTCTTCAGACTCACTCTATGATTCAAATTCCAGAGCTCACTCTATGAGCCCCCACACTTGCCAAAGATAGGTGGGTACATTCAGGAGTTCACCTTATGTGAGCAACACTTTTCCCCAGACACACAAGTAGTGACGTGGCCCACCACCTGAGCGGCCAGCCCCTCAAAGAGGCGAGCCCCTCGCAGGGCCCATCGACAGCCTCAGGCTCTCAAGTCTGGACAGCCTCCATTGCGCCACACACCTCTGGCGGGGCAGGAACCCAGACCAGCGGCCACGGGAGGGCGGGGCCCGCCAACGTGGGGCAGGTCACTTCCTGCCACGGCTTCCCCGACATCCCGTGTGTCATGTCACAGCACGCGTACATCGCGAGTCACTGCGCGTACTTACAGGTGAGTGATGTAGTACACCACGGCCCAGCCTTCGATGGGGAAGCCCTGGGAGGAGATGTAGTGGTAGTCGATCTGCAATCAGACAGAGCAATCAGCAAGGCCGGTGCCGGCCGCCCGGCTGCCTCGGTGCAGCCAACAGGGACCACCGCCGGGGACCCCAGGCTGGCAGGCGTGATGACTCGTGTGCCAGGTCGAGACGAAGCGTGTGAGTGCACTCACAACGTCGGCCAGCGTGGGAAACCTGACTCGGGTTTCAGTGTCCCCAACGCCCAGCCCGGGTCCCTCTCTCGAGGCTGGTGGCCCACCCTGGCAGATGGCTGCCCAGTCTCTTCCTTCAAATCTCCGAGGCCTGAGTGCCACAGGGGTTTTCAGTACCTGACCAAGAACTTCATCTTTATCTTTCACACCCCAGCTTATATAAGTTAATCAGTCACTCAGTTTTATGAAAAAATTTATGTGGAATCACCCAGCTTAGACAACTATGTTTTCTTTGAAAAAACTTGTAAATTTAGAGCTCCTTGAAGCCACCAATGCATTTTAATCGAAGTGGCAAGTTCCGGTAGTGCACCTACAGTGCTTCCTGGCAGGACTAACAAAGGTGACACAGGTTTCTGACATGCCTTTCATCCTTTTGCAAATGGCCACCTAGATAGTAAAGTGACTCAAGGATCCCATCATTCATTACTTACATGGTTCCAGAAAAAATCTTTAGTTCAGGTCTAAGTATGAAGTATCCAAGCCCTGGCCCAGTAGCTCAGTTGGCTGGAGCACTGCCCTGATACCCCAAGGTTGTGGGTTCGATCCCCCGTCAGGGCACATACAAGAATCACCCAATGAGTGTGTAAGTAAGTGAAACAACAAATCGATGTTCTCTCTGTCTCCCTTGTGCTCTAAAATCAATCAATAAATTTTTTTAAAGAAGTTATCCAAAGAATTGTCACGTCTTGTGACTGTGGCCAGATCACTACTTTTCCCGTGACAGCATCCTACGGTGCAGAAGGGGAGCACATGCCTGGAGATGGGTGCCAGCGGGCCCGCGCTGGGGAGGCCGGCTCTCCCTGACACGGGCAGGCTCACGTCAGTCTGCACCAGAACTCAGCGTTCGAAGGCTTCAGTTCCATTTTACGCCTCAATCCGCAGAGCATCAGCGTTCCCCCAAGTAAGCACACTAACACTGCACTTCACGTCAAGGGGGCACAGGAGGGAATGTCGGGCGGAAAAAGGAGTCCCGCAGACACTTCAGCAGGTGGCGCTCTAACCCCAAGAAGTGACCGCAACCCACCAAACAAAAACCAGTGCTTCAGGACTGTGCTGCCACCAGGTGTCTCCACCAAGTGTCTCCACCCGGAGTCAGGGGGCTGTGATGCTTAACACCCAGGCCCGGTCCCCCCAGGTCAGAGGAGGCTTCGTGGAAACGGCCCCCTCCCGCCGCCCCGTCCCCCCAAGCTGGCTTTTCCTGATCACACAGGCACCGTACAGCATTCCATAAGTGACCCCAAGCACTAACACATACCGCGTGGAACACCAACGAAAGAGACTTGGTGAAAGGAAGGGCCGCCATCAACCAGTGAATCTTAAACACATCGTTCCTATAAACACAGAAAGACAAGAATGAAAGAAACAGTCCATTGGGAGCGAAGGACAGCCAAAGCCCCAGGCATCCGACTTACTTATGTGGGGGCAATAATGTAATCTAGGCGAACCACAAACACGAAGCCTTCTTTTTAAAGTAGACTTTGTCAGCAAAAGGCCTTGAACAGGTCCTGGATTCATCCTCACCACTGAAGTCCAAGTGAGGGGAACTGGGTCACGCACCGAGGCATGATGGACTCTGAGTCCTGCAACACGCAAATCTGAACAGGCTCCCTTCCTGGAAACCACCGGGAGGGCTGCAGAAGCAGAGGCTGGTTGGATCTACAGCCACACGGACCCCCGGGAGAGCAGAGGTGAGCAGGCTCAGCTAAGGGGAATGTGCAGCCCAGGGCAGGTGGTCTGGAGCCAGGGGGTGGGGAAGGCCCTCCCCGTCTCTCTCCCCTTTGTGGCTGCAACCTGACAAACACGCCAGGCCCAGGGGATGAAGCTCTCACTGAGGTACGTGTCCACCTTTGGGCCGCTGGGCACGAAGTCCCTCTACCCTTTCCCATCTCACCCTAGCATTTAACCTAATGGGGTACACAAGTCCATTGTGGAGAAAAGGGTAAAACTCTATCAAAAAGTCCACAAAGACTTGAGTACGAGCCACAAAGGAAACTCACAGTCTCAGGTATTGAGACATTCTGCAAAGCCAGAGCAGAAAAAAATGTGGATGGTGCAGCTTCAAACAAACACATCAACAGAACAGGTATTACTATGAAAAACGGTAACAGCAACATCTATAGATGATATAGTTTAAATAAATTAAAACCACAGGCAATGTCAACAAATATTACTAAAAAGGGTGTAGGTTTCTCTCCACAAACATACCAAACAACCTGAGCTGGGAAGGAATGAGAGCTGGACTAGGAAATGAAGGGAAACCAAAGGAGAGGGCCTTGTGAGAATGGTGGGGAGGGCGTGTCCTGAACCGACACTTGCTCGGTTTCCGGAACAACTTCCTTCCTGGCAATTTCCTGCCCCAGTGCCCACTACTTGCAGTCAAAAAAAGGAAGTCAAGGCCAGAATCATCTATCACTCCTGAATAGCAACGAGATTTACTCACAGGGCAAAACCGCCCACTGTCCCCAGTGGGGCCCACTCACATACCCCAGCAACCTCAACTTGCATGCAGTCCTGGTTAGAACCTCCCCGGCCAGGGTGTGAGGTCACGGAGAGAACGCAGTTCCCAAAGCCATAGTAAACTGGCTTGAATACGGGTTCTACCCTGAGGATCGTCATCTCTCTAACCCTTAGTAATCTTTTCTGAAAACGGGGAACACCTGCCTACCTCAAGGAGGTCAGATTAGCTGAAATAACCAACCTGGAGCGCCTGACTCAAACACAGCCAGCTGCCCTGGCTGGGGTGGCTGTGTGGACTGAGCATGGGTCTGCCAAATGAACGGTTGTTGGTTTGAATCCCGGTGAGGGCACATGCCTGGGTTGTGGGTCAGCGTGTAGGAGGCAGCCAGTCTATGTCTCATACCTAGACATTTCTCTCCCTCTCTTTCTCCCTCCCTCCCCTCTGTCTAAAAATAAATCTTGTTGAGAAAAACAACATAACAAAATAACCAGCTGCCCAAGATCCCCCACTTGCCCATGGCCCGGGGCCCCGGGGCCCGAGGGCCCAGGACAGAAAGCAGAGTGCAGAAGAGCCCCATGACAACGAGGAGACCTGGGGTCCAGTCCCAGCCGTCGGCTGACTCTGGCCACTGCTCTCACCTCCCCTCTCACAGCCTCAACACACTGGGGCAAAGGCCTCTCAAGTCCTCCCAGTCCAGGGAGCTGTGAGCCCCTGAAGTGCAGCAGCAGCCAGGGAGCCAGGTCCTCTCCACCACGTGGACTTCCAACACCACACACCTGGCTGAGGCTGGCGGGGACACAGGTGAGGTCCACCTCATCTAACCACGGGTCTGTAACTGTGGCCACAGCTTTTATGATAGGAGTGAGCCAGTGGCAGTGACCGTCTGTCACTGAATAACGGGCAATCAAGATACCACTGAACACCTGGCCAGCGTGCGCCTCCTACGTGCACAGCACCCTCCTGTGCAGACCCTCCCTACACGTCACCTAAAGAACTCAGGCTCCCAGGGAGGCAGAGACAACCGTCACCATCTCAGCTCTATGGTGCAGGAAAAGGACCCAGCGTAAGGCAAGGCGCGCAGTGGCGACGGTCAGAGCTCACACCTGACATCAGGTCTCATTTGCACCTTTCTAACAAAGGCAAAGGCAAAACTTTCTTTCAAAGCAAAGAAACACCTTTTATGCCCTGATTTTGTAGGGTTTTTTTTTCTCACGAATGGCTGCAGGTCGTCTGGTGCAAACCTGACTACGTGGGCCCTGCACAGGCAGCAAAGGCTCGCCCCGCCCAATAGGTGTGAAGGATGTGACCACAGACGGGAGCCTGCTCCCAGCTGAGCGTGCCCGAGGCCACACGGGCCAGAGAGAGGAAGGAGGTGCCAGCCTCTGCCCAACGCACGAGGAGGCATTTGGGTACTTAGTTACTATGCAAATTGACATTAATCCGAGTCATAGTACACACTCACATACCATCGTTTAGTTCATGGGCTTATCCTGTAACAAACACTTCGCTGCAAACTTCCGGGGGAAGAGAGACAACTGAGCGCTCGCTCCACATGCACGCACGGGTCCCTCAGGAGCCAAGTATGGGCAGTGCAAGCCACAGGGGCTTCGGAAGAAAGGCCAGCGGCAGGCAGAGGGGCTCTGAGGAGGGCCCTTCAGCGCAGAGCTCCGGAAGGTCAGCGGTTCCACCAGCCCAGCTCGCCCAGCTCGGAGCGGAGGCCTTCTACACAAAGCAGGCCTCCTGCTCCCGCCCAGGCAGCAGGCCACTGTCACCTGCCACCTCCCAAGAACAAGGAGCCCCTGACCAGGGCCCATGTGCTCCCTCGGAGTCCTGTGGTGTCTTCGCTGCAGAAACACCAAGGTTATGCATTTTATTTTGCCCGTATACTACTGAAATATTTGGGTCTGCCTTTCAAACAAAGTGGTGGGAAGTGGGCGAACACCAAGGCAGGCAGAGTTCTTGCCCAGTCTCCCCGTGTTTCAGGGAAGATGCCCTGGGAAGAGAACGAGATGGCCAGTGCCCGTGCCTCCCAGGGGCAGAAGCCAGAGAGGAGCGAGAGTTCGCAAATCCCAGCACACTCAGGGGTGAAGGGCTCAGTGAAGTAGTACTTTACCGTCGTTTTCGAAGGATGTGAATCCAGACGGTCCCAGAAAGGAAAAAGAAAAAGGCCATAGAAATGTATAATTTAGGGAGAGGAATTTCTCCTGCTGAGAGGTAGCTGTCAGGATTCTTCTCTATGATCTCAATCTGAAACCAACAGGAAATTAATTTTTACTTTTCAGGAACACATCGTTCCATATCCAGCAACTTGTAACCTCAGCTGCTTGACTTACTGTAATAAAGTGAGTGCCGGCAGATAACACGCCCCTCCTTCATGCTCAGGCGAATGGCACACATATCCTAACTGCTTTGTTTTCTCGGTACGTGTCCCCTGCTGAAGTGCCTGCCCACTGGCCACACTTTTCTTTCACTTTGCTTAAGGGTTCCTAAAACCCATTCTGGAGAAATCAATGCCTCCCGTCTTACACAGCTGACAAAACCCACTCGCAGCAGGCTCCCTCCAAGTACTCACATCAAGGCTGAACAAAAACTTGTCATTGGACTGTATTTTGGGTCCAACGCATTTGTGGAAATAAAGACTGTAGAGGCCTTCCTGGTCATCGGTGTTGATGTAAAAGGAAAACTGGAAGTGAAGAAGGAAAAGATTAAAGGGCACCCAAATCCACAGCCAGATTTTCAAGTCATAAAAAAAAAATCATGAATACTATTCTGAAAAGAAGAAAAGAGAGGTTACTTAAAAAAATCTAATTCTCGCCCTGGCTGGTGTAGCTCAGCAGATTGAGCGTGGGCCTGCGAACCACACGATCGCGGTTCTATTCCCAGTCAGGGCACATGCCTGGGTTGCAGGCCAGTTCCCAGCAGGGGACTCACGAGAGGCAACCATACATTGATATTTCTCTCTCTCTCTCCTTTCTTTCCCCTCTAAAGATAAATAAATACAAATTTAAAAAATATTCTAAAAAAAAAAATCTAATTCTCAACCTGGCTGATGTGGCTCGGTGGACCGAGCACTGGCCTGTGGACCAAAGGGTTGCTGGTTCAATTCCCAGTCAGAGCACAGGCCTGGGTTGCAGGCCAGATCCCTGCCTGGGGGTGTGTGAGGGGTAACCACACACTGATATTTTTCTCCCTCTCTTTCTCCTTCTCTTCCCCCTCCTCTAAAAATAAATAAATAAAATCTTTTTTTCAAAAAACAAATTCTCCCAGAGCACAGTTTAAATAGACATCCTCTTCTTCAGGGATTCCCTCCCAAAGTTTAGTTACAGCAGCCTTTGAGCTAACAGAAAAGTTGACAGCATTATACTTGGTGAACTCCCACATACCCACTACCTAGATTCCACAATGAACATTTCACTATCTTGCTTTATCATATCTCTCTCCATTGGGATGGGTTTGGGCAGACGTCTGCAGAGATAACCTTAGATGGAGTTATCTAGTTTTTGAGGCAACATACTATCTTGTCCTTTAGGTAAAAAGTACTCCTGAAAAAGGAACGAGGTTCATTTGATACCCGACAAGGTAAACAACCAGTATTCCCTCATTAAAATTACACTTGTGATTTTAAACAACAGTAGTAGATGCTGCATTTTCTACATTCAGACATTTCCGTTTTTCATATGTTTTATGCATTCAAATGAAGTTTAATGTAAATTAAAAGAGTTTACATATCAGATCACAGAAGTGACTCTTTGGTCTAATCTAGAGAACATTATATTATATGCCTAAAGTATGCTGTTTAGGGCCACACTCGAGGGCTGTCCAGAAAGCATCCAGCCATGTAATATAAGAAATAGAGACATTTACTGAAGGAGATATAAGAAGCACTGTACACAGGACAATGACACCTCAGTCCCCTTCAAAGGAGGCACCTTGGAACCTCACACAGCTCTCCCAATCACCATCAGCTACCCTGTTGTATTTTCCCGAATCTCATGAACAGTCTGGAATCTCTTCCTTTTCAAAGGTGGTTTTCGTTTTCGGAAAAGTCAGTAGTCGCAGGGCACCAACTCTGGGCTATGGGGGTTGAGTCACCTGAATGACCTCATGTTTCACCAAAAAACTGCATGAGCTGTGATGCATGAGAGGGTATGTTGTCCTGATGAAGCTGCCAGTCACCAGGTGCCCGTAACTGTGGCCTCCTGAATCATCCAAATAGTTTCCGCAGAGGAGTGTTCAAGCTTAGAGCAAAATCTGATGCAGACTTGTTGCCCTCCTCACCCCACCCTTTTGAATGCAATAGTCACACAGTACACGTTTGCTCAACGACGTCTACTGCCGCCCCGCCACCCCACTGACCAGTACAGTGAAGTCCTTGCAGCTTACACATGTGCACTCCAGTCCACTCTCCTTGGCTGCCAGGTTACACTGATGCCCTGCAAACCATTCCCATTATATTAACAATGGCTGGACTTTTTGCCAATGGCCCTGTCAGGCATAGAGTCCCGTGCTTCTGGGGCATTCTGAATGGGAGTCCTCGCAGGGTTGGAGAGGTGGAGTGGTGGGGACAGCCAGGCTGAGCTGGGTTGGGATCTGGGCCTTGTCACTCATACTGAACATTCATGCAGTTATTCATTCTCAAAGGTGTATGATTTGATACGTGGTGAGTGATAACATCCACCTGTAGGTCTGTTATGGAGAGAGCTGCTGTATTTAAGTGACAGGTACATACCATGCCTAAATTATGCCTAAATTCAAAATTCCTTTAAAAATTCACCTTTCACATGGTAGAGATAAATTCTGTAAAACTTTACTCAAAGACACATACCTGAAATGAAACTGCTCCATCTTTATTATGAACAGAAAAAGATTTTTCTTCTGTCACCTAAAAAGAAATTAACAATCTGTTTTAGGACACTGGCAGAAAAAGTAAGCTAATGAAAATAAAGACTTGAAAGTTCCCTGAGCCCTGGCAGGTGTGGCTCAGTGAACTGAGCCTTGGCTTGCAAACTGAAAGGTCACCAGTTCAATTTCCGGTCAGGGCACATGCCTGGGCTGCGGGCCAGGTTCCTAACAGGGGCATGCAAGAGGCAGCTGATCAATGTGCCTCTCCTCTCTTTCTCCCTCCCTTCCCCTCTCTCTGAAAATAAATAAATAAAACCTTTTTAAAAACGTATAAAACTAATCCACAGTGACAGATCAGTGTTTGCTTGGGAACAGGAGTGTGACAAAGGGGCGGGAGAAATTTTCAGCGATGCACATGTTCACTACCTTGATTGTGGCGGCACCTTCACAGGTGTGAGACAAAATTTATCAGACTGCCATTTCATTTTATCTTTAAGATTTATTTATTCATTTATTTAATTTTTAGGGAGAGAAATATGACGTCCAAGAGAAACATCAATCGGCCGCCTCCCATGCACGCTCCAACCAGGACCAACCCCACAACCCAGCCGTGGGCCCTGACCAGGAATAGAACTGGCAACCTTCCACTTTGTGGGACAATACCCAACCAACTGAGCCATACTGGTCAGAGCTCAACTCGCCATTTAAAAAATAGCAGTCCCCTCCTTATTTGCAGGGGATACATCCCAAGGCCACCCGTGGGTGCCTAAAACTGCAGACAACACCGAACCCTGTACATACTAGGCTGTGTGTTTTCCTGCACACTCATGCCTGTGTGTGATCATGTTTCATCTGCAGACTGGGCAGTTTCAGACAGGAGATCTGTTCTTAGCATTGGTCTCAGCACCCTTACTACGTGATCTTTTTTCTTTCCTTATTAAGCAGAGAACATTCACCTTTTTTTTCTCTCTTTTTAAAAGATTTTATTTATTTATCTTTAGAGGGGAAGGGAAAGAGAGAGGGAGAGAAATATCAATGTATGGTTGCCTCTCGTGTATACCCTGCTGGGAACTGGCCTGCAACCAAGGCATGTGCCCTGACTGGGAATCGAACTGCGATCCTCTGGTTCACAGGCCCGCGTGCTCAATCCACTGAGCTACACCAGCCAGGTCTTTTTCATTTTTTTTAATATATTTTATTGATTATATTACAGTTGTCCCATTTTCCCCACCTCATTCCCCTCTACCCTGCACACCCCCTCCCCCACCATTCCCCCCCTTTCGTTCATGTCCGTTCATGTCGTTCATGTCTCAAGTTCTTTAGATTCTGTATTTCCCATAGCAGTCCTGCTCTCCCTCCTGTCCATTTTCTACCTACCGTCTGTGCTACTTATTCTCTGAACCTTCTCTCCCCTTCTCCTCCTCCCACTCCCCTGTTGCTAACCCTCCATGTGCTCTCTCTCTCATTTCTATGGTTCCACTCCTGATCTAGTTGTCCTCTTGGTTTGCTTTTGTTTTAGGTGTGCTTGTTAATAACTGGGAGTTTGCTGTCCTTTCACCGTTCATATTTTTTATCTTCTTTTTCTTAGATAAGTTCCTTTAACACTTCATATAATAAGGGCTTGGTGATGATGAACTCCTTGAACTTGGCCTTATCTGAGAAGCACTTTATCTGCCCTTCCATTCTAAATGAAAGCTTTGCTGGATAGAGCAATCTTGGCTGTAGGTCTTTGGATTTCATGACTTGGAACAGTTCTTTCCAGCCCCTTCTTGCCTGGAAGGTCTCTTTTGAGAAATCAGCTGACAGTCTGATGGGAACTCCTTTGGAGGTGACTGTCCCCTTATCTCTTGCTGCTCCTAGGATTCTCTCCTTCATTTTAATCTTGGCTAATGTAATTATGATGTGCCTTGGTGTGTTCCTCCTTGGGTTCAACTTCTGTGGGACTCTCTGAGCTTCCTGGATTTCCTGGAAGTCTGTTTCCTTTGCCAGACTGGGGAAGTTCTCCTTTATTAGTTGTTCAAATAAGTTTTCCACTTGTGGCTCTTCCTCTTCCCCTTCTGGTACCCCTATAATTCAGATGTTGTGACATTTAAGGATGTCCTGGAGGTTCCTAAGCCTCTCCTCATTTTTTTGAATTCTTGTTTCTTCATACTTTTCTGTTTGGTCATTTTTTTTATCCCTTCTGGTCCACTCCCTTGATTTGAGTTCCAGTTTCCTTTCCATCACTATTGGTTTCCTGTGCATTTCCCTTCATTTCAGTTAGTTTAGCTTTCATTTGTTCCTCTAATTTGTGACTAAAATAAACCATTTCTGTGAGCATCCTGATCACCAGTATTTTGAACTGTGCATCTGATAGGTCAGCTGTTTCTTGGTCACTTAGAGTTATTGGCTCTGGGGCTTTGAGTTCTTCTTGAGCCATAATATTTTGGTCTGTTCACGACTGTTATGTACATATGAGGGGCAGAGCCCTAGGTGTTCAACAGGGCGGGGCAACTCAGTGGCTGGTTGTGATGCTGTATATGGGGGCGGGGTCAGAGAGGGGCAATGGTGGTCCCCTCTGCTACTTCCCACAAGCTGCTGGGGCCTGCACGGTCCATCTCACTGCTTCCTCCTTCGCCTGGTTTTATCTGCGTGCAAATGTGTGACCACGGTCAGCCTGCTGCCTTGCGCCCTCACTGGGTCCGCCCATCGCAACCCCACGCCTGGGATCTGCCAACTGCCACCTGCGTGCCTGGATTGGTCTGGCCGAGTTTTCCTGCACGACCGCACTCCACCAGCTGCTGACTCTGCCCCTCTTACCGGTCTGGCTGAACGGTTCGTTGTTGTCGGACTTCCATATAGTTCAATTTTTTGTGTTTTGGTTGTGTTTTTGTCACTAAAACTTTGTTGTCTTTAAACTTGGTTGTGCGAGGAGGCACAGTGTTTCCACCTACGCCTCCATCTTGGCCAGAAGTCTCACCTGTTCACATGCAGGAAGCCTCTCTTTGGTGTGTCTGAGTTGCCAGCATCACTACTCTGCACTTTGCGGCCATCGTTAAGTAAATGAGGGGACGCAGATTCAGGACTGCGACAGGGTGAGAGCCAACCTCATCACCGAGACACCGCTCTGAGACTGTGGGCAGGCGGCAGCATGGACGGCTGGGTCTCCGCCATCGAGGAGCCTGTTCTCTCCGCTCCCAACGTGTGCCTTCACTTCTAGCAGGCCAGTGCCCAGCACCTGCTGTGCTCATTTCCACTTCTGGCCTTTGCTATGACAGTCTTCACCCCCTTCCTTCTCCTCTTCCCCAAACAAATCTGCCACACTTCAAGCCCTCCAGACCCTCCAGAGAGCTCACCTCCTGCTCTGCTCACTGTCACATAAGAGCTACCTAACTCAACACCCAACTTGACTCTGAACTTGTGTCAGTGTGTCAACATCATCACCCCAAACAGTAGGTAGCTTCCTGCAGACTAGCTTGTATGTGCACGTACCTGTGAATGCGTATGCATATAAACACATTCATTTGCACACACCTGTACACACATACCCAGGAAGCTGAGCACAAGCAAGCGATTAATTCTTACCTTGGAATTCACTGTACTTCTTTTAGACTTCCCACTCTCTGGAAGTAGAAACATTGAAAAGGCATTACTGTAGGAGTCAGCTCATAAGTATATTACATTATTATTTTATGAGACTCTAGCTTGTTTAATATCAAATAATTCAAACAAAAAAGGTGAAACCACATGGTATCTTATGTATAGCCATCTCTCTTTTAAAATATTTAATTTACTTTTAGAGAGGGGGAGGATGAAAGAGAGGGACAGAAACATCGATGTGTGAGAGACTCACAACTGGTTGCCTCTCACACACCCCCAACTGGAGTCCTGGTCCGCAACCCAGGCATGTGCCCCGACTGGGAATCAAACCAGCAGCCTTCCAGTTCACAGGCCATCCACTGAGCCACACTAGCCAAGGCATGGACAGCCATCTCTCTAGAGCCCAAAAGAATTCCTGAGCTGCAAAAGCAGCAAACCAAAATTTATTATATTACAAATACGATCTAATAAATTATAATACTCAGTACCAACAGGAAACTCATCTCTAAACCGGCATTACGTTACCGCCAGGGATGCCACATAGAGTAAACGTCCCTGATTCCAGTGATTATGTTTGAAAAGAGATCACTGTTTAAGATAAATATATGTGAGATTTGTTTACACGCACGGAAAAATTAATTTGCAATAATATTAGCAGAAAGCCCACATTTTTCTCTATAGTGAGAAGAATTAAGATCGTTAACACCTTCTCCTGTGGGGCAGAGAGGGGCCCTGTTTTATTGGAGCTGCTCTCCACGAGAACGGGGTCTTGAACTCCCTGCACGAAGGGGAGTTTCAGAAGAAAAAGAAGGAAAAGACTCTGTAGTTCAAGGCCGGGACACAGTCACGGGGCCCGAGGAGAATGGGCGACAACGCGCAGGCCCCGCGCCACCACGCAGGTGTGGTGCTTCTCTGTCTGCGCCTCTGCCTTGGGTTCCAGTTTTGACAAACTAGAAAACTGTGTAAATAATGCGATAAACAGGAAATTATCTTTAAAGAACTTATAAAGATTATTAGACAAACCTGACAGCTAGCAGAAGAGGTGATAAATGCAAATGGGTTAATGAACGTATGGAGAACAAGTACAGACCAGTAATAATAGTGAATACAAACACAAGAATATGTTTTCTTGCCTTCCATTTTAACACACACATGTGTGCAAACCCACCCAGTACTGGCCAGGACAGGGTCCTGTGGGCAGTGTTCCCGCACATTGGCTGATACGAGCAAATTCACACAACTCATTTGGGAAGAAACTGAAAATATGTATCAATATCCTCAAAATATTCAGATCCTTTGAACCAGGTATTCCAACTCTGAGAACCCATCCTAAAAATGTTCTGTATATGAAATAAGTTCTAGGAACAAATAAGTCCAATGCAGCATTATTTATAAGCATCAAAATGAAAAGATGTCTCCTTAAAGGGAAAAGTTGAGCAAATTACACTATCCATTTAACGGGATATCTGATAAGTATAAAGTATCTTAAGTGAACAGGATGCTTATAATAGTAAACATGACTATGAATTTTAAAAATCAAATGCTCTGGACTTCAGTAACAAGTGGAGATAGAAACATCCACTACTACAATTTTAACCCTGGGAGCAAGGAGAAATGATTGTTCTTTCTCCACCTTCTCCATATTCTCCACATTTTTCCGTAATGATTACATATTTTAGCATAAAGTAATGTAAAGATCATGTTTGTTTTTACTCGGGAACAAAAAAGGATCCACACAGCCAGGCAATGAACAAAGTGCTAGTTGCCACCATACGTTTACCTTTCTTCTCGGTCTGGCTGCCCGCCGAAACGGAGCTACCTCTGGCCTCCAGGCTCTGGCCAAGGGCTTTCTCATCCTTGCCGACGATGATCTTTGGTAACTGGGTACCCACTTCTGGTGGAGATTTTAATTTCACTCTATATTCAAATAAGAGAGGAGGAAGACAGTTCACAGTAATGCTCTGGCCATGTAAGCGTGGTATGCCAGGCCCCGCCCTGCGCTCTAGATTCACCATCTCACACAGTCCCGTGGCGCCGAGTCCATCCTCAGCGCTGCACGGAGGCTGACGGCGGGGGTGGGGGGGGGGTGGGCTCGGAAAGGCTCGGGGCCCCGTCCAAAGCAGTCGGCTAGTGAGCAGCGGGGCAAGGACCCAGGCAGTCTCACTCTAGGGCTGAGGGTGTTGGCAACACTCTGACGTAACCAGGCAATTCTGACGTAAATACTTCCCCACTAAGTTATCTGTGATGTGTTCAACAAACCGGAGTACAGGGAAAGGGAACGAGAGGTAAAACCAACAATAAGATGTTGGAGTGAAGTTGAGGGGAACACGTGGCCGGGGCGCAGTGGGAACGATCCGTAGCCTGCCTACAATGCATTTTCTCCCTCTCCCTCCTCAACAGGCCCCCCTTTTGTTCTTCGCCCTGACCCGCCTGCACAAGCGGCTGGTGAGTTCCTCAGCCTGAGAGGACACGTGACCCAAGCTGGCACAATCAAGCTGAAAGGAAGCACTTCTAGCCGTGCCTGGGGAGAAGCCTCCCTGTCCTTCCCTTAGCTCCGCACAAGGAAGAACTCACTTTGCTGCACACACCGCACTGTTTCATGCTGTTCTGCCTTCGTGTACAAGGCTCCCTGTGCTGCAAACGCTGCTCCCAGTCTCATTCACTGGGGCAGCCCACTCACCAGAAGTGGGCGAGCCAACAGCTCCCTGAGCCTCCCCTGTCTCCCACAGCTTGCCGGGCTCTCTGCCTTCTCTACCTCGCTGTGACCCCTGGGGTGGCTGTCCTGTCTCCCTCACCTTGTTTTTCACCCCGGCACTCAGCACAGTATTTGGCAAACAGCAATTACTCAGTGCGCATTGGCTCAACAACCACACTCCCCTAAGTTTACGCTGGGATTGAACTGAAGGAATGTTAGAATTACTTACTCACTTCTGGAGATGTTTAGGATTAGAAGGGGGACAGAGACGGACTGTTTCCTTAAAATACAGTAATTCACTTCTTCATCCTAAGAAAGGAGGACCCAATTATCCATCACCTCATTCATTCACACCAGAACAAAAAAAAAGTTTTCGAAAACGACAAACCAGTGGCCCAGTCCCTGCTGCCAACAACACAACCGTGTGCATATTGAAGCCTGGAGGTCAAAGTGGCCACCGCCTCAAGGGAACAGCAGGACAGAAGCAGAGTGTCCCCACCCAGTGACCTGAGCTCCAAGGGAAGAGAATGACTGGGTCCACATTTAATGCTCACCAGGTAAGAAGAAAATCCATCATTCTTTGTGCGGTCCAGGCTGAATCCAATCTGAGAGGCATGAGAGAGAGAGGTCAGAGGCCTGGCGCCCAACCCTTCCTCCCTCCACACAGAGAGAAGGCTCTTCTCCGGGCCTGCTCCCCCTCCCCATGTTCTTAGCGTTCACTTTATGAGAAGGGCCACTAATTACTGAAGTTATTCAATAATTACACTTTAGGAGTTGGAAATAAAACTGTCTGCTGTCCATTCACACGCATGATTTCTCCATGTCCCAGTGCTTCGTATTTCAGCACAGGGCAGAGCTGCCACCTGAAAGGCAAAGCCCCCGAGCCCTGGAAAGGCACTTACCATGAGATCCTTGTCCATGGCTCCCTCCGGCTCTCTCACTGAAAGGCTGCTGACATTGACCATCATGTAGCCATCCTTGAAGAACCCAAAGGTGTTCAGATGAACCTTGTGCCTCACATCATCCTAAAAAGATTTAAGGTGGTGGAATAAGTAATACAAAGATGTTAACTTGACTACTTAACTATTCATTTGCCTGAAAAACTACAGTATCTAGTTTCCTGCTTGCCAATCAATGTTTCCATACACTTAGTAAAATATACAGCTGTGGTGCCTTACCTTGTTTCAGAAGCTGAAGATGACTCATTAGAAATTCACAAGCTATTGACAGTTTGACATAATAGCTGTCATTCATTCTGATGCATTTCTAAGGTCCAGACTCAATGGTCAGCTGGAATGTGAATTCCAGGGTGGGAGGAACAATGCTTTAGTCATCCTCCCCTCCTTCCTGCTAGTACAAGGCCTGGAACCCAGCAGGCACTCAAAAATATTACCGGAGGGTGGGGGAAGAGTAGCCAAAACTGCTCTGAGAATCACTCATTTACATAAACCTTCTTTTGATTCGTGTGTAACTGGCTCCTCCCCCTGCGGGATGATGAGGGGTGCATGCACACTACTTTTCTAACCTATAGCTCATTTTTTTAACATAGGCTCATTTGCATCTAAAAATGATGTTACATAGGATGTGTCCAGGAAACAAAGCCTTACGCAAACGGAATGCCAGACACTAGCCAGGTGCAGACAGGGTCTTTGGGGCACAGACTAATCCTGAACCACATGGGCAAATGCCCGTCACACCTGCCTGAAACTGTCTCAAAGGGGTGACTCCAATCCCAACTAAGCTGGTACCTTTTTAAAAAGATTTTATTTAAAATGGGAGGGAGGTGGGGAGCACTTTGTGGGGGCAGGGCTGGGAATATAAGACAGAAAACTGTACTTGAACAAGAATTAAATAAAAATAAAAAATAAAATAAAACAAGAAATAAAAACTATAAATAAGGAAAAAAAGATTTTATTTACTTATTTTTAGAGAGAGGGAAAGGGAGGAAGAAAGAGAGGGAGAGAAACATCGATGTGAGAGAGACACATCGGTTGTCTGTCTCTCGGTCAGGGACCGAACCCACAACCCAGGCAAGTGCCCTGACTGGAAATCGAACCAGTGACCTTTTGCTTTGTGGGATGACACCCAACCAACTGAGGCACACGAGTCAGGGTTAAGTTAATAAATTTTAAGGCGGATAACGGCTGGCTGGAACTTTAAGCAAACATAATAGTCAAGAAGGTCTATGGAAGGAGCTAGGGCTTAAACGGACGCTCTCACACCCTAGTAATCGCAAGAACCCTACAGGAAGAGCTGGATGTCCACAATAAAGCTCTGTAATTCCCCTTCCCTCCACTTCCCTTTCCCTTCCATAAATAGCTCTCCATCAGGGCACACAGGCCCGAGTGTGCACATGGCTTACTGTGTCTGCATGCACTGGGTGGTGGCTCTTTCCTCCCCCCGCCCCCAAATAAATCCTTTCTGGTGACAAAACACTTAGTTGAGGCCCTGACTGGAGAGCCACGCCCATCGAGGCTTTTTAAAGATGAATCTGAGAAAGTACTAGGTCCCCATCTTCTTGACTGGTGCCTCCTCAATCCATAATGCTTTGAGTTTGGGCCTTTCAAAGCACGGGGCAAATGGGCATTGGACTGGTAACAGTACTAGTGAACACCTCTAAAACTGAAGTTCCACAAACATTGAGAATTATTTGCCTAACGCAGAACGCCTTCTACCAGTTTGCAATAAGCTAACAGTTATTAAGTAGCTCCTAAATGCAAGGCACTGTATTAAGCACTTTTCTAAAACTTACATTTGGTTCTTCCTCAAATTTGCACAGTCATTTTTGCTAGCGTTTTTGTTTTTGTTGCTCATATTCTTAAATTCCATCCTGTCTCTTTGATTTTAAATACAGTTTTTTCTTTCTTGTACAGTACACTGAGGCACTCTGAGGCCTAAGTCTGTTCTTTGTCATCTCTGCCGCTGTTCACAGCAGGCTGCCTCTTTGTGTGAGCGGTCATTACTCACTTCAGGATGCGTGTCTCCTGGACACAAAAGGCGGGCTAATGGCAGACCCCAAAGGCCCAGGAGGAGAGGCTATGGAGCAGACCTCCAGTACAAAAACCACCAGTTGTCCTTTCCCCCACCACGTGGACAGTTAAAACAGGCATCTGAGGGCCACTGTGTTTCCTAGCCCACTCTTCCATTCAAGGCGCAGAGCTCCTTGAGAGTCCCATATCCTGGGCTGAGGAGGGGCCTGGGGCTTTGGCTCCTGCTCCCCTCACCAGCTGTTCAAAATTCAAGGCTCTGGGGTCCAAGTTTCTGCAACGCTTCAAGGCAGCCCTGGCTTGTGTTCTTTTATCCACTGGAGTTCCGGCTCCTTCTCACCACTGTTTCTATTTTTTTGGCCCTTGGGAATTTCCCTTATTTTCCTAGGAGCCCAGCTATGCATTTAAAGTCTGTTGGCCAGACTTCCACTTCCTGGTGGGATGGAGTAGCTTGCAGCAAACCAGCACTCCCAGGGAGAAGTGGAAAAGCAAGCTAAGACAACAGAAGACATCTGCTGGAAGGCCTTAGGGAGCTGCTGGGGATGAGAGAGAGAGAGAGAGAGAGAAGCTAAAGCTCCCAGCCTTTCTCAGGACTGTGAGAGAAATTAACCCTCGTGGAAAATGATTTGAGTGACTATTTTTTCAATTCTCCCAAAGGTGTTACAAGGCTACTACCATCCTCAATGCACGGAAGTGAAATTGATTCCACTACATATGATAGATGCCACAGCGCATGTGAAAAATAATATAGATGGAGCCACCGAAAAATGAAGCCAGAGCTGCCATCCCCGAGGAAGTGCCTTGCAGGTCTCATTCTTCAGAACGCTGGACGTTAAAACTGGGCAAAATAACCTTTAGATCAGGCCTAAAGCAGCACCATCTTCTAACCAACTGTGTGCACAAGTAACGAGATCATGAATACCAGGCTGAAGGTTTAAAACTTTAGAATTAGCATCCCGCCCTGAAGGTGTGGCTCCGTGGATTGAGTGCTGGCCTGCAGACCAAAATGTTGCCAGTTCAATTCCCAGTCAAGGCACATGCCTGGGTTGTAGACCAGGTCCCCAGTTACGGGTGTGTGAGAAGCAACTGATTGCTGTTTCTCTCCCTCTCTTTCTTCCTCCTTTCCTCTCTCTTAAAATAAATGAATAAAATCTCAAAACATTAAAAAAAAAAGAATTAGCAACCCTATGTTACATCACCTGCACCTATAAAATGGCTCCCCTTCCCTTTGTCAAACGCTCCTCGCCTTCCCCTCCTAACTGGAATGCTGGGTTTCTGCCTGACCCAGTGCTTCACGAATAGCTGTTCTTTTCGATCTCAAATAAATGCTGCTGCCTCCCACTCTGGCCTTTATTTTTTGGTTAAAAGCCATCAGGGTTTAATACTTTGGCAGAATCCCCAGATGAGAAAGGCCACAGAGAAAGAAAGAAAAATGAACGCATTCCTGCCACGTTCAATACTGTGGATCAATCTCACAGACATTATGCGAAGCACAACAAGCCATCTTTAACACAAGTGTAACACACGCAACCGTGAGGGAAACAATCTATGGTTGACAGAGGTCAGGATGGTGATTATTCCTGGGAAGGACACACTTCTCAGTCACTTGGGGGAGGAGGGCCTTAAGGAGCTTCTGGAAATGCTTGGTAGCATTCTGTTTGTTTGTTGAAGTGCTTGGCAAGCATTCAAACAAGTGTGTTTACGGAGTGAAAATTATAAGAGTTGATTGCTTTAAAAAAAGAAAAAAGAGCTGTATGCTTGTAAGTATTTTAGCATATATATTATTCTTCATCAAAGCCTGCACATTAAAAGTATGCTTACTCTAATTTATCCAGCGTTTAGATACTGTGTAGTGAAATAGAAGCCTGTTAAACAATTCTTTACACTCATTTAGTCCACCACAGTGTCTATTTTCTAGGTTCTGGGGGGGAAATCTACCAATTGCAATCTTACAGCAGTTATTTTTTACATATAAACAGTACATCATCCCTTTATTGTTTTTCCCCACTTTTATTTTTTTATTTGATTTTAGAGAGGGGGAGAGAGCGAGGAAGGGAAGTGGGGGGGGGGAGGGAGGGAGGGAGAGAGAGAGAGAGAAACTCTGATGCTTGTATGTACCCTGACTGGGGATCAAATCTGCAACCTCGGCCTATTGGGANTGGGGGGGAAATCTACCAATTGCAATCTTACAGCAGTTATTTTTTACATATAAACAGTACATCATCCCTTTATTGTTTTTCCCCACTTTTATTTTTTTATTTGATTTTAGAGAGGAGGAGAGAGCGAGGAAGGGAAGTGGGGGAGGGAGGGAGGGAGAGAGAGAGAGAGAAACTCTGATGCTTGTATGTACCCTGACTTGGGATCAAATCTGCAACCTTGGCCTATTGGGACAATCCTCCAACCAAGTAAGGTTCTAGGCCAGGGCTTTGCTCACTTTTCTATATCATTTCACTTAATAATACAGTGCCGCTAAAAAACACATTTTGAGGTGGTTCTGAATAATCATAAGCTCCACAACTCTGCACTTTCATCACTTACCAAGAATGGATTCATGCACCAAGGGCTCTCTTACAATACTTAAGCCTCACTCAGCTCAGGGCGGTATCCCCAAGAGGGATGATGACAAAGTTCAGGGGGAAATGACTACCAAGGCTATGCAGACTGAGATGCAGTCCCTCTCAAGAGCAGACCCTTGCCTTCCCCTTTCCCCCTCTCCACCCCCCCCCCCCCAGTTATGTGTCTCCTAAACTCTAAGCGTCCCCATGAGATGTGCAGCCAGGGGAGCCAGGGGCAGTGGCAGCTCCTCCCCGGCTAACCCCCGAACCTGTCTCCAGGGCCCCCTTTTCTCTGACCCTGCAGGGAGCTCCCAGCAGCCCTCTCCTGGCTCTCTTTCCTGTAGCGTTTCTAGAGAGCCCAAGCAGCCCCGCCCGGGCTCTCTCTCTCCTGTTGCTTCTGTCCTGAGCCCTTCCTTGTTCACTGTCCCTGACTCCAATAAATGTACTCTCTCTCTCCCAAAAAAAAAAAAAAAGAGAGAGAGAGAGATTGTGCAAACTACAAGTGGTAAAGCTGGGATTTCAACACAGGTCTGATATGAACGCCATTTTCACATTATTGTCCTTAAATATGAAAAGATATGCATGATATTAAATGCAAATGATATAACTTAGAAAAAATGGACAAATTCCTAAATATATACAATTTACCAAGACTGAATCATGAAGAAATCAGGAAGTCTGAACAGACTAATAATGACTACAGAAATTAAATCAATGATCAAACAGTTAAGGAAAAATTAACACCAATTCTTCTCAAACTCTTCCAAAAAACTGAAGAGGAGAGAAAACCTTCAAATTTATTTTCAGAAGGCCAGCATTATCCTGATATCAAAGGCAAAGAAGGAATTTACAAGAAAAGAAAATTACAGGCCAATCTCTGATGAACAAAGATGCAAAAATGCTAATAAACAAAATATTAGCAAACTGAATTCAACAGCACATTAAAAGAATCACACATCATGATCGAATGAGATTCATCACCAAGATACAAGGATGGTCCAACATACGTAGGTCAGTGAGTGTGACACAGCACATTAATGAACAAACAGAGAAAATCCTGTGTCGGCAAGTGCAAAACCCACATGACCAGATATAACATCCTTTCATGATAAACGCTCTCAATAACACTGAGAAATAGGTACAGAATAATGTATCTCAGCACAACATGGGCCATATATGGCAAGCCCACAGCTGAAATGCAACAGGGAAAAGCTGAAAGCATTTCCTTTAAGATCAGAAAAAGACAGGTGGAGACCTAGGGCTTCACCCCTCATAGGTAACAGGCTCGACCAGACAAAAAAAATGGCCCAAATGGAAGAACAGATCAAAGCTCCAGAGCAAATACAACCAAGCGACGAAGAGGTAACCAACCTATCAGATGTACAGTTCAAAGCACTGGTGATTAGGATGCTCATAGAATTGGTTGAATTTGGTTGCAAATTAGATGAAAAAAATGAAGGCTATGCTAAGTGAAATGAAGGAAAATGCACAGGAAACCAATAGTGATGGAAAGGAAACTGGAACTCAAATCAAGGGAGTGGACCAGAAGGGAGAAAGAAACAACCAAACAGAAAAGAATGAAGAAACAAGAATTCAAAAACATGAGGAGAGGCTTAGAAACCTCCAAAACATCTTTAAATGTTCCAACATCTGAATTATAGGGGTACCAGAAGGGGAAGAGGAAGAGCCACAAGTGGAAAACTTATTTGAACAACTAATAAAGGAGAACTTCCCCAGTCTGGCAAAGGAAATAGACTTCCAGGAAATCCAGGAAGCTCAGAGAGTCCCACAGAAGTTGAACCCAAGGAGGAACACACCAAGGCACATCATAATTACATTAGCCAAGATTAAAATGAAGAAGAGAATCCTGGGAGCAGCAAGAGATAAGGGGACAGTCACCTCCAAAGGAGTTCCCATCAGACTGTCAGCTGATTTCTCAAAAGAGACCTTCCAGGCAAGAAGGGGCTGGACAGAACTATTCCAAGTCATGAAAAGCAAGGACCTACATCCAAGATTGTTCTATTCAGCAAAGCTTCATTTAGAATGGAAGGGCAGATAAAGTGCTTATCAGATAAGGTCAAGTTAAAGGAGTTCATGATCACTAAGCTCTTATTTTATGAAATGTTTATGAAAAAAACATGTATAGTAAAATGACAGCTCACAATTATTAACAACCACACCTAAAACAAAAACAAAAGCAAACTAAGCAAACAACTAGAACAGCAAGAGAACCACAGAAATGGAGATCACATGGAAGGTTAGCAACAGGGGAGTGGAAGGAGAAGAGGGGGAAAAGGTACAGAGAATAAGTAGCATAGATGATAGGTAGAAAACAGGGGGAGGGAGAGAATAGTATGGGAAATGTAGAAGCTAAAGAACTTAAGACACATGAACATGAACTACGGGGGGGGGAATGTGGGTGGGAGAGGGTGTGCAGGGTGGAGGGGAATGAAGGGGGGGAGTGGGGCAACTGTAATAGCATAATCAATAAAATATATTTAAAAAAAAAAGAAATTCAGCCCTGGCTGATGTAGCTCAGTGGACTGAGCATGGGCTGCAAACTGAATGTTCACTGGTTCAATTCTCGGTCAGGGCATATGCCTGGGTTGCAGGCCAGGTCCCCATTGGGGGATGACCGAGAGGCAACCACACATTAATGCTTCTCTCCCTCTCTTTCACTTTTCCCTTCCCCTCTCTCTAAAAATAAATAAATGCATTCTTTAAAAAAAAAAAGAAATTCAGTAAAGTTTTAGGATATAAGTATCAACATACAAAAATCAATGCCATTTCTATACACTAATAAAATATCTGGAAGAGAAATAAAGAAAATGTCTTTTACAAAAGTATCAAAAACAAAAAGATACCCATAAACAAATTTAATCAAGTGAAAAATCTATATGCTGAAAACTACAAAAATACTGATGAAATAAATGAAGACACAAATAAATGGAAAAGTAATCTGTGTTCATTGATTGGAAGAATTAATATTGTTAAAATGTCCATACCATCCAAAGCAATCTACACATTCAATGCAATCCCTATCGAAATTTCAATGGTATTTTTCACAGAAATAGAAAGAAATCCTAAATCATATGGAACCACCAAAGATTCCATTAGCCAAAGCAATCAAGAGTAAGAGGAACAAGCTGAAAGCAACACATTACTTGATTTCAAAATATACTATAAACCTACAGTAATCAAACAGTATGGTACTGGCATAAAAACAGACACATAGACCAATGATTTGCTTGCCTGCCTGCCTTCCCTCCCTTCCTCCCTCCCTTCTTTCTTTGATTTTTTTCATTCATGCATTCATTCACTCATTCATTCATTCATTTATAGAGAGAGGGGAAAGAAGTGAGAAAGAGGGAGAGAAACATCGATTGGTTGCTTCTTATACCAGGACCAACCCCACAACTCAGGCATGTGCCCTGACCAGGAATTGAACTGGCAACCTTTCGCTTTGAGGGATGATGTCCAACCAACTGAGCCACACCAGTCAGGGTGACTGGTTACCCTGTGATTTTCAACCAGTGTGCCACACAACACTGGTGTGGTATGAGAGGCATACTGGTGTGCCACAAGAATTTTTAAAACATGCAATACCTATTTATTTAGTCAGGGGCACTGACCTCTTTTCCCTTAAATTGTCAAATAAAAAAATGACAACAGCCAATACAACAATAGCTGTCCAAGCTAAATAAATAAAAATTACACCTTTTTTTGTCAGATTGGCAAAAAATATATTCTTTCAGAATTATAGCGTTTATGTGAGCATGGAAAGAAAAAGATGGAAAATTGGTGACACAGAGCAATGGAGCCAAATAGAGAGCCCAAAAGTAAGTCCACACAGTTATTAGTCAGCCAATCTTCAACAGAGGCACCAAAACCACACAGTAAGGAAAGAACAGTCTCTTTAGGAAGTGGTGTTAGGAAAACCGGATTTCCACATGCTTGAAATGAAATTGACCCTCATCCCACACCATGTACTAAAATCAACTCAAAATGGATTAAATATTTAAACATAAGATCTGAAATGGTAAAACTACTCGAAAAAGCTTCTTGACATTGGTCCAAGCAATGATTTTTCGGACAGAAAAAAGCACAGGCAATGAAGTAAAAAACAAAAAAGATGGGAGTACACCAAACCAAAAAGCTTCTGCACAGCAAAGGAAACAACACAGGGAAGAGACAACCTACGGAATGGGAAAAAATATTTGCAAACCATATTATCTGATAAAGGGTTAATATCCAAAACACAGAAGGAACTCAACTCAATAGCAAGAAAACAAACACTATATTTTTCAAACTACAAGACACACCCCCTAATTTGAGAGGAAAAATGGGGTGCGTCTTATAGTCCAAGTGCCGCTTACCCGGCTCGCTGTTGGGTGGGGGGTGATGGCGGAGCAGGGTCACAGGTTATTAAATATTTTACCACATTTTTTGCTTCAAACATTTTTTTCCTATTTTCTTCCTCTAAAACCTAGGGGCATCTTATGGTCCAGCACATGTTATAGTCCCCAAAATACGGTAACCTGACTTAAAAATGGGCAAAGCATCTGAATAGACGTTTCTTAAAAAACACGCAGATGACCCACAAGTACGTGCCAAGTTGTGCAACATCACTAATCCTGAAGGAAAGGCACCTCACACTTTAGAATGGCTATCATCAAAAAGTCAAAAACAAGCATTTATGAGAATGTGGGGAAAGGGAACCCTTACACACTGTTGATAAGAATGTAAACTGGAACAGCTGTTATAGAAAACTGTATGTAGGTCCCTCAAACAATTAAACTACCATATGATCCAGAAATCCCACTTCTGGGCATTCACCCAAAAGCAATAAAATCACTATTTCAAAAAGATGGCTGTCACCCCACACTTACTGCAGGGTTACCCACGGGAGCCAGACTCCAACACCACCTAGGTGGCTTCCCAGGGATGAATAAAGAAACGTGCGAGCACACACACGAAGGGTTATTCAGCCTCAAAGAGAAGGAGGTCTTATCATCTGTGACAACGTGGATAACACTGCAAGGCGTCATGCTGAATGAAATCAGCCAGGCACAGAGAGGTAAATACTGCATGCTCCGACCTGTACGTGGAATGTGAAAATGTCAGATTCTTAGAGGCAGAGAACAGAAGGGTGGTTACCGAGGGCAGGGCTGGGAGAGGACAGTGCAGGGAGATGGGGTCTCAGGCGGGGTCAGTGTGGCTCAGCTAGAGAGGCAACTGGCCAGGGTTTCTCTCCCTCTCTTTCTCCCTCCCTTACCCTTACTCTAAAAATAAGTAAATAAAAATCTCATTTAAAAAAGGGTACAAGGTTTCAGATATACAGGATGAATAACTTCTTAGATCTAACGTACACCACAGTAACCACAGTTAACAATATTGTATTGTATACTTAAAATTTGCTTAGAGAAATCTTAATTGTTATCACCAAAAAAGAAGGCAGCTATGTGAGGAGATGAACATGTTAACTGCTTGATTGTGGCAATCATTTCACAATGTACATGTATATCAAAATATCACACTGTATGTCTTAAATACAATTTTTATTTGTTAATTACACCCCAATAAAGTTGGCAAAATATAAAAAGACAAAAGATTAAAAAAGGAAAAAAGCTGGAAAAATATAAAATGCAAAGAGCAGAATCCAAACTATATATAGTAAGAGCTAATTTTTTTAAAAGTTAAAAGGCTAAATATTTACACTTATTTATTCATTTGTAACAGATTTGAAAGAAACTCATCAAATATGAAAAGATTAGTACCAATGGGATGGTAACAATTCCTTCTCTATACTTTTTTAATATTTTCTAAATTTCTAACAAACAATGACCAAAAATCAATCTTCTTTAAATGTATCGCCAGTTGCCAGTAACGCACTCAGGAGCTTCACCTAACCTGTGCCCCACCCCGTTCAAGTTGCGACGTCACCACCTCCACCGGATGCAGAGGAGTGACGCTGTACATGGGTGGGCAACAGGGGTAGACAACTGTTTGTATGAAAAGCAGTACAATTATTAATAAATAATAATACAAGAATAAACTCGCATGCTCACAACTGCCAACCTACTTTGCCCACTCCTGTATGTCGCACTCACTATGTAAGTGATAGGCATACCGAAATCTTAGGGCTAAACGGAACAGCCAAGTCGTACATTCTAATTAGTCACTGACTGATTCAGTTTAATGTAAATAAATCAATATTTATAAAATACCACTGAGGGCCAAAGATGAAAAATACTCATCCCTGGCTGGTGTGGCTCAGTGCCTGTGAGTCAAAGTTGTGCCTTCCATTCCCAGTGGGGCATGTGCCTGGGTTGTGGGCCAGGTCCCCAGCTGGGGGCGTGGGAGAGGCACACAGCAGATGTTTCTCTCACACATTGGTGTATCTCCCTTTCTCCCTCCCTTCCCCTCTCTCTGAAAATAAATTTTAAAATATTTTTAAAAAGAAAGGAAGGAAGAAAAATACTCGGTCACAGAAAAACATCTCCAGTAGCCAGTCCCACCTGTCCAGGAACAGGTAGGACTGTTCCTCCTGTTCCTCTCTTCCCACCCCGGGGAAGCCGCATCAGGGAGGGGCGGGCGTGGGGGAGACAGAAGCGTCTGCACTCACATCTGTCCCTCCGCACTCTCAGTCTCTTGATGGCAGACAAAAGGAGACACAGGCAAGGAGCAGTTGCCAAAGTCGGGCGCGGATGACAATATCTGACACAATCCATCAGTGGAGATGTCACTGCACTTCCAATGACCACCCTGTCATTTGCACAGCACTGACACAGCAGTAACGTTGGTCTGTTCCGCCAGGAGTTCAGGGGTCAGCGGCACTTGTTTCAGTACCGCCGCGCATCTCACTACAGCCGAGGCAGGGCACGCTGCCCACTTCGGAGATACGGGAACGGGCTCAGAGAGGTGAAACTGCTGAAAACCCGCGTGTTGGCAGGTGGCACAGCCGGAGTTCTAACCCGGGTCTCTTTAACCCAAACCTGCTTTCTTAGTCACCTTATAGTCACTTTTACAACCAAATAAATGGCATATCTTTTATTTATTAAAAAAAATTTATGATAGAAAAATTCAAACAATCAATTAGTGGTCAATTTTGTCCCGTTAAACTCCTCCTCACCCCCAAGCTCAAGTATTTAGAGAAAATCCCAAATATCCTATGATTTCATCTATTAACATTTCAGTGTGTACCTGATAAGGGCTTTAAAAAATAACCATTATAACATGCTATATTCCTAATCACAGGAAACTGCTTATCAAGTTACTTAAACAAGATTATTCATCCATGAGAAGTCAAGGTCACAGGAACATAAAATATAGAACTGTTCCCAGGTATGTATTTATACGGTTGGTTGTAAAAACTTACAGTTTTTCCTGGTTTTCCTAAGCAGGCTTGTTTTATCTGAAATAAGTAGAAACGTGAATGGCCCTAACATAATTATAATCTCCAAAGTACTAATCCGAACAAGGAAGTAAGCATTAGTTTGATGATGATGATGATGAAATCTGAATTAATGTTCATCTGGTTTATCATAGAGAACATGTGGATTTAATACGAGAAAAAGGGGTAATTCAGCCACGCTATTGGATCATTACACAGGCACTGCCCTTCCCATCCTGCAAAACACGCCACACGATCACACCCCCAACTTAATCCTTCTAGCACAAGTGTGAGTGGGAGGGTGGGAACACGCGTTTACACTCCGAGGATAAATACGCATCCTGCTCGTGTTCCCTTCCCAACTCCACAGTCACATTAACAGTAACAGCATCTCGCTCCTCCTATTCCTGTCCTCCTATGGTCTATGAGGTAGTGGCACCAACAGCCCCCTTCATAACCTCTGCCAGCAACCTGTATGCCACCTCCTCCCTCACCCTTACATTTGCCTCTCATGTGCCCTCTAAATAACCTGAAGGTCTGTCCTCCCTTCTCCCCAGTACCCACTTTTGTCCCTAATCTCACACCCAGGATATATGTCTATAACCTGGCTGGTCCCTTGCTTCCTCCAGTCTTGCCTCCTGATTGAGCTCCCAGAGAAATCTATCTAAAATGCAAATCTGCCCTGGCTGGTGGGGCTCAGTGGATTGAGCTCGGGCCTGCGAACCACACAATTGCAGTTCTATTCCCAGTCACAAGGCACATGCCTGGGTTGCGGGACAGGTACCCATTTGGGGGTGTGCGAGAAGCAATCAATCAATATATCTCTTATGCATCCAAGTTTCTCTCCCTGTCTTTCTCCCTCCCTTCCCTTCTCTCTAAAAATAAATAAATAGGACCCTGGCTGGTGTAGCTCAGTGGATTGAGCGCGGGCCTGCGAACCACACAATCGCGGTTCTATTCCCAGTCAGGGCACATGCCTGCGTTGCAGGCCAGTTCCCAGCAGGGGACACACCAGAGGCAACCATACATTGATATTTCTCTCCCTCTCCTTCCCTTCTCCTCTAAAGATAAATAAATTTAAAAAATTAAAAATAAATAAATAACTAAATAAAATCTTAAAAAAAAACAAAAATTCAGGGCTACCCAAAGCTGGACAACAGGGACCCGATGCCCCACCACATCGTAAAGGCCTCCCTCTCCACATCTCTGCTCTGCACTTCACCCTTCTTACGTACTGATTTTAGACAGAGAATGGAAGGGAGGGAGGGGAAGTAGGAAGAAGGGCAGGTGGGGTGTGGGGAGAGAGAGAAAGAAACACTGATTTTTCGTTCTACTTGTTCATACGTTTCTTGGTTGGTTCTAGAACGTGCCCTGACTGGAGACAGAACCTGCAGCCGTGGTGCGTGGGGATGAGGCTCTAACCCAACCAACTGAGACCCCGGCCAGGGCTGCGCTCCACTCTTCATCCACCAACATCAGGCACCATGGATGATTCCCTGCCACCAAGTTTAGGCCGTCCCCTGTAATTGGACTCTTCTACTCTCTCCATATGCTTCTCTTGGCTAATTTCTGTCCTAATGTGTAAACTCTCTTTTGAAGCTTCAACCCAGATGTTCTCTCTCATAGGAAACCATCCTTGCCTTACCCTCTCCTAAAGGGTTCAGGACTCCTCGTGTTCCCACAGTCCCTGGGCATGTGGGCACAATGTGCCCAGAAAGGGGAACCCTCGGACCCAACCGGGAGGCTCAGCTGGCTGGAGCCTCATCCGGTGCACCAAAAGACTGTGGGTTCGATTCCCAGTCAGGGAATACACCTGGGTTGCAGGTTTGATCTCCAGTTGGGGGTGTATCCTGGAGGCAACCCACTGATGTTTCTCTCTCTCCCCACCTCTTTCTCTAAAAAAATAAAATAAAAACTCAGCCCTGGTGGATAGGGCTCAGTTGGTGGAGTATCCTCCCATAAACTCAAAGGCCAGGGGTTCCATTCCCAGGCAGGGAATGTACCTACGCTGCAGGTGTGGTCAGGGGGCTTACACAAGAGGCAATTGATGGATGTTTCCCTCCCTGCCTCTCAAATCAATAAGCATATCCTCCAGTGAGGATTAAAAAAAATCAATAAACATATCCTTGGGTTAAGATAAAAAAGAAGAAAAAGGGGAGCCTACATAAATTGCTGGGAATGTAAAATGGTATAGTCACTTTGGAAAGTAGTATGGCAGTTTATTAAAAAGTTAAATATATATAGCCCTGGCTGGGGTGGCTCAGTAGATTGAGCACCAGCCTGAGAACCAAAGGGTCACCAGTTCAATTCCCAGTCAGGGCACATGCCTGGGTTGTGGGCCAGGTCCCAAGTAGGGGACACGTGAGAGGCAACTGCACACTGATTTTTCTCTCCTTCTCTTTCTTCTCCCTTCCCTTCTCTCTAGGAATTAATTAATTAATTAATTAATTAAATATAAAAGCAAAACACACAAACAAAGACCCAGACTCACAGACACAGACTGCAGGTTGCCTGGTGTAGAGTGGGAGGCGGGGGGTGGGGGGGTAGAGGGGAAGGAATGGTGGAACAAGGGAATTAAGTATAAACTTCAGTTACAAAATAAAAAACCAGAGATGTAATATGCAGCACAGGAAATGCTAACTTTGTGAGGCTGCAGATGGTGACTAGAGTTGGTGTGATGACCACATGGTCGTGCAATGTATACGGATGTCAAATCACTGTGTTGCATATCTAAAACTAATGTGATACTGTATATCAATTATACCTCACAAGTGAGATATAAACCCACCATATAATGCAGCAATCCTGCTCCGCTCCCGGGAATCACCCCCAAAGCGAAAACATGTCCCCACAAAGACTTGCACGTGGATGTTGGCAGCAGCCCTACTCGAAATGACCAAAAAATGGAAACCCAAATGTCCGTCAGCTGGTGAACGGCAAAGCAAAACGTGGTATATCCACACAATGAAACAGTACTTAGCCATTAAAAGGAATGAGTTACTCATACATGATACAACGTGAGTGAACCTCAAAGGCATATGCAAGAGGAGCCAGACACAAAAAGGCCACATACTCTGGTTCCATTTACATGAAATACCCAGATGGCAGAGACAGAGACAGAAAGTAGGGTGGTTATTCCCACCCTGCCTAAGGCTGGGTGGGAATAACCGTAAACCAGCACAAGGGGTCGGTCTCTCACGGGGTGATAGAAATGTTCTATGGCTGGATTGTGGCGATAGTTGTACAAGTTGGTAACTTTACTAACAATCACTGAATCGCACTTAAAATAGGCAATTTTTGTGGTGTGCAAAATACGCCCCAATAGTAATTTTAAAAAGGTAAATTATCTGCTCTGGTTGGTGTGGCTCAGTGGATTGAGCGCTAGCCCGTGAACCAAAAGGTCCCCAGTTCGATTCCCAGTCAGGGCATATGCCTGGGTTGTGGGCCAGGTCCCCAGTAGGGGGCATGTGAGAGACAACCAGTCTATGTTTCTCTCTGCCCCTTCCCCTCTCTCTAAAAAGTAAATAAAATATTTTGCCCTAGCTGGTGTGGCTCAGTGGATGGAGCACCAGGATATGTTTGGGTATGTACTTGAAATTCTCTATGACAAAAAGTTTTTTAAAAGATCAATGCATATTTCTGGTACACGGTGATCTCTCTACACGTTATTCTTGCCAGTCTGGGTCTACAACCCGATCAAGTCTCCTATTTCTTTCCGTCTCAAAGCACAACAAGAAAACCTACTGATGCTCACAAGCTCTATTCAGGTGACTTCCATTTGCTCGAGCACGAAGGTAGAATCTACTTTAAGAGTACTTAAGGGACATGTTTCAAAGACTGAAAACATTAAGTAACTCAGCACAATAGGGAGAAATCAATCACCAGAACTGTACCATCCGGTTTGCTTCTACCATGGAAGTTACTATCTTCTTTCAATCTACGTATACCAATAGTCAATATTTACCTCATGATGTAACTCGGTGTTTTAATTCTAGAATTGTATAACACAAAGAGCACTGTATTGGAAGCCAGGAGACATGATCCAGCGTGCCCTGTTATTAGCTTTGTCTCTACTTTTTGAACTATTTGACCTCGGTTCTATCAGCTAATAAGACTCAGGATCCTGAACTATAAAATTGAAGAATTTTAAAGATCAGGTGCTCTGAACTTGGAGTCATAGCTTGGGTGACAAGGCCTCTAGACAAGCTTCGGCAGGATTATAAAGCCCTGGAAATTCCACAAAAGTTTTGTCTAAGCTTTTACTTGCACTTTTCCGGGGAGGAGTTCCAGGGCTTTTACCAGATTCTCCAAAGGAGTCAAGACTCACCTCGCTCCCTGCAGTTGAGAACAGTTTTAATCAAGATAAATTTTATTTACAGACCCAAGAGTAGTATGTATGGGTCTGGCCAGGCTTCTTAGCGGATTCTGTATTTTTTAAACTCCACTTTCCCAAAATATAATGCCTCATGGTTTCTTGGCGTTTGAACAAGACAAACTCTCTACAACTGCATATTGTGAAAATCAGGTACAAGTATTTGAGTCGTAAGGATTTCTTTTTCTATTCTCCAGAGATATTAACCTGCTGAACCGCCTGTTTTAACTTTAGACGACTTTTACCTGTGAGTTACAAAGCTAAGTCCAAAGAATCACTCTAGGCCTATTAAAAATCTCTCCCCTAGACAGGCAATGACAGGAGCGAAGGAAAAAAGGCCCTCTCATCAGATACACACATTTTAACGCTCGCTCAAGTGTTTGAAGCGAAACTTGCAATTCCCCCTGGGGATCCCCACTTAGATCTGTCCAGAGAGCGCTGTAAGCCGAACCCGGAAACTGAAGCTAAGATTTCGCGTTATCCGCAAATCGTCAGGCACAAAGGGATGGAAGAGTGGAGACCGCGGACAAGTGAAGTCGGAGGTAAAAGTTGAAGCTGAGAAGGGAGGAAGAGGAGCCGGCTCCTGTCAGCGAGGAACCTGGGGAAGCCAGCAGGGATCGCGAGCGCGGCCTCCCGAGTCCTTAGGAGTTTCTCCGCAGTTCTCCCCTTCATCTGTCAGCTTGAATCTTGCCGTCCCTTCCAGACGGCGCGAGGACCCCCGCCATTCCCACATTTCCCAACAGACCCCTATTTCAGAGATGCCGCGCCGGGGGAAAAGGGTGGGGAACAATATCTCAGAGGGGCCCCGCTCCGAGCCAAAGTTGCCTCCAGCTCCGGGGGAGGGGCCTCGGCTTCCGCCCCCGCCCCCCGGCCGCGCCGGAGCCTGGCGGCCTTACCTTGAGCGTCAGGTGGTGAACGCGGCCCAGGCTGGGCTCCGCCAGTAGCTGCAACAACCCCAGTAGCGAAAGAAACCAGAAGCCCGCGACCCGCCGAGGACAGCTGGAGCCCGAGGGGCCGACAGGCGCCCGGGCGGCCATGTTTGTTCCAGCATCACCAGCTGCTTCCGCTCCCTATAACCACTTCCGGGTTTAAAGGGCAGCGGCCGCCGGAAGGGCGCGGAAGTGGGCGTCCCAGCGGCTAACTGGGCGTTGTTTGTGGCCTTTCTCCCTGAACGGGTAGCTGGGAAAGTCGCTGAGGGCTCCACCGTTCGGTCCCTCGGCGGATATTCGGTTTAACCAGAACAGGTGGAACGCCCAGATGCGGGAACTCTGTGGCGGCTGTCATGGAAACAGTGCGGACAGCACCTACGACCCGGGGGCTTAGGAAAGCGACATTGGGTCTGCGAGATCCCGAACGCGGGAGTGACCCCCAGCTCTGACAAGGGGTGGGGATGTCTTAAAACCAACTGCAGCGCCTTGCCTGGCGGCCGATTGAACTGATCACAGAAGCGGCGTGGACTCGGTGGAAAATACCAAGTTCCTGGCTTCTCATAGTTCCCTTGACGTTTTTTTTTTCTTTTGAGACCCTTCACACTCAAATTTCAAACGAAATCGTTGCAGTAATACGATTTAAGCCCTTACTAGGCACTTCGGTGGGCCTTTTGCATGCATTTTTGCATTTAATCCTTGAAACAATCTAATGAGGTAGGAGGTAGGTGGTATTATCCTCACTTTACAGGTAAGCAACTGAGGCTCTGAGAAATTAAATCATTTGTTCCAAGTTAAGCTGGGAACCACATGGTATCTTTTTAACTACCGTGTTGCCTCATGCTATTTCAGCCGACCACTAGAGTCAGAGTGTCAACATTGTCTCTTTGCTTCTCATCGGTGGAATTTATGGGGATAGTTTTTTTTATTTGTTGATTTCAGAGAGAAAGAAACATCGGTTTTGTTCCACTCAACGCATTCATTGACCCCGGACAGACCCACCCTGATGAGCGCTCCAACCAGCAGAGCTACCTACCTGGTGGGACACCCAAGGCTATGAGATCTTTAAGGAAAAGATTCAGTAGTTGGTTCCGTCCTCTCACCATTTTCATTAAGGAGCTGTGGAAAACCATGCTTATTTAAGTTGCCAATAAACTAGCCACATTTATTTAGTTTTTAGATATTTTTCAGCACACCACACATATGTAATGCATGCTCTTTGTGTGAAGTTGTTGAAGCTAAAGAGGAGAAAGTAAAAAACCACCAGAAATCTGCAGTCACCAATACTGGGTGATTGTCTGTACAATCTGATTTTAAGAATCAGATTCTTAAAATTTTTAGCTGGACCTAGAAACTGAAATTCAGATGATATATTTTAATAGAGTTCAATTGCTGCACTCAGGTTAAAAAACATCATTGGGAAAATACAGAGGTGGAGGGTGGGGGAAAGGGAAGATCCTAGATATGTTTTAGCTGTGTGCAATCTTAGTAATACTGTTGTGAATCTGGTAATTCTTCCCTTGAGTTAAGAGAGGAAGGAGAAGCAAGCTCTGGCTGGTGTGGCTCTGGATTGAGCGCTGGCCTGTGAACCGAAAGGCCACTGGTTCAGTTCCCAGTCAGGGCACAAGTGCCTGGTTTGTGGGCCAGGTTCCCCAGTTGGGGGCATGCAAGAGGCAACTGATGGATGTATCTCTTGTATGTTGATATTTCTCTCCCTCCTTTTCCCTCTCTTTAAGAAGTAGATAAATAAAATCTTTAAAGAAAAGCCACATTTAAAAACAACAACAACAGTAATGTACAAGCCCTGTTACGCACTCAGCAAGGACAAAAGTAGCCTCTACGGTGACTCCAGGAAGACAGAATGGTGATGTTTACTAGGTGGTGGAGACTGTCCCTTTTTTCTCCAGCCTCTGATCTTTGACCGATATTACTAATATAATCTTACATCTTTGAACAGAATTGTCATCTAATCTTACTACCCCGTTTTACAAAGAAACGTATTTTGTGGGTCCACACAGCATAATCGTAAATATATTTATTGAGTGATTAAATCTGCCAAATGTTCTGATAAGTACTTTATATATACATTATTTCATTTAATATCACAAAAACCTCATAAGGTATTTACTTTTAACCCTTTTTTAAAGATGAGACTTGGTTAGATTAATTTATTCAAGGGTGGGATACTGGTTTCTCAGTGACCCAGCTCCCATCCACAAAGCCCAGCATTTAATCTGTCCTATCTAGTTGTAAAAAAAATGCATTTGCACATTAGGCTGGAAGGGTCCTTAGATAACTAACAGATAGGAAAACAAAACCAAGGAACTGGAATGACTTGCTCGAGATCACCCATTCCGTGGCATAGTCTTAAGTGGGCACATTTAGAACCAGGACTGCAACCTCATCTGCTTGAGAATTGGATCTGTGCTTCTCACATGACATGTGGCTTTCTAATTTTTATAATATTAATTTATTTCACAAACTGAAGCCCAGAATCTGAGCAACTAATGTGTTATCAAATGAATCGCTAGAGAAATTTTCAGAAAGCATTTTTAAAATCATCAAACTGAAAGAACATACTTGGAGTATAAAATAAGTGGTATTTTCTTTGGGGTATCAAGAGAAATACCAAAGACAGTTAACCGATTCTCACTGCAGTTTCATTTTTAAATGCAGTTTTCAGCCCTGGCTGGCGTAGGTCAGTAGATTGAGTGCAGGCTGCGAACCAAAGTGTTGTCGGTTCGATTCCCAGTCAGGGCCCATGCCTGGGTTGCAGGCTAGCTGCGAACCAAAGTGTTGTCGGTTCGATTCCCAGTCAGGGCCCATGCCTGGGTTGCAGGCTAAGTCCCCACTTGGGGTCACACAAGCAGCAACCACACATTGATGTTTCTCTTCTTCCCTTCCCCTCTCTCTCTAAATATAAATAAAAATAAAATCTTAAAAAATAAATAAAATCAGGGACAAGAGAAGGATGTTCATTAAAAAAATAAAGGCAGTTTTCAAGGCTTTGAAGTACTGTTTATAAAGTGAGGTACCATTTTTGAGAATCTCTTGTTTAAATTTGAAAGCAATAGGCTTTTAAAAATGGGGAATGATCAGGGGTAGTTTTAATTTTATTTACTGTAACTACCAAACATTCAAATAGTTTATAAAATAGAATTCTGTCTTTTAGTTTCTGGAAAACAACTTTAAAGGGCTTAAAGCTGGTTCTTATTTCTTCTTTTCACTTGGGAATGGCATGTAACCTTTACAGGGTTAAATACCAGTGGCATCTGCCAGAGATTTAGGAGGAACACCTTCCTTCCGGTATTTGAGAAGTGTATCGTGCCAGTCATTACTTTGAAATCGCAAGAAATAAAAAAGGGCACGCCATACAGACTTAAACTGAAGTAATTTTTAGACAGTTTTCGAATTGTGTGAAAACTGCTATGTTGGCAATTTATGTACATGATTTCAGAGTTTCAAGAAAAGGTTATTTGCATACTCATTATACTGTAACTGGAAACAGACATGTTGAGTAACAGGACAAGTTATGCCTGCTTCTCCCTGGCAACCTTTTCAAAGGCCTTAAACTGCACAGTGTTGACTGAAAAGGCCTGGAGGCGCTGAAAAAACCCATCTCCTAAACCTGACTTTTAGCCTGCTTCTTTTAGTCAAGTGCATTTATTTTTTCTATTTCCTCTAACTTTGCAGGACCCACCAAAGTTTGCCTCTAGTAGCAGAATTTGTAATTTGAGCTTACTGTCATTAATATTTGGCATCAGTTTAGAAATTTCCAGAAATTTTTAATGTAATTAATGGGCTAATATTCTCCAGTTGTAATAAGGTATAATTATTACTGTCACTCGCTCTCTCATCAAAAGAGTTGATATTTCAGACCCAAAACCTCTATAAAGAGTACAGGGGACTAGGGATCAAATTGGAGCCTGGCAGTACGTTTAGAAATTAGATGTCACTTTCATTCTTTGATTAGAAACGTCATTTCCTGGGCCTGGGGGAAGCCCATGGTATTTTCTTGCAGAGGTTCAGCTTCAGGGAGAAGTGAGACCCTGACACATCTTGAATCCTGCGGGTTGAGAGAAAATTTCAAATTCATTTCTATTCTTGGAGGCACAGTGTGTAACTTGCTCAGCCGTAGGGCAGCTAGTTCCTGCTTTTGCACACATCTTTACACACCTTCAGGGGAATTCCATGATCGGGTGTAAAGACTGGTTGCAGTTTTATGAGACTAATGCACTACCTATTGTACCTCCTGTTTCAAAATCCTCCCCCTTCGACTCCCCACTTTTATCCCAGTCCAGCTCTTTGCACTTGACTGCTTTCTTGGGTCCTTAGTAAGTAGGTAGTTTGGACGCTGCACAAATGGGGCATTTCAAACTGAAACTGATGTGGAAGCTATTTTTTCAAAAAATCCTGAGCATTTCAATAGGAATAGTACCTCACCAATAGACGGCCAATCAATCGTAGTTCAGGCAAGCTGTGTTGATGTATCAAAAGTGCTTAAAGGATTGATTTCCTCGATACAATAAGCACAGATCCTCCAGACAGCAAGAGGAAAGAAAAGAGGACCAAGTACTTGTGCTAAGCACTGTACGTTTTTTCTTTTCACTTTTGCAGTAACCTTTGATGTAAGTAGCATTATTTCCATTCTCAGAGGAAACAGGCTGAGAGTAGGAAAATAATTTGAGCAGAGCACTCTGGAGCTATGCAGATCTGAGTGACACGAAGCCTGTGCTCCTCCTCGGCTTCCTCATTTTGGCCTCATGACAATCTGTGAAGCCACTGTGTTATGAATAAGGAAACTGAGGTACAGAGGGTTTAAACAAGTTGCCAAAGGCCATGTACCTAAATAGTAGTGGAACCCTAGGACCCCAATTTAACAATGACAAAACCTACTTCGTTTAAAAGAGATAAAAGCTAGATCAAGATATAGACATCTATACCTCTAAGCCCCCGAATTAAATATTTATTAATTTAAAGCCTATCACAATTGCCTAACTTTGGAGATGTTACTGAAGTGATACAGGTGTTTATAACCTGCACTGACCCCTAGGTCGTTCCAGTGTTTGCGTAGACAGGGTTAGAATGCCTCCTGTGAAACTGATTCCTAAATACGGCAGGTCACAGGCATTAGTTAATAGTGATTATTCCTTGTCTTAGAATCACTCCTTGTTAGAAAAAAATTAGTAGATTCAGTTCTTCCTAAAAAAATACTGTGCTGAATTAATTTTGTCTTTTTCTCCGCTGGTTTATTTATCTTTATCCCAAACTCTGTTTCCATTGCTTCAAGGTAAGTGGTGTCTTCTTTATGAAGACAGGTTTTAAAACCCTTTTTTAAAAAAGGTTTTTTTCCAAACCTTTTCCAGTTACTACCCAAATTTAATGAAGTTAAAGGTTTTTAACCCCATTCCATATAGTTCTGCTGCTGTGGCTTTTAATGGATTTCTATAACTATTTCCTGCTTACTCATCTTAAAATTTTTTTAAAAATCATTAAGTGGTCTTTCTTTTACTTCTGCTGTCTCTTCCTCTTTCCCACTCTTCTTTCTCATCTTTAGATCAGCAGGTTGCTTTTCCTTCTGATGAACACATTTTCACAAGTGGTCACAGTTTTTGAGAAGTCTCCAAGAACTGAGTAGAGATTAGATCATTGTATTTGAAAAAATAGCGACACCTTGGCAGGAAGAGAAATCAAGGTGATTACCGAGGCAGGGCCTTGCGAGATAACCTGCTTTTCACTTGCAGTTTCTAACTGTGCATTGTTTGAATTTCTTACCCGATATACTCACCCTGGCTATTAATCTGCATTGGGAGGTAGTGATTCTGATTGTTTAATATCTTGGAGTCTCTGGAGTAAAGAGTTCCCAGACCTGGTAACTAGGAGAGCAAAACATTTAAACACACAGTAAAAATGAGCGGGTGGCAGAAAGCTGAAAAAAGACAGACCACAACAGTTTTGACAGGTTAAATTTATCCTAACTGTCCAACAAAGGAAGTAGACCAGGAGGTTTATCTGTGAGCTTTTCAGCTCCACCCTTTCATGGCGGAGAACCATACACCGGTTGCCGCTGGCCGGCGTTGGGGTGGTCGCAGTAGGTGTTGGCGAGGTGCATCATGAAATACTTCTGAAATGGGACCCACTTTAGGAGCCCACAGTTACTCAGAAAAGTCGGCAGTATCAAGTGAGGAGAAAGGGCCTAGTGATTCGGAGGACAGAGTTGAAACTCCAAAATTTCTCCGTAGCTCGTCGTGAGTATTTGTGTAGACCTTTGGAATACAGAGAGATGGAGTCAGTGTCTACTTAAAAAATAGCTCTCAGTTTACCAAACATAAGCCAGGTAACAGGTGCTTATCTCCCTGATCCTCGGCAGCAAACGCTGAGGTGGATGCGTTACCTCCATTTGGCGGAGGGGGCTCTGAGCTTCTAAGGAGGTGGAGTCCCTGTCCTGGGCCACCCAGCCCGGAGGTGCGGAGGCTGGATTGGCACCAAACACTTTTATCTGTGGACCCAGTGCCTTGGTTTTTATCCACTAAGCGGCAACGTGATTTCACGTCTGGGCGCTTCTTGGCCGAACAAGTTGGAAAACACTGGTTTCACAGATCCGAAATCACAGGTTGTGCGCCCCTGGATTCCCTCCCTAGCCACTTGAAGCTGCTCGATCGCCCCTGGCCTCGACATCCCCGTCAGCACAGTGCAGACGTCACCGTACTGGGCCCCACTCCCACCGCGCAGGGCTGCAGGGCTCCTGCGCCTCCGCGGTTCCCGCGCGGTGCGGAAGGCGCACCCCCGGCGAACTCGGGTCCGCGCGAATGGCTGCCGGGGAAAGAGCGCCGTGCGCCAGCTCTCAGCGGCGCTGCGCGCAGAGGAGCAACCTCCGGCCTGGCAGAGCACCGGTAATAACAGGGGCCGGCTCGGTTCAAAGGAGAGTGGCTGTCCTAAGAGTAGACAGTGCGGCAGCTATTAAGTAATAAAAAATACCGGCGGGGGTACCCCCCCCCCGCCTCCCTCGGCGTCCTTCCGCACCCCCCGGGCGCCCACTGGGCGGAGGGCACCTGGGGGAGGGTGGGCCGCGGCGCGTGCGCGAGCTGTCAGATGGCCCCGCCCCCAGCGTGCGGCCCCGCCCCTACCGCCCCGCCCCCCACTCCCTCCCCTGGCTCTCCGGGTGTGGGGCGGGCTGGCGGGCGCTGCGGCTGCCGGGCTGCTGCTTCCTCGGGCCATTTTGCTGAAGAGCGACCGGGAGGAGGAGCCGCCGAAGAGACCCTAGGCGAGCAGCGGCGAGCCGGAGGAGGCGGCGGCAGTGCGGGCCTGGGCTTTCCTCGACCGCGGGGATACAGAGGGGCGAAAGGATCGCCAGGGAGGGGGACCAGAGAGCCGCGCCCGCCGCGCGGCGCGCCCCTTCCCGCCCCCTGCACCATGAGCTGGGGTACGGAGCTCTGGGTAAGTGAGGGGCTGGGCCCGCGGGGCTGCGGGGGAAGGTGCCTGGCGTGCCTGGGCAGGGGACGCGGGCCGGGCTGCCGGGGTGGAGGCGATGGCGCGCGGGTCAGGATCCCCGCGGCCCGAGGAAGGCGCGGGTCCGGTGCCCCTCGCGGGCCTTGGCCGGAGCAGGAGGTGCGAGCCGGATTCACCCTTCCGAGGCGAGGGGCGCGGGTCTGGGTCCCCCAGGCGGCCGGAGGCCAGCGGTGTTCTCAGGGAAGAACCTCAATCCCTCGGGGTGAGTAACCGAGGCGCCGCGAACTGGCTTCGATGGGGGCGTGGAAGCCCTCGGTCTTGGGGGACCGGGTTATGTATTAGGGCGCGCATTCCCGAGTTCCTGGGGCTGCTCTCTGGGCGCAGAGTTGCGGCCGAGCGGGCTATGCTCCCGGGGGCGGGGCCGGGTCCCACAGCTTGGGTTTGGGGGCGCGGGGTCCGAAAGCGGCGACTTCTCTCTAGAGGCAAAGACTTTCTGGCTTGTGGTGGTTTGGGGCACACTTGTATCGCTCTCGGTGGGAAGCTCACATCCTGATTTTGATGCGGGGACTGCGGCGTTTGGCCTGGAGGGGAAAGTTCGAGGGGATCACCTTCAGGAAGAGGCATTCGCGGGCTAATAATTCTTCAACTGCTCAGAGGAAACAGTTGAAAATGGGGAAGGCTGGAGGCGAGGGACGCCCCACCGGGATCCTTCGCCTGGGGGAGCGGTGGATGAACCAGCGGCGTGGTGCCGGAAAGCCTGCGTCCCGCACCAGGTCCAACAGGGAATGCCGGCAACGCACAGGCCACCCCGGGAGCGCAGGCTGTGGGGGGTGGGATGCAGCTTGCGTCCCTGCCTTCCTCTGGATTCCTGGGGAGGTCACTGGGCGAGGGACGGGCAGCGCAGGGTCGGCAGGAGGAGTGGAGGAAATTTCAATTATGGCACCGAACCGTCCTCCAGACGAGACATTTCCCATGGTGAACTGGAAAGTGCCTCTTTTCGGAATTCCATTTGGAAAGGGTGTGGAGTGGGCAAGCGTGGGGTGGTGGTTGCTCTCTGAGCTGAGGCCACGAAGGCTCACCTCGAAATAAGACAAGAGTAGTATAGAAACAGAGCGCATCCTCCCTTAATTTTTTTGTTTTAATCGTTCTTACATAACCATTTCTTAGACTCGGGAGTACTGTTATTAACCAAAATCCTGAAGGCAATGGCCCCTTTAAATTAAGATAAGCCATTTAATAAACGTCCTCTGTCTAAAGGAACCCAAGATTTTTGGCTAATGTTTACAAATATTCCTCTTTAAAATAAAATAACAGATGGTTTAAAATATTTGCTCGCACCTAATTAGGCAGAATCTACCGTTTTAAATCCTCTTCTGTCCCTGCTCCACTCCCTTTGGCTCTCTTCAGCTTAGCTGAGGGAGGGGGAACAAATCAGAAGTAATTTTTATTAAGAGAATGGAAAATTTGGCACAATTCCCCCCCACACACACACTTGTTTAAATAAGAAAAAGGGATTCGGGGGCGGGGGGGGCGGGCGGGGAACTACAGTATATTTCTGAGCTAAATGGGCTGTGGTTAAAGGAACCGAACACCGAGGGTATTCCGCCCCCTGCGTCGTTGGTGAATGCCGCAGAAGGTGCTCCAGGCAGGGGAGTGGCCAGGAGAAGCGAAATGATAGACCAGGCCCAACTGCCTGCGTTATTCTGTCCACTTGCGGCGGGTGCAGTGGAGGGGTGGGAAGGGGCTGTGGAACATAAATTGGAATATATGTGAATGATGCGAAATCTTGGATTTGCTTCAGAAGAATCTGGGGTGGTAGCGGGCGGGCACGGCGATGGAAGGAAGGCATCCTGCCCTGATCGGTGTGGCTCAGTTGGCTGGGCGGCCCTCCCCGGAAGCGCAACGACACCTGTTGGATCCCCGGTCAGGCTGCAGGCACAGGCTGCAGGTTTGGTTCAGGTTTGGTCCCGTAGGGGGCGCACGAGAGACAATCAGTGGATGTTTCTCCCCCTCTCTCGCTCCCTCCCTTCCTCTCTCCCTAAAAAACGACCAAATAAATTATTAAGAAAGAGAAGCAGTCAGGAGTGACTGGGCCGTTGTCGAAGCCGGGTGATGAGGACAGGAGGGCGCGTGGCGCTGTGCTTCCGACTGCTTTTGTGCTTGAGTTCTTCTACAGTAAAACGAACTGGAAAAGACTTTTAAGGAGGAAGGTTTGTGGAGTGCTTGACATTGCTCTCTGCTTGGTGAGTTCACGAGGAGGAGTGAGTCGGTTAGCAGTTGTGTACGTGCAAGTATGTTTCAGGGCAGAGTTGTTTTCCTAAGGACGTTCGTTCAAGTATTGGCTTTTGCCTGGAGCGGCTTCGAGTTTCATGGAGGGAAAGGAATAACACGTTTATTTGCACTGTCAGCGAAGTGCAAAATCTGAGTTTTAAGATGAAATGCGAAGAAGTATGAAGGCAACAAAATATCTGTTTTCCGTTGCCTTATTTTATGAGTATTTGAAATTTAAAGAAAAAAGGACTCATGAAGGGTTCTGAAAAACAAACTCCAGTTCTGCGGCACGCGGCATGCGGGGCGGGGCAGCCCAGCCCAGAGCCTCGATGGACGGTTCTGCACGGACCTCGGCTTCTGGATCTGCACATGCGTGGTGAGATAAAGACCAGCGCTCGAGCACCGCTGGGCCGAGTCACGCCTCTAAATGGGAGGAGATGGAGCTGTGGTTTGGGTACCCTGAGTGATTTGTACCAGGTGGTTGCAGCTTCCAGAGACCTTCCCACATAGCTTCCGGTGTCCGCACATTTTAGGACTTTTCTCCAAGTCCATATAGACTTAAGAAAAAAATCTTGTATCTCCCCAGGTGAACGTAGCATGACTGCCTGTCTGTTACATCCTGTGGAGAACCTCAGTCTTAGGTCTGCTTTTGGCCCCGAAAGCTGACTCTGAAGTGACGTATAGACGCTTAAAAACTCCAAGTTTCTAGTGTGCACTTTACATGAAAGGCTTGCTCTCTAGCCACATCCTGCCTTGTACAGGGAGTAAAAGCTCCCTCACCCTCTCTTTTAACACTTGTATAGGAGTAAACTTTCATATTCTAGGAAATTTTTAGAAATGTCAGGAAGTTATCATACAACTATAAAAATGGACTCAAAACCCATAATTTGTAATGACTTTATTGGCTTAGTTTGTATTTAAGGATTTTTATATATTTATTTTTTTGAGAGGGGGAAGGGAGGGAGAAAGGGAAACATCAATGTGTGGTTGCCTCTCGAACGCCCCCTACTGGAGACCTGGCCCACAACCCAGGCATGTGCCATGACGGGTAATGGAACCAGCGAGCCTCTGGTTCGCAGGCCGGCACTCAATCCACTAAGCCACACCAGCCAGGGCATATTGGCTTAGTTTGTATTTAAATTGCAGCTTTCTATTTTGTATCAGGTCAAAGTATAAATGGCTGTTTCAAAGGGACTGGGTTACAATAAAATTGTTTCTGTAGAACTGTTCATAACTTTGCCATTTAATGAAAGTGTTAGAATTTTTATTGAGCAGCTACTACATGCCAGACACCCATCTGAATCTAAGTGACAGTATATACATTGAAGCATACTGACTTATTTTGGTAAAGATGTACAAAGTAGGTGTTAACTCCAGCCTACAACATCAGAGTCGAAATAGAGATTTACATTTGTTTGTAAGAAGAACCAAATGATTTTACTCAGGGCTTTGTTTTAAAAGTAAAGATAACAGCCCTGGCTGGTGTAGCTCAGTGGATTGAGTGCGGGCCTGCGAACCACACGATCGTAGTTTGATTCCCAGTCAGGGCACATGCCTGGGATGCAGGCCAGTTCCCAGGAGGGGACTCATGAGAGGCAACCATGCATTGATATTTCTCTCCTTCTCTCCTTCCCTTCCCCTCTAAAGATAAATAAATAAATCTTAAAAAAAATAAAAGTAAAGATAACAGAGTAAATTAGGTCACACTGAGTTACTAAAGTTGTGACTGGTCATTGAGAAATGGCAAAGCAAGAGTTTCTTACATTTGACGTTTTTTTCTTTCATTCTTACCTACTTATTGGAAAGAAGTGACAAGTTATGGAAGTATCAGTTCAACTTTTTATTAGCTTGATCATTACCGTGAAGTGAGAATAAACCCATTCGAAATCTTAGCTTTCCTCATAACTATTCTAATCTTTACAGGTAGCAAATTACTGGGTGACAGAAGCTGCTTTTGTTTCCAAGTGTCCTCGCTGCCATTTTTCTTTCGTTCTCTCGGCGCTAATAAGAAACAGAGGAGCCCAAAATACTAAAAGCAAGAAAATAAACAGAGAGCCTTGGCCAGGATGGCTCAGTTGGTTGGGCGCTGCCCTGCAGGCCGAAAGGTCGCTGGTTTGATTCCCTGTCAGGGCACATGCCGGGTTGCTGGTTTAGTCCCCAGTAGGGGGCGTGTGAGAGGCAACTCAAACGCATTGGTAGTTCTCTCCCTCTCTTTCTCCCTCCCTTTCCCTCTTTGGGATTAATGAAAAGAATAAAAAAAAAAGTTCTTATTCAGAACAGAGAGACCTGAATAAGACAGGTTGGTTAATTTAGGAAAAAACCAGCTGTGTCGACTGTACGGAGGTTGTTTTTAAACCCGTGCTTTTTAGGACAACACCGGGCATGCGCTGTGCACTCGGCACCGTGCTGACTGTGGTGGCCGGCTATGGAACGCGCCCCCGAGAGCAGCAGCGGTGGAAGAGTTACCTCCCACTGGCCTGGAAACAATGCCTGACTCATGTAGTAGGAGTCTGATAAATATTTATTGAACAAATGAATGGATCCTTCTTCCTCCTTTTGTTTTCACATTTGCTTTTTTAAAGTAATGGGAGGATAATTTTAACACCTTTCTGAACTTTGGTGGTTGTGAGCACTATTCACAATTCTTTTTTAAAATTTCATTTCATTTTTTTTTTCATTTGCTATAGTTCTAGACCCCTCTCTCTTTGATAGACTTGATTTTTCAGAGTGGTTTCAGTTTCACGGCAGATTGGGTGGAAGGTACAGAGGTTTTCCCGTGGATGCCTTGCCCGTGAACATTCGAGCCTGGGCCCCTTTTCCACCTCTAGCATAGGGCTGGGAGCTTTCGTTTCCTTTCTGTTGTTCAGGCTGCTTATGCCTGATAGGTATGTGTGTGTTTATAGCGGAACACTTGCTAGTGTGGGAGAACTTTAAACTGACTCTTCTTTCTTCTTGAAGTAATGGACTATAAACAGTTCCAGGTTTTGGAGAATTATCTTATTTCCCCCTCTTGCTGCAGAATACTAAAGGGAGAGCGGTTCACAGTTGTCTGCCGCGCGCTTTATGTTTAAAGAAAAAGATGTGTTTGGGGACCAACATAGCAAGAACAGCTGGGGGGGGTGGTGCATCACATCCGGGACTGTGGTGCATGGAGAGGAACCGCCTCCGACGGTGGGGTAAATCGAGCGTAGATCAAACCAAGTTCAACTTGGTCATCCCTCTCCCTCCGTGGAAAGGAGCTCTGCGCAGTCTTTTCCTGTTAGTGAATATTAAACATAACCTGGGAGGTCTGGAGATTTTGTGGTTGATATTTACGCATCAGCCTGCTGCCTTCACCCTGTGCATTCGATCTAATCCTGAACTTCTATCTAAATCACCTTTCTGGTAGGTCAAGCTGCATTTTAGGCGCCATGGGGCGGTTTTGTGAGTGTCCTGCTCTCTGGGTGACACATTTTAAGTCCTGCTTCACATTTGTGTGACAGGGACAGTGCTTCTTTGAAGGGCCTGTCAGGTAGCACCCCCTCCCTAGCTAAAGCTGATACTGTGTTTCCTGCAAGTATTACTCATGCATGTTTCATCAACACCACCCACACTTTAAACGAAGGCTTTATTTTGACACTGAAAAATTGCAAGCTACCGAGAATACTTGAATGCCCTGGGAAATTAATCTAATTAGACTCTAGGATGTGGGTGTGAAGTCTTCTGGAATTAGTGTCTGTAACGACATATTTGTCTCCTGTTTGGGTAATGTGGACTTACACTAGCTCGAACCGAATGGTGTGTCTGTTTTAAAGCCGTTAAAAGTCATAAAGGGCCAAGTATGTATATTAGAGAGTTGACCGTGAGTATGCAAGTTTTTAATATTGATTGATCATAGTCTTCCTATTGGAACCAACTTTTAGCTTGTAAACCTTACCTGGTTTGTAAATTCTGTAGTTCTGTGTTGAATTTATGTGATGCTTAACAGCCTCAGTTGTTTAATGCTGCAGATAGATTCAAACCACCACCAACAACAACAAAAAAGAGATGAAACTTTCCATTTGTTATAGCAAAAGTTAGAATACCTGTTAACATTTAAGTTATGATATGGCATTAGCTATATTGTTTTTTTTTAATTTAGACCATACCATTCTAGTAATTAGAATGAGGTTTTTTTAAAAATAATAATTAATTCTTGGACTACTGTCTGGGATTTCAGCATATACATTTTAGCAACTGCAGTTTCCTCTCTGACTGTACTTCTCCACTCTCTTTATGGGTTATAAAAATAAGAATAGCTTATAATTACATAAACTCTATGGTTCTTTCGATATTTTCACACGCACCATTCCTTATTGCCATAAACACTGTTGAATAACTGTCATCGATGTTGCTAATTGTCTAGAGCTGATCGTGTCCCCAGTGCTGTGCAAAGTTTTTCCACCCATTGTCTTATTTCCTCTCCACAAGAATCCAGTGAGGTAGGTGCCTTTCAGTGGCAGCCTAAGAGAGGAACATTCTAAGATGGATTTAGGAGCGCTGAGTTTTATTGGGAAGCAACACCTGTGAAGAGAAAAGGGAGCGAGTGGGATTAGGCAGAGGGAGCCGCCGGCCACCATGCCACCCGACAACGGCTCTACCAGGCCAAATGGGAGACCCAGGGCAAAGATCACCCATTCAAGGAGTCTCACACTGGACAGCAACGGGCCAGGCCGTTGTACCGCTGCCTTGCTCATTCATGGGCCAAGGACAGCGTCACCTTGGCTGCCATCTTGCTCAGTCGTTGGTTGGGAGCTGCTATGAGAAGACCATGACCTGGGCTCAAAAGCCCACATAGATTCCAAGGGAGGCTGTCTGCTAACCACACTCCTCGCATCTGAGCAGTGAGTCCTTTCTGGAAGGAGGGTTGAATGGCATGTTCCTACGCTCTCCACACGATTCCCTTTCACAAGAGTGAATTAAAGCTCAGAAGGTAAAATAACTTGCCCAAGTTCACAGTGTAGGAAGGAGAGATTAAATCCCAGGTCTTTGGGGCTTGAGAGTCACCTCCCCATCTTCTTCCAGTTAATGCCTTCAAAAACTATTATTGTTTCAACTCTCTACTTGTAGAAAATTTCCCAGTGTACTTAAAGAAAAGAATATCATGAGCCCCTCTGCTCTCCTCACCCAGCTTTTAGATCATTGATGTGGCCCTGCTGGCTTCATCCGAGTGCCCCGTGGGCTTCCCCTCGGGCTTCCCCGCTGCAGACTGTGACGCTGCTGTGCCGCCCCGCTCCCCTGAGGAACCGTGCGGAGAACCCAGATTCTCCCCTGTTCTTTTTTTAAACGTTTTATTTATTTTTAGAGAGAAGGTAAAGGAGGGAGAAGGGAGGGAGAGAAACATCCCTGTGTTTGAGTTGCCTCTCACCTGCCCCCACCAAAGACCTGGCCCACAATCAAGGCATGTGCCCTGCCTGGGAATCGAACCAGCAGCCTGTATGGTTTGCAGGCCAGCACTCAGTCCACTTAGCTATACCAGCCATGGTTCCCCCATTCTTTAAAATATGAATGCATAAGAGAGCACCCTGTTAAGCACCTGAGGCATCTTTTTTCAGGACTGTATATTAATTAATTATTTTTTTTAGATTTTTTTTTTTGTTTATTTTTAGAGGGAGGAGAAGGATGGAGGAAAGAGAGGGAGAGAGAAATATCAATTGCTTGCTATTGGCACACCCCCCCAGAACCCACAACCCAGGTGTGTGTCTCCGTGTGTGTCTCAGATTAAGAATACCAAAAGCCAGTGACCTTTCATCTTCCAGGACATGCCCCACGCCCAACCAACTGAGCCACACTGGTCAGGGCTTTATTTAGGGAATGTAAACGCATCGTTTCCTAACCTAACAAGGACACTGTGAGTTTAATCACCTTACAGGTGAGTCTCAGAGGTGAAGATACTAACCAGACTCAACCAAAACAATGGGAGCTAGGGCTGGAATTTATTTATTTATTTATTTATTTTGATTTTAAGTGTTTTTTAAATTTTTCTTTATTTTATTTTATTTTTTGGATATATTTAATTCTTGTTCAAGTACAGTTTTCTGTCTTATATTCCCAACCCTGCCCACCCCCCCAGTGCTCCCCACCTCCCTCCCATTCCCCACCCCCCACCTTAGTTATTGTCCATGTTTCCTTTATACTTGTTCCTGTGAATCCTTCCCCTTTTCCCCTGTGATTCTCTCCCCTCTCCCCTCTGGTCCCTGTCAGCCTGTTTTGTATTTCAGTGTCTTTGGTCATATTTTGCTTGCTTGGTTGTTTTGTTGTTTAGGTTCCTGTTAAAGGTGAGATCATATGGTACGGCTGGAATTCAAATACAGTTTTTTTCTTTCTGACACCAAACAAAAGTAGTTTAAAAATGGCTGGCATCTTCTGTGTGAGTGGCTTGCAATCCCCCTTTCCCCCATCACTCACACACCCCGTCACTGCTGTCGGTTTTGCTTTCTCAAATGTTCCAGGTTCCTCACACCGAGAGTCATTGAGAATGAATGACTCAGCACCAAGTGCAGCAGACACAGCAGGAGCCGGTGTGAGTGACGCTTCCTTACATCCCAGCGGGTGTTTCAGGCCGAGTCTAGTGAGCCCCCATTCTTTTAAATCCAAAGTTTCTTTCTTCTCTTCTAAGTTGGAGAAATGAACGTGTACAGGTGTTAAATAGTAAGAGTAGTATCAAGTTTCTGATTTCGTGTCTCCCCAAAGTGTGTCTGGGTGAAACATTTCTTTAACTCAGCTGAGAAAGAGCAAAGAAGATCTTGGCCGCTTTGGAGGTGCTCCGGCCGTCCCGCACGGGGCTTTGCAAGGTTTGGGTCTTGAGGAACACAGAACTAAACCTGTTCCCTCCTGTCTTTGGCAAAAGAAAACCTGGCACCTTTACAAGAAGCTATTCCCTGTGTGCTTCCATTTACATAACCAAAACCGGGAGCGGTTCCTGGGTGCACTGCAACACCCAGCAGGTTCTCGGGAGAGATGGCGTGGGTGCTCCCACGTGAGGGAGACGGCTGGGCAGGGCCTTGGCCTGGCTGCCACGCTTGCCTCCTGTGCCGTTCAGTGGTGTCCTTAAGCGGTGTCGGGCGAGTCCTGGCGTCTGTGCGCCTCACTTTGCCAATCTGTAAACCCTGTGCTAATGCTTGCCTCCTCTTCACCATAAAGATGAACGCTTGTTTGTGAAGTGCTTTGAGGTTGTTGGATGAGGCGATGGGTAATACAAATTAGTGGAGTCACGGGGAGGATTAAAGGGAAAAAACCCTGTTCCTTGGGAACAGACTGCAGCACCTCCCATCTCAAGCAGGACTCGTGAAAAATTACCCGCTCCCTATCCTGACATCAAGTTTTCACAGTAACGTCTTTGTCCTCGGATTTAAAGTTCTGTTTACTTGTTAATAATAAAGCAAAACAGCCTAATAGTAGGAAAATGCCTGGAAATCATTGCCCTGGATTTTAGGAGGGCACGCACGTTTATCTCTTTCTAAAAAAATATGTGTATATATGTATGTATATATATATATATATATATATATATATATATATAATGCACTGAAAAACACTAACCCTACTAATTTTTATTTATTAAATTTTTTTCTTTAATTGATTCTAGAGAAAGGGGAAAGGAGGGAAAAAGGGAGAGAAATATCAATGAGAGAGAGAAACATTGATCAGTTACTTCCTGTATGCCCCCTCACTGGGAACTGAACCCGCAACCCAGGCATGTGCCCTAACTGGGAATTGAACCGGTGACCATTCAATGTGGGGGATGAGTCCCAACCAAGCAACACCAGCCAGGGCAACTATACTAACTCTCAGTAGTATACTTGAGTTTACACGAAATATAATTTTAATGTTGCCCTTGAGGGGGAAATAGTTCTCTTTGGCTATTATTATCACTTTTTAGAAAAGTTCTACTGAAGTTACATGACTTCCTCCAAAAAGGGATATTTGCTGCTTGAGACATCTAATGAATTATTCTATGTACCTACTGAGTGTGAGAGTCATTTCTTCTTAGGAAAGAAAGCTAAGAAGTTTAAATTATTTACATTAGGACAGATATATATATAATTTATTTTTATATATGGAAATGCTTGACAGTGTTTGTTTGGACAAAGACATTTTGATTTCATGAGTGTGTATGTGAATTTAAAATATATTGTTTAGCATGACATTGAATTTTTAAATTTAAATTTTACTTATTCTTTTTTTCTTTTTTTTAAAGATTTTATTTATTTATCTTTAGAGAGGAAGGGAAGGAGAGAGGGAGAGAAATATCAATGTATGGTTGCCTCTCGTGCATCCCCTGCTGGAAACTGACCCACAACCCAGGCATGTGCCCTGACTGGGAATCAAACTGCGATCCTTTGGTTCACAGGCGCGCGCTCAATCAATCCACTGAGCTACACCAGCCAGGGCTAAATTTTACTTACTCTTAAAAAAATAGTTTAGGAGGGGATGCGAAGTACAGCACAGGGAATGCAGTCAGTAATATTGTAACAACTATATATGGTGCCAGGTGGGTACTAGAGTCATCGGGGGATCACCTCGTAAGTTGTTTAAACACCTAAGCACTATGCCGTACACTTGAAACTAATATAACATTGAATGTCAACTGTAATTGGGAGAAAAAAGTAGAGACTCTTTTTAAATGAAAAAAGTAGGTCATCTATTTGCATTGTTTAATTTTCAAGATACCAAGGTATGCGTGAAAAGTAACGAAATGAAATGGTAAAAGTTGTATCACAGGACGAGTATAGTTGAGACCTCTACGTTTTGTCCACAGCATCTATTTCTGGAACAGCTCCTAGGTGCCAAGAACACATTCTGGTCTTCGAGTAGCTTCCCGTCTAGCAGGGGCGCATCGGGGTGGACGAGAAGTTACGGTGTAACAGGGCTAAGGGCGGTAACTGCTTGGACACAGGTGCCCGGTGGGGCCTGCGGGGCAGCTGTTGGCCATCCTGAAGCGGTAGTAAGTTGTTCCGGGGAGGGAGTTGGTACGGTTGGGGTGGGACCTGGACAGCCTTCCGGGAAGAGGAGGTAAAAGCCGAGTGCGAAGGCTCCGAAGTATAGAAGACTCAGAACACCAAGGGAGGAGCCTGCCAAGACTGACTGGCTGAAAACCACGTGCGGACTCTGGCTGCACCTGGAGGGCATGAGGTTACCCTTGAGCTGCTGAAAGCAGGTAGCTGCGGGCCAGGTTGCCAGTCTTCTGACTGCAGTGGGGGGGCTGGGAAGGAGCAGGCTGAGCCTGGCTGGTTGGACTGTGTGAGTTGAAAGAGAGAGCACCCCCCCATATGGTTTTATATGGTGGGATTAGCTAGGGGGTCCTGGGTACCTGAAGCCCTAGCAGTGTGCATCTGGAGGGGTGAGCCAGGGGCTGGGAGGGCGAGGCCAATCCACCGTTTTGGCTTGTGGGTTCACTAGTATGGATTAGCTTTGGGTCCTTTTTAGTCACCAAATAGGCAGAAAACCAAAACCTGCAGTCTCTTCTTTTTTGCTCTCTCTTTCTGTTCCTGTGTCTGGAGGTGACCCACATTAACCAAATTCCCAGGACTGATGACCAAGCCAGAGGTACATCCGTTAGGAGACTAGCTGGTCCTATTTGCTGAGCTGCACATTTTCTCCCTGGAGGCTAATCTACGTGGAGAGCTAAATTCGATGCAACATTTCTTGGAGTACACTCAATCAAAACGGATTTGAATTCATTGTAAATGCTTGTGACACCAAACTGTGGAAGTCTAAGGTGACTATGGCTTCCAGAGGGATAGACCTATGTCAAGAATAGAGTAGGGTCTATTTTACAGATGCTGTGTGGGTCGCTCTTTTTCTTTCGACGTGCTCTCCTTTAGACAGACGGCAGAGTCGTTAGTTCTGTTCAGACCTTTTCAACTCCACCTTTCTCCGGCTTTGCATCCCTGAGATCTTGTCCGGTGCCCGGATTGGATGGTAGGCGTTCCATCGTCTCACCTACCAGCCTTTCCCAGGCCGGCCAGCCTGAGAATCTGAATTTGCAAAAACTCTCCAAGGTCATCCTGATGTGGCTCCGGTAGCACTGTGTCACTTTGATTCCTTCTCCTGCCTTCCCAGTTTTTGCTGATTTTTGTTCTTTATGACAAATGGAAAACCCAGCAGTATTGTAGAGTTGCCTTCCCACCCTGACAGCCACTTAGAAACAACATCACTATTCTAAGGTATTCTTTATTCCTTGGGGAATAAACTGTGTTGTTGTCATTTACTCAGGGGCCCTGGTAAGTCATTGCTAACTCATTCAACAAATGTTACTGAGCACCCACCCACTACATGCCAGGCTTGTTTGAGGCAAATGCAACGTGGCAGTGACCCAAACTGTAAAAACCACCACCAAGTTGCCTTCTGTGTGATCTGGGTCGAACATATCTGATCCCAATAAATGCTATGGAGAAAAACAAGGGTGTAAGAGACGGAAGCCTTGTGGTTGGTGAGGAGAAGAGGGGTGTCGTGCTGGACATTTTGCAAGATGCCTGGTAGATATGCGGGTACCTCGTCTCTGGTGCAGCGATCTTCCACCAGTGCGCCGTGAGAATGTGTGAAACAGGCGACCCCTGACTATTTTAGTCAGGGGTGCTGACCTCTTTCCCCTTAGACGGTCAAATAAAAGACGGAAAACACCTAACACAACAGTAGCCGTCTGGTGTGAATGCCCCGTCTTGAGCCGTAGGTCATGGAGTAGAGTTACAGCTTCCTGGTCACGTAACAAGGTTGCTTCTGATTGGTTCAACGTTGGTACCAGAAATCCTTATATGGGCGTCTGATCTTGTAAAAAGTCACTTTGGAGTAAAAAGTAAGTGTAGGCAGTTACTACTACTACTATTATTATTTTTTATTTTGGTAAATCAATCAAGATTATACCTTTTTTGTCAGATCGACAAAAAATGCATTTTTCGGTGTGTTGTGGAATTGTAGGGATTATGTGCCGTGAGGTGGGAAAGGTTGGGAAGCGCTGAGCTAGTAGACAGTTCAGTGCGCGCACTTGGCGCTCTGGGAGCAGGTCCAGGCTGTTCGGGTTTGGGGGCGCCCCACAACTCCTGGGAGTCGGGAGAGCCAGCAGTAGAAGGGTAAGACTGTAAGCTCCTGGCACAGCAGTGCCCCTCCAAGGCCGCCTCTGTGCCTTTGGAACTCCGTCACTTAGCAGTGACACTGTCGTGGTGCCCTGCCCTTTTGGACAGTGGCTGTGCGCTCTGTTTGCTGAACTGTTTATCTCACTGAGAATCATTCTGTGAAACTTGTGTCAGATTGGGAGGGGTGCAGACGACTGAGTAGGTTGGTTTCGTAAATTGTCCTAACAGCGCAATGAACAGATCTGGAAGCTTTGATATGCTTAGAAGTAAAACTAATGTACCAGTTCACAAATGGGCCACTGGTGGGCACTTGGTTTTGGGTAGTAATCAGAAATCAGTGTCATGCCTGCATTATTTTAACAGGTTTTTGCAGATGGGCTAGCAGTTTCCACTCTGTTTCTTTGAAAGCTGCCTGCGTACTTGTCTTTGTTCTGACATCGGAAGGTGAATAGAGAACATTTAGAATTATTCGATTCACACACACCTCGTCGACTGAGATTTCTGTTGTACCTGATAGTAATTTTTCTCAGAGACAGCTTAAAATTGGTAACAGTAGATCACCAAATAAACCAGACTGGGGGGAAATCTACTCCACGCGTGTGACAGATTCTGTTCTGGGAAAATGGCCTCAACAATTTCTCCCATTTCACACACTCCTTTTATTGAGGGGTGGAAGAGGGCTGTGTCTGCCCCCCCAACCCCGCCGCCGCCCCATGAACCTCGGCAGGTCTTTGTCCTGCCCTGCCCAGTAGAATAGGGTAAGAGGGACAGCATGTGACTTGAGGCAGGCGCAGAGAGGTGCCGTACACTTTTGCCTTGCTCTTTTGGGGTGCTGACTCCGAGAACCCAGCACCGTATTGTCAGGAAGCTCCGTGGAGGGAGACCACGGGGAGAAATCGACCGGAAAGGTTTCTGCTGACAGCCTGAGCGGGGTCTTGGCGTGTGGTCCTAATCAGCTGCCAGCCATATGAATGAGAGGCTTCCAGACAATTCTAGCTCCCAGCAGTCGAGACCCCACGGCCTGCAAGCCTTTCCAGTCGGGGTCCCAGCCAGGGAGGAGCAGAGGCAAGTTGTCCCTGTCAAATTGCTGACCCGTAATAAAATGATTCTTGCCCAGTAATGTTTGGGCAAGGTTTGGGGCAAAGTTTGGGGGTGACAGGTTAAACAGTAGAAATGGGGACAATATAGCCTGGGATGTCACAGAGGGAGTAACACTGCCCTTGTTCATTTATTAAAGAACAGGCCTACCACCACGCGTCCTCGCGTTCTCATTGAAAAGTAAGCTACGATCACTTTCTCTCTGAGGAAATCTCTGAAAATATGAAATTGGAAGTTGAGGAACATTCCAGAAGTTTTTATACATATTTTCTCTGAGAACAATGGAATGGGAAACTGAGACGCTCAGACATAACGACTTACTGTTGGAGGAAAGAGACTCCTCCAACCAAGCTCGCGCCAGGCTTCCTGACACAGGGTTGTACACCTTGAAATGGTGGTCCCGTGTCATTCTTTATAAAAATCTCAAGAGTTTTTGCATTATTGTAATAACCAGCAACCCACAGAAGAGAACATTTTATTGCAATTTCCTTTCGGAAGAAATGGTCTTGCCAGTTGTTTTCCCCTCAAATTCATTTCCTGTTCTTTGAAACGTAAGCCATGCTGCTCCACTCCAGGAGTGTTGTTTGAGAAATACCAAACACAAGGCAAAATTTTCTGTAGGTTTAAGAATTTTCTGTGAAATGCAATCCGTATTCTGGAGGCAGTGAATCGGCCGGAGTAGAGCAGAAACATGTGAGTCCGGTCGTCTCTCTGCTGCTGGGCGGCTCGGTGTCCTCGCTCCCTGAGGGAAGCTCTCGGATCAGGGGGGTCTCGGTGGCTGCTTGTGTTCCAGTTCTTTCACTCTGGGCCTTGGCGGGTGTGGTCGGGTTGGTTGGAGTGTCATCCCGTGCACCCAAAAGTTGCGGGTTCGATTCGATACCCGGTCAGGGCAGGTATATCTAGGTTGCAAGTTCGGTTCTCAGTCGGGCACATTCGGGGGGGTAACTAACTGATCGATGTTTCTCTCTCACATCAGTGTTTCTCTCTCTGTCCCTTCCTGCCTTTCTAAAATCAATAAATGTATCCTCGGGGGAGGGTGCAAAAGTTCTATTATTCTTATAATATTTCTCCAATCTAGTCAGTATGTCATATTGCTCAAGAGTATGGGTCAGGAGCCAGGCTGCTCGGTGTGTAGCCAAATACTAACTAGCTGAGTAATTCTGGGCAGGTCTCCTAACCTTAGTTCCTTCACCTGTAAAATGGGGATAATGATAGTGCCCACATCGCAGGACCATCGACACTATTAAATGAGTCAATGAACACTCAGAGCAGTAGATGTCTGACCCCATGAGCTGTCTGAGCCCTGGCTGTCGTTATTTGTCTTCACATGTGGCTGGTTGGGGTGCCGGTTTGTCCCCGTCTTGAATTCTGTGTTGAAATGAAACCGAATGAGCACATACTTCCGTCGGGCCTTGGGTAGAATGATCATTGAATTGGGTGTGAACCGAGCTGCGTGACCTCAACGCCCTTCACCTCGAGTGTTCAAGGGCGATCCGAGTGCCAGGATCGGCCGGCACCGACGTGTTTGTCTCACGAGTACTGACAATAAATGGGGGGTACGTCAATGCCGAGTACTGTACAGCGGCTACTTCCAAGGCTGGGAACTCTATTTAGACATTTTATGTATAGCTCCCACACTGCAGCTCAAAGAAGTGCTAACAGCGTTACTAGTAGGTGTGTAAAAGGTTCAACAATTCAAAAAGTGGTATATAAGTAGAAGCAGGAGGTGCGTTCGTAAGCTGCCCAGCGCCCCAGGCGAGGATCGAAAGTCCTGGGTGTAGCTCTGTAGGCAAAAAATAAATAAATAAAAATAAAAATCTGGGCCTGTTTTGCTGGCCAGAATGTTGTGGCCGAGACACATTTCGCTGTTTATTGTCTCACTTTGGCAGGTAAATAATAGCCTTCCCAGGAACCCGTGAGGCCGTCGAGCGCTACCTGTCTAGATAAAAATACTCAGCTGCTTGACGGAAATGGAATGCAGGGTGGGGACTGGCCTCCTTCGCTTTCTGGGTTTCTTTGGATTGTGAAGTGCCAGTCATTGTCTGGGGAAGTGGGGTGACAACCGACTAAATGAGCCTTAGACCCTCCGAGGAAGTTGGCAGCCGTGGTCAGGAGCAACACTGTTTCCGATGACTCCAAGCAGATCTGCACGTTGTCATTCAGTTACAAAAAAAAGAAAAGAAAAAAGATCGAAAACGTCAACAGTCAGCTGCAGAAAAAGGCAAAGGAAAGTCCCCACCAAATGTTCAGTTAGGGGGTCACCGTGGGTGATGGTCTATAAAAAGATCTGTTTAAAGATAAGTCATATTTGTCAGTAATAATATGTAGCAGTCTTTGTAAGTAAAAATAAGTAACTCCAGATCACACGTGTGGAGTGTGGCAGGGCTGGCTGTTCAGCAGTTGCAAACGTAGGCCAAGCCGAAGGTTATACTTAACCTTAATCTCTCTGTGTGGCAGAGACCAGGGTTGCTCACAGGGAGAGCGAAGGACTAAACTGTTTTATACCCCGTCTGTTTACTTGATAGGCTTTGAATTGTGGGACAGTCCCAGGGATGGGGCAGCCTCGTCTGGGGTGAGAGAGAAAGAGTAAGACAGGCAGCGGACGCCTTGCTAACGTGCATGGAAGTGAGAAAGGTGACCCGCCCCTTGGATTCTGGGGGCAGCTCCAAGGGGTGCTGTGGGCAGGTCACGTGGGAGCCTGGGTTCCCTGACTGTGGGGTGGGTGGGGCTCAGACCTGAGCACAGACCCAGCAGGGACTCATTCATCATCAAGGTCTCTCTGTCGTCGTCCACCTGTCCCCCCGCACGGCCTGGGTGGCCTTCTCAGCCTTCCTGACACTGGCCTGCTTCTACCTCGGGGACCTGTGCAGCTTTGTCCTGCTGGAGCCTCCCGCCAGGCAGGCCCTTGCCCCAGGTGGCTGTGTGGCCCTTGCCCTCCTCCCGCCAGCCCTGCTGGTGCACACGGTTTTGTTGGCGGAATACCCGGCCTGCAGTCGCACACTTGAATGAGCTCCGGGTTCTGCCGGGACGGAAGGCTCTGTGGAGGAAAATCATGATGTCAGAGCATGGTGGATTTCTTATTGGTTCATGTATGTTTGAATAGGCTGCACGTGGGCAGTGTTTCTGCCGCAGCCCTTTGCCTCCCTGAGGGAAGCCACTGTGCAAGCCACTGTTACTTGTCTATTCCAGAGAGCGATCAAGCATTTAGAAATAAATGCACCCCCCAGACATTAGCCTAGTGTTCATACCTGTCGGTACCTTACTTTTATCACTTATAATATCATGGGTTTTGTTTTTCTTAGCTGCCTCGTTCTTCTTACTGTAACTATTCTTGGTTAATGGTTACATACAATTCTGTTCTATGGCCGTATTAAAATATCTTATGGTCATTTAGAGCATTTTCAATACATTTGCTTGTTAAAAATGGTACAGTCCTGGCCACTGTGGCTCAGTGGATTGAGCGCCAGCCTGCGAACCCAAAGGTCTCCTATTCGATTCCCAGTCAGGGCACATGCCTGGGTTGTGGGCCAGGTTCCCCAATCCATCGATCTCTCTCACATAGGTGTTTCTCTCCATCTCTTTCTCCCTTCCTTCCCTTCTCTCTAAAATGGAATAAATAAAATCTTAAAAAAAATAAAAATAGGCCCTGGCTGGTGTAGCTCAGTGGATTGAGTGTGGGCTTGCGAACCAAAGGATCACGGTCCGATTCCTAGTCAGGGCACATGCCTGGGTTGCAGGCCAGTTCCCAGCAGGGGACCCATGAGAGGCAACCACACATTGATGTTTCTCTCCTTCTCTCCTTCCCTTCCCCTTCTAAAGATAAATAAATAAAATCTTTTAAATAAATAAGTAAATAAAAATGGTAAAGATTAATAGTCTTACATGTGTTATTTTGCATACGTGTGAGGATATTTGAAGGATGAAGACCAAGAGCTTGGATAGGTATGGCCAAACCGACCCCCCGCCCCACCCCCGCCCCAAGCTGGCCTCACGCGCGCCCTCCCCAGCCCTGTGCTGGAGCATTCTGGTCCTGTGTCTTCCCCAGCAGCGCGAGGTCAAATGTCTCGATGTCTGTTTCTCGAGTGAGAAGTGGCATTTTGGTATAGTGCTAATTTTCATTTGCTCTTCCCAAGTGTAAGAACCATTTTCTTTTCTGCAAACTATTCATGTCCTCTATTCATTTTCTTGTTTATTTATTTATTTATTTAGAGAGGGGAAAGGCAGGAGAAGCAGACGGAGAGAGACTTAGATCCGCTGCCTCTCACACGCCCCTGGCTGAGGACCCGGCTCGGAACCCAGGCCCGTGCCCCGACTGGGAACTGAACTGGTGGCATTTCAGTTCGCAGGCCAGCACTCAGTCCACTGAGCCACACCAGGCAGGGCTATGGGCTTTATATTTTAAAGTACTCCTGTGGAAATTGCAAGTGTCCCATTTTTACTATATCCATTTTCCAGGTTAAATAGATTTAGTGTGTATAAAATTTTCCATGGGACATAAATTCCATGAGGGCCAGGTTTTTTATTTGTTTTGTTCAATATTGCATCACCAGCACCTAGGATAGCACCTTGCACATAGCAGTTATTCAGTAAATAAGCCGGCTGCCAAACTGGAAACCGTCTTGGCTTTTGCCCTTTGACTAGATACCCTCCAGGCTCTACACGTGATTTGTGTGACTTCTAGACATGATTTAAAAAGTGGGGAGAGGGGTCAGTTTTAAAGAAAGCGATAGCAAAAAGTAATGGTACAGAATGTGATAGTAAAGATTAAAATTATTTGCATTTATTGTCATGGAGGTGGGCAGTAGAAGGAGACTTTTTTCCCCCAAGGAAGGTGGACCAGTGGCCAATGAGCATGAGAGCAATGCTGAGCATCGTTAGTCATTGGGGAGGTGCAAATCGGCACCTCCATGAGCTACTCCACCACGCCCACTAGGGTGAGTGTGATAAAAAAGGTGGAAAATAACAGTGGCACCACCGTAGCTTGCTGGTGGAAATGTCAAATTTTTCCGCTGCTGCAGAAAACCATTTGGCACTTCCTCAGAAAATTAAACTTAGAGTTGCTGTATGATTTCAGCAGTTCCACTTAAGAGTATAAACCTAAAGACGTGGGAATAGGTGTTCAAAGGAACACGTGTTCAGGAGCATTCAGGGCAGCACCGATCACAACGGCCAAAATGTGGGACCAACCCCCAGGTCGGTGGAGGGCTACATGGATGGGCCAGATGTGGCTCATCCACACAGTGGAATATTACTCAGCCAGAAAGAGGGTGAACGCCCAAAACATTAAGCCCAGTGAAGAGAAACCAGACACAAACGGTCACATACTGTGTGATTTGCTTTGTGTAAAAGAGCCAGAGTGAGCAAATCTGTGGAAACCGAAAAACGATTGGCGTTGGCCAGGGCGTGGGGTGGGCACAGGAGGGGGGACCTGCAGGGTGGGCCCAGGTGTTTCCTGTAGGGGAATGAAAGTCTCGTGGAACTCGGTGAAAGCGGTGGTTGCATAACGTGAACACGCTCAGTGCCACTGAATTGTTCTTTTCAAGATGGTTAATTTTATGTTATATGAATTTCACCTCAGTTAAAACTAAAAAACCCCCCACAGACTTGTCCTGGGCATCTTCGTTTTCTCCAAGACGGCAAAGAGGCGACCCGGGAAGCCCCTCAGTCTCTGGAACTGTACAAGCCACTGTAAATGCCGTATAAAACAATCGATCTTCAACTCCTCAGAAGGGTTCCATAAACCTTCCCCGTGTAATTAAAGGGCGCTGTGTGGTGTTTGAAGTCTCCCTAATGCCTGTCTCAGAGGTGCTGTCACAGACGGGTCATGAGAGTGTTTTAGGTGCTGTTTAAACATACCCACAGCCTTGAACCACATTTGAAGAATTCATTGGGGATTGTTTTGTCTGCAAATTAATTTTCCACCAAGCAAGTTGATCCTCTACCTACTAAAACCAGTGGAGTTTTTAAAAAGATTTTATTTGTTTATTTTTAGAGAGAGGGGAAGGGAGGGAGAGAAACATCGATCAGTTGCTTCTCACATGGCCTCAACCTGGGACCTGGCCTGCAACCCAAGCATGTGCTCTGACTGGGAATTGAACCAGTGACCCTTCGGTCTGCAGGCTGGCGCTCTGTCCCCTGAGCCACACCAGCCAGGGCTAAAACCAGTGTTTAGTGGCTTTCAGTCAGGTTGGCTAATGATGGTTTTCTCCGAGCACGAGGGAGACTTGAGCCCAAGAAGAAGAGAATGGAGCTCACAGTGAGAGGTCAAGGTTGACTTCTTTTTTACACCTTTTACTGTAATTATAGCATGACTGAGAATGACTGTTTGGTGCTTTTTATAAAGCCACTATAGTTAGCTTGAGTAAAACACCATTCATTTCACCTGGGGCGTAACTCCCACAAGTGTGGCTGTGCAAGGCGCCGAGCTGGGTGCCGTGGGCACTGAGTAGGGAAGGACTTGACAGCTGTCCTTAAGTTTAATAGGTGTGAGATTCCTAGCAATTGCTATAATAATTTTTCATTACCTAAAAGCCCATCTGTTCTGAATGACCAGTTTTATGTTATCTTATATCAGAAGTGCTTTGAAAAAATAGCCAGCAATTTGACATTGTTTGGGAGAAGTCTTAAAAAAAAAAAAGAAAAACAACAACGCTGAGACTCTGTGTGTATCTGTTTCATAGATTTTACCTAGTTTCAGTAATACAGGATGTTAGAATGAAATACGACCGCACTGGCACCTCCGATCTACAGGGGCGAGCTGCATTTTTACGTTCTCCGTGCCCCCTGCCACTTGAGAAGGTGCAGCTCTTCCAGCTTCTGCACTGCTGCCGCCCCGAATCCGCCGCTGCCCCTGAATCCGCTGCTGCCGGTTCAGAGCAGAGGTCAGGGGCCAGGAGGCTTGGAGGGGCCCGCCTCTCCGCCGAGCCGGTGTGGCGTATTCGGTTCTCTATTCCTATCAGTAGTTCTCAGTGGTGTTACTAAATTCTGAGAACCTTTTGGTTTTATGTTGATGTGAGAGGTAAAGTGTTATAGAAACAGTAAAGTCATTAGTGAACGATTGGTCTCAAACAGACAATATTTAGTAAACAAAAATGGGGGGAAATGCCCAACACAAGAAAAATTTGAGCAATTCTAAAGTACTCTGAGTAAATGAGAAAGTTCATGTTTATATGTGTGTGTGTGTGTGTGTGTATATATATATATATATATATATATGGTTTTTTCCACTTTTTAATTTTTTGAGGAAACTTCACACTGTTTTTCACAGTGGCTGCACCAATTTACATTTCCACCGACGGTGCACCAGGTTCCCTTTTCTGAATGTCCTCACCAACACGTGTGTGATTTATTGATTGTAGCCATTCTGACAGGTGCAAGGTGATGTCTCCAGGTTCAGGTGTGTTGCTGATGTGAGCATATGCCACACTGTCTCCTAGGCAGAGTCATTGGTATCAGAGCCATTTGTCTATGTCGGGGTTTTGATGGCCAGTGCGGGGCGTTCCCTTGTAGTATTCTCACAGAGAAATGTCATTAAAACAGCGCAGTTGCCTAAAAGGCAAATCAGCAGGACAGCTTTAAAGGGGACTTAGAGCAGTGGTCACTTCCAAGTGTCCCATAGGCTTTTTTGTTTTGTTTTGAATGTCACGGAGTCCTGTGAAAGGAGCCCAGTGTTGATATAGATAAAATCAGCACTGCGCATTTGATCACTCGGAGAACTTGAAGTTCCTCTCTGGCCCGCCATCACTCCAACACCAAATAAACAACAAAATGAGCAGGGTGGTATTGTTTGTTTCTTCACAGTTAATTATTGCCAAACTTGAACATGTGGCAGATTTGGGCTCCAGATGGAGCGTTCATGATGGTCTGGGTTGGAGCTTTACTCATTGAGTTTTGCAAACATTAGAGCAAATTACAATTTTTTTAAAACTTTTGTGTCAAATTACAAAATTAATATTCCAAAATATTTTCTTAAGCCATTCCACAGATGTATCTTTCATCTAAAATCATGATTGAACCCACAAATCCTTTTGTAAAACCAGGGCACTCTAGTTGTCAGTTTCATTCCAAAATGTCAATTTGGCTGGCTTCTGTTAGCTTTTGTCTGGGGAATAATGTAACTATTGGATTGTCTTTTTTTCTTTTTGGTGTATTGTTTTACTATTTCTAGCTAATAGAAGATGACCCCTACTTGTTTGCAATAAGGTCCCCACTTCTGGTTTTCAGGGACAGAATTTCTAGAGTTTGTAGAAATTCTCCTGGTACAATTTAGCTACATTAGATTCCTTTTCTCTGAGCTTTGAGATACAACTGAGGTATATAACATTGTATCAATTTAAGGTATACAATGTGTGATTTGATACAGTTATATATGGAAACATTACCAGCAAGCCAATACCTCCGTGTGTCACATACTTACCACTTCCTTTTTGTGGTGAGAACGTTTAAGATCTCTGTTGGCAACTTGCAAGTGTATAACATAGTATTATTATTTATAATCACTATACTGTTTATTTGATCCCCAGAACTATTCATCTTCTAACTTGATGTTCGTGCCCTTTGACTAACATCTGCCCATGGCATCCCTACCCTCTTACCCCCGGGTCCCTGGTAACCAGCCTTCTGCTCTGTGTTTCTCTGAGTTTGGCATTTGTAGATTTTGCACAGAAGTGGTATTATACAGTACTCGTCTCTGTCTGACTTACCTCAGCGCAATGCCCTTAAGGTCCAACCACGTGGTCACAAGTGGCTGGATTTCCTTCTTTCGCGTGGCTGAATAATAGTCCATTGTGTGTGTGTGTGTGTGTGTATCACACCTTCTTTATGTATTCTAACTTTTTAGTAATGGTAACTGTAGATAAAAGTGGGCTCTTTTGACTGCACTTGAAATAATCCACGTATTACCCCTGGGCTAGATGGCAGGGCGAAAGACAAAATTTGGAGAGAGTAAAAATGGCAGTGAGCCGTAGCCGTTCTCTTCTCTTTCCTTTCTGAGATCATGTTTGATTAAGCCATGTATGAGATAATAAGATACCACTTTGATTTTCTCAACACTAGAAATATGTTCTTAAGCTTAAGACGTTTCTGCCCTGGCTTGTGTAGCTCAGTGGATTGAGCGCGGGCCTGCGAACCAGAGGATCGCGGTTCGATTCCCAGCCAGGGCACATGCCTGGGTTGCAGGCTAGTTCCCAGCAGGCCAACTCCCTGCAGGGGATACATGAAAGGCAACCATACATTGATATATCTCTCCCTCTCTCCTTCCTCTCTGAAGATAAATAAATAAAATCTTTTTTAAAAAAAAAGACGTTTCTCACTATCGCTGACTCTCTAGATATTTTTAAAATTGTGCATTTGCCAGGGTATTCATTCCTTCTGTTGTGTCCTGGGGAATACAGGGGCGAGCCCAGAGGGCCTGCCCTCATTAGGCTTCTAATCAAACTTAGATTAATGTGGATTTATACTCTGGTCAACGCCCCAGAAGAAAGGCACAAAGAACGGTCCGAGACCACATCCCGAGGAGCCAGCTGTGCCGGGGATTCTGAGCGGCTGCCCCAGAGAGGCGAATGTTGTCTTCCTGGTGTATGGTACCTTTACCCATACTCCCCGAAAAAAATCACACGCCGTGCCTACAATCAACCACACACTAAATTGTTTATAATTCTTTTTTTTTTAAGATTTTATTTATTTATCTTTAGAGAGGAAAGGAAGAAGGAGAGAAAGATCAATGTATGGTTGCCTCTCGTGCATCCCCTGCTGGGAACTGGCCTGCAACCCAGGCATGTGCCCTGACTGGGAATCGAACCATGATTGTGTGGTTCACAGGCCCGTGCTCAAATCCACTGAGCTACACCAGCCAGGATAAATTGTTTATAATTCTTAAACAAAGGCTCCATGTCCCTTTTGCTCATTAGCATTTCTTATAAATGCCTCGAGTGACGAGAGAACCATCCAAGAAAAAGTTTTCTTAACTTGAGGGCATCCTGGCTTTTCTGTGGAGTCCACATGTTTTTCATTTTAATTTTTTGTCATCGAAAAAAGACCTTATTTATTTATTTTTAGATAAAGGGGAGGGAGGGAGAAAGAGAGGGAGAGAAACATCAACTGGTTGCTTCTTGCTTGCCCCCAACCAGGGGCCTGGCCCACAACCCAGGTAGTTGCCCTGACCGGGATTTGAACCGGCAGGCCTGTGCTCAATCTACTGAGCCATAGCAGGCAGGACAGGCTTGGTTTGTTTTTAAAGCATTAGTGTGTTGGTTGTATTAGTTTTAGTGTCTTGGTTATATTAGCATCTGTCCACAAGAAATTTATAAAGCAGAAACAGGAGCTCAAAACATTGAAAGATAAAGCTAGAAATAATTCCAGCCACTCACAAAATAGAGCCAAACATGGTGGGTTTTTCTTGAAATAGCTCTTCATGTTTATTTTTAAAACTTGAATAGCCCTTAGTTATTAAGAGGACTGATTACCCCTGTATAATGAGTGAAAAGAAAGCGCTTGTGCTAGGATTATAGGTGTCTAAACACTTAGCTGTCTCACATTCTTTGGTGACAGCCTGGGGAAGGCGGCCATGCACTAGAACTTTTTTTTTTTCTTTTTCTTTTTTGCAGTCTACCTCAGAGACTTGAGAGCTCCTAATGGTATGATTGGACGCTAAACAAATTATCCACTTATCTCTGTAAAATCTCATTATTTCTTCATAAAGACATGAGAGCAGGGTCCTTTTCTGTTCGCAGTTGCATCCCAGCCCTTTGCAGAGAGGCCAGCCCGTGTTCTCCCGAAATCCGGGGTAAGAAGCTGCGCATGCTCACGGAGCTGCTTCGCATCCTGGGCCAGAAGGAATTAAACAGCAGAAGCACAGTGACAGTCGGAGAAGCTGCTGTTGACTCATTCATTCATTCATTCATTCAGCAAATATTTATGGACCGGCACCCAAGGGGGATGTGCCGCGCTGGTCTTGACCACTGGGACAGGTCGTGCGGAGCGTGGCAGGCGACGAGCGTCCGGACTCCTGGTGACAGCGCCCAGCGCACCCTCGGTAAAGGGACTGACCCGCAGAGGGCTGCACGTGGCAGGGGTCAGGAATTCAGAGGGAGAGACAGTTGAGGATGAATCCCGGGTTTCTGCTTAACGCCACAGGTCAGGAGAGAGGGTTTTCCTGCTTTGAAGGAAATGCTAATCCGGTCAAGCGAAGGTAAAGCTCCTTCCACAATAGCTGTTTCCTTAGGTGTCTTCAAAATAATAACTCGCTAAATAAATTAACTAAATTATACTATATTGACCATCAAAAAACACTCACTGAATAAAATCTGGAGCCCGCAGGGGAATATGAAATCCTGGGTGAAATCCTCATAGTTGTCACCTCTGAGGAAACCATACATGTTTATGTCTGTGCACCATAATGTATAGGAAAATTGAAATCAAACAAACTAGGAAAATCATTCATACCAAATATGAGTTAAACCTTAATATACGCACAACCGATGCAACACAATAAGAAAAATGTAACGTTTCTTGTAGATAAATGAAGAAATACAGGGCAGGGCAAAAATAGAGGTACAGTTATTTGAATGGAAAAATAATACAATAATTAATAAATAACAATACAAGAATAAACTGCTTCAGGCCCTGGCTGGTGTAGCTCAGTGAATTGAGCACAGGCTTGCGACCCAAAGCATCGCCGGTTTGATTCCCAGTCAGGGCACGTGCCTGGATTGCAGGCCAGGTCCCCAGTGTGGGGTGTGCTAGTGGCAACCATACATTGACGTTTCACTCCCTCTCTTTCTCCCTCCCTTCCCCGTCTCTCTAAAATAAATAAAATCTTTTAAAAAAAGAATAAATTGTTTTATGTACTCACAACTGTAAACCTACTTTGCCAAAGAGAACAGTTACCCCCATACATTCAAAAGGTTAATGAACGTGTATAAAAAGCATAACTTAATGAATAATCAAAGAATGCGTAACAGTGACTTGCTTACCAAATAAGCAAAGCTTTCCTCTCCCCTCCTCCAGCTCCTCCTCCCCTCCCCCTCCTTCCTCTTCTTCATTTTTTCCTTTTCATTTTTTTTGTTAGTCTGTTTGTTTTGCAAGTGACAATATTCAGTCCTGGCCAGGGTTCTGTAAGATAGGGGCCCTGTACTCTGTCGGTGGGTATGACATCAGTTCACCTTTTCCAGGAAAGATGCAGGCAGCAGGCTAGGCTGGCTCTCCACCAGGATGCCTCTGCACAGCTGGCCTCTGTTCTGATTGGATGGGGAGTACCTAGCTTGGTAATTGGTGGTTAGACATTTTGACCGTCACTGCTGCTAATAGGTCTCAATGGGCTTTAAAGCCTCCCTATGCAGAGACCTAGCAGTTCTCATGGGAACAGAAACTAAATGAATCTCTCTGGAATTTCTCTATATCTATGGAAAGGTCTACTAGTCTGTTAGCTCCCTGAAAATTGAGAGTTTATGTCTTCTGTTTGCTGCGTCCTCAGTTCCTAGCACAGTGGTAGCTGCTCAGTAAAACACTGACGGATGAATGAATAGATGGGTGTGATTTTGACGTGGCGACATGATTTTGGCTTAAAGCAGAAACACAACATATGTTGCTTAATGTAATATTTGTGTTCTCTTAATCTTCACAGCCACTTTCCTTGAGGGAAACTATCTATTATATTACTGCAATAATATGTGAAAAGTGCTTTTAGCTTTTAGACAGTAATAGTGCTGGAATTTCCAAAGGGTTGCCTTCCCTCCCAAGTGTGAAGTCTCCTTTTGCAGTCAATAATCCGTTCATGCTTGAGTATTAATGACGCCCATTCTCTGAAGAACATTTTATATTTTTAATAGGAACAAAACAGGAAATACATCCATTGAGAAAAAGCAATAGTTCAATACTGAGTGTAATAAATCTTTCTATTGACTTTTTAATTTCATAAATGTTTTACCTTCATTTTTGATCTCTGTCTGGCAGAGGCTCAGGTGATCTTCAGTTTCTCTTGTGCTGAGATTTTCCCATCAATCCGGATGTGAGCTTTTACACATTAGTTCTGGCACACTGTGAAAGCATGCGTGCCAATGTGTAGGTACGGAATGATGTGCACTACACATTTACAGCGGTAAAATGAACGCCCATGTCCAGTCCACCCAGGGAAAGAACTAGAATGTTGCTCTGTTTCTTTCCTGATCTCCTCTCCCCATCTCTCCCCCCCCCCACCCCGCAACTGAGCATCATCCAGAATTTCGTGTTAAAAAACATTCTCGCCCTGGCTGGGCAGTTTAGTTGTTTGGAGCATCACCCCATACCCCGAAGGTTACGGGTTTGATGTCTGGTGGGTGCACCTGTGGGAGGCAACCGATTGATTTTTCCCTCACATCGAAGTTTCTCTCTCCCGCCCTCTCTCTCTAAAATCAATCAATCTTAGGTAAGGATTTGAATATGTATATTCTTTTGTTTGTCTTTGTAGTTTTTCATCACTGGTGAATACATCGGTAAATAAAGTGCATTGTTTCATTTTGCCTGTTTTTGGATTTTTTGTGAATGGAATCAGATGGACAGTTACTCTTTCCTGCATGTTGCTGCTCTGAGTCTTGCTGCTCTGCGTATCTCTTGGTGCAAGGGTATGTGGTCCAGTAGAGCATAGGTCCCCACCCCTCAGGCCACGGCCATATGGGGCCATGGCCTGTTAGGAACGGGGCCACACAGCAGGAAGTGAGCAGAGGCCGAGTGATCGAACTGTCCCTGGTGACAGAAAGGTTGGGGACCGCTGCAGTAGAGGCTTTGCTGGGTCCTACAGGGGTACGGCCACCCGCACTAGCTGAAGCCAGCCTGTGTTCCAAGGTCCCAGCAGTGGGCGAGTGGTCCCATGGCGGCCCAGCCTCCGTGCTCTGTCTCGCTTGACGTTGTTGCCAGGCTGGTGGGTGTGAGGCAGTATCTCATAGTTTTAATATGCACTTCCCCAATTACTAATGAGGATAAATATCATTTCATGTTTAAAACTCTCATTATTTTTGCCCCTTTTCCTGTTGGGTTATTTTTTTTAAAGAAGATTGGTACAGTCCTCATTACAAGAAAAAAAATTCCTGCGTAACAATGACGGGTGCTCAGTAGACTGCATGAGACCACGTTGCAGTACACGCAAGTACTGAGTTACTGTGTTGAACACCCGGAACTAATGTAAGGTTCCATCACACATCAACTTAAAAGAGAAAGTTGGTGTCTGGATGCCAACCTTCTGTTGATCGCGTGGGTGACTGGCGTCCTCTCCCAGTTTGCCCTTGATCCTCTCCCATCCCCTGTGGTATCTTTTCATAAACTGAGTTTTTAGTTTTGGTATAGCCAAGTTTATCCGTTTTCTTCTTTATAGTGTGTGCTTTTCTTCACGTGTCTTTAAAAATTCTGATATTCTCCTACATTATCTCCTGGAAGGTTTATGGTCTTGCTTTTTACATGGAGGTCTTTAATCTGCCTAAAATTAGTTTCTCTATATTGTGAGAAACAGAGGTTTGAGTTCGTCTTGTCCAGCAGGTGTGAAGTCCTCCCAGCCTGTCTTATGGAAAGGCCTGCTCTTTCCCTGTTGGCATGTGATGGTGACGAGGGTGACCGCGACAACGTTAACACCCCCGAGGGCTTGCCGTGTGCCAAGCAGTGTTCTGCGCACGAGATACGTCCTTAATTCTTCGAGTAACCCTACAGATAGACCCTGCTTCTACCCCCATTTTAGATACAAATATTCAGAGGCAGAGAGGTGAGGTACCTTACTCCCTGAGACAGAGCTGGGGTGTCAAAGGGCAGAGTTCAAAGGGCCGGTTCGTCTAGCTGCAGACCCTAGGCCCTTGACCTTTGGAGTGTCCGTCTTCTCTCTGCGGCTCCCTCCTTTCTGTACTGCGAGTCTTTTTCTCTTTCTTCTTTTTCTTGCAGGTCCCTGATCCTGGTCTTTCTGCTCTTTGCATTTACCCATTTCCCCGTTTCTGGCCAATATTACACAACCTCCTAGTTAACTCTATAGCAAGTCAGTACCTGGTGTGGTATGTACCCCACCCCCTTGTTCTTCTGCAGTGCTGTTTTGAGCTTCACAATTCCATTTAAACATTTTATTTACGTTCTCCCCAAACGCCTGTTGGGATTCCCATCGGCTCTGCGTCGAGTCTGTAGGTAATCTGGGGGAGAAGTGCGGAGCATGCTCCGGGTATTTAGCCTTCCAACCCATGGGCATGGTTACTCTCTCTCCATTTATCCTGCCTTTCTTCATTGTCTTTTTTCCCCCCTTTTTAAAAATTGTTGTCGAAGTACAGTTGTCTCCATTCTCCCAGCCCCACCCAACCCCACCTCCCTTCATTGTCTTTCAGTAAAGTTTCGCCACCTGTTCCATGACAGATTTACACAGCCTTTATTACATTTATCTGTCTACTTGCAATTTTTCGTACTGTCGTACGTGATATTGTTTCTAGAAATCAACGTTCTGCTTGCTGCTGGGGTGTAGAAAAGCAATTGCGTTCTATATGTTGACTTTATATTTAGCAATCACGGTAACTTAATTCTAAAACTTTTTCAGTGGGTTCTTTTCCTGACCTTTGTCTGTCGTGTAGTTAATCATGTCATCTGTGCGTAATGACAGTTTTATTTCTTGCTTTCCAGTCCCTATACCTTTTATTTTTCCTATCGCGTTAGGCAACTAATTTCCCCAAATGTTTCCACCATTTATTTATAAATAGAATTGGGCGAGGTTTGTCACAAGATGAGTTAAGAAAAAACTTCTGGCTTTCGGGAACCAGTTGGTTTGGGATCTGCAAACAGGGGACTGTTGACCGAATGGGGTGGTGGCTCCTCTCCAGCTTGTATCTGAACAAATCGGCTTCATGTTGTCTGTGTAGCGGATCATCCTTCCTCTGGAGGCTGTGCTCTCGTTTGAATTCCTTTTCCGAGAACGTCAGTTCCAAGACATCAACCGCTTTTGGAATGCCAAAGTAAAATAAATTGTGTTTCACAATATTGCCAGAGTTAATAATAAAATCTTGTAATTTTGCCCTGGCTGGTGTGGCTCAGTGTATTGGGCGTCGTCCTACGAACCGAAAAGTCATCAGTTTGACTCCTAGGCAAGGCATGTGCCTCAGTTGGGGGCCAGGTCCTGGGTTGGGGGTGTGCGAGGGGCAACCGATCATGTATCTCTCACACACGGTGTTTCCCTCTCTTTCCCTATCTCTAAAAAAAATACACGAATAAAAATTTTTTTAAAGTTTTGCAATTTTACCATGCTTATGTACATTGTTATTTGAACCCATTTAAAGTAGGGGAAGACTATTTCCCCATTTTTCAGATGTGGAAACTGAGGCTTAACAGAGAAAGAATCTTGCCCCAAGGAACGTGAGTTGCAGCCCTTTGAGTCAGAATTTGAACTCAGGCGTCCCCGTTCCAAATCCAAAGCTTACACTTCATCACACAAACGTTATACTCTGTTGCTTAGGAAAGTTTGCAAAGATGGAATTTAAAACTTCTGCTGGGCTTGGCCTATCGGCCTCACTAGAGGAAAATATTAGTCAATCAGGATCTTGATTTATCTCAAAAATCAGATTTCTCTTCTTTAATGAAATTGCAGACCTGATGTAGTTAGAAAACATCTTTTCAGAATCACAGATTACGGTATGTCCCTGAACCTCATTAGATAATTGAAAAACGCAGGCTGTGGGCCTCAAAGGACAGAAGGTCTCTCACAAAGCCTGAGAGAGAGAGAGGGAGGGAGGGAGGGAGGGAGAGAGAGAGAGGGAGAGAGAGAGGAGGACCGACGGTGCTGGCTGGCAGGTTCCCACCGCCAGTTCTGAACTCACCAGTCCCAGGAAACCCTGGCCCAGGCCTCCAGGGCCCTGTCTCCCCACCATGCTGTGCTGTCCCTGTGTCCTCACACGCCAGGTCCACGGATTTCTCTCATTTCCTTCCACTTGCTGTGCTCTGTCCTTGCTGGGACCCTTACAAAACCTTGTTCCTCTGCCTGGATGCCCTCCCCTCCCACCTTCTGTCCTCACTTCTCCTGGGTCGCCTGCTGGCTTCATTCACTTTTACCGTTTCGGCTTAACCATCACCTCCCCCTTCCCTAGGTCCACAGCGAGACCAGGCCCCACATGCCTGTGTTCCCCCAGCCCCGTTCTCCGCCGTGATGTAATCCCAGTGTCTGGCACAGAGCTTCGCCGAGTTACTGCAATTTATTGGGAAGAGACGGGGTGAATGGGTTAGACCGAAAGTGACACAAGACCCAGAGAGCAGTGGCCCAGATGAGGACATGGGCAGGGTCCGGCACAGAGAACGCCCCTTCTTCGTTACCAAATCTTTCATTGCAAAATCGCAAGCATGTCATTCTGTAACATAGCGGAATCGCACTCAAGCACGCCGTGTGACGTTGTAGGTGAAATGTTGGATGAAAGCGATACATTATTGCACCCGTGTCGTGACCCTCCCAACCACGCTCAAGCAGGCCTTACGTCTGTGGGGCCCTGCAGAACTTCCCATTTCAGGGAGTCCCAAGGCAGGGAGAGTCCAGGACTGGTGTTGAAGTTCAGTGATTTTGTCAAAGCGCCAGGTCCCTTCCACCCTCTGTGTCCTCTGTTCCCAGCGCCCCAGCAGTCACAAGCATGTCCAGTCAGGAAGAACGGGCGTTTGGAAGGGAGGGTAACCTCTCTCCGCAGCCACTCATGCATGCCCCAGACATCTGGTTAGCCGTGTCCTAGCTGCAAGGGAGGTGGCAAAAGTGACCTTGTCAGAGCAGAGTTGCCGGGCCCACAGGACGGGTGGGGAGGTGGCTGGTGGACTCTCCGCCAAGGCCTTCTGTTCCAACGGACACCGTACAAAGGCAGGGGCTGCAAGAACAGGCCAGTCCCCCAGAAGCCGGCACCAGCGGGGGAGAGTGCACAGGCCCCCCTTTCAAACGCCCAGACGGATGATGTCGTAGTTCTCTGCGGATGATGTCGTAGTTCTCTGCGTTCCCTGCATCTCTGCAGCCCGGGTGCTCTCCCTGGGTTGCCTCGCACAGTTCCGAGTTCCTCACTGATCCAGTCTCACCGGGCCTGTGGGTTCTTTGGGTCAGATGCTCAATTGTGGCAGTGGGGTTGAGACTCGGGGGCCCTTGTCCTCCAAGGGGACAATACCTGTGTGTCTGCTTGCCCTCTTTCCTTAAAACTGTGACTTAATTGCTAAGTGTTTGAAAAGTCCTTTCTATCACACATGGGTTGAAAAAATTATTTTTTCTATGATTATTTCTGTGATAATCTGCATCCCTACCAACACACTCACACACAGACCTGGAATTGTTTACAGAGTTTAGAAACAACTCAGGTCTTTAAAAATCTGGCTTTTTCTCATTAAAAATTTAGCCTTTGCTTTTCTTTAAGTCTTTGGATTGCCTTCAGAGTCCTGTCTGGTATTTAGAGTGTGGTTTTCCCCTGGCTCCCTGTCTGTTCTTCTGCCCTTGGCCTGGTCTTGAACTCCTCTCCTCAGGGAGGCAGTCACCTGCCGGGATCAGCATAGGGTGCTGGAGAGGCTGAGGCTAGTTCTCCAGGGTCGAAAGGGACGCGAGACAGCTGGGGCCGGGGAAGGTGACCGGACTCTTGGATCTGCTGACAGAGCAGACTCAGGAAGGAGAGCAGTGCACATTCAGACAGCCGCGCTTGTCCAGGCCGATGCACCAAAGGCAGGAACTGAGGGAGACGGGGCCCTTCTGGGTCGAAGGCAGACACGAACGACACTGAGGTTTGCGTGAAAAGACCCTCATGGTGCAGTCACAACCTGGCCGAGCCCCTCTGCGTTCTGTCATGAGGAGACAGGGTTTCTTTTTCTTACAATGAGCAGGATTTCGCTCCTGTGACTAGTTTCTGTCTTTCATGAGCATGGACCCATCCCCCAACGATGACGAGTTAGCCCAGCCTTCTGAACCTAGTTTGTACAAGCCTCATCATTCTTCCTTCTTTTCCTCTTTTGCTTAGGGTATTTGACAGTGCCTCTTCGGAGGAGGAAACTTTAAGATCATTTTAAAAATTAGTGGGTTTTTAACAAATTATTTATTAATGAGAGAGAGAGAGAGAGACATTGATCTGTCATTCCCCCCATCCATACATCTGCTGGTTGACTCTCGTTTGTGCCCTGACTAGGGGTTGAACCGGCAGCCTTGGTGCATCTGGACTATACTCCAACCAACTGAGCTACTTGGCCAGGGCAGTGGGATTTTAATTTTTTTTAAAGATTTTATTTATTTATCCTTACAGGGGAAGGGAAAGAGAGAGGGAGAGAAACACCAGTATATGGTTGCCTCCCATGCATCCCCCTCTGGGAACTGGCCTGCAACCCAGGCATCTGCGCTGACTGGGAATCAAACCTCGATCGTGTGGCTCGAAGGCCCGCACTCAATCCACTGAGCCACACCAGCCAGGGTGGATTTTAATTTTTTTAATGAAGAAAAACTAAGCACTCTTTCAAGTGCTTAGGGTTTCTTTAGGGTTTCCTGGAAACCCTTCTTCTTGATCTTGTTCACTCAGCATATTTGGGGCAGTTTCAGATGCCTGTTTGTGGCTTCCACGGTGTCCAGGGGCACGGAGAGGGGAACTGAGAGTGACCAAGGCGTTCCGAGAACGTTGAAACAGGCCCGACGCTCGTGGCTGCCTCTTGAAGGGGAACAGAAGGGGGACAGGCCGTAGCCATTCCCTCCCAGTCTCGTCCACACAGACTCCAGCACACTCAAACTCTGGCCTTTCCTCGAGTCGCGTTTCTTACCCTCTTTTCGTTTTAGGACGTGATGTGAAACCGCATCCCGGGGGCGGAGGGCACCCCTGCCTTCAGCACCCCCGAGGCCACTCCCTGCGTCCTGCCTTTTCGTTGTTGCGATCCAACGTCAGCCTCCTTGTTGCCTTTTTAGACAATATAATTAATTATTGTGATAACGCTATGAGAATGCAGCTTTTTATATTCCATGTGCCTCTCCACAGTCTTTCTGTCCCTGGCTTCCTCCCTATGCCGTCGGCTTTTTTTAAGCCTTTGTTTTGTTTTAAACTCGTGCCTACATCTTCGTCCTGGGTTTGTTCGTGTTCTTACCTCCTGTGCGGAGAACGCAGCTCTGGGAAGAAGCATGAACACAGACCGAGTCCCTGGTATTTTCACTTTCACGACGGAAGCAGACCCAGTTGGGTTGTGCCTAGATGCAGCGGCCACGCCTCCGTCCGTACCTGTTCTTGTGGCCAGCTGCCTGTAGACTTGCACTTGAAAAGGTTCTGAGTGCTGGAAAACCTTTGCGTGTTTCTCTTCCTCGTAAGTCCGTCGTATTATCGCCCACCACGGCCTGGGAGGTCGGAGCTGCTGTCTTGTCTCTCGTGTCGTGGGCTCCGGCTTTAGGTGGCCTTGCCGTCCCAGGGAGCACCCACCCTGACTCATTGATCCATGTCAGCAACGGCGGATGGACGTAGAATATGACTTCACGGGAATGCATCTACTTGTTTTTCGTTTTAGTTTAAATCTTAATTCCTTTATTTATTTAAAACACTTCATTGTTGACCCCGTTCCAGATGTCCGCCGTGGCGGCCCCCAGCCCCTGCCCAGCCTGCATCCACTTGTACCCTCAACACAGGAGGCGCCCGCGCTCCTGGAAGGAAACCCCTTAATTCTTCCCTTTCTCCTTTCTCTCTGTGGGCAAACAGTGCAGTCACTTTGGGCTACTGTTTGCCAGCACTTCAAGGTCTGACACTTTTATGTTGAAACCTTGTCTGCGGGTATTTCTGCTCTTAATTCAATGTGTGAGAAAGATTCTTTTTTTAAAATAATTTTTAAATTTATTTCTTGTTCAAGTACAGCTTTCTGTCTTATATTCCCAACCCTGCCCGCCCCCTGCCCCAGAAAGGTTCTTACTTTGTCCATGGCCATTAATTAAAGTTTTTGTTAAGAATTCCACAACTAGGATTTCAGGTGGTATTTGTGCTGATGTATTTTTGTTTCTGAAGTTTTATAAACCTTCTTTTTTAATGTTTTTGTATACACAGCCGCTTTAATATTCAGGCCCAAATTGATTTTTTAAAACATTTTAAGTGGAGCTTTTGTTACATTTACTCTGGGTAAATCTATACCTTCTGACACTTTTCTTTCAAAGATAAGAGGAAGCTAATACCAGTCATGGCATCCCGAGGGATTCTGTTTAAATGGAGCCATTTAAGGTCTGCCTCTCAAGAGTCCAAGTCCTTAGAAAAGTGGATTTATCCAAAATAAAAAGTATCCTGAAACTGTGGTGTAGACGGCACAGTCAGACGTGGAGCTGGTGGTACCACGGAAGGAAGACCCCCTCGCGGGCGGGGACCCTGCCTGCGCAGAGGGAGGGTTTGCCGTGTAGGCGAGCCGGCCCCCTTCTCGGCCTCCGAGCCCTTGACAGAGAGGTATTGTAACTTCAGCAACCCAGCTTCTTACCAGCCTGGCTTATTCCAGGAATTTTGAATTAGTGTCAGCTTAGTCTACTTTTCAATTACAGGAATGACCCTATGAAAAATTGACCTATGCAAGAGGAAGAAAATCTTCTTGTGGGTAGTCTGGCTCTCCTTATGTCAAAGTAACTAACTAGCTTTTCTGAATGCAGTTCCTGTGTCAGCTCGTTTGCATAATTTGAATTAAAAAAATCAGATGTCAGATGACTTCCTGGAGAACCAAGAATAATCATTCTGTCCTGAGCTAGAGAGGCCAGCCTTCACTGCGGCTGATGGGTCCGTATGGTAGGCACCTGAAGGCAGAGTTGGTTTGTGTTGAACTTCGTGGCTCCTTAGGAACTCTGATGGAGGTATGGTGACCTACGCCAGTGCCCTAGTTCCTCCTGGCTCAACCCACAGAGCATGGAGGAGCTCGACCACCACGTGGAATGTGAAACCAGACCTGGGATAGTGAAAAGTCATTGTGAAATGCAGCAGCACTGGATTGACTAATGCACTTGCACTTGCCTCCTTCGCCTCTCCAGCTCAGTCAGCGTCTGGTAGCTGAAAGCTGCCGGCGCAAACCTCTGGTTGGTTGGAACCCAGTGAGTGGCGATAGGTCAAGAGAGGGCTTTCGGGGGCTTCTGGAGGGTACCTGTCAGCTTGTAAGCAGCTGCTTGGAAACGTCCACTTGCAGTCCTCTTGGCAATTGTACGGATCATTGTTGGGTCTATATATAGTGGCCGCTCACAAATTAAATATGATTTTCCATTAGGTCGTGTGTTCTCTGGCCTCCTCAATCTGTGGCAAAGTGCAGCTTTCAAGCAGGGATTTCACGGCCTGTGCCACAGGGTCAGGGTTCTTCAGGTGTGGTCCCCAGACTGCCCGAGGTTCTCGAAGCTCCCTCTGGGAGTCCACCAGGCGATCACCGTCTTCACAGTGACACTGCCTCTTTCACCGTGTGGACACCCACCGCCACAGCGCAGGAGCAGTGGCGGCTCAGCCTGCGGGCGCCTTGGCGTGGGCCAGGGCCCTGGCTCCAAGCTGCTGGTGGTCACTGTGCCCAGCACCCTGGCTGTTAAAAAATCTGTCTTTTATTTAAAAATGACCTTGATGAAACCGTAGAGATCATTACTTGTATTAAATCTCAAGCACTCCTTTTTTTTTTTTTGGTAGTGATTCAACTTCATCTTCCATTTTTCAGGCCAAAGAAAAATTGTTATTTTTTTTCCACGACAGTTGGCATTTTGTATTCCTTTTAACCCTTGGGCGTATCTTTGCTAGCACGTGTGGCCAGACGGGGACGGCACCTGCAGCACTCGGCGCTTTCCGGAACCCTCCCCGACTGCGCTGCGAGCCGAACTAGCCCCTTTTTTCTTGGGACACCATTCGTACCTCAAAGGAAGGGTGACAGACAGACCCTCGAGAATTTGGCAGACGTTCTCTCAAAAATGAACGAAGGGAGCCTGTTGCGCCCACGAAACCACTCACAACATTTGTTGCCCGCGATCGACTTCTAGCTTTTAAGTGAAAACTGGAATTTTGGAGAGTATGTGTTTGCCACTCTGAGTGTGACAGCTTCCAGACAGTTTGACTCATCAGATGAGATGAGTAGTGATATAAACAAGTATGATTGTAAAAACATTTCATAATGAAGTGTGCTAACACTTGGGAGATCTGCATACTGTGTTTTGCTGTGTATAATGCACACTTTTTTGCCCACATTTTTGAGGGAAAAATAAGAATACACTGTATACATGGGTGTGTGATTACATACCGTGGGGATAATAAAGGGCATGATTATCCTGTGTATAACACCCACCAAACATGGGTGCGCATTATACACGGGAGCGCATTATGCACTGCAGAATACGGTTTATTAATGGAATGGTATTTTCCAAATGACAGTGCATGTGTTTTGCAATCCACGCAGGTAAAGGGTCCATTCAGAGTGCAAGGTAGCCTGACGCATTTTATTGTAACCGAGTATGAAAAATTCATCGCTGGGGTTTCAGATTGCACGGTGCAGCTGGCCTCTGAGCAGCCAGTATTGGTCGAGGTTTGATGCGGCACCGAATAGGACTGTCCGCCGTGACCTAAGAAGGCACTGGACTTGTCCTCTGGCTTCCAACCACATGGCTGTGTGCAGTGTTTCCCGTGTTCTTCAGCCCGAGTGAGGAGGGGTCACAACCAACTGGACAGGGAAGCACCGTGAGCACCCGGTGCCTTGCAGCGGGCCAGACGTTAAAGGGGTTTGCAAAACACTAGCCGCCGCCACGCTTCTCGCTGGTCTTGCACTTTGCGGTTTTTAGTTTTGTTTTGGAGAGTAAGTTGTCATTTACATTAACGTGTACTAGATGTATTGTCTTTTTAAATGAATTTAAAATGAAAACATCACTCTGTCTTTCCTTTCTAATAGTGTAAATATGGACAGCTGCAACCCACGTAAACGAAAGCTTTTGGGGGTCCTTAGCAATTTTTAACGGGGCATCGGGTGGGGGCTTCTGAACCGCTGTCATGTGCCATCAACCAGGAACGGGATGCATGCCCTCCCCCTGGGGGCTGGCGCCCTGCCAAAGTCGCAAAGGCTGTTTTTTTAAGATGTGGAATTTTTTTTTCCATTAAGTTTTCCACATTTTAGTCAAGAATGTAAGTGGGTTGATTAGTTTTTCATCTGTTTTGAATTTCCTTTTAGCTTCTGTCAAAAACGTTCCTGCGGCGGCGATCCCCGCGGGTCAGCGGCGGAGGGAGGCACCGCTGGGCCCCCGTTCCCGGCGCGCTGGGCTGGCCCTGTGCAGGCAGGCACCTGCTTATCTGGTCGGGGGCAGGCCTGGTGGTCCGGCTCGCCTCTGTCTCTCACGTGGACCCTGTTACTGTAGCAAGTGCTTCATTACAGCTCGCAGAACGTTCTCGGATACAGAGAACTTCATTAGAAACACATTGTTGGGTTAGGCCAGCATTTTTAAGGTGAACTCAATTCAAACGTAGATTTTTAAAAAAGGTTTTGGTATCGAAAGCTGATGCTTTATATTACATACATTAGGGCTAAAAAAGAATTGAAAACTTAACGGAATAGGAAAAACTACAAAGTTAGCCCTGACCAGCTTGGCTCTGTGGGTCGGAACATCGTCCAATAATAAGCAAAGGCTCACACGTTCGATTCCCAGTCAGGGCACACGCCTGGGTTGTGGACCAGGTCCCCGGGTGGGGGCGTGTGAGAGGCAACCGATAGATGTTTCTCTCCCACTCTTCCTCCCTCCCTTCCCCTCTCTTTAAAAATAAATAAAAAAATATTTAAAACGGGACAGGGTTAGATTGTTAGCAGGCAAGAATGTTGAAAATAGCCAAGGCTTTAGAGAAGGTGGGACATTATGCAGAGAGGGGAAGGGAGGGAGGAAGAGAGGGAAAGAAACATCCATTAGTTTCTCTCAAATGGGGCTCTCAAATGGGGGTGGGTGGAAACGAGCTTTTAAATAAACATGATCGCTATGAAACTAAATCAACGAAGGTTTGCTGATGAGCAGAAAGCTTTATAGAAACCCTGCTCTGAAGAGCTAGGGGTGATTTGGAATCCTTACAGTCATCTCCCGGTATCCGCGGGGGATACAACCCAGGACCCCAGTGGATGCCTGGGCCCGGATGGTACCAGACCCTATCTATGCTAACCTTTTTCCTATACGTACATGCCTGTGATAAAGTTTAATTTGTAAACTAGGCACAGTAAGAGAGTAACAGTCACTAGCAATAAAACAGAACAATCAGTAACAAGTTGTGGTGAAAGTTGTGTGAACACGGTGCCTCTCTCTCCCTCTCAAAATCTGTTACTGTCCTGGACTCACCTTTTTGGGGGATGATGCGAGATGACACATGCCTGCCTGATGCGATGAAGGGAGGTGGAATTTTCCATTTTAATATTTTCAGACGACGGTTGCCCGAGAATAACCACAAGGGGGGGGGAAGGAAACTGCATGCGCGGGGGGAGGACTACACTTGAATTATTTGTGTACTTGTCCTCTTGGGTAGTGCAAAGAGGCCCCCAGCCTTGTGTTCACACTGCCCGTTTGCCCAACAACCCCTGTCTTCGGAGATAACATAAATAAGTAATCTCCCTGGGCAGTGACTCTTGAAATGGAATCTTGGAGTTTGTGGAATCGTTGAACCCGTGGACACCTTAAATATTTGTCCCTGACTTATATGAGACTGTGAAAAATGATCAGCTATAAAGACATTTTACAGTGATTATTTTTAATGAGAAAAACATGCTAGTAAAATAAAACCTTAATTTCTCAGCTCGATTTCTCCAGCTGTTCCTTGGGGGGGGGGGGGGGGGCAGGAGCAGGTGGAGGAGGTTCTTTGTCTTCAGAATTGCATTTCTCACTTCTGAGAAGAAGCGTCGTGTGACCCTGCTGCCTGCCCACTCCCACCCAAGCCGGGCTTAGGGGAAAGTGTACTGCCTTTCCAGTTTGCGCTGCTTTGCATGGGAAATAGGACCAAAGCACCGTTGGAGCTGCTAGCACTGAAACTGAGCTGCAGGGCGAGGCTGGGTGTGCCCTGGCAGGTTGCGCGTGCCTGCGATGGGCTGAAGTGGCGTCTTGCATTTTTGTATTTGCTCTGGCGTGTGCCTATCTTACCGATCCTCTAGACTGAGGCATGCCATTAGGTAGGGATTGTTTCTGTGTCTGGCAGGCAAATGACTGACACCTTGCGTTGTCTGGCGGCCTTTCCCTGGGAAGTCCCAGAGCTGGGATCAGAACCCCGACCCCGTTACTATTACCCCTCAGAGGCAGCAAACTTCCCATCTTTGCCTCAGTGCAATTCCCTCCTCCCCGTGGTGTCGCACCAGCCCTCTCTTCGCTTTGATAGCCCCTGTGGGGCTCTCCCTCTGGGCCTGGGCCCCCTGCACCGATGGACCCAGAGCCCAGCCGCCCCAGCCCTTGGTCTTCTCATCCTTGGCGGCTGCTCCCATCCATCAGCTCACTGGCCTCCCTCCTTGAGCTCTGAACCCACAGACCTGTGTTTCCAACGTTCGCCGTGACACTTCTCCCCCAACCACTGCCCCTCCATCTGTGCCGTCACAGGAAGCAGAAGCAGGAAGTCACCCTGGAATCCTCCCTCTCCTTCATCCCTTCCCAGCCTCCTCACCCAGTCAGTCCCTGCGACTCGGCTCCATTAAGTGTCAGTAAAATCCTTCCCTCTGCTTCCATTTTCCCTCATTTGAACTGGAACAGTCCCCTGCCTTCAGTCTTCCATTCATTCTGAACATGTCTGTGGCTGTGCCACCCGCCTCTGGAGCCCTTCAGTGGCTCACTGATGCCTATTGGGGAGCCCGAGCTCGGCATTCAAGGCCTTGGGCGATCAGGCTGGGGCTGGGGCTGGTTTCATCACCCACCTCCCCTCACTGCCTTGCACCCCACCCACCCTGTGCTCCAGCAGGACAAGGTCGCCTGCTCCCTGGGCATCTCCCTGCCTTCGTGTTAGCTGTTGCTGGATTCCCCCCCACCCCCTTCCATTCTTCCAGACCAGGAACCTCAACACACGATGCAAACTGAGCTATAGCTCTGTTCGTTCTGTTTCCCCAGCTCCTAGTGCTGTTCCCTGTCCATGGGCTTGACCTGTTTGAATAAAGCCCACATGAGCTATTTTATTTATCTGTTTGAAGAAAGCAGTGTTTTGTAACTCTTTCCACCCCATAGCCTGGCCCCAAGTTTCAGTGAGCTGTTTTGAGGGATCACTCAGAGACAGCAGTGAAGGTGCCAACAGTGTGACTGAGTTTGTGTGTGTGCGCGTGGCGGGGGCGGGCGGGGTGTCTCACCGCTCAGCTCTCAGTATCTGATACAGAGATTTTCCTTCGTGCCAGGACATTAATCCTATCCAAAGACATGTTGCTAATAGGGACAGAGAACATGAGCAAATGGGTCAGAGTTCAGAACCCAAGGCAGTTTTCCAACCAAATTTGGTAACGTGGACTCACAGCCCAGCCGCTCCTCACAAAAGCACCCGAGTATAATCATGGAAAAGATTAGAACTGCTCTCGATGTAGCAATGTGTTGTTGAGAGAACTGCCCACTGAAATGCTCTCAATCACAGAGAAAGAAAATAAGCTCTCTCTCTCTCTCCCCCTTTTTAACAGGATCAATTCGACAACTTAGAAAAACACACACAGTGGGGGATTGATATTCTTGAGAAGTACATCAAATTTGTGAAGGAAAGAACGGAGATCGAACTCAGCTATGCGAAGCAACTCAGGTAAGTTGCCGTTGGGAGCGGTAATTTGATGGTTACCTGCACGGTGGGTGTCAGCATAACTGATGCTCTTGTTTTATGGGAGACGTGTGCAACCCTTTAGATAGTTCCTTTTCAGTACTTGTAAGATAGTACTTCAATAGTAATGATTGTTTTTAATATGGAAAAGTAATTCTCACAAGACAACAAACATAAAAACAAACTTACTACTTTGAAGCTCCTTTTTTTTTTAAAGAAATGCTTTGTCAATTTTGGAGCAGCTGATTTTTTCAGAAACCTTTTTATGGAACTATAACTTATATAGAGGGAAGTGCATGAATCCTAAGTGTACGGCTCCAGAATTTTCAGAGCGAACACACTTACGTCACCAGCGTCCAGGTGAGGGCACCGGAAACTACGGGCGTCGGAGGCCCTGACCCCTTCCCGTTCACCACCGTCCCCAAGGTGGCCGGCCACCGTGCAGGCTTCTCACAGCCTGGATTTCACCCTGCCTTGTGTTTGAACCTTCTGTGAACGTGCTCCTTCATTAGGGCAGTAGTTGTCTTTGGCGTCACTGTGCTCCGTGACGTTGGCGAGATTCTTTCATGTTGTTGCCCATGGTGGGTGGGAGCTGGTTTCTTCCACGGGCTTTGGAATTTTGGTCTGTGAGCGTGCCCTGGCCCGTCCGTTCTCCCGTCTCGAGGTGATTCCTAGTCTCTGATTTGGGGCCACAGTGTACACACCCAGGAGTGGAACTCAGGGTCAGAGGCGTTGTGTGTGTTTAGTGAGAGTCGACGGGGTCAAACATTCTCCTAAAATACTTCTGCGGATGCCTGCTCCCTCGGCCGTGTGAGAGGTCCCACAGGGCAGCGTTTGAAAAGCACTTTGGACCCCTTACCTCTTTAATGTTGAAGTTACTCAAAAAATCCATGCTTTTTATATAAAACGTTGGAAAGCTTTGGTAGAACTGAGTTTGAGCTCAAAGCAGCAAAGTCTCCAGTGCCTGCTGCCTGGGCCGAGTTGGTCGTAAGACGTGTTGACGATGTGGGTGACTTGGTTCGGAAGTGTTTCCGTTCCATCTGAAGAGCATTCACAGACGGGGGGCAGTGTCGCCTGTCGTTGGAGAATGCGTCTTCTTCCAGGGCTGGCGGCGGCTGGTAAGCGGGCACCTACGTGTTCCATGGGGGGCATTTCTGTGGGTGACAAGGTTGGTTTCCACTGGGTGAGTGGAACCAACCACATTGCACCTACCGCTCAGTGAGGCCCTTTCTGTTGCTCGTGGAACCCAGGTTGGCGTCTGGTGCCCCGTGTGCGCACTGGCCCCCTCAGTGTTGTGACACTCGCAGAACAGAACTAGGGCTCGAGAATGAGCCGCTTCATGATGACGATTTAAGTGTCGCTTCCATGTGAAAAGGGGTTCCGTACGGTTTGAGCCCAAATAAGGTCTCCCCTCATGGAATCACCTCTACTCGGCATCTTCCTTCTTTGTCTATCACGCACGCCCCTCTTGGCTGGTGCCTTCGTCCACCATCGCCTTTTGCTTCGGAAGGTTGTTATTAGATGTCCGTAAGTTGGTTCTTACAGTTTCTGCACCGGTCTGTGTCGTTTGGGGAGCGCTCTCTCACCCCCTGCCCACGCCCCACGCACCAGCTCCCTGCCCTTTCTCGTCTCCCTGGGTGGGGGAACCAGGGACTCGGGCAGCAACATGGTGGGTTGTGTAGAAGACTCCAAATTCCAAGACAGCCTTGGGGTACAACGGCCTAGCACCCCATCGATCACTCCACCCCACTGCGGATCACGTCTCCTAACTTGAAAGAGCGTGTCAGTATGACCGCCGTGATATTCGTCTCTGGGGAAGTCCTTTTCCTGAGATTTAAACGTGGACATTTGTTTCATGACATCCCCCAGAAATATCTGAATTTGTGCTTGTTGGGAGAAGTTGGTAGGAACAGATGAGTAATTGAATAAATGCTTCCCAAACGGTTACTGATTGGGTCTTCTCACCTTTGACACTGAGGTCTCAGCTGGACCCTTCATGCCACAGCGTCATGCTGTGGACCCTTGGTGGGCTTGCTCTCCCACTTTCCCGAGTGGCTCTTGCAGTGTCCTTTACATCTGTCCCCAACACGCCCCGCTCCACCCTTGGCGACCGCTTCCTCCCCCTCACTGGGAAAATGGAAGAAGTCAGGGGGAGCCGCCCTCAGACTCACACTCCAGCCACCACCTGCCGGCACGTCCCCAGGTCTCCGTGCCCTGCACCCCACCCCCCATGCTCCTGTGCAAACCCGGGCCCTGCTCTCTGCGCCGGGGCTCAGCTGACCCCAGAACTCTGCCCCCCAGGTTCTCCTCTCTTTCCTCCCACATCAGTTCTCCGCTCTCCCCCGGACCGCTCTCATCGGCATGTCGAGGCACCGCGTGTCTCCCATCATCCGAGAAACGTGACTCTGGAGCTCACGTTCACCACCACCACCACCACCACCTCTCGGCTTCCTGCCCTTTGCAGCAACACTTCTCACAAGCGGCCCTGCTCCTGCAGGCGCCAGTGACCCCCGCCCATGCTGACCCTCTCAGTTGCCTGTCCTCTGTCCTCTGTCCTCATCATCCTTGACCTCAGCCGCTTTGGCGGCGGGGCTGCTCCCCCAGCCGCATCCGGCGTACGATCTGCAAGGCCACGACTGGCAGATGGATGTGTGTCTTCACGCAGACCTCCCTTCTGAACTCCAGACAGGGTGCCCAGATCTCCATCTGGATGTCTGCCAGACCCCTGCAGTGCGATGCCGGGAACTGAGTCTCACCATTCAAAATGTGCGTCCCCGCAGCCCAGCGCTCCCCCACTCACTTGAGGGTGGCTCCAAGCCTCCTCACTGGGCTCAGACACCCCACGGCCACCTTCGGCTCCCATCTTCCCTCACCCTGGGCCCCCGCCCCATCCAGGGCAGCAAGTCCTGGTGAAATGGATCCATTCCAGACGCACCTAGGATCGGACCGTTCATTGCCTCCCCACCCCCCACCACCACCTCAGCCTGGATGTCAGTCCCCTAACTAGGTTCCCTCAGTCCACCCTCTCCCCGTCTGTCTGTCTGTTTCCCACCAAGCAGCCGATCGGGGTGCTCCTCTGTCCGAAACACCGCCATCTCCCCATTTCACTCAGAGCAAATCCAAAACCCTCTCGGGGGATGTCCTGCGAAGTCCACCGTGCTCGGGCCCTCACGCCCTTTGGTCGCATCTCCTTCCTCCTCCTTCCTCCTCCTTCCTCCTCCTCTCTGCTCGAGCCACGCTGGCCTCCTCGCTGTTTCCTGTACCTACCGGGCATGCTCTCACCCCAGGGGCTGTACTGGCCTTTCCGTACATCTGACCGCCTGATTATTCATCCCCCAGGAGCCACGTGGCCAGCTGTCCCTTCGCCCTGAAGTCCTTGTTCAGATGTCATCTGCTGTACTGTCCCGTTTTTCCATAGCCTTGGTGACTTTCTAACATTCTCTCTAATTTCCTGGTCTATTGTGTTTATTGCTCAGTGTCTCCTGCTCCTTCCCTGCTAGAATGTAAGCCCCTCCAGGGCAGAGCTCCGAGGGTGCCTGCTAATGGACCTGGTAGCACGGAACAGCCCTGGCCCACCTTGGGTGCTCAGGAAGTAGTTGTAGGAAGAGAGAAGGAACAGGGCACGGGTCTAAGGTAAGACACTTCCAGGAGAGTAATGTGTTTGCACAGGCCCGTGAGAGCCCGTGAGGGCATCGGTGTTCCAGGGACACTGATGACCCAGACACAGGAAGTGCCTGGGCCTGAGGCACTCACTTCTCACTGTGGAAAAGAGACTGCACGCAAATACCTAAGGAAGTAACTGTCTTAAAGATGGCGGGTTTTACCCCAAGGAAGTAAAACCGGTGATGATGGGGACAGAGTTACCTGGCTAGACTGGCCAGGGAAACCCCCCTGCTTGAGAGTGGAAGGTCAAGGAGGAGGCGGGTGTGCGAGGGCCTGGGAGCAGTTCTTCTCAGCCAGTGCAAAGGTCCTGAGAACGTGGGAACGTGGTCGAAGCGTGGACCGTGACGGGAGCGTGTTCTCCAGGCAGCTGCCGGAAAGAGCAGTATGATGTTGAGACGCCCTGTGACCTTTTGGGGGAGACGTCTGTCACTAAGTATTCTCTATTCTTTCCTGCATTGGCGGAAAAAAAATGGCCAACCTATTTTAGTCATAGAAGAAGATGACTGGGACTGTGGTTTCTACGTCAGTGGCTGGCACCCTGCACAGCCGATGGCCAAAGCCATCACTGCTGGGTTTTCTTGGTTTTGTTTTGTCTGTTTGTTTTTTGAAGTCATCATCAAGCTGCTGCTAGAATGTTCGCAGCCGCTACTGTGACCTCAAAACCCCGGAGACACTTCTCCTGGGAGTTGACCTGAGGTCAGGCAGGTTCACCTGGATGGGAGCCTTCCCCCAGACCATCGCGGCCCAGTTTTATAAAGTTTCATTGGAATGAACATCCGTTCGTCTGTGTATTGTCTGTTTCCAAAACGGTGGCAGTTGCTTAGTTGTCACAGACACCGTGTGAGCATGACCTATTTGCAAGTCTAAAGCATTTATTGGGCAGCCCTTTATAGAAAAAGCTTGCTGACACCTGCTAGAGTTATTATTTATTCAAGATGGCATAGGGCTCAATTCCTAATATAATTTTAAAACAAACTCTGTGTCCTGTATAAGACCACCAACTATGGATTGCCCTTAGCAACTGTTTCTTTAAAAAAAAACTAAATTATTTTCCATAACCAGACAGTGAATGCACATGATTAAAAACCCAGAAATGGCAGAGGTACCGAATGGTGTACAGTGAAGTACCCCCATCCCCAGGGACAGTAAATGTCATCAGTCTCTCGTGCGGGCTTCCAGAGAGAGGCGCATGTACAGGCAGAGAGCTGTGTGTTTTTTCCTTGCTCCCCCAGCAGCTGAGCACGCACTCGCCTCCCCGAGTCCCGGAGTTCGTTCTGAGGTTCATTTTCACTTTTTACAGCTTTCCAGTGTGGCACTGGGCTGGAGCATGTGTTGACTGTTCCCAATTGTTTGTAACTCTGAACAAAGTTGCGATGCATAGCCTTGAATGATACACGTGGGCAAGCAAATCTAGAGGAGAAGTTCCTAAAAGTAGCACACCAGTTGGTGGAATTTGCCAAGTTGCCTTCCTCAGAGGCTTGACCTTGGCCACTCACAGCAGCACTCTGCGGGGTGGCGCTGCTGACGACGCCTGGACACTCAGTGCTCCTCGCCCCCAGTCTTCTCTCTCTGCGCCAACTGCATAAGTAAAAACCGGAGAGGCTGAGCATTACTCTGTTTCTCTTAGTATGGACAAGGCTGAGCACATTTGCATACAGTCAAGTCATTTGTACTTTCTTCTTGATGAACCACTGATGTCCTTGTCAATTTTTGTAACATTGAGGTCATTGTAAATGAAGGGGAACTATGTAGAAACCGTTTTACAAAATGTGTCACCTGTTGTATATACAAGGGTTTACGTTTAAATTTACTTTAATAGTAGAGAGGACATTATAGTGAAACTGAGAAGGGACTCGTGGACGCGGATTTGCCGAATTTTAACTATTCGACAGACTTGTACAAGATTTAGCAAACAGATCATGGAAAGCTTGCAGGGTGTCCTGATGGTTTCGCTGGGTTTTTCTGAAGCTCCATGTTGTAATTCTGAACAGGCTGCACTGACTCACTGCTAGGAAGGAGAAGAAATGTATTTACATTTTCATTTCCCCTTCTAATCGAATTAGGTAATATGGCCTGTAACACGATCCCCACATTTGTCATAATTCTACGTTTAAATATAGATTCATGCTCACCACCGTCCCTTCTACCACAGCTTCTCTGCTTGTCGGAATGAAGCAAATAGGGCCATTCCGCCCAGTAAGAGCCCGTAACCCTGGAGTCCTCGTTTCAGAGTGCCGTCATGGTTTGGGGGCAAAGTCTGGGGCCAGCCAGATTGGTGTTCTTTGTGGGTACCTTGCTTTTGGGGGGAGACTTGTGAAGAGTCTGTCGTTGTCGTTGTTCCACTCAGCACTTTGGCAACTTCCGGGGCTGTGCCTCCTCCGCATGGGCCGTCCTGTCCCTTTTCCAGGGAGCCCTTCCCTACGCAGACTCAGCTCTCCATTGTTTCGTCAGTGGTGCATCTCAACACGCTCTTCCTTTGTCCCCGTGCTACTTCTCGCGTTACGTACTTCAGAGATGGAATTATCCTTATGTTATTACCCTCTCGCTCTTTAGATCTTTTTTCCTGATGATTTAGTTGCTTCTCACATGACACCATCTCAGACTTTCCTCTGTGCGGTTGGACCACCAGCCCAGTGTGTTTGTCGGCTCCTCGGTGGTGCGTGTCGTTTCCAGTTCCTTCTCCTAGCTTCGCAGTGGCCTCTTCCCACTCGGTCTTGCCCTGTAACCCGAGGATTCTTTCCCCGCTGTCTGCCTTTTTACGAAGGGGGCATCAGATGTTCTGGAGGAGTTTGGTTCAGTTTCTTTTCCTGGGATGTTTTCTCCCATAGTGGGTTTTTCTCTCCCCTCCCTCCCTCCCTCCCTCCTACATTACAAATCGCATCTTCTCAGCCGGCTTATGTTTAACACGGCAGTTGAGGGACGTGGTTAAGAGCAGACTGTAGAGTCCCAACACCTGGGATGCAGTCTCGGTCCTTTCATCGGCTTTTGGACAAATTACCCTCCGTGTTCTATCTTTTTCACCTGTAAAATGCAAATATACGAACATAAGGTTGTTGGGGGCCACATAATGAGACAGAGCAGGTCAACCTCATAGGCCGATGCCACGCCTGCTCTTGTTCCTGCCGTGAGCATCTCCGGGGCTCCCTCGGGCTCTGATGGTGTCGGGAAGGTCCCTTCCCTGCTTCCCATCCACCCAGCCTTCCCCTCCGAGCTCCACCCCAGGGTAAGGGTGGGGAGAGGGCCTTGGCCCAGTCTGCTGTCACATGTGCAACTTTGTTACAAGCTGTTTCGGGGTTTACTTTAGAGGTAAAGGTGTATCCTCCTCCTTCCGAATCCCCCCAGGCAGTCAGCTCCTGCCCCTGCCCATGTTCGGGAGCCTGGGTGGGCGGCCTGCCTATCTTCCTCCCAGAGCTTTTGGTCACTGTTCCCTGAGGGCTGCCTGACCCCTCAGTTCGCTTCTGTCTGCATCAGGGTTCGTTTGGGGTTCATGGACTGACCCCCCATGGCAGGAAGGGTGGGCCAGCATCCGTTCTCCGCTGTCCCGCCGGCTTCGGTCCCTGGCCCCAGTCACCGCTCTCCGCAGTGAGTACACTGAGGTTATGCTCCCTCTTTACTGATGTATCTGCAGCTGTTGGAAAGGTTCCTGGCTGTTCATTCTCATGGCTCGTTGTTGCAAAAGCACAATTCTCGGATCGAATTTTCTTCTACCATCTTTCTTCCAGCAATCATGTCGGGAGCTTTAAAAAAAAAATGAAAGAGAGAGAGAGACAAGACAAAACATCCAACCCTGGACCTTGCCTTTCAGAGGGTCTGGAACGGGGCCCGAATGTATCCTTTCTAGAAGCCTTCCCTGTGGCTCTTGTTTGTAAGTGTACGATCCCTATGAAAGGCTGTACGTTTCTCTCTTGCCTTTTCATTAGCCTCTTTGAAGTACAAATTAAGTATATAAAATACTTAAAAATTTTCAGGATGATCTTATAAATTTAAAGGTGCTTTTTTGTGGTTTGTTGGCTTGCTTGTTTTTTTTTTTTTTAATAACCTCATACAAATAGGGCAAAAAAGCCTGTCTCAGAGAACAGAAATGCAAGTAGATTTTTTTTTGGAGTGGTCCCTGCGAGACACATCTTTAGACCTGGAATTCATTTCTGCCTCTTAGGCTTTTAGTTGTCTACTGGCCTTTATAGAGTGAATTATTTATCGGTGCTGTTAGGAAGCATTTGGATGCCGTAGATGCTAACTGTCAGCCACATGTGGTCAGCAGACCCTGACGGTCCTCACAGGGTGGCGCCCACCACGGGCCTTTAATCCTGTTCAGGGTTTGACTGGTTAATGGGGACCACTGAAGGTGACTGGCTTCACCTGGACCTGCAGGTGACCCGCTAGATAGGTAACAGCAGGCAGCTGCCGGAAAAGCGGGCTGGGAGCGGGGCCGTCAGTGCTTAGCTGCTGCTGGTGGGACCCCACGTGGGCCCCGGCCGTTTCCCCAACTAGGGCTTCCCAGTCAGGACCCACGAGAAATCTGCCGGTGGAACCCGTGCCAGCGAAGCGTGGCGGTTGTTGTCATCCTCATCGTGTTTCAGAATTGCCTCTTAGTTTTCGTGTAAACGTAAGTGTCTGAATGTTGAGGAGAGTGCCTGCATTCTTGACCCGGAGGTGGGGTTAGGAAGAGACTCGGTGACGTGGCTCATCAGAGAGTGGTCAGTGCACCCCTGCGAGGCAGCTTCAACGGTCTCCTAGTTCAATGTCAGAGGGTGAACATCCCCAGAAGATCGTCTCTCCTGCCTCGGGGAACTTATTCACAGGTGGTTTTCATTAGCTCTTTGGGGGAGTAGCCACATGCCCTTGGCATTGCGATGTTTCCTTCACACACTTGGACCCAGTGCACGTGCTTCCCTTGAACTTGGGGCAGTCACTCTTGTCTTAAGAAAACTGCCCTCAGCTCAGGGCTACATGGAAGCCACCACATGTACACATGTGGCCCGTCCCCTCCATTTCAATCAAGTCGGGCCTCCGGGTCCAGCTAAGTGGCCGGCTGGTGACCATTACTGTTCTCATCGGCCCTGCCTTCAAGGTGGCGACTCAAAGCCATGCAAGTCCTTCCCAGCAGGAGTGTCACACCCGTGTACGAAGATGGAAGGAAATGAGTGGATTTCAGCTGTGGACATTTTGTAGTTATTCGTTTCAACTTACCAAAAAAAAGTCACTAACTTCATCTGTTGTCCCTGGTTTCTCTATTGTCTCTCTATGGGAGGTGACGGGTCTGTATTTTTGTTTCAGGAATCTTTCGAAGAAATACCAACCTAAGAAGAACTCGAAGGAGGAGGAGGAGTACAGGTCCGTTGGTCACTGGTAACGACGGGGTGCCATCAACATGCCGTCGGCGATGGCTGAGAGAGGAAGGGCGAACTAGACCCTCCAGAGACGGGTCTCGCTCTCCGTCCGTTTCTGTGTTCGTTTTTAAATCGGGGGAGAGAAAAGATAAACCTACCTTTCTCACACTGAGCCGCTGGACCTGTTCTGGGTAGTTTCAGCTGGGGCAGTTGGGAAACGCTTAGAAAACAATCTAAGCAAAAACGAGAAGTGGGGATGGCACATTCTACGGTCTTGGTTTGGTTTTGTGATATCAAAAGTGTTGTTCTTACTAATTCACCCAAGAAATAGCATATTTTTTGGACCGTAAGACGCACCCAGGTTTTAGAGGAGGAAAATAGGAAAAAAAATTTTTTGAAGCAAAAAATGTGGTAAAATATTTAATAACACAAGTAACATAGTATTTCACAAATTTAAATGTAAACAGAACTCAACAGCAGCATTAACAATTATTATTCCTCCCAAATTTTGGGGGGAGTGCATCTTATCGTCCAAAAAATACGGTATGTCCATTTTAGTCAGCGATTCAGGAGGCACCTTAACACAGACGGCCCCAAAGTGCTGGTTCTCCGATTTGGATCCGAGTATCCTTCATGTTAATGCCTACATATTCTGGCTCACACTTGGGCTGAGTATTAGCAAAGCCAAATAGATACTGCCCTGCATGGAACAGAGCAGGTCCGACTCCCAAAATGAAAAGTGTCTCTGTTGTAATTAAGTCTGAGGCTTTTTGATGAAAACACCCTTATGTGTAATGAACTGTCAGGATCCCCCGGGAGGCTGATGCCAATTAACCTGATTCTGATGACCGTTTCTCCAGCGCGACGAGCCCGGGGTGCCCTTGTCTGAGGGGCGTGGCGTGTGTTCTGTTCCGCAGGTACACGGCCTGTCAGGCCTTCCTGTCCACCCTGAACGAGATGAACGACTACGCCGGGCAGCACGAAGTCATCTCGGAGAACCTGAGCTCACAGATCACTGCGGGGCTGGCGCGCTACGTCCAGGAGCTGAAGCAGGAAAGGAAATCGGTAACGAAACTTGTCTTTTTTCCCAAGACGTGGACCAAAGATAAGGGGAATATCCCTAGAAACTTTAAAATGATATAGAACACATAAACGGTGGGTCTTAAACGAACACCTTGGAGAATCACATAAAAGTCATGGACCTCGTTCCTAGGAAGTGTTTCTGTGTCTTTATCATCTCCAGGGGCCCTCGGACACCCTGGAACTCATCTGTGGGCCCCCGAACACTAAGTAATTTGTTTGAGGGATTTCAATACACTTGAGGGTATCAGACCTACAAGAGTAAGCACTATAACATGGTGTGTGCTGTGTGGAATAAGTTAAAGTAAGTGCTCGTAAGGGGTTTTAAAAGCCAGAAAGGCGGCTTCGGTTCCACCCGCTTGACTTCTTGGCTCCTTCATTGCTCATGGAGAGGACCTTCTGCTTCTCCTGACACCATTAGAATCTTTTTATAGCTTCTGTGTGAGCAAGAGAGGAAAATGTGCACTCACAGTGTGTTCGTAGTCCAGATTCTGCCCGAAGAGATTGATTTGTAAGCGCTGATCTGTATCGTTGAACTTGGACCAGTTGCAGGATGCTTAGTAACTTGCTAGGAATAAAGCACCCAAGCTGGCCAGTGATGGGCTTTTTCAGATAAGTCTGAGTCCCCAATAATTCCTGTGGTGCTCTGGAGGTGCGTGAACTAACGGGATAGGCAGGGCTCCTGCCGAAATGGAGGAGGCGTGAAGTAATAATGACCAAAATAATGAGGTCATCGCAGTGGTGGTAGCTGTTCCAAAGTACCCAACGTTGAGGTCTAGCTGTCGTCTCTCACAGCTGACTGGGAATGATGTCTTGCTGAAGGACCATGTAGCGTATAACCAAGTTCAATTCAGAATCCTCGTAGAGAATTGCCTTTCATCTCGATTTCGCTGTGTTTGAATAGATGAATCTCTAACAAGAGGCTGCATGGTGCGAATAGCTAGCTATGCAAACAGTGAGGTTGCCTTCCCTTTTTGTAGAGATTTGAGAGGGAGCAGAAGAAAGTAAGTGGGAGAAATGGGTGTTCTCCTCGCCTTTGGGCCCATAGCCTGACCACGGGCCATCTGCTCCATCTTTAAGCCTTGGACTCTCCAAAACGGGGTGGTGCTTGCTGTTCGTGTTCGTCGGAGAAAAGGGGTTTTCAGGCAGCAGTTTCCGCGTGCGCTGTATTCTCTTATGAAAATATGTTGACTTTTCAAAAGTGAATTCTTTAAAAGAGAACCTTCCCTTGGCACCTGTGAAAGCATAGCATTCAGGTGCTTCCCTGGCTGATGGCTGAGCCAGCGGCCTTTCCCACTGGGCAGCGGGAACCCGCCGGAGGCCAAGGTAGGGGCTCTTAATCCCCACACCTACTGGGCTCCACTTTGGCAACTGTATTTGGGCATGACCTTCACCTTCCCATTAGAGAGGATGGAAGCAGTGGTCAGACTTAGGGTGACTATGAACCCAAGTGTGCAGTATGGTCCTTTGCTTTGTATTGTCTTAATATATGTTTTTTAAGATTTTATTTATTTATTTTAGAGAGAGGAGAAGGGAAGGAGAAAGAGAGAGAGAAACATCAACGTGTGGTTGCCTCTTACATGGGCCCCACTGGGCACCTGGCCAACAACCCAAGCATGTGCCCTGACCGGGAATCGAACCGGCGACCCTTTGGTTTGCAGCCCACGCTCAATCCACTGACTACACCAGCCAGGGCTGTATTGTCTTTTATTGACAAACATAAATTGTTGATAAATCTTTACTCCTTGACAATGTCTGGGAGTCATTGGTGTTCCGTGGTCAGGGGTAGAAATAAGTGGGAAACCAACAGTGTTTTATGAGGTAACATGATTAGCTCTACTGTATGAATGCTGGAAATTTTATACGTGCTTGATTTTCCTGGATTTTCACAAACTGATAGCGAATACAGCGTTCTGTCTCCTTTAGGTGACCACGTACAATAAAAACCTCTGTTTCTTTTTTTTTTTAAGATTTTATTTATTTATCTTGAGAGAGGAAGGGAAGGAGAGAAATATCAATGTATGGTTGCCTCTCATGAGTCCCTGCCCTGACTGGGAATCAAACCACGATCATGTAGTTCTCAGCCCTGTGCTCAATCCACTGAGCTACACCAGCCAGGGCAAAACCTGTTTCTTTTATTTACTCTCCCTTTGATTTATTTTTTGGGGGGGAACAGTGCTGTGGTTTATTTATTAGTCACCCACATTTAAAAAAATGTTACTAAACCTCTGAATTAATAGAACAAAACTTTACACCCTTTATGTATCAAAATCCTCATTTTTCCAAATTTTCTTCTGAATGTTGTTTATAGATATGTAAACATTTATATAGAGATAGATATACAGATATGTAGATATAAATATCACATTTTTATAAATATAAAAATTCACTTAACTAATCCTTTATTATTTGATCTATATGCTATCGCCAGTTTCTGATTGGTTGTTTGGTTAGCTACGAAAACAACACCACAGTGCACACTTTACTTTTACAGCTATTTTCTTCTCTGTAGGATGGAGATTCTCTCTCCAAGCTAAATTCCCAGAAATGGGACTATCAGGTCAAAGCATACGTGATTTACGGCTCTTGATTAAACTTTGGTCATTTATATGATCCATGGTCTGTAACGGAAGTACAGATGAGACCCCCAGGCCATCAAGATGATCGCCTTGGGTGTGAACTGGCTTCTCTGAGATGGGAGTGGCCGTCCGATGTATTTCTCCGTGAAAGCTACTGTAAATGCACTCTTACTGGCAACCTTTGCACGTTGAATCAACTCATTACAAAATTTTAGAGAGTGTTTGGGTCACCTCCGGCCTTTGACCTTGTCTGGGGTCATCCAAATGGTCGTAACCACTCACCATACCCGAGGGGCGAGTGGAGATTGGCAGCCCCAGAAGGGGAGTCGGGGGCTCTGGCCTCTGAGTAAAGCTCCATCCCGCGGGTGGGCAGTGTGGCTTGCGATGACGCGTCGGCCGGGAGCAGGACCATTTTTTGGCTGCGGTTATCTGCAGTGGCCCAGCGGAAACAGTTGTATGGGACGGGGCTGACGTGGGTTGACAGTTGTGAGTGCGCAGAGCAGAGTTTATACTCATAGTATTAATTATTGGATTGTTTTCCATACGGACAATTGTAAACCTACTCTTGCCCCACCCTGAACGATGCCTTTCGGGACTCACAGAAATTTTTATGAACCTCAGAGAATGCTTACAATAGTTAGAAGTGACCATTAAATTCTATTCACAAGGTTTCAGAAAAGTTTAAATCGGTACTAAAAAGTATAGCATTTCTTCCTCAAGTTAGGAATTGGACAGGTCCTATGTATGAACTACAAAGGGACTTCGTTTTCTATAAGGGAGGTCTGCAGCACAGGGCGACTCCAAAATATTTAGATTTTTTTGAAATAAGGGATCACAGAAAATAGATAAGATTGAGGGGAAGGGAAAGCAGAAACTGAAAGGAGTTTGTATAGATGACCAAGCTAATTACAGACCTATTTCTGGTTGATTTGGTCCTGTTGAGATTCGCTGTAGATACTCCATGACACGGCCAGACCTGTCCCGTAGGGAGAAAACAGGGAAACCAGGATGGGGCTGATATTTCATGACCTGGAAAAGGGGCAGGGTGTGTTGATCCATCTGCCTGTCTCTGGTCTGTCGTGTGGGTCACACTGTTTGCAGCCCGCTGATCAGTATCCCCTGATGTGATGTGTCCCTGGAAGGTGATTTTGCATTGTTTTGTCTCCTTTGTTTTGAAAGAATAGGCGATAGTGGCATTTTGCTCGTTAGGCCCTGTCACCACCGTGGGTCTGTCACCAGCAAAACGCTAGTCTGGTGACCCAGAGGAATGGCGTCTTATTTATGGGTTGACATACCTAGTGGTCAGGACCCTTAAATTCCGTCCTGGATTTCACAGATTTGAAGTGCGGCTTCCGGTTTCTGTGTCGCCTCTGAGCTGGGATAAGCCTTCCCCTTTGTCTAAGAGTTGTGAGAATTACTTCACTGATGCTTGTGTCTCACCCAACTCTCCTGCACCCATCCGGTCACCATACCGTTGGCAACGGTGACAGTGATGCCCCGGAGCTGTGCAGGGCGGTGTTACCCCGTCTAGACAAACCTCGGATCCCCCAAACGCCCTTATCAGCTCCAACCTGCACTCCCTCCACTCCGTAATGACACTCCCTTTTAACCCAGTTCTTGCCGAAGAGGTGGGCACCCAGGACTTCACAGAATATCCAGTCCTGTGGGCTCTGCCTTCAAGAAGTGTCGTCAGGCTGCATTGCTCACCCCTCCCTCCACGTCCACCCCATCGGTCCCTCACCCTCTCACCTGGGGGACTGTGTTCACTAAGCCACTGAATGTACCCTCTGATTGCAGGCTTGCCCGGTGCTCAGTGGTCCAGCCACCCTCAACCCCTGTCACCCTTCCGACCACCAGCTGTCTTCCAAAAAATGCAGCTGCCCCTCCCCTGTCCCCCACCTCTCCTGCCTCCCCCCAGAACATCAGCATAGTCAGCCCGGTCTTTTGATAACACAGAGTAGACTGTGTCACTTCCCTCCTTAAATCTTCCAGTAGCGTTCCCTGTGCCCCCTGTGGCTTGGGAAGCCATCTGTGGCCTGGCCCTGGCCGGATCCTACCTTATCCCTCACGTCACTCTCGCTGCTCCAGCCGCTCGCCGCTGCTTCTCGGACATGCCAAGCCCTGTCCCACGTCAGAGCTCCTTCGTTTGCTGTTCCCCCTGCTTGGCAGGGTGTGTCCCCGGGCCTTTCCAGTTCACGCCTGCACTGCACTCAAGACTCCACTTGAACCTCACCCCAAACTCCCCTATCCGAATGCCACCCGCACACCCGTGCACCCCTCTGTCCCTGACCCTCTGTCTTTGACTGCTGTGTCCCCCGTTTCATTCACACTGCTTCCCTGGCACCAGGGCAGCGCCCTGCTTCTGTGGGCGTGCAACACACATGTGTCAGATTCTGAGACCTCTCAGCGCAGCGGAGGGCTACCACCCTGAGGTTTCATCCATCGACCTGGCACTCTATCTAAACCCCGCCTTTTAAAAAACAGATTTTATTGCCCTGGCTGGTGTAGCTCAGTGGATTGAGCGCGGGCCTGCGAACCACACGATCGCGGTTCAATTCCCAGCCAGGGCACATGCCTGGGTTGCAGGCCAGTTCCGAGCAGGGGACTCACGAGAGGCAACCATACATTGCTATTTCTCTCCTTATCTCCTTCCCTTCCCCTCTAAAAACAAAACAAAACAAAACAGACTTTATTTGTTTATTTTTAGAGAGGGAAAGAGATAGAGAAAAACATCGATGTGAGAAACGGTGATCAGTTGCCTCTCACAGGCCCCCGAGTGGGGAACCTGGCCTGTAACGCGGGCACACGCCCTGCCCAGAAATCGGACCTGTGACCTTCCGCTTCACAGGCCAGCGCTCAGTCCCCTGAGCCACACCAGCCTCTCTCTCACCTCTTAGTAATGGTGATTCTTCTTGTTTTGGTTTGGAAGTAAGAGGGTTACACCCTTGGAAGGGATAAGTGAGGGACATGAGTCATTGGCTGCTGAACAGTGGTCGTTTGAAGATCCTGTCATCCCAGGAGTTTGGGATGCTTCAGAGGGATTGGAATTTCAAGGCATGTGAGAGGAGGGGTTCTTTTGAAGAGCAGATCCGAGACGCCTGCGGTCTGGGTCAATTGGGGATGCCAGGGCTCTGGGTAGCAACAGCCGCGCAAGGACAACAGAGGGGCTGCAGGGGGAGGACGCCAGGACAGGAGTGAAGGAAGCCTGGCCAGCGTCCCTGGACCCGGGCCACAGGCCGGGTCCCCTGCCCAGGGCCCAGATGGTCTGTGTTTGGGGGAAGCTGAGCCACTGAGCATGGCAGTGGGAGGTCAGCAGTTTAGGAACTTCCAGCACATTTGTTGAGAAGGTATTTTTATTACAGATGAATTTGGGAGAATAAGCCTTAAATAACAGCAGAACCTGACTCCTGTCACGAACGTTTCTGGGTTTTTGGGTTCAGACTCCAGTGTGGGCGTGACGCTCCGGCGGGCGAGCCGGAAGGTGCTTCTCGGTTTCCGACCCGGCACACCTAAATGCCTGCACCCCGGGGTTCGGCGCCCTGAGGATTCAGCCCGAGTCAGACTGAGCAGGGGCTAGCGTGCCAGCCCACCACTCCAGGGGTTCGGGGGAAGTCGGGATACTTGTCACAGACCGAGTTTCTGGGCGCCTTTTCCTCTGCCCTTTCCACGCCCTTGTGTTCCTTTGTTTTCATCTGTGGAATCTGAGTTTCATTTAAAATTCCAGACGATTGACTGTCTTCCACTGAGTGTTTCTTCTTTCCCCCCCCCCCCCCATTTTTTTAAGTGGCTGTTCTCACATCTGCGCCATGTTTTGCTCCAGGAAGGAGTCTTAAAAGGCTAATGGCCTGTGAGATGCATGCAATAAAAGTGAGCCTCCATTACACCTACTTGTAGAGCGTGGGCACTAAACAGTCCTGCAGTGTGTTCGGCCTAAGAGGGAGTTCTCACAGAGCGGTGGAGTCTCGTGAAGGCTTTGTCATTGTGATTTTTCTTGCCCTTAATGCTTGCTTAATTTAGTTTCCCTGTGATTTTTTATCTCAGCTCCCCCTGGTCCCTGGGAAATTTCTAAAACATTTTTGAAGCATGAGTTTGTCTGTGTGTTTTTCGGGGTCAGCCGAAAAGCTGAAATGAAAGTGAGTTCAGCAGTCACCCAGGTACCGTCAGGCATTTCCAGCAGTCTTACCGTGTTGGGAGAGGAACCAAAGCATCTGCTCACGGGAGCAGGTCGGGGCGTTTCTCTGGGTCCCCAGGGATGGCATTTCCTGTCTCTGAGAGGAGAGGAGAGCAGAGCCGGGTGACTTCACTCCGTGCCTCCAAAAGAAGCGCTTATTATCTCCTCCTGGAGAACAGTCCCCTTTTGTGCAGGGCTCGGAGGAGGCCCGCTGCTTACTCACACACTCGCTCACTGTCCCTGTCCGGCCAAGAAAGGGTTTGCCATTGTTTTTCCATAAACAACAAACACATCTGGCGAGCTGGTGTGTTGGGCTCTGTAGCTGCGGAGCCGGCTTTTCCAATTAAAGGAGGGAAGATGGACCTGGACCCAAATGGCCGTCGCTTTCTGGGTCACGCGTGGGCCGGCAGGAGGCCTTCTGCTCCACTGGCCGCTTCCGGAGGCATCCGGCTGTGTGTGGGGGCTGAAGCCAGACCCATGCGGGAGGGACCCGCCTGTGCAGGAGGGACCTGCCGTGAGCCAGGAGGAGGAAAAGCACGCCCCCAGATTTCTTTCTTACAGCACTTGCTGGCTCACGTGACAGAGGTGTGGCTTCTTGGGAGGAAGCTCACCAGTAAAATCACCGTCCCATGGTGCTAGAAACACCACTTCATGTTTATTATAAAGTAGTTGAGTGAAGGAACGGCCGGAGAGTGTACATGTGGGATTTCTATTGGAATCAGTCCCTCATGCTTCCAAAATAGGTGTATGTTTTTTCTGATTCCGGGAATGACGAAGCCGAGTCCTGCTTTCCTGTGTGACGGCTGTCACTTTTTGCACGTCCTTGTGCCCGCATTTCCTCGCTCCACCCAGGGAGCTGTTTCTTCCAGGGGCCCGTCTTTGAATCCAAAGTAAAACCGAGTGGGATGAGGAGACTTTTCAGCAAACTGCGTAACATGGCGATCCTGCTCGCGGAGCTGGGACAGTCCCCGTGACAGTTTGGGGAAGCCGCATTTCTGCACAGACAGGGACACTCAGGACTGAAGGTGGCCCCCTGAAAAGGCATGGCTGAGCCTCTGCCTCCCCATCTGCCCAGACCCCTGAGCACTGTCCGCCCCCCATCCCCGCTGTCACTTCCTCCCCGCCATTCATTTTGTGGCTTCCAGAAAACCTGCGTGCACTTTGTACGTCCTCCACAGCTCGAGGCTTTCCTGACTCTGCCCTCAGCTCCACTTCTCACTTCCCTCCCGGCCTCCATCCTTCGTGCCCGCTTGCTCCTCCCCGCAGGCTCCTCTCGTTTCTGCCGCCTCTCTGCTCTGCGAGGGGACTTGAGGAAATGGAGCCCTGGGGGGCTCTCTTGGGTTCACAGACACTGAAAAATTGCTGGGTGGATGAAACTTGCTGTCAAGAGGCGCTTAGGACCTCTCGACCTCAAAAGGAAACAAGAAATGTCCCCGCATAAAGAAGCACTGTTCTTTAAAAGAGAATCCGATCTCTCCCCTTCTCCCCAGCCTCCCAGGAGTCAGCTCTCTGTTGTGAGTCAGCGGAGCCCCAGGTTCTGACCGAGCGAGGTGACAGTTCTGAGGCTGCACAGAGGGACCTCCTGTTTCCTGTCCCTCCTCCACCCTGCCTTCTCCATAGAACCACCCCCTGCTTACCTGTCAGAACACAGACAGCACGTTCAGCCCAGTCACCGGAGTTTATTCAAAGACACCTTTAGGACATGGTGGGAGGGTTCCAGGACAGCAATAAAGGATGCTGCACCCGGGCTGGTCGCAGTGGGGAGCTCCTGTGGCCCCAGGTCTCAGAACAGGGGGGAGCCTTACAGGAACTTCATAGATTCACTCTGGGGGGGCTGCCTGACTGGAGCTGTGGCCTTTGGTTGAGGGCCCCCACCAACTTAGAACATCTTTGCTGGGGGAGGCCTTGGACTTGATGCCCCCTCCACCACCTCCCCGCTATGCCAGAACCTGTCCGAGGGCCAGGGAGTCTGCTTGCATGGTCCAGGCAGGCCAGGACAGAGTCACCCCCACCTCTAAGACTCTCACGGCCCACCACACATCCTGGTGGTGGGCGCTCAAAGGACACCGGAATCTGGCCCCCACTCCCCACCTCCATGGCTACCCAACAGTCCGAGATCGCGTCGTCTCCTGAGTCAGAGGGAGCCTTCTGCCTGGAGCCTTCCTTCACAGCATGGCTCCCAGCTCATTCTGACAAGAAGCCCACAAGAGCCTTCCAGGGGTGTTCGACCTTTGGGCACCTCTGGGCCACACTGGAAGAAGAGGACGTGTGTTGGCCCACACATTAAATACACAGACGCTAATGAAAACCGATAAGCCAAAAATAAAAAGCTATAAGGACATTTACAATTTTGTGTCGGGCCACATTCAGAGCTGCCCTGGGCCGTGTGTGGCCCCCAGGCCGCGGGTTGGACACCCCTGCTGCACAGTCTGCCCCCTTCTTCTCTGACCCCATCTCCTTGTTTTGTGAGGCTCACCTGGGCTGGCCCTCTGGTGCCCTTGCTGGCCGTCACCAGGCACACACCTGCCTGGGGGCCTCTGCCCGCAGGGAGTGGGGAGGTGGATTCACATCGTCGCTTCCAAAGATCGAAGTGACGGGAGCATCCCGCTCCACGAAACTTTTCCACAAGTGCAGCAGCAGCGTTCATGGCAGCCCCCAACTGGGGACGAGCCAGACGTCCATCAGCTGGCGAGTGGACAGACGAGCCGTGGCACGTATCCACACAGTGGAAGGAATGCCGAGTGGCAATAAGGAGGGATAAAGCACTGAGACGTGTGGCCAGGTGGACGAACCTGGGGAACGTGATTTGCCGAGTGAACGTCACGGAATAATGAGAGCAGTGTGCCGGTCACAAAAGGCTTCCCGTTGTACCACTTCTTGTCTGTGAAACCTTCAGAAGGGGCACATCTATGGAGACAGGCAGGGGGCTGGTGGTTGCCTAGGGCTGGGGGGGATTAGGGCCAGGAGGGCGACAGCGGAGAGGTGCAGGGCTTCTTTGGGGGTGAGAAACATTGATGGCAGCGACGGCTGCACATTTCTGTGACTCTGCTAATGGCCATGGGGCTGTGCAGTGTGAATGCGTGAACTGTACGGGACACGAATGGCATCCCAAAGCAACGAAAAAGAAAGAGCTAAGCGATTCTTTGGCTTAAAGCGTCCCTGTCACTTTTACACGTGGTGTGTGTCTTAGAATTCAGCATTGCACCGTCTGAAGTTTTACAAGGGCACTCTGTGACTATCCTTATTCAGATCGCGAATTTCTCGCGCGTGAGCATGCCGGGTGCTCCATGTCTAAGCACTGTTTCCGTGGGTGGGCTTTTCCCTCAGGTCAACATGAGCAAGGGTGGGCTGACCGCCGTGTGTTTCTTGTTTCCAGCACTTTCACGATGGACGGAAGGCCCAGCAGCACATAGAGACTTGCTGGAAGCAGCTGGAGTCGGTGAGTGGGAAGCCAAGGGCTCGGGCAGAGGCCTGGGCTGGTTTTCTGATTCGAATGTAGTTGAAGCTTGAATCAGTCCATCAGGGCAAAACCCAATGAAAACACTAAAGGAAAAGTGTCTTTAGAGATTTTTTCTAAATTACAGGCAGTCCGTTTCTAGAAACTTGTATGTAAAGTGAAATGTTGAGCCAAAAGAGCTCCAGGAGAGTATTTTTCTAAGGAAATCCTATGGAAAGAACAAAGATCGGGCAGTTGAGGTGAACATAAACGCAGATTTTTTAAAAAGAATTATTATTTATTTTTAGAGAGAAGGAAAGGAAGGGAGAATGGGGGAGAGAAACATTGAAGTGTGGTTGCCTCTCACACGCCCCCTACCGGGGACCTGGCCCACACCCCAGGCATGTGCCCTGCCTGGGAATCGAACCCGGTGTCCCTGTGGTTCGCAGTCCGACACCTGACCCACTGAGCCACAGCAGCCGGGGCTACGTGCAGATTTTAAAACCACTCCCTGAGACTAGGACACCTAGCAAGCCAGCTCAGAGCGGAATGGCGTGTGGGGTGTCCGGGTAAAGCGCACGGGGCCCTCCCGAGTCCCACGGCTCCCCCCTGAGTGCTTCTCGCCACCCGCTCCCTCTGCCCGCAGAGCAAGAGGCGGTTCGAGCGGGACTGCAAGGAGGCCGAGCGGGCGCAGCAGCACTTCGAGAAGATGGACGCCGACATCAACGTCACCAAAGCAGATGTCGAAAAGGTGGGGTGAAAGTGAGCCCCTCTTTCGTTTCCCCTTTTCAGTGCTCGTCACGCATCCTCCCGGGGTCGGTCCCCGAGTTCTCCTTTCTGATGTGGCCGCAAAAGGCCACTTGACTTGGGATCACTTTCGGTTTGTGTCAGCTGTCAGGGGGACCAGCACCCGGGAACTCTTGGGGGTTGGCACTGAGCAGTGTGCTTATTTGTGCAGTCGCTAAGGTGACAGCACGGAGACAGACCACGGACAGTCCCGGGGCGTGCTCTCTGGAATGGTGACTTTCCCTCGGTGGCTTTTCAAAGAATAAGTCGACTTCTCCAACGCTGGGGCGGACCGCCCAGCGCCACCTGCCAGCGTCTGGCCACCCCGAGGCCTCCGGGAGAAAGACGGAGAGGTGCTCTCTGCTGGCCTGGCCTCTGCGTGGGTCACCGGGGTTGCTGAAAGGTTATGGTCGGAGGCTGGCACGTGCAGGTCCTTCCAGAAGCTTCTCCAGTGCACTTGTACAGGGGTTAGGAGTGCTGTGAGGTTGTGCTTATCTGTGCTTTTCCCCTAGAAGCTGAGCTTCCCTTTTATAAGAGTCATCAATACGGCGGAAACAAAATTAGGCTGTTAGATAACAGCATTCATTCGTGGCTGCCCAGGGCTGTTTGGGTCACAGCCCTGCCTTTTCCTACCTTTCTTTCACTTTTGCCAGGGTGGTTGGAGATGAGAGCGGCTGGGCCATGGTGTGTAGTAGCTGCTTAGGCGTGTGCCCAGCTCTGCCCCATTCCTTGCTCGAAGCCTCCGTGCATCTCAGTGTGCCTTCCTCTAGGATTATCTAGTAAATTAAAACGTTCTCAATGAGGGGGACATTTACCAAAAGATACATTAATATAGTATAGTAGTGAAGTTACCATAAATTAGGGTAAATTTGTCATAAGTTCTCGTTAAACAGCCAGCTTCCCAAACTGTTCAAAACATTCTTCGGTTGAAGTAGATTGACACAAAGCTTATTTAAAAAAAATTGGGATTAAATGAGAAACATATCTAGCACAAACAGATACATTCTTTTCCAAGTATTTTATTATCCTAAGTGTGAAACTGGAGTGATTTTTGTTCCCTTAAAGGCCTTTAAAAGAAATTACTTCTAAGGTCTCTCAGTATAAAAGCCATCCATCCACCCTCACTGTAGAAATATCTGAAAATACAAACATCTAAAGAAGAAGAAAAATACTAAAACACCCAGTGGTTGGTAGTAAAAGGTATTTTACTTTCAGGGCCTCTTAAAACAATTATGAGAACCATACACAGGCTGGGGCAAAAAAAAGGCTTCTGGTTGTTCCTGTGGAAAATAATACAATACTTAATAAATAATGACACAGGGGTAAACTCTGCTTCACTCACGCACAACTGTGAGCCCGCTTTTGCCCCACCCTGTGCGCGCAGGGTCAAGAATGACAAGAGGAAGCCCAGCTTAAGAAGTAAAATCTTACTGGTGCCTTCAAGTCTCCCTCCCCAATTTCCTCCTCCTTCCCCCGCCCTGTAGGCCCTTATCTGGTCTCAATGACCTCCTTGCTATTTATAGCTTTACCTCTAAAGGGTATATTTTATAATTTGCCTCTTTTCCACCTTTATGTGCATGGTATCTTACTTTCATTTAATTTCTTCTGACTTTGTTTGTTTTCATGCAATATTACGGTTGACACTTGATTCACGTGGCGTGTAGAGAGCACACACGACTTGCGTGTGTTAAGCACACACAACTTGCGTGTAGAGAGCACACACACGACTTGCGTGTGTTAATATTAGAGCCGATTCCTGGCTAAACTCTTTTTATTTGTTTTGAGTTTTCAGTAGAGACAATCCTATCCCGAGCAAACAATGACAGGTTTAATTCTTTTTCAATCCTCACGCCTTTTATTTGTTTTTCTTATCTCGCTCTGCTGCTTATGACCCCCATTATGCTGGTAGACGCAGTAATCCTGAACCTTCTTATCTCGTGCTCGATTGTAAAGAGTGTTTGAAACTGTCCAGGTCGAGGGATTTCCCTTTTCCTATTTTGCCAAGATTTTTTTTTTTTGAAGCCTGACTTGATATTGAGTATCGTCAAATACATTTTCTGCTTCCTTTCATCTGTTCAGGAGATAGATTGCACTCATCAATTTTTTAATATATTGAACCAAATTAGCCTTCGTGGGACAACTCCAACTAGGTTATCATGAATTTGTTTTTTTGTATGTAGCTGAGTTTGTTGTTTTAGTATTTTAGTCAGGATTGGTTTTATCTGTTGTCATTGAGATGAGTGTATAATTGTTCTCATCTGCTCTAGTTTGCTTTACTTACTAGTTTTGGAGAAACATGCTCATTTTTCTATTTTCTGACATAATTTATGTGAGAGGAGCCGTTCTCAGATGTTTAAACGTCCTGGGATGCTGTGTCGTGGGAACGCTTCTGACTGCCAAATCGATTCCTTCAATATCTGCTGCTTTGGTGGACCCTGGTGTTATATTTTTCTAAAAATACATCCATTTCATCATAAGATTTGAGATGTCTTAGCTAAATGTTGCCCATAATACTCTCTCACCTTAATTTTTGCTGCATCTGTTGTTTATCCCTAATATTAACTTATTTATACCACCTCCCCCTTTTTGGGGGGGGTCACTTTTCTAAAGTCATTTTTATTGCTCTGTTCCAAGAACCAGAATTTATCTTTGTGGAACTTCTCTTTTCTACTTCTGTTTTCTGTTTCATGTAGTCTCTTTTCCTTCTTCCTTGTCCGTTAGCCTTTGGAGTTCTTCTGTTGTCCTTTAAAATTTTTCTTCCTTCAGCCCTGGCTGGTGTAGCTCAGTGTACTGAGCGTGGACTGTGAACCAAAAGGTCGCCAGTTCGATTCCCAGTCAGGGCACATGCCTGGGTTGCAGGCCAGGTCCCCAGTGGGGGCCATGTGAGAGGCAACCACTCACTGATGTTTCTGTCTCTCTTTCTCCCTCCCTTCCCCTCTGTCTAAAAAAATTAGTAAATAAATAAAATCTTAAAAACTTTTTTTTTCTTCAGATGCTTGCCTTATTTCAACTTTTCTTGCTTTCTAGTCCAAGTATTTGCCTAACGAATTTCCCGTGTCAGCACTGATTTATGTACAACCCACAGGTGTTGGTGTACAATAGTAGCAGTGTTCATTTCTAGCTCTTTTTCATTTCTTTTACTGCTTCCTGTCTCCTATGGTTTATTTAGAAGCATATTTTAAAATTTTCTGTTGTATGACATATTGAAATGTATCTTTTTGTTGTTTTAACTACACCGTGGTTGTAGAAAGCCCGAGTTTCTGTCTTTTATGGTTGTTGAGACTTGTTTTACGGCCTAGAGCATGGTCCAATTTTATAAATGTTCTAGAAGGAATTGAAAAGGATGTGCCTTCTCCAGATCCTAGCTGCAGAGTCCGCCTGTTTCCATCCGCTCAGACTTGTCAACTGTGTTCTCTAAATCTTCCTGTCAGGTATATTTTTGCATCCGCTGCATCCTTCTTTGTGGTTTGCTGTTCTTGTCTATCCCCGGGCCCGCAGGGGAGCAGGGCTGAGGAGAGTGTTTGCTGAGTGAACGTGTACGAGACCCTCAAAGCCACCCTGGTGGTGGCCGGGGACTCACAAGGTAACTATTAGGATGATAATGGGGGGTAGAGTTGCCATTTCCTGTCGATTTGATAAAGTTTAGAACTGTAATATCTTCGGTGAGATTTAGTCTGTCGCCGACGTGGGGTCGTCTTCTCTCCAGTTGTGCTTTATGCCTTGAAGTCGAGTTCCCCGCTGTCAGGAGGGGCTCAGCTGGGCGAGTCGCCCCGGAGGTCTCTGGACCGGCTCCGTGAGGAGGCTTCCCCGGGGCTGCTCCCCGCCATGAACTCCCGCTGTCGGCCAGCAAGACGTCTCTTACCCCCACACCACTGCCCTGCATTTCGGTCGCCTAAGAAGGAGTACGTCACAGCAAGCAGACGGACAGGGGAGATGGAGACCGCCCATGTGCGATGCTGGATGTACGTCCCTTGGAATTGAACTGTCCTTGGCCTGCATTTAGCGTGGATTCTCCCGGCAGCTGGCATGACCTGGGGTCATGTGGAGCCAGGACCACATGGGTCTGAATTTTCCAACTTGGGTTCAGGATCCATGCCAGCTGTGTGAATTCTGACCCTTTGTGGTTGAAAAATCTCCAGGATGGCTGTTTTCCTGGTTTTCCTACCTTGGTCGGCCTTGAAAGGTAGGTTATCAAAGGTGCAATTGCTGGATCCGGAGGCGGATCTGCCAATCGCGTGGCTGTCCTCAGCCTTGAAGTGTTTCCCAGGATGCATTGTTTTTCTGTCTACTGACAGCACCCTTGTGATTTTTATGGACGTACCACTCACCTCCTCCCCAAGGATGTGATAAATTACCTGATTTTGGCATCATAAATGTGGAAGGTGAAGGAGCAGGGTCTGCACACTGGAATTCCTAAGCTCTTTTGCTGAAGAATGTGACTCGAAGCACTGTAATTTCCCAGACAAACAGTGGTTCTTATCGGTAGTTAATGTGATTTTCCATTTTGACATCGGAAAGTCTTTGAATCTCATATAAATGGCTTTTCCCAGTTTCTGCCAATGATAAGAAATCTCTTGACCTCCTTTTTCTTTTTTTTTAAAGATTTTATTTATTTATTTTTAGAGAGAGGGGAAGGGAGGGACAAAGAGAGGGAGAGAGACATCCATGAGTCAGAGATACATCCATTGGTTGCTCTCCCAGGCCCCCAGCTGGGGACTTGGCCTGCAGCCCAGGCGTGTGTCCCGACTGGGAATCAAACCAGCGACCCTTTGGTTTGTAGGCTGGCACTCCATCCACTGAGCCACACCACCCAGGGCTTGACCTCCTTTTTCTGGCAGTCACCCCCACAACCCTTGGAGGGACATGCCTATACTTACAAAGATGTAACTGCTCTCCCTCCAAGGAGCTAGAACTTCCCTCGTCCCTAAATTGTGTTCGCGTTTGTTGATGCCGCTGTGGTGAACCACCTGGGCGTGATCCTCGAAGACAAGTAGGAGCCTGATGTTCTTCTCTTTTAGGAAAGTTCAGTGTCCCGCTCAGAGATTGGAGCCGCGCTGTTGGTAAGCGCTGTGTCCAAGTCACCCAGAATCTGCCTGTGTCCATCTGCACGGGTCGTCAGGAGACATTTGCTCTGTGTTTGGTGTCAGTGTGTCACCAGATGTGTGGTGATTTGCTTACGAGAGTTTTTTTGTGTTATCCCAGAGGCAGCCAGTTTAACCAGAAGTCATTTTATACGTGCAAAGTAGACAGAAGAAAAAACTGGAGTTTGACCTCTGGGCCGGCGAATGATGCATTTGGATGATGTTGTTAGGATGCCACGGCCCGCAGAGGAGTGATGTGGAGGGGAAATAAGCTCAGCGGAGTGGTTTTACTGGGGATGGCACTCAAGGACGATGCAGCCTCTTGTCCTTGGCCCAGACGCAGCTGCCAGAGAGCTTTGAATCCGAAGACTTAAAACGAGTTCTCATGGTTTGGAATTAATGCATCTGGGTGTGTAGAACCACGTTGCAACAGGTGGTCCTGTGGCTTATGACCTGTGTACTGAAGTTCAAGGTAAAACCGGACTCTGTCTTCTCCCCTTGTATGAGATGGAAAAGATAGTCCTTAACTCTCTGTTTTAAGTGCTGAAAAGTGCAAGGACTGCAAGGAAACATGGGGAAAATCTGTCAACAGATGGTCTCTGCACAGTTCAGCACCAGTGGAATCCCCAGTCTGGGGTGCGGTGGAGAAGGAAACTTTGTTCAGTGCAAACAGCTCAGCTGCGATACAGCACGGCCGCGAGGCAGCCCCAGTCCACCCCTCTCCAGCTAGACAGCTCCGCTCCGCTCCTGGCTCTGCTTCCTGCCCTCGGCTTTGCGCGGTACTAGGGCTGCTCCAGGGCGCTCAGGGCTGCGCCCTCCTGTGCCAGTCTGCTCTGGCCCACGCGGGGCTGCTCCTCGGGTTTGGGGTGTGATGTGCAGAGAAGTGGGCAAGAGAGCATTTCCTAATGAGGTCAACATTTCAGGCTTTACACAGTTTGGAGATTACCTTTGAAGAATCAGAATTCTAAGTAACCATTGACTTACCTTACAAAAATCTTTCCAGGAACTATGTTTTCTTACACTTTGCTTCACCTTGGTACAGCTTTTTACCCAACTAAATTCTGAATCTGTTTTCTCTAATTTCACCCAGCATCCCCAAGTGAGTTACCCCATGCTTTTTTAAATATATAATTTAAGGGAATTCTAATGAAATCATGATTTGGTGGTCTTCTCATTTTTAAAAAAAATAGCATCGAACTTGCTGGCGGAATACCTACGCTATAGAATGTTCCAGCCCCTTCTCCCGCACCCCTCACTCATCGTCACTGACCGTGTGGCGCGGTGTGGGCGAGGCGGAGATGCCCCCGTGTGATCACGTCAGCCTCCGCGTCGGGGAACGCAGCTTTCCCTTTTCCCTTGATGTGCGGTTTGCTGTCTGGTGGATTTTCCCATCTGCCCTCCAGACAGCTCTCTTTAAAGCCAGGTTGTCTCCATCGCTCTGCTGTGGCACAACAGCGTGGGGCCAGACTTGGGCAAGAGGCAGCCCCTGACCCCTGAATTCCAACGGTGGTGCAGCTGATCCGTGCGGCGCTGGGATGAAAAGGAAAAGGTTATCAAAATGAATGGAATGGGAACTAATATTTCTGAACAGAGAGAACAGTGTTTTGCAAATGCATGCATTAAACTGAGTTCATCCATGTCAGGCAGTGAATAATTCCCTTTCTCTCGCGCACCCTTGCCTTGTGACTCGGTGCTCTTACATAATTTCTGAACGCAAAATAGGATATTGTTTAACAGCAGCTGCAGTCCCTGGTCGCAAGTAGCTGCAGAAATTGCCAGTGAGTTCAAGTTATGCTTTTAAAAGCCGAGTATCAATTTCTCCTTTTTCGCAAGTCTAGTTTTCTTCAACTTAATGATTCTTTCAGGGCCAGGGTCTCAATTTTATGCGCAACTGTGCCCTGGCTTCTTTATTCCAATTCACAGCAACTCGGAGTGTTGACTAAGCAGAAGGGTTCTCTACAGTTTGAGAGCTTTCCTTATTTGGCTTATCATGAGTTTTGTTATATAACCCGACTTGAGGAAATGTTTTTAAAGCAAAATTAAATTAAAGTCCTGGCCAGGAGCACTTAGAACAGGGCATCAGTTTCCTAGGGCGTTTATATTCCATTGTTGTGTGATATTATGGCTTCTAAAAATATTTGGCTTTGAACATTATTGTGAATCCTACATAGATGCCCCTGGGTGAGGTAGAATGGAAGATCCCGAGTCACGAAGTGAGGTTGAATTCTAAGAAGTGAGTGATGGGACTTCCTGTTTGTAATTACCATCAAATATTCATATGCTGTTTTGGATATCATGTGTTCAACCCAATAGAGTATTTTAAAAAGCAAAATAAAAGGCTAGGAAAGAATCGATGCGATTTGAAGCAAGCATAAAGGCATTTACTTTGAATGATTATCATAACTGTCTTGCTCAAACCGATGAAACTCAGGAGTCTCAGAGTTTGCTCTGGTTGGAGTCAGAGCTGCCGGCCCCAGGGAGCGCAGGCAGGCGGGGCAGGGCTGGCCCCGCTCTGAGGCCAGCTGAGTAGCAGAGGTACTGCAGTTTTTACCATTTGGGGAAACGGCTCCAGCAGGGTGACTGCGGGAGCTATTGCACATACAAGGATTGGACTGCGAACTGTTTTCTCTGCCCCTGCAGTAGCGAGGGAGCTGACATCTTCATTGAAGGTGTTCGTATCTTTAGTGCTGTCCCCGAATTTGCTTCATGTAAAACGTCTGGAGGAATGGCTCACTGTAACAATTGAAAGAACGATTTTTTTTTTTTTGAAGAGGAAGTGGTTAGTTTGAACACAGGAAATACATTTTGCAACGGCAGCTTGATCTTTCCGATTTAAATGCTTTTTATTCACGGGAGAAAAGTGTGGAATTGAAAAGACTGTCAAAAATGCAGGCTGTTGCTGTGACTGTCCTTTTAACAAGTGGAGTCCTGTTCGAGTCAGAGATTCTAGACAGGGCACTTTCACTGTAGCCTGGACCTCTGTCTTGAAGGAGGCCTGTCTGCAGGGTCTGGGTTTGTTTACTTTCCTCTCAGCGCGTCTGCACTCAGTGAACCTCCTGAGCGCTTTCTGTTGTTTCAATTCTCAGGGTTTGTCCTGAGTGGTAATAGATAGGTTTTCTCCCTTTGACACTTCATGTGGGAAATACAATTTAACAGAAATTTTCTCCAGTCCCCTGGTGTGGAGTAAATGTATTTATATTTGCAAACGGAACACAACTTCAATCCATGTCACAAACGAGTATTTGTAGGATGAGGCTTTTTGTAAAAGGCCGTGACACTAATACCAGTTTTCATTACAAATGAAATTTATGACAGGAATGTTGAAACATAGAATTATTTACTATGGTCAAAGGTTTCACAGAAAAGCACTCTTAAAGTTGTATTCATAGAGATCACATGGAGGGTTATCAGCAGGGAGGGAGAGAATGAGGGGGGAAAGGTACAGGAAATAAGAAGCATAAGTGGTGGGTACAAAATAGACAGGGGGAGGGTAAGAACAGTATGGGAAATGGAGAAGCCAAAGACCTTGTATGTACGACCCATGGACGTGAACTAAGGGGTGGGGGGGATCCTGGAGGGTGGGGTGGTACAGGGTGGAGGGGGAATAAAGGGGAGAAAAACTGGGACAACTATAATAGGATAATCAATAAAATACACTTTAAAAAAAAGTACTCAGCTCCTAGTTTCCGTTCATTCTCTTGCAGTTACTACTGTCTTTACTGTTAGCCTGGATTTTTCACTTACTTGCTTTTGAAGTAAGGGGTTTTTAACACTGAAAATGGAGCTGGGTGACATAAGCATCTCAAAATTAACAGGCACATCAAAATGTCAAAATCTCAGCCTATTGAAGGTGGAGGTGCTACCAAAAGTGAATTGATATAAAGACTAAATACTTTCAAAAGCGTCTTCAGTGAAATGTGTCTAGTATGCATTTCACTTGCATTAAAATATTGACATGAGGACCTGTTTTAGCTTTGCTTTAATATGTAATCAGTACAAAACCTCTAAGTTAATGTGCAAAACACCAGTAGAGCAGAGTAAGATGGCAAGTCATGCGTATACCCTACATTTGAAAATAAAAATGGATTAGCCCTGGCTGGTGTGGCTCAGTGGATTGAGCGTGGACCTGTGAGCCAAAGGGTCGCTGGTTCAATTCCCGATCAGGGCACAGGCCTGGGTTGCAGGCCAGGTCCCCTCATTTGAAGTTTCTCTTTCTTTCTCCCTCGCTTCCCTTCTCTCTAAAAATGAATAAATAACATCTGTTAAAAATGGATTAAATAAAATGCAGTATGAATACAGATATTCATATGACATGAATATAGGGATATGGATGGGAACTACAAATGAATTAAATTAAGTGGTATTTACTTACGTGTGTGTGTGTGTGTGTGTGTAGCTTTGAACGCTTGGCACTTCACTCTGTGCCCTCACTGTTCTAAAGGCTTTCCTATGGCAACACGTGTAATAACATCTTACTTTTTCCTGATAGCAAAGGGTCAGGCTTGGCCAAGAGCTTGTTCTTAATCTCGATCCTACGTGGACATGGGTTCAGATCTTGTTTCTACCGCTCACTGATGGTGTGGCCTGAGGCAATTTATTTCATCTGAACCCCTTTTCTGTTCTGTAAAGTAAGGACAGTACTCCACACCGCCAGGGCCGACTGTGAGGCTTCGGTGGCATGTGATATGTGTAAAGCAAGGGCCTGTTTTTAGACTTCACTTAAATGGTTGAGACTTATTGTCACCTGAATTCTGCCTGTTCGTGGGTTTCTTCTGGTTCTTCCCTCAGTTCTTTTGCCTCCAACCCACTGGGCATCAGCTGAGTATCTTTGGAACATTCTAGGTGTCTAAGCATTCTACAAGAACATTTATCAAACACATAGTGCACAGCATTGATAGGACCGAACAGCTGCTTTTCCTGAGGACCCTGGTTAGCAAGTCACAGTGAGACAGGCCAGGAAAACTCGGGTCTGGCGGGGAAAAGAGTATCCTTGTGCTACCTGCCAAATGCGTGGGGGAGATAATCAGAGCAAGAGCAGTTAAACAGTGACTGCAGTCCCGCACCTGGTCCATGAGCAGCCAACACTGAGAGCTCAGAGGGTGTCTGGATGCTGCCTCTGACAGAGGTCCGTGTGGGGCACAGCTGGTGGGGACAGGCCTGAAGGAGGAACTGGGAGCTGAGTGTGAAGAATGGATATACGTGGAAAAGAAGGAGCAGGGAGCAAGCACCTGAGCTGGTGAGAACTTCATCCGGGGCGCGGAGGGAGCCACGTTGTGGACGCTGGCCTGCCTGACCGAGCAGGGGACTGAGCAGGACCCAGGCGCAGAGGCCAGGTGAGCATGGGTTGTGCTGTTAAAAGCAAAATGGCAGAATAAATGTGACCCTGAGGAGAGGCTATTGAACTTACTTCTCAAGAAACCTACACTAGAAAAGTGTCTTATATTTTCTAAAAGGGTTTTAACCCTCCCCATCATTCTTGTACTCCCTTCTAGATGAAAAGGGGCAGGCTGTAAAATGTTCAGTTACCGTGAACCGAAAGTAGCCCTGCTGACCTGGTCGTGCCTCACGTTCAGGGCTCTTGCCAGTGTACATGGGACCTTCCTCCCGGTTTGTATTTGGTGCGCTGTTTCTCGTGAGCCGCTGTGCTTGCCTGCAGACCCAGGCGGGTGGTAGTGGGTGGAGTGAGGTGATAAGCAGTAATAGGCATGAGGCCTCAGTGTCAGGGAACGAATGCAGAGAGGTGGGGACGGTCCCAGACGAGGAACTGCAGGAACCATGGAAAGGGGGCAGCCATTGTTTCACCATCTGTCCACACAGCTGCAGCCGTGTACAGGCCCCGTGTTGTTACTTCTTACGTGGTATTTCTTTCTGGGTTAAATTTCCTCCTTCCTGGATGATAGGTTGGTTTTATTTTTTTTTCCATGAGGACGTATGAGGATTAAGTTTTCCTTTATTTGTCTGAAATACCTTTATTTTGTCCTCCCTCTAACGTGATAGTTTAGCTAGGTATAGAATTCTAAGCTGACAGTTGTTTTCCCTAAATATTTTGCAAATGTCATTGCATTGCCTTTTATCACTGATCTTTCCTATTTGAAAGTTGTCTGTGTACTTAATGACATTCTTTTGTAGATATTTGACTTTCCTCTCCAGTTGTTAAGACCTTGGCTTTGCCTTTGGTGTTCGATGGTATCACGATGGTGTCTCAAAGGACAGACTTTTTTTAATTCCTTATTTACTCTGCTTGAGATTCCCTGGAGGATTTCTTCCTTTTGTAATATAGGGCAACCCTCCGGTGTTAACACACGTTAACTCTCCAAATATTGTCTGTTTCTCATTCTCTCAAATTGTTGGTTCCGGCACTCATTAGCTGTGTATGGAACTTCTCATTCTACTCATGATTATTATTTTCTTGTGATTTCTATTGGTTCTTTTATTTCTCTGACCATTTTAAGTGTTTTTATTTTATACATTTTTTTCAAATTGTTCTTTTAGCTCAAATTCGTACGGCGATCGCTTAGTCTCTATAGTGTCAGCTCTCATGATGGTTTTATTTCCTTGTGCATTTATGATTATTATTGTATTTTTTAGCATATCTTCAACAGGGATTTTTTTCTCTCCCTGAGAATCACGTAAAAGCAGGATTGTGGGAGAATCCCCCCAGCAAGTTTTCATATTTGTTTCTGCCAGACAATCTGGAACTAATTTTCATGTTAATTACTTGGGTTTGGGATTCTTGTACCATCTGTATAATACACACAAGTTTAAGGTTTTGTTTCTCAGATACACCCTTCCCCCACTCCACCTCATAGCGTGAGACCTAAACAAGCTTCCCGGCGGTCTTGTCTGGTCGTAGGGAAGTGTCACTGGCCTAATGAAAGACAGAGAAAACGAACCCTGAGGTTGAACTAGAGGAAGGGTCTGTGGTCTTACCTCTTAAGCTCATTGACGGTATATGGTTAATAACACATGTTAGATTATTAGTATTCAACGTTACTGCTTCAACATCTGTTGTGACTTGGGGAATCAGGGTGAACGGCTGCTAACCTACCACTGGACACTTCACATTCCTTCAGAACTGGAAGTAGGGCATTTCATTCCTTCCTCTCAGGGTATGTGTGGTGAATATCCTTTTTACTCTTCTGGGGAACATACCTTCTCTAGAACTGTACTTACAGAGTACTTTCAGCATTTTTGCTTCTCACAGTAACTCCACAGCAGAAGAGAATGGTGACCATATAGGCATTCACTTCCTAGCATCCAGGCCATTGTCTTCAGCTGTACCTACATGAAACCTTAGGACTGTCAGATTCTGTGGTGAGGTTATTTATGAAGGGGAGAAGGGGAAGAGAAAGTGGTCATTTCGAACCCGCCGTGCCCGAAAACTCCAGTCTCTCGCCAATGACAACCCATTAGAAACCAGGGGAGAGGAAGAGTCTCAGAGAGCTCAGAGCTCCTACCAACTTGGTTCTCGCCGGCTGGGACTTGGGCCAATGTCAAAGTGAACAGCATCCGCGTTGGCTTCTCTCTTTTAGCAGGAATTGTCCCTCAACTTGAGTAAACTGATATTTCAAATTCTGCTCTTCAAATGGAGCAACCAGGGTACAGGGAAACAGAAGGCCTTTTCTCAAGACTGTTTAGCAAGTGAATGGCCGAGTGGGATTGAGATGCTGGTCTCATTTGCTGCCCTCCCATAGTCTCTCCCACTTCAGCTGCTGCGCCGAAGGAAGTGACCGGACTGGGCTAGGAGTCCTGAGACTGTTTTTAAAGCATCAGGAAATTGCTGGAATGTTTCAAGCATATTTCTCTGGTTAACTTATTTTGAAGTTTTTCTCTGTTTTGTATTTTAGCTGCCCTTATAATTTATCAAAGACAGACTCATTGTTTTGGCAAGTTCCCGGCCTGGAAGGCTCCAACAAAAACCCCCAGCACTCTGCCTGAATAGGAATTTTTAAATGCATTCTTAGTCTTGAACTTGGCAGTGTATTCTCGATGTAGCAGTGTGCTGGGACATTTGAACAATGCCATTTATCGTACAGCAACACTGTTCTAGACACTGCGCTTTTTCGTCTCCCCCGTGGGCCTCAGGCAGGCCACGCCTCTTCAGTCATCCCCTGTTTCTGGGATTCAGCGTTAAACTTTTGTCTCTTTCACTAACTTTTTTGGCAAAATAAGATATTCCTTAATCATTGTTCCAGAAATGATCATTATTAGTTTTTTGTTTTTTATTTTTATTTTTACAATAATGGGATTATGCTATAAATACCATTTTGGAAGCCTTAAAAATTTAAAAATTATATACAGTTTTCACCTTCCCTTATCTTTAAATATTCTTTCTCATCATTTTTTTTACATACTACACATTGGTCCATTAAGGGTATAACATACATATATTTTTTAACATTTTATTTATTTTCAGAGAGAGAGGAAGGGAGGGAGAAACAGAGGGAGAGAAACATCAGTGTGTGGTTGCCTCTTACATGCCTCCAACCAGGGACCTGGCCCGCAACCCAGGCATGTGCCCTGACTGGGACTCAAACCAGGGACCTTCTGATTCGCAGGCCAGTGCTCAATCCTCGGAGCCACACCAGCCAGGAAAGGATATAACATGTTCAATCACATTACTGGGCATTTGTTTTGAAGCATTAGCTATTATATATATATTTTTTAAATATTTATTTATTTATCTTTAGAGGGGAAGGGAAGGAGAGAGGAAGAGAAACATCAATGTATGGTTGCTTTTGGTGCATCCCCTGCTGGGAACTGGCCCCTGCCGGGAACTGGCCTGCAACCGGCCTGCAACCCAGGCGTGTGCCCTGACTGGGAATCGAACCGTGATCGTCTGGTTCGCAGCCCGTGCTCAATCCACTGAGCTACACCAGTCAGGGCAGCTATTATATTTTGATGCATCTCTTTTATGAACATTTGAAATCTTTCATTAGGATAAATTCCCAGAGATAGAGCTGCTTGGGATTAGTTTTACTAGTTTTACTCAAAGATTAGTTTTACTAGTTTTACTCAAAGACTAGTTTTACTCCTAATCATTGACAAATCCTAGAAAATCCAGCATACCAGTTAGAGGGCTCAGGCCTTCTCAATCGGTTGCTGTTGTGCTGACCTCAAAAATACCTGGAGGAGGCCGTGGTGCTCAGCTGCCCGCACCTCCCCTGTGCGCTGTGGGAGTGTGTGTGCTTCTCATCCGCCTGGAGCACGCGGGAGGCCAGGGGTCCGCTGGGCAGAGCTGCTGCTGGGTGACTCGGACTCACCACCTTTGCCAGCTGTTCGTTGGCGGACATTGTAATGTCATTTAGTGGTGTCTTTGCAGCAGTACTTCTAGAACGTTCCAGTGACTTGCCCCAGATGGCTCTGCCTCCCCTCGTTGTCTTCTCAGAACCCCTACCCCCCACCAGCCAAACACACACAAATTAAGAACTCCAGGTTGTGGCTGTTAATAGTGATTATCAGAGGATAGAAAATGCGGGGGCTTCTTGATGATCTTGGCCCTGCCTGGCATAGCTCAGTGGCTTGAGTGCCTGCCTGCGAACTGAAAGGTTGCCTGTTCGGTTCCCAGTTCAGGGCACAGGCCTGGGTTGTAGGCCAGGCCCCCAGTTGGGAGCGTGTGAGGACTGCTGACCTCCCTTCCCCTCTGTCTAAAAATAAATAAATCTTTTTTTTTTTTTTAAGATTTTATTTATTTATTTATTTATCTTTAGAGGGGAAGGAGAGAGGGAAAGAAACATCAATGTATGGTTGCCTTTTGTGCGTCCCCTGCTGGGAGTTGGCCTGCAGGGAACTGGCCTGCAACCCAGGCATGTGCCCTGACTGGGAATCGAACCGTGATCCTGTGGTTCGCAGGCCTGTGCTCAATCCACTGAGCTACACCAGCCAGGGCTTAAAAATAAATAAATCTTAAAAAATAAAAAAATAGACCATGCAATTCTGTAATTTTGAATTGTTACAGCAAGCAAATTCTTGTAATTGGGTGAAAAAAGAACGAAAGGGAGGGGCAGGCAGCCCAGGTAATTAAATTCATATGTGTAATTTTATCCACAATGTGAAGTCGGCGGCTCAGGTAGCTTGAGGAGAGGTGGGTCGGGAGCCAAGTGCCAGATTCTGGCTGCCCCGGGCCGGCTGCACGCCCTCACCGGGTTCCGGCCTGGCGGTGAGGCCATCTGCCCTCCAGGCCGAGCTGCCGTACGTCGAAGGCTACAGGGTAACAGTTACAGATCGCCTAGTCGCCGTGCAGAATGGCGAATCGGAATAAAATTTCATTATCTCCTCCTTCTCCCTCCGGCCTCAAATACAATTGGCCTCCGCTGATAACAACGAAATACAATATTGAAAGCACAGCTGCTCGGGAGAAAGGACATTCGCTGCTACTTGGGCCAGCTGCCAGGGCTGACTGTCTGTAAAGTGTTCCTCATTTGCTGTTCCTGAATTTTGGTAATAAAAAATGGGTTTTCTAATTCATTTTCTTACCTACAGAGGAAACAAGTGACTTTCCAAAAACTCTACCACGAAAGGTTTATCCCCTAAGGAACAGCAGTGAGTCGTGTTCTGAGATATCGAAGGTCATGATCAAAAAATTAATGAACTCCTTTATTTGTCTATAGTAAATGCATAAATATGGGCCCTTCTTGTTAACAGGTCAAAAGCCCTAAGCAGCCCTGGTGGAAAAAACCAGGAGGGTCTACCTTGGTGGGCAAACCCACCACATTCCCTCTGTGCGCGCGAGGGTCCTTAGCACCCCTCCGTTGTCTGTGTGTGACCCCTGAGACCCAGCCAGCAGCGTTAGTTCCTCCCCTGACGTTTGCAACAGTGCGGGAAAGTGGTGCTGAATCGAATAGGAAGTTGCTGCACACCCTGTCTGTGCTCCTAATCTAAAGGGATGACAGCATTTTTGTTTCTAAACCATTAGGATCCAGAAGCACTGGGCTGCCGTTTCTAATATATTATTTTCTTGACTTAGAAACCGCTCGTCTCACCTTTTCCGGTCCGGGTACTTGCCTGGGTTTCGGGCCAGGTCCCTGACCGGGGCAGGGCGGGGTGGGGGGAACGTGGGAGGCGACCAGTCGATGTCTCTCTCACACAGGGATGTTTCTCTCCCTCTCTTTCTCCCTCCCTTCCCCTCTGTAAAAAATAAATCAAATTATTTTATTTTATGTTTTTAATTTAATTGTTCAAGTACAGTTTTCTGTCTTTTACTCCCATCCCAGCCCACCCCCGCAGTGCTCCCCACCTCTCTCCCACTTCCACCCCCCTTAGTTGTTGTCCATGTGTCCTTTATACTGGTTCCTGTGAATCCTTCCCCTTTTCCCCTGAAATTCCCTCCCCTCTCCCCTCTGGTCACTGTCCGCCTGCTCTCTATAACATATTTAAAAAAATAAAAGAATCACCCAAATGATGAGGAAAGAAGACTTGACTTTGGGTGGTGAACATACAAGACAATGTACAGACGATGATGGGTTGTAAAATTATACACCTGAACCCTATATAATTTTATTAACCACCGTCACCCCAGTGAACGCAATGAAAATGTAACAAGAGAAGAGGAAGAATTACCCATGAGCGAACTCATGCGTAAACGGAAGCACGTACTGAGGCCTGTTTGGGTTTATCTGGGGAGGTTCGCAAGGGCCTGTCTCGGAAACTCTCAAGTTTAAGTCCCGCCTTTGTGACTGACAGCGAGAGTGGCCTGGGTTTCATTCAGAGATGTCTGTGACTTGCAGTCTTAGGCAGTTGCCGGCATTCTGGACTTTTTAAAATTGTTTCTAAATTCCATGACTCTGACTCATTAAGAAAAAAAAGGTCTTTTGAACTTCTCTGCCCTGCACTGATGTTGCTGTAAGACACAGTGTCTTCTGGTGTTAGAATGGAAAATTTAATTATAACAAACAGCTTATGGTCTGGCTTAGAATGGAACTACTGTACCTCTTTAAGATAATAGATGCTATTTTTAGCCTGACTTCAAAAGAGATGAGAGAAGAAAAGTGATGCTTTTAATCTCCCTGCCGTGGTGTTAGCCTGAAGAGGTGCACCTCCTAAAATACCTAGTCACCCGCTGGTTACTCCAGGCCCAGTTTCGAAAATTCTATTAAAGACATTTTTTGAAGTATCTGTTATAATAACTAACTGATGAAGCTGGCTCTTTCCGTTCTTGTACAATAAACACAACAGCTCACTAAAACAAAAATAGATTTTCCGTATTAAAACTTTGTCGGAACAACGGCGCCTTCTGGGGCCCAGGATTCCTACGTGAGTATTAATTCGAAGCAGACGGGCCCTGGGACTGAGGATGGGACAGCGGGCGCCGTCTCCCTGGGCAGCCCCGCTGCAGGCGTGTGGTGAACAGAGTGCTGGGCTGCTTTGAAGTGTCTTTCTCTTCTCGTTGGAGGGAAACGGAGACTCGGGCCTTCTGGGCCCGCGCTTTTGCACTCAAGACAAACTCCCCGAGAGACATTGCCCCTTTAAGGGAACAGGTAGACCTCTTCCCTCTAGCGAGCCGAGCGAGCGTACGCTCATCTGGTTGGTTTTCTCCTTCTCAGCTCCCTCTCCAGGCTGGGTTTCCCGTATGTCACTGCTTACTTCAGTTGCTTCCACCGTTCACTTCTAGTGGTCCCTAGTGACATGTTAGAATTTCTGCAGATAAACAGTGTAAAAAGGACATCGGGAAACTATTATGTGCTTACAAAAGGAATCAGATGGCCAAAGCGTGGGCCTGGTTGGAGACCGGGGGTGGGGGAGGAAGAGGACCACAGCTACTGCCACCCAGACCGTGCTGGGGCACCCCCCCCTGTGCTGGGGCACCCCCACAGGGCTGGTCTCCAGTCTCATCAGCGAATCATTCCTCGGCTGCATGATGGATCCCTGGGCAGGAAGTGCCAGTGGGCTCCTGTGGTCTCTGTGTGTGCACATGCATAAACACATACATACGTGTGCACATGATAATGTGTTCTGGTCTCTGGTTCAGATCGGAGGCGTTTTACAAATTCCCCGAGGCGGAATCATTCCTCCAAAACAAATGCAGGGGCTCTCTGTCTTGTTGCTCGTTAATTCTTGTTTATGGAAAAGATGAGCCCCCACCCCCGCTCTGCATTTTTGTGTTTTTCTGAGGAAAGTTTGCGAATGAAACAGAATTTTTTAGACATCTGAGGTCTAAAAGCTGGGAATTTCTCTGCTTTTTTCCATATTCATAACAAAGTGACAAATGACAAAACTCCAGGTAATTGAAAGGGTTCAGAGGGATGCGTGCTGGTCACCACAGAGGACCAGGTGGAGTGGGCGCAGCGTGGGGGGGGCCCGTGCGCACAGAGGAGGGGCTGGCCCTCGGGGCGGCAGGGCCCCCAGCCTTCTCGGGCCTGGGCGGTGTATTTACGGGTGGACACTGGAGCAGCAGAAGCCAAATGAAGCATATGGTCTAGAAGGGAGCTCGCAGGCTGCCGACAGAGAGGAAGAGTGTGGCGGCCGAAATCACCGAGGGGGGCTGACGAGTGGACCCTGTGGTTTTCAGGTGCCTGATGTCCTTAAGAAACTAACCCACCTCCAGTAATGAGGAAATTCGTTTGGAAATATTGATATGGTTACCTTGGTTGGGGAAGCGTTTACGTGTGAATGCAGAAGAGAGTCAGGTCAGGTTCTTTAAGTGGCCACCTTGGGCTTTTAGCAGAATGCTTATGAGTCAGCGAGGCGAGGAAGTGAGAACCAGGTTAAGCCTTCAAGTCACAGAGGCAGGAAACCAGTGAAAAACGCTGAGATGCTAAACTCCAGCAGGTGATATTATCAACGATCAGATAGAAAGGGGGATGAACTACCCCAGAGCGTCTTTTTAGGGTTTACATCTGAACGTTTCTGGTTTTTCTTTTTCTTTTACTTTTTTTTTAAACTACTGGGTTCAGTAAAACAGGACAAAAGCCAAACAAACAGCACGTTGCCTTGGTTATGTTGGAACGAGGCCCTTTTCCTGTTGTGTTTTTGGCTGTGCGTGGCAAGTTGGCCGAGTCACCCGCAGGCCAAGCCGCGCCTTCACCTGGCAGCGACCGGTTTGTCTCACGCAGACCTCAGATGGTCTTCGAGATGCGTGAGCTCCTGTGTATCTGGGGCGCCTCCACGGCGCTGCGTGAACGCCAGCTGGTGTGACCGGCCTCACGATCTCTGGTGTTTGTGGACAACACAGAATATATATGTGTGTGTGTTTTGTGTGTGTGTGTGTGAAGGTTCTTTTTTAAAAAAGATTTTATTCATTTATTTTTAGAGAGAGGGGAAAGGAGGAAGAAAGGGAGAGAAACATTGAGGTGTGGTTGCCTCTCTTGTGCCCCCTACTGGGGACCTGGCCCATAACCCAGGCATGTGTCCTGACTGGGAATCGAACCAGCAACCCTGTTCATAGTTTGGGAGCATTCTTGTTGGAGCTTTCAAATTGATTCCACACCTGTCAACAAGTGCCCCTGTCTGTGGACACGTGATAAACCAGAGCAGGACTTAGAAGAGAGAAACCCATCTGTGACCTTTATAATTGATTATTTAGGAGAAAAGCAACGTGGTGAAACACAAAATAGCACACACACACAAACCTTAAAAGCATGAAGAGGGTGCCATGCTTACTGCTTCTTTAAGTAGCTGCTAAAAATAAACATCATGGAGGGGTTGAGAAAGGTCCATTGAGATCAGTGGTTCCTATGCCAGTTTAGTTCGTGAACCCCATTGAGAATTGAATTTAAAAATGTATAAATTCCCTCATCTCCTCCTTCTCAAAAAAACAGAATATATATGTGTGTGTGTTTTGTGTGTGTGTGTGTGAAGGTTCTTTTTTAAAAAAGATTTTATTCATTTATTTTTAGAAAGAGGGGAAAGGAGGAAGAAAGGGAGAGAAACATTGAGGTGTGGTTGCCTCTCTTGTGCCCCCTACTGGGGACCTGGCCCATAACCCAGGCATGTGTCCTGACTGGGAATCGAACCAGCAACCCTGTGATTCAGAGGCTAGCATGCAATCCACTGAGTCACACCAGCCAGGGTGATAGGTGGAGGAGGTTCTCACGGGGGCCATCCAGACACAGAAGTCTGTGAATCTGGCCAAGTGCAGGTGATAAATAACAGTGACTCACGTCGCTGTCTAACTAGAAAGAAATGCCAAGTTAAGACAGAGAAGGGCTAGCTTTGCAACAAATGGGGATACACATCCTTGCCTAAAGTAAATTCAAATTCTAAACCATTTATTTATTTATTTATTTATATTTTTTAAAAAGATTTTATTTATTTATCTTTAGAGGGGAAGGGAAGGAGAGAAGGAGAGAAATATCAATGTATGTTTGCCTCTTGTGAGTCCCCTGCTGGGAACAGGCCTGCAACCCAGGCATGTGCCCTGACTGGGAATTGAACCATGATCGTGTGGTTCACAGGCCCGTGCTCAATCCACTGAGCTACACCAGCCAAGGCTAAACCATTTTTTAAAAAATTAGCACTTGCTTTGTTATTAATAGCCAAGATGTGGAAGCAACCCAAGTGCTCATCAGTAGACAAGTGGATAAAGATGAAGTGGTACCCGTATGCAGTGGAATATTACTTGGCCATGAAAAAGAATGAAAGCTTACCATTTGCAGCAGTATGGGTAGACCTAGAGGATATTATGCTAAGTGAAATAAGTTGGTCAGAGAAAGACAAACACCATATGATTTCACTTAAATGTGGGGTCCGAAGGGCAAAATAAATGAACAAACAAAACAGAAATAGACTCACAGATTGAACAGATTGATGGTTGCCAGAGGGGAGGGGGTTTAGGGGTCTGGTTGAAAAGGGTGAAGTGATTGAGAAGCACAAATTAGTAGCCACGAGACAGTCATGGGGAAGTGAAGTTGAGCACAGGGAATCTAGTTGCTAATATTGTCACACCTGTGTGGTGCCAGGTGAGTATGAAATGCTGGGCGAGGAGGAACACCTTATAAAATACATGATTATCTGACCCGTACGCCATACACCCGAAACCGATACAAAATAGTATTGAATGTAAACTGTAATTAAAAATAAAATTTAGAAAGAGCTCCTGCTGAATACAACACACGAGGTAAATTGGTGACCAGCCCCTCCGGGTTGCGATTTGAGGCTTTTCTTTGGTCCCTGTACACATGGGGATATTCTCAACTTTTGGTCCTCAGGCACGACAACAAGCTCAACTGCGCCACCAAATGGCAGAGGACAGCAAAGCAGATTACTCATCGATTCTGCAGAAGTTCAACCACGAGCAGCACGAGTATTACTACACTCACATCCCGACCATATTTCAGGTAAATGGCTCAAATCCGCCGACGTGCCTTTTTGAGAAACACGGTCCCGGCTTCGAGACCGTGACTGGTGGACTTACGTTCCACGTTTTCGTCTGATCCCGAATTCCCTCCGACTCAGTCACGTTGTAAAGCATTCAGGTGGAGAAGCGTTGACCCGCAGTCAGGAAAGGGAAATAGGCTATTGATCCCAAGACTAGTCAATCGCCTTTGCCAACTTTCTGGAGTCGCCCCTGCAGTCCTAGCACCGTGATTCTTAGATCAACACTCTCTTTGCTAAAAGGACCATTCTGGTTACCAAAGAAAAAAGAAAAGCCAACCTAACTCTAGGAATCAGAGCATCTCTCTTCATAGGACTTAAAACAGATGGTAGTTCTTTGAATTGTTTCTCTTTGGGCTCCTTTACGTTTTCAAAAACAGTTTGAGAAAAGACACGTGCCTGCCCTCCCACCTTGAGAATCGTTTACCACCTCACTTCCGGTGGTAGGGAGAATAGTAAATGTTGGCCTCGGCGCCTGCACACACCTCGAAGGAGGGCCTCCACGTTGTCGCGGGAAGGTGTGCCAGTTCCCTCCCAGCCTGGGGTGGGTGGGGACAGCTGACCGAACACGGTGCCTTTGGAAAAGGGTGAAATAGTGAGTCACAGGTGAGGGGAGTTAACAATACCTAATACCAAACGGTGTTAACAATAAACATGCTTGCATTTGGGGGTTCTCGCTGAAAGTGGAGTGGGAGTGTGTAAAGCACACATTTGGGAGCCTAACAGTTCACAAAATGTGTGCACAGTTAATGTTGGGGCCTCATAAACCTCCGGTTGCTCCAAATCCGGCCCTTTTCGAGGCCGGGCCCCTTACTAGACGTCTTATGACGGGTAGCCTGGCTGTTGAAAGCAGCATCCCTGAGTCGCCACAGTGGCCACATTCATTGTCTCGAACTTGAATGTTGCAGCAAATACAGGAGATGGAGGAGAGGAGGATAGTGCGGCTCGGAGAGTCCATGAAGACCTACGCGGAGGTGGACCGGCAGGTGACCCCGATCATCGGCAAGTGCCTGGACGGCATCGTCAAGGCTGCCGAGGCCATTGACCAGAAAAACGTACGTGCTGTGAGCCTGGTTCGCTCCCCGGCTGTGGTCCCGGGTGTCCCCGCCCCCTTCCCCGGGAACCCCCTTCCATCCCCTCGTGTCAGGCCATGGCTCTTGGTGGTCAGGAGTAGTTTCCCACAGCAGCCACTTCCCCTCTGTCTGGGTTTGGCCGTGTCAGGAGCCCCGTCCCATTTCTCATCGCTGTCGATCGGTCATTTCGACACGTCTTTGCGTCTCCAGTCCCGGCAGAGGCTTTTGGTGGCTTTGTCTACCTGGCTCACAGGAGGAAACAGTCTCAGGGAGGCCCCCTCGGGTCACTCCATCTAAAGTCCCCATCGTCACCAGTAAACCACTGTGAGGAGGGGTCTCTTCAAGGGAAGTAGTCCGGGGGGGCGGTAAGCTGAGCCCTCGAAAGTGCCACCTCTGTGCATTTTGACTTTTACCTCTGTCGATGTGGGTCACTGATTAAAATCTGAAACAAGCCTGGTTTTAGTGTCTTATATTAGAGGCTTGGCAATGTCTTTTTCCTTGAAATCGTACCATTGCTCAAGACGATGTCAGAATGGAGGTTCCCCTTTCATGGGTTTTGTCTGGGGAATGTGAGCTGCCAGACTTGCAGACCGCTGCCCCCATCTAGGAGCCTTGTTTTCCATTAGATCGCTCTTCATTCTTTTCGCCTGTCATCTGTCTGCTGCTAAATCCTAGTGTTTGTTCTGAGTCTTCATTCAAGTTCTCGTTCAAGTTCTTCTTGACCTCTTAGCAGCCTGGGCCCCTGCTTCCCCGCTCTTCCTGCACTTGACTCCGTGGAGCCCACGACGTGCTGGCTTTTATCCTCATCACTGGTCTCCTCTTTTTTGCTTGTTTGTCTTTTTGTCATTTAACTTTGGGGTCCTCCAGGGCAAGGACCTTAGATCTTTCTATGCTCACACCCCCCCCCCCCCGAGGGATCTGTGGCTTCTTGGAGCAATAAGTCCCATTTCATTACCGGCTCACCCCGCTGCAGTTCAGCCCGGGTGTCTCCCCCGCATTCCAGGTTCATCTGCACGTCGGCCGAGTGGNCCCTTTCATGGGTTTTGTCTGGGGAATGTGAGCTGCCAGACTTGCAGACCGCTGCCCCCATCTAGGAGCCTTGTTTTCCATTAGATCGCTCTTCATTCTTTTCGCCTGTCATCTGTCTGCTGCTAAATCCTAGTGTTTGTTCTGAGTCTTCATTCAAGTTCTCGTTCAAGTTCTTCTTGACCTCTTAGCAGCCTGGGCCCCTGCTTCCCCGCTCTTCCTGCACTTGACTCCGCGGAGCCCACGCGGTGCTGGCTTTTATCCTCATCACTGGTCTCCTCTTTTTTGCTTGTTTGTCTTTTTGTCATTTAACTTTGGGGTCCTCCAGGGCAAGGACGTTAGATCTTTCTATGCTCACACCCCCCCCCCCCTCTGAGGGATCTGTGGCTTCTTGGAGCAGTAAGTCCCGTTTCATTACCGGCTCACCCCGCTGCAGTTCAGCCCGGGTGTCTCCCCCGCATTCCAGGTTCATCTGCACGTTGGCCGAGTGGCTTGTCCACTTGGATGTCTAACAGGGGCCTCTGCTTGGCGTATCCCAACCGAACAGCTGACCTTTCTCACCAGACCTGTTCCTCCCATGGTCTTCACTGTCCAGAGACCCACATGTCCATCCTTCCGGGATCTGGGGGTCAAACTTGACAGTCCCCTTTTCTCTCACCTGTGTCAGTTTTATCAGCCGATCCTGTCGGCTTTGCCTTCCAAACACATTCCAAACCAAAGAGTTCTCTCCTGCTGTTCCTCTCCTGGTCAGAGAGCTCCCCCATCTTGGATTACGCAGAAGGAGCCTGGGGCACCACAGGCTCGTCTCTCCTCCTCTGCCCCACCCCTGCCCCCAGCCCCACACCAGCCATCACACTGAGCCCGGGGAACCTATTACAGTCAGCTCACGTCCCTCCTCCTCTTGGAACCCTCCGGGGGCTTCTGCCTCTCTCAGAGGAACAGTCCAAGTCAGCTGGAGCCTCCAGGCCTAAGCTGTGGCAGGGGACACAATCTGAACGCCCTCCCCAGTTATCCTTCAGATATCCCCGGGCCTCAGTGCTCCCCGGTGCTCCCTGGTTGTAATGTCCTGGTTGGTGTTCCCAGCGAGCTCCTGCCCTGCTGCTCCCTCAGCCTGGGATACCCTCCCACAGATACCCGCGTGACCCCCTCCCCCACCTCCTTCCGGTCCTTAGAATGACTGTTGCATCCTGTTCCCTGTTCTTCGGGAAGTCAAAGGTCGGGTCTTTCTTAATCCGTGTAAGTCAATCTGGCCTGCACATTCTGTTCCTCTTTCCAAGTATCCCTGCTGTATTCTTGATGTGTTTTTCAGGTTTACCTTTTGCAGATTCGGTTCTTGATAAAGTGTATTAATGGTCTTGCTGCTTTGATCTTAGGCATTTTTATTATAATTCTTATTTCATCGTACCTTCTTCGTCTGTGCCTACTTGTTTTTAATTACTGTGACATTCCTTTTTAAATTTTTCATTTTGAGAAACACTGATGGTGTTTTTGTGAAACGGTTCACTGAACCTACTTTCCATACCCTGCCTGGCATCCTCTCCACCAGCCACCAAGGAAAGCCCTGAACTCAGAGAGGCCACAGCCTGCCCAGGGCCGCGGAGTGAAGGCGCCCGGCCAGTGCCAGGGCCTCACCCCGCCGCCTTGCTCGTGTTATTTCCAGAACCAGCACAGTCCTGGCGCACGTCTGAATCTACTCACTCACGTACACGTGCCAGGCGCGGTTCCGAAGAGGGAGATGGGCAACAGCAAAACAAACGAGAACATTATTTAGAGCATTCTGGAAAAAATAAAGTAGGAAAGTGTGATAGGAAGTGACGCCTGGTGGCTGGGGTGGCGATAGTTCGAGAGGGAGCCCTGGAGCGAAGGCTTGGAAGGAAGAAGTGATTTAACAGCGATTTCGGTGGGATGGGGGAGAGAAAGCTCCCGGCGCTGTTACCCGCTTCTCCCCCTCTGTACGGCGTTGCGATCACACGATGACTTCGAACTGGTTTATGTACGTAAGGTTAGTTCCCACGTACCCCAGATGGCCAGGTGTTCACTAGAGCAGATGAAGGTCATAGTCACTGGCACAGCCGGGATCGCGGGATTCAGCCTCCAGGGGAGGCTGAGCTTCCTATGGCAAGAACACAGGCTGTTCTGTTCTCCTCTCATGTACAAGATTTCTACAGGCAGAGGGTCTGGCCACGGCGTGGGCGGGTGGTCCTTGTTTTTACAGACCCAGGCTCCTCCCAGTTCTCAGTTCTTCCACTCAGAAATGGCTTCCGGAGCCCCAGCCATCACATCCAAACTCTAGAAAGCAGAATAGGGAGGCGGGCCCACGCCGTCCCTTTAAAGAGGCTTCCTAAAATTGCACGCTGCACTTCAGCCTGCCTCTGAGAGCCCTCAGAGGTCAGGGACAGGAGGCCCCCTCCCGCTCTACGGAAGACTGCGGAGCGAAGCCCGTCAGCCCCACCCCGCGGCGACGTGCCCTGCTCCACGTCAGGGTTCTTGGTAGCCAGGAGGAGGGGCGCCTGCCTCCTGGAAGACGATTGGCCAACTGTGCCAGACCTACAGAGTATTAGCTAAAATAGCTATGGCTAATTAACAGGATGGGCTTATGTGAAGTTGAAGTCTTTTCAAATTTCTTTCTCTAGTTTTTTTTAAAGCAGATCATTGAATCGGAATGCTATCACAGATCACATGCATTTTTGTAGTATTTCATCTGTACATCAATTTCTTTTTTTTTTTAAAGATTTATTTATTTTCAGCCCTGACTGGTGTAGCTCAGTGGATGGAGCACAGGCCTGCAAACCCAAGCATCCCCGGTTTGATTCCCAGTCAGGGCACATGCCTGGGTTGCAGGCCAGGTCCCAGTATGGGGTGTGCTAGAGGCAACCACACATTGATGTTTCACTCTCTCTTTCTCCCTCCCTTTCCCGTCTCTCTAAAATAAGTAAATAAAATCTTTTAAAACACAAACAAAAAAAGACTTACTTATTTTCAGAGAGAGGGGAAGGGAGGGCGAAAGAGAGGGAGAGAAACATTGATGTGTGGAGATACATCCATCAGTCGCCTCTCACCAACCCCCCGCCCCAGCTGGGGACCTGGCCTGCAACCTAAGCATGTGCCCTGACTGGGAATCAAACTGGTGACCTTTCAGTTCTCAGGCCAGCGCTCAGTCCACTGCGCCACACCAGCCAGGGCCATTTCTTTATTTAGGACACTGTGGTTGTAATTTTCTCACACACGTGTCCCCACCACCTGACTCTGACCCCCCTGAGAACGTGTTGAACCCAGTGTTCCTAGCCGAGGGCACGCTGTAGCGTAGGCATGCAGTTCGCCAACTCACTCAGCGCACATTTATTGCACCTGCAGAGCCGGCCGGGGGCAGGGTGAAGTAGGGGCAGAGTAGGAGAATGTACATTCCGGCAGAGGAGAGACGGCACGGAGAGGCCCACGTAGTCAAGTCAGGCAACAGGTTAACGTCACAATGAGCCAAGAAAGCAGGGAGGTTGTCTGCTCCTTGCTGTGACTTTGGATGTGCTAAATTGCTGTGAGAACTTCTGAGAGGAGAGAGATTTTTGGATTATTGTATTCTTCAAGGGAATTGCTTAATAAAATGGCCCAGTTTTTCTGTTTTTAGCCAAGTTGTTCTTCGTGAATAGTTGTTTCTCCAAATGCAGAAAACTGGTTGTTGAAAGTACCTTCAAACTTCAACTCGATGTGTAGCTTGACAGATTATTCTTTCTAATAATGATAAAACTATGCCTAGAAAAATACCTGCCTTTAACGAGTGGAACTGCCTGAAGGCAGCATCTGCCGCCATGAACACAGTTTGCCGTGGAAGGCACTGACGTGTCACTGAGCGTGTTTGTGTACGGCGGGTGTGATTTCAGGACTCACAGCTGGTTATAGAAGCTTACAAGTCTGGCTTCGAGCCCCCCGGAGACATCGAGTTTGAGGACTACACGCAGCCAATGAAGCGCACCGTGTCAGAAAACAGCCTTTCCAACTCCAGAGGGGAAGGCAAAGCCGAGCCCAAATTTGGTGGCAAAGCCAAAGGGAAGTTATGGCCGTTCATCAAGAAAAACAAGGTATTTACCGATGGTTGGTGCCCGGCGCGAAATGGGTTTGAGCGAGTGGCAGGTCTTGACTTTATCTTCTAGTCTTAAACAACAACAACAGAACTAGTGTGCTACTTTCTTTGAAAACAGTATTTCTCTTTGGTGGTGGTCCCTTGGCCATGGCCGTTTGTCTGATTTCACATGCATTGTCACTCTGCCATGTCACCCACACTAACAGATTCCTGACCTCAGCCACTTATCATCGCTCCTGGGCATCCCAGACCGCTGGCTGCCTGGGCCGGGACAGGGACCGTGTGCAGAATCCTGTAACCGCTGGCCGGCCTATCTAATTGACCTTGTTCCCATGGGTTAATAACCTGGTTTTGAACTCCCGCTAACACGTGGATCCATGAACATTTTTCGTTTGCTCTCTACGGCGTAGAACGTAGGCGCATGCGGCATTAACTGGGGCGAGCAAGATGGTGAACGCAACGTCACTGCTTTCGCCTTAGAGTAATTTACTCTTTGATTTTTAAAAAACTGTCTTGCTGTTTTCACAACTTTAGCCTCTCAGGTCTTTCATTTTCTCCCATCAAGCTGTGTCAGTTTAGGCGGTTTTAAAATATTTACCCTTCCGGCTTCCACTGGTTTGGAGGAACTGACTAGAACTACAATTTGCATGGGATCGTCTGCATGAGTGGCTTGTGCAGTATTTCCTGCTAGTCTTCTGTTGCATTACTTACTGAAAATTCCACTCTCATCCTTCTCTTCATTTTGGCACATTCTCCATGTTTTCTTTTGGACCATGGCCCAAATATTTGATTGTTTGTGTTTTACTTGCTTTGGATTTCAAATATGATTTGATGCTCACTTTTGTTTTGTGTCTTATCTCCTTGTTTCTGATTTTTGCTGTCACCGCTCCATCTCTTACACGTAGCTTATGTCCCTTTTAACATCCCCCCATCAGCCTCCCCCTCCTCCCCCCGCCTCTGCCTCACCCTCTGCTGTTCCCAACGGCCCCCAGTCTCCCAAGCAGCAAAAGGAACCCCTCTCCCATCGCTTCAACGAGTTCATGACCTCCAAACCCAAAATCCACTGCTTCAGGAGCCTAAAGCGAGGGGTAAGTCCTGCTCCGGAGTCCTGTCTCTCTCGTGCGCTTTTGGTTGCATGTTTCGTTCTGCGTAACTTACTTTGTTTGTGAATGAATTCATTGTGTTTTCCCGTAACACAACACAACAAGAACCTGTGGTTCGCGATGCTCAGTTAGAAAGGAAGAAGGAGGGAAGGAAGCAGGGTGGAGGAAGGGGAGATTCCGCCCGCCCGCCCAGAGTTCTTTCTGTCTCAGTACGTTCCGGAAGGACTGGGAGATGAGGCATGAGAAGTCTCTGTAGAGTGTAGAAAGTGTGCTTGATAGTTCCCGGGACGATGTGAACATCGCGGAGACACTGCTCTCTGATTTGGTGCCTCGGGGTTTGAAGGGGAAACCAGGGCTGGCGCGGTTTCTCCAGCTGTTCGGGTGAACGTAGAAGATGTTGGTGAAAAATTCTGATAAAATGTCTGTCTGGAAAAGGCCTAATGCAGTGTTTATCTTTAAAGGGGGAAATAATAAGAGCAGCTACATTTATCGGGTGCTTATTCCATCCCAGGCTCTGTTCTGTGTGCTTGTTTACATTTTTTCAGCCACGCTAGCACCAAGGTAACTCAGGTTTCTTCTTTTACCGAGAAATAAGAAAACTGAGGCAGGAAAAGATGAAGTTAGGAAGAGGGACAGCCAGGAGTCAAAGCCAAGGAGCCTGTTGCTAGTCGGGGCTTCTGTGGCGTCCATCGACACTGAGAGTGTACCACGCAGGCGGCCCGTAGCCGGTGTTACTGAGACTCGGGCGCCCCATTCGAATCACGACCGTGTGCCCTTAGTCCCAGGTTCCGTGGCAGTGACCCGGCAACCCAGAGTAGACGGCAGCGTGGAAGAAGACCGGAATGAAGGTCGTGTCCTGAATCAATCTGAATTGTCAGTCTGGTCGAAGCTGTCCCCAAGTATTTTTTATAGTGAAAGGGGAAGTGAGGCCGTCAGGAGTAAACGGTTAGCACCTTAGCCTGCTCGAGTCCTGTCCTGTGGGAGCTGCCACACAGCTGTCTGGTGGGATGTGCTCTCACACAAACAGGAGTCCCACTTTTCCCTTCTGTGTAAAAAGAACGCAACTACGTAATAGATAACTGAGCTGTTCCCGTCAAAATAAGGGACGAAGACCCTGTTGCTTTAGGGGCCGAGTTTTAAGCGAGTGCAGTCGGGCCCCCCAGCCTGCCGGGTGCAGACTCAGAAGTTTCATTTCCCGGAGGCTTTGGGACAGCCGTTGTTAGAAGTCCGAGTGCAGCTTCACACGGGGACGGTGGGTGTGCTGAGCCCGAAAGGCAGGTCTCGAGTGCCCTGAAGGCAAGTGCCCGCCTTTCAGAACTCCCCAGCCTTCCCCATTTGTTCATGGAGAAGCTGCCCGCGTGTGACCAGAGTGTTTTGGCTGGACCGGAAAGTTTTCCATCGAAACTGTAAATCAGCCCATCACCCGCACCTCTGAGACCTTAACGGGGTGCTCAGTTATTATATTTTATAATAAATACCTCCGCACTGTTATTTCTTTTTAAAAAAACTTTATTTATTTATCTTTAGAAGGGAAGGGAAGGAGAGAAGGAGAAAAAAAATATCAATGTGTGGTTGCTTCTGGCGCATCCCCTGCTGGGAACTGGCCCCTGCTGGGAACTGGTCTGCAACCCAGGCATGTGCCCTGACAGGAAATTGAACCGCGATCTTTTGGTTCACAGGCCTGTGCTCAATCCACTGAGCTACACCAGCCAGGGCAAGATAAATTTTATTTCTTATTCCTCGAATCTATGTTTGGCAAACCTCTGTTTAAAAAGTGTCCTAAACAGTGAGTATGTTTTCTTTCACACACACACACACACACACACACACACACACTCTCTAAAAATATTAGTAAATAAATAGAAACACACTTTTCTTCCCTTTATGTTAGTTGGGGTCAGAGGTGATGTCCCTTCAGGAAGTAGCAGTGAAAAAAAAGAAAGAATAAAAAGGAACAGGAAAAAATAATAAAGGAAATGCATCATGGAAGTAAGATCAGGAAGTACAAAACAAGAACCGAATCAGAAGTTTGGGGAAACAATTTCTTTAAAAAGCAATTTCAAAACCGAAGGTACACGGTTTACTGGATCCATGAGTAAAATGATTCAGTCCTTGCTACTATTTCATTTATTCTACTTTTTAACTTTAAGACTGTGGTGCCAAAGTTAGGAAAAATACCCCAGGAAGGTAATAAATCTGTGGTTTTAACGTGTCTTCTCATTGATCCTGTTTACAGCTTTCAGGTCTGGATTTAAATAACTTGCTCCTATTACCAAAATGTATATACATCTTGTGCAAATGTGTCTCAACTGATTTCGTTTCTAAGTAATTACACAGGATAAAATATTTTTTGTTGTAAATTGATGACACTTGTAAGAAAATTTTATTTCCCTGAACATCTTTGAAGATTAGCATGCCTCTTGAAACCATTATTAACCGTTATTTTATCTTTACCCCAGAAAGTTTGTTGTCTATTTGCAATTACAGAGGGTAATTTTATTGTCTAAAATTGAGATTTTTTCCCCCCAGTTTGAGCAAAGGACTTCTAAATCTAAAATATAGACCTGTTTGCCCCATGTTTTAGAGTTAACTGCATGGAAAAATGCCATCAGAGTTGCTCAAATGATTTAGAAAATCCTTACCAATTGTTTTTGTTTTATTCACGTTATCTTGTTCTCTTGCTGATTATTGGCAGACTCAGTCTTTCTGTTTTCACAAAGAACTCACGAAGAGGACGATAGGGAAACCCACGTATGCTTTTGAAGCTAGGGACTATGTTGTAAGTTCACCTGTGACGGCCGGGTCGCAAGTCACGGCACAGGCACTAACCCCAGTGACACCGCCAAGACTGGGGACCCAGGGGCACTCGCTAATGCTTCCACCGAGAAATGACATTCTCGGCTGAGAGACCTGCACACTGGGGGGTAAAAAGCCTGACTGTAAATTCAACCCCAGGCCACTCCCTCTGGGAAACTCGCATGGAAAAAGGAACCAAAGTTCCCAATGACGATCAGACTTCCTAAAAATGTCGGTGAGCGGGGCTTGGTTTTATTCCCTTCTCACAGTCGGTGGCTGACATCTGAGATGTCACTGGGGTGGCTTTTATGGCAGAGCCTCCCCTCCCAAAACACAGCTGCAGAGCGTGGTCACAGGAGGATGACGCTCATTCGATGGCACTTGTGCGGCACGGTGGTCACCCGTGTCCACCCCTGTGACAGCCGACCCCTAAGGGAGTCACACCAAAATCTGTGGAGCATGAGCGAGGTCACGGAGGAGGGACATGGTTTCCCGCGGACCTTCCGCATGGTGCTTAGCTGTCCACTGTCACTGTCTCCTTTCTTGTACTTGAGGTTAGTACCTGTGACTGCCCCGTAACACATGGACACGCCAGCTCTGTGTTCCCGCCTGTGCTGTTGACAGTTGTGGCTTCCCAAGCTCTGTAACTGCCACCGGACCCCCGACAGCCTTTCAGCTCTCTGGGTGTCTCGCCTGCCCCGTGTGCAGCCTTTAAAAATAAAAACACCCTCCTAACAGACGGTTCAGGTTTTAAATCTAAGCGATCTAACCAGCTGACTCACAGCGCAAAACCAAGAGCCCGTCTGCGGCGGGGAAACGGGAGGCGTCCCGCAATCCGGGGTTCCCTATTTCTGTTGGGAGCAAGTCTCAGTCCTAACAACTTATTGTGATAATCAGCTGCTAACATGCCTAGGCTGTTCGTTTCAATGATAGGGGTCCCTGGTTTGGTACGCTTCAGAATACCTTAACTTGCAATAACAGAAGGAACTCAATAGAGAGCAGACAGTGTGTGCCGAGTTCAAATCCCGGTTCTTTGAGTCAGCGACATTTAGCTGTAGCGTGTGAGAAAACATTTGTCTGTGGCTGTGTGCTTGGTCGGGAGGGGTTTGCAAAGCCGTCTGCCGTGCACCGTAAGTGTTGTTGGGAAGGGCTCCGATGGCGATGGACGGACCGACCTGTGCCAAGTTCCCAGGGGGGGCGCGCAGGTGGCGGCTGCCCGCAGCACGGCACACATGGGACTGTCGGCGCCTTGTCCCTCAAAGGCTTTATCTTGCAACTCTTTCCCTTAAAATCTTCTTTTCCTTCAGGCAGACAATTTCCCCCAAAGTTCACTGCCTATTTACAAAGAAGTGTCGACTCTGAGTCGATGCTGATAATGAGACTTCTTAAATAGGGCTGGGAGGTGCCGAACACCCTCCCTTCTCCTCATTTAAAATGAAAGAGCACTTTTCTGAGATACTTGTCTCCAGCGTATTTTTGGATCCTACTTTCAGGATCCACCCTTGGCTTGAACTTTTAGGGTGGGTAACAGCTGAGGACTAAGGACCCACTGAGCTCCCAAATCACTGCCTGATGGCCACAGGCAGGTCTTACCTGTTCATGAAGACTCAGCATCTCTTTTCCTAATTTTGAGGCGCCATTTAACCTGTGTGGGGTCCAGGAATTACTAGACCTTTGCTAACCTGAAGGCCCAGCAGGACGGCAGCAGCAGGTGGTTGTCACAGAAGCCACAGCAAGAAGGAGCCCTCGGCCGTCGAGACAGGTGGCCGTCTCACTCCCAGAGCCGGCTTTCGAGAGCAGCTCCTCCTACCGAGCTCCCCAAATGCCACGTCGCCCCTGTGGCGGGGGCTCAGAGTCCCGGGAGAGCCTCTGGTGGCCATTGCACTTGGTGTGCCTGTGCTCTGGTGGGTGACAGCCTGGTTTCTCCGCCTCCGGCCTGGCGCTCAGGGGCTTCCTGGCTCCCCGAAGCCGTTTCTCAGAGCAGCTTGGTTCCCTGTCCACCAATCCGAGAGTCTCCCACGTACCTGTAAGAAAGCCAATGTTTGTATTTATTAGAGTTCCTTGACATGAAAATATAACCTGCGTGTGGTGGAAGCAATTGGTTTTCAGACCCTCTTAGTCTGTAGCAAGTTTGGTGAACAAAAGACCAGATAATTATTTTTGTCTTTTCTAATCATTGCATGTCCCTGACAACACACTTACTTCGGTTTCTGTGCGGGCTGGTGGGGACCACGCGGAACTGTACGCCGAAACCCCCTTCCCCACCTGTTCTTTGCTCTGGCGACGCGGCAGCGAGGGAAGGTGTGGGCGGGGTCGGCCCCTCGTGTGAACTTCGCACAGATCCGCTCCGAGTCCTTTTCATGAAGCAACAGATGCATTTGTGTGAAGTGCAGTGGAGCCGACCGAGTTCCTCTTCTGATACGTTGTTTCTCTCTCTCTCTCCCCGCCCCCGTTCTCCCCTTCCATTTTCACGTGAAGCTTTCTCTCAAGCTGGTAAGCACAGCCCCCCTGCATGTCCCGGGTCCGGGCGGGCCTCCCGCTGCGCATTCGGAGGGTGCTCTGCCCCGTGCAGTCCATCCGCAGAGTCCGCTGTTGGCTCGCGTGTCTCTCGTGTGTGCTTGTGTCTCTCTCCTCATCACACCTTTGGGACACCGAGCTCGAGAGTCTAATAGATCTTAATCTTGTCCAGTTGCTAAGAAAATTAATGCTTAACTCATGATTTGGGTGTTGGGGTTGGTCTTTCTCCTTTTTTTTTTTTTTTGCTATTGGGGCCTTAAGAGGCTGACACACGCTGATGAGCTTTATTTAAACACAAACGTAACTATTAAGGAATGGGAGTTTATTTATTGGGTCATTTAGAATAAAAGTCACTTTAATCATGGTAAGATGCTCCTCCCCACGAGCCACGGAGCTGAGGACATCGGCTGGGAGCCCGGGGGACACAGCGGGGTGACACCGGTCTCAAACACGGGTCCAGGGCTGCCCTGACAGTGGAAACTGTGACATCTTTCGGGTGCTACTTAAATGCGATGGCACCTTGTGCGTAGCTGATTCAAGAAGTCACAGGGGGTTTCTCGGGCAGTGGGAGGAGCGCCCTGGGCCTCTCCCTACTGTTTGACTCCGCACTCCGGGCTCCTGCCACTTTATCGTGTAGACGCAGTAAATGAGCTAATCATTACGTGTCTTACAAGAAAACCTTAACCAACACAACCCTAACTATGCTTCAGATATGCGCAAGCTACTGGGTGTTTTCCAGCCTCACAGCGGAGACTGTCCCGAAATCACAAGCAGTGGTACACAGTGACAATTCAGCCAGGAACAAGATTGTGCCCCACCATTGACAACTCAGGGTGCTGTTCACGGTTATTCTCACGAACACACGGGCACATCACTGTGTACATACCCACGTATGTACAGATTTTCTGCAGTCCTTGATTTGACAGAGAACCATCTTGAGATGAGTCCTTGACTGGGGACAAGAAGGAGAAATCTAGATGCCTAAATTCCGGTATGAATCTGGGAAGAGCTGGACCAATTGACTAGGAATCTCTCAGACGCCAGGGGTTCCTTCTTGCCCTTTATGTGTTCTTTTGCTGGGATGTTACCAGCAACAGATAATAATATTGGGCAGTCTTTCTGAGTGGAGATATAAATCATTTGACCAACCTGGTACTGAATTGTGGCTTTGTACCATGACTCCGCAGCTGATGAAGAAGGGAAGTGTCACACAAACCTGGCTTAGGTGCAAAACCAGTGAATCTCAAAAACCAGTTTGTTCTTATCCTCTGGGGCGAGGGTTCCTGGGGACCAGCGTTTGATTCCAGATGCCATAAAACAGCCATATAAAATACACGCCTGCATGTGGCCCCTCCTCCCAAGGCCAGTGCCCCCTCCTTCCCTGTACCCCGAGGTGCTCCAGGCGTTTCAGGATGTCTGTTCTGACTCAAAGCTATACATACAAATTCTTTCTTGGCCAGGTGAATCCTAGGTCAGAGCATTGTTTAAAGGAATTCAGGCTTTCAAAAGCTCATTGGACCAAATGACCCCTTCAAGCATTTCCAGAAACCCTAAGTTTCTTTGGATCTAGCAGAAGCTGTTGACCTGAATCTCCACGGGCAACACGACATCTGTGGGAGGCACGCTTACTGCAATAGGCTTCTAAAGAACAACACAAACACGAAGGATCTGTGGGGAGGGACCTCGTTGGCCCATTAGACTGACTCCTGATCCCTTGCAAAGAATTCATTAATTTATTACTGAATTATTTGAGTTCTGTAAGTAACCAGGCCTGCACTGTCGCTGTCTGGGGCATCTGTAAGTGAGTCACAAGTGCAGTGTGTTTTACTCACACAATTCAGTGCAGCTGTTTGTCCACCAACGCAAATCTCACACCTGTCCACCCAGGACAGTACAGGAGCCACTCACCACCGGTGGCCATTTCATCTTCAGCTGATTAACATTCAATAAAAATTTAAAATTCAGCCCTGGCTGGTGTAGCTCAGTGGATTGAGCGTGGGCCTGCGAACCACACGATCGCGGTTCGATTCCCAGTCAGGGCACATGCCTGGGTTGCAAGCCAGTTCCCGGCCCCTGGCAGGGGACACATAAGAGGCAACCATACATTGATATTTCTCTCTCTCTCTCTCTCCTTCCCTTCCACTCTAAGATAAATAAATAAAATCTTTAAAAAAATTTAAAATTCAGTTCCACAGTTGTCCTAGCCACTTTCCAAGTGCTCAGCAGCCAGGGGCGGCCACTGGAGGGGACAGGGCAGACACAGGGCATTTCTGTCACTATAGAAAGAGCTCTTTTGGGCTCAGCATGTGGTGAGGCTCAGGGAAGCACAGTGACCTGACACGGAGCACCTGATGTGGCCCCTGGCTTCTGCACCGGTGTGCCTCCCACCGGGGTTCATTGTGTTCCAGCGCCAATGAACAGAACAGAGCAGAGCCACCTCAGCTCTGGGAAGCGTGCTGCCCTAAGTCCACGCGAGAAGGAGTGCTGAGCGTTCAGGCTCAGCAGTCGAATCGAGCAAACTGAAAAGCTTGTAATCCAGGTTCCAAGTATCATAACATAACAGTATATAGGAAAGATTTGTTTTTATACTGAAGATTAGTTTGCTCCATTTTCATTTTAGAGGTGAATTGGATTTCCTTGGTTTGGCATTAGGGAGCAGTCATTTCCTTTCTGGTTCTATTCCCACCTTATTTCTTCTCTGTCACTCTCTCTCTCTCTCTGTCTCTCACACACACACACACACACACACAGACTCACACTTGCACACTGTGAGAGCATTAGCTGAAAGGTCTTTGTGCAGTCCCGGCACTAAACTATTTGCTGAATCACACACTGCCAGCACAGCCGCCTGGCATTTTGTCATACGCAGCCCAGGAACTGGAGTCACAAGCCCCCGGGGAAGCTACTTGGCAGCCTCAGCCTGATTGGGGAATGACATCCTGTAGGCCCCTTCCCTCTCACCCCCTCCCCATGCCAGCCTTGCCTGCCTTGAATTGGTTCCCAAGTAAAATCTCTTGTCTAAAGAAAGGCCCTGGCTGATCTGTGGTTGTCAGATAAGTTCTTCTTTCTTTATGAAAACTGCCTCATTCAAGTAAAAGCACTTGACCAACACTTAGCTTCGCACCAGAGCACACACGTAAGTCTAGAAGCTCACTGTTGGTATGTTCTGTGCAAATCGCACGTGCAGAGGAAAGATGGGAGTTGTTTTTGAAGGGGGACCACGGTATCAAAACACACTTCTGATGGGCTGGGAGCAGCCGAGCCCGATCACATGCCCCTCGGGAGGGCATCCTCTGCGCGTTTCCAAGATCGCCCTAAAACTGCCAGGAAGAAGCGGCCAGACTTGCAGTGACAGAGGCCGGAGAAGAGTGTGGGGGGTGGGGGGGTCTGGTTTTTAAACGTCCTTTTCCCCCACATCCTCTGAGGAACTACATGTCCCATCGGTTAGTTCACGGGGATGGAAACTTTTGGCCTCAGCCTGTGCAAAGAGACGGAAGGAATACTCAGACCAGGGAGCGGGTGGCGGCGGGGTGGCAGGGCAGAACCTGCCACGTAGGACAGTTGACGGGGGCACTCGCCCCTGTTTCGTAGGAAGAAAACCCAAACTCAAGGGTTCCTCGAAACTGCAGTGTTGCCACCAACACTGGAGGTGACGTGGAGAATCCATCTCAGAATTGAGGTGTTTGGACCCCGCCCCCCCATGAGGTCAGGAGTATTTCTTCCTCTCTCCTCCCTAGAGCGTCGCTCCTGCCTTTTGGGAGATGCCCTCGGGCAGCCTCGGTGGAACCTGAGTGGCCTCGGGACTGGTTTGCATGCACTGATTCCGCCTGCCTCTGGGCTGGTGTCGTGGGAAAGGGCCTGCAGCCGTGTGCACCCGCTGGGACCTGGGCCCTCCTCCCTGCAGGCCTGCAGGCCTGCCTCCCGGTCTTCCTGCAAGGCTCGTTCTGGCTCATTTCTGTTTGCATCTGCAGGGCTCGACGCCAGAGGACTTCAGCAACCTCCCACCTGAGCAGAGAAGGAAAAAGCTCCAACAGAAAGTGGATGAAATAAACAGAGACATTCAGAAGGAGGTGGATCAAAGGTAGAGTGGGCCATTAAGAAATTCAAGTTCGGCCCTGGCCGGTGTGGGTCCCTTGGTTGGGCGACATCCCGCAAACCGAAGGGTCGTGGGTTTGATTCCCTGTCAGGGCCCATGCCTGGGTTGGGGGTTTGGTCCCCCGTCAGGGCACATGCAGGAGACAGCCGATCGATAAAAGAAAAAAATTAAAATAAATTTAAAAAAACGAAGAAATTCAAGTTCAGTTTGGAAAGACGGGAAGTCCTAAACTAGATTTCGATAGAAGTGCTGCTCTCAGCCGTGTGTCGTATCAGAGGTGGTCTGCGCGATCGCTGTGTTCGGCCGGGGAGAGGGTTTCATCGGTAGGCTTTATTCTGAATTTGGGGGACAGAATACATGGGATAATCTCTTATCAGGGGTGTGAAGGTTAGGTTTCTTGTGCAGACAAGGAAGAGAAAAGAGGCTCCCACCCTCGCCCTTGCCCCCACGTCCCAGCTCTGGGTCCATAGCGAACCTGTCTCTCTAGTCCAGGGTAACAGTGAGCCTCCCCGCAGGCTCTCACGCCGCCTTGTCCTTCAGTAAACAGGACTCTAGAGGACAAGTCACAGTACCTACGTCTCACACACGCCCCAGCCCACGGGGGTGTCGGGGGTCCTGCCTGCTCCCGGCTCCCACTGGAGGGCGCCCCGTTTTCGGAGCTGCTGTGTGAGTTTGCGCCTAGGGTTGGGGGATTGGTGCCCAAAGACGGAAAGGGTGCGGAAAGGTTTGCTCTCTCTTCATTGGCGCGTCCCTCCCTGCGTTTATAACCTGTACCTCTTTCACGTCACTCGCGGGGTGTTCACTAGTGACTGCATTGGAAACCGCTTTCCTAGTTGTCTCTGACCGCTTGTTATACGCTCTCGCTGAGTGAGTCAGGGGAATCACTCCGCTCTCGGAGACTTGAACTTGAGACCTTGGCCCCACACACAGGCCACATGCTGGCCCTGCGTGAACTGAGTTACATGGAATCTGGGTTAAAACTTGGTGATGCCAAAAGCAAACAGAAGGGAAGGTGTTGCCGTTTCAGTGCAAAGCAGCTTTGTGTTCTTTTCCTCTGTTAGAGCAGCGCCCGAAAAATGGCAAAAACGGGTCGTTTTGTGATTTTACAGACACTGGTACAATGTATAAGAAATGGAACACGTAGAATTAACTTGTTCTCGCTTTGTATTAGAATATACTTCAGGAAATGAACATTTTCTCTTCGTACTTCTTATTATATGTAGAACTAAATACCAAAGTGCTTATAAATATATAAACCAATTAAACCCTCTTGCTGTTTACTAAGGGACCAGCTGTCGTTTGCACAGGAGCGAGAAGTTAGGACTCTGGGGCCTACGATGACCCTTTATGGGTGTTGATGGACTCACTGTCCAACACCGTGGAGAGAAATCTCCCTGCCACTTGGGTCCCGGCCATGGGACCCGGTTAACCTGTAACCCCACATCGGTCCGTGCTGGCAAGGAGGCGGGCCGTATTCCGCCACTCGCTGACTGACGACCATGGGCCTTCGTTGCGCGCGAGGACGTAGTCCAGGCGCCGAGGGCGAAGCGACGGACAGCGCAGACGCAGACCTCTGTCCTCAGGCAGCTTCCGTCTGGTACAGGATAAAAGATTTTGAGCAGAGAGGGCATCGTTTGGAAAGCTTTTTTTAAAAATAGCCAATCCAAAAAAGGCAAGGAAGGAGAGAGAAAATGCACATCCCAGGCAGGACAGACTGAAAGGGCACGTTTGGTGGTATGCAGACAATACTGAGCACTCAGGCGCCCTGGCCTCGGACCTGCCTCCCTGGCTCTGCCTCTCGGCATGCAGTTTTCTCGTCTTTAACGGGAGTTAGCGTGCCTGTCGTGAGGAAGAGACACGTCAGTGTGGGTGAAGTGCGGAGGCCATGCCTGGCACATGAGTGTCGGTCAAATAAAACAGATCAGTACGTTAAATGGAAAGCGACCTTGAGGCTCCAGTGTAAAGAGAGTCTCAGACTGGACAAAGACCCAGTGTCCCGCTGTGTGCCGTCTGCAGAAGACACATCTAACTCGTAACACATAAAAAGGGGGCAAGTGAGAGGATGGAAAGTATACACTGTGCAGACGCCACCCAGAGGAAGCTGGTGTGGCAAGACTCACCTCCAGGCCCCCCAAACTGTTCCACACAAGAGGATCAACTTCATAATAATAAATGATTCAAGGAACAAATAGTTCAGTTCACCAAGAAGATACAAAGTTTTAAATCTGTAGGACCACGATTGCATAACCTCAAAACACAAAAAAAGTTATGCTGTTAACCCTTCAACATTAAGTTCAAGAACTAGAACAGTATCGTTAGAGTGGGAAATTTCTGATGCACTTCCCTCTGTAATGGACAGAACAGATTACCGGCACCAAGATGGACATCTGAGCAACGTGATTCATAAAATCAAGCTAATGCACACGTACCTGATCACTGCGTGATGCACAGTGTTTTCAGGCACTACAGGGAACACTTCCAAAAGTTGAGCATACTCTGATTTTATAATACAAATCTCAACCAGCATCCAAGGAGAGGTACCTGCCGCTCAAGTTATGTTCTCTGAAGCCTGCAGTGACACAGGAGCCCAGTCGTGAAAATTCAGACATTAAGGAGGGTGGCTCTGAACGCAGAGTAAAGCGCCACTCCTACCACATACTGGGAAGCACGTGCGTCAGCGCTGAACCTTCGCACACGCATACCCCATCTCAGTTTCTGGGGTGTCACTAAAGCTTGACGATGGAGGGATGCTCGGGGCTTTCAATACAAAGAGCACAAAAAATCGGCGAGCACTCTTCTGAGAAGTTTTGGGTGAGAAAGTAGGGCTGTGGCTAGAGGTAGAAGCCAGGAAGTGGAGAGAGGAAGTCTGTAAAAAATGGATGGTGTTACAGCTGTGAGGACACTTGTGCAGCTGACACATGTTTATTGAGCAGCTACTGTGTGCCAGGAGGGCCCCTCCCCCAGGACTCCATCACATTAACAAGGAGCCTGGTGTCCACCCTGCTTCCTCAAAGGGCTTCCATTCTAGTCAGAAGAGGCCGGCAATAAGCAGTGAGCTCGGTAATAAATGATATGATGTTGAACACAATACGTGCTGTTTGAGAAAGGAGAAGGAGCCAAGTGAGGGAGCTGGGATGCAGGTGGGCCGAGGGCTCTCGTGGGAAGGTGGCCGCAGGAGGCGGCCGGCGGTTCTTCAAAGCCCCCAGGGGCTGGCAGGGTGTCTGGGCTGACATCCGAGGAAGTGGGTAGAGAGGTGTTGAGGACCCATGTAAATCCTCTTCCTGTCAGTTTTTTATTTTAAGTTAAACCATTTCCCATGACTCAAAATATGAGTTGGTGTGTGGTCTCGCACTGGACCATTGGCTTGGGTTTTCTTTTGCCCAAGCTCGTTAAAATTGGCAGAATTGTTTGCTCTGAACTTTAACAAATCACGCTCTACTGAAAGCCCCTTGCAGGCAGAGTTCTTTGGCGATGGCAAGAACCCGAGCAAGCCCGCCCTGCCTCCCTAGGGCTCCCTCACTCAGGCTGAGAGGCCGTGGTGGCCAGGTGAGGAAGGGGCGTGGGGTCTTGCATGTGTGGCTGTGAAGCTCTGTTGCGCACCCGTCACGGACACCAACTGTGGGGCCCATTTCTCAACAGCTGACACAGTGTGCCCTGTTGTAAAATGATCAACGTGAAGCAATTAGCCACACTTCTTCGAGAAGTAAACAGGTTGCAGCCCCCGAGACCCACGAGGCCAGCTGTAGTTTTGGTTTGTGGGAAGAATGAACACGTGGAAAATACTTGCATTCTGTTTGTTTTTATTGCTGGGGGCGAAGGGAGGGGCAGGATTAATTGGTGTTTCCTCCTCGCCAGAGACAATGGGGAGACCCCGTCCCGAAAGGGCGATCGAAGCTTCCGTAGCAGGTCTCCGGGTTACACGGGACTTGAGGGCAGAGTTCCTAAAGAGAAGCTCTGGAAGGGGCGCCGACCCCGACGTTCCCTTCTGGTCCACACTCAGACACGGCCCTCCCACCCACACACTTCCCAAGGCCACCAGCGAGGCTAAGTGGCTGGTGACAGCGACCTTCCCACACCTGGCTCACTCTTTCTTCTTCTTTTTTTTTTTTCCAGAGATGCTATAACGAAAATGAAAGACGTTTACCTAAAGAACCCTCAGATGGGAGACCCGGCCAGTCTGGACCACAAATTAACAGAAGTCAGCCAAAATATTGAAAAGCTGCGACTAGAGGCCCAGAAATTTGAGGTATGGCAGAGCTGTCGCCGGGGCAGAGGGAAGCGGGCTCGCCTGTCCCTGGGATGGAGGCCCCTGGGAACAGCAGGGTGTCACAAGTTGTAAGGAAAAAGGTGCTGTCACCTCTGAATGTCTGCCTCCGGGCACGTCCTGTGTTAACGGTGTCCCTTCAGACGGGCGCTGTTGCCAGTGGCCTTTATGTGGCTCCAGCGTTGTTTCGTAATGTGAGCATTTGACTTAAGCTTGTCCTACGAGGTCTCGTGTGGCCAGAGTGTGACTGGGATGGTCAGGGACTGGAAGGGCAGTTACATTGGGACACGCTGTGTTCTCTCAGCGGACCTGTTAGAGGCTCCAGGCGCGGGAGCCAGTGGGGTCCCTACTCCCTAAAATGAGCGGGGATCCCTGCCAACAGTGCCTAACACGTGAGTCCAAGGGAGGGGCCCTGGGAGGCTGGGGGCCAAAGGCTTCTCCCCCCACCGCCAGCCCAAATTAAAAGATTACAGAGCATGGAAAAATAAATTAGAAATGATCATTCCAATCAGCATAGGTTATTTCTATTAATGAGGGTCAAATGGGGCTTTTTTATTATGTCTGGAATCTGTCAATAAGTAAGAAATGTTTGAGTTTTTAGAGCCTAGAAATGTCCTTTTCTGATCGTTGGCAATCTTTTGCCTCTTGAACAGTGTAACTATTCAAGCTGAATAGTGTAGCTAGTTCAAATGTTACTGAGGGTAATTTTATCTACTTTGATTTCCTATGTACAAGTTTCTTCACTATTAAAAAAAAAGCTACAGTCCTTAAAGGAATAGAAAAGGGAAGTGTGGCTTTCACACTGAGTCACCACTCAAGGGTGGCAGTGCCCCCATGTTTCCCGGGGTGACCTCATGGTCACAAAACTGAGGGAACCCCAGAAGGAACTGAAAGTGATTTATCCCAGGTCACCCGGCCGTTTAATGCCCGAGAGGTCAACGCGCCCTGTGTCTCGCCTGCCCCCTGTGGGCAGGGGCCTCAATACATCCGCTTCCACTTCTCCGGCTCAGGAGGGAATGGAAGCAGCTGGTCGCCTTGGAGTCCATTTGTAAAACGCAAAACACCAGGGACGCAAAACACCCCCTTCTGGTCCTTCTGTGTCAGATTCCATGATCAAGAGCAGCCCCGACTGGGGGCTCCAGACTCCAGGGTGCCCCCCCCCCCCCGCGCAATCCCCGACCCCCCCGAGCTCAGCCCCGGGTCTCTTGGGGCCTCTGTTTCCAGGCCTGGCTGGCAGAGGTGGAAGGCAGGCTCCCGGCCCGCGGCGAGCAGGCCCGCAGGCAGAGCGGACTGTATGACGCCCAGAGCACCCCGCCGGTCAACAACTGCGCGCAGGCCCGGGAGAGGTACAGTATGGGCGCAGCCCTGCTCTCTGGCCAGCGGGCGGCGCTGCTTTTGCTTCTGGGTCCTGGGGTCTGGAAACAAGCGTGAGCCACGTGTGTCGGGCACCCACGTGTCTGTGACGGCGGACCCGGGATCCCCCCACCGGGCGGTGTCTCACGCCACGCGGGAGACAAGGGGATGGGAGCCGTCATGGTTCCGAGCACGGGTCAGTTGCTATAGTTGCTGCGGGTTTGCTTTCTTGAGCAGCCCGGATGGCAGTTACACGGAGGAGCAGAGTCAGGAGAGCGCGGTGAAGGTGCCGGCCATGGACTTCGACGACGAGTTCGACGACGAGGAGCCCCTGCCGGCCATCGGGACCTGCAGAGCCCTCTACACGTTCGACGGTAATGCCCCGCGGCCCCGTCGCGCCGCTCACGGCCCGTCCCGGCCACCTGCGCTTACTGTGACCGGACTGTCTTAGCAAACCTTCCAGATCTTTCTCTTGTGTCCCTTGTTCTGCCGATAGTATTTATTGTTATTATTATGTTGATGGCTGTATATTTTGCCCTTTGCCATATAATTGAACAGCTTTCAATGAGCTCAGTCGCAGCAGGGAGCAACGATTGTTTCGTGCGTGCATTCTGTATCTGCAAAACGGTCCTGAGAAGACTCCAAGGGGCGGGATGCAGGCAGTGCGCGGGAGGCAGTGTCCCTCTCGGACAAACAAGGCAGGCCTGCGTCTAGGACAGGCATCTGCGGTGCGGAGGGGTCATGCGGGACGGAGGGGGGCGCGCCCTCCGTAAGGAGTTTCCAGAACTGGGCGCTGCAGCAGGTGGGGCATGGGCGTGGCCAGACTCGGGGCTGGGCGGAGCTCCGCCGTCCCTGGAGGTGGCAGCCGAATAGGAGACTAGGCAGTGCCCCTGGGGGGCGGGTAAGAGACTCACTGGAATTTATTCGGCGTTCAGGGAGGAGCTTATGGAAAGTCTCTGAGCAAGGTGTTGATCCGGTCAGAGCTGCACCTTGGGACGTGTATGGTCCTGTGAGCAGGAGCAGTGAGAAAGCAGGCGTGGTGGTTAGAGGGATGAGCCAGGGCCCCGTGAGCGCTGCGAGCGGGGTGCCTATGAGCGCAGGTGCCGGGAACGAAGGGGTCGGAGTTCAGATACGCTGGGGAAGCCCCAGGGGAAGGGAATTTTCACGGTGACAACACAAGGAAGAGAGGGGCCAGGTTAAATGTTCCCGATTTTAGGTCATGTGCCCCCCACCCCTGACCCCCTTCCCTCCTCCGTATCCCCATCAACAGAACCCCAAACAAGTCGCCTCTCAGAATACTGTTGGACAGTGGTGGCTCGTGCTGTGAATTTACCTTAGCAAATGGCCTTGGGGGCCTCGAGTGAGGGGTGGACACGGACATGCTGCCACTAACACCCAGCGCAGACTCCCGGCTGACTGGAAGGGGGAGCGGAGAGGGCAGGAAGTCAAGACAGTGCGCCCTGGGACAGGGGAGGTGTCCCCCGAGATCAGAGGGGAGGAGGAGGCCCCGGGAAGAGGGAACAGCCAGGAGCCCAGGCCCACCCTTGTCGTGTTTCTGGTGTGAGGGCAACATGAAGGTGGAGGTGTGCTCGGGCGGGAGAAGGGGGGCCTGAGCTGCAGACAAGAGCCAGGACAGGGAGAGTGCAGGGGGCAGGTGCGATTGAAGCGGAGGGAGCACTTTCACCCCAATGGAGAGGCGGGGGGAGGACCAGAGGCGTCCCCCAAGAAAAACACCAGCCGTCCAGGGTGGTAGATGCAGGGGCCAGAAGTGGTCACCCTGTGTGGCGGGGCCGGCGGGTCAGTGCACCTGAGAACCCACCTCCCCTGGGGTCACTGCACCCGGTCGTCACGAAGCTCTGTGTGCCCAACGGCCCGGACGTGCCCGGAAACCTGACCCGTTCTGATGTTGCCGTTTCAGGCCAGAATGAAGGGACCATCTCCGTGGTGGAAGGAGAAACACTGTACGTCATCGAGGAAGACAAAGGGGACGGCTGGACCCGCATCCGGAGGAGCGAAGATGAAGAGGGCTATGTCCCCACTTCATACGTCGAAGTCTATTTGGACAAAAATGCCAAAGGTGCTAAGACTTATATTTAATACAACTTAAAAAAAAACTTTAAAAAACCATTGGAGTTGTTTCTCCCCACAGCTGTGACGGGTGCGGGCCGTGCTCCGAGAGACTGGAGAGGGGGCGCACCGGCGGCCGCTCTCCCAGTGCGGAGGCAGGGGTCTCCCGCCCCACGCCCTGGTCTGGTTTTGACTATGACTAAGTTTTCGCTTGCTGGTGAAATTTTATGTGGAAAGCTGCCAACTGCCAATTTACAACTGTGTCGTTTGAAACCTGATACACGTCTCTCCTCTGGCAGCGCCAGTAGGTAACAACAGAGTGGCCTTCTAGTGTCTGCTCTGTTTCCGACTTTCAGAGCCCACACACATCCCCTGGGGTGTGGAAGACCCCCTGTGTCTGCCACCCATCCAACGGCCTTAGGGGGTTCCATCCTGTAACTGAGTCCGTAGTCAGCTGAATTTTACGGCCGTGCGCTGTGGAGGAAGCCCTAAATAAAAGGTCCCTTTTCTCAAGACAAGAAGCGAGTAAGATTCTTTTATTGGTACCAAGCATGTATATTCCTGCCTACCCCGGGTCAAGGTCATTGTTAGAGCCTGTTGACCCTGTCATACCTACTTGATCCCAAACCACCAGTTGAAATCTGGGGGAGTGTGGTCGGTCACCCACTTGGTTTTCGCACAGGACTGGCGGTCTCCCTGCCGACAGCTGACAGAGTTGACCCGGTGTGCGGGTGCCGTGGAGGCAGACTTCTGCGGGAACGGCCCACTTGGCTCCGTCCTAGAGGCTCCGTCCTAGAGGCTCCGTCCTAGAGGAGGTTTTGTGGCGAGTGGAGCTGTGTTCCGCTGAGCCTTCCCACGGAGCTGCGAGGGCAGTGAGCAGTGCCTGCGTCCCCACAGCCCCTGACCCCAGCATGTCCCTTTGCGATGGGATTTTAAAAAATCATTGCATCTTTAAGCCTCAAAGTGTGAATTGACTGCAATTCTAAATCTTAGCTGGTTTCCCAGGATCACGGTAGCCAGAATAAAACACAATGTTTCACCATCTTTAAAGGAAACTGGGTCACATGGGGATTTGCATTTGGGAGTTGACGGGACAGGGAGTGAAACTGCCGAGTGCTCAGACTGGTACCAAGCCCAGCAGCGTCCGTGCCTGTCTTGAGAACTCACCCTGAGATCGTGCCGAACAGCTATAAATGGGTCAGGATGAAGGTGTTGGGCTGAGGTTCTCTTTCTTTGGCTTTGAAAGTTACTGGCACCCTTCCTCCTCCATAATGGGACCCCAGCCCCTGGCCTCCACACTGCGGGCTCCTTTCACAAGCTCAAGTCGATACGGAGCTGATGTAGCCGGGGACTAGGGTCTTGGGCGGCGGGGGGTTGGGCACTGGTCAGTGATTCCAGCAGCAAGTTTGCTGCCATTTCTCACAGGGGCCACCCAGGTGGAACTTAGTGACCTTGAGTGAAAGACGGCCTGATGTTAAATAATTACGGAGTCTCAGCAACTTGCAGAGCTAGAGTGGAGAGACAGGGGTCCCCCCCCCCAGCTTTTCCCCAGCACATCTGACAGACGGGAGGCAGCAGATCAAGCAAGACACTGATCGGTCAGCCCGGTTTTTCAAAATTTGCAACTCAGAGTTCTTCGGGGTTATTACACTTTTGCTGACAAAATATCAATTAGGCCACGCAGCCTGTGCCAGACCTCTCCTTTGTAAGTATGGGGGCCGGAAAACCGGCTGACCCTGCACCCACGGGGGCTGACTCAGTGAGCGGCAGGAGTCACGGCCTTGGGCCCGTCACCCACGGCACAAATGAGGATCTAACCTTTCTAGCCCCCCCGGCGGTGAGCTCATTTCCAGAGCAGGAGCTCCTGGAGGGAGCAGACTACGCACCGATGACGTCTCCCACCGGGGCAGGGCCACGTTAGCCTTTTAAAGGCACGCCTTGAAAAGCACGGCATTCCATGACGTTTTTCCTTTGTTTCTTTTTTATTTTATTTTATTTTTATTTTGGGGTTGTTTTATTTTTTTTTCTGGTGCTGTGCAAAATTGGTTCAGAAAAGTAGCTCCGTTGGCTTCCTGGCCGGTGTGGGTGCATAAATTCTGATTATTCAGTTGTTCCCCAGAACCTAGAGCCCATGAATCAGTGTGAGATTGACGGAATGGTGCTATTTTATGGTTTCAACTGAAACCAATTCCAAAGAATCGGGAACCTCCCTTGCCGCTAAAGCATACAGTGTTTATCTTCCCCAGTTATCTGCTCAGATAAAAGCCGAGAAGTCTCAGCTTGGTGCAGAAACTTTTCTCCTTTTGTTGAGAGACACATTTCTAGGTCACCTGTGCACGTACAGGCCTTTTCCCTCCCATGTTCTCGGGTCTGCTCAGCCTCCCCCTGCACCCCGCCCCCTGCACACACACACGGTGTCCACCTGCCCCGGTCGCCCCCGTCCACCAGCCAGGCGGCTCCTTCTCTTCTCAGTCGTGCCTGTGCCCTTGTACGTGTGTGGTGTCTACGATGTGACTTTAAAAACTGCCAAAAAGGTGGAGACTACAGCAACTCCCGGTCGGTCAGCTGGGTTGTGGCTGTCTTCTCTTCTGGTTTTGTGTTGTTTTTGAAATTGCTGTTAAACATGTCTGCAAGCCCTCCCCCAATGTATTTGTATATACTGCCCTTGAAAAACTGAAAGGATTACTTGAATTCGTTGTTTTAACGTTTTGCTCTTTTATCTGTTTGTTTTATTGGTGACTCTGCCGCCTAATGACCCTTTAGTCTGTGTAACCGCTGGGGAAGCCGGAAGGACTGTTTCTCGGGTCCCTAGGGCCCTGCCGGCTGCTCCACACTTGAGTTTATTATAGACACTTGGGTTCTGAGTAAGTTTTGTTTGAATACGGCCCACATGATTGTTTCTCTCTCTCCTTCCCTTAAAAGAAAAGATTCTGTCTGGCACCTTTTAGTTGTACCCTCGTACCCGCCTCTCTAATAAACGTTCTCTTTGTTTCTCACTGTTGTGAAGTGATTTTTCACCTTCCTGAGAAAATGACTCTGTGTTACAAATATGTAACTCCTTTGCCTTCAGTATTGGGGAATTTTCTAGCCAAATGCTCTTTAAAAACCCTGCCCTTTCCCTCCTGACCTGCCGACACCTTCTGCTTCTACGCTGTGTGCACCCGAGGGCTTCAGGAGTCTGTCTGTGTGGTTTCTCTCCCCCGCACTCCCCCCAAGATGAAGAACTTTCACGGTTTATAGCAAGTAAACAATGGGCGACAAACCTTCCTCTTCGCCGAAGGCAGTGCACTTGACCGCTAAAGAACCCACCGCCTGAGCAAGAGCTGGCCGTCCTGCTTCTTGCTTCCTTCTGGGAAGCTGGTCGGTCACCTTTCTGTCTCTCAGACCTGGACTTAGAAACATGAGCGGGGGTGGGGGCACGCGTCTCCTGGGTGGGCTTCTCTGAAGGAAGGGCCGGAGATGAAACCGTGAAAGTTCCTTATCTGTGGTATCTTGTGGTAACCAGCTGGGCTCAAGTTGCCCCCTCCCCACCCCCTGCCCCCAGGCAGGGCAGTCTGCCACAGAGCAGCAGAAACTGCCCGCCCCCGACTTGGGGCCTGCCTCTAACTGGGTTTTCTCTCTTTTCGTGCTGTAGATTCCTAGAGGCGGCGAGAGCTGGAGCCCCGGAGCCCTCTTCCCCGGAGAGACCCTTCAGTCTGCTGGTCTCCACAGGCCTAGTGTGGACAACTGCTCTCAGGCTGGGCTGGAGCATGCCCTGGTCATCTCGGTCTGAAGTGACATCCCCACACCACGTGGCTACTTGCCTTTCCTTTTCTTTCCTTTCCTTTCCTTTTCTTTCCTTTCCTTTTCTTTTCTTTTCATAGCATGCTCCTCCGTGTGGCCCAGCTCCTCCCTCTGGGGCTGCAGTCTGGCCACCTCCCCAGAGGGGCAGGTCTGTGCCCTTCCTGGTCCTCACCCCGTGCAGGACCATGGAAGGTGGGTAGACATGGGGTCCCCCAGCTCCTGCCGTGGCCCTCAGTCCTCCTGGCCTGGCCTGGCCCGCCCACGGTTCACACTGTGCCTTTTGTGAAAACTCTGCCACTGGCGGTGCCCTTGACTCCCAGCCTCCTGGGGAGACTGGCAGAATCTGGGGTGGGGAGCGCCCCAGGTAGACTGAGCACCTGAGTGTCACTGATGTGGTCCCGTGTCATTTACTCTAGAAAAAACTCACCTGTTCCCCAGTCCATCAAGCAAGCATTCACTGGGCCTTTTCTGGTGGGAGGTCCTCACCTCATACTAGACATTAGCCCTCAAGACATTGGCCTGTGAATGTCAGCAGTGGACAGGGGAGCACACCCACACACATGTATGCACATGCTTTCGTTGGGGGCCCTGCCTGCTGTCTCATCTGCGCCCACCCCTTGGGGGGCTGAGGACCGAGTCCCCAGGAGCCGTAGTGCCTGGGGAGCAAACGTCTCCCCTGTGCGTTTAGCTTCTTGCAAAGTGAAAATTCCCCTCTTTGACAAATTCCCCTCTTTCACAAATTCCCCTCTTTCACAAATTCTTAGGATTTTAGCGCTTCCATCACCAAAGACCCTGTGCTTCTTGCGGTCCTTCTAGTGACCCTGTGGCTCCCGCCAGTGCACTTGTGTGCTCGCCTCGTGGGGTTGGCTGAGCTTGCTGTCTGAGCTGGTTTCCTTCCTCTCGCGGAGCCTGAGGGAAGGATCCCGAGGAACATGGCAGTGGTGTAGCCTGTCTCCACTCACGCCTCAGCGGTGCCGCTCCTCCTGTCTGGTGGGTGCAGAGACCGTCTGGAGAGGTCGTTGCCCGAGGATAAAATCGGGCCTCTTCCTACTTTTGTTTGGCTTTTGGCAGTGAGGTGGCCCCCTCGGGCATCCTCAGTTCTCCTTGACTTTGATGAATCTAAGACAAGGAAGTCCTCAGGGAGCCCAAGGGGCAGGAAGATGGCTACTCTCAGCACACCGGGGCTGACCGCACACCACCCAGCAGCTCAGTCCCCCCTCAGTGACCAAAACCAGGAGCAAGTGGATGCCTGGGGTATGCAGGCAAAGAGGAAGTGACTTCAGGTTTAGGGCAAGCGAGGGACCTGCCTGGGCCCTTTCTCGCTCCCACTTGCCTGGATGTGGGGCCAGGTCCCGGGGTGCAGATCGCCGCCCAGAGCCTTGCAGCTGGGGGTCTCAGGGTTGCTGTCCTTGAAGCCGCTTCCATTTCCCACAGCGGGCCGCCCTTTGTAGCAGGAATCAGTCTCAGGAGGGGACAGGTTTGGCAGGTGACACTGAATCCAGGATGCCAAAGGTGAGAAGAGCCAGGGCCTCACCTGCGTCCCTGCAAGCCAACAGGTGCATGGTTAATTCAGGCAGGCAATCTCAGCAGCCCCATGGGGGGCTCCTCCATTGGCGGGGGGACGAGGTCTCCCCGGGACCCACTGCATTTCCCCAGGCCCAGCCAGCCAGTCTCCATACCACAAGGATGTGAATGGCTATTAGAATCTGACCTTGGAGCTCAGCAACGCGTGTGCATTGCGTCTCACAGTGGGTCAGGATACACGAATTCCTTGCCACATAAGGGAGAAGGTGCAAGCTGTGGTGATCTATTCTTCCAACGTCTGTGGAACCCAGTGTCCGCTTATGTTCTCTCGTGTCCCCGCGCCCTGTTTTTCCTTCTCTACCACCTGCATCCAAAAAAGAATGGACAATGAGTGCTTTTCAACCTTCACCTTGGAGTTTGCTCCTCTGCGGATCTGGGCAACTGCGTGGACAGGCGGTGCTGTGCCAGCCGAGCTCATTAAAGGAAACGATTATTCCATGACCTTGAGATCCTGTATATCCTTTGCTCTGGGCCCCCGGTGACATTGTCTGCTGTCCATTCCCCACGTGCCTCTCAGTCACCCCGGAGCCCACTGCCTGTCATTTCTCTGCCAGTGCTAGAATATCGTCGTGTTGTAAGAAAGATGAATTGGTCAGGAACCTGCGCCCAAAAGGACTTCAGACGGAAGAGAGGGACTAGTCTTCGCCCCATGTCTCCTTGGCTGGGCGGGACGACACGAAAAGGCGGGGGGCTGCTGGAGGGGGCGTTCCTTCGTGGGGTTCCTTTTTGCAGCTTCCAGGCTCTGACCCTTCGGCAACATAAGCCCGTAGCTTGTCCCATCAGTGAGAGCACAAAGGCCTCTGGGTAACACCCGCGGCTGCAGAAGGACGTTTACCGGACAAGAAAAGAGTATGTGGAGCCAAGCGTTTCTCCAGAAATTTTAGTTTCGGACTTCCAATTGCTCTGCCTCCAGCGCTCCTCCGTCAACAATCCTCTTTAAAAAGCGATCCGAGATTCCATCTTCACCTGCTTGTGGTTTACCTGTGTGTGCTGCACTAATTCTAAACTGTGGAGGCCCTTCGCTGTGGTCACGTCACGGCCACTGTCCCGGTTCTGGAGTCACCCGTTTGTCTCTGGAGGTAGAATTAAACCAAATACCGTGTTCCGTCGGAAGGCTTCTGTTGACCTTGTAACTACATGTTAATCCTCTAAATGTTAAATAAAAGCCTGACTCGTGGCTCGGTGTCACGGCAGTGTCATGTTGCGCGTCGCGTCACAGAAGCAGGCAGAGAGCCTGCGGCTGGGGCCGGGCTCCTGTCCGCACCTGAGTCACCGGGGAAACCCAGCACAAGTCACGTCCTCCCGTCTTCCCTCCCTGGTCTTCGTGGAGGGGGTGCTTGGGGCCCTGCCAGCTCTCCTGCCCCCACCCACTGGGGAAGAAGGGCTGTCTGACACCTGGGTGAGGCGAGGATGCCTCGGGTGGAGTCCAGGGAACTGGGGAGGCTTCTGAGGGCCAGGAAGGTCTCCTCGGCATGCACATTCAACGGGCAGCTGTTCGCGGTTTTCGGGGGCCCTGTTGGTGTGTGTGGGGGGGGCATGACATTGGCACCTGGGCCATAGGGCCCAAGTGAAGCCTCAGGCAGTGTGCGGCTGAAGCGTGGGGCCTCGTGGCAGCCCTGCGTGCGAGCACCAGGAGGCCCTCCAGCCTGGGAAGTCTCAGCTGGGCCTTCAGGGGTGGGGGGAGCGTGACTGGTTTGTGTCCGCACCCCTTTGTTTCCTCCGGGTCTTTGCAGCGCCCGTGCCCCGTGTGCGGCACTGCCACAGGGCTCTTGCTAACACCAGTGTGGCCTCACCGCCTGAGGGCAGAGGTGAGACCAGCCCTCCTGTGTGTGACCTTAGCCCCTCCCACACAGGGCCGTGGCCACCTTGCCAGCTGCCCCAGGAGCCTGCTGTGCCAGGCCAGCGGATGGGGCTTGGGGAGCCCCTTCCCACCAGCCCAACAGTCTTGGTTCCCAGTGAGAGACGGTAAAGGGAGCCAGGTGACTTGACTATCCTCAGGCCTCTGGTCTAGCTTGTCCCCAAAAAGTTTAATCTGGGAAGGATTTTCCAGCGTGTTGTTTCTGGGCTTTGTCTTGCTTCGCGAATAGTCGGTCTCCATGTCAGAGATGAGAGGCGTCCCCCCAGTTCACTCAGAGCCTTCCTTCCCCGAAGGACCTGACGGGGCTGGGGAGCAAGTGGGGTGTGCGGCCTGGGGCGCCGCTGTGGGGAGGGAGGCCACTGGCATCACCTCTCTCTGGTTTGACCCTACACCAAGCTCTGGTCTGAATCACAGACAAGCTGCCCCCACTTGTTTGAGGCATTTGGGGGTTGGCACCTGTCCCGGCCATACACCTGAGTCTTCTGGTGACTGGCTTCTGCCCCTCTGGGGTTGGGAACAGGTGGTGGCCACGCCCTGGTGCGCTCTGGAAGGCTGCCTCTGTGGAGGGGGGCCCCACCCACCAGACCTGTCCAGCCAGGCTGGGGAGGCCCCTATGGGAAGCGCTTGGCCTCACCTGCTCCCTACCTGCTGGCCACACCCAGGCCTGGCCGCAGTGCACACAGGGACTGTGGCGCCCCCTAGTGGAAGGTGAGTCTGAGCCGGGAGAGAACTTGGTCCCCACCAGGGTGACCTAGAAAGAAGTGGAAGTGGCCAGAGGCAAGGGGTTCAAGTGTGCCCTTCCAGTTTTTACCAAAGCAAAGGGATCTCTGGAATCCTGACAGCCTGGAGCCGCGACTCTGAATTGCTGCTGCAGGGGGAGGTGCGGATCTGCATGCAGGAAGTGGGGGAGGCAGGAGGCATAATAAACGCAGGCCTGGCTCAGGCGTCCTGAGCAGCGCGGGAGATGGCGTGCTACCAGCGCCCCCTGAGGCCGGATTTAAGGGCGAAGACTGCACCCGGGCTCGGCAGCCACTCCGTGTGTGTGTGTGTGTGTGTGTGTGTGTGTGTGTGTGTCGGGAGTTCTTTCTCCAGTTTCACCCCTTTGGCGCTGATTTAAACACTTGCGTGCACCTGGGACAGTGAGTGACATTTACTTAAATGACCCCCCCCTTAGCTGGGGACATCACTGAGCCACAAAAGGTACTGAGAAAGCAGAAACTGAGGCCCCTCTGCCTCTGTCCTCAGAGCCAAAGGGCCAAGGTGGGCCCCGGAAGCAGAGGCGGGGCGGCAGGAAGGGTCTCTGGCGGTCACAGCACTCTGCCCCAGTGTGCCAGTCTGCCCCACCCGACACCAGGCCAGCCCTGCCCAGTCCTTTAGAACCCTGTCCCCAGTTCCCCCGTCTGGCTGCTGTCAAACCCAAGGCCTGGGGCTGCTTTCCTGAACTTGTGCAGAACGCTGACTGCTTTCTCGCAGCTTTTCCTAAGCTCAGTGGCTCCTCCAGTCTGCCCCTCGCTGCTGGGGGTGATGTTGTGGCCGGGACAGGAACCAGAGGTAGGAGGAGGCCTAACTCCGAAACACTGACTCCTTCCCCGGGGCCTCTCCCGAGGCTCAAAGTGAGGCTGCGCGAGACTCGCAGGGGAATTTATGTTTGCTCTGAAATCAAACCAGAAGGGAAGCAGCACGTTTGGGGGGGGCTGTACCTTGCAAATGCACGTTTGATGCAGGTTTACGAGCAGCGATGCAGGCAAGTGGAGGGGCCTGTGGGCACAGGGAGCAGCGAGCCCAGCACTCCCCTGTCGGCCAGGGGTGGCTCTGCTGGAGGGAGTCCTAACCTGGCCCACCCTGTCCCGGCCCGTCCAAAAGGAGGGGGACAGTGCGTGGGAGAAAGAAGACAGGAGGTCGCCAGTCCCCGGCCCTTCCTGTCTCCGCCCCGTCTGCGAGGTGGCCGACCACAGACTCCTGTTTCATCTTTGGGCTCCACCACCTCAGTTCGGCTGAGCCACTTAAAAGCATGGTGTTTGGAGCAAAAATAGAAAGGAAACATTTTAGGGCCAACTGGTACCTCTTTCTTTCTCCCCTTCCTGTAGAATAAACGTCTCCACGCCTCCAGAATCACTCAGTGCTCCAGACGAAACGCTTCCCCCACACCATCCAGGTCCCACAGGAAGAGCCCGTCACACGGCGTGGGCTCCACCCGCGCCCACTCCTCACAGCAGTGCACTTCTGCACACTCAAGTCCGAGAGTAAAAATCTCGGTCTCCCCCAGACCCAGAGTTTAAATGAAAGCAACCCCAACTGAAGGGCCCCTGACACAGCAGCACCGCTGGGGGTGACGGGACACGCCGACAGCACCACACTGCGGGACCGGGCGCTGGGGAGGGAAGGCGCACCAGGCCGCAGGGCCCTCCGGGGTCTGGAGAGGGTAATGCCTGCTCCACGGTACCGAGTCTGTGGTGTGGTCGCCCGGCGGGGACCGGCCTGTGGAGGTGCTGGCCTGTCCCCCAGCCACACCAGCCCACTCATGAGGCTGGTTCCAGGAAGGAGCACCTCTAGCCCCTCCTCCCCCAGCGGGCGCCAGGCCTCCCTCTGGTGACAGAGACAACAGTGAGGGCTGTGGGGACGTGTTTGGATTTATTATGCCACCCTGAACACAGACGGACCGCGCAGCCGTGGACCAGATTCCAGCCTGTGCAGCGGCGTCCCCGTCACACACAGGTCGCTGTGGTGGTGGCAGCAGCTTTCAAAAGGCGGGCAAAGGTCAAGAGGTCCCAGCAGTGGCTCGTCCTGCGGTTGTGTGCCTGTCAGCAGGGCAGGTGCCGGTCCCAGGAGACGGGTCTCACGCCTGAGCAGCACGTTGCCGGAGGAACCGCCTGCTGGGTTTCTGGGACAGCCGCTTCTTCAGGGACAGAGGGCCTCGGTCTCAGGACCCCCCCAGCCCCACTTTGGCCCAACGAGAGAGTCAGCTCACCCTAACCATGTCGTCCAGCGGCCTCGGTGCCCCCAGAAGCACTGCCTGCTGGTCCCGGGGCCCCAGCAGTGGCCTCACTTAGCATCCAGAAGACACTCACAGGACCTCAGGGTGATAGCTGCCCCAGGGCCACACCTCCAGGCCCAGGGGCTCTGCACAGTCTGGCCACATGGGAGGGGGGTGCTATTCTCTAACGTCAGCCCCACGGAAGCTGCAGGAGCAGCACGAGCTGGCAACACGAGGTATTTCTGTCTTGTCACCCGTCCCAGGTGGGGGCCAGCTCCACGGCACAGAGTGACAGGACCGGCTGCCTCCAGGGACAACGTCTCTCCAGTCTGCATCTCCAACGCGTCCTTAGTCACAAAACACCGCAGAGCAGCTCAGCATTCAGGAGCCTTCGGGTGACCATGGGGAGGTGCAGGGTGAGGCGGGGCCTCGGGCGACACGTGGTGAGGGCACTCTGCACGTCCATGGGTCTCAGGGTCCGGGCCAGGTGAGCACAGGAAATGCCCGTGAGGCAGCAGCCCCTCCCAACTCCGTCCCAAGGCCATAGCGCAGCTGAGAGCGCAGGGACAGAAGCTGGGCCTGAGCCAGCAAGAGGGCGGGCTGGGGGAACACGATAACCAAAGGACAACAGGAACGTGTGGACACTTCCAGGACGAAGACCCAGGTCCACGCCATGCCGCCTCGGTTGTCAACACCAGCCTGAGGTGGGCACAGTCCCCGGTCCTGGCCCTGCCCCCGGGAGGCTAACGGTCTCTTGCCTCTCACACACCTGCACTTCCAGGCACCGACACACCGTCTGCAGGGAGTCACCCAGCCCGGCGGGGCCCAATCGAGGGTCCTTCCGAATGGCCTCAAGGAAGGTGCGTTCAGAGGCCATCACTCAGGGGACATGAGAGGGTCTCTGGACAAGGAGGAGGGGACGCGCAGACGGCCCCGGCGTCACAGGGCCTGGGTCTCGGCTTCGATCTTCTGCTCCCCGTGCAAACTGTCCAGGTCCTGCGGCTGGACCACGCTCTGCCGCATGGCGATCTCGGGGCCGCCACCGTACAGGCCGTGCAGATAGGCCCAGGTCTCCTCTGAGATCTGCCCATAGTCGGCACCTGCGGGGCCGCAGAGGCCATCACCGGTCGGGCCAAACTCGCCCTCACCCCCCGCGCCCTTGTCCCCTCGATGGGACCCCGGCCCTGGCAGCAGGGGCTCCAGCAGGGCCGGGCCCCAGGGGGAAGGGCAACCGCGGACTCCTGTGCAAAGCTGCCCAATGGAAATCTCAGGGTTTTCCAGCATGACATCCATCTTTGGAGGACCCCACAGGGCACGTCTCTGGCTGTGCCCCTTGCCTCCCAGGGTGGGGTTCACAGGAAGGATGCACAGGTGAGGCCAGCAGAGGGCAAGGGTGGGACACAGGGGCCTGGAGGACCCGAGGACCCATGTAGAGGCCNAGCAGGGGCTCCAGCAGGGCCGGGCCCCAGGGGGAAGGGCAACCGCGGACTCCTGTGCAAAGCTGCCCAATGGAAATCTCAGGGTTTTCCAGCATGACATCCATCTTTGGAGGACCCCACAGGGCACGTCTCTGGCTGTGCCCCTTGCCTCCCAGGGTGGGGTTCACAGGAAGGGTGCACAGGTGAGGCCAGCAGAGGGCAAGGGTGGGACACAGGGGCCTGGAGGACCCGAGGACCCGTGTAGAGGCCAAGTGCCTCCACGCACCCACTGGGGCCCAGGGCCTGCACCTGGGTGGACGCTCAGCCTGATTCAGACAAGAGCCAAGGGGCTCCCACAAGGACTTGCCCAGCAGCCCCGGGGGTGGGGGGAGGCACCTGTGAGACTCACCCTGCTTCAGTTGGATGTGGCCGCCTCCTTTCACCTGCGCGATCCTACTATTGTCGATGGGCCCGGGGGGCTCTGGAAGGGACAGGACCCCGGCTCAGGGCCTCTGCATGGGGCATATGCCCGTCCCGGCTTCCCCCTTGGCCCTCCGCCCAGCAGATGAGAGCAGTCTCGTGGTGGGACTCCCACCCCTGTGACCTCGCAGGTCAGATAGCCTCGAAGAGGCTGCCCTGAGCCCTGAGCCTGAGGACTCCCCACGGAGTCCTCCTGGGGAGAGGGGCTCCAGGCACAAAGGCTCATCCACAGACACCGGAAGGGCCAGAAGTGGGTGGAAGCAGAGGGACCCTGCAAAGGGACTTCCTTGGACCCTCGCACTAGTTTCTGACCCCAGAACGGGGTGTGGGGTGCAGGGCCAGTGCCTGGTGGACATTGCCCTAGTCAGTGATGGCAGCTACCACTCGCTGAGCACCTTTCTGATGGACCCCAGCTTCTGACGGAATCCTCAACAGCCTCGGAGTGAGACGAGAGTGCTTACAGAGACTGGGGAGGTGACCACGGGGGCCGAGCTGGCAGAGGCGACGCCAGAGCCGAGGTGGGGTGGCTCCAGAGCCAGCACTCCAGCACAGCCACGCCCGGTCACCCCACTGACACTAGGGAGGCCTGGGTGTCCCTTCCCGTGGGCTTGATGGCGTGAGCCGCCCCCTCCAGTACCGGCTGGTGCTCAGGCTCTGACAGGCAACTGCCTGGCCAGAACTGGGAGCCTGCTGGGAGCCTGCTGGTGAGGCAGTGAGGACAGCCTGGGGGCCAGCTGTCCTCTGCTCTGCTCTTCCGTCCTGGGACTGTGGGTGACCCTGGGAGCTGCCTTGCACCAGCCCTGTTTCCACCTCAGTAAGTCAAGGGGTCGGAAGACACAGTGCCCTTTTTTAAGAGTCTGTAGCCATCTGACAACTGAAATCTATTGTGTAGGGCCTGACAGCGGGGCGCAGCCTCCCCTGGGCATCAGCTGGAGAGCGTGGGAGGGAAAGGCACAGGCAGCCTGGCCCGGGCGGGGGCAGCTGGAAGAGCACCCGCCCCCTCCGCAGTAGGGCGTTCACCCAAACCGGTGGCCCCGAAAACCTGCTGAGCAGGCACAGCCTCAGGGGCCCCCTTCGCCTTCCGATCACTCCCAGCAGATCCACACACCAAGGCGCTCCGGGCCAGGGGTGTGCCAGGTGCGGTGTGGGGCTGGGGCCCCTGCTCCACTCACCATTGTCCTTGCCCTTGACGAAGGCCTCCCACTCGCGGAACCACTGCATGCTAATACAGAAGATGACGCTGGGCGACTCCTCCGCCTGGAAGGCCTTGTTCAGCTGGGCGGGGCGAGTGGGGGGGCGGGGCACAGGGAGGGGCGAGGGTCAGTGCGGTCCTCCTGACCCCGCCCAGCCCCACTCGCACACCCCCCCAAACACCCTGGGCAGGAGACTGACAGCTCCCAGAGGGGTCAAAGAAAATAAACGCCTCCCAGGATCCACCACTCACGGGCTGCCGCCAACATTGTGGCGAATGTCTTTTCCACAACTTTTTAAAACCTCAGTCGATTGAAACCACATGGTGGATGCTGTTTCTCCCCACTTCACAGATTGGCTCGCTCGTGGACTACTCTGACCAGCCCCAGAGCGGCTTTTGCCCGGCCCCTCGCTGGGGAAGGTCGGGTGGTCCCCAGACCCCTGTTTGGAGCAGCACCAGGGAGCAGCGAGCTCGGGGCCTCTGTCCTCACGCCCCTGCCCCCGCCCCTGCCCCAGGCCCGAGTCTGCACCACAGAAGCCCCTTCCCTGAACGGCTGGTACTGGGCCCGGTTTGCAGCCTGCTGTGTTCACTGACTGCAACTCCCCACACCAGTCTGTTCTCAACAGGGGACCCTGTCCTCCAGGAAACACCAACCCCTGCCTGGGGGTGACCTTGGCTGTCACCAGCACTGCTCAGACAGAGGCCAGGGATGCTGCTAACCCTCCCGTCACACACTCAACAGCCCGAACGACAGCACCCTCCACCTGCGACAACTGCTTAACAGCGTGCCAAGTGCATGAACCTGAACTTGCTAAACTTGACAAACCCAGCCTCTCTGCCAGGAGATACCCTAAACGTTCTGATCGCCCACAGAACCCAGCCTCCAAACACACTGACTCTGGTCCTCGGGTGCCCCTGGGGCCCCGGCAGAGGCCAGAGCCCGCCCCCCACCCTGCGCCTCCCCCACCTGCATGCACCTTAATGAAGGTGTCGATCTCAATCCGCCTGCGCTTGGCCAGCGCCTCGATCTCCACCTGGCAGACGGAGCACACGTACAGGTGGTTCACAGCAGGGCCTCCCCCAAACCTGCAGGGGTGGGCGGGGAGGCAGAGAGACACACACGTAGCCCTGAGGGCAGGCCACCAGCTGGCTGGAGGGCGAGGACTGGGGTCTGCTCGCCTACCCTCTCCGACCGGGGCGGCTCCCAGCACCGATCCTCTGGGTGCCCTGCGCCCGGTGCATTCACTCGTCTGTCTCCCGCACTAGACGGACAAGGGCACTGGCGGCCCCGAGTGCCCACGGTGCCTAGCAGGGCACCTGTCCCAGGGCCAGGGCCTCACAGTATCTGCTTCACGGCTGAAGGGCATGTCAACACGCTCGCTTCCTTTCCTGGCTACTGGGTGGGGCTGTGCTGGCCGACAGGGGTTGAAGGTAGGAGCACGGACTCCTTAGGACTTGGGGTGCATCTCCTGTGGGGTTCTGTCCCACCTATCTGACCTGCAGTGGGTGGCGCAAAGCCAATCCCACAGAGGCCAGGGTGGGCAGAGCCCTGTGGCCTCTCCTTCTGCACACGCTGCCTGCCCCGCTGCAGTGACCTGGGCCTGGGCAGGTGCTCAGGAGAGCCACCGGCTCTCGGCCTTGATGAATTTGAACTGGAAGGGCCCAGGCACCACAAACCCTTAGTCACCTGAGCCAGGCAGGGGGCAGGGGGTGAGGCCAGCCAGCCCCCCTGCAGCCAGCACCCCCAGGACTGCCTGTGCGAGGGGCAGCCCCCTGCAGCCAGCGCCCCCAGGACTGCCTGTGTGAGGGGCTGATGTGCTGGCTGTTTTTGAGCCTGTTTGCTGCCCTTGTGACCGGAAAGGCCAGATGCCCATCAGTGACCCATCGGGGAGGACACAGCCCAGGGAGGGCCCTGCCACGGTCCCTGTGTGGCCCACTGCCCCCTACAGGAGGGCAGTAGTCCCTCCCCACTCTCCCTTCCCGCCCAGGGCCAGGCTGGCCACTGCGCCTCACCTGTTGTACAGGTGCTCCCACACATTCTGGGGCAGGATCACCACCAGGTCGTCGATATAGTGGTACTTATTGGGCGGGATGCCTGCAGAAGAAGGTGCAGGGAGGGTGGGGTGAGGGCTTGGCCCCCCCTCCCCTCCCCTCCCCTGGTAGAGAAGGCGCCTGCACCTCCGTGGGAGCAGAGGAAGGTGTGGTTGGTGATGGGCCCCGGCTCGGCGAAGGTGTTGAACTTGTTGAGCCATTCTCGGGAGACGTAGAACCGCAGCAGGCCGGGCTCCCGCATGGCTGCCAGGGACACCACCTGCTGCCGCTCTCGAACAGCCTCCTCGCTGCTCTTTCTGGGTGGGGGATGGGTGGGGAGGCTTAGGAGCAGCTGGGCCTGGGCGGCCCCCACCCCACCCAGCACAGGGGCACCAGCCACACCCTGTCCAGGGGTGTATCCAGAGGCACCCCTGCCTCCTGGATCCAGCCTCCTGTACCCCGTGGTGGTCCATCCACATCTCAGCAGAGCCTACCACCCCTGCCAGAGTCCTGGCCATTGTCACCTCCCACGGTGACCACCATTACCTCCCATGGGACCGCTGTAGAAGACACAAACCTGACGTCTTAGGTGTCTCGCTTCCCCACAGCCGGAGGGCTCTTAAAACCTTGAACCCTTACCCCCAGGCCTTAAAACCGCCCAGGCTCCACCTCCCATGCACCCAGTGTCAGGCCCTGGGGAGCAGTGGCCAAGGTCCAGGCCCACGGGTCACCAGCCCCAGGCCACCCACCCCAACACCTGCCCAGGCCCCCACCGGTAGAAAAGGACATAGGCCTCCGCACTCTGCACCACCGTCTCGTGGACCTCGGTGACGTACTGGTCATCGAACTCATACCACTGCCCGTTGATGACGTTTTGGCAGTAGGCGATGTAGTGGCCACCTGGGTGGGGGAGAGGCCCAGGGTTACAGAAACCCTGGGGGCAGGGCGGAGCTGGGGTGGGGCGGCGCAGGGCACCACACTCACTGCCTGCAGTGCCGTGGTGGCAGATGACAGAGAGGAGGTCATAGGTGGAGATCTGGGACGTGCACTCCTTGGCGAGGAAGGGGCGCAGGTCCAGTCCCTCCAGGGGGAAGGAGACGTGGCTGCTGATTTTGAAGGAATACATCACCTCGTGCCGGAAGCGCTTCAGGTGGATGCACAGGATCTGGGGGGAGGAGAGAGTGCTGGTCGTTCCGGGGCCAACTGGGGCCCAGCGACCCCGGCCACCCTGGCAGGGGCCTTGTGGCAGGGCCCGGGATACCCACTAGCCCACTGCTTGACCCACTGTCCTCCAAGTAGAAACAAGAAGCACAGCGGTCGGGGCCTTCCCAGGACCAGGCCCCCAACAGGCTGCGCCCTCAGACACTGAAAACCCCGAGATCTCTGCGGGAGAGCCGGCTGGGCTCCAGAAGCCCCACCGGGCAGGCGGAGAGGACGTGGGCTGAGCCGCAGTACTGGGACCCGCTGCTCAGAGGGGCTGTCCCCACAAGCTGAGAAGGGGTGGCCGCACAGGGAGCTGACTGTCACCAGCCTGTGGAGCTCACCGTCCCCAAACTCTGACAGCCAGTTCTGTTGGCACCACCCTAGGAAGCTCCTCCACGAAGGCTTTCCTCGGCATTGGCCTGGCACCCTCGTCACGGGCCACACTCCCCTGCTGCAGCCGCCCGGGCCTCCCCTGGTGCGGCTGTGCCTGTGGCTGCTGTGGGGTTTTGCCTGGTCCTGCCCCACCCTCCTTGCACGAGGCCAACATCAGCCCACACCCTCTGGGCTCACGCAGATGCTACTGCCTCAGAAAGACCTTCCCTGACACCCCACAGCCAGGACCCTCCCCTCACGGCTGCCTACTCCAGGTGGCAGCCGCCACCACGGCCCCTGCACCTGCCTCAGGGTGACAAAGGAGCTGAGGCCACGAGAGAGAGGGCACCGAGTCACAAAGTGAAAATGGGCCCGGTCCCTCTGCCAGACCCTCCTAGGAGGTCCCACAGCCACAGCGTCATGTCCCCATGACCTCTCTCACTCAGAACTCGAGTCAGGAGGGGTCAGCCTCTGCCTGGCAGGCCCCCACCTGTCAGTGTGGAGGGGCCCTGGCGGGCCAAGGTGGTGGCCGCCCCACTCACCTCGGGCAAGCGCAGCACCTTGCAGTACTTCACCCCATTCCGCAGCCTGGGAGGAGAGAGCCGCGGAGACGGTGAGTCGCCAGGCGTGGCGGCTGTGGCCCGATGAGCGCCCCTCCCACCCCGGCCACCTCCGTGAGGGCCGGTCGAAACTCCTGGGGTACCCCGGGCACCACATGTGGAGCACACATGGACCCCAGAGGGTGAGGCGGGACGTGGGGAGCAGCCCCTCATGCACACACTCACTTTTTACAGCGCTCGCAGCTGTACATGTTGTCGCCTAGAGCAGGAAGAGACGGCGCAGGTCAGCGGGAGGGAGGGCGAGACACAGGGCATGGGGCGGCTTGCACTGGCCCGCCCACCTAGGACTTAAGGGGCTCGCAGGCTGAGAGTGGAGGGTGGGGAAAATCGTCGCTGGAAGAGCAGGCACGGCCACAGTCAGAGGGGGTAAACCATCGGTGACAATTGGATACAAGAGACGAACAGGGTCACTATAACGATAAAGGGGTCAATTCTTCTGGAGGATGGCATCCTTATAAACGTACACGCGCCCGACCCTGGACACCAGCACGTCTCAAACAAACAGTAACACGACGACGGGAGAAACGGACAGCAACACAGCAGTGGGGACTCGGAGCTCCACTCCACGCACCAGACACCTGAGCGCACACACACCGCCCGCCAGGAAGTGGGCAGCGGCCGAGGCCCCGGCCGAGGTGCAGAGTGAACACACCGCAGGCGCCCGGGACGCTCCGCGGCAGCAACAGCGCACTCGCCCTACAGAGCCAGTCACACGCTGGACCACGGCGCGAGCCTGAACGAATTTCAGAAGGTAGAAATCTTGTCTAGCGCCATTTCCAACCACAGCGGTATGAGACTGGAAACCGGTAAGAAAAGGAAAACTGTAATAAAACACAACCACCAACAGGGCCAAGAAGAAATCAAAAGAAAGTTCAGACAGCGTCTGGAGACAAATGAAAGGAAAGTTCACCAGCACCAATGGGGGCAGTGAGGGCGGCGCTAAGGGGGAACTTTACAGCAATAAGTGCCCACGTTACCCAACAAACAAAAGCCCCTCAAATAAACAACCTATCTTCAAACCTCAAGAAATTAGGAAAAGAAGAATAAACCCAGCCTGGAGTTGGCAGAACACAGGAAACGGCAAAGGTCAGTGCAGAAATGAACAACACACGCTAGACAGCAGGAAACGCATCAATAAAACTAAGGCTTTTTTAAAAAAGATAAGCAATACTGACCAACCTTTAGCTACATTAACCAAGAAAAAAGGAGGACTCAAATAAAATCATCAGTGAAAAAGGAGGTGTTACCACTGCCACCACGGGACACAAAGGGTCGGAAGGGGCTGTACAGGCACATGGGACAACCCAGAAAAAACGATGAACGCCTAGGGACGCACGCCCCACCCCGGCTGAACCGGGAGGGGAGAATCTGAGCCAACCAGCACCAACTAGGACTGAGGCAGGGATGGAAAGGCCTCCCAACAAAGAGAAGCCCAGGTGGTTGCAGGTGAGTTCTACCAGACCTTTAAAGAATTAATGCCAGTCTTCCTCAAACTCTCCCAAAAAACTGAAGGGGAAGCAGCACTCCCAAACTCCTATTTTTACAAGATTTGGTTTCATTTATTTTTAGAGAGAGGGGAAGGCAAGTAGAGAGGGAAAGAAGCATACATTGGTTGCCTCTCTCACGCCCCCTACTGGGGACCTGGCCCACAACCCAGGCATGTGCCCTGACTGGGAATCAAACCAGCAACCTTTTGGCTCACAGGCCAGCGCTCGATCCACTGAGCCACACCAGCCAAGGCCCCAAGCTTATTTTACAAGGTCAACATTACCCTTATACCAAAGCCAGGTAAGGAAACTACAAGAAAACTGCAAGCCAATATCCCTGATGAATATAAATGGAAAAAGGCTCAACAAAATTCTAGCCAACCGAATCTTCGGTGCCAGCACATTAAAAACCACCATGCACCACCATCAGGTGGGATTTACCCCTGGGATGCAAGGAGGGTTCGACATGCAAATCAACAAACGTGACACACCGCCCTGACAGAAGGAAGGGTAAAATGACATCATCCTGTCAGTAGGTACAGAAAAGTCACCCGACAAACTTCAACACCCATCTCTTCGTGACAAAGGACCTCAAGGAACTGGCACAGAAGAAACCTCAGCGAGCCACGGGCTGTGTGTGGCAGCCCAGGCCAACCTCACACTCCCCAGGGAGAAGCGGGACGCGTCTCCCCTGAGGCCGGGAAAAGGCGGCGGCGCCCCCTCGCCACTCCTGTTCCACACCGCACTGGGAGTCCTAGCCAGGCCCAACGGAAAAACAGGGCAAGGACATAAATGGGAAATTTGAAAATAGGAAACACCAACAGCCAATATTCTCCCGGAAAAAATCTCCGAGCTAGTCAATAATCAAGGAAGTGCAAAATTAAAACATATCATTTTTGTCTGCCAGATTGGGAAGAAAGGAAAACAGGTGAGCTGCAAGGGGGAGGAGGGGGAGGACACGCAGCGGGGGACACCAACGGGCAGCCCCACAAACCTTGAGGTGCCCGGCGACCCGGCGACCCCGCCCACACCAGCCCAGTCCACTCACCCTTCAGCTCATCAGCGGCAAAGAAGGCAGCGAGGCAGTCTTCCAGGGTGATGACTGGCCCCCAAAACCAGCTGGGGGTACAGGATACCACAAACCTATGGAGATGGAACGGGGGTGGCAGGGGCGCTGCCAGGGCCTGGGCAAGGGTCCGAGTTGGGGACCTCGAGGCTGAGGCCTGCCCCAAGGCCTGCATCGTGGCCCAGGCAGTAGAATGGACAGAGGTCTGGAGCCAGACGCCTGGGACCACTGGCCGGCAGGTCAGAGTCCTTGAGCTTCACCTTGCTCAGCTGTGGAGGGGCCTGACCACGCTGGCCGCTCCCGGGCATGGCACACACACCCAAAGCCGGGTGGGTAAAGCAGGCGTCAGGGCACAGAGGGGACTATGGAAAGCCACCACTGCCCTCCCCGCCGCCGGGCCAGAGCTGCCACCCTCCTCTCTAACTGCTGCCTGGTCACGCCCGTTGTTACCTGCTGTCCAGCCCCAGGACTCACCCCATCCAGGCCATCACAGTGTGGACAAGGGGCACCCCCACCCCACCTAGCCAACTCCCACGCACCCTTCACCTACAGCTCCCTTCTGGACTCTGCCCTCACCCCTACTAACGCTTTGAATTTGCTGCTTCAGGTCCGTCACCCACCCGGGCCCTGAGTCCCAGGGGAGGCTGGGCTGGGCTCTCTTGCGTCCCCATTGTGCAGGAGAGGGGCGTACCGCCGGATATACTCCAGGATGAAGGCCAGCCAGCCCTGGGCGGTGTAGCTGTCCCCACAGGCGCCCGGCTTGGCTGGCACGTTCTGGTAGATGGCCGAGTGGAGCTTGGCCAGGTCCTCCTTGCCAGGAATGGGCAGTGACAGGTCCTGGAATGTCTCCACCGTCGTGGACACCTGTGGGGTTAAAGGTCGGCCGGGGGTCCACCTTCCAGAATTCCGCCCTGCTCAGACCACAGTCTGCACCCCAAGCCCCAGCCACCAGCTGGCCAGTGCGAGGCAGAGGGCCTGCCCCTCAGCCCCTGGACATGGGCGCTCCGAGACCAGGGCCCTTGGGGAAGGCGGGGGCTTCAGGTAGAGAACCCGCTCCCCAGCCCAACCCCAGTGAGGACCACCGAGGCGGCTGCAGCTGCACACCCCCTCCCCACTGAGGGCACGTACCCGGTCGCAGGTGAGGCACTGCACCAGGCTGAGGATGGAGCCGTCGAAGATGTCGGAGATGACGCTGCGGTAGCGCTGCTCCTTCCGCCGCCGGCTGCCAGCGCTCAGCACCTGGGCTGGGGGCGGGGGCAGGAGTTGGGGCTTGCTTGGCCAGGACAGGGGGTCAAAGCTGAGTCATGTGACTGGGTACACAATTTACCGCCTGGTGCCTGTCATGGTCTGGAAGGTGGGGCTCCCCTACTCGGGTCCCCGTGGTATTAGGGGGCTTGGAGACGCTGCATGAGGAGCAGAGCCCCAGCAGTAGGCGCTCGGAAACGCCACTGCAGGCACGACTCCCGCTCCCAGCCCCCAGCTCGGCACAATGCCCCTCCAACCTCCCCTCCCCACCCAGCCCTCCGAACCTTTCTTGAGCACGTAGGACGGCCCCATCCGCACGGGGCTCGCACGAGGAGGGCTGCTGGCCAGCTTGGCATGGCCCTCGTGGTGGTGGACAGGGCTGCAGGGCCGAGACGTGCTACGCATGTGGGCCTCATTGTCGGGCTCTGGGGACAGAGCGGGCACTGTGCTGGGCCAGGCCTCCAAGCCAGCTCCAGGGTGTGGTCCGGAAGAGGACCTCCTAAAGGGACCGAGGCCTGAAACGCTCCCCCCCCATGTCCCTGTCTGTGCCCACAACACTTCATGTCCACAAGGGAGGCTCAGGGTTCCAGGGCGAGCCCCAAATCCCACGCCAGCTTTGTCAGCTCTGCGGGTCTGCACTTCAGCCTCTTTCTCACCCAGCAGCTGGGTCTCGTGGTAGAAAACCCCCACGGTGGTGGCAGGACTGGGCATCGGTGCCTGGCACACAGCAGGTGCCGGACGCACGGCTGGGGCCCCCTGAGTGGCTGGCCGGTACCTGGTGTGCGGCAGGGACTGGTGGACCGTGGTGATGGCGGTAGAGCCTCTGGAGGCTGGTGGTCGAGGGCAGCCATGGTGGTGTCCACGTCTGCGTCCTCATCCACCTGCTCGGAGTTGGTGCGCTGCTGGCCCCAGGAGAGTTTGCGGTCCTTCATGCGCTCCTTCTCGGAGATGGCGCGGCCCGCCTCGTCCGCGACGAGCAGCTCTCCCTCGGGCTGCAAGCTGCCACCGCCACGGCCCTGCCCGTCACCCTCGCCCCTGTCGCTGCTGGAGTCGCAGGACAGAAACTCGTCCTCCGATGGGCTCCGGTCACCCTCCCTCTTCTCGTCCGTGTCGCTCAAGTCCGAGTCCCGAGCCTCCGCCAAGGCCGCCGCGGCCGCCACCACCGGCTCCTTGAGCTCCTCGTGTAGCTGGTCCATCAGGCAGCGCAGGAACTCCTGGGTGTCCTGCAGCAGGGGCGGCATCAGCAGGCGTCCCCGGGTGGGGAGGGGCCCGCCGCAAGCCCCCTGCTGCTTCTGGCGCCCCGGAGCCCAGCCAGGCCCCAGCTGTCCTGGCCGGAGCCCTGGCAGACGCACTGACTGGCCCCTCACAGTGGCCTCCATGGCAGTCTGTCCCAACCCCTGCCAGCCAGGCACCCCCTCCCGGGTCACCCGGCAGCTGCGGTTGGCAGAGCTGAGGGGCCCGCTGCGTCCATCTGACTCCTGGCTGATGCTCTTCATCAAGTGTAACACTGCTGCCAATTCAGTGTGGGAGAGAGCAGAGGTGTCACGTTTAGTCACTAAAGTCACCTTGTTCCCTGAAGGAGGGGACCCTGGGGACAGACAGGGAGCCCCAGGAAGAAGGAAGGCGACACTGCAGGAGCCGTTCAATGAGGTCTCTGCAGAGTTCGCAGAGAGCAGCGCCACCTGCAGGCCAGGCCGCCTGCGTCCGGGACCTGCCTCCAGTTCTCCCTGCTCTCCTGGTCCTGCTGGTGCCCGGGGCCACCTCCCCAGGCCAAGGGGACCTGTGGTAGGAGCACAGGATGTCACCTTCCTGCACACCTGGCATGACTCAGACTAAGCTGCCACTTCAGGTCTCAAATCGCAGTATCGAGGATTCTATCCTGCCTACCCTGTGACTACGTTGCCAGCCCAGCGGGAAGCCGGGGCAGCAAGGCCTCGGGCACAGCCTGTCCCTGAGCCCAGGCTCCAGCGGTGCCCAGCAGGATGTGCTTTAAAAGGCCTGAAGAAGGTGCAGGCAGCTGGCCTCCCAAAGCTCGGGGCACTTGGTGCCTCACTGAGCCACTGGGTTCAAAGTCCAGTTCTGTCCCTCTCAGTCCCTGACTCAGATGTCAGCAGCGGCGCCCAACTGCTGACCACACGAGGCGGGCAGCGGCCAGACCAGCCACGCTCCCGAAGCCTCACGGCAGGGCCTCTCCCCTGTGCCCCAGCAGAGGGAAGGGAGGCCACTAAGCACAGCCTCATCTTGCATCGGGGAGGGGGTGGAGGCGTGTGTGCCAGGTCAGAGGCTCTGACCGGCTTTTTAAGAACCAGGCCCTCATCCACCACCCACTGTTCTTCCAGGTTCTTCCTTTTAACAAAAGGACTCTGTGCCCCTGGCTGGGATCTCAAGCCACGCAGAAGAGCGGCAGACAGCATCTGCTGGCCATCGAGGGGCCCTCAGCTGCGTCCACACTTAGACCCAGAAACGTCCCCTGCTGCGGGGGGATGTCAGCAGCAGCAAACAGGGTGGCCCTACTGTACTCTGTCCTCACTGAGCTCCTGGGATGGGATGGCTCAGCGAGGCTTGACTCCCATCCCTGCCCCTCTGTGCTGTGTGACCTGGGTGAGTTGTGAAACCTCTCTGAGCCTCAGCTTCTTACCTATAACATGGGGGTGAGGACGGGGCCCCCCGAAGACAGTTCTGTGGGGTACCTCTCAACTCATAGGCCTGCACCCATTGGCAGGTAGTGACCACTTAATAAATGGTGGATGCTGGATTTTGGTCACTATGTGGATATCATCACTCTCCAAACAGGGTGGCGTTCGGCAGTGCCAGGCTTCTCAGCCAGGAGCCCAGCGTTCATCCAGCTGAGGGTGTGAGCAGAGAGTGGCCCAGCAGCCCTCAGCCTGGGAACAGATGGGGGCAGGGTGGTGGGGGCCAGAGGCACCCCTCACATGACTGCTCCTGACCCCCTCGTTCCAGCAGCAGGAATTGCAGCCCAGACAGGCCCAGCTGCCCTGCAAGCCCAGCAGTGAAACGCCAGCCTTGTGGCAGTGTGGGGCAGCAACCTGGACCACGACCAGCTCGGCTCAGGGCTGAGATACGTGTGTGGCTGCAATCTGCTGGGTCTTGGTCCCCTCACTGTATGCCATAGAAGAACGCGGTTTCAAAGGGGTTCTCTAGGGTTACAAAACTAGTATCCAAATGTTGACTTGAATCACAGTGAGACTCGGCCTGAGGTCTGGAAAACAAGAAACCACATGCCGTTTTGGGCACAGTGCCGAGGCCCCCAGACTCTGGAGTCGGACTGCCTGAGGTGAGCCTTCCTGCACCTTGTACCTGCCGTGTAACCTGGGTGAGTGACTTGGCCGCTGAGCCTCGGTCTCCCCATCTGTTAAGTGGGGAGAACACCAGCAGGGTGCTAGGGGGCTCCTACGTCCTCAGTGGGAAGGGCTCAGGCAGAGAGGGCCCACCTCACAGCACTCAGCCTCTGCACCCATTTTCCATACTGGTCTTGGCTTCAAAGCCAGGCCTGGTAGGTCATGGCCCAGGGTGTCCCCTGGGCGGCTCAGATAGCCTACCTGCTGGGCATAGCCTCGGAACATCGGGTTGACCAACTTGATGCCATGGGACAGGCTGGTGGGAACCACATAGCTCGGGCTGTTGGGAGACCAGACTGTAAGTGCAGGCAGCTCACCAGCCAGTGGGGTGGGATCGGACTTGGGGTGGGGGGGGGTTACCGCCCCTCTGGGAGGTGGATGCCCATTGGGAGCCCTGGCAGGTTCACAAGCCTCTAACTGGGTGGCATCCTTTCCTGCTAGTCCATGACATGCCTACTTTAAAACTGTTTTCATTCTAAAACAGCTATTGTGGATTTTCTAATCGAAAAGGTGACACATGCTCATTACTGAAAATCTAGTATACCATGGAGAATATAGGCGAGGATATTCCAGTAACTCTGTTTGGCGCCCAGGGGGCACTACAGTTACCAGGGGAGAAGCACTCCGTACGTTAGGGGCGTGCCTAACTACGACACTGCACACCTGACACTCCTGTGCTACTTAGTGCCAGCTGTCACTGAAAAGAAAAAAAGGAAAAAAAAATTTCAGAAAAGCCTAACAAACCAACTGCCACTAACAACGCCACCCAGAGGTAACTACCACCGAGACTTCCAGATTTTCCATGAAAATACAGACACACGCACAAAATCACATACGATGTATATACGTAAACCAAGCCAGCTTCTTACAAAAGTGGACTTATATTACACCACACTGCTTTAGAATCTGCTTCTACACTTAATACATTTCTACGCCCTCATTTTAAATTATTCCCAATTTTGACTTTTTCTAGAGAAACAGGTCTCATACAAGCTTCTGGTCTTTAAATTCACTTCTCGCCACGCGGAAGCACCCGCCACCACATAGGAGACCCCTTCCTATGCGCGTAGTCGTGGCTGCGACCTGCGAGAGGTCACGGTGGGGATCGCCTTGGCACACCCGCATCTGTGAAGGGGCTGCCTGCTGGGACCGGCACCAGGTTCAGATTCTGGCTCCATCTCTCATGGGCTGTGACCTTGAGCCAGACACTTCAGTCTCCCTGAGAGTTGGTCTCCCCAGTTCATGAGACAGGGCTGGCTGCAACTTCTCCCTCGCAGGGGTGCCCTAAGCAGGAGGGGCCGGATGCCCGGGGAGTGCCTGGTGGAGCAGCTGAGAGGAAACCCCCGTCCCCATGCCCCAGCTGGGGTCGGGGGCTGCCACTCACCGTTTCCTGTGCCAGACCTCGGACACCAGCTTCTGGTAACTCTTGCACAGGGCTGGCTTCTTGTCTGTGCGCACCAAGCCGCCACACTCCAGGAAGAACTGGGTCAGCGGGGGGCTGGGCATGGGGGAGGGAGCCAGATCAGGAGGGAGAAGCGGGGAGCAGCGATCGGCTGCCTCTCACATGCGCCCTAACTGGGGACCTGGCCTGCAACCCAGGCATGTTCCCTGGCTGGGAATCAAACCGGTGACCCTTTGGTTCACAGGCCTGCGCTCAATTCATCTCATTTCACAAGAAATAGATATTCATGGCAGAAAAACTACAAATAAGCAAACAGTAACAACGAGCCTTAACCCCACCTGGTGAAGACGGCTACTCTAAAGATCTGGGGGACTGTCCCTCCAGACTCCGTGGACCTTTCCACTGTTCCCCACAAAGCACGGGAGGGATCGCTGGGTCCAAGGACACGTGTGTTTTTAGGGGAGTTGATGTGTACCCACACACACTCGTGCTTAGGCACATGCAGCAAAGCCTGGGGGCTGCTGCCACTACTCACAGGCCCCACCCACCGGCCGGCTCCTGGCCCCACCTCCCAGCCCCGATTCCTGGGGTGGTGCTGACCTACCAGTTGGACAGGGCCTGCAGCGCAGCGTTCATGTAGCAGGAGTTCCCGAGGTTCTTCATGCCTGTGAGGCCTGGGGAGCCGGTGCACACAGGGCGGGGGGCGGAGGGGGACGGTGAGCGCCCTGCCCGGCCGGGCCCCTCCCAAACCACTCCCGGAGACGGGCTGTGGCTCTTGAGCCGCCAGGCCCAACCACAGGCCTTCCACCAAGAGATCCACCAAGTAAGTACATGTGGTTCCCGCCCATGGTGACCACGGTCATGGGAGTATATCACACAGGCCAACTGCACCATCCCCCCAGCCAGGCCCAAGAGGGGTCCCTTACAGGACTGGCAAAGGGACCCCCCACCCTGTGCAGAGGGGCCAGCCTTCCTGGGGTCACAGGGTGGAGACCGGGAAGGAGGGCCCGGCTGGCACTCCAGGGCTTACTACCACGCTCTACAGGCTGCCCATCACTGTCAACAGTGCCCATGGGTACGTGTAGCTTCCCCGCCCAGAGCTGAGCCCCGTGCCCTGCCATGGCTCCCCCACTCTGAGGGCCATTACCTCGAGGTTTCAGGTCGTCGTCCTCCGACTCTGACTCCCCTTCGTCAGCCACGGCGATGGGGACGGCTTTCAGAGGGTGGGAGGGCGGCGGGGAGTCCTGCATTCCAGAGTGAGGAAAAGGAGAGGGAAAGGAGAAAGAGGGGTGGCATGGGGTGGGGGGGTTGGTCCAGGGGCTGCCGGGGAGGGAAGCCCAGCTGCCCGGCCACCCAACCCCGGTGGCCGAGTCAGCACCACTGAGCAGAGGACAGCACTGGCACGGTGGCCTCGTCCTGAGGACTTGTATTCTGTCTACAGGAATGAATAACAATTATTTACCTTACTTATAGTAAATCTGGAAGACAAAGAACAACAATGTGCAATCCAGCTCTCCTAGACAACCACCGTTAGAAGTCTCTATGTGCCAAAAAAGCCTATGTGTGTATATATAGGTTTTTAACTGTTGATACACACACCCCCAGAACAGGATATTGTCTGTGTTGTTTTACAGCCTTTTTGTAAAAAACAAACAAACCACATACATAGCTACCATGTCGACAAGCATGATCGGGAGCCTATTAAGTGAGGGGGCTCCCAGGCACACCCCCGGCCTCCCCCGAGCCCCTCCAGTGGGCCAGGCCTGCAAGCTCCCTGAGGGAGGCCTGTTCCCCATCACCTTGGCGGCCTCATTGCCTCCTATGGGCCCTGGCACAGAGCTGGGGTCCGGTGAGCATCGCCAACACGAGCCCTCAAAGTCACCTGGCACAGAAGTGACCAGGCACAGATGCCATCCGGGACTCACTAATTCGCGATCCACGAGGGCGCAGGTCTCAGTGCCCCGCCCTGCACACGCGTTACCACCAAACAGAGTGACCCCACTGCACCCCCGCACCTGCGCAGAGAGTTGGGGTGAGGGGGCAGGCGGGGGGGCTGCCAGCCGCTGCTCCAGGAACACCTCCTTCTCGCAGGCATAACACCACACACGGAACGTGGTCAGGTTCACGGTCAGGTTGTGCTTTTTTGCCTAGAAGGCAGGATCCAAAATAAGTTCAAGGATGCACGGGCCCAACAGGCGCCCCGAGCCTGCACAGGGGCTGCCTTCACTCTCAGCCCTGAAGGTCAGAATCTGCTCAACCTGCCCGCTGGGAATGCCAAGGGCTGCCCTCGCGTGGACGTGCACTTGCACCTGAGCCAGCTCCTGCTCCTGTGCCCATGACTACACCGGTTTCACAGACACAGCCACGCACACCCAGGGCGGGCGGATGGAGCAGGCAGGCAGCTGGAGTGGGCTTTGAACTCTGCGCTGCCTGCCTACCTGCCTGCGCGCCCGGGCTCCGGCCACACTCACCTGTGCATGAATGGTGCTGTGGTCAGCAAAGGACTCTCCGCAGCCAACGTAGGGGCAGGCGACCTGGGGAAAGGGGAGGAGAGTGGATTGGGGCTGGCCAAAAGGACAGTGAGCCAGTATCCCCGCTCCATCCGAGAGGATTCCACCCAACAGGGAGGCCCTGCCAATCCCAGGGACACGGGTGCACCCCCTCAAGGCCTCAGGAGTGCCCCGAGGAAAAGCTGCCCCGTCTCCATGAGATCGGCAGGGGTGCTGGGCCACTGGGGTCCCGCAGAAAGGCCAGGCAGGGCCACAGCCAGTCCTGGGCAAGGACCCTCTCCACCTCCGCTTGTCTCCTTTTCACCAAATTCCTGAGGGGCCAGCTTTGGGGATCTACGTTTCTCGCGGACACGCCTGGGTTTCAGCCGTTTTCTAATGGGGGGTTGCTGAATAGGCAGGGGCGGCAGGGCCCCTTGCTGACCCAGTGCCCCGCAGTGGGGCCAGTGGGGCCCTGATGACCCTGCCTGTGGCCTTGCCCTCTCTTATCCCAAATCTACCCATCCCCCAAGGCCCAGTGCAAGTGCCTCCCCATGTGGGTCTGCACCCCAGCCAGTGGCCTGCTTCTCCGAGGGAGCACCCACAGCCTTCCCACCTGCCGTCAGCCCCGCACAGGCTGCTGAGGGCCTTTCAAGTCACACAGGGCGTCATGAAGTTTCTGTGTCTGTCTCCCTGGGGGGCTGGGGGCCGCCAGCAGGTAGGCCCACGACTCACACTTTGTGCTGTCATCCCCTCACCCGCAGGGGACCCAGCCAGTGTCTGACAACCTACTTTGCACTGAGCGTTGGGACCGAAGGAGGAGGCCAGAGTCCCAGGGGGACCCTGTGTGTTCTGCAAAGACAGGCCTGAACTGTGATGTCCTCGCCCCCTAAAGCTCCCCTTTTTTCCTACTTGCATTTGTTTTTGTTTTGGGGGGAATTTTAAGTCACGGTCATTTTTAGTATAATTTGAAAATGTAATAAATACATACATGTAGAAAACTTGAAAAGTACTTCAGAATTAGAGAAAAAAGAAAAACTGCCCGCAACTCCACTACTCACCGAAAACTGTCATGTTGTATCCGTTAGTCCCTTTTAATAAACAATAATCAAAACACGACCAGCCTTTGCTGCACACCACCCACGTCCACGCGCCCTGCCACGCAGGCACTGGCATCCCTCCTCAGACTCTGCCCGGGGTGGACCCCACGAGGCGGGGCGTCCCCCACAAGGCGGGGTGTCGTCGGGCCGCGGCCCCCACTTTACAGGTGGGGCAGGCGGCTACCGGAAGTGCCAGGGCTGGAGCGGACGCCCATGTGGAGGCTCACGGGCGTGTGCGAGCGGAGGATCCCACCCCGTGTGCACAGCCCTACCCGACCTGCTTTCCCTTCTTGTCATTTTTAATGGCTCCCAAGGGACTCACTGACTCTACAGCCCTCTTGGCTGTGAACTGCACCTGAGATGGCCGGTGTCCCCACCAAGGTTCCAGCAGTGCCCACGGGGGACAGATGTCCCAAGCCTGGTCTAGACTGTGCTCCACGCCCCCAGCAGCGGCAAGGAGCCCTTACCTGGAGACAGGCCCACAGGTTCGGCCCAGAAACACCACATGACTGACAGGTGCCCTGTGGGAGGTGAAGGGGAAACAGCAGAGGGTGACAACCTGTGGGGGGCCCTCCCGGAGCCCCTGCCGCTCTGGCCTGGGGGAGCCACGCACCTGCCCCCGCCGACAGTCCCTAAATGTGTCGGCTAAAAGCTCTGTTTGCCTCGGAGAGGCCCTCTGCAGCTCCTCCCACCTAAATTTGGCTCCCCATTTCAAACTTTATTGTTTTTTATTTGTTTAAAAGATTTTATGTATTTTTAGAGAGGGGGAGGGGAGGGAGAAAGACAGGGAAACACCGATGTGCAAGAGATACATCGATCAGTTGCCCCTCGCACACCCCCTACTGGGGACCTGGCCCACGACCCAGACATGTGCCCTGACTGGGCATTGAACTGGCAACCTTTCGGTTTCGGGGCCAGTGCTCAATCCACTGAGTTACACCAGCCAGGGCTATACTTTACTGTTTGAATTTTGTTTCATCAGATGCCTGCAAAAACATTTCCAGTGAAGTCATTTGGAACTCAGACCCCTTCATCTTCGGCCTCAGCCCCCCCTCGACCCTGCCCGCCCTCCCCAGCCAGACCGTGGGCTCCATGAAACAGAAGCGGTCCGTTTCGTGCACCCTGGTGACTTCACGCGGCCTGGACACATCAGGAGGGCGATGTGTTTGTTGATCAAAGAAAACACCCAGGTTACTGGCGGTCTGGGTGACAGAGCCCCCCTCGGGTCTGCCAGTATCTCCCCTTCTCGCTTTAATAAGAGAACACATACATCCTGAGCACTTCGCCAGCCCGCTGCAGACGGTCTCCCAGCCCCGCTGCGGTCATGGAGCTCAGTCCTAGTTAATGGGACGGATGATAGCGAAAGTGATGTGTGCCACTTGGGAGCTGTGTGCTACCCTCCCTCTTTCCCTTTCCTCCAGGGCCCAGAGGTGGCTGTGATGGGGGAGCTGAAGCCACTGCCTTGGACTCGGACATGACAATGGCAGAGGCAGCCTATCAGTCCCAAGACAATTTCGTAGGGCACGGTTTCAGCTGCTGGAACAAAGGGCCCTGGAATACAGTGGCTCACGTGAGACAGCTTGCTTTTCTTCCTAGCAAGTGACCTGTTCATGCCCTAGACGCCCTGTGGGTATTTTAAAACAACACCAGCTTCATTCTGTGGGTTCCCGGATGCTCAGAGAGGCGCTGCAGACGTGCTCCCTGAAACGCCAGCCCAAGACGTCTCCAAGCGCTCTCCGTCTTTCTGTCACAGACACCAACACTTCCCTAAGGCTGGCCATGCCGGCACACGTCTCCCTGCGTTCTGCCTCCCTCTTCCCACCGTGTCCACCGGCTTTCAGAGTCCCTAGTCCTGCCGCCACAGGGGGAAGAGTCCTGTCGGTTCATTTCACTCATTCCTCTGTGCAGACTCAGAAAAGCCCAGCATCGGGCAGTGCAAATGCGCCAGAGCCTTGCTCGGCCCTCCTTCAGACCACACAAGAAGCAGAACTACTTCCAAAGAAGCCCCCAGGTACACTGAGGAGCCCCTCCCTCACACAGGCCAGGACCGAGTCAGCTGGGGTCGAAGGGCCCCCGGGACCAGCGGGGCAGGGAGACTGAACCACTGGCATTCGTGCCCCGAAGTGAGAGCCGACAATCTGGGCAGGAATCCGACCCAATGACCCCACCTCTGGGAAGGTGCCCCACTTGGGCTGTGCCCTCTGCAGGCTCTTGCCATGCAACAGGACATTTCTACGAGGCCATTCACCGCAGTGCCGTCTGTTTTGGCAGGTGGTGGCAAAGAAGCCAGGTGTCTGCCCACCGAGGACCAGGATCCACCCGTGAAATAGGGTGTGGCTTCGAGACCAACGACAGGAGAGCGGCCCCATGGGCCGCTGTCACAAGGCCTCTGAGGCACATTGTCATGTGAATCAAGCTACCAATGGGTCTCCGGCAGGCCACCTCTCATGAAATAAAGGGGAAAAGAAAAAGCAAGCGCGTTTGCATACATTAGCATAAAGAAACCCCGGAAGATACCAAAGAAAACCAAGGTAAGCGGTTACCTGAGGGTGGGTGGGGGAGGGGAATGGGCGGGGCAGGAGGGGACTTCTGCACATTTGTGTTCTCATGATCTCTCATTTCTGAACCATGTGAAAGTGTCACATCGTCAGGAAATTTTCATTTGGCAGAGAAAGATGATGACATGTCTCAGGAGTGAAAACGGCCCGCCCCGTCGCCTCGGCACCCCACTCAAAACCCTGCTCAGGTGGCGACAGTGAGAATGCTCACGGAGACTGCACGTGATTCCATCCCGGCCCTGCGCATGGCTCCAGCCACTACCGGACAGGGCGCTGGTGCCGGGAGAAGGGACTGCTGAGTCTGCTAGGGCCCAGCCCTCGGGCCTCCCGAGCAGGCGCCAGCCCCGCCCTTTCGGCAGGAGGGCCACAGAGGCTGTCAGGGAGCCAACCTGCCACCACTTCAGAAACATCTGCCCCCAAACCCAGAGCCCTGAGTGTGGGTCTCGGCGCTCCTTCATATGTGCGGCCTCATACCTTAGATTTGAGCAGCAAGTCGTCTTTGGTCACCTCCCCTATAGAATCAAGGTGAGGGCAAAGGTCCCTGGAGTCCCCCATCCTGGTCTGGTCTCACCTTCGGGAAAACACAGGAGTCCTGGGTAAGACTCCGCAGCCATTGCTCAGGGCAGGTGGGGGGCTAGTGGTCACGTGCACGACCCTGGCCTCAAGGCCTGGCTCAGCTGCACCATCAGCCGGACTTCTCTAGGCCTCCCGCTCCTTGCCGGGGCACTGGGGTGAGGAGAACCCCACCCCCGGGCTGCTCGGAGGCATCCCCCAGAGTCAGGGATGCTGTGGGCCTACCTCTGTGTACCGCGACTGTCCCAGGAAGCGGCCAACATCCACATTCTCTGTTGACAGCCGACAGTGGAGGGCTGGATGGAGCGAGAGGCCTTGGGCAGGAACCCTGTGGGGATAAATGAGTGTATTTGAGTACTTCCACCATTTTCAAATCACTCAGCACCGACCAGCGGTGCCTGTGGACCCTTCCCGAGCTGCTGCTAGGCATCGCCTCTGTGCTTCCCAAGAGGGGAGACGTGCAGGCTCTGCAGAACAGGGTCACGGGGCCACTGCAGCCATCGCTGCCCGTGGCTGCCACTGCCCTGTCGCCCTCAGGACAGAAGGCTCAGTCCCTTCCGTGCATGCCACTGGAACTGTCAGCTCATCTTCTGAGCCTCCCAATGACCCCATGCTGCTCAGAATCCCTGACCCCCAAGTCCTGAGCGACCCCAGGCTACAGGCGTAACCAGGGTCATCCACAGGTCACCACGGCCCCCCTTCCTCAGTGGGCCACCATCTCCAGAACAGACAATTAGAAGCTAACATTTTAAATGGCCACATGACAATGACAGGGTTCAAGGTTCTAAATTCCAAACCTCCACCTGAAGCCAAATTTTTAGGGGTTTTTTTTCACCTTTTGCGCTGCGGTCAAGTGCGCTGGATTGCCACTTAGACCGCACCATTTTGAGCTTCAATATGTGGTTTCTTTGCTGTCATTTAAGGGTCTTTGGTATGTGCCCCATGTGTCCAGCTACATGGCGGGGCCAGGTTATGAGCTCAAGGCCCAGTGCCACGAATGGTGCCCAGGACAAGGATGACGGTGACAGGCCCACTCCTGATTCACACCTGCAGTCAGACCACTTACGTTCCTGCAACTTCAGATTTAACAGAAAGAACCCTGCAGCTAACAACCCTCTGTCCCCCGCCGCCCATTTTTACCACTGCAGAGATGCACCCGGAGCCTGAGGAAATGGGGGTCTTGGCCAAGGTCGGCGCTCAGCTGTAAGCAGTGGGCAGGGGCCTGATTGGCCGGTCTGGGGCACCAGGGCCCAGCCGGCCTTGGCCATGAAGGAGCAGGTGGCTGATATTCTAGGATCTGCTGCCACATCGATCTTTACCACATATTCTTATTTTTGTTTATTTATAATCCATTAACGAATTTTTAAAACTTTTGATCCCCTGACTGGTGTGGCTCAGTTGGTGGGGTGTTTTTCAGCAAAGTGAAAGGCTGCAGGTTGGATTTCCGGTCGGGGCACGTGCCTGGGGTGCAGGTTCAGTCCCCAACTGGGGGCGTCCGAGAGGCAACTGATCGATGTTTCTCTCTCTCTCTCTTTCTCCCTCCCTTCCACTCTCTCTCAAAATAAATAAATAAAATCTTTAAAGAAGATTCTTAGCTGAAGGGCCCCATGAAACAACCTTGGCCTGCTTCCAGCTTGCCAACCCCAGTTCTAAAGCACTGTGCTGTAGGGTGTCCCCCAAAGCAGCCCGATCACAGGCGTTCCGCACCCCACTGCACACCAGTCACCACCAGTTTATTTTTTTGTTGTAATTTTCCACCACCATGTATCCTTCCCAATCCTCTCCCCACTCCACCCCGGCCCCCGTCACCACCAGTGTAAATGAGGCAAATAGCAAAGAACAGTGCAGAAGGTTCACTCCGCTCCAGGCTGTGTCTAAGTAATTGAGGGGGTGCGCAGAGGCAGGGCACAGAGCCCCCCACTGCAGCGCTGCTTCTGACCGGGGCCCCTGCACGAGGCCCCAGCGCACGACAGGCAGCCGGGAAAACCATGGCACAGCCGCACACCGTGGTGCTGCGGAGCCACTGAAAACCACGGGCGTGCACAGCAAGCTTTTTTATAAGGAGAAAGAGTAAACTCTACCGAGAAAAGGCATAGTGCAGTCGACACCTAAACCAGTAAGTCACTTACTGCCAGGCTGCACATGACTGTCTGCGCTGCCCTTTCACACGAGTGACAGCACTCGGGTTTGTTGGCACCAGCCGCCCCGCGAGCACGTGGGTGATGCCTTGCACCCCGAAATCACATTGCAAGGGCCACGGCCTCACTAGGCAATAGGAATTTCTAGCTCCATTATAGTTTTATGTGGTCCAATTTCTATCACCCAGGGTTATTTCTGTCTGCAGTCACGCACTGCATAATGACTTTTGGCCAGTGATGGACCACAGACAGGACGGTGGCCGCCTGGGGCAGAAGGTGAGGCTGCACTGCAAAGAGGCAAGAGGAACATGTCTGCGGTGTTGGAATGTTCTAGATCTCGACTGGGATGGGATCTAACCAGGTCAAATCTCAGGAAATATATCTTCAAAGTGCATGCATTGTATTGAATGTGTTGTAAGTGAAATTGATTGAAAGCACTTTAAGCCCCAAATCGCCTACAGTGACAGACCAGCTCAGTGGTTGTCTAGGGCTGGGATGGGGAGGCAGACGGGTGCCATTCCTCAACACTCTTCGAAAGGGTACAGTTTATTGGGTATGAATTACACGTAAACCCCTCCCCCCCTGGTTTAAAACCCTGAAGGAAAAAACCCTACACTTTAAACACACGACGGAGACTTACATTATCTGTACAGATAAGACTCAGAGGACGGTGAATAATGAAAGCAAGTGGCACCACCTCACACCCAGTGGCACGGCTACTACGAAAACCAGCGACGACAGGGTGGGACAAGGCTAGGGGGGACGAGGGGACGCTGGAGGTCTGCGCACTGTCGCCGGAACACAGGTGCGGCCCCCACTACAGGAGCCGGGCGGAAGCACCTGGGAAGTTAGGCACAGAACCACCAGGCGGTGCAGCGAGCGCACTCCGGGCCGGCCTCGGAAGCAGTGACTTGAGAAGACTTTTGTGTGCCCTTGTTCCTGGCAGCACTGTTCTCAGTAGCTGAAGGTGGAAGCCACCCATGTGTCCGTCGAAAGGTAAACAGATAGAACCTGGTCCATACACTCAACAGAATATTGCGCAGCCTTAAAAAGGAGACTCTGACACCGGCTACCACCCCAATGACCCCTGAAAACATTCTGCTCAGCACAGAAGCCAAACACGCAGTGCAAAGGCTGTGGGATTCCCTCCCGTAGACGCTGACCAGTACGCTTAAAATGATGGTGATGGTTATATGTGTTTAACCACAATTTTTAAATGCTTAGTGGTTTCTTTTTTTAAGTTGTAGAAAGATAGCCTTGGCTGGGTGACTCGGTTGGAGCATCATCTCGTACCCCAAAAGGTTGCAGGTTCAATTCCTAGTCGAGGAGTATCTGGGAGGCAACCAATCGATGTTTCTCTCTCAAATCAAGAGACATATCCTCAGGCGAGGATTTTAAAAAATGAAGTTGCAGAAGGATACATATAGTATGATATCATAAAGCAGATTTGAAAGTGCTGGGCAGGGAGAGAGATTATGAGGTATTCACTGGCAGGATAGATGCTGGTCCCGTTAGGTGCCCTGCCACGCTGCACGCTTACCTCTGTCCTCTCTCACCCTTCAGGTCCCAGCTGCACTGTCCCCTGACCAGCAAAGGCGTCTGCTGGCCACCCCGCTGAAAGCGATGCCACCCTTCCCACTACCCTCGCTCCCAAGGAAGGCCCCCTGTCTGTCCTGGCACGGATGAGTGTGCCCTGGAACCATGGGACAAATTCCACTTTCTGGTTGTTGAATGCCTGTCTCCAGTCAAGAATGTAAGCATCCTGAGGGCAGGATCTATTCGGTCCACAGCTGCATCCAAACGACACAGAGCAGCCCCTCAGGCATACATAGTAACTTCCCAGTGGATATTTAATGAGTGGGTCGAAAGGGCAAAATGCTCTAAAACACTATTATAGTCCAGTTCCATTTTGGTGAATGATTTCGTTTCTTTGGACACAGAAAGGATGTTATCATTTCTGGGAGGGGGAATCAAGTGATTTTTATTCCCTCCTCTTTTGCTTGTCTGCATTTTCTGCAATGAATTTGTGTTGCTTTTGGAATACTGCCTACGACCTGATAAATTTGGTTATTCCTGACGTTTCAAAAGGAAGAAGTGAGTGTGCATGGCTTCCTTGGGCCTCCTCCTGGGGCTGCCCTTGCTTTTCCCCAGGCCCCTGAGAACTCTCTGGGGGGACAGAAGTTCTCCCCCAGGAGCTCCCCAGGCCCACAGAGTGTGAACAGGACATGTGGGGTCAGTTTTGGAGAAGGGTCAGCAGCACCTGTGAGGCCCTGGAAGCTCGGCCACGGAGGAGCCTGGGTGAAGGCCTGAAAGTACAACTTTCACTTTTACTATGTGCTTCATTCAAGAGCGATCTGCTTTTTTTTTTTCTTTTTGAAAATTTTATGTACTTATTTTAGAAAGAGGGGAAGGGAGAGAGAAAGAGAAGGAGAGAAACATTAATGTGTGAGAGTAACATTGATTGGTTGCCTCTTGTGCACCCCCAGCTGGGGACCTGGCCCACAACCCAGGCACATGCCCTGACTGGGAATCGAACCTGTGACATTTCGGTTCACAGGCCAGCACTCAGTGCACTGAGCCACACCAGCCAGGGTTGATCTGCTCTTAACACCTTTGTTTTGCTTCACTCATGTCTGTGTTGGATTAAAATTTCTTATCTTCTCCTACCTATCCTGAAAGTAGCAAAAGATATTTTTGTTTGGTTTTAACACAATTAAAATACATCTCTGTAGAAGCTGGAAAACAGAGACAAACATAAAATGAAATATAAATCACCTGTAATACTATTACACAGAAAAAAAGATGGTGACCGCTGGGGTTAAGCCTTGTTCCTATGCATGAGCACACAATTTTGAAAACGAAACTAGAATATAACAGATCATTTTTGTATACTGACTTTGGGTTTATATCACACGCGTTTCTCATATCACTAAGTTTCTTTTCAAAAACTTCATTTCTAGTGGCTGAATACTATTATAGCAAATCTAACTTAAACCTCACTTAACTACTTTCCCGCCGTTGCGCGCTGGGTTTTGTGTCTACGTTATGCCATTGAACAACCCAGGCATGTGCCCTGACTGGGAATTGAACCCGTGACCCTTTGGTTTGCAGCCCATGCTCAATCCACTGAGCTATACCAGCCAGGGCCCTTTGAGGACCTTTTTCATCCAGGAATACAATAACAAAAAAAGTTGCTCAGTGTGATATCAGGTAGGACACAGGGGTCATGACGTTTTTGGTCAATAACCACTGAATACTCAGCATGATGTGGGCGGGTGCACCCGTAAATTACCCATCATGAAATGGACAAATGTGTCGATTCTTCAAAAAAAAAAATCACTGAAGCTGAATGCAGCCTCTCCCAACAACACCAGCTGGCACACTGCTGCAGATGGGTATATCACCTAGTGGGGGGAGCCTGTTACAAGAAGGGGCCCACCCTCCAGAAGATAATTTCAGGTTTTTTCAGGTCTCCCTCATATTTGGAAACTTAAGTCTTTGACTATATTTCTGACCAAAAGAAAAATTACTGAGTCAAAATGGATATTTTGAAGGCTCCAGGTATATACTGACAAATGGTTCTCCAGAAAAATTACGTAAACTTATCTGCATACTGCTCTGACTGGTGTGGCTCAACTGGCTGGAGTGTTGTTCATAAACCGAAGGGCCGCGGGTTGGACTCGGGCCGGACACGTGCCTGGGCTGCAGACTCGATCCCCCACTGCAGCATGCGAGAGGCCACCCAGTGATGTTCCTCTCCCTCTCGTCCTCCCTGCCTTCCCTTCTCTCTGAGTTAATAAATAAATAAATAGGATTATTTAAAACGTCAGTGTCTATGGAGGGGAACAGTGGAGTGGTGGCGCTCCAGACTGTGGGTGGTTCATGTTCCACATGCAGGACCTGAAACACGAGAAGTGCACGCATCTGCAAGGACGGCACCTCACCTACCTCAGCTGTCTACAGGTTTCCACGCTGCTTTATCTGGTATCGAACCAACACGGGGCGCTGAGACTTGGGTGGTGGAAACGAGCCGGGCGTGGGTCTCGCCCTCATGGGGCTCAGAGTTCCGTATTCAACGCCAGGCTACATGCATGCAGTGGGGATGTTACAATTCCCAACGGCAGCTGCCTTTTACCATGTTGCCACATGCCAGTGTCCACACACATTAACCCTGGAGTTGACAGTAATTACGGAAAGCAGTCGGAGAGAGAACGAGCCCTGCGTTCGGCTCCTCGCTCCTGTCCCTCGCGAGCCGTGTGTCTTTAGCTAAATCCCTTGGTCCTCAGTTACCTCGCCCAGGAAGTGGGACAGAGCCAGCACCCTGGTTGACTGGGAGGGTGGTGAGACAACAACAGGGAGGACCGAGCGCAATGACTTCTGGTCACGGGGACCCTCAGGATGGCTCAGAGTTCGTATTTATCTGCCTACCAAGAATGCTCAAAAACCGTTTAGCACTATGATCTGTCTTACTGGCCATGGTTTATAGATCAGCAAACTCAGGGTGCTAGGAATGTTATGTCACAGGCCCAAGGGCACCTCCCATCAGCTTTTCACTCAGGCTTCCATTGCCCAGGGCAGCCAGGCCCACCAGCCCAGCCAAGAAATGCACAATGGGGGCCAAGCGTGACCCACAGCAGGTGCCTAATGCACGGGAGTTTTAATTCTCAGTGCTACTTTCTAAGATCCAAGCTCACCCCCTGGGGCTTTGGACATCAAAGTAAAGCCAGGACATGAAACGTCAGGGAATAGAGCAAATCCTTAAACAGCTTTCCTGTTCCTAGGCCACCAGCACTTCTGCTCCCAACAACCCGATTCCCCTTCTCCACGCAGACAAAGGGCACTCAACAGACATGACAGAATTGGATCCTGGATTAATGGGGAAAAGAGCATCAGTGGGACAACTGAGAAATGTATTTTGGATGGAATGTGCCCCTCAAATTTCTACATTGAAGCCCTAGCCCCCAGGATCTCAGAATGCAATCTTATCAGAGACAGGATCTTCAAACAGGTGAGTGAATACAAATGAGGTCTTTAGGGTGGACCTTAAGCCAGTCTCATTGCTGTCCTTATCAGAGGGGGACATCTGGACAGACAGGAGGCACCAACTCGCCCAGGGAAGAGACCACGTGAGGACACAGCGAGAAGGTGGCTGACAACAAGCCAAGGGAGAGAGGCCTCAGAAAAAAACAAAGCTAGTTGACACCTTGATCTTGAGCTTCCAGGCTCCAGAACTGTGAGGAAATTGATTTCTGTTGTTTAAGTCACCCAGCCAGCAGTTCTTCATGGTAGCCTAGCAGACTGATAAGGCATTATGTCAACACTGACATTTCTGAAGATGGAGACTGTTTTCTGGTTATGTGTTTTCAGATGATTTCCCCTGAAATATTTAGGGGCAAACTATTCTTACATGGGGAACATACTCTTACATGGATCCGCAATAATAATGATAATAATAATGGGTACACAGAGAGTAGATAGGCTAAAATGTTAATAATTGCTGCACTAGGTGAAGGCTATGAATGGGATTTCATTCTATTATTCTGGTAACTTTTCTGTGAGTCTGGGTTTTTTCAAAAGAGAAACTTTAAAAAAATTCCTTTTTTTTTTCCGTTTAAGGTGGGAGCAGGAAGCGGTCTTTGGAAAAGGAAACCCTAGGTCAACAGTGGGAGATCCAGGACCCAGTGCCCCTTCCGAGCCAAGCGAGAGGCCGGCCTACACTCTCCCAGGTGAGCACCGCTGTTCCTCACCCAACAGAGGACACTCTGAGATGGGAAGCTACTCGCCCAAGGTCACACGGCGAGGAAGTGACAGAGCTGGAATTGAGCCAGGCTTGTCTGCCTGCACAGCCCTTCCCACCCTGCCCCCTGTGCAAATAAACAGAATGCACACAGGAGGCATTTAATAAAGACAGAGGGGGGAAGAAGCCCGCTCTGCTGAGAGAGCTGGATCCTGGGAACAGGCCCTCTTGTGAGCAGCTGGTCCACTGGACTGTGCTGCTGGAGTCAGGGAGGTGCCTGCCCACCGTGCCGGCCAGAGGCGTGGCACCTTCACCGCTTCACCGCAGTGACCCCAGAGTGCCTCTCTGTCCTGACCCACCAGGACTGCCTGCTTCTTCTCTTGGGGATGAGAAAGCAGAAGGAAAGGAGGCAGGCTGGCAGGTCTGGCAAAGTGCCCACCCACTCAGAGCCTGGGTGAGGCTTCTGAGACGCTTCATCCTAGATAAGGGCAGGCACTCTGTCCTCCCCGGGGCCAGCACTGATCGAGGGGAAAGTACCTCCCCAGGGACACACCCATCAGGCAGCACGGCCAGGCCTGGCACCAGCTGCTGAGACCAGGCCGCAGGTGCCCATTACTCATCGTTTTCCTGGAGGTTCTGGCTACATCCTCCTTGCAGCCAGAAGGGAGCAGAGTTCCTTAGGATAGGAAAGATGATGCTACCAAGCCCCCACCAATACAAGGGCACCCCCTGACTCGGTCCCCACAACTGCACCCCTCTGGTACCCCTTTCCCTCCCTCCTGCCCTCTTTTCTCCAGTTGACTTCCAAGCAATTCCATTTTCCCTAAATCCCCAACACAACACACTCCCTCCTCTAACCTAGTCTTCATTCACTGAGAGTCCACCACCCTCCTGACTCTCAGAGTAGATCTCTGAGCTTCTTCCTGCCTTGGCAAGCCCTGCTTCCCACACACTTCCAGTTGTCCCCACTGGCCTTAGCCACTCTGTCCCCGCCCTAATAGCCCCTTGAACTGGACTGACACTCAGAGAACTCACTAAATCTTCAGAACCTCCCTGGGGGTTCGCAACATTGGAAGCTAAATCCACTTCCACCTCCACCACTAAAGGAGGAATGACAGACTCAGAGAGGCAGATGAACTGGCTGGAAGTCACACAGCTACTAAACAGCTTTTGCCCAAGGCCAAAAGGCTGTTCTGAGATGTCCCGAGTCTATCTGAGAAGGCCATTTTCTCATCCCTGGGGAAAGAACAAGGATCTTAGAGGAGGATGTTCCAGAAAGAAGTAAGGCATTCCAGAAATGCTGCCCAGCTTCAGAATGATCTTCAGGAGAGGGAACCAAAAGCAGCTTCCATCAGCACATCCCCGCAGCCAATGAGCTGCAACGAGAGCAGCCACAGTCAGCATGTACTGAGCGGTCACCGTGCCAGGTGCTGTGCAGAACACGCAGCAAAGGTGGTCCTCCAACTGGTCCCTGCTCCACCTTCCAGCTGTGTGACCTGAAGCACGCACCGCTTCCCTGAACCCAGGTGAACCCAGGTACTCTCGTTTGCAAAATGAAGAATAACTGAATCCACTTCATTGGCTGGTTGGGCGAGTTCTGTGAGATCCTGCTTATCCCAGGACCTGCCACCTAATGAGCGCTTAGTAAGAGTAGTGCTTTCAAAGGAAAGCACCGGCCTATAATGAGAGAGGGAAAACTACTATTTAAGGGGTTCCTAAAAGCCTTCGAAGCCACTATTCATGCATTTAGTTATTTCCTAAGTGTTTGTCGATGCCCATACTTCAAATACACTCAATCCTCACAGCATCCTCGGGGTGGAAGGGGGAAAGGGCAGAGCGACGGTCCTCGTGGCAAAGGACGCGAACGCAAGGCCCCTAAAAGCTCCAGAAAGGCGGTGGGCAAACACCCGAGGAGGGAGGGGCCCTAGGGGTTCAAAACATCAGACGCGCCTCTCCTCGGGGAGAAGTGTTTGGGTGTCATTTTTAGCTGGGCAGTCGGAGTTGGGACTTCAATTCAGCACCACTAATAAGTGGTCATCTTTTGTCCTTAAAGGAAAAAATACACGCCAGGGCCCAGACCCGGGGGAAATAAATGTCAGCGCCCCGAAACGCGACACGCATGCTTTCAACGCGGAATCGGACCCTAGAGAATAAAAGAGATGGCGGCTCCTGTCCCTCAGGAGCATCGAGTCCCCGGGGGCTCGAAGTGGGTCGAGGGGACACTCGAGGACCCCCTGGGCGCCGGCCGGAGGAGGGGTGGGGTGACGGTGGCCGGGGGGTTCCCGGGTTCCGCTCACCTGGCCGCGGCGTTTAGCGCACTTGGCAGGGCCAGGCACTCCGATGGCAGGGAGCAGGGCCGGCGTCGTCCCTGCCCAAGAGGCCCGGCCCCCCGAAGCAGCCGGCAGCAGCCTGAAACTCACCTGCCGTCGCTACCAAGCCACCGCTGCTTGTCAGTCAAACGCACCCTCCGCGGCGCCGTGCAGGGTCGTGTGCCCTAGCAGCCCCGCCCCGCCCCCTCTCCCTTATCGCCCAATCGGGAGGGGCCCACGCCATTGATGGGGGCGTGGCCAAATGGGCGGTGCGAGAAAGGTGGAGCTAGGAGCACTAGGGGCGGGCCCGGCGGAGCTGGCGCTCTGACAGCACTGCTGTGCGCCGGAAGCAGACCAGGCCACAGTGCTGCTGGGCAGCGGCCGGGCCGCCGGGCCGGACCGCGGGGCTGTACCGACCATGCCGGTCACCGGGAAGACTTTCCGTCGGCGCCGGGCCGACTCGGAGTCGGAGGAAGATGAACAGGACTCAAAAGAGGTTCGGTGCGTTTGGAGCGGGATTTCCCCTGGGCAGAAAAAGCGAAGCCGGTTTAGAGACTCATCACGAATCAGGCTCCCCCTTCACAACATTGGTAGCTGTGAGCCGTTGTTGTTGTCCCCTTCTGCGGACGAAGAAAGTGGGGCTTCTAGAAATCGGGGCTTCCGCCACGCCCAGGGCCTCATCACTGGAAGAGGTGTCCTAGGGACGGGAAATGCATCTGATTCCCGGTGGGTCTAGGCGCCCCTTCGCCTCCTGGACCAATGAGGCGGCGACTCGGCAGCCGGCTAGGGTACCAGTCGAAGCTGCTGTTTGACTCCGAGTTCCGCAGAGGGTCTCTCAACGTTGCCTTTTTTTTTTTTCAGATTAAAACTAGAAGAAACCCGAGAGGTGCAGAACATGAGGAAGAGGCCCAACGGAGTGAGGTGGGTACCGTAGGGGGATCCGGAGGAGAAGGAGATGGGCATGATAGACACATCCCCGCTCCGGTCGCCATCAGCGAGTATCTCCTGAGACGTAGCCCCTTTTCTTGGCACACTGTCCACTTTCCACTACCCTGGAAGAGGCTCAGCGTTCCTTGACAACGTTTATCTGGGAGATGGCCTGAGTTGTGCGGTCGTGAGGCTTGCTCCAGAGGTGCAGAAACAGGTCACCAACTCGTGTTTTTATTGCACCCAATTAACTATGGAAGCGCATCGAGTTTGGCAAATTTAGAAGAGTTTAGTCAAGAAAACAAACAGCACCCATAATTCACTCCTCCAGAGATAGCCAGTGTTAATATTTAATGTTCTTCCCTGTCTTTTTTTTTTAATAAATTCTTTTTTTAAAGATTTTTATTTATTTATTTATCTTTAGAGGGGAAGGAGAGAGGGAGAGAAACATCAATGTATGGTTGCCGTTTTTGTGCGTCCCCTGCTGGGAGTTGGCCTGCAGGGAACTGGACTACAACCCAGGCATGTGCCCTGACTGGGAATCGAACCGCGATCCTCTGGTTCGCAGGCCCGCACTCAGTCCACTGAGCTACACCAGCCAGGGCCTAATGTTCTTCCCTGTCTTTATTCTTTCTCCCTTTTGAGAAGGATGGTGAGAACTGTTACTCTATGCTGTTTTCATCTCATTATGACCTTGGAGACATTCATTCACATTCACATTGTGTGTTATTTTCCCCAAAACTTTTCTAATGGCTACATAATACTCCACCACAAGTGTGTACCACAATTTAACTAATTCCCTATTTGGGGACCTGTAGGTCATCTTGTAAGTCTTCATCAGATAAGACTGCAGTAATAGTATTTTCCTACATTTGTCTTTACCTTTAGTTTTCCTGAAAGCAAAATCTTAGAAATGAGATTTCCAAGCCAAGATAATGCTAAATGGCTTTATCAAAACCTTCCCGCCTCCCCCACCCCCGGCATCTAGGTGTGTGTTGAGCCCTTTTATTCTTGTAGGCCTTTCTGGCTGACTTTGGTGCCCACCCCTCAAATCTCGCCCTTGCCCTAATGTGGCAGTTTACAAATATCCTGAGCATTCCTTCTGATCTCTGAATGGTGCGGCTCCCCACTCCCTCCCTTTCCCTTTTGGTTTTGCTCAGTGCCGTGGCCTTGCTGGTGGGAGAGAAGGTACAAGAAGAAGCCACTCTAGCGGTGAGTCACGGGGTCCTCCTTGCGCAGTGGGAAGGTGTGGATGCTCTTCAGTGGATGATTGTGTTTTCTTAAGAAAATCTGCTGCCAGTTACCTAGATGTTTCTTCTCAACCGTGTTGGCTTGCTGCAGGATGATCCCTTTCAGATGAAGACAGGCGGCATGGTGGACATGAAGAAACTGAAGGAAAGAGGCAAAGATAAGTAAGTCCAGGACGCGCTGAGATACAAACTCACCTGCAGCCCCTGCTGGGACCTCAGCGCCCCCAGAGACGTGGGGCCTGCAGCAGTTGGGGCTTTCGTGGCACATCTTCAGGTACCCTTTGTGCTGTGCAAAGGGTGTGTAGTTTAGAAGCAAAACTAAAACTCTTTAAAGGTGAGCTTAGAGAGATGTGGGCACACTGCTTTTGGAAAGGTGCGTTGCTTACTATCTTTCAAATCCGTATGGAGGTTTTATTTTTCTTAGAAAACATAAAAGCACAATTATAAAAATACTACATACAAAAGTAAAAAATAAAAGTATCTGCTGCTTCCCCTAGAGCAATCTCCAGAGGCCTGCAGTTTGCTCACATATGTTTACTGACATGTATTTTCCCCCCAGCCATGACGGGGATATTACACGTTTTTGTTGCGTACCTGTTTCGTTGGTATAACACACAACTCAGCCTCACCGAGTTGTGACTTCACGGCTCCACTTCACGGTTCTCTCCTTTTAGGATCAGTGAAGAGGAAGACCTGCACCTGGGGACGTCCTTTTCGGCAGAAACCAACCGAAGGGACGAGGATGCTGACATGTAGGTGCCAATGCGTTGAGCTGTGAGCGATCAGGGGTCGCTCACACAATTCGGGACAGTTAGTGACAGATGACATTTTTAGAGTTTTCCAAAGACATCAGGGGAGCTCTCTTGGCCTACTTCCCAGGCTTGAGAACTTAAAAAAAGACTCTGAAAAGTCCCTTAAAAGTGGTTCTTGAGACTTACTTTCTTTGACTAGTAATATTTCCCCCAGACATTGCAGGGGTAAACCCTGGATTGCCTGCTTTTGAGTTTGCCAACAAGGCTGTGAAACAAACAACCACTCTCCCCCATTGTCTCTCTGTCTTTGAAGAGCCTTACCTAGAATAACGCCTACAGATTGGTGGGACACGATCTTGTGACATAGATCGTCACTTTACATTGTACATTTTAGCTCACAAAAACACACAGGGTGGTGTTACTTTTCTCACCTCTCCATGGACTGATGAAGACTTCATCACGGACCGTCACCGCCCCGTGGGCCAGGGCTGGGGACTGTCACCACCCCGTGGGCCAGGACTGGGGTCTACTAATTTAAAAGATGCATATGGTGAACCTCCTGCCTCTCCCTGAGACCCATGGGTTTCTTGTTTCAGGATGAAGTATATTGAAACGGAGCTGAAGAAGAGAAAAGGGATCGTGGAACACGAAGAACAGAAGGTGAAGGCCAAGAACGCAGAGGACTGCCTTTACGAACTCCCAGAAAGCATCCGCGTCTCCTCGGCGAAGAAGACGGAGGAGATGCTTTCCAACCAGATGCTGAGCGGCATCCCCGAGGTGGACCTCGGCATCGAGTGCGTTTCAGGCCCCTGCTCTCCCCTCTCTCCTGCCCTGGGGCCTGCGGAGGGGCTCTCTGCTTTCCAGTTCAGGGTCAGGGGGACAGCTTCTTCCCTGTCTCCTTGGAAGCCCACATGAGCTCTGTTCTGTCTCATGGGCTGAGATGGCTGACCCCAGGAGTTTCCCTGAAGTGTAGGTCAGAATATATGATAAAGACACGTAAGGGACCCTGTCTGCTGAAAGCAAAAGTGTTTTTGTGTAGCTCTTCAGCTGCGCTTGTGGAACCCCGCGTTCCTCTGTTCTGTTCCAGCAGGAGCAATGTGGAGGCCTCACCCTCGCCTCCCCACAGCCCTCCCCGCGGTTCACCACAGAGCACCTGCTCTGTAAGGGGCTGGCCCTGGAGGAGGTGCCATGGCCAGAGTCATCCTCGGGGGCAGAGGCAGCTGGAGGCCTCTGGGTTTCATCTCTCCGGGCCTTTCTAGCTTTGAGCCTTACGTAGGCTGTTCCTTTCCTTCCTGGAGGCTCAGTCTCCTCTTGATCAGAAGAGACTAACCCACACCCCCAATAGCCTGGAGAGCTCCCCAGGAGTGCGGCTGTGAAGGAGCGGTAGACTGTGCAGAGCTGTGCCCAGAGGAAGATGGTGTCCTTGCTCAGTGGTGGGCTGCCCGCCTCGCCGCTCGCTTCCGTCTGAGGGCCAAAGGCACAGTGACCTAACTCGTGGCCTGGCTCCTTTCTCCCCTAGTGCTAAAATTAAAAACATCATTTCCACGGAGGACGCCAAGGCCCGGCTGCTGGCAGAGCAGCAGAACAAGAAGAAAGACAGCGAGACGTCCTTCGTGCCCACCAACATGGCGGTGAACTACGTGCAGCACAACCGATGTGAGCCCCTCTGCGGAAGCAGCCCTGCCCTGGCCCTGCCCCTTTGGTGTGAGGCCCCCGGGTTTCCCTGTTCTGTCTGACATGTCCCCTGGTCTCTTGGTTCAGTTTATCATGAGGAGCTCAACGCCCCGATACGGAGAAACAAAGAAGAGCCCAAAGCACGCCCGTTGAGAGTGGGTGACACAGAGAAGCCAGAGCCTGACCGTGAGTACAGCGGTGGCCACAAGGCTGCCTGCAGTGGTTGCATCGCTCAAGGGCCCTCGGAGACAGGGTGGGACGCGGCGGGGCTGGTGCTCAGGCTTGGTGGCCAGGGTAGCGGGGATTTAGTCTGCGCTCTGGGCCATGGCCTTGCACCTTCCCTTTTGTAAGCCTCAGTTTTCTCATCTACAAAATGGGAAGAGGAAGAGTAAAGCCAGCCACTGAGGGTTGCTCTGAGGACTCATTGGGCTGTCAAATACGGGGTCGCAAAAAATTTGAGAATTTCAATAAACAAAAACAAATGAAAAATCATTCATAATTGTACCACCTAAAGGCTACCACTGTTAACATTGTTACATAAAACCCTCAGACTTTTTAAAAAGGATTTTATTCCTTGATTTCCAGAGAGAGGGGGAGGGAGGGAGAAAGAGAGAGAGAAACATCAGTGTGTGGTTGGCTGTCACACGCCCCCGACTGGAGACCTGGCTGCAGCCCAGGCATGTGCCCTGACTGGGAACCAAACCCGTGACCTTTCAATTCTCAGGTTGGCGTCCAGCCCCCTGAGCCACACTAGCCAGGGCCAGACTTTTTTTTAACATTCACATATAGGAAACATTGCATGTACACTTACAGGGAGGCCGTAGTGTTTTACTCAGTAGTCCGCCCTGCGTGTCTCTCCATGTCAGTAAAGTAAGTGCCTATTTTCTCTTTCAAAGACCGAGTCATGTTCCTTTGGAAAGACAGGTGCGCTGTGGTCTGACCATTCCACTCTGGCTGGGCACGTCGCCTGCTTCCCACGTGTCCCCGTTGAAACATGCTCTGATGCTCATTCTTGGCTACATCACGTTCTTAGACCGCGTTCTGAGAAGTTGCCAAATGAGCCCCGAGAGGTGGAGCGCTCCTGTTCCCCCCCAGGAGCATCTGCCAGGCCCCCCACGGATGCCCACGCCGGGTGTTGTCTTTCCGTCGACAGTGGGATGGCTCTAGGAGAGGCAGACTCTGCTGAGGCTCCTACGAAGCCGCCTGTTCCTCTCATTCTTCCTTCTTATTTGGGAAAGTAACATCTTGGTGTTGTGGCCTTTGATTCCCAAAGAGCTTTGTGTTGAACACGTGGTGAGCGAGGACTTCTGAGTCTCCAGACTGGGGTTTTGCCCTCAGCCAGTCCTCACTGTCTGAGTGACTTTGAGCTAGTCACCTAATCTCTCTAAGCAAGATGGCAACATGCCCCTGCTGGGGTTGCCGTGAGGGCCAGAGGACGTCGTGCCTAAAAGGATTTAGTGCCATTCCTGGGGCAGAGTCAGACTCAACAAAGCCACACCTGTCACCCAATCTAATGCTGATGGTGGTGTGTTTTGGCCAGCACCCGACTCCACCGTATGGCTGTTTTCAGTCACCCAATAACAAGCATTTGCTGAGGTCCTACTATGCTTCTGTGCAGTAGGGTGGGCACGGGGGTTCCTGCACAGAATGGCCTTTGCCTATGTGGACGTGAAGCCTGTCAGTGACCTCCAGCCCGGCAAACAGCTTTTCCTCTTTTCCTTCCCAGGGTCCCCCCCGAACCGCAAGCGTCCTGCTAATGAGAAGGCCACTGATGACTATCATTATGAGAAGTTCAAGAAGATGAACAGGCGATACTGAGGGAGGCCAAAGCGGGGAGGTGTGGAATGGATGTAAATAGCACAGGCTGTCATCCTCAGGGGGCCAGCCTCCTGGACGGAGGCCTGGACGGAGGCCTGGACGGAGGCCTGGACGTCGGCTCGAAGGCTCACAGGCAGTTCCGAGAATAGGCTCTTGGTCCCGCTGCTCACCTGCTGGGTTCTTCGAGCTCTGAATTCATAACCTTTTAAAGCAAAACAATATGTTTTTTTTAAATTTGGGGTCAAACTGTTCTTGTGAGCATTATTAAATCTTGTATGTAAATATGTTGCCTTTTTTGTAACTTTTGCCCTGCCTCAGGAGGAAACAGCCATGTGTTGAGGGTGAGATACTACCCTTTAAATTGTGCCCTTATTGTCATGTGTGTCATTGTATCTGCGACTTCCAATTATCTGGCGCGGGGTTGAGCAACACAGCCGTCACTGTTTCCAGCAGAGACAGCCAGGATGGGATTGAAGGGACCGGTATTTTCTGACTTTTACAGAGTCGCCTGTTTCTTTTCCTTAAGAGGGAAAATCACGTGTCGCTAACACTTCCGCACTGCACTTCGGTATTAAACGTGAAACGAATCCAGCCTTGTCGCTCGCGTGGTGCCTGCTCGCAGCAACAGTCGGGCAGTGTGTGCAGAGCCCAGGAGAGGGCAGCTCAAATGCAAAACTGAGTTACTGAGCAAGAGCTGCCGGTTCGTTCAGGAGACACAGACAGGCTTCAGCCTGTTAGCGGTCAAGGATGGTGCCACTTGTGCTGTCATTTTTCCTGAGGCATTTGAACAGTTTGGGGTGAGGGAAAGACAGGGCGGGCGGCTCCGGGGCCGATGTACACGTGCTTTGTGGTTACTGAAGTTTTGGGTTTGGAGTTGGATCTGATCCCTGCTCCCAGCTTCTTATGTCCCTGGCCAAATCCCCGTCCCTCAGCGCCTTGGTTTTCCCTGCCCCTCATCTGCCACGCGGAGATTGCTTTTTCATGCACTTTTTTCCTGCTCCAGCAGAATGCAAGGCGAGGCTGAGTGCAGGAGTCACGTGTGCCTAATCTTTTCCCTGAATCCCCAGGGTCTAGGCTGCGACCTGACGGATGGGCAGTCCTCAAAACGATGAGTATGTGAGTAGATGTCAATCCAGTGGAGCCGCCTGACAAACGCCACCTCATCCAGACGATGCAGGTCAGCGGTGATAGTCATTAATCATGTTGAAAGGCTTGATCGGATGTTATCAAAATAGCACTTCACCTCTGTAAAGTGTCCTCTTTCCCCAAACCTGGAACTCCAGTCTAACCATGCGACAGACATGGGACAAATTCCAGTGGTGGGGATTCCTACAAAATATTTGGCCCGCACCCCCCAAACTGTCACGGTCATCAAGGAATGTGTGAGAAGCACTCACAGCCAAGAAGAGCCTAAGGAGCCATGGCAACTAAATATAATATGAGTTCGTGGAGAGGATCCTGGATCCCAAGTAGGACGTTCTGTTCAGGAACTATCTGAACAAATTTCAGTGAGTTTTATTACTGAACTAGTTAGTTTGTATGCAACAAATGTAACACACAGATGTTAATTATAGGGGAAACTATACCAGGTGCGAGGGGCACATGCGCTCTGTATTCTCAATTTTTCTGTAAATCTAAAACTTTTTTTTTAATCTTGTAAAAAAACTGGCCTCCCACAACAGCTTCCGGTGCTCATCTCCCGGAAGCAGAAAGATGCTTTTCCCTTCACAAAGATGACGGCAATGGCGTCGCAAAGAGCCGGTCCCGAGCAAAGATGGCGGCAGTGAAGGGGCGGGACCGGAAGCGCTGACTGGCGGGAGCTCGGGTCCGTGGACGGCTCGGGAACGCGCAGGGCGGTGGGGGTCTGGGCATGAAGCTGGGCCGGGCTGTACTGGGCCTGCTGCTGCTGGCGCCGTTGGCGGTGCGGGCGGTGGAGCCCATCAGCCTGGGACTGGCCCTGGCCGGCGTCCTCACCAGCTACATCTCCTACCCGCGCCTCTATTGCCTCTTCGCCGAGTGCTGCGGCCAGAAGCGGAGCCTTAGCCGAGAAGGTAGGACGGGGCGGCGGCTGGGGGCTGCCTCTAGGACTGGGGCGGGGATCGGAGGCGGGAGTCGGGGCATGGAGCGCAGGAAGCCCGGGCAGAGCTGAGGCCGGAGCAGCCCTTCAGGGAACCGAAGTGGCCGGGGTGTAGGGTGGGCCTGGCCCCAAGGCCACCACCGGAGACAGCCCGGAACTTGCTCCGACACTGAGGAGCGAGCTGCGGGTTGGCTGCCTCACGCAGAAGCGGGGCGGTGCGGACGGTTGTACACTTCCTCCAGCGAGAGCTTTGCTCGTTCCTGGCCGGAGACCGAAAGCATGGTGGGGACCCTCCCTGCGTGCCCCGGGGCGGGAGGAGCAGGTCTGCTGTCAGCGGCGGCATGCCGTTGGCGCAGGAACCAAGGTCCGCTTCCGGAAGGGAGCCTGGCTCTGCCCAGGGCAGTGCAGGGCAGACTAGCAGAGGGAGGTCCCCCTGGGCCCACCGGCCATCCCCGGGCCAGGTGCTGTCTCCGTGATCCTGTAAACTCTAAATTATGCCAGCCGAGCGCCCCTCACCCACCACCTGACCGGCTTTGTTTTTCCCAGTGCTGCAGAAGGACCTGGACAGCAAGCTCTTCGGACAGCATCTTGCCAAGAAAGTCATCTTAAATGCCTTGTCTGCCTTCATAAGCAACCCGAAGCCCAAGAAACCTCTCACCCTCTCCCTACACGGGTGGACCGGCACGGGCAAAAATTTTGCCAGCAAGATCATTGCGGAGAACATTTACGAGGGCGGTTTGAACAGTGACTATGTGCACCTGTTTGTGGCCACCCTGCACTTCCCGCACGCCTCCAACCTCACCCTGTATAAGGCAAGCTCAGGAGTTGGAACCCTCCCCGGATGGGGCCCAATTTGTGGTCTCTTGGTTGTGGGATGGTATTTGGGAATTGCCTGTTGAGTTGAGTGAGCCCTGAAATTAGCTACATGTGTCAGTTCCCCATTGAGAAACGTGGAAGTTACAGAGGGTTTCAGACGCACAGAGCAGTTTTACAGTATCAAACTTTGTGGTTTCCAAAACAGGCCCAGTGTGATACCCGTTTTAGTAAGTGGGGTCATCAGATTTTAGAGATGGGCAGGATCAGATCCAACTTTTAAAAGATCATCAAATCTAACTCATTTTGTGAAAGAGGAAATGTGTCTAGAGAGGCCTGTATTTGTTTGACTGCAGTGCTGCAGAATGCTTGTTGTTCTATGTCACTGACTGACAGCCTGGATTTGAGTCCTAACTTTCCAGCCTGCCAGCTGTGCAGTATTTCGAAGGTTGCCTAACCTCTCTGAGACTCCGATTTTTCATCTATAGAATGGGGTGGGGGGGGGAGAAATCAGTGAGCTGTCAGGTATGTGCCGTGGTACTTGCCTGGACCATGAATGTTCAAATAAGTGTTAACTGTCACCTTTTCAAATCTGTGTAACGCACCGGCACGGTAGCAGGACACACAGCAGTGTAGCCCTCCTCCGTGGAACCTGCTTCTCCCGTCTGCTTGCCAAACGTGGGGCTGCCAGCTGCACTGGGTTCCCAGGGTGTGTGACTTTCAGCCCTAACACTGGGAAAGTTCCATTGGAGATGAGTCGGTCATCCTAGTTAGCATTCCCGCTCTGCTGCTTAATAGCTGTGTGACTTTGGGCAAGTTACTTCGCCTCCCTGGGCCTTGGGTTCCGCAGCTGGGACACAGGGAACGCCATAGTGCTGTGCACAGCTTCGACAGGCTTTGGGAGACCCCAGCCATGCACAGTGGGAACAGTGCTCCCCGCAGGGGCCGACGTGCACTCAGGGCCCAACGCGTGCTTTGTTTTTGCCCAGAAGTCACGTTCCAGAGTGGGAAAACTGGCAGCCGGAGCCCAGCAGATCTTTGTGAGTCCTTGTTTAAACAGTGACTTGCTCTGGACCCCCTCAAGCTACATCAGCTCTCCTGAGGGTGCCCCAGTACCTAAAGGCTGGCCCTTGCCTGCGGAGCAGAGTTACCGCTTAGGTGTGAAGTGTGCAGCGGAACATTGTAACCGTGGTCACGGGAGCCAAGCAAAAGCCGAAATCACGAGAAGTCAAGACCAACATGACTTCCAGAGTGTCCCTCAGAAAACAGCTCATTTCCCCTCCTCACGTTGTGGGGCACAATCTGGGGAAGCACCCTGGCTCAGATTTCCGATGGAAAAGGGTCTTTTTTCCTTACCTTGATTGATTAGTATCTTAAGGGCCTGACTGTGTTTTTAGGGAATGTTTCTGTGTAAGCACAGCTGCCGGGCATTATTCTAGAAACTCGGGAGCACTCGCTCACCACACTCACACCAGAGCACGGTGCCCCAGGGTCCAGCCGCCTCATGTAAGCCTGCATTTCTTGTGTTCCCCGTGGGAAACGTAGAGGGCCCTCTTGAGGCTCTTCTAAGGGCTGAACGGCGCAATAGGTCACTGGGTGTCTGCCTTCTTTCTAGATGAGCTGCTGAGGAAACGTGTTAATGTCCTCATTCATTTTAATGACAAGTGACCAGCCACCCAGCGCCTCTGCATTGGTATCAGGCAGATTGGGATTCAGGTCCCAGTTCTGCCACATAGTAATTTTGTCACTTTATTTTTTATTAAAACGTTTTTAAATTTATTGATTTGAAAGAAAATACATCGATCTTTGTTGTTCCACTTACTGATGCATTGATTGGTCGCTTTTTTGCATGTGCCCTGACTGGGAATCGAACCTACAACCTGGGTGTATTGGGACAATGTTCTAACCAGCTGAACTACCTGGCCAGGGCAATTCAAAGAGTAATTTTGTAACCTTATATTCTTGGACAAGCTGAAGAAGCTGTCTGTGCCTCGGTTTCCTCATCTGTGGAATGAGTCCAACATGCCTGCTAGGCGGGGTTGTAGAGAGGACCAAGGGAGCTGGTCTTAGCTCCCTTCCTAGCGCGGTGCCGAGCCCATAGTAAGCGATGGTAAATGCGGTCGTGTCGGAGTCCCATGCCGGGCACTGGGATCTCACTGGCTGAGCAGCCGTGTCGGCCTCCCCCTTGCCCTTCAGGACCAGTTACAGCTGTGGATTCGCGGCAACGTGAGCGCCTGTGCGAGGTCCATCTTCATCTTCGACGAGATGGACAAGATGCACGCGGGCCTCATCGACGCCATCAAGCCTTTCCTAGACTATTACGACCACCTGGACGGGGTCTCCTACCAGAAAGCCATCTTCATCTTCCTCAGGTACGTTCAGGGCTGGGGCGTGGCCGACGCGCTCTGAACCCGAGCCCCCGGGCCTGGGGGAGAAACCCAGCCCTTGTTCCCCGCGCTCACTTCGCAGCAACGCCGGCGCAGAAAGGATCACAGATGTGGCCTTGGACTTCTGGAGGGACGGGAGGCAGAGGGAGGAGATCAAGCTCAGAGACGTGGAGCCCGCCCTGTCCGTGTCGGCCTTCAACAACAAGAACAGTGAGTGCGGGGCCTGCCCCCCGGGTTCTCAGTCCCCACCCCTCTCCGGGGCTGCCCGGGGAGTGCTGGGTGCCTTCTGTGGGCCGTGTCTGACACCCCAGGTGACCTTGGTGGACACCAGGGTGTGCGGGGCACTTATTTTTATGTTTTCATTGAATTTATCGGGGTGACATTGGTTACTAAAATTACGGAGTTTTAGGTATACAATTTTATAATACCTCATCTGTATATTGTATTATGTATTCACCCTGAGGTGCACTGTTTTTTTCCCCGAAGACTCTAGTCTTAGATTTTATTTACTTTTAGAGAGAGGGGAAGGGAGGAAGAAAGATAGAAGCATGGATCAATTGCCTCTTGCACGCCCCCAAATGGGGACCTGGACTGCAACTCGGGTATGGGCCCTGACTGGGAATTGAACCGGTGACCCCTCAGTTCACAGGACGGCGCTCAGTCCACTGAGCCGCACCAGGCATGGCAAGAGAAGTGCTATTTTAAAGAAAGAGGGAAATTGTTGATCATGGAGTTCTTGAAAATCAGGTCCTGTTTTCTTTAGCAAAATCGTTTTCTTTGTAGAAGAAAAGCAGGCGGTTGAGCGAGGCAGGTTGCCGTGGGCCCCTCTTTCTGTGCGCTGGCCTGGAGCTCTGAGGTCCTGTGCCCGAAGCGAATAGCCGAATAGGTGGCGGGGCCCTTGCTCTGTACCAGGCACTGGTGACACCCTCTACCTGCACCTTGTCTGTGATCTTTGTAGTAACCCCGTGGGGTGGAAATTATTTATTACCATCGCATTTTACAGAGGAGGAAGCCGAGGCCCAGAGAACCATAGCCGGCCCAAGTCCACACAGCCCATTAGGTGTCCCTGGTTCCAGAGCCCAAGCTTTAGCTACCAAGCCCATTGCTCTTCCCGGGAGTCACACACCTTAGACCAGGGTGTCAAGCTCATTTTCACCGGGGCCACATCAGCCTCGCAGTTGCCTTCAAACGGCCGAATGTAATTTTAGGACTGTGTAAATCGAACTGCTCCTTAACAGTTAAACGAGAGCTCGGTGCTGCCACCAGGTAGAAACAAGGTGCCGGGCTGGATAAAACAAGGTGGAGGGGTGGATTTGGCCCGCAGGCCTTGTGTTTGCCACCTGTGCCTTAGACCTTGAACCCTTGGAGGTGAGAAGCCACCCTGGTGGAGGCTGGACTCAGGGGTAAAACTCGTGCACCGTGACCTTTGCTATTAGAGTCTTCTCTGCTTGGATTTGTTCTCGAGACTACGGAGCAAAGTTCTTTGAAACGGACTTGCCAAGAAGTGCGTACTTCTGCAGTTGCGTGAACAGCGTGGAATGTTTTGTGTCAGTGTGTGCAACTGGGATGTTATTGATAGAAGAATATTTTATGGTATGTTCAGTAGTGTCTTGGCCAGAAGGAGTATGGACACACGCAGTGGAAACCGTAACCCAACTGCCGCAGCAGGTGAGGCCAGGGGTCTAGGACCACGCAGGTCACGCGAGGTGCCAGCGGGCCACCGGGCTCAAGCTCCAGAATCAGGCAGGCCTGGCCATGCCGCGGACTGACTGTGGCCTTGGGCAGGTGGCTGAACTCTCCCTCCATTCCGCCGACAAGTGTCCCCTGAGCAATGACTCGGTGTCGGGCCCTGGTCTAAGGACCGGGCACACGCGGTGAACAAGAACACAGACATCCTTACTCCTGGGCTCACTTCCTGGTGGTGATGAGTGAGGACGTGTGGCGGGCGGTGGGGTCTCTCAGTGTCTAATGGAGGTGGGGGCACGTCTTCCTCCACCCCCGCTCCCCCGCCAACAGGGAGAGGGTAAATAGAACGGGGGTTGGGGTGCTAGGACGAGACCAGGCTGCAGTTCTCGTGGAGGTCAGGGAAGGCTCTCTGCGAGGGTGACGTTGCGAGCCATGTGGACATCAGAGGGACAGCGAGTCTGGAGCCCTGGGGTGGGAGTGCACCGGGGGAGTGGGAGCCAGTCCAGGATGAACAAAGGAGAACAGGTTGGGTAAGAGGGAGCGGGGTGGGGGGCAGATCACAGCTGGCCTGGGGGCCATTGTGGGGCCTTGGGCCTGACTCCATGTAGGGGAGGGAGCCCCATGGGGGTTTCTAGCAGACAGTGACGTGATGGGACTTAGTTGTAATAGGACCTCTCTGGCTGCTGGGTAGAGAACAGACTGCAGGTGGCTGGGACAGAGGGACAAGCCAGGAACTGCTGCAACAGCCCAGAGGAGCAGTGCTGGGGGCTTGGAGCCACGGGTGATGGTGGGGGTGGTGACGTCGTCAGATTAGGATGTACTCTGAAGGTGGAAACAGTAAGATTTCCCCAAGGATTGTGTGTAGGAGTGAGAGGGAGACAGTCAAGGATCTGGTTTTGTGATTACAAGGGCGGTGCTGCCCTTTAGGGGGCAGACTTCGGAGCCAGGCGTGTCGGGGGGGTGGGGGGAGGATGGGAGGTGACGAGGGGCCTGTTCAGTGAGTGGTGACTGTTGGTGGCATCCAGCAGAGATGAGCAGCTGCCGGCTGGATATTCCAGAGGAGTTTCAGGGGGCATCAGGCTGGGGTACAAATCGGGGAGGGTCCATAGGTGGTTTCCGAAGCCGTAGAGGGTCGCCCGTTCCACCAGCACGCTCTCCGGGTCTCCGAGTGCTTGGTTCCTCGCTCACTCAGTGCGTGGAGGCCGCCGCCTCGACCAGGCCTCTGGCGCTGCCTGGAATTGTCTGTTTAAGGGCTTGCTGGGGCTCCTGGCTTGTGAACCACAGGAGGGCAGGGCCGAGTCTGCCCAGCCCTGGGCTTCACCCCATCCCAGGGCTTCACCCCATCCCAGGGCGCCGCAGACATGGGACCTGCCCCGTTACTGGGCAGCGCTCAGCCCCGTTCTTCCCCATGGCCCAGACTCTGCCCCGTCCTGGCGCTCACACCCCGCTGTGATGCCGTGGTTTGTAATCAGAAGTATGTGTTTGGTCTCCGTCCCTGTTCCTGGCTCAGAGCTCCTAAAACCCTTGGAATGTGCGAAGTAAGAACGGAGACGTAGAGGTTGACTCATATCAAACTCTTTCCGTCACAACCCAAGTTTGTGTTAATGGGAGCACTTTCGGAAAGTACCCAAGGGCGGGGCTGCGTTCCAGGGGAGCGGACCTGCCTGTGATCAGAGGTGGACCAGTCACACCTCTGTGATGGAGTCTCCACAAAACTTGGGGGGGTTGTGGTTGAGGGAGCTTCCGGGTGGCGAACGTGGAGAGCCTGGGCTTGTCTGCGGCCCATTTGGAGGGGGCACAGAGGCTTGTGTCCCGTCCCCATACCTCACTCTGAGTCTTTCTCCTCCCTGCCCCCCACCCCCCTCCCTCCCTCCCTCTCTCAGTGGCGGTTGACATTCTCTGCTCTTTTGTATTGGTTTTGGGTGGACAGCATGGTGGTCAGTCATACACTCTGCACAGTGCTCCCCGAGATTTCCAGTCCCCACCTGGCACTGCACATAGTTATGACACTATTATTGACTGTATTTATCAGTCTCTTCCACCTGGCTGTTCCCGAGTTCTATCACTTTATGATGAACTGGTAATCTGATGAGTAAAGTGTTTCTCCGAGCTCTGCTAGCTGCTCTAGCCAATCCATCGAACCCAAGAAGGGGGTCGTTGGAACCTCTATAGCTAGTTGGTCAGGAGCACAGGTGACGACCTGGACTTGCACTTGGCCGACATGGGGGTGCTGAGCCCTGGACTGTGGGCTCTGACGCTGTCTCCAGGCAGATGGTATCAGACCTGACTTGGACTGTGGGACACCCCGCTGGCCAGAGAATCGCTTCGTGTGAAAAACCCCACCTGTCAGTGATGGCGTCAGACTCGGGGCAGGAAGCGGGCCCGGGAGGAAAGCGGCAGAGCAGAAGGGAAACCGTGGGGGACCTGCTGGGTGCAGCCCAGGGGCACCGTGTCCCCTCGGGATGGAGCGTGTGCGGGGTCAGGAGGCCCGGAGACCTGCGGGAGGTGGGGCGGTGTGGCTGGGTGGATGCAGAGCCACTCTCATCCCGGGGCAGTCACATGTTCTTAGTCTGAGGGTCCTAGTTTTGGGCCCCCCAACACTGTCCAGTGTGGGTGCACCGGCAGCAGCAGTGGGTTTCGACCCTGTTGCTAATCCCGCTGCTGAAACTCCAGTGAGTGGCGAGTTTCCGGAGTGAAGAAGCACTTGGTCCCTCCTTGGGAACGCCTCGCCTTCCTTCTTTCGTGAGTCGCTCTTGTCCCTCCTGGCCAGCCCCAGGCCACGGGCACTCGGGGGTGCCGAGCCTCTGGCCCACTTCAGACCGAGAGTCACATCTTGAGGAGGTCTCACCAGAGCCCACTGTGTAAGGAGGTCGTCCCTCCCACAGCCACGTCTCCCTCCTCACTAGGTCCTGAGCTCCGAGGGCAGGTGCAGGGCCCCAGGGCGGGGCCTGGCTCCGGCCTGCACCCAGGAGACGTGTGCTGGACCGCCAGGTGGGTGGCTGGTCGGCCGGTGGATGAACGGCACCTCTTCTTCCCAGGTGGCTTCTGGCACAGCAGTTTAATCGACCGAAACCTCATCGACTACTTCGTCCCCTTCCTCCCCTTGGAATACAAACACCTGAAAATGTGCATCCGGGTGGAAATGCAGTCCCGAGGCTACGGCATTGATGAGGACATCGTGACCAGAGTGGCCGAGGAGATGACGTTCTTCCCTAAGGAGGAGAGAGTTTTCTCTGACAAAGGCTGCAAAACTGTGTTCACCAAGTTGGATTATTACTACGACGACTGATGGCGCCGGACCGAGGCTGAGCTGGTGCGGGACAGCGCGCTGCCCAGGCCTCTCTGGTACCTCCCCGCCCGCCCCAACGGGAGTCCGATGAATTTGTCCTGTTTGGCGCGGCGGAGCCTGCAGGCTGCCACCCTGCAGACGGCAGCCCCGGGAGGAGGCTTTAAGGAGGAAGTAGCCGCCCCCCGCCCACTGGGATCGGGCTCGTGATTTTTTAAAGATCATGTTTTAATTTCAAGAGTTTCTGTTTCAAGGAAGGATGAAAAGGTTACTGAAAATGTGATAACTTTATTTAAAATGGTTTTTAACATGATGAAAAGCTTTTCAGACTCGACGTTGCTGGCTTAGTGTACTTTGTTCAAGTGCCCGTCTTGCTAATGTGCTCTGTGATGTCTTTGCTGCCAAACAAAAGCCCGAGTTCGTAGCCCGGGATCCGCAGGGCGTGGGGACCGAGGCCACAGCAGCAACCAGATCTGTTGCAGGGTAACCATGCAAGGAGCAGTGACATAGTTGCTTATTTTTAAATTTTTATTGATTTGAGAGAGAGAGAGAGAAACATTGACTTGTTGTACTTACTGATGCATTCTTCAACTGATTCCTGTATGTGCCCTGACCAGGGATCGAACCCACAACCTTCGCGAAAGGGGATGATGCTCAAGGCAGCAGAGCTTCTGGGCCAGGGTAGGGCAGAGAAGTACTCAGATAAGGGACAAGGATGTAAGTGGACACAAGCAGAAGGCTTAAAGGTCTTTCCCAAAGGTTTGCACCCTGTAACTCGGAACACTTGTTCATGTCCCTGAAAGTATGTCCACTTGTCACTTGCTGGTCATTGAGCTTTGCCAGGGAAGGCCCTCCTCTGCCCTCCATTCCTGAAAGAGCTGTGTGCCTGGCAAGTTTCGCCATATTTTTTTAAAAACCTTGGTCATTTGTTACTTTCTGTGTTGAATTGAAACTCCCAGCACCTTCTGGGAAAGCTTAGCAACACCCCCTTTTGAGGATGCCAAAAACGTTACTGATGCCGATAGCGAGCTACCAGTTTACAATAAAACTAATTTCTGAATACTTTAAAAAAAATCCTTACCCAAGGACATGTTCAATGATTTTAGAGAAGAAGAAAGAAACATTGATACGAGAGGGAAAAAACATCAACTGGTTATACCTGCCCCAACCAGGGACTGAACTCTCAGCCTTCTGGTGTACAGGAAGATGCCTCAGTTAACTTAACCACCGGGCCAGGACCGAGCACATTTTTTTTATTTTTTAGATATTATTTATTTATCTTTAGAGGGGAAGGGAAGGAGAGAAGGAGAGGAATATCAATGTATGGTTGCCTCTTGTGAGTCCCCTGCTAGGAACTGGCCTGCAACCCAGGCACGTGCCCTGACTGGGAATCGAACTGTGATCAAGTGGTTCACAGGCCCGCGCTCAATCCACTGAGCTACGCCAGCCAGGGCACCGAGCACGTTTTCAAAGGAGAAAAAGTCCCTCCCCTGTAGGCCTTTCATGCCTCAGCTGTGAGGCATGACCTCGCCAGAGCAGTCAGGGTTGGAGTGACGCGAAGTCTAACTTCTAACACGGAGACTCTGAGGCTCCAGGAACAGCCCTGGCTCCTCGCCCAGGCACACGGGGTATAGTTCCCCATGGCGGGGTTCCTGGCGGTCCTGAGACCCGGCCGTGGGGTTCAAGTCCAGAGATGCCAGGCAAAAGCACGGCGCACTGGAGGAGACTAAACACACCATGTTTGGCATCTCGCACAGGCCCGCAGACACCCCTGTGGGCGGGAGTGCCCATGCCCTGCACTCAGGGACAGGGCTCAGCAGACAAGGTCGGCTGGCAGCCTGGCTGCTGGGCCCACGGGGAACCCCTTTCCCGCACGGCCACCAAGCCTGTACAGAGGCTCTTCAAGGCCGCGTGGGCCCCTAAGGTCTCCTCGAAGTGAAGAAAGTGCTTCATGTCGAGCCGAGGCTGGCCTGTTTCCATGACCCCAGGAGTCAGAGGAGGGCTAGTAGTTCATTTGGAGGTGGCAGCCCCACCCCTAGGGGCCCCCAGTGAGGGCGCACAGAGGTCCCCTGACTAAACTCGGGAAGTTGTCTCCGTAGGCGAGGATTACGGGGTGGAGAGGCGGGCTGGGGACCTGGGACTCGGGCACCTTCAGCTGAGGGATGAGTGGGGTGGGTCTGATGAACCTGCTCGAGTCAGCCAGCTGCTCCTCGGTGCTGCTAGCAATTCCCTGGCAGCGACGGGGGGCCAGGTGCAGTGCGGTTCAGCTGGGGTCTGGTTGGCCACGCGGGTTTTATTTCCAGTTCTGGGCGGCAAGACCTGGCAGTGAGGTCTCCTGGTCTGAGCCGGCCGTGCTCAGGTCCAGGAGGTCAGCAGTCACGTCTCCCCAGGTCACAGTCCTTCCTCCATTAATCTCAAGAGAATGTAGTACAAGTCCAGCTCTCTCTCCATCCACGAAAGTATGATTGGAGTCTAGACAACGTCTACTCCAGTTTAACTCTGCGCCTGTATGGGGGTGACAGCCTGTTTCCCCCAGGTGAATACTGAGTCTGTGTGATGCGGACCGCCAACCAGTGTGTTGGGGACACAGGAGCCCCGCCCCTGAGTGGTTGAAGAGCCTTCATTCCACACACCTTTCAGTTACCAAATACATCAACTAGGGGAAAATTTGCAAGTGACATCCCACATGATAAAATTTTGGCTTTATTTTCTGTTCACTGGGTCAGTTCAGGCTCCTGTCTATATCGTGAGGGTTGGGTGGGTGGGGAGTGGTGGGCCGTGGTCACCTGTGGCCTTTTCAAGTTACAAACCCACAACAGCAGCCCAAAGGTGGCCAACATGCGGAGTGTATTGCATCGCTGTACACAGGGAGTCTTGTCTCCTGATCAGACACCCAAAAGGTTGTAACAAATGTAACTTAGCTCCAATTTGAGCATTTGTACTACAAAATGTAAGCCTCATCTCAGCATTTTTTAAAAAGATTTTTATTTATTTATCTTTAGAGGGGAAGGGAAGGAGAGAGAGGAAGAGAAATATCAATGTATGGTTGCCTCTCATGCATCCCCTGCTGGGAACTGGCCTGCAACCCAGGCATGTGCCCTGACTGGGAATCGAACCACGATCCTTTGGTTCGCAGGCCTGCACTCAATCCACCGAGCTACACCAGCCAGGGCTCGGCATTTTTATTTTTAAAGATTTTATTTACTTTTAGAGAAGGGAGGGAGGGAGAGGGAGTGAAACATTGATGTAAGAGAGATAAGTCGATGTCCCTCTCACACCCCCAACCAGGGACCTGGCCCACAACCCAGGCACATGCCCTGACTGGGAATCAAACCACGGCCTTCTGGTTCACAGGCCAGTGCTCGGTCCACTGAGCCACACCAGCCAGGGCCCACCTTGGTGACCCTCTGTGCGGAAGGCCTTCCGTGTCGGAGCAGCACTCCTCCCGCCACACCCACACCCAAAGGCCGCACGTCCTCCTGGTGTCTGCGGTGCCATCGCAACTACAAGGTGACGCGTCACACTGGCTGAAGTCCAGTCTGACTCCCAGTGACTAGGGCGGCCCAGCCCAGCACTGCCACAGCGGGTGCCATTGCCAGATGACATCCAGGACCACCACAGCTTCAGACCTCTGTTCTATAATTATGACCACACACTCGACAATACATTTTACCATTTATTTTCAGAATTTCTGATAAAATAGGCAATTACTCCATTTGTGTCCTCTCCATGCTTAAAAATAAGAAACATCCGTATTTGTATTCTCTATGATTCATACATAAAAACATTATAAAAATGCACACACCCTGGAAAACCCCGGCATTCCTAGTGTACAGTACTTCACTTGTGATGCACACACACCAGACAGCACTCGGTAGCACCCGAGTCCTCATGCGACACAGAAGGCACCTCAATCACTGCGGGACCACGGTGCTTGGCCCCAGGTGAAGGCAGCGGGGAGTGCTGCGAGTCGGGGGAGGAGCGTTTCCAGATCTGCACCCCAGGGCCCCTCAGTGCAGGCAGCCAAAGGGGCTCCCTGCCGGGGCCCCACCAGGGGTGCCAGAAAATGAACCTGGAAAAGCCGGTGTTTGCGCTGCCTGTCGCTGACGTAGCCTGTCAGCAGACACAGGGATGGGTCTTTAAGGGGCTTCCATCAGACCCCAGCAATCAGAAGACGGCAGGTTACCTGCCCTCAAAATCCTAACATCTCACCTCAAACCAACCTACTTACTCTATTTTAAAGATTTTATTTATTTTTAGAGAGAGGGAAAGGGAAGAAGAAAGAGGAAGAGAAGCTTCAATCCTGCAAGCATCTCACACACCCCCAACTGAGGGCAGGGCCCACACCCCACGCATGTGCCCTGACTGGGAATCGAACCAGAGACCTTTGGGTTCGCCAGCTGGTGCTCAACCCACCGAGCCACACCAGCCAGGGCCAGCCGACTGTTTTTAGAAGGAGAAGGGCAGACGAGGGCTTTGGAAGGAAGGTTAATCGTAAGAGCTGCAGTGCAGAAGCCGCCTTCCTAGTGCTTTCTTCCCTGTTACCAACAACCCGACACCACCTCCATCCCCGGTGGACACCCTGGGGCAAAACGGTACAAGTGCTGCAGGCCGTGCGGTCCAGTTCCTGGAGCAACTGCTTTCCACGTGCGCCCATCACCGAAGCCTGTCAGCTGTGGCAAAAACCTTTAACTCTTGAGCTCCCCGATCAAAAGCGGTTCCGAAAGGCGGGGCCTGGGCCGGCAGAGCTCCCAGCCGCCTCCCACCTGGCTGGATCAGTAAAAACTCAGCCGGGACTGCACAGTCTTGCAGCCCTTGTCTGAGTAGATCTTTTCGTCTTTAGGGTAGAAGGTCATTTCCTCCGCCACCTTGGTGACCACGTCCTCATCCACGGCCAAGCCGCGGGCCCTCATCTCTGCCCGCACGCACATCTTCACGTGCTTGTACTCCAGGGGCAGAAAGGGAATGAAGTAGTCGATGAGGTTCCTGTCTATCAGTCTGCTGCGCCACAGGCCACCTGCAGAACGAGACGCCATCGTGGTCACCTGGCCCCGCTCTCCGCTCTGACAGGGCCCGTTTTCATCCCAACCCACGATACACTCTTCTCGGCTTTACCCCTTGATGTTCTCTCTGTCAAGAATGCAACAAGCCTCACGTAAGGACTGGCTGGCTACCCCTGCCTGCTAACCGGCTTCTAGAATACGTCAGGCTCAGGGATGGCCAAACCTATAGAGAATTTCTATAAAAATGTATTGGGCCAAAGAGAGGACATACCCGGAAGCAAGATCTCAACAGACTGAGGAAAATGCTTCCTTGCATGACAGCTGGCAGCTCTCTCTACGCCTCTGAACTACGGAGGGAAGGCGAGGAAGCCTGAAGGGAGCTGGGACAAAGCACGGTGGGGGCTGGTCACAGGAGGGTCCCGATGATCAGCCCCCTTGAGGGGTCTCAAAGAGGACCCCTCTAGCGTTCCAAAGGTGTGTTACCTAGACGTACAGAAAACAAGGGGCAGGGCTGTCTTAAGGCAACAAGAAGCCTTTTACTAAAGAGGCCATGTGCCCGGGTGACTGCCCAGCATGGCCTGCGCAGTCAGGGATTTCTGGTGAGACCACCCTGTGAGGTTACTTTGCATGGAAAGCCTGAGAAATACTCTGAGAAAAGCCCCTGGCTCCGCAAAGCCACGGAGACGAGCAGATTCTGCGGCTTCGTGGAGGGCGCAGGGCTAGGGGCCCGACCCTGCCGGACTCACTGTGCTTATTATTGAAGACCCCGACGGACAGCACGTGCTCCAGGTCGTGCAGCTGGACGTCCTCCCTGCTCCTGCCTGCCCGCCAGAACTCGAGGGCCGTCTGGGTTATGAGGTCTCCACCTGCGTTGCTGGTTTTGCCCACGAGACAAAGATCAAATCACACGTTAAGACTTCTGTGTCTAACCGGGAAGCACACTTGCTCTAAGGTTTATTCTTTACTAAGGGATATTTACTAAGTGCCACTAGACAAAGGGAAGTAGGGCTGCCTCCGAGGGGCTTAACCCCTGCTGTTTCAGAACTTGCTGCATAACCTATGATTCTTCATAACCCTCAGAAACCGCGTGTGCGGAGAACAAAACTGCCTGTTTTCAGCAACTGTCTCATTCACTCTGTCCTGTCCTCTCTCTGTGCCATGCTGGTACCCAGAAGTAAAAGAAATCAGGAAGTCGCTTTTGCCAGGCTGGCACTCTTGTCCCTGCTGGTCACCAGGACGTCATTCTAGCCCTGGGAGAAGGAAGGGCAGGTGCCTCCCGGAGAAACCCCTTCCCACTAACCTGAGAAAGATGAAGATGGCCTTCCGGTAAGACACGCCTCCCACCTGCTCGTAGTAGTCCAGAAACGGCTTGATGGCGTCGATGATCCCAGGGTGCAGCTTGTCCATCTCATCAAATATGAACACGGAGCTCGCGCAGGCACTCACGTTGCCCCGGATCCACCCCTGTAACTGGTCCTACGCCAAGAAAGGGGACACGCAGGCTCAACAGACGGGCCCGGGGCCTGCAGAAGTGCCGCCCTGGCCCTCAAGCCCTGAAAGGGGAAAACCAGAGCTCTCTGGGATTTAACAAAAACTCTCAGAAACCGCACCCTAACCTCCATTCACTGGGTAGCAGCTCTTCCAAAACATTAGCTATTAAAAGTGGAAACTAGCCCAGGCCAGTGTGGCTCAGTTGGTTGAGTGTCATTCTGCAAACCAACAGGTCACTGGTCTGATTCCCAGTCAGGGGACAGGCCTAGGTTGCCAGCCAGGTCACCATCTGGGGGCCTATGAGAGCCAACTGATGGATGTTTCTCTCTCACATCAACGTTTCTCTCCTTCTCTCCCCTTACTTCCGTTCTCTCTAAAATTAATAAAATCTTTTTTTTAAAGCAGCATTTCTTCCCAGGCTTTTCTGGGAAACAAACAAAAAGACACTCAGTTCACAAGCTCTCAACCCCAAATGTGAAAGGCTCCAGAGGCGCCCTCATTTCTTCCTATGTTTCTAGAGATTTCTGAAAAGAAGTCAGAAAGCAAGAAAATGATCCTTTTGGCAGCCTTCCCCATCTCACGTCTACTTTCATTTTCTTGTTCAGTTCAGTTTCCATTTCTTACTTCAATCCTCGCCCACCAGCGGGAATGTCGGCCTCTCTGAGGGTGATATGCATTTCAGTGAGAAGCGTACTAGACAACTTGACATAAGTTAAAGGTGGAAAGAATATCTCAAAAGGAGAAACTGTCTTCAGGTTCAGTGCTCTGAGGCCTTCATCAAGGAGGAAACAATGCCAAGGACCTAAAGGACAGGCGGGGCGGAGGGAGTCAGGCTGCAGGGCGGGGGGCAAGTGCTCTAGTCCGCACCGCCAGCCACAGAGGCCAGGTGGGCGCCTTCCAGGGAGCCGCACCCAAGCAAACTGCATGTCTGCTTATCGTTGAAGACCGCTCCACTCAGCCACAGGCTGTGATGGGAACGCCAAACATGCTCATTCCCTGCAGAAAGTGGATACACTGCGACCCAGAAGTGAGGAGATAACGGGTTCCGGTTTTCAATTTGCTCCCCGGTCATGAAGACTGTAAGGAGCAAGTCACCTCACCTCTCTTGCCGCCATCCTTTAACAGGAGTATCATCTCCGCCACTGAGTCACTTTGGAACCGAGTGAGGAAAAAGTTGTGGGAGAGCTGTACGAAGGGCCAAGGGTCACCGGGATGGGTGCCTTAACTCAACAGGGCCTGGGGCTGCTGCAGGGGCAGCCGGTGGGCAGGACGTCAGGGCTCCCTTACCTGGTACAGTTTTATCTGGTGCTCGTGAGGGAAGTGCAGGGTCGATACGAACAGGTGGACAAAGTTACTCTTCAGGCCTTTTGCATAAAGATTTTCAGCCACAATTTGGCTCACAAAATTCTTGCCTGTGCCAGCCCAGCCGTGTAAGGAAAGAGTCAATGGTTTCTTGGGCTCTTTGTTGTTCTTGAAGCCAGTCAGCGCCTTGAGAATCACCTCTGTGGCCAGGTGCTGCCCAAACAGCTTCTCCTCCAACTGCAGCTTGAGGGCTGCAGGAGCCAAAGGAGGACAGGGAGAAAAGCGCACGTTAGACACGCACCAGGAGGCAGCACTGCACGCAGCTGGCCGAGGAGACGCGCAGAGTGGTGGGAGGTCCGGCAGGGTCTCTGCCAGACCCCAGGGCCGGCAACGGGGCAGAAGCATGGGTTGTAGAGTCACAGGACGCCACTTGCAAGGAAACGCACTAGATGGCTGTCCTTAACATGCCAGTGTCTGACAAGGAGGCTAGTGTGTCCGTGCAGCCAAGCACGAGCCCTCTCTTGACTGAGCTGCAAGCTGTCTCCCCAACCACCCCTGCTGGCTGTGAGAAAGCCTAGGGCCAAACGTGGGCGTTCTGGGCACTCTGCAAATGTGAGAACTACCAAAAAAGGGCTGACATGGCACAGAAGGGTCGGCCTCACCACTTTCGGTTTCTTTTTCCTGGAGTTCCAAGGAGCCCAGACACTTAGGAACCAGGGCAGAGCCTCTCAGGCTGGAGAATGTCTTGGAAGTGTGGGCGAAAAAGGGCCGCATGCTAAACCTGGCTGGCTCAGAGGGCGCCTCCACGGTGGGCCTGACAAACTCAGAGGTGAAAGGAAAACTTTCTAACTAAAAGCAGGTAGTCACTGCCAGGCCTGTGGCGACCTTGACAAAGGTCAAGCGTTACCTGCCTACAACCTCTTTGCACCTGAGGCCGAGGGACCGCACCTTTGGAAAGGCAGGGCAATTTCCTTTGTCCAGACCCCTCGGCACCACCACAGCGGCGGGAGCAGACACCACCAATCCCCTTCCTGGTATGTTAATTGCTTGACTGTTAACTACCGGATGCCCACAAATGTAAAAGTATGTGCCTCACTCGTTTTATTCTTTATCCAATCTCAAAGATTTCCCCTCTTTGCTTTCTCTCGCCTCTCCTATCACCAATGAATTTCAGATAACCCTTTCCATCTTCCCCTTTGATTCTGATGTATAAAATAAATGGTAAAATTGCCATTTTCAGGAGCATTCTCTCAATCCCTTGAGAGTTTGCTTCCTGGCAACTGTCAGTTTGGTTCAGATAAGCTAAGAGAAATTCTTACAGGTTGGGATGTTTCTTACCTAGACAGAAGGCACGGCTTCCAGGGCTGGTATCCAAACGGAGGCCCCATCTGCCCTCTCTCCCTCCCCCCACCTCGGGTGAGCCGTGTGCCAGGCGCGGATGCCCGCTGGGTTCTGTCCCTTGCGTCCCTCGCGCCCCTCCAGGCGACCCGCCGTACCCGACGCGTTGAGCGGCTTCTCCTCGCCGCAGCACTCGGCGAAGCGACAGTACAAGGCCGGGTGTCGGTAGGCCACGTAGACGGACGCGACCCCGATGGCGAGGGCCACAGAGATGGGCTCGAACGCCGCCACCGACTCGGCCCCCAGCAGCAGCCACAGCGCCGCGCGGGCCCCGAGCCGCCCGGCCGCTCGCATCTTTCGGTCACAGCGTGCCTCTCCTCTGCGCCCTGGGCCCCGCCGCCGAGGGGACCGGGCTGGACTTCCGTGTGCGTCACTTCCGACTCAAACCCCGCCCACCCCGGTGGTGCCCAGTTGGAGAAGGGCGCGGCTCTGCGCCGCCATCTTTGTGAGTGGCACAAGAGGTGTCCTGCCACTCTTACCCTCGGTCGAGCCCCACGCCTAGCTTTTTTGGTCTTGTTTTCTCCTGGATCGCGCACTTTGATTTCTCATCCCCACTCTTCCTGGAGCCGTGACGAGCGTCTCTCCTGTCCACCCACCTGTCTGCCTTCCCGAAACAGTCTGTGGGCACCCAGGCTGAGCGCCGGGGACTCAGCACGACGGACGAGGCCCGGCGTGCGCGTGCAGAGCCAGAAGCCTGTTCCTTGGTTCAGCTGCACAAAGCAGGCCCCGTGCTGTGTGCTGGGCAGACAGCGGTGGGGAGTCGGTCCCCGCCCTCTGGAGCTTCTGGGCCGCGGGGCAGGGAAGGCTGCTGTCTAAACCGATAGAGCTCACGGGGCACAAAGTGAGGAGTAGCATGTGCTACACAGAGAACCGAGTATTCAGATGTGCCACTTGGGGAACTGGAAATATTCCACCTGGTGGAGGCTGGTGAGAATGAGGACTGAGAACTAGGCAGAAACTGGAAGGGGAAGACTTGCAAATGCTGTAAGGGCTTTGGCCTCTGTTCTGGAGGGTAATAGGGAGCCACAGAAGGTTTTACACAGAGAGCACGCAGGCTACATCTGTGGTCACGGTGGCCGCTGGGCTTAGTGGTCTTAGACCGTCTTAGCCCTTAGTGGGCTTAGACCGTTGCTGTGGTCCAGGTAACCTCAGCTCAGACTTGGCTGAAATTGGTTCATCCATCCACATATTTCACAAACACTGGCTCTGTCAGGTCAGTGCTATACACTGGGATACAGCAGCAACCAGGACAGACAGCCCCTGCCCCCACAGACCTCTCAGTCTGCTGAGGGAGACAGATGGGCAAGCAGATAGTTTGCAGACGTGGAGGTCAGTGCTGCGAGCTGGGGCACCAGAGACCTCTCCCAATCTGTAGGCTGGGAAGTCCTTCCTCCTCCACGTGTCAGTTCTGTCCTGAAGGGTGAGGAGGGGAGGGTTAGGGTGGTCACGCTGGGTGGTCCGGGCAGGAGTAGGACGTGCAATGGACTGGTGGCGAGAGCCCAGGACACGGGGCCCCACGTGGCTGAGGTGTGAGGGTGTGAAGACGGGGGACTGGACAGGTGGGCAGGTCTTTTGAGCTGTGCTGAGGAGACAGCCTTACCCCGGGGCCAGATGGGGGCCATAGGGGGCCATGGGGGGCCTTTTAGCAGTAACTGTCCAAACCACACTGGCTTAGATTGGGGTTAGAGGGACCAAGACTTGGGGGACAGCTGGGTCCTGAACTGCAGCAGAGTGGGGGAGGGAGGGGAGGAATCTGAGTCATTCTCCAAGTATGAACTGGACTGGGGGCGGGGCGCTGTGGCGGGGAGTGCAGGGCACCATGGAGCAGGAGCAGGGGGGCAGTGAGGACTCCGTGCCCCCCCACTGCTGGAGCCCCCTCTTGTGTTACCTCGAGGCCTCTGAGTCACTAGGGTCATGAACGCTGGTGACGGAGCCTTCTAAGTCTGGATCTTCACACCGTTGAACCCCTCCAGTGCCATATAAGGTCCTGAAAGACACACCCATTTCCTGTAAACACTGGGGCCTGAACAGTCTCTCCTGACCTGGGAGCCCCACAGGAGTACTGAGAGACTCAAAACGGGTGACAGTCCCAGCAAATGGTGTTGCTGACCTCTTACTGTCTGCAGCGATAAGGGGTCTGCATACCTCAGTTCATTGGTGCCCCCAGCATCTTCAAGAAGAAGGGGCTGTTGTGAGTCCCCACTTTACAGATGGAGAAACTGAGGCCCAGAGGAGTGACACCGTGTCTAGAACCACTCAGCTAGAAAGACAGGGAATGAACCAGGTTCTGTGACTTTTCCGATCCCAGCCTCCTCTTCTTGCCACGCTCCGTCCAGCCCCCGTGTCGCAAGGCCCCTGGTGGCTACAGGGGCTGCTCCTTCAAACTCGGGCTGGACTTGGCCAGCTCGTGCCCGAGGCAGCCTCCACCCTCGGAGCCAGCAGGAGAGCCAGTGAGGTTAGGCTGGTGATGAGGACCTGGCAGCTGGGCCAGCCGCCTGCTCCTAGAGCCCTGGCGGAGAGAGCTTGTCAGATGGCCCTAGGAGAGGTGCTCTCAGCTCCAACTCCTTTTTGGGTGGTGGTCCTTGTGGTGGGCGTTTCCCTGTCCTGGGTCAGCCATCTTTAGTCTGGTGTGTGAGCCCCAGAGGTAGATGAAGACATCCAAAGGGCACAGGAGAGCCAGTCACCGCAGGGATCCCGATGCTAGAAAGTCAGCCTCTCCCCTGTGTCCTTCCTGCACTAGCCCCCAGTGGCCCCGGCCTGCGACAGGGCCACTCTCACCTCTGGCCCCTTGAAAGAGAAAAGGGCCTTCAGCAACTACATGGAGTGAACGGAGAAGCAAAACGGACAACCGCATCTGTCTTGTTGAGATACATTTTCCATAAAAATTTTTAAATATTTTATTATTTTTTTTAGGGAGGGAGAAAGAGGAGAGAAATGTCAGTGGATCATCCTTCACACCTCAACTGGGGACCAGACCTGCAACCCAGGCACGTACCCTGACCAGGAATCGAACTGGTGACCTTTCAGTTTACAAGAGGACACCCAATCAACTGAGCTACACCAAGCAGGGCTCCATAAAATCTTAATTCTTTATTTAATAATTATTAAGCATTTTTGTGCCCTGGCTGGTGTGGTCCAGTGGGTTGAGCACCAGCCTGTTCCAAGCGAAATGTTGCCAGTTTGATCCCCAGTCAGGGCACGTGCCTGGATTGCAGGCCAGGGCCCCGGCTGGAGTGTGCAAGAGGCAACCCACGATGCATCCCTCTCTCTCTCTTCCCTGCTCTCTAAAAATAAATAAACAAAACCTTTAAAATAAATGTTTGTGACACATCTGTGTTGTTTTGATCGAGCGTGTACTAACACACAGCAATCCAAACGAAGTGTTTTAACACTTCCAGCTCGCCAGGAAATGCTTTGCATTAATTTTCACTTACCCCGTATGCATACCTCTGTCGCGGAGAAACAAGACAGGAAGATAGTGAGAGACTTCGAGGCCAAAGGTACAACTTACTGGGATGACGTTTGATGCAGGAACGGAACAGAAATGTGAGTTCAGGCAGAGATAGTGATCGTGCCAACCTGGCTTCTTCGTGCGTTTTACGGATGGGTGGTGGCGTTCCGATGCTGTCCAGTGCACGCAGGACAGCAGTGTAGCAATGTGACCGTGAGATGCCCACACTTACAGTGGACAGAAAACTGCGTCTTTTGTAGCTGTTTAAACACTGATGAAAAATTCCGCTGTCAATGTAAAAATATGCAAGGGGGTGTATGAGCAAAAAATCCTGTGAGGACCCCACCCCAAGTCAGACCCTGCTTGGTAGGCATTTACCCATCATGCTTCACGCCCACTCTGTGCCTTTCCCACAAGTAGCTGACACCCCCCTGCTGGACTGCCAGCTGCCAGCGAAGGTGGTGCGTCGCTCCAGAGTGTGTCCCCCAGCTGGACGGCCTCCTGCCTCTCCAGTGGCAGCCTCTTCAGTCGCCACATCTTCCCTGTTGCCCCACTGACTCCACTCAGTTCTAGACCCTTCTCTCTCGGCCCTCCCTGTCTCTCAACATCCTCTGTCACATGGATGACCAGTCACCCCCAGGGTCCCCTGCATCCACTCCCATCCATTCTCCCCAGGACAGAGCGGGGCTCTTTTCACAAGAAACTGCATCCTGTTGGTGCTGCTTTGAACCTGCCAAGGCCTCCAGAAGCCCTGAGGGAAAAGTGTGCCCTCCCCATTTGTCACCTGCTGGTGGTGTGGCCCTGCCTTCCTCTCAGACCTTCCCCTCCCACCTGCCCTCCGCCCCCTTCTCTCTCCTGCCCAAGAGTCTCTGCACATCCTGTCTCTGCCTAGACCCTTGCTGCTGAGTGTCCCTTGGCTAAGAACCCTTGGGCCTCAGCACGAAGCCCCTCCCCTGCAGCCCTCCCCCGCCTGCCCTGTCACCTCTCCCAGCGCCCCTTTGTGCCCTTGTCTGTGTCCTTCTCTCCTGCTGGCCCAGAGCTTCAGGGGGGCGGGGGCCTGGTGTGTTCTGTTTCTCTAATTCCTAGAACTGTGCCATGCACACAGTAGGTGCTCAGTACACGTGTTTAATGTTAAAGGATTCAACACTTTCCAGGCACTAAAGGAGAGAAACAGCATGAATTCTATGGAAACTCTCTGTGTCATCTTTACAAGGAATCTAAAACTCTCCCAAAATAAAAGGTTCCTTGCGTTCATCAGCCTCCTGGGGGCTGCTGTCGGACCGTCAGTGACGTTGTAAAGTCATTATCACGCGAGCTCTGCTGCTTCTGAGCGGAGATTGGTTGTGAAAGTGGGCAAATTGCACTCCACAGGCAGAGATGCTCCAATGGCTGAACGCCACATGCGTGAAGTGGATAAATCATCTAGTCTACATCCATGAAAATAAATATTTAAAGTGATAGAACAGTCTTTTGCCTATTGCATGCGTCTGCAATAAAAGAAAGACTATATACTGAAAATTTAAAGTGTATGGAAGTCGCTATAGACATCATACTAAGGGACGTAAGCCAGCCACACAGACAAACCCTGTAGGATTCCTCTATGGTAGGTCCCTGGAGCGGTCAGGTCCATAAAGACAGAAAGTAGGGTGCTGGTTGCCTGGGGCTGGGGGGGCGGGGGGCTGTTCAGTGGGTGCAGAGTGTCCGTTTGCAAAATGAAAAGTCCTGTAGATTGGCAGCATGACGACGTGAATGTACTCAACACGACTGAACTGCACACACAGAAATGGCTTGCATGGGCCCCGGCCCGGTGACTCAGCTGGTTGGAGCAGCGTCCCAATACGACAGGGTTGTGGGTTTGAACTCTAGGCAGGGCACGTACAAGAAGAAGCCAGTGAGCCCTGGCTGGTGTAGCTCAGTGGATTGAGTGCAGGCCTGTGAACCAAAAGATCACGGTTAGATTGGTTAGATTCCCAGTCAGGGCACATGCCTGGGTTGCAGGCCAGTCCCCAGCAGGGGATGTACGAGAGGCAACCATACATTGATATTTCTCTTCCCCTCTCCTTCCCTTCCCCTCTAAAGATAAATAATACATTTTTTAAATCTTTTTTAAAAAAGAAGCCAATGAATGCATAAGTAAATGGAGCAATAGATCGATGCGTCTATCTGTCTGTCTCTCCCTCCCTCTAAAAATCAATTTTAAAAAGTGGTTCAAACAGTAAACTTTGTTACGTGTATTTTACCACAATTAAAATTAAAAATTTAAAATATATTAAGTTTCTATGACCATTGTAACCGGAAAAGACACCAGCATTTGGGCTGCCTGTCACTACCAAACCCGACAAGCAATGACAGGGTTGAATCTTTTATGGGTGCTTTACTCAGATGACCAATGATCTGAGAAGATGGCGGGTTCGTACCCTCACAGGCCATCTTGTCTTCTCTTTCCAGGCCAGACCTTGTATAAGGCGGGGCGGGGGCGGGGGGGGGGGGGGNGGTGAAGCGGGGGGGGGGGGGGGGGGGGGGGGGGGGGACAAACAAGGTGCGGTGAGGGCTTTGAGATTCAGAAGCTGTGACATTCCTGTCCTCCACAGTGAGCTGTTCCCAAGGGGGGTGGTCGTCTGCCCCCCTGGAAGACAAAGGCCTGATGCCTCCAACTTGTCCCCAGGTGGTCATCTCTAACAGTGCCCAGGAGGCCGGCTGTTTTCCCAGGAGGCAGGATGGGCCTTGTCTGTAGTTTCTGAAACAAAAGCTTTAACATACACATGACTTGCTAGATCTATAGCTTTTTACCTTTAGGTAAAATTTTCCAGGTCTTGAGTCTCCTATCATCATGAGCTTCGGAATATTAACATTTTTCTTCTGGATTGAGTCCTCCTTAGAGTTATCACAATTTGCCCAAATAGCAAGAATGCATTTTGAAAGTATTTGACAAGTAGACACTCATCTCCCTGTGGGGCCCTTGGTGGAGGGAGGCTTTGCCAATATGCTCAGCTTGGATTCCTCATCGGGTGTCACAGCCGGGTGGCCAAGAGCTGGCCCTTCTGCAAAGTGAGGGAAGGTTAAGCCGAGAGCAGAGGCAGGCCGACTCTAGGAGGCAGCACCGGGGAAGCCGAGGACCTGGAAAGGGATTCCTTTGCACTGTTCACACCGTGCCCTCCCCTTGGGAAGTCCGTGGTACCCCGGTACGCTTCCTGCTTCCACAGTGTGAGCCTCCTGCGCTACTTCGGCCCTTTGACATCCTGTGACAGGGGCTATGTTTGGTCCAGGTGCACAAAACTCGGCCCCCAAAGCTGCCAGCCCCCCAGCCCCCACCCCTGTCCCCCGAGCTGAGCCCTGAATGCAGAGCTTCCTGTGTGACCCCCCTGTCCTCGATTCTGCCTGCCGTCCTCAGTCAGATACCTTTCAAAATCTATAGGTCTCATATCCCCCTGAGAGCGCCCCACCTCGGCTGTGCTGAGGCTGAATGGAGGCTACTGTTGAGCCTCGGGCTGGGGGGAATGCTGTCACAGGTGCTCTGGAGGGCCTGGGGTTCCGGCTCTGCCCACAGCCCCAGACCCCCTGCCATCTGCCACCTAATGCCCTCAGGCGGCGTTTGCCTCCAGCGGGGACCTGGAAACATGAAATGAAGGCACGAGGCAGTCTAGTGCCCACTGCATCTGCCTCTGAACTTACCTTCCAGAGGTCTCGGCCCTCTGGGCAGTAGGAGGTTTTTCCTGACAATTCTTTACAGAAAGGCCCAGGAGGCTCTGAGGCAAGATGTTGAAATTTGCACACTTCTTTGAAGTGGTTCCAACTTTCCAGTTTTATTTGGATCCACTGTCTCCCTGGGGGAGGGGCGGGGGGGCAGAGGGCAGGGGCTGTCTTCTCCTCAGCTTCTCAGGGTTCGTCCCCTCGGTGGGCACATGGCCCCAGGGGGAGTCCAGTGACACGGGCTTTGCTGTTTTGTCCCTGTTGGCTCTGGTACGCTCCTCTCCTGGAAGGCGGAGGGTGGGAAGGGGCACTCAGTAATCAGTTCCAAGTCCCCACATTTCCCTCAGCTCCTGTGGCCCGTCCCCCACTCTGTCAGTTACCAGTTGTGCCATCAGTCGGGGTTCTGTGCTCCCAAACAGAAGGTGACACCCACTGGCTTGGGCTTCTCAGCAGAATACAGGCCTTTGCAGCCAATGGGCCAGTGGCCTTGTACTGGACTCTCTCTGTCTGCCCACCTAGCCTAGCCTGTCCTTGTGAAGGCCAAGGCCTGGAAGGCCAAGTCCCTTCACCCGCCACCGCCCTCTGGTCCTTATGCCCAGAGGCCCCGTTCCCTCCACTCTTTCCATCGTTGCTCTCTTGGAGCAGTGTCTGTGGTATTTAAACTGCTAATCAGGAGCGTTCAGAACCGCCTGCTTGACTCCAAGAAAGAGTGGAGGGAACAACTTGGAAAGGTCGTGCTGCTGTAGATAGGGCTCAGCCCCTCGGTTTCGCGGCTGGCTGGGATTTTCAGGACCAGAGACAGCGCGCCCTGGGCCACACCTGCTTCCCAGGCAGCCCTGGGTTTGACTGAGGAGAGGTGTCCGATGGCCGGGGAAGGCGCCCAGGGCCGGCGCTGGGGAGACCAGCTCCCCCGGGGAAGCACTAGGGGGTGCTGGTGAGCTGCTGGTCTGAGGACTCCAACCTGGGTTCAAAGTCTGACGCTCACCACCTCTGACCTTCAAAAGGTCCGGAAAAAAACAATGACAACAGAGGGAGCTCAGAAACCTACACTATTTTAAATGCCAGCTGTTTACACTAAGCCCTGTTCTCATCCAAGCCTTAGCAGTGTGCACATTATACAGGCAGGCTCTCCTGCACACCGAGGGGCACCTGGCATTTGGTGTCTCTTTTCTTGTTACCTCGTAGACAGTGATGTAGAGGTCAGTTCTCTGAACTCTTAATGGGTGCAGGCTCCAGGGCCGCCGACCTGCTTAATAAGCAAAACACAATGGGGAAGGAAATCGGATGTGCGGAGGTGCCCAGGGGCAAGGAAGGCACTTGAGTCAGGACCGGACTGCGGGCGTCGCTCCCTCCTTCTCTCACCGCTTCCCCCTGCGGATCTGACCCGTTCTTCTCTGCACAGCACCTGGCTTTTTGTGCTGGTCTAGATGCCCAGAGACCACACGCTGACTCTTCTACCCTTCACTCTCTCAGCCCCAATCCCAAACTCCCAGGGGAGAGTTTTGATTGGCCCAGCCTGGATCAGGTGACCCTCAGTCCAATCAGCTGTAGCCTGGGGTGAGAGCAGCATTCCCTGGGTGAACATGGCTGCCTCCACTGTAACCTTGTGTATGAGGAAAGGGCTGTCCTGCAAAGGAAACCAATGCGCATGCACCTCTCCCATGTCCTGGTGGCATGTGGGTGCCAGGATGCCCCGCTCTGCCAGGGCCAGCAGCTGTGCAAGCAATGCTCAGAACGTCCAGAGTACGCCATCTCATCTCCGCTCTCCTCCGATACAAAGTCTGCACGCCTGCCACACTATTCTCACTCTGCCCAGCAACACTGCTCAGCCCTGCGCCCAGCACCTGAACTCGTTCGTTCATTCACTCACTCAGCCGGTGTTCTGCGAGCACCACCCACACACCAGGCACTGTGTCCCGTGAACTTCACCAGGGACCTCCTCCACGGCGCGGTGGTAGACAGACAGAACCAGGGAGCAAGCACAATACTGCGACCCCTTCGGATGGCTACGCATGCGCGTGAGGAAAAGCCCCCTTTCTGGGTCCACCCCTTTCCATTCACCCACTAGTTTCCTGTGGAATGGAGATTTCCACTGCTTGTATTAGGCAGGGTTCTCTAGAGAAACAGACCAATTGAACACATAGTTACTCTAAGGAATTGGCTTTTAACCATCATACCCTCCAAAAGAAGCCAGGGGTGCAGTGCTTTGCACATGGTGGGGAAGGGGGTGTCTTGTCAAGAACAGGGAAGGGTCTCCGGGTTTGCCCTGCTTTCGCACCCCCAGGTCAGCCTGCCCATCCACCAGTCTCATGGAGCTGCCAAGGAGATGTCCCTCCAGGGTCCGAGACAGGGACTTTCTTTCTCAGGACCCAGCAGATGCCAATACGTATTTGCGACATGAAGAGATGGCGGCATGTTCTCCAGTCCTGAGCTTACATCCAGGAAACAGCAGCCACCCAGATTTTGGGGGAGAATGACAGCCCCAAGAGTCAGCTTAAAGAGGTAAGGTAGCAGACAGGGCCAATGTGGCAAATCTGGCAAAGCTGAAGATGAGCGTGCCCAGAAATTCCACTCTTCACAGCATGTGGAGAAAATCGAAGTGTGAGAACAGTCCACTGGAGCTAGGGGAGGGGTTGCTGGACAAGGTTGTGGGTGCAGGGCTCTGGCTGTCCCTGTCCCATCCCATCTTCCCGCCTGCAACCCATTTATGGCAAGGAGGGTGCAGAGCCCAGCCTTAGAGGGTCCCTAATTTTCTGTCACTAGAGAAATGGATAAACAACTCAGTCCTGCAACGGAGTATTATGTAGCAGATAAAAATGGGTGCACTTGCCCTGGCTGGTGTGGCTCAGTGGACTGAGTGCCAGCCTGCTAACCAAAAGGTTACCAGTTTGATTCCCAGTCAGGGCACATGCCTGAGTTGCGGTCCAGGTCCCCATAGCAGGAATGTGAGAGGCAACCGACCAATCTCTTGCACATCAACGTTTCTCTCCCTCTCTTTCTCCCTCCCTCTCCTCTCTCTGAAAATAAATAAATAAAATCTTAAAAATAAAAAAAGTTTATTCAAAAAATATACAAGGATGCACTTGAGTTCAGATCCCTGTTTGGGTACCAAAAAAGGAAAAAAGAAGAAATGAATGCATTTGAAGTCTGTGCATCAGATGTCTATAAATCTCAGGAACCAGAGCCGAGTGAAAAAGATAAAAGCAACAAAAGGGTGTGTGCGATACACATTAAATACACCATGCCGTACGCAATCACGGAGGGGTACATTCACAGGCATTAAAATAAAAACAAAACACGACAAGGAAGTGATGCGCTCCAGTGTCAGCATGGAGGTAACCCTAGAGAAGGAAGGCCAAAGGGGTGGGGCTCGCAGCCTTCATTGCATTAAAGATACAGAGAGCCAAAGGAAATGCAACAAAATGGTATGTCTATTTATTCTAGGGTGTCATGTTACTTCCTTTGATGAAATAGTTTATCATTAAATAAAAGCGTTAACGTGGCCTCCAGAGAGGTACCTTGATGACGTCTGGAGAATCTGGCCTCTGGTAACCTGGAGAGTGTTGGTATTTTCGTCCTAAGACAAAGTCTAGAAGGCATTCATTCGTTTCTCCAAACCCTGCTCGCCTCCATGCTTGTGGGACGAAGGCTGGTGTGCTTCCGTGTGGAACCACTAGATGGCACTAGCACGCAGGGTTAGAAATCGGGAGCCCGGATTGCTCCAGCAACTTGAACAGGAAGAGGCTATTTTTGCAAGTGAGAAGCAGAGGCAGAGAATTCATTTGAGAACCGGAGAGGCAGGTCGAGGTAGAAAACGGCGCCCAAGTAACAAAAAGACCCTACCTGAACCAGCAATACCACTCACAGGTGATGATAAAGTACCGTTTTCTGATCCTTAAAATTACCCAAAATGTGGTTTTTAGGCATTAAACCAACATCACATCAAGGGGTTCGGGGAAACTCCAGTTCCCGAGTCCGACTGACAGCATTCCACGGAACAACCCAGAGGCGTGCACACCCTTGGAGGGTGGAACGATGTGTGTCTAGTCTCAAGTGCCTGGACTTTGCAATAAGGGCCCAGAGCCACACCCTGGCTCTGCTTCTGGGCTGTGTGACCAGCCAGGTGACATCTCAACCTCTCTGGGCCTCAGTTTTCTGATCTGCATTCTAGGGATAATAACAGTGCCTAGTCCAGAGAACTGTGCAAGGGTTGAGTGAGATTATTTATAGAAACAGTGTCCATGACACACAGCAGGCCTTTGGTAAATGGTAGAAACATTAGACCCTAATGCCCAAAGCACTCTAAAGTGGGCAGTTCCAGGGAGCAAGGTGAAGGCTTCAACCAGGAACCAGGGGGCTGAGCTGATTGGAGCACTAGGCTGTACACCAAAAGGTTGCAGGTTTGTTCCCCCATCAGAACACATGCCTAGGTTGCAGGTTTGATCCCAGGTTGAGGTACATAAGGGAGGCAATGGACTGACGTTTCTCTCTCTCTCTCTCCCACCTTCCTGTCTTTCTAAAATTAATGAATATATTCTAGGATGAAGATTAAAAACACAAAACAAAACAAAACAGGGATGCAGTGAACAGTTTCATGCTGTCCCAAGGGGAACAGATAGTCCTGGGTACCCAGCCAGGGAAGGAAAAGTGCTTAGATATTTGATACCGTGTACATTAAGGAGCAGCTAGAAACCTGCCACCTGCGGGTGGAGAGGGGGAGAGGCAGAGGGAGTGACACCATTCCTTCCTTCCTTTGCTCATTAGACAAGCATTTTGAGAGCAGCTTCCCTGTTCCGGGGCCCAAGGACACAGTGTGAGCCAGAGAGACACGGCTGCTCCCTCCCCTGGGGACATACCGCCCAGTCTGGGCAAAACAAATATGCAGTGAGTATATAAGCAGAGGAGCCGAGGGCAAGCGGAAATCTTGTGGGTGTGGATTATGGGCCGTGTGTGTGTCCGCCAGAGGTGGGTTAGTCTTTCTAACATAGGCTTTTTTTGGGGGAAAATATTAGTCAACATGTTCCAAAGATAACATCATCGAGACCCATTTGCATATCACATTGCTCACATTTCAACGTGTGCAATTTAGTGATTTTAAGTGGATTTACAGAGTTATGCAACCATTAACATAAATCAGTTTTCAAACATTTGGTCATCCCCGTCCGGCCCCTCCTGCACACCACGCTAACTTCCTGTCCCCCCCACCCCCCCACCCCCCACTGCAGTCATCCGCCGATCCACTTCCGGTCTTTATGGCTTTGCCTTTTCTGAACATTTCCTGCAAAGAGGCCTTACAGCATGTGCTCTCTCATGTCCGGCTTCTTTTCCTGAGCCCAATATTTCTGTGGGCCACCCATGTCACAGCACGTACCTGCGATAGTTCATTTACTGCTGAACAGTACCTATTCCGCTACAAGGCCAGCCTGCGTTTCTGTCTGCTCATTTCGCAGGTGATGGGTATTTAGGGTGGTTCCCCACTGCCGTCTAGCCCATCGAACCTTCGCCCAGGGCCAGTGCACGGGCGGCACAGCTCCTGCCAGCTCCCTGACGCAAAATGTGCGCGCACGTGTGCGTTTTATGGGAGCTGTCCCGAGTAGTTGTAACAGAGCGGCAAAGGGCGCCGCGCCCATCCCCCCCATATGCGGAGAAGCTCGGCCGTAGGGTACACGAAGCTGGTTGGGTTAAGTCGGTCTAAACTAGCGGGCGCTACCTCTGGCGTGAGTCAGAGTGTGGGTCTGTGCTTGGGGGCGCTGCTCAGAGGCCGTGCTGGTGGAGGCTGGTGGACAGTGGTCAGCAATGGCCAGACCCACGCGATGCTGAACCCGTGTGCAGGCGGTCCCAGCCCAGCGGGCACGGCGGCGAGGGCAGGGACAGCGTGCTGGTGGCAGGTTCCTGGGAACAGCGTGGAGGCTCCCAGGCGAGCCCGGGGCCTGTGCTGGACACGAGACAGCAAACCTTGGCTGGGGTACCCTAGAGTGAATGGGGCCGGGCGGGAGGGGGGGGGCGTGTCCCAAGACGCTCCTTCTTGGAAAATGATAGCATTTTCTCTTGAGGGGAAAAAATGTTTTGAGCCTTCAGAAAAGCAGAAGGAACGCTGCGTACACACACACACACACACACACACACCCCACCGGGTCTCCCTCCTCCCCTTTTTCTCTTCCTGACCCACTTGAAAGCCCTTCGCAGACGTCATTAAACCTCAGCCCCAAACCCTACGTCGTGTACGTCCGGAGGTGAAGGAAACTCCAGTAAAACCACAAAACCACCATCTTACCCAATTTAATTTCAATACAGTAATAGTACCTATCACGTGGTCCACATTCAGACTTCTCCCTCGTCCCCCTAGGGTCCTTCAGAGCTGGTTTTCTTTTCATCCAAGAGCTAACCAGGGGTTAAGCCTTGCAGTTAGTCGTCGTGGGGAACTGGACTCTGCATCGAACCAGAATGAGATGGCTGGGGTGGGTGAGGACTGCACTGGGGGCGCCGTGCCCACAGCCCCTCCTGCGAGCCTCACACGGCCTGCCGGGCTGCTGCCCACGTTCCGTGGAGGGCTGAGCACCGCGAGGTCTGGGAACTTGAAACCCTGGGCCCTCAGGCCTCTGACTTCGCAGGGGAGGAGCCGGGATCTGACCCCACCCGGAGGACTCTGGGCGCCTAGACGCTGAAGCACCGGTTTCAACCGCGCGGCCCAGGCCCTGCTCTGTAGCCCATCGCGCCTCTAGTTCCCGCTGCTCCGAGAAGCGCTAAGGCAAGAGCCGCGGCCCCTGCCTTCAGAGGCTCCCACGCCTTTGCGATGCGTGGAATCAGGCCGCGTCAGGTAGTCCGAGGCCGGCAGGTCATAAGGGGAACCCGGGTGAAACGCCAGCACCAAGAGCAAAGGACACCCCAAGCGGCCCGCCTCTGGGCAAAGCCAGGGTGTAGGGCTCTGGGGCGCCCCTCTCGGCCGACCTCACAGAGGTTTTGCAGGGCCATGGACCACGGGGGAGGGTCTAACAGGGCGCTGGGAGCCTCAGGCGCCCCCCATCGCTTCCTCTGATTTGAGAGTTTTGAAAAATAAGTGCCCACGATGCATGTATGTATTTTAAAACTTTTTTCTTAAAAAAAAACAACAAAAAACAACAGGACATGTGCATGAAGAAATTTGGACAATAGAAACAAACAATAGACAAAAACATCACATCCCCACCACCCAGACTTCATCGCTGCTCCGAAGGGTCTAAGACTCTTGCGGACCTTCACCAGATGCGCATGAACTCACGTCAGGGTTTTGTTCTGAGATACGTGCCCACGGATGACGTCACTGGATGACGACAGGCTGTGGTTTTATTGGAGAACGTTTATTGTCCTTAGGACAGGCTGATTTAAAATTATCTGAATGACATTTCGTTTGGGGGAAAAACATAACACACTGTTTTTACGACCTGCTTTAATCACTGGTTTCCATTCCATATTTCCATTTCAGAAAATTCTCATCCAAAACGAGATTTTATTAAGACTTTCCCAGCCTTGACCCAGTGTCTCCATTGACTAGAGCCTTGGCCAGATACACGAAGTTTGCGGGTTCAATCCCCAGTCAGGGCACATACAGGAACCAACCAGTGAGTGCAAAAATAGGTGGACAACAAATCAATGTTTCTCTCTTCCTCTCCCCCCCAACTCTCCCCACCTCTCTAAATTCAATTTTTTAAATTATTAAAAAGAGACTTTTCCAGTGACCCCCCAAGCTGTCTTTTGAAGCGGATTAGTGCCCAGTCCAGGGGCCGGGTCACACCTGACCGTGTCTTAGCTAGTGTGCCCCTCCTGTACCAGTGACCGTGGAGGAGACGGGGCCAGGCTTCCGTGGGAAGCCCCAGCCTCTAGATTTGTCCCTTGCTGCCTCCTGCTGTTGGTCAACTTACTCCTCCAACCCCTCTGTCTTCTCTAAACAGCAAGCCAAAGGAAGGCGGGAGGATGGAAAACACGAGCCCTCAACAGGACTTGCCACCAGTCCAGAGCTCCGTAAACTCAGCGGAGGTGACTTTCCGGTCCTTCTCCCAGGTGTGAACACTGTCGCTGGCTGGGTGCTCCGCCTTCCAGGCATAGGGACAGTGCGCCTAGGGCTGTCCCTGAATGTGGATACTTGCCTTCGTTTGTACAAAAGACGGGATTGATACCATAGCAATAACAAAAAAGTTCCCATGTGTTTCCGCCATCTCTCCCTGTCTTGAGGGTGAACCTCTGGGAATAGGACCTGAGATCACATTCGCTTTGGCCGACCGAAACCCGGATGCTTCTGTGCGGGAGCAGCTGTTAAGCCCCGTGTGGAGAGTCAGGGGGATTTATGCTCAAATTTCCTGGACGAGATAAATGCCATCTAACTTATTCAGTGGGCTTTCAACCCCTCCCCCATACCCACAGACTCTTCTTCCCTTCTACTGCCTTCAGAGTGATCTTTCCAAAACCCACGTCCCTCAGCTGCTTCACATCCTCCTGTGGTCCCATCGCTCTTGGGATGAAGCTCCATCCTCTGGCCTGGCCCTGCTCACCTACCCTGTGCTCCTCAGTGTAGGGCCTTCGCACACTCTGTTCCCTTTCCTGGCACACTTTTCCCTCCACTGGAGCGCTTTCCTCTGCCACAGTGTTAGCACCAGCTCTCTACGACACTTTCTCTGGGCAGAGAAGACCAACCACTGAAAACAGCTGGTCTCAGGCCAAGGTTTCGGGAGGCTGCTTTCAGTCTGTGCACCCCTCCAGGTTTGACTAGACAAGAGGTCTAGTTCTGCCTGCCCCCACCGCCCCACTGCCAGACCAGAGGCTCCAGAGTGGGGAGTGGCAGTGATCTCCTGGTCTTGTCTGCCATGGGGACCCGGGGCAGTACGGGCCGGAGCGGGCACTCAGTGAGGGAGTGAGCGGACAAATGAACGAAGGCTGGTAGGAATGCAAATCGACGAGATCTTGTCAGCAACCTGAGTCAAAAATCTTAAAGATTTGCTCACACACTTTGATCTGGAAATTCCATTCATAGGCCTTTTCTGGGAGGCACAGAGATGTTCGTCTCATCGTCATTTATACCCAGAGCACACTGGGAACAACGGAACGTCCAGCCTAGGCGAACTGCAAAATGAAATTCCTGATTTTCCCCCAAGTCATCATTTCTTCCCAGCTTCCCAGCGCACCAAGTGGCAGCCCCCTCCACGCAGCTCTGCAAGTCAGGGAGCTGTATACTGGGATTTTATTTCTTTATTGAGATACAACTTACCTAAGTAAAATACACAGATCTTAAGTGCACAGCTCAGTAATATTTTGTTTTTACCCATGTAGACACCCTTGTAACTACCACCCAGGTAAAAACACAGAAATTCTTCAGCTCCCAGGAAGTTCCCTCATGTTCTAGCCTAGCCAATACCCCTCCTTCCCAGAGGTAACCGTGACCCTGACTTCTATTGCATTCTGTTTTCTCTAGCGCCTAATGGCTGGCCCATCATGAGGCCAGCCACATGGAACCTCTCCATTCCACACCTTTCTCAGGCTCCACACCTCTTATCTGGACACAGCACCAGCCTCCTCACTCTTCCTCTCTCCTCTGACCCCCGGCCCCCACCCCCAGCAGCTATAGAGACCTGACCAGGTTGCCCTCCTGCCTGAGACTCCCCCTGAAGCTCCCCAGTGCCCTCAGGGAAGTGCCAGCCCTGTGCACTGGGCACCTCAGCTGATCGTCACCTTGCCCTGGGCACCCTGTGCACTGGGCACCTCAGCTGATCATCACCTTGCCCTGGGCACCCTGGGTACATCACCCCTGGAGTCCTCACCACAGCCCAGGTGAGGGACCGGAGGCAGGATGGGAAGTCACCAGGATGGTCCATGATTGCCAAGGCAGACATTGGCGGAGCTGGGACACACCTCCAGGTTGTCTGACTCCTGAACCCACTGTCTTAAGCCTCTGCATGAATGAATGAATGAATGAGTGAGTGAGTGAGTGAGTGAGTGAATGGTCTGTGACCAGGGCTTTTTTCTTTTTTCCCCAGAAATACAGGTACCTGTTGGAAAAATCATATGTCTCATCAGTAACCAGTTGAGTTTGGCTATGAGGTCACTTCTTTGGTTGGAGAAAAGGAAAAAGAGGAGAAAGCAGGGGTGGGGGGCAGCCACGCGGGACAGAGGTGCTACTGGGGTGGGTGCCTTCACCCCAGCAGAGGGGAGCATCTTTATCTGCCGGCGTCTGAACTGTGACCTGCGGAGGGTTGAGAGGCAAAGGAGGCCCCTGGCAGGCCTTGTGGTCGGAGTGAGGAAAGCAGTTGCATAAAAGTGGAGAGTCTCACCACAACCTGGGCCTGCCCTGCTGAGTCACGCACCGTGCCCCGCAGAGGGAGGGAGGAGGCCCGGAGAGCCCCGAAGACCCTCGGGTTTTCAAGCCACCAGAGGCCTCCAGCGTGACATTGCTGAGGTCATCACTTGATGACCTCAGGCAGAGGCGCCTGGGAATACGGTAAGAGGCCGAGGCCGGAGAGAGGGCCAGGGCGGGCTTGGGTTGGAGAGAGGTCACAGGTCAAGGTCTGCTCCAGGGAGAGCTCCAAAGCCCTCCTAATGCTGGGGTACCTCTGACGTGAGCCCTGTGTCCCCAGCACCCAGGGCACCTGGCACTTAGTGCTGGGGGTTCTGGGACTGAAGGAATGAATGGATGCACAGCCAGCAAGGCTCCTCTGCTGGGCACTCTGGTCTCCCACTGTAATTCTGCGACCCCCAGAAATGGCTCTCTGGGGCCTCACATGTCTTGGTTCCCACGAAGACTCGCCCTGGCATTCTGGTTGTAGGCCTGTCATTTTCGCCAGCTCCAGGTGTGCGGCTTGATTGGGCAGAGCTGGGGAATGATGGACAGCAGGGCGCAAATTTGGCATCCAGCCAGGAGGAAGAAGCATGTTTTCTTTCTTCAGGATAATGTGCAATGCAGGAGCCGAAAACTGTGCTGTCCCCGGGGCCAGAGGGGGTTGCTATGATGAGGTGGGATGGTCAGGGTCTCCCTGGGCGGTCCAACTGGGCTGCCTGGGCCCCTGGCTGCAGCCTGTGCTTGGGGGTGGGAGGGACCAGCGAGGGACACAGCTGGTCCTTCCCAGCCTCCAAGCTCAGAGCTTCCAGATCAGATCACCAGCCCCCAGCCTAGTGCTCTGGGCTGAGCCGTGGATTATAGAACACGGGGCACTCGACGGCAACTCTGAGCTGGACGGTTCTGGAAACCCGAGCTCCTGCGGAGGTCAGAGCCCCAGCCAGGCCCCCGGGAGATCAGTGCAGATGGGTCTGCACAGCCCGCCCTGGGCCTCAGCCCCTCACCCGGGCCCTGTGGAGCACCTTGCTGCCGTGCGTGAGCTGCCCGCATGCAGGGCTGCGGGTCAGCACAGAAGTTGATTCGAGTCCCTCCACTCCCCTGAACTTCCATTTCCTCGTCCCTAAAGGGATGCTTACGTAGGACAGGGCCACCTCCCAGGATAGTTACAGGGGAACAATGAGCTGATGTTTGTAAGGCTCTGGGCACAGGGTCTGGCAGGCGAGGTGAGCCATCGCGGTCATTAACCTTGTTACATAGTAGTTACTGTTTTATCACCAGTATTGCTGCCCAGCTTGTGTCCCCAGACCGAGCTGAAGCTGTCTCTCAGCTGTCCTGTCCAGAGGGTAGGAGGAGGCTGTTTTCTGTGGCCAGGGCTGATGTTGTCTGCTCAACCCCAGGACGTGCCCCCTGCCCGGGGGGCTGCATTATCTCTTCTCTCGAGGGCTGCCTCCAACCTGCTGGACAGTGACACACCCACGGCCCTGGTGGCCTTTGATGGCTCCATGTGGCCAGGATCATGCCCAGAGAAGGCCTGGCAAGAAACACACAGTGAGGAAGAGGGGGCTGCTGGCTGCAAGGGGTTCATCTGGGTCAGTACTGTGCTCCTACAGGCTAAGGAGGACCTGGCTCCAGGGGCAAGGTGAGAGCAGGGAGGCCTTCCTGGTGGTGGTGCTGGGGTAGGGGATGAGGGAGCAGCAGGGAAGCAGTGAGAGGCTGGCTCAGAAAATGTCCTACCCTATGGTACTAAAAAGACAAACAGGATTAAAAATGGCCTTCTGGGGGGCCTTGGCTTCTGATGGACCCAGTGCCCAGCAGAGGAGGTAGGAGACCATGCTACCAAGGTCCGGTTGGGGGTCGTTGGTTTGTTTTGATGTTGCTAGGGCAGAGCTGCACTGAGGATCGTTGGACAGAGGGGCTCAGAGTAAGGATGCTCCCAGTACAAGGTGCAGCCTCCTGGGCGGAGCATGGGAACGCAGGTGGGGACCCTGGGCTGGCCAGGACCAAAACAGATGCTCGGGGGGACTTATTTGTCAAAGTCCTTTGCAGCGCTCCTGCCGCTCACAGGGACCCCTCGGGCCACTGAGCTCAGCACCCTCCTGACAGCGTGTCTGGACTCCTGAGCCCACACCCACCTTCCCACCTCTCTCTGGGTGTATTCCGAGCACACCTGGGAGTGCTAGTTCTGGCGGAGGTCTTCCCGGCTGTTGATTTCATTGGCTGTTGCCTAGTCTCCCATTGGCTGCCTGTGTTCAGGTGCTCTCTGCTGTCCAATCAGCCGTGGCCGTGGTGGAACCCAGGAAACAGGGTGGGGTGTCTATGTGTGTGTTGTGGGGAACCCACTTAGAGGGGTTCCCACAGGGCTCATGTTCTGGGCTTGTCCAGGTTAAGCTTCCAACCTGCTAGTCATGTTCCTGGGGGACCCAGCAACACCGCTCCCCCACTTTCTCCTGTATGTTTCTCTCCTCACCTGGTACTCACACATCATAGTTCTTACCCTGTTGTCAGGTAATTAGTTCTGTTTTTTTAAAAAATGACTTAAAAGTGGGGATGAGAGGGGGAGAGAGAGAGAGAGAGAAACATTGATGTGAGAGAGAAACGTCGATCGGTTGCCTCCCATACACGCCTGGACCAGGAACTGAACCCGCAACCCAGGCATGTGCCTGACTGGGAGTCGAACCACCAGTGACCTTTCGGTTTGCAGGAGGAGTGAGCCACACCAGTCAGGACCAGGGCAAACTTGATTTCGGAACATCTGCTCTTCCTGTTGTCCAGTGAACCGCCGTCCCGAAGCCCCGAGGCATCTTATCCTCAGCGCAGAGTGCTGAATAATTCTCATTTTAACTTTCCGCCTCTGAACCTCTCATGCTCCCATACATATATGTGTGCAATTCAGTTTGGTTACATCTCTCGTCTCTCTGTCTCATATTGATCTATTTATTAGACCGCCTGGAAGAACTGGGAGGGATAAAGGAGCCCCCGCCCCCAGTTCCTTCTGGAGGTTGGGGGGAGCTCTCTCACTCGGCTCTCTGCGGGGGGCGGCTCCTGGTGGCCCCTGGCAGCCCTGGGCTTGTGGCTGCATCTGCCCAGTCTCTGCCTCCACCTCCCCAGGACCTCTTCCTCTGTGTCTGTCTGTCTGATCCTTCCTCCCCTTCCTCTTCTTTAAAAAAAAATTATTTATTTTAGAGAGAGGGGAAAGGAGGAAGAAAGAGAGGAAGGAAAACATCAATGTGTGGTTGCCTCTCACGCACCCCCCACTGAGGACCTGGCCCACAACCCAGGCATATGCCCTGACTGGGAATCGAACCAGCGACCCTTTGGTTCACAGGCCTGCACTCAATCCACTGAGCCACCGCAGCCAGGGCCACTTCCTTTCCTAAGGACACCAGTCCCTGGGTTTAGAATGCACCTTAAATCCATGATGATCTCATTTCGAGATCCTTAACTAATTACATTTGCAGATACCCTGTGATGGTTAGTGGTTTGCGTTAATTTGACGGGCCACGGGGTGCCCATGTTAAATGTTGCTTCTGGGTGTGTTTGTGAGGACGTTTCTGGATGAGATTAGCGTTTGCATCCGTGGCCTCGACTTGCAAATGGCAGGTCGTAGGACTGCTGAGCCTCTGCGATTGCATGAGCCAATTTTCATAATAAATATGTCTCTGTGTGTGTGTGCGCACGCACACCCGTCTGTCTCCGTCTCTCTCCCATTGGTTTGCTTCTCTGGAGAACCTTGACTAATACAGACCGTTTCCGAATGAGGTCATGTGCACAGGTGCCGGGGGTTGGTGGTTAGGATTTGTGGGCGGGGGGTGGTGGTGGAGGGGCTGCTCTTCAACACCCCATAGGCATGTAACCTGGGTCCTTGTTTTTTATTGATTTTAGAGAGAAAGGAAGGGGGAGAGTGAGAAAAAAACATTAATTTTTTAATTCCACTTATTTTTGCATTCGTCCATTCATTGGTTGGCTTGTATGTGCCCTGATCCGGGGTTGAACCTGCAACCTTGGTGTATCGGAACACACTCCTCCAACCAACTGAACTACGTGGCCAGGGCCACCTGGGCCTGTTAGGTAGGGGCTGGACAGGCAGGGGCTCTGGGCCTGGGCTCTGCACCTGTCTGGTTCTGGATTGGAAGCCTCCACTGGAGGTCTCTTTACTATGGTTGTTCTCTCTTCTCCAAGCCCCAGGAGCTCACTCTGAAAACTGGAGGTAATGGTGTTCCGAGTACTTACCCCAGAAGTTTTCAGTGAGACCACTTATTAGCTGTGTGACGGCAAGTCACTCAACTGCGCCGTACCTCCGCTCCCCGCTGTAGAGTGGGGGTCACAGCGCCTACCTTGACCGGATGTTAGGAAGATGAAATAAGTGGATGTTTCCTGGGCACGTGGTAACATTACACAAGCAGTGTTTAAAAAAGTATTGCACGGTGCCTGGCCAGGGGGAAGTGCTCGGAAATGCTCGGAGCTGCTGCCATTGTTTCATTTACTGTACAGTGCTGGCATCCGCTACGTTAGAGGCGATGAAAGGCCCTACCAAGATCTGATGTTATCCTGTAGGTTGGGTTTCTCTGGCTCTGATTGGACATGCCTTCCTTGCTCACCCTGTGTTGAGTCACTCCGAGCTTGGAACGGGGGGCAGGTGTCCTGCAGTCTCCACGAGTCCCTGTGCTCAGTGTGATGCTCTGCTGTCATCAAAACTCTTAATAACTTCTTTAAGGATTTTCTGTATTTATTTTTAGAAAGAAGGGAAGGGAAGGAGACAGAGAGGGGAGAGAAACATCCTTGTACAACAGTGAAACTCTTAATAACTTCTTTAAGGATTTTCTGTATTTATTTTTAGAAAGAAGGGAAGGGAAGGAGACAGAGAGGGGAGAGAAACATCCTTGTACAACAGTGAAATTGTTGCCTTCCACATGCACCCCCAACCAGGGACCCCTTGGATTGCAGGCCAGCGCTCAGTCCACTGACCCCATCAGCCAGGGCAAACTCTTGATAACTTTTGGACAAGGGTGTTTGTGTTTTCATTTGGCACCGGGCCCACAGATTATGTGACCAGACCTGCTCAGAGTCACCGTTCTTCCTGTGCTTCTCACAGTGAGGGATCGCCTACGGGGGCGCTGGTGGCCCTTGGGTCTGAGCTGGCTCACTAGCACCCAGGGCTCTGCCCCCTCTCAGAGGGACCTTTACAGACTGGGTCCTGAGGGCTGGACAACACGGGATCCGAGAATAAGCTGACAGCATGACCGTGGTTTTGTCTGGAAGAGGAGATTTAGGGAGGGCCCAGAATGGCTTCCAATTTCTGAAGGGCAGTGGGGAGGAGAAGGGAGCTCATGTGTTCCTGGGGCCCCAAAGGACAGATCCAGCTCAGCAGAAGGAAGAAATCTGGAACAAGGAGAATTGTGCAAGAAGGGAAAGGCTGCTTTGAATTCAAACCTCGCCTTTTGCTGAGGGTTAGGAGCACAGCCCTGGCTTGGGACGGCTCCACTCCTGCCCAGATCTGGGAGGTAGGAGGTCACTCATCGCCCTGAGCCTGCATTTCCCTCAGCAAAGTGGGCCTGGTAATGCTCCGTAGTCCAGGGGGACGAGGCCTAAGCAACAGAGGCTCCCCGGGATGCTCGGCATGTCAGGTGCTCCCAGGGATGCTGATGCTCCGCAGCCGAGGTGGCTGTCGCCAATGGCGCCATTATTGTTGGATGTGGTGGGGCCCCGGACTGGCAGGGAGCTGCAGACGCCGCCCTTTCATTGGGGCTGAAGGAGGAAGCACACCCTTGGCCCCCTTGACAACGTCAGCATCTGACGTGTTCGGGTGATTAGTTGAAGAGCCCACAGCCATAGGGGAGGGGGGCATAAGGGGACTAAATGGTAGTGGAAAAAATTACAATAAAGATTCAACTTTTAAAAAAGAAATAAAATTATATTGTTTCCAAAGGGCAACAAAACCAAACAAAACCCAACCCCAAATCTCACAACCCAAACAAACAAACGAAAAACCCCACAGTCCTAAAATCCCAGCTCCATGACTAGGGGCCCGTGGGGAAAGAGGGCGGTGCTTTTCCGGGAACCGGGAACGTGGGGGATCTGGAGGCTGACGAAGAAGCGGACAGCTTTCCCACCACGCCTGCCTTTGAAAACCCTGGCCAGCCCGGTCCCCTGAGCCACTGCCTCCCGAGCATGCTCTCAGGAATGCAAGACTCGCCTCCAGGGCCTCCCAGGCAACCGGTTCCTGATGCGGCTGAGAGTGGGACACTGGACTCGCCCACAGGAAAACGGCGTCGGTGGGCGTGAGACCGCGTGGGCCTGCCTCAGGCCTGGGGCGGGCCTTGGCTCTCCAGGGAGCCCAGCGTCGTGGCCTGGAGCCACACTGTGGTGACAGCGGCTTCCCTGGAAGGAGCTTGGCAGTGGTTTGTGCTGAGACAAACATTTCTCCTCTCCCTCCTCCCCCCCCCCCCCGCCCTGCGGCCGTCAGCTGTGTCCTGTCCCCCAGCTGCATGCAGGAAATGCTCCCAGTCTGGGCTGGGCCGGGCGCAGCAGTACCAGGATGTGTGGCCGGAGTCCCAGAAGCGCCAGCTGGGCTCCATCAGGGCCGAGCTCCGTCCAGACTCGGCATGGCGGTGTCACGCGTGTGTCTCTCTTCTCCAGGACAGGAAGAGAGGAGGCACACCATGCCAGGCCCCGAAATTCACCGGCGTCCCGTGGACACAGGCAGGCCCGGGCAGACACCATGTTAGGCGTGTAAACACAGTCGTGAACACAGCCGTGGCCCTGGCTCTTCTTTCTTATTTTCAACATCAAAATAATCATTTCAAAATGTGCAGTGCAGTGGTTTGGAACCCATTCATCACCGGGGAGCCATCAGCACTGTCCGTCTCTAGAACTTTCATCTCCCCAGGAAAGGCCCATCTGAAGCAGTCCCACCCCACCCTCGCCCCTACCCTGCCCTCACAATGGTGGTCTGCTTTCTGTCTCTCGGCTCTGCCTGCAAACAGTGTGTGTCAATCGGATCCTGAGCACTGTGGCTCTTTGTCACTGGCGGCTTTCACTCAGCAGAACGTTTTTAGGCCAGTCCACATTGAAGCATGTATCACTGTGCCATTCTTCTTCTTTTTTTAAATCTTCAACCACTGATATATTTTACTGGGGGGAGAGGGAGAGAGAGAAACACTGATGTGAGAGAGAGACGTCCATTGGTTGCCTCCTTTGTGCACCCTGACTGGGGACTGAACCCATAACCTTCTGGTGCTCAGGATGGCACCCCAAGCAACTGAGCCACCCAGCCGGGCCATCATTCCTTTCTAGGGCTCGACAAGATTCCTTGTGTGGCCGTCCCGTCTCTTCTCACCACTGGACGTTGCAGCTGAGCAGCCCTGCTCGTCCTCATGCCCAAGACAGCTCCCTGGGGATTTTCTGACTCAGGGAAACATGGAGAGAGGGAGAGGGACCTTAAACGATGCATTCAAAGTTGCCGCCTCTTGAGTGCTTACCGTGTCCCAGTCTCCCCGGCCCAATCCACAGCCCCACAGCTAGAATGGCACCACCTCGGACAAGAGCATCCACCTGGACCCAAGCCCGGCTGTGGGACCCACAGCAAGTACAGCCACCAGCCTGAGCCCCAGGCCCCGAGTCTCTAAAACAGGTCTAATAGTCTTAGCCCCACAGCCGGGGGGTTAAATACCACAATGTGATTAGCCCAGGTATGAGGACAACACCCAGTGACCCTTGGCCATCAGCACCTCTGACGGCCAAGGGTCAGAGGGGGTGGCATCATTCCTGAAGGCCATCTTGGTGCCTCGCAAGTGGGCTCCAGGAGCCAGGCTGGCCGGGTGCCCAGGCGAACATGGGGCATGCAGCCCTGAGCCTGCCGACTTCGCTGACAGGCGGCCGCCAGTTCTCACCAACCATGCATCCTTGTCGATCGGCGTCAGGTCCTGGGTTTCTACACAGCTGGGTGTAGAAACACCCAGTGCTGTCGGCATGCAAATGACTAAATCTGATACCGCACCTGCCTTTTCTAGTCCAGAGCCGTTATCACATCAGGTGCCCTGGGGCAGTGCCCCAGTTGTCCCGGTCTGGTCCCAGCTTGCCCAGCAGCCAGTCCTCTCAGAAACACCTCGGCCTCTTCCGTGGCTCTGCCTGTCGGGAGAGGCAGCCAGGCTCTCCCAGGCGTGCCAAGAAATGGAGCGGGGCAGGGGGGGTGCCGGACAGGACTCAGGACCCAGACCCAAATTCTGGAGCTTTTCACTTCTCTTGGTCTAGACTCTTTTGCTTCTTGAAAAAATAAAAGAAAAGGGGAAAAAAAGAACTCCAAATCAAATGGGCTTAAATCAGTTTAGTCCAACAAAGTACAGGGGTGTCTGTATGTCAAGCAGGTGACCAGTGCTAGAGGTTCATCAGAGAACAAAACCCAGATGCCCACCCTAGGAGGCCAGGTGTTCCACAGCGGGATAACAAGTAAACTATAAGGGGTGTTGTTCGCTGAGTGACTGTGCCGTGGAAAGAGAAAGTGTTGGCAGGGAACTGGGGTGAGGACAGGCTTCAGAGCTGATGAAGGTGATCACGGTGGGACTTATCAGCGGAGGTGAGGTTTGAGCAAACTTGAAGATGAGGTGTCTTTCCAGCGAGAGCCTGGGGGAAGAGAACCCCAGGCAGAGGCATCAGCCAGAGTGAAGGCCTGGAGAAAGAGAGGGTCTGGCGAGTCTGAGGACTAGCAAGGAAGGCCATGTGACTGGCTGTTGGGATGGAGTGAAAGAGGAGCTTAGCCAGATGGGGCCCAGATGGGATAGGGCCATGGGCCATTGTCCAAACGTTGGCTTTTATTCTGAGTAAGATGTGAGCCACTGCAGAGTTTGGCGCAGAGGGACATGATTTGATTGATGTTTTGTTTAAGCAAAAAAGGAAACTCCTAGATTTATAGACCCAGATGAGTCAGAGACTGGGGCCTCATTGTCTTCTCCAGAATAGTCCCCTCCACGCAGGGAGGGGGAATGGCTGTACACTGGAAACACTGTCCAGGGGCCTAGGCCTCCAGCCAAGAGGGGGCTATCAATGTCAGAATGTAACCTCCCAGGGAAGGCCTCTGATTGGCTATGCTTGGACCAATCAGCATCTGGATCCCAGTAATATTGTGATTGGCTGGTCTGGGTCACTGAATTAGCCCATACTAAGAAGACTGAGTGTGCCCATTGGCTGCCCCACCAGAATTTCAGGCACTAGGGGTACAGGTCCTGAAAGGAAGGGTATGATTTCCCAAAGGAGGGTGGGAGAGGTGAGCTAGCAGACAAAAACAACAGCCCTTCATTAACGTGTTCGTCAGGAGGGAAGTGAAAAGGTCCCACCCAGTGGGCTTCGGCCCCAGGAAGGGCTTCAGAGCCATCAGAGCTCACTAATCTCCACCTGCCTCTCCCGGTAGACCGCAGACCACGTTCGCAAACAGTGCTGCCCCAGGGAGGGCTGGTGCTGCAGTTGAAGCTGGAAAAGTCGGCATTGGGGCTGCCTGTCAGCATCAGACCCAATAAGCAGAGACCGGGGCTGAGTCTCTGTGGGCGCTTCATTCAGACGGCTGGCAATCTGAGAAGACAGCGGGTTCTCACCCTATCAGACTGTCTTCCACTTCCTTTCAAGCCAGCCATTTCATAAGGAGGGAAAAATGTAGATGAGGGATTTGGAATCAGGAAAGGGTTAATCGGATAAAAGCTGCAGCCCGTCAATTTCCCTAAATGCTTTCATCGGCCGACCAGTGGTTTTCTCTCTGAGTCCTGTGTCCTGGATGATGTCCTTTTTTTAAGTATATTTTATTAATTATGTTATTATAGTTGTCCCAATACTTCCCCCTTTGCCCCTTCTGCCTGGTCCCTCCTTCCTGCCAGCAATCCCCCACCCCCTTAGTTCATGTCCATGGGTGGTGCGTATAAGTTCTTAGGCTTCTCCATTTCCTACAATTTTCTTAACCTCCTTCTGTCTATTTTGTACCTACCAATGATGCTTCTTAATCCCTGTACCTTTTGCCCCAATCTCCCCCTTCCACTCCCGCTGATAACCCTCCATGTGATCTCCATGTCTGCTATTCTGCTCCTGTTCTAGTTGTTTGTGTTTGGTTTTGCTTTTTAGATTGTTGTTGATCGTCGTGAGTTTGTTGTTATTTTAAGGTTTACAGTGTTTATCTTCTTCTTTTTCTTAAATAAGTCCCTTTAACATTTCATATAAAAAGGGTTTGGTGATGATGAACTCCTTTAGCTTTGCTGTGTCTGGGAAACACTTTATCTGCCTTCAGTTCTAAATGATAGCTTTGCTGGATAGAGCAATCTTAGGTCCTTGCTTTTCATCACTTTGAATACTTCTTGCCAGTCCCTTCTCGCCTGCAAAGTTTCTTTTGAAAAATCTGCTGATAGTCTTAGGGGAGCTCCTTGGTAGGTAATCCTCTGCTCTTCCCCTGCTTCTTTTAACTTTTGGCATTTTAATTATGATGTGTCTTGGTGTGGTCCTCTTTGGGGGACTCCGTGCTTCCTGGACTTTTATGTCTATTTCCTTTGTCAAATCAGAGAAGTTTTCTTTCATTCATTTTTCAAATAAGTTTTCAGTTTCTTGCTCTTCCTCTTCTCCTTCTGGCACCCCTATGATTCGGATGTTGGGGCACTTGGAGATGTCCCAGAGTCTTCTTCTTCTCTCCTTCTTTTTTTTTTTGAATTCTTGTTTCTTCGTGTCCTGGTTGACTGTTTGTTTCTTCCTTACGTTCCAGATCACTGATTTGAACCCCGGCTTCCTTCCCTTCACTGTTGGTTCCCTGTGGATTTCCTTTTTTTCACTTAATGTGGCCTTCATTTCTTCCCTTAGGCTTTTGCAATACTCAGTGAGTTCTCTGGGCGTCGTTATCACCAGTATTTTGAACTCTGCATCTGGTAGGTTGGCCATCTCCATTTCATTTAGTTTTTTCTGGTTTTTTTTTTCCTGTTCTTTCCTTTGGGCCATGTTTCCTCATCTCCTTCCGGTCACTTCATCCTGTTCCTGTATGTGACAGACACCCCCCTAGCTGCTGCCCCGGTGTTGATTCCCAGAGCTGGTGGGTTTTTGTTCGTTCTAGGACCACGCAGGCCCTTTAAAAGGCCTCTCCTGAGAGCAGTTTCTTCCCCTGCCCCAGCCCCCACTGGTTTTCACAGCCACAAGTTATGAGGCTTTATGTTCCAGTCACTGGAACCCTGGGCCATGTGGTCTGGCCTGTGGCCGGGATCACTCACTCTGCAAGTGTCCCTCCCGATTTTATCCACCACTCATGAATGTGGGACCACCTCTTCTGCCACCGCCTCAGTGCCGACACTGTGTCACTGCCGCCACACGGCGTCCTCTCCACCCCCCGCACCCCGGCTCCGCCCCACATGCCCATCTGGGTGAATATGGCTTCTTTAAATCCTTGGTTTCCGGACTTCCACACAGTTCAACTTTGTCACAGTTCTGGGTGTTTTTGTTTTGAGGTTAGTTGTGATCCTTCTTATGGTTGTGCAAGGAGGTGAAGTGTGTCTACTTACACCTCCATCTTGCCCGGAAGTCCCTGGGTGATTTTCTTCATCAGTGTCTCGGGTGGCGGGATGTCTCTCCTTGGAAAACCATGGCTTGGATATCATCTAGATTGCTCACGGTCTCTCCGGAGCACCAAGGTCAATCACTGTGGTCTCCTGGAGGCAGGGTGGGCCACACCTGCAGTTCCTGAAACAGTAGCTTTTCCCACGCATTAGCTACTAGGTTTATTGACTATTACTCGAAACTAAAATTTTTCCACTCTGGAGTTCCCCATCACCGTGAGGACTACAGTACAAATCTGACCTAGAAGGTCACTTCAAGGACAGTCCCGTTTTAGGGTTTTTTCTTAACCACGCATTTCCCCAGACGCACTCCCTGGGGTCAGGAACCAGCGGCAAGGCGGAGCCGCTTCCTTCTCTCTCCCAGCCTCCTCTGAAGTCAGACAATTACTCTGCGAAGACCTGCTCTCTGCCCCACGGGAAATGCCCAGGAGGGCGAGCCGGAGGAAGCGCGCGGGGCTTTGGGCGCAGCAGCTCCTGTTTGCTCAGAGGCGTAGATAGGTGACGGCGGCCCTTTTGTGGGCTTTTGAAAAAGATGCAATGAAAATAAGAGATTAAAATATACAATAAAGGTGCCATGGAATGGAGCTCGGTGCATTTCCCACAGGCCTCCAGGCCCCCAGGCAGCACCCCAGCCCCTCTCCAGTCTCCCTCATTCCTGTGAGGCAGGGGCCCCATCCCGTTTTACAAGCAATGAATGTGCCTGGAGCTCAAAGAAACTAGCCCCACCCCCCACCGTGTCTGCCACCAGAAACCACGCAGCACGAACACCGGCCAGTGAGGCTTTAGGGACGCTCTTGGCTGAAGATCTGAGAAGGGCTTGTCCTCCTTGCCAGGCCCTGGATCAACTGGGTGATTTCAGTAGCCAGTGAGGCAGAGATTCCCACCAGGAAGTCACCCACGTGGAGGCGGAAGGGCCTCCCTAAAGCCCCACTTGTTTTTGGCCTCAGGTGCCAGCAGGTAACCACCCGCTCTTTCCCTGTGCTGGTTTCCCAGTTTCTGCTGGGGTTGTGGGGGGGGGGTATCTTGTTGTTTCAGAAGACCAAGCAGGGCTACGCATGCCACCTACACAAAGGAGGGATCAACTCCCAGGGTCCCTCTCCGTCTGTCTCTAGTCCACCATTCTTGGGGGGGCACAAAAGACCCCATAACTGAGCTTTCTGAGCCACGAGGAAGACAGCCACCTCCAGCGGTCCCCCGAGATGGGGGCACAGGAGGCTGACGTCCTCTGTTCTCAGATAGAAGCATCCAGGGAGCCAGCTCGCACAGTTCCACCCAGTACCCAGTCAGAGATAAACCCGATTTCAGGCCAGTCACAGCTTCCCAGCCGCATCCCTGGCCGTGACCCGGCGGTATCTCTGGGAGCTAGGACCGCCCTGTCTGGCAGCCCCACGCTCCCGAAACGTGGGTGTCCATTGTGAGTGCCACTTTGTTTCTTTTGTTTTTCTTTTCTTTCTTTCCTTTTTAAAAAAAAACTGCCAGTGAATCTTTTGTCCAGGATGCAGGAAGATACGGCATATGGCAAATGGACAAGAAGCAGAAAGGGCAGGGGTTCCAAGGGTCTCTCCGCTGGCAGACCTGCTAGGTAGGAAATGCTGTGCCCACTTTGAGGAACCTGAGGCCCAGAGGCTCAGCTGGTAGAGGGCCTAGGACGTGCCAGGTGCTTCACAGTTAGACATGACTTTCTCAGTTCTCTCAGCTGCTCTGGGGAGTGAGCGACTGCCAGCTGGGTTTTACAGTTGAGAAAACAGGCTCAGAGAGGGAAACTGCTTGCCTGAAGCCACACAGCTGCCACCGAAAGCCAGCCCCGGGATTCCATGCCAGCTGAGTCTGGCTCCAGAGCACATGGCCAGTGTTTTTGTCCTCTGACCAGCCCTTGCCTTGGTCTTTGCTGCTTTGGGACAGAGGCCACACTGACATTGCTGTCCCCTCAGGCAGGTCCAAGTCAGATCTTCCCTCTCCCCCACTTCCCCAGGGCGCCCCTGACAAAGCAAGCCGTGTGGCTCAAACTAAAGGGACAAGATTCCTGCCTTTGCCGAGGTCCCACCCCAAGCCTGAGGAAAGGGACGCAGCAGGGTGAGGATTTTGAAACAAGGGCCGCAGAGACTCTCAGGGCGCAGACCGCTAACACGATCCCAGGGCAGAGCTGACGGACCCCTGGGGAAGTCGCCACACCTTGCCTGGAGCCCCTCAGAAAAGCACAGCGATGCTTGAGAAAAGCCGGGAGTGTGGGCCTGTTCCCTGTGGCTGCTCTAGCGACTGACCACAAACTGATTGCCTGGAGGCCAGTTCTGGAGGCCGGAAGTGCAAAATCAGCCCCGGTGGGCTAAAGGCCAGGTGTCTGCAAGCCCGGGTCCCCCGGAGGCTCTGAGGAAGCAGGCGTTCCCTAGTCTTTACCGCCCCGGGAGCCTGCTCCTGCTATCTTCATCTCCAAAGCGCGATGCAGAACACCTTTCTCCTCAATGACTTTTCCTCTTCCGCTATCTCTTCCCCGGCGTAGCAGCCCACATAAAGGCAGCTAAACCGGTGGAGAATTTTCCTAAGAGTTTATCTGAGCCAAACTGATGACATTGGCTGGGCAGCAAGATCTCAAATGCTCCAGAGAAGAACAGTTTCACAGCTTCTTTTCCGCATTTGACATGAAGGAGGGGCCTAAGGAAGACCACGCGGAGGTGGGAGAAAGCGCAGTGCAGGCTGGGTTTCAGGACAGTTCGCCAGACTGCCATCCGTTGGGGTGGCCACTGCTCGTTTCAGAGGCCAGTGAACGTCCACACACAGAAAGAGAGGACGGAGCTTGCTCCAGGCAGAGATAAACCTTTTACTAAAAAGTTATGTGCCTGCCCTGACTAGTGCGGCTCAGTGGGTTGGGGATCATTTTGCACAGCAGAAAAGGTCGCTGGTTGATTCCCAGTCGAGGCACATGCCTGGGGTTCGGGTTCCGTTCCATAGAGGAAAGGTCAGGGCGTGTGGAAGAGGCAGCCGGTGGAGGATTCTCTCGCTCATCCCCGTCTCTCCCCCTCCCTCCCTCCCTCCCCTCCCCTCCCTTCCCTCTCTCTAAGAATTAAAGACAACCAAAAGCCACATGGGGGGGAGGGGTTTCAGGACAACCCACCACGACCCTCCCAATTAGGGGTTTATGATCAGATCCCTTTGGCCCCTGGGAGGCCACTCTCCGTGGAACCTCCCTTTTTGTCCACACATTTTCCTGCCTCCCTCTTAGGAAAACTTCTGGGATTAAACCAGATTCACCCACATAATGTAGAGTAATCTGCTCTGCAAGGTCCCCTTGGGCATGTAGGGTAACACAGTCACCAACTCTGGGGATTGGGACGGGGACACCTTTGGGGGGCCCTACGCCGCCTGCGGCAAGTAGCAAAGTCACATCAATGTGGGTGTGGCTGCGGCTCAGGTGTCGGGGCTGAGTTGGGGGCAGATGGCTCAGTTCTCACGCCCAACACCTGCCCTACCTCGCAGGGAGGTGAGCACAGGTGAGCACCATCTACCACCTGCAGAGATCCTGCCAGGTGCTGCACTTTGCCACGCCCCCAGATGGAAGGCACGGCCACTGCACAGATGATGGACATCAGAGAGAAAACCACGGGCCCAGCTGGCGCTAGAAGCCCGTGACACCAAAACGGGATCTATTGCCTGGAGGAGTCGCAGTTTAAACCTCTGCCCCGACCACAGTCGTAATCAACCAATCTGGAAGCCTGGCCCAGCGCCCTCATCTGCATGTGGGGCCCCCCACCCCCAGGAAAAGAAGAAGCAATCTCCTGATAAAACTCCTTCCCCTTCTCTCCCCCCCCCAAAGAAATCGGGGCTTCAAAAGCACCCTTTCTTTCCTTTCCCAGTTGCTCCCCACACCTTCTTCCTAGAAACATCTTCGATTTCGTGCCGCCCCTTTGAGCTGCCGGATTGGCTGAGGCCCGATTCATGAATCCCTCAGTAAAGCCAATTAGATATTCAAATTTACTCAGTTGAATATGTTCTAACAGGAAACAGAAAGTGGGTAAGGATTTTCCGGGGAGGGACGGTCCTGGGACACCCGCCGCGTCCCTGCTCTCCCAAGCACCTAGGGTCAGAGGTGCTTCTGCAGCTGGGAGTGGGCGGGGGCCGAGCGCGGACTGGCCTCCTCGCCGCTCTCCCCGCCTCCTCGCTGCTCTAGAAACTGCCGCGGGCACAGCCGCACGCCCGCCGCGCGTCCTCCCCGGAGCTCCCGCGTCGAGATGCCTTCCCCGGTCCCGGCGCTGGTCAGCGGCCAGGTGCTCCCGGCCTTCCTGCTCTGCAGCACGCTGCTCATCCTCAAGATGTACGCGGTGGCGGTCATCACTGGCCAAGTCCGGCTACGGAAGAAGGTACGTGCCGCCCTCGGGGATCCCCGCGCTGGCCGCGCGCGCTTCCCTGCTCGCTGCCACGGTGGTTTCAGCGCCAGGATGCGAGTGTCCGAAGCTGAGGGGCCCGGGGCCTGGCCCAGTCCTGAGGGATGGCACCTCCGTGGCCCCGGGTTTCAGCAGGGCCCGCGCCTCCCTGTCCTCTGTTTCAAGAGATTCACTCACTCGCTGTGCCACCAGCTAAGTTGTAGGCGTGATGTTGAGTGTAGCTGGGCTCTTGAGACTCGGAGCCCCCGGTGGAGAGAGCACACAGAAACACTCCTCCAACCTGGCCACCTCCCCGCACAGGAGATCGGAGGTTTGGGTGGAGTGGGAACCGGCAAAACAGGACCGGAGAGCTTCCAGTGGAAATTCCCAGCTCCCTGGCCCGGTCACTGACAGACCGGCCACAAGCCCTGGAGGACAGGCTGGTCTCCGCTGAGCTCTGCTTCTAGGGAGGAATTTCGCCCTCCAGTCAGAGTCCCCGAGTCTCCGAGTCCCTGAGCCAAAACAACAGTAAAGTGGCCCAGCTCTGAGCCAGGGCCATTGGGCGGGACCCACCCACACTGGAAGGTGGGAGGGAGTGGAGAAGCTGGGGGCCAAGCTTGTTAGAAGCACAGAGGCCCAGGGGGCACCCACTGGTATTTCAGTAGAGCAGTCCTTCCGGGAAAGTGTGCCCCTTCCTTGAGTTCAAAGGCAAGGTGGGGCTGGCTCTGGCATCCTTGGGGAGTCGGGGGCAGCCACTGCAGAGTGCCTACCTTCCTCCAGGGCGGCCCACCAGGTGCAGTTACTCCTGGCACGATGAGCACCTGGGCCCCTCCTTGCAGTGGCCCATCCCAGCTGCCAGGTGCAGACACCCAACGGGGACAGCTGCTCCCACCCACCGAGTCCCTTCTGAGCGATGAGCAGTGATAATCCCCAGCAGGACCCCAGGGTGGAAGGGAGGGGCTGTAGTTGCCTGTGTTCCAAGTAAGGAATTGGGGCTGGAGAGGAGACACTTACACTTTGGAGGTCGCACAGCTGGGTTTGAACCCAGGTGTCCAGCTGCAGGGTTCACACCCTGCTGCAGGCGGTGGGGCCCCGACAGTGAGGTGCTGGGGCCCAGAGTTTTTCCTTTGGGTCTGTCTGAGTGCCTGTCGGCCTGGCCTGAGGGGAGTGGCAGACGGCAGTCCCCCCTCAGACTGACCCAGCCCACCAGTGTCTCTCTCATTGCTGCTTGGGGAGGTGGCAGGGAGGTGGCAGGTGCTGGCTCTGGCTCCTCCACCCACCAGCCTTGGGACTTGAGCCTGTCTGGGAGCTGGGTTTCCTCCCTGGACGCCGGGATCATGGTCGCAGTGCCAGGAGGATTGGGCCCTGGCACAGAGTAAATGCCCCCTGGTGCTGGTTCTCCTGACTTGTGACTGGACCCCTTCACCAGGGTGCCCTGGGGCCCCCCAGCTTTTGACCACGGGCCTCCTCCGCCCGCTCCACCGCTGGCCCCTGCTCAGGCTGACTTATATTCCAGTTGTCTGCAGGGTGACCGTGAACTCCACAGCTGCCTGTTGAATGGCAAGACCCCTTACAGGGTGTCACGAGTCCACAGATTGTGCAGGGCCATCGGGATTGGTGATTCCATGACTTAGGACCAGTGGAGGGAAGAATTTGGGCAGGGGGGCACTCTGATCCTGAGACATGCATCAGGCATGGGCTCCATTTACCTCTGGGGAGGGCACAGGGGCCGGCCCATCAGGAAGGACAAGCCAGTGCCCAGTGCCACAAAGGCTCTTGCGTCAGAAGCAGCAGGATACTCCACTGGGTGGGCAATTCAGAGACCCGGTGCTGAGGCCGGGTTCGCTGTGAGCCGGTGGGGCTGGCTCACTCAGGTGCCAGCAGGGAGGAACGGAGCGTGAGTAATGGGCATGGGCCTTTGATGACCTGAGTGTAACCTTAAATCTTTCCATTGACAATTCACTGAGTGCCCAGGTTGTTCTGACCCCGGGGCCTTTGCATATGTTCTTCCTCTGCCTCCGTTGCCGTGGCTCCAGCCTTCCTTCCATCCGGTTAGTGTTGATGTGTCCTTCGAGCCTCGGCTTTCCTGTCACTGCCCCAGAGAAGCCTTCTCTGATCTCCGGGCTCGGCCAGCTCTTTCGTGAACATTTTTTAGGCCAACCCTGTCTTCTTTTGCTTAACATGCACCCCCTGGCCTGTCCTGGTTTGTTAGACTGGGAGCTTCACAAGAACGGGGCAGGAGAGCCTTTGCGTCCGTGTGTGCAGCCAGCTGTAACAAAATACCGTACACTGGGCAGTTTACAAACAACAGAAATTTATTGCTGACAGCTCTGGAGCCTGGAAGTCCAAGGTCAAGCCCCTGGCAGACGCTGGGTCTGGTGAGGGCCTGCTTTCTCATTCTTAGACAGTCACCTTCTGGCCGTGTGCTCACCTGGCAGGAGGGGCTAGGGAGCTGCCTGGGGTCTTTTTTGTAAGGGCACAAACGTTAGGTTTCGACAGGTGAATGAATCGGCTGCAGGGACCCAGACGTTCCATGTGTGGCCGCCTAGTTCACTGTGAGTCCCAGCACTGAGCACACAGAGGGAGTCCCCGGGTGCTGGCGAACGGCCGTGACCGGGCTGCCCATCGCACGCACAGTAACTCTCAGCTGATGTGTTTCAGGCTTTCGCCAACCCCGAGGACGCCCTGAGACACGGAGGCCTCCAGTACTGCCGCAGCGACCCCGACGTGGACCGCTGCCTCAGGCAAGTACCGCGGGCCTCAGCCCGGCCAGCTTCTGAGCACTGGGGCACAGAGGGCTCCCGGGGCCGGGGTCTGCTGCTTTCCCGGCCCCCTCAGACGGCCCCATCTTATTCATTGGCTTGGTTTCTAACTGTGGAAGAGGAATACACGCTGATGGCCCCGGGTTACAAAGTTAGAGAAGGCTATTCAGTGAGCGGTCTCCCCTCCGGCTCTGACCACCACGTCCCAGCCAGCGCTACCCTCCGGGGCAGACGCTGTCCCGGGCTCCTCTGCCCTTACAAACACAGGTGCTGAGCTTTGTCCTGCGCACCCGCAAACGATCAGCCTCTGCTCACTGGTCTGCACGGTGCGCTTTCTCACAGCAGAGATTGTTTCACATTGGCTCCTAGAGCGCCATCCTTCACCGTGTGGGGGCTGCAGTGTCTCTGTCGTCGCCCTGCTGGCTGGGTGACCCTTGACGTACCTAAGTCCCTTCTGATGGGCACGAGGCCATTCTTACCCTGTGCTACAGACAGAGCGCACAAAACCTCTCATTGGCCTCTGCACGTGCGAGCAAAACCACGGGAGGCAGTCAGATGGCAGGAAATATTGCCACAGGTGCCTCGGGCCTCCGCCCGGCACCGCGCAGGCTGTTGCTCTGTGGCCGGCCACCTCGGTGCCTCTGCTTCTGGACGGACACACGGCCGATGCGATGGGTGGAAATGTATGTCGCATCCTGGTTTATTTTGTATTTCTTTTATCCTGAGAGAAGTTGAACATCTTTTCCTACACTTAGCATCCCCCTAGTCGATCAAAAACAAGATTTCTCACATAAACATCAGAACTACTTATTGCAGACAATGTGGGTGACATTGGCCATACAGAGATGAAGAACGGAAAACCACTTACGATTCTAGTCCCTGTTCACACTCTCTTCTGTCTCTCCTTTGTCTTCTAGATACTTTCTATGTTTTTTATCAATGTAAGCACGTGTTGTCTACCCGATTTGGGGGGTTCTGATATTTTTCAGTCAGCATCATCTCCTGAGTTTTTTCCACGTCAGTTAACTATTACTCAAAAGTGACTCTTTAAAAATGGCCGTGTAAAAATTCCATCCGAGACTCAGGACTAATTTCATGTCACCAGTCCCAGTGTGGGACTTCCGGGCAGTTTCCTCTCTGCTCTTTCACACCAGGGGCTGGAGAGTGGGGGCTGGCCCTCCCAGGGGGTGGGGGCTGTGCTCGGGGTCCTGGAGAGGTGGGGAGGGTGGGCAGCTGGACGGGAATGAGACAGGAGAGAGACCCTCACACAGGGCTCCTGCATGGCAGGCGGAAATGGGTGGGACACTGTAGTAAGTAATAGTGTTCTCTTAAAAGAAAGCCTGTTTTTTTTCGTTTTTGTTGTTATTTTCTTGGTCGCTGCAAAAACCTTGTACGCATGTGGCTTTTACCTGTCACAGAAATGTTAATGTGAGAAGTGGTTTTCTTTGCCGTTTCACCGTTTCTGATATATCGACAGCATTTGGTCCCTCATGTGAGGCCCATCCATCTAGCTATCATCCAGTTAGCATGGAATGAGCACCTACTATGTGCAAGACCCTTTACTGGGACCTAGTTGTGCTTCAGTGAACAAAAGCCTTACCCATATTCGAATCCATACTGGGGACCCTTCTCCCCTCCCCCACCCGTGACCCTCTGGGCATCGGTGGTCACAAGCTGCCCAGACTGGACGGTCCGAATCGGCTCACAGCAGCCACCAGTGGAAAGTTTGCGTCCCCCAGGCCCCAGGGTTCTGTGTAGCCAAGCTCACTTGAGGCACAGGAGTGATCACATGGGCTTACGAACACTTGGTGTGTTTTCTCTGGTTGTATCCATGCCGGGGAGAGACATTTGCACCCACCCAATTCAGTTTTTTAAAAAATTTATATGAGAGACACACATCATTTTTTGTTGCTGATGTTTGTTCTACTGATTGATGCATTCATTGTCTGGTTCTTTTTTTAAAAAGATTTTATTTATTTATTTTTAGAGGGCAAGGGAGGGAGAAAAAGAGGGAGACAAACATCAATGTGTGGTTGCCTCTAGTGCACCCTCTACTGGGGACCTGGCCTGCAACCCAGGCATATACCCCGACTGGGAATCGAACTGGCGACCCTTTGGTTTGCAGGTTGCACTCAGTCCATTGAGCCACACCAGTCAGGGCTCATTGTTTGATTCTTATATGTGCTCTGACTGGGGATCAAACCCGCAATCTTGGTGTATCGGGACAACATTCTAACCGACTGAGCTACCCGGCCAGGGTCAGTTTTTTCTTCTGACCACAATGACCCACCATCTGTAATAGTAGTGACATTGAATGCAGTAGTGACATTGAAATGCTTGAGATTCAGTTCCACACTTTCTGAGCACTTCTTATCTGCTACTGCCTTGTACCGATTTGGTGGGTACTTACTGGGGACCTACTGTGCCGGACCTGGGGTTCCTGGTCCCCCAGGCTCCTCCTCCTGACTCCACATAACACCACGAACCCTGAGGGCACAGAGCGCAGGTGTGCACAGCCTGGCACCAGCTCCTCAAGCACCGGCTGGAACCGGGTCCCGGAGGGAAAGACGCCCTGGAAGCGAACGCTGGTTAAATATTAGACCAGCGTTTACAGGATGGTCTGGCCCCCTTCTGCACAAACAGGAAAGCCCTCAGGCCTTGGCTCTTGGAGGGGACCTCTGCCTCGCAGATGAGCACCTGCCAGAGCCCGGCCGCGAGCCCAGCTCCGCCAGTCAGGAGCCAACTCCCTGGGAAAAGGATGAAGCCCACCTCCTTTTCAGGCTGCCCCCCAAGTCCCTAGCTTGTGTATTTTGGCCAAAGCTGAGTCTGTGTGTAGGAACCGGCAGTGAGGGTGAAACCTGTCACCGCCAAACCCAATGAGCGGAGACGGGGACTGAATCTCTGTGGGCGCTTCATTCAGATGGCCGGTGATCCGAGAAGACAGCGGGTCCTCACCCTGTCAGACCGTCTTCCATTTCCTTTCAAGCCAGCCTTTTTCATAAGGAGGAAGAAGTGTGGGTGAGGGATTTGGAATCAGAGAAGGGTCAATCAGATAGAAGCTGCAGCCCGTCAATTTCCCTAAATGCTGTCGTCTGCTGACCAGTGCTTTTCTCTGGGTCCTGCGCCCTGTGTCCTTTGTGGTGGCATGTCTCTCCCTGGAACACAATGGCTCAGATACCATCTTTTTAAAAGATTTTATTTATTTTTAGAGAGAGATGAAAGGAGGCAGAAAGGGAGAGAAACAACGATCTGTTGTCTCTCCCATGCCCCCAACTGGAGACCTGGCCCACAACCCACGCATGTGCCCTGACTGGGAATCAAACTGGCCACCTTTCAGCCCACAGGCCATCACTCAACCCACTGAGCCACACCAGCCGGGGCTAGATTCCAAGTGAGATCGTATGATATGTGTCTTTCACCAACTGACTTACTTCATTTAACATTAATAGTCTCAGTTCCATCTAAGCACCCAATGGGCACCAAGCCCCCGGGCTCTCCCAGCAGCCTTTGGAGGAGGGAACTCTTATCTATAGAGGAAGAAACAGGTTTGCCAGGAGGCTGTCCTCTGCCTGAAGGGGACTTTACTCTCTTGCACACCTGCCTTTAAAACTAAGCAGCCTTTCTTTACGTGGTCTCCAACCCGAGTTCAAGGCAGTCGCCAGCGTGTAAGGAGATCAGGGCACGGGAAGAGGAGAGACCGGCCCTGGCAGCCAGCTTTGTCCCCAGGGAACCCGGTCTCCCTCTCCGCCTCACCTGAGGCAGTGGGGTGCAGCTGGTGCTGCGGGCCAGGCCTGATGCTGCAGGAAGCCTGCAAGTTCGGTCTAGCGGGGACTGCCTTGGATGACTTCTACACGGAAAAGGCGGTGGTTAGCGGAATGACACATTTTGTCCAGGCAACTCTCGGGTACGTGACTCCGTCCTGTCTCTCCATCCAGATTTTGGGGCAGGGAGGAAGGGAATGCATTTTCTTGAGTCATCCCTAATTTCCCCACATCTCCCTGTCTGGGACAGCTCTGCGGTTTGCACGCAGAAGAGGGCAGAGGGAGGACCTGGCCTGACCCTTGGGCTGAGCGCCAGAGCTCCAGGCATTTCTCAGGTCCCAGCCACCTCTCCTTCCTCATGGTGGGGGCCGGAGGGGGGACGACTCTGAGTCTTCCAGCCCCAAGGGCTGACGCCAGGAGGCGGGGCTCAGCTCCCCTGCTGGGTTTCCTGCAAGGCCCCTCTCCACCTCCGGGGCCCATGCCTGCCACGACCATGCCCTCCCTTATCTCTTCCCCTCACCTGCTCTTTGGGGTTCGGCCAACCAGTCTCTTAACTGCTTTCTTAGAAAAGACTCTCTCTTAAAATACAAATAGATACTTTATCCTTAAAGTAAATGAAAGGGTTTCATAGCCTACTTATGGTTTTCCTGACACTTTTAGATGAAACTATGTAACTATGACAAAAATTACCTATTTACCTAAAAGTTTCAGGACAAGCATAACCAGCCTGTGAAATTCACTCATTCATTCATTCATTCATTCATTCATTCACTTTTCATTAAAGAATGTGGGTCCCAGGGCCAAGGGCACCTGAAACACGGCTGGAGGCAAAAATGGCAAAATTGAAGCTGCCCTGTCCCGGACACGTCCCTAGAGGATGGAGGTCCTCGGAAAAGGTGATCATGCCGGGGACCTATCAGGCAGCAGGAAAAGAGGGAACCAACTAGGAGACGGATTGACTCCATAAAAGAGGCGCTAGGCAGGAGTCTGGGTGCCGAGCAGGGCTGTGAGTTCAGGACTCTGGGGACATCACTCATTCATACCTGTAACGCACACAGGACAGGAACACTCCTCCAGGTGGCTTCACCAAGTGGGTGGACAGAGCACATTCTGGAACACACTGACCTAACCTAAAACAGGTTTTCCAAATGTGTCCCTCTAAGAGCAAGCGGGTAGGACGCCGGTGTCATGGCGCCATTCCCATAGGTTGGGGTGATTTTAGAGGGACCCTTGCCACCTCCTTCCTGTGACTCACAGGTGAGGCAAGGGACTTGCTTGATTGGCAAACTGGAGTGGCCCCTGCCCTCAGTTTCCCTCTCTTCCTCTTCTTTGTGGCCAGGACCCAGCCAGGGCCTCCTGTCTCTGGTTTGGGAGGCAGCAGCCCCCACGCCCCTGGGTGACACCTGCCCAGTTGGGGACTTCCTTTCCATGTGGCCCGGTCCCAAGATCGAGATCCTGGAGAGAAGGAGAAGGCAGGCTCACCTGGGCTCTAAGATATAAGGGCAGAGACCCTGACCACTGTGTCCTGAGTTTGACCTAAGAAAGATCCAGGCCCTGCTGGGTTTATAGGAACTTTTGTGCACTGGGGTTGAATTCCAGACTCCTCACCTTGCTTCTCAGGCCCCCTCCCCACTCTTGTCTGGCCTCGCTTTCCCTGCTGCCCCCGACTCCAGCACTTGGGTCACTTTTCTAGGCCTCCAATATACTGTGCTTCTCCCCACCTCAGAGCTGGTGCAGGTGCCAAACCTCCTCCCTGGGAAGGGTCTTCCCTGTGTGGATGCCCCCTATCGCATCCTCCAAACTGCTGTGCAAACCTCCCCTCCCACCGCACCCACCCTGCCGAGACCCCTCCAGCACTGGATTGCCTGGAGCCCCGAGTCCTCTTCCTGCCCCGCCCGGCCCAGTCCCTTTCGGTCAGGCCACATACCACAGCCCTTGCCTAAGGCTCTGCAGCGGGTCACCGCCCAGGGGTGCTGGGCTGGGCCTCGGTGAAACGCATTCCAGCTGAAAGGAAGGCCTGGAGAAGGGGCTTCTGCTGCAGCAGAGTCCCTGTGCCTCACACGTGTGGCCTCTCCCACAGGGCGGTGGTCATGCCCTGGCACCAGGCTCCCATTTATGAGCCTCTATCATGCCATCTATGGCTTTTGTCACTTGCTCAGTGTCTAACTTATGGGGCTCGGCCTGCCCACCCTCCATTAAGAAAGCTGCCCGTCAGCAGGAGTCATGGAAAATGTGAACCGACTCTTAGCTGAAGTGGGCGAGTTTTCCTTCTCAGTCATTTATTTACGGCAGGGTTATACGCAGGCCGCCCTGAGCCCTTCCCCCGGCCACCCCATATCACATGCTTGGTTATTGTAAACAAAAAAAGAAGCAGGACAGCACAGATGGGCGAAGAGCGTCGCCAGGGTCCGGCCGCTGGCTGGTTCCGAGAGGGGGGCTACTCTGTTGTCTTTACCCTGAAAGGGGGAGGGGATTTGCTTCTGTTCGGGGCAGAATTAGACCCAGGTGTGGATTGCAGAGGCGGCTCCTGGGCTCTAGCCCATTCCACCCGGGAGGGCCCAGGAACCTGCACTTGGAAAGGGGGCAGCCTCGGAGAAGCCTGGCCTTGCTGGTAAACAGTGTGAACTTGAATCAGACCCAGGTGCACCCAGCCCTCACTCAGCTCTTTGAAGCCCCACTTTGCCCATGGGGGGTCCAAGGCCAGAAGACAAGGTTGGGGAGACTGGCAGGGACCGGTCCTGGTGAGCCCTAGGGCTTGGTAAGATGACCCCAACCAGCCGCCCACGGCTCCTAGCCTGGTAACAGGCTGTTTCCCCAGCTGCTTGGCAGGGCCAGATTGGGAGTGGCCACCCCTCCCACCTCTGGGTACCTCTTGTTCTGGCCACAAAGCAACTTGAGTCTGGTGCCCTTGAGATGACCCCCAGTGGCACAGGGCCTTTCAGGGCAGAGGGCCCCAGCTTCTGTGACATTCTCAAAGCTGCCACCTGGCTGACCATCTGTTCTTGCCTTCCCAGAGCCCACCGGAACGACATGGAGAACATCTACCCCTTCCTGTTCCTGGGCTTCGTCTACTCCTTCCTGGAGCCCAACCCTTTCGTGGCCTGGATGCATTTCCTCCTCGTCTTCCTGGGCCGCATGGTGCACACCGTGGCCTACCTGGGGAAGCTGCGGGCGCCCACCCGCTCCCTGGCCTACACGGTGGCCCAGGTCCCCTGCGCCTCCATGGCCTTGCAGATCATCTGGGAGGCAGCCCGCCACCTGTGACTGGCCACTGACACCTCGGCCGCCGGACTGCTGACCGCCAGCCACCGGGCCGGGCCATACTTGGGGAACTGGGCGTCCTTTCAAGATTGGGATAGGCCCCAGGGCCTGGTTTCCTAGCAACCTGCTGAGTGTGGGCTCCTGGCCCAGCAGGCCTGTGTGTGTGCACGCCCGTGTGAATGCGTGCCCCTTGGATTCCTAGGAGAAGGGGGCCGGTCGGAACTGTTTAGAGACGGGTTGTCAGGGTCGAGAGACAGTCCCTGCACTCGGATGACGGCACCGAAGACATCACCCCGCCTCTTCCTGCCTAAAAACAGGGAGCACGGGCAGAGACGCAGCCCCGGTCCCTACAGCCGATGGCCGTCCGGATCCAGAGCTATAATAAACGCAAACTTCTCAGACCGCCCCCCGAGGCTCGGGTTCGGCGTCCACGTGTGGAGAAAGCTGCCCCGGGAATCCCAGCCGTGGAGAGGCCCAGGGTCAGCCAGGGTGTGGTTTCCGGGTTTCACTGGAGGTGGGAGTTTGGTGAGGTGGGGTGCAGTTTCACTCCTTTGGGTCCTGGTGACACCTCCCTGTGCTCCCCACATTTCCTTGCCGGTCCCGCTCTCCTTGGAGCAGGTGCTGACGGGAAGGGCCGAGCCCAGGTTGGCCTTCTTTCCCCGGGGCGTTCCCTGGAAACCCCAGCGAGCCCCTACCCAGCGGTGTTCCGGCCTCCGAGCTGGAGCGGATGGCACTGCCCCCTGGTGGTCAGAGGAGCTTCCATTCTTGGGCCACAGCGGCACACGAGCCAAGGAAGCGCTAGTCGCGCACCTAGTGCCTGCCCTTTGCTGAACACACACTGGGCTCAGTACTTAGAAATTTCCTCTTAACTCCTTAAGCCGGAGGGAGGGGTTGTAGATATGGAAGTAAGGCTCAGAGAAGCAGGTCTCGCGCATGTTTTTATATTTATCGTTTTCCTCCTGAAGAAAGGGGCTGAGGGGGCAACGCACCCAGATGGGACCCAGATGAGGAAGGCATCCGATGCCACTGGGACCCGGGAGAGGGGGGCAGAGCCACAGGGATGCTGAGCCCCTAGCACACCGCATCATCATTCATTCACCGGTGTGGTGCCACCCCGGATTCTGTGCCCAGCCTGAGGGCAGGGACAGTTGGGGGACACCAGGACAAGAGACAGTGACAACTCCAAGTGCTCAGCACTCTAATGGGGCAGGTGGTACAGCCGGGGCACAGGGAGAGCCCTCCAATCCCTGCTCGGGGAGGGGTAGAAACTTGCCTGAGACGCAGGGTGAGTCAAACTGGTTGGGGGGATGTCCAAAGATGAGCCTACTATCTGGCTCCCTAGGGTCTTGCTGCTGAGAAGTGGTGGGGAGGGGGCTATGGAGGGGAAGGAGGCCAAAGGGTCCTCAGCAGGGCTCGCCTGGGGTTGGGGCTTGTTGGGAGTTCAGAGCCCGGGAGAAGGGTGTTGGGCTGTGAGGGGGGTCCCTCTCCTTGACTCGCTGCCAGTTAGGTCTAATGCTGTGGACCCTTTTGCACCCACCCCAGTACACATCCCTAGGGGGGAGCCCAGACAGGGGCTGGCTGATGCACCCTGCCCACCCGACTTCCCCAGGCCCATAAGGGCTGCCCAAAGGAACCCCTGGGGCTCCCTCCTTTCGTGAATTTCTTGGCTTGAGGCTTCCAAGAGCTCCCCTCCTGTGAGAAGAACTTGGAGGCACAGACAGAAGTGAGGAGACAAAGGGACCTGGTTTGCACAGTCCTGAGGGCAGGGACAGAACCTGGGGATGCCCCAGGGAGGCAGAGCCCATTTCCCACATAAAATCCAGGGACCCTGTGGCCACTGTGTGTGTGTGCCCAGGAGGCCCCTGCTCTCAGGAATGGCCTTGCAGACCAACCAGGGCAGTCACAGAAGAGGGAGTGTCTGTCGGAGCTGGTGGCACTCCAGGCGGGCCTCCCGGAAGAGGCAGGTTGGAGTTAGAACCTGAAAGGTGGGTGGGCTTTTCAAAAATTTAATTACTTCACTCACATCATGGTCAATGTCAAGCAAAGGTTTGAGAACCACAGAAAAGCTCAAAGAAAGAAAATAAGCCTCCCGTACTCTCACCACGAAGAGGCTGTCCTGTGTCACACTCTGGGGCTCTGGGACACTTGTTCACACTCGGTGCCAGAGGGCCTCTGTCACTGCAACAGCTTCCCAATCAGATCCCCACGTCCATTCCTCCCCCACCTGCCCCCATCCCCCACCCAACCCAGAGGCTTCTACGCCTGCTGAGCCCTCGCCCCTCTCCTTCATCCGGTCTCTCCATCCAGCACGCATGCTCCTGGGGGGCAGGGGTGTGGCGCCGCATCCCCAGGTCTAGGGAGAGCACCTGGCTCCCAAGGCGTTTCCAGTCAGTGACTGAATGGTGTGTAAAGTGTGTGTGTGTGTGTGTGTGTGTGTGTGTGCAGTACAGAGATAAGGGTTCAGGACTGTTTTTACCCCAGACAGAAGTTCACAGCAAAAAATATTGACTGAGGGTTTCTTGGTGCTGGGAGGCACTGGCATGTCACAGGTGTGGTGGCATCTGTGCTCAGGGGCTTCGACTCCCCTTTTGTCATCCATTGGTTGAGACTCTCCTTAGTAATTGTCCTCCTGCCCTTTCTCCCAGGGCTTCCCACGGCCAATGCCATGAATTCTACCAGCTCCCAGTGTTTGGTCACCCTGACGCCCTCCTTGTTTATTTGACCTGCCCTTGTAGTTGGGGAATTGATTTTCCAGGCTGCATCAGCACAGCGACGTCTTTCTCAGGTGCCTTCAAACATGGATCTCCGTGCACACGCTGTTCTTTGAGGTACGTTTCTAGGAGTAAACTCGCCGGACCGGAAAGCGTGCCTGCCCTTGAGGCTTGTGGTGTATACCGCCCCCAGAAAAGATGGTTCCGATTTGGATCAGGTTTTCAAACCATTCAGGGTGGGGCAAAAGTGGGTTTAGAGTTGTTTGTATGGAAAATAATACAGCAATTAATCAATAGAATACAAGAATAAGCTCTGTTTCACATACTCACAACTGTAAACCTTTCCCCCCACCCTGTCTTGTCGATGTGTAGCCCAAGCAGGGAAATTTACAAGGGGTATGTATCAAGAATAGAGACCCCACATCCCTGAGAAGATGACTGTTCACGTTAGGGTTTGTCACTTCCCAGACATTCCCATGAGGCACAGTAAAGATATATGCATGCTACATGTGATGTGTGTGACATATTTATATACGTGCATATTAAATATACATTATGTTATACTAATTATGCTATAGGTATGTATACACCCACAGTGTCTGTGTGTCCCCAGGGAGAGAGAGGCTGAGGCGGGTCACGTTTCTCCACCCCTGCTCCCAGGAGACCCTGCCACACTGCCACCTGTGTGACCATTATCGCTCCTCTTGGTATCTGTACCAACCAAGACTTTGAAAAAAAAAAAAAGCTTCACTTTTTAAAATGTGAGTTGGAAAGAGAATAGAATTCTTCTTTCCATTGTCCAAATATAAAATTATAACACCAGATGTGTCATTTTTGCTTGTGCGCACCTCCCCAGACATGCTGCTGTGTCTGCTGACCACCTGGAAGTTAACTGGGTTTGTTCGAAAGTTGACACCTTCGTCTCCCTTGTTGGAATGGGTTTTCTCTGGCAGGGGGGCTGGGCGGGGCCTTCAGGGGGACAGTGGCAGGAAGGAGTGTGATGGGGAGAGGGGACTGAGATGCCGGGTTTGTCTGAAGAAGCCAGGGGCGGGGACAGGGGGTTCGAGGCCGGCAGGGAGAGCAGGGCTGGATGGCGGAGCCTTGATACCTGGCCTGGATGATGGGGCTGTGGGGGGAGGGCCGTGGGAGCCATAGAGGCTCCAGGTGGGGGCAGCTCATCCGTCAGTGAGTGCAGAATGGCCCGGAAGGAGTTCAGAGGAGAGACTGTTGCTATGGCAGATCATCTGGGGTTCTGGGGGCACCGCGCGGAGAGTGAGGCCACGCTCAAGGCGGGACTCCAAGCTCCACGTCCACCTGTGTTAGTTTTCTATGCTGTGTAGCAAGTTGCCACAAACAGAGCTAAAACACCATTTATGACCTTGCGGTTTCTGTAGGTCAGGAGTCTGGGCACCGCTTACCTGGGTCCTCTGCTCGGGATCTCACAAGGCTGCCGTCAAGGGCTCCTCCAGGCCGAGCCCCCCCACCCCACCCCCGGATCTCAGTGTCCCCTTCCACTGAGGGGGTGTGAGACCGTGCGCTCTAAGACTGAGGCCCTCACCAACGCCGGCAGTTCACAGCAAGGCCGTTGCTCTTCAAGGCCAGCAGGGCAGCATCCTTCTGCTTCGAACAGCCCTCTTTGAAGGGCTCATGTGGTTAGGCCAGGCCCACCCAGGGCAACCTCCCTTTTGAGTAAGTCCAAGTCAGCTGATTAGGGACCTTAATTACATCTGCGCCGTCCTTTGGTCTTTTCCCTATTCTCTTGGTCAGAAGCAAGTCAGAGGTTCTGCCTACACTCAGGGACCAGACTCAGAGGTGTGGCTGCCTGGGTTGGGGGTCACGGGGCTGTCCTAGCCATCAGGCCGGGACACCCCCTCTCCTTTCAGTTCTTCCGATTCCCCGCTGCCCCCACACCCCAAACTCAATCCCTTCCCACTTCTTCTAAGAGACAAACTGAGAGTTAAGAAGCTCTCAAACCCGTTTTCTCCAGCACTTGCACTGTGAAAGGAGATCCGGACCACAGAGCTTCAAGACCGGAGGACTGATGGGGCGTCGCAGCCGAGCTGGGGGCGGGGAGCTCACTCAGCAACGGGTATGGAAAAGACGAGTGCAGCTCTGGCTGAGGCACCGCAGGGGATGGAGAAGGGAAGCAAGTGCCAGTATGTCATCTGAGGGCTGCTTGTGTAGTTGACACTGTCGGAAGGCCTGCCTGTTGTAAGTTTCTCTCCCCGCGGTCAGTCACGTGGCAGACAGTGCGAAGACCGGCGCGTTGGGAGCCTCTATGAGGTTTAAACCATTGCCGATTTGGTGTGTGTCTTCCCAGATTTTTGGCGTTGCAGTGTGATAAACATCTGGGCATATGCTGCCCTCCACCCCCACCCCGTTTTGGATTATTTCTCCACGTGGGCTTAGATATGAAATTTCTGAGTGAGAGCACGCACACATTTTCAAGGCAGTTGGTGCATTTTCCACAAGGCTTGTGCTGATTTTCTCGCTGTGAGCCCTGCTGGTGGTCGGGGATTTGCTGATTTCTTTGTCTTCCTGGAGAAGGAAGGCTGCGTGCGTCTGGAGCGTGCTGCAGGTCGGGTGATCTGTGTGGGCAGGGGGCGGTGTTCTCCCTGCTTGGTGTCTGACAGAGGCCCACAGCGCCCTCCAGGGGCGGGTGGCGGTGGTGCAGGAGCTGGAGACACTCGGTTTGGTCCCCAGTTGGCGCTCCTAAGGTTCCAGGGCTCCTGCACCGCGTGTGCTGGGTTCCCTGGGCAGGGACAGTGCCAGTTCCCCCCAGGACGGGGAAGATTTTGACTTCCTCAGACTCCACTGCTCCCTGTGCTCCTTCGCCATAGACACACAAGCCCCCATTTGTGGAGAGTGACGTGGAAAGTTACTCCCGTTAAGGGGGGGCGGGGGAGCTGAGGACCAGAGAAATGCCTCGCCTATTGTAAAGCTCTGATCATCATTTCTCAGGTTTGGGGGTTCCCAAGAGCCAGACTGCCTTTCTCCCCATTTCTCTCTCAAATGAGGTTCCTTTATTGACCAAAAAGAAAAAAAAAGCGGATACAAAGGGAGACAGAGAAGCTTTGATTTCTCCCAGCCCGGGATGGGGCCTTGGGTACCTACCTCCCCCCGCGCCCCGCCCCCCGCCCCGTGGAAAGTTATCTCCCGGGCCTGGTGCCCAGGAGGCTCCCAAACGGCCCTGTAATTGGGGCTGCCGTGCAACAGCAAGGTTCGGATGTATTTTCTTTTACAGGGAGGGCCCGTGCGCCCCTCCCTCAGCGCCCCAAGCAACATGTGTAAACAATTAAGCGGGTTTGTTTTTTCTAGAGCACTTGGGAGGAAGTGACATTGACATACTTGCGCCCCACCGCAGGGCCAGCGCCTCTGTGGGAACCAGGCCCTGGCTTTGGCCAAAGCTGGCATTTTGGGGACCTGCCTTCCAGGCCCTCAGCAGGCGCCCCACCTCGCCGCCATTCCCCTTGACCCATCTCTGCTGCCCACCGCCTCAACCTAGCCAGCTTCGGGGCACCCACCCCAACTTTGAATTGCACAGAGCAAGACCAGTGGGCCTGTATCTGCGGGAACACTGTTTCAACGGAGGTGCCTGGGCGCTGGGCGCTCAGCCACTCGCTCGCTCGCTCCCGGTTCAGGGCTTTTGGGGGAAAGAGACATTCTGTGGTTGCCTGGAAGCTCCCTGCTCTGGGCTCCATGCCAGCCCTCGGCTGGTGCAAAGCCCCTGCCAGGTGGGAGGGGTCAGCTCTGTGTGAGGGAGGGCTCTACTCAGACCAGGATGGTCCCACTCCTGTCCACGTGGAAGGGCAACCAGTATCTTCCAGAGACTTCTAGCAGGCAGGTCTCCTTCGCAGGGTTTCTTCCTCCCCAGGCACTTCCAGGTGCCTAAGCCAGATCCTGGCCCCCTGGCCTCTGCCTTCTCCCCAGCCCATCATCTCGTCATCAACCCCCGGCCCTGCTGTGTCAGGGACATCTCCCCCATCTGCCCATCCGGCCCCCGTCTGGTCCAGGATGCTGTCACTCCTGCCTGGACCCCTGCCCCGGCCTCCACACAGGGCCCAGCACGCAGCTTCCTCCTGCAAACAAATCCCCTCCGTGGCTTCCCAGTGTCAGGGTGACATCCAGACTTTTAGACCTGGCCACACCAGTCCCACTTGAGCTGGCTCCCGAATCTCTTCGTTCCACACCAGGAGATCCAGCCCTGGAACTGCCCCGAAGAGACGGCTGCTGGCCTTCCCCAGGGCCTTCACACTTGCTTTTCCTTAGCCAGAAACACTGCTCTCCCTCTCCTCTCTGTTTGGTGAACTCTTCATCCTTCTTGGACTCCTCCTCCAGGAAGTCTGCCTGGATGCCTTAGACTAAGTTTGGGGCCTCATGTGCTGGGTGTGGCCTCTGTAGCCAGGGACCCTATGTCGTCATTCTCTCTGCTTTCTCCTCAGGGCCTGGCACAGAGTGACTGTTTCACAATATTTGTTCAGTGATTAATGGCAATGAAGGCCCAAAAAGCACTTGCCCGAGGCCGAGGCCACACCGAGTGAGAAAACGAAGCTCTGGCTGCATCCACGGGTACACCTGTCCAGGTGCAGTTCCCTCCCTGGCTCCAGCCTCGCCCTCTCAGTCAGGTGGGCCTGAGCCAGATCAAGATGTGAGCAGCATGGTCCCTCCCACAGCTTGGTGCCTCCCTGGTCCCCCTCGGTGCCCCCTTGGTGCTGAGTCCCAACCATCCAGCCACCAGGAAGTCACGCAGTGAGCATCCCCACTCACATCTGCACATCAGACGAGGGCCAAGCTCCGCCCCCAAGGACCATGTTTGCACAGTGGAGTTCCAGGTAGAGTACAAGGAAGGCCATCGAGAGGTGAATTGGGGGAGACTAAGGAGGGAGGGGTCCTCACCTCACTCATGGGTATAGTCACCACACTTCCTAAAACAAAAATGGGGACCCTCCCTCAAGCAAGGCTTTGTCACATGGCTTTGACCTGGTTGAGGTTGTCTAGATGTGGCCTGTAGGGCCCCCCCTTCGGGGGGCACTCTGAGGCTGTGTGGGCTGGCAGATTATAGAATAGTGACCCCATCAGGGCGTGACTACTATGTCATTGTGAGGGCTACCCAAACGAAGGGGCTGGTCATCTTTGCACGCTCAAGGGTCAGGGCGTGCTGTCCTATTTCCTGGGGGCTGGTTGAAGTTCCAGAAATGATCGCTACCTTCCCTGGAGGGCGTGCCCCTTAGAAGGGGTGGCGGAAGGCCGGGCGGAGGGGCTGGCTTCAGACCACTGCCTTCACCCTACAGTTTTCTGTAGCTCCTCATCATTGGTGTCACTGGCTAGTGGCACAGGTATCCTGCCACCTGCAAAAAGGTGGCTTAGGAGGCTGGGCAAAGCCCTTCTGGTGTCCTGGACCATTGGGACCACTCCATCCTGTGAGCCTGCCTGGGGCCTCCACTCTGTGCCCCAACTTCGCGGGCCATTTGCCCAGGCTCCTCCACAGTCAAAGGCTCAGAGGAGTTCCCCACTTTTTGTACTCACAAAAACAGGGGATTTCATTTCAGCATCTGCCCCATACACCTTCTGGCCAGTCCGTGGTCACCCATTGGCACCTTGCCTTAGGGCAGGGGGGTCACTCCCTGACCAGACAGGGGAGGGGTCCTCTTGCTCAGAGTCACTTAGACCCTGCATGTCCGCAGGGTCTGGGGCAGCTCTGTCCTCCTGTTCCTGTCCCCACCCTGGGGCTCTGTGGGATCGGGCAGGGCTTCATTCAGATGGAGACAGATGTGCAGACAGCTGGCCCCCCGGCCACTGTTCCGAGCCGGGCCCGGGGAAGTCTCCGGGGGCCCTGAATGGAGGCCCCCCAATTGGTTCGCTGCCCGTACCTGCCCTCCCACAACTTTTTGGGACTTAAACAACTTTTTATTTCTTAAAGACAAAAGCTATTTGGTTTTAATACACAAAGTAAATGAGGTCCTTGGTTAGCTCCTGCTCCACCTTCCAGCCCAAGGCCCCCGAGGGTCACGGGCTGAAGTCTCCAGCCAGGCTTCGGGCATCTCAGCAGCCTCTCCGTTCCAGGAGTCTGGGCTGGAGAGAAGGGCCAGGAGAGCCCTAGCCCCCGCCCCAGCCCCTCCTGGGGACAGGGACAGGAGAAGGTCACTTTCCTGCATGCCTGCCCTCTTTTCTGTTGCTGTAGACCGGGCAGGCAGCCAGGTCCCGACAGGGCAAGCAGTCAGTTCACAGTGGGCACTTGGCTGTGGTGCAGGCTGAACTCCTTGGCCTTGAGGCGGAGGCTGGCGATGCTGTTGGCCATGTTGACCCCTGGGGTTGCCGGGCTGGAGCCTCCAGGGCTGTAGGGTGGCACTGTACTGGGGGTGACATAAGACACAGGACACATTTGGTGTGGCTGGCGTGCTGCCCGGGGCACTTCTGGCTGTCAGTCCGGGACCCCAGCCTCCCCTGCCTCCCCTCTTCAGCTTGCTCTCCCAGGAAGCCTTCCCCTGGGGGGTGGGGGTGACAAGGGCTGCAGCATTTGGGGAGGAACCAGGAGCACCCACAGTCAGCACAGCAACATGGAGCCCACCCCTGTGGTGTGTGGACACTCCTCGCTGGACCAGGAGCTTCCTGAGAGCTGAGCCTGAGTCCCGTTCCCCCCAGTGCCTGCGTGGGATGCAGGTAAATGAACACACACCTCTATCTGAGGGTGCCTCTACATGAGTCTCCTGCCCCAGGTGAGGACGGGGCAGGGGTCGTTGGGAGAGATGTCAGGCGTCACTAGGACTCTGATCCCACAAGCTGACCTGCTGGATCTCGCCTTTGAGGAGACCAGGGCTCCAGCAGAGCTGATCACAGACTGAGGGGCACCACCTGGACTTGTGGGGAACCGATCCCTAGCACCCCCTCCCTCTTCTGCCTCAACCTGCCACCTTGGGCAGAGCCTTTTTTCCAGGTTTGACCAGCAGGAAATTGCCCCAGGACTTGGCTCTGGAACCCCCCTGGGTCCCCAGGATGGGGAGGCCATTCTTTCAGCCCCCCCCCGACCTCTGTTTCTGGCCAAGAGGGTGGGCACAGTGCCGGGGCTCTCTCGCCAGCCATCCTGCAGGGCGCCCAAGAGTGGCACAGGTTCTTCCCTTCCCCTGCAGACAGGCCTGGTCTTCTCACCCTTTCATACACTCACCTGCACATGAATGTGCGTGCACATGCACACTCCTGTGCACTCACAGGCACGCGTGTGCACACATGGGTGCAACACCCACACACATACTCACAAGCACACATTCACACACTTGCCCACATACCACCTGGCAGGCCCCCGGTCCAAGGGGCTCGTGGGCACAGTTCACAGGTTTCTTCAGATGCTCAGAGGATCCTGGGCCCTAACACACCCCTGTGGTCCCCTGGCTGAGACCCTTCCTTACCTGAGAGGGTCCCGGCTCTCACCTGTAGGGGGACGAGGCTGTCCAGGAGAGGTAATCCGGGCTCAGGGCGGTGGGCCGGGGAGCCACAGGCTGCTCAATGGCGGCCTCCTGGCTGTAGGACTTGAGCAGCGAGGCGGAGCGGTTGGCCAGCATGGCCCGCTCGTTGCGGCGGAACTTGGCCCGGCGGTTCTGAAACCAGACCTGGGGGTGGGAGGGCATGGGGAGCCGTGGGGAGCCGGCCGCAAAGGGGGCCCAAGTCCCTTCGAACCCAGCGTGTGCCTGCTCTGCTCCCAGCCCTGGACCGGCAGCTTCCCCTCTCTGGCCCCAGTGTTCCCACCTGTAAAGTGGGGGTGAGAGAGTGCTAGAGGGTGGGGTGACAATGGGGTGTGAATGGGTGACACTTGGCTGTTGTGAGGCTATCGCAGGAGAGAGCTGCATGCTGAGCTCTCAGCTCAGAGTTGGCACAGTGGACACAACACTTCATAACAGCTTTTCTTTATCAAAACTCTTTGTGGCAGGCACAGCTCCAAGCACTTTACAAATGTACCAACTCCTGTAATTCTCAGAACTCTGTAAAATAGATGCATGGGACCCTCATTTTACAGCGAGGCGCACCCAAGGCACAGACAAGTTACGTAGCTTACTCCAGGTCACACAGCTAGTAAGTGGCAGAGCTGGGATTTGAACCTCAGCCCTCCTGGCCTCAGATGTTCCTGCTCTTAAACACCTCAACAGGGGAAGTCCCTGAGCCAGAGCCAATGGTGACTGCACGGCCCCACGGAGGGCTGACGGATGGGCCGCCCTCACCTGCACGCGCGCCTCGCTGAGGTTGACACGCCGGGCCAGCTCCTCGCGCACGAAGGCGTCGGGGTAGTGCGTGCGCTCAAACACACGCTCCAGCGCTTGCAGCTGACTGCTGTTGAACGTGGTGCGGTTCCGCCGCTGCTTCTTCTTCCGCTTGGTGGCGCTTCCGCGCCCAGGACTGGGACACTCACCTGTGGGGGAAGAACCCGAGGGTTAGTAGAGCGGAGGCCATGGTGCGGTGGGTGTCCACGGTGCCCCCAGACCGGCCAGGCTGCTCTTGCGCCCGGAGGCGCCGGGAAAGGCACCCAGGCATCTGCCTGCTCAGCAGTTTGCACTGAGCTCTCCACTTCATCTCCCTCCACAGACGCATGCAAGGCGCAGGAGTGCCTCCCTTTGATTCACTCCTTCGTTCATTCTCCCGCTCGTTCATTCATTCTCCCACACACAGTCACCCAGCACCCCCTGTGTGGCAGGCTCGGTGCCAGGGCCCTGGGCTATATAATGGTGAGCAAAGCACCAGGCTCTATCCTGGGGAGCCAGGGGGCAGGCACCTGCTGCCATGAGGGACAACTACCTGGCCAAGGAGGGTCCAAGGACAGGGCGCGGGGGGGGGGGGGGGGGGNGGGGGGGCGGGGGGCGCGGGAGGGGGCGGTGTCCTTAGCACCTGGTCCAGGCTCTAGGGTGTGGTAATCCCTCCATCAACGTTTGTTGTTTAGTTAAAATGATATGCAATAAAGAGCAGTAAGAGTCACAGTTCAAAGGGTCCACTGCACCCAGGCTCCTTAGCACCCACAGATCACTGGGTGCCCTTGGGGACCCTACAGGTAGGTGCTGGATCCCCATCACTCCCCATTTACAGAGGGGAAGGGAGGAGGATGTTCAGCTACTGTTTCCACATTTAACTTTTATCCAGGGACAGAAATGCTGGCCCTTCATCCCCCGGGGGCTTGGCTCACTGCCCCCTCATCCAGGGAGCCCTCCCTGACTACCTAAGTCCACATGAAACCTCCTCCCCTTCACTACACTCCTCTGCCTCTTAGAACCAACACTGCCCTGTTCAACACTTCCTTGTGTGGCTGATTTTCTTACTAAAAATATATACATTTTAATAACAAGTAATGTCACTGCTTGTCCCAGAAACAGCTTCAGACAACGCAGAAGGGTATAAAGTAAAACCAGGTACACCCCCTCCCCAGCTTTATGCCGCTCACTGAGTTCCCTGAGCATCCTGATAACCAGTGTTTTGAACTTCACATCGGATAGACTGCTTATCTCCATTTTGTTTAGTTCTTTTTCTGGATTTTTATTCCATTTTTTCATTCGGGCCATGTTTCTTTGTCTCCTCGTTTTGGCAGCCTCCCTGTGTTTGTTTCTGTGTGTTGGGCACAGCTGCTCTCAGTCCCTGTCTCGGCAGTGTGGCCTGATGCAGCAGGTGTCCCGTGGGGTCCAGTGGCCCAGCCGCCCCTCCCACCCACGCTGTCACCCTTTTCTTTGGATTGTTCTCCGTACTTAACGTTTCCTCCTATTCTCTCCCTCCAAGTGTAGGGACCTGGTTCTTAAGTCGGTTTGGCTTTATGTTTCGGCCTTGCTTTTTGCAAATACAATGAATTATGCAGGATGTTTTCTCCCCCCATATTCTATCAAAAGGTAGCCTTCCACGCGCTACTCTGCTCTCGCTATTCCTCCCTCGAGATCTGTCCCAGGGGCCCCTCCATCCAGTGAGCAGAGAACTTCCTGGTTCCCCTTCACAGCCCCGGAGCCCTGGGGTGTGCCACTCACTGAGGACTATTCACGGGAGCCCTAGGGACGTGCACTCTCGTGCGTTCCGATCTTTTGCAAGCAAAAGAATGCTGCAGAGCATCTCTGTGCAAACAGAACTTTCTCTTTTCGCCTCTGCGTATTTGGGACAGAGTCCTGGAGGTGAGATTGCTGGGCCAGCGAGCACAATGCTGGATGTGGCCAAACACGCCAGCCGGGCAGGAAGGCCTATTCTGCCCAATTTGGTCAACCTTTGGGGTTTTAGTGCTTCCTTGTATTTTTGCTTCTCCAGTGACGCATTCCCTTTGTGTGTCCTGTGTTCTTCGCACAGTGCTGTCCGTTTGTTCAGCTGAGCCCCTAGAACATTCCAGGCACTGTAATGGACACCACTCACTGTCTGCTTTCAAACGAGCTCCCAGGTTGGCCAATTGGCTGACTGCTGAGCAGCCAGCGGATTCGGTCGGAGGATAAGTTGTTTCGCCAGCCTGGTGCCTGGTTCGTGCCAGAGGGAGAGGGGCAGGGGCGGGGCGGGGGGCGGGGCGGGGGGGAGGTTGAGGGTGGAGGGGCGGAGCAGCCAGGCCAGAGTCCGGGAGGGCGTCTGGGAAAAGAGGGCCTTACAATGGGGTCTGCACCAGCGGTTCTCAACTGAGGGCAATTTTGCCTTCAGGAGCCACCTGGCAGTGTCTGAAGACATTTTTTAAAAATCTTTTTTTAAAAAAACCCTAAACTTTATTAATTTCTAGAGTGAGGGAAAATGAGGGAGAAAGAGAGGGAGATAAACATCAATGTGAGAGAGCTACATTGATCAGTTGACTCTTATAAGGCAACCAAACCCGCAACCCAGGAATGTGCCCTGACCGGGAATTGAACCAGCAACCTTTCGCTTTGTGGAATGACGCCCAACCCACTGAGCCACACTGGTGAGGGTGAGACATTTTTGATTGCCAGGTTAGGATGGAAAGGGTACAAGCTGGGATGCTGCTAAATACCCTTTGATACGCAGGACAGGCCCCCACATCCAAGACGTACTCGGTTCCCATCATCCCCGGCACTGAGGGTGAGAAACCCTCGTGGAGAGGTATCGCCTGGAGTTTCCGCTCGGAGCCCTTTCTCTCATGGGAGCACATACTTGCAAACACACGGACACACGTGGAGGGGGGTGGGCAGTGGCAGGGAGCTCGGGGTGGCCCCTGTGAGCCCGCCTCCCCTCCCGGACTGTCTCAGTCTTCACTCCTCACCCCTTTCCTCCAAGAAAAGGCGAAGATGGATGGGAATGTCTGGTGCCTGTGAATGTCTCTCCGCCCCGGACCCCCCACCCCCTGAGCGGGAAGAAACCTTAAACCAAAACAACAAGGGCCCATGTGCTGAAAACTGGGTGGTGATCAATAGCCCCGGCCCGACAGAAGCTTCTGGAACACCCGCCATTGCAGACTCAATGTCGGCCCCACTTCAGGCAATGCTGCTTGGGCACACACCCAATGCAGGAGGCATTTCAGCCAAAAAAGGCTGAAGAGAGAGACTTTTTCGGGAAGTTTCCAAGCAATTCAAAACGGAGGGTGTTTAAATGAAAGCATTTTGCAGTGCTCGCTCAGCCAAGTGGGCACCGGAAGGAACAGCTCGTGTCTTCCGCCAAACTGTGCAGGGACTTGAAGCCGAAACCTTCCCCCCAAATCATGGACTGTACCCCTCCCCAGAGCCTCCCACCCTTGACACCAGCTGGCCCCACAGTGGTGGACTCGGCCCTCCTAGGGTTCCCGCCAAGGCGACTGGGATGGGGTGCCCTCAGCAGAAGTTGGGTTGGGCAGGAGTGGGGCCCAGGGCTGGTAAGCTGGCGTCCACGGAGGCCTGGTACCCACCCATGTCACACATGGGCAGACTGAGGCTCCGAGCGAGTGGCCTGCCCGAGGTCCTGCGGCTTCTATTGACAGTCAGGTCTGTGGGAAGGCTCAGCCCAGAGACTGGGAGCCTGTCTCCGTGGGGGGTCTCCTCCCTGATCCATCTCTGATGGGGGGGGGTGTCTGGCACGCTCTCAGGCCCAGCTCTGGGAGACGCCGTGGGGAGGTCTCCAGGTTCACCTCATCTCACTGCAAGGCCCGACGTCTCCATCCTAGCCCTGGGGGAGGGCGCCCTGGCCACCTCTTTCCAGGGAGCAGGGAGGGAGGGACGGTGGTTTGCCCAAGGTCACACGAAGTCCCCAAGGAGCTGAGTGCTACTGCACGGTAGGGGCACAGTAATGGCTGGATTAAGTGCCTGCCACCCGCCACATTATCGCTAGTGCGCAAGGCGCTTGGAGCTCGAAGACAAAGCTCCCCCTCCATCACTCCAGCCCGGAGAAGAAAGGGTGTCGGTCCCTGAGGTGGGCCGAGGAGGGGCAGCAGGAGGGTGAGGAAGATCCAGGCAGCGTCTGGGAGGTGAGCCAGGACTCGAACCCTGAGCCCGGGACTCAGCCAGGGCTTCCCAGTGGATGTGCTGTCCCCAAAATTCCTGAATCACCTCCCGAGAAACGTCCTGCAGTGGGCGTGGGCGTCCCCCTGGGGCTGGAAGACAAACACTCTCCATGCTGGGGCCAGAGAGTCCTGGGGCCGCTCTGGCCAAGTCCGGTTGTGCCCGAAGTTTCCTTTTGTTCAATAAAAGTTCTGCTCTTCTCTAGGATGAAAAACAAAGCCTGAAACCACCTCTTCTCACCCTGGCTGTTTAGATTTGGTTGTGAGGGGCTGGATGGAGGAAGGGAGGGGTGCGTTCAGATGGGGGAGGCCTGCCATGCTCTCTCTGCCTTAAAACCAAAATTACTCCGTCCCCGATTATATTACAATGGAAAAAAATGACTGGCGCGCAGTTCCCTGCCATTAAATTATTTCACACATACCATTTATTTGGCTGACTGTGGGCCAAAGACATTTAAAAACTCTGCTCTCAGCCAAATGATCAAGTGTTCCTGGCTCCTCTCCCCGGCACCCATGGTTTTTCTTATTCCATGTAATTTAAGGGCCTAAATAGTCTGGAGGGAATTAACTGCAAATTCTTCCCAAGACAAATAAACCCAGCCTCTCCGTTCCCGCCTTTCTCCAGCGGTGGGGAGACGCTCTCGATTGTTTTTGCTTCAAATAGTCAGTTTGCGCCTGACCCCAGGGCCACGGCGGGCTCCAACCCAAATAAATAACTTTTATTAATTAGCATTTATTCTGACCAAAGCAGCAGCCTCCCCACCCCCCGTGTGATCTCTGCCAACACCCTCACAAAAATAAACAACGGGTCCTCGGGACCTTGATGTGGGTTTAACAAATTAACGCCGGGCTCTGGTCAAAGGGGCTGCAGCACCTTCCCAGGCAGGGAAGTCTTGGGAAGGAAGTGGAGGGGGGGGGGCACAGAGAGGCCAGCGAGGGCATTGCCTCTCCCCACGCCCCCAGGTCTCTTGGGAGAGATTTGGGTTCCTTTGCAGGACCCGGGGGAGCGGAGCTCACACGGGAATTCCAGGAACTGCAGGAGCATCTCTGAGGACTCGTGGGAAGGGGATCTCTTCACCTCCGCACCCGGGAAGCGAGAGGCAGAGCGGCCTTGTGGGTGGGGATATGGGAGGGCCTGGCTCCAGCAGGTGGGGGGGGGAACCCCTTAACCTCATCCAGCCTCGGGAATCTCACTGAAAAGATGAGAATAACACAAACCACCTCATTTAACCCTTTTACCAACCCTGTATGGGGGGCTGTTAGCTTGGTTTTGCAGGCCAGGACACTGAGCCACAGGGGCGAGGCAACACACCAAGGCCACGCACGTGGCTAGTGGAGCTGGAGCAGGGCTTCGACTCGGCAGATCCGCACGGTTCCCAGGCTCTGGACGACTTTGGTGCCCCACCCTGGTCCTCATGCACAGACTCCTGAGTGCCTCTCCAGGGTCTCGGGGGGTGTGGAACCACCACGAGGGGGGACAGTGAGGGCCACTGAGGCATTTCTGGAGCTAGGGCACGTGTTGGAGTTCCTAGGTATGCAGGCCAGGGGGGCTTCCAGGAGGGGGAGGCGGGTGGGCTGTCCGGCCTAGGAGACCTGCAAGGTCAGGACCAAGGTCAGGCCTGCGACTGAGTCGGGTCGACAATATTTAAAGAGAGAGAGGAAGGGCTCCCTGGCAGAAGGGAGGGAAGGAGAAGATCCACGGTTCCTAGCGGCCTCTAGAGAAGGGAGTGGGGCTCCGGGGGCTTCCACGGGAGGCCAGCCCCACCCCAGCCAGGATCCCATGCAAGGGGCCCAAGGGCTGGCTTCATCTCCGGCCAAGCTGGCCTCAGTCCTGAACACCCAGGGACCGGGGACGAAGCACAGAGGAGGGTTTGGTGCCTCTGGTGACAGCGCACAGGCTGGCTTCCCAGCCTTGCCACCCCGCCCACTCCCCCCCTCCCCCCGCCGGGAGGCCCCCCGAGGAGCAGGCAGGGCTGTCTCTCCTCACTGGGAGGAGGCAGAAGGAAGCCCAGAGAGGGGCCAGGGCCCACCCAGGGTCACTCAGTGAGAGGGCACCCTTCGGCCTGCAACCCCAGGCCCCTTCTTCTCCTGCCACAGCCCTGGGGGCCACTTCGCCAGGGATAACAGAGGGAGGAGGCCACCCCGGCCCGCAGCCCAGCCCTGGGCCAGTCATCCGTGAGCATGCACAGCAGAAGGAAGCAGCCGTTCTCCCAAGGATCTCTCTGGCCCTGTTCGTACTCAGGTCACCCCTGTGGCAGAGTTGGGGCTGGGGTCCTTGAGCCATCTCAGGGCTGCTGTCTGGGCTCACGGCCTCCCTGAAATCAGTGCCCACACTGAGCGTGCCCACCCTCACCCTGTGGACCCCTGCTCAAAGCGTTCCTGGGCTGGCAACTTCTCTCCCTCCCTGGCTCCCCTTCCGGCCTCAGCAGCTATACTGCCTCCTCCAGGAAGCCTCCGAGGACTGCTCCCTCCCTAGTAGCTCTGTCACTGCAGGGTCAGTGTGAGGTCATAGGTCAAGAGGGAACTGGAACTTACTCTTTTCTGTCTCTCTGGAACCCTTCACGGGGCCTGGCCCAAGGTAAACGCTTCACAACCACATTTCAAGTGTTAATGAATGAATCAATGAATGAATGAATGAATGAATGAACAAACAGGAGGCACTGGAAGGGTGTAGAGGACTACACAGGCTGCCCTCCATTCTGGGCTGTCCCCAGGCCCCAGGGTCCTTCTTACAGAGCCCCAAGGCCTGGCCAGTGCTGAGTCACATGAGATCGCCTGCCCTGAGCGGGGCGGGGGGGGGGGCAGCCACTGCCCCTCCTCCTCCCCAGATGTTTCACCTCATTAATTTTGAACAAAACCCAAGGTGCTGACACGTTTTTATAGCTACCAGTCTGGAGAAGGAGCAAACATTTCAGGAAGGAAGGTGAGGAGGGACGATGCAGCGGGCCTGAGGACTCAGAGAGTGTCCCCAGGGGCCGGTTCAAGTCCCACGGCCTTACAGGCCTCTGCACAGCACGTGAGAAGCTGGGGTCATGGCAAACCCCCCCCGGGATTGCCACCCCCACCCCCTGCCAGCCCCGAGGCCAGCCACCAGTGTGACTACAGGAAGGTCCCAGCAGGCTTGAGGCTGGCAAGGCTCCCGCATGGCCACAAGAAACCTCAGCAATGCCCTGGGGGCAGCTGCAATGTATCTGGGTCCCTTTGGGGGCTGGAGCTGCCCTGACAAAGGACATGGCATGCTGCCGGCACTTCTAAGGGACCACCGCACCCTCCAGCAGGGGGACCGTGGGCCAAGGGGGTCTGCCTTCCCAGACAGCAGGAGCTCCTACCCACCTCAGGGCCTTTGCACATGCTCTTCCCATGCCTGAAGCAAGGCACCCCTTTTGCCTAGCGAATGCTAATCCCGCCTTTAGTCGGAGCCTGACTTTTCCGTCCCGAGAGGCCTTTCCAGCCCCCGGACCAGGATGGGTCTTCTCGCTACCGGCTCCTGGGCCCTGTACCTGTCCTGCGTGTCTGTAGTTAAGTCGTTCCTCTGTTGTGGTATCTGCTTCAGCCTGTCTCTTCCATTTGAGTCTAAACTCTAGGAAGGTGGGCACCGGCTTTGCCTAGTCACAGCTGCACCCCCGGGGCCAAATGAGAAGTTCGGTTCCAGATGCGTTTCTGGATGAATGACTGTAGAAACGGAGGAACGCCTCATTCCAGGAGACAAGCTGAAGTCCCCACGTCCCCTCCAGAGGGCCAGATGGGGGTTCCTTGGATGTGACGCCCAGCGCACAAGCCACTGAAGGAAAAAAAGAAGTCCGACGCCATGGAAATCAGAAACCTCTGTGGACACCGTCGAGAAAGTGAAAAGGCAGCCTACAGAACGGGTTGGCTTCTGTTGGTTAGCAAATATTTCTAAGAAGCAATATTTACTAATCATATATTCGATCATTGTATATAGGGAGCAAAGAACACTTAGAACTCTGTAATGAAAAGTTAAATAGTGTAATTTAAAAATGGGAAAAGGATCGGAACAGAAACTTTCTCCAAAGAAAGTTCACGAATGACCGACAAGCTCCGGAGGAGATGCTCAGCGCCACTAGCCATCAGGGAGACAAATCAAAACCGCAGTGAGATTCCACTTCGCACCCACCAGGGTGGCTACAATCAAAAGTCAGACAATAACAAGTGTCGGCAAGAACATGAGACCCTGGAGCCCTGATCCACTGCTGGGGGGGATGAAAAGTGGTGAAGCCACTTTGGAGAACACTCTGGCAGTCCCTCAAATATTAACCACAGTTACCCGACCATCCAGCAACACCACTGGTAGGTATCTACCCAAGAGAAACGAAAACAGACGTCCGCACAAAAACTTGTCCACGAGTGTTCACAGCAGCATCGTTCATTGGAGCCCAAAGGTGGCAACAGCTCACATGCCCCTCAGCTGGTGAACAGATGAACCAAAGGCAGTGTGTGCACACAAGGGGAAGGATTCGGCTCTACGGAGGGAGAAAGCGCTGGTCCAGGGTACGACTTGGAGGGACCGTGCGGGCGTGGCGCTGAGTGGGGGAAGTCGGTGCCACTCACAGAGGGCCGCAGGCCGTGTGGCCCCACTTACACGCGGCGTCCAGAGCGGGCAAACCCACCGAGGTGGACAGCAGCCCGGCGGTTGCCGGGGGCTGGGCATGTGCAGCAGGGGCTGGAGGGTGATGGGTGCAGGGTTTCTCTCTGGGGCGATGAAACGTTCTAGACCCAATTGTGGTGCTGGCTGTACAACCGAATACACTAAAAATCACTGGCTTGCACATTTTAAGTGGGTGAACTGTATGGTGTGTGAATTATAACTCATTAAAGTTGTTGTTGAAAAAACAAAAAAGGGGAGGCGGTCAGAGAGTGAGACACAGGGACTGGCAGGGATTGGCAAGAAAGGGGACACTGGGAAGGGAGTGACAGGGAGCAGGAGAGGAGTGGCTAAGGCCCACACGGTGGTGGCTCGGCACCGCTGGGGACCCCAAAGCTGCTCTGCGTGGGGGTGTTGGGGAGACAGCCCTCCGTGTGAGAGGCGGGGGACTGCCACAGCAGGCTCCCGGGGGGAAGCCAGGGGGCGGGCCAGGGTGAGGCGAAAGCTTCTGAGCCCAAGGCAGAGGTGGGGGGTGGGGGGCGCAGGGGAGAAGCCACTGAGCAGAGAGCAGGTGTGTCCTACTGTCGGGCGCAGAAAAGGGCCAGGAGGGCCAAGGCCAGGGACAACTGCCCAGCTCAACGTCCAGAGGGCTCTCTAGAAGCTTCCAGCCTCCAGGCTCGATGGCTTTCTGCCTCCGAGCTCCACAAGCCAGGGCTCCAACCTCCCGGCTCCCCTGGTCACCTCAGTGGTGACCCCCAAACTGCTCCCAGAGGGGAGGGTCACCCGGAGGAGTTGGGATGCAGCGTGAGGGAGCCGGGAGCCACTGAGGAGGATGCTTTCTGCTCCAAATTTGATCTGGGGAGGGGGTCAGTGTCTGGTTTTAATCTAAGGTTGGCGGCCACATGCCAAACGTACTGTAAAACCTACATTTTAATAAGGGGCTGGTACCTGGGGGAAAGCTGCCCTCATTAACCGTTTCCAGACCAGGGCGAGGCTGCCACTCAGGGCTCAGTGTGGGGTTTCCTCGCCCAGATGAGAGCCACCGGGCCCCTCAAAGCCCAGGGCCAGCGCCTGTGAGTCCGGGAGCGGCCGAGTGGTCGGGGACAGAGATGTTCCACCTTTCGGCTCCGTTCTGGTGTGAACTGCTCTGGGGCCTTATCATCGTCTCAAGGACTCAGACCTGAAAGGACCTTACACGTCATCTGTCAAAGCTTCTCATTTTGGCAGGTGGGGAAACTGAGGCACGGGGAGGGGACGTGAGTTGGCCCAGGGCTCACCGCAGATAGCGGGTCCCCCAGCCCCATCCACTGAGACTCGAGCCCCGAGAACGCCAGTTTTCCTCCTTCCTGCGCTCTCTCTATTCTTGGGTTTTATGGGGTGGAGGGCGGGGTGGGGGTAGGAGAGCAGACCCCTGACCCACCAATTGGTCATAGTTGGGGGGCAGCCAGCTGCCCACCCGGAGGGTAAGTAGTTGCCCCCTCAAGCCTTTGGGAATGAGGAAAGCGCCCCTATACCCCCCCCTGTGACCGGAGTCAGGAGAGCCTCTGTCCTGGCCCTCGGTTCCTCCCTCTGTGCCCTGGGGTAAGATCAGAATGGATGCCCACCTCCCACGGAGGCGCAGAGAGTGTGGGGCAGCCCAGAGCTGACCTCGGGGCTGGGGCCTCACGGCAGGGTACGCAGATGGCCCTTAGCCCCATTACTGTAGTGCCCATGCATAGTCGAGGCCCTGGCTCACTGGCTCCGCCCCTATTTTGATCATGAACCCCCTAAGTCATCCGACAGATGCCGCGGACCTCTCCCCAGGAAAACACGGGTGCACACGGAAGTTGGCATGCGTCTCTGGGGCAGGGGGGCGGGCACAGACTCTGAATCCTGTCCACAGACCCCACCCGAAAAAGTCAGCTGGGTGAAGAATCAGGCTCTTTAGCCCCAGAAAAATCTGCCCGTCTGCCCTGTTCCACCTTGAGGTTCCACCTTGGGGTCCCCTGCCCAGGAAGCAGCCAAGAGAAAGGCAGTGCCCACCGCCTCCTCTTCTGACGCTGGCAGGACCCCGCGCCCCCGGCTCTGTGCTCCCAGAGCGCCTGACTTTCCAGGCATCGTTGGAGGTTTCTGTGACCCATCTGCCAGCCCAGGCTGGAAAATGGGGGCTGCAGGCCTGGGTCCTTGCGGCTCCCGGGGCTGTCTGTGCTGTTCCCAGCGCTTCTGACCCAGCTCGGGCCTGTGGGCAGGGGACAAGGGCTCCTCCTTCCCCACTTTTTTGGGGGGGAGTTTCAATTTACTATAACCCGGTGCCTGGCGCTGGGCTCTCAAGCCCTGCCTTCTAAAATGAGAAAGGCACTGCTACGAAGCTTTGGTCTCAGCTGGGGACGGGGAGGGGCACCTGAAGTAGCGGACCCAAGTCACACAGCCAGGGAGCGACGACCCTGGGATTGGTGTCCAGTCTGTCTGTCCCCAAAGTGAGCTGGTATCTGGAGGACAGTGGCCCTTGTTAACCATTTCCAGGCTGAGGTGAGGTTGCAGCTCGGGGTGGCAGGCAGGGGGGCCCGCCCAGTGCAGAACCCCTGGGCTTCCTGGAGCCTCACCCGGCACCTGCTGGGCCCGGGGTGAACGCTGGCGCTGGGCACGGACAGCCTGCTCTCACTTCATGCGGCTCCACTGCCCACTCCTCTCTCCTCAAACTGATCTGAGAGCTCTTCCCGCACCCTCATGCCAGGTGCCCGGGTCCTGGTGCCCTCAAGTCTGCCTGTCCCTTGCAGCTCCCCAGCCTCCCCAGCGAGGCGCTCACTCAGAGCCTGGGCCCGGGGCCATCTGTGGCCTCCCTGCCGGCTTCTCAGTCACGCCTTGGAGCAACAGCCAGCCCCGACTCCAAAAAGTTCTCCACTGCAGCAGGCCATAATCCCTCTCCCTGTGGGTGTCCCTGCTTGTCCCAGGGCCATACGTGGAGGGCAGCACACAGAGACCCTTCCCGGGACCACCCAGCTAACATTTGAAGGCAGTTTTCCATCACCTTCAAAAAAGGAACCCTCCCTTTTCTGGAAAAGGGTTTTCTGGAAACCCTCCCTGTCCCCTTCACCATGCTGTGACCCTCGGGGAGGGGCTGACAGAGGACTTCCAGACCCCTCAAAGGGGTGTCCACTGACAATTTGCTTTGGAACTCCCTGGGAAGCTTGTTTAAAAGAGATGCTCCGAGGCCTGGCTGGTGTGGCTCAGTGGGTTGCGCGCCGTCCCCGGGGGGCCCTCAAAAGGCTGTGCCCATTGTCTCCACTAGCGGGGGGTGGGGAGGAAAACCTCGAGACCTGTATTCATCCCAAGGCCTGGGAGGGGGTGGGGGGGAGACCGCAGTGCCCAGAGAACAGCCCATGGAACAGCTTTGGTTGATTGCCCCTGCCACATGAGCCAAAGGAACAAGTAGAGTTGGAGCGAGGTAAGGATTCGGGCTAACAGACCCCCTCCTACACTCACGTCCGGGGACTCATGTCTCCCCAGGAAAGCCCGCGCCACCGTCAATCAACGTGTAACTCCCTCACCCCCATGCCACCAACTATAGAAGCCCTCGGGACGAAGAGCTTCCTCTGTCCTCTCGGTCCTTTGGCCACCTGGCCTCTGGCCACCCTCGCTTTTGCTCTCCCATTGGAACTCAGCGCTAATGGACTTGGCCTGCACACTCACGGGCTCGCTGACCTGTCATTCTTTACTGCCTCGGTGAGAAGAACCGGCTTCTCTGGTAACAAGGGTGCCTGTCTGTGTTTCGGGCCAGGTCCCCCATTGGGGATGCACGAGAGGCAACCACACATCGATGTTTCTCTCCCTCTCTTTCTCCTTCCCTTCCCCTCTCTATAAAAAAATAAATAAAACCTTTAAAAAGAGAGAGCTGTTTTGGCTCCTGGAGTGCACCCGAGGGAGGGGGCTGTGGGGGCGGTGTTTGTATTTCGAAGTTGCTTCCGGCGAAGCTAGGAAGCCACAGTCAAGGACTGAACTTGCCTCTTTACTCTCAGCACCTGGCACAGTGTCCGACACACAGTAGGTGCTCGGTCAATACTGGGTGATTAACTATCTGAATGAAGGGATGGAATTTGGGTCCCCATGGGGAGGGGTTCCCAGTTTCCTGTCTATCTGAACACGTGAAGACTTTGACCCTCTCTCAATTGGTGTAAACGGTTAAAAGCTGCTCACTTTCCTGACCCTCCCGTCTGTGGGAACGAGTTTCTTTATTGGTTTTTTAAATTTAGGGGCGAGGGCAAGAGCCACAGAAGTCCCCTCCCAAAGGAGCAGGCTTTGCTCAAGGCCGAGGCCCAGAGGCATCGTTCTTCCTGTAGGGCAGGGGGTGCAGAAGGAGGCCCTGGGGTGGGTCGGCCGAGCCTGCCCTGCAGGGCAGCAGGGGCCAGACCATCCTTGGGGTCAGGCAGCCGCTACCCGATGCCTTCTCAACTGGGCCCTCCCTCTACCTCCTAAAGGTTTGGAGTGAACAGCCTTGTGTCTTGAGCCTCCAAACGCAAGGCGGATTTGGTCTTCAGCCCCAGGCTGGGTCTCAGCAGCCGTGTTGGAATCCCTCCCCCTTGAGCCTGTCGCCACTCCTCGCTGGCCCTCCATGTCCTCAGGAAGTGGGCAGGCAAGGGTTCCAACAAGACCACGGTGGTGCCAGAGGCAGCAGCCACCGCAGCGCCAACGCAGGGCCAAAGCTCCTCGGGCCGGGTCTCCGCCCTCCCCATCCCCCTCCCTGGCCGGAGCCCTGCAGATGGCGAAGACCACCCCCACCCCACAGGCACCTAAGAGAGGAGTCATCTTTCAGTGTTGATGTTTATGGAGCGGACACCCCCTGCCCCCCACTCAGCATCCCAGCACCCCCCATTCCTAGAACAGCGAAGGCTGCAAGGCAGGGAAATCCACTCTTTCCACGTGCCTTCCAACGTTTTCCGTGAAACGCTCTTGGAGAGCAAGGCGGAAGGGCCGCCAACCAAGGGACCACCCCGACCCCGAAGGCCTCGGTGTGGCTGCCTCAGCACAGCCCCGTCCCGTGTCCTACCCCTCCTCTCTGCTCTTAATGCCACCTCCACTGCGGTGGGACCAAAGTGTCTCCTCTCCACCCACCCCTCCCCACCTTCCTACCCTCGGGGCCCAGGTAGTGAGACCTGGGAGTTTGGGGGCCCACCCTCCTCACTTCCCAGGGCCCCAGAGGAGGTCCAGAGAGGAAAGCAGCTGGTCACCCCAAGGCAGCGGTGGGGGTGGGCGTGGGGGTGGGGTGGGCGTGGGGGCGGGGCAAGCTGCTGACCGGCAGCCAGGGCTGGGGACAATCCTGTGGTCGAAGCAGATTTGGTGCCAAGCTGGGACGGTCCTCAATGCAATCCTTGTATTTCCCCGGTGGGCAAAAAGTCCCCTTCAAAGTCTGTGCGTCTCAAAGCTGTCAACTCCTACATTTCCTTCGCCCAATTTCCTGCTCCCCTCCCCCGTTTTTGGCGTTTCTCAGTATGGACCAAACTCTTCATCTTAGGGGAAGCTCTGACTCAGAACTTTAAAAAATCTCAGACACAAACTTAAGAAAACAAACTTGGGAGTTGGGGATTGCGGGAACAGCCCCTAGCCCTTGTAAGGGGGTGTTGGCGAGGCTGGGCTTTCTGCGAGGCCATCCTTCTCTCCCCCGGGACAGGGCCTGCGGGCTGGCGGGGCAGACACCACCGGGGGTCCCAGCTTTCAAGGAGGGGGTACGGGATGGGGTACTACTCTTCCATCTGGGAGGGACTGTGTCTGCGCACGGCGGGTGGGTGGGGGTCTCTTTAACCCACAAACGGGTCTAGGGTCGACCCTGCCCGTCCCGACGCGCCAGCCGCCGCCCACCCCGCCTGGCCATGTGCGCGCCAGCCCGTGCGTGCGAGAGCGCCGCGCCGGTGGCGGCCAGAGCGGCGCCGCGGCACATCTGGTTCCAGGCGAGCCCCTGGCGCCTGCCTCGCCGCAGACCCGCGGCCCAGACACACAGACGTTAATAGATCGGCGCGCCCAGCCCCGCGCGGCCCGCGCCCGCCGCCGCCCAATGTGAGTGCGGAGTGGGAGAGGCGCGCAGGGCTGGGAGCGCGCGGAGGAGGGGCGCAAGGCACGAAGTCCACCCTCCCCCTCTTCCGGCTGCCGGTCTGCCCTCTGGCTCGGACATCTCTTTCCCCACCCCTGCTCCCCACTCTCCGCTAGGTCCGGGGTTGTGGCTAGGACTGCCCCCTTCTCATCCTGGGAAACCAAATTCCCGGAAATCCAATCGCAGTTAGTAACAGGCGGTTCCCACGTGCCTGGCGCGTCCCGCCGGCCAAAGGCTGGTCTGAGAGCGTCACGCTCGCTCCTCAGCAAAGAATCACCCTAGGAGTCAGGTACGCTGACACTCTCGCCCATCCTCATTTCATAGCCAGGGAAACTGAGGCTGGACGGGTCACTGGCCCAAGTCCACACAGCGAGAAGGCCACGGAGCTGGGCTCTTGGACTCCAGCCCCAGGCATACGAGCCCCCTCAACTCCTGAGGCTTGCACCTGACACGCAGAGTCACCTAAAGTTGGCCCTAACGCGCGCCTCCCCTTGGGGCGGCCCTCCCCCCTCCGCTCCCCTTTTCAGAGAACCTCCCCTCAGCTGTACCCTAACCCCCTCCCACCAGAGCACCTGGGGGCAGTGAGGCTCTGTGGGGACCCTGTGGGGAGCTCCTTGCCCTTGGCAAGGTTCCAACACGGCTGCTTATGCAGAACTGCTCCCGTGCCAACCTGGAGCCTGGAGGCTGCATGCTGGGCCCACTCTTGCTCCCAGAGAAATGTTCTGCTTTAGCAGCTCCCATTGACTGTTCAAGGGCACATGATGCGTGTTGCTTTGGAAGGGCGGCTGTGAACTTCGGGAAGAGGCCTCCTACTGGAATTAAAGGTCCATCAATCCGGGTGGGCCCAAGTGGGTCACTTTTGGCTCCTACCCTCTGTCCCTCTCGCCCTCCCCGTTTCTCTCCCTCCCTGTCTGCCCCCGCCTTACATGGGTATGTATGTAGTCATTCATTCATTCATTCCTGTTCCAGCCTTTAGTCCCTATGGGCAGAGTATGTGTGCTTGCAAATTGCAAGTAATTTGTTGGCTATAGGTTAAGTTTTTGCACCCCCCTAAGATTCTGCTTCCCCCTCCTCTGAGGGGACTTTATAAGGAAGTGAGCCCACATCAAAACGCCACACTGGCCCTTAAATTGGGGGAGAGCATTTTTTTCCGAGCTGCTTACATGATGGGGAAGGAATTTGTTTAGAACCTTCCCCTGAATCCCCTCTGAGTTCACTGGGGGGGCTTGTTAACTCTGGCCGTCCGAAACGCTGCGTTTTAGAACAAAACCACACTTTGAAACAGCTCCCAGCCTGAAGGTAATAAGCTCTGTAATGGCCCCGGAGAACGTGCCCGGGCACTGGAAACCGGCCGGCAGTCTCTTTCCCTCTCCAGCCAAGTCCCACATGAGAGGTTCCTGGCTGGTGCAGCCCCTGCCCCACCCCACCCCCCAAGCATGTGGGGTCTAGGGAAGAGCAGAATGGGGTGGGAAAGGGAGGCCCCAGCAAACTGGGGGCTCCTGACCTAGCTCTCAGCCCCCACCCGGGATAAGACCCGCCCCTTCCCCAGTGGGCTGGGTGGCAGGGAGTGAAGGCCAGCCCATGGACCAGGAGCAGCTGACACTGGCTTGGAGCGTAAGGACCAGACCACACAGGCAAGCTGGTCAAGCAGAGCCAGGAGCAAGTGACAGCACATTTGCAGGAAGCCAGTCCCTACAAGGCGTCTGCCGCTTCTGCCTCCAGTCCCTCCGCAGAGGCAGTTTCTCCTGGTGCCAGAGAGAGCTTGTGGCCGCTCCTGGTCCCCTTGCCTTTCCTTGTGCCTGGCGGCCTCCCCTCACTCCCCCTTAGCCAGAAAGTTCTGAAGGGGTGCTGATTGCAGGCCCTGGTCCACACTCCAGGGCCCCAAGTCGGGGCGGGGGCGCCCTAGACCAGCCAGAACAGCCCTGATCTCCGTGAGGCCCTGGCTTCGGCGAGGCCGAGCCCCTGCAGGGTACTGAGTTTCCCCCTAGCTGGCTAGGTAACCCCAAAAGGTTAGCCGTGGGTGCCGTGGCCCCGCCCCTGCCCTCTTTGACCGGCCTGTAGCATGCCCCATTCCTCTGTGTGGTGGTCCCCTTTCATCTGGATCCTGCAGAGGCGGGGGAGGGGCGCTCAGAGGGGGAGGGGCGCTGAACTTCCCAGGCCAGAGGCCTGGCCCAGCCAGGAGGCCTTTGCTCAGCCACCAGGGCCATGCACAGACACCATGGTGGTCACCAGGATTCTGAGAGGGGCGCCCCGGCTGCCCTCCAGGGAGCCCCCAACATGCCAGGCCCTTTGTACATGGAACCTGCACACCCGCAACCTGAGGAGGCAGGCGTCGTTATCACTGATCACGCAGACAAGGAAAGAGGACCCGGGAGGTCTAGTACGTTCTCTGAGGTCACACGGCCTATGTGTGGGAGAACTGGGACTCACTCTCCCCCAACCCTTTGACGCTCCTAACCACTGAACTACACCGACTTCCTGCCAAGCTCGGATGGGTCTGCTCTCAGCTCCCGCCCAGGCAGCCACCCGCAGGGACAATCAGAGTCGAAGGGGGTTTTCGGTGCGCTTGGACCAGAGCTGGTTCACGCTGTCACCCCTCCGGCCCCTCTCGTGGCCTGGAAGTAGCAGCTGCTGGAACACCACGTTAGGGGGGTGCTGAGGGGCCCTGGCTGATTAACTTGGGGTGCCCTGGGCTGGGAAGGGGGCTCTGACGAGGAAGCAGGCGTTTTCCAACCCCGAACCTGGTTCTGTAGGTGCTCTCTCCCTCTGGTCATGCCTCGGCGGGGACACACCGGTTGGGGGGCTCCGTGGGGGTCCCAGAAGTCCATTTGGAGACAGCGTGCTCAGTTCTGGCTCCTTTAAGCGAATTCGTGAACAGCGGTCGGGTGTTGCCGGGGGGCAGACCCTTGTCAGGGGCGCGGTGCAGGTGGGAGAAATGAGCCAACCTCTGTGCTTAAAATAGGGGCAGCATTCCACCCCCCCCCCCCCGCACAGAAACACCGCGTTGCTAGGTCTCGTCGGCAAGCTGGGCCCCCAGAGGACGACTGTTTCTAAGACTATCTGCCACGGAGAAAACACTTTTACATAATTCAATTATAAACAACCCAATTTTAAAAATGGGCCAAAGACCTTAACAGTCACGTCACCCAAGAAGATCACAGATGTAAGTAAGCCCACGAAAAGACACTCTGCATCACACGTTATAAAGGAAACGCGGATTAGACAACAGAGAGATACCACCACGCTCCCAGGATGGCCGAACCCAGAGCGCCGCCACCGCCAAATGCCGGCGAGGACGTGGAGCAGCAGGGCCTGTGGTGGTTTCCTGCGAAACCAAACCACCTCTTACCAGGAATCCCACTTCTTGGCATTTACCCCAGGGGGCCGACACCTGACGTCCACCCCAAAAGCTGCACACAGATGCTTACGGCGCGCCATCCGTCACTGCTCCGGCTGGACGCAGCCGGCCTGTCCTTCGGCGGGGGAACACTGCTGTACACCGTGAAGCCGTGAGCGGACACGGAGGAACTCGAAGTGACAAGAGCCAGGCGGCAGAGGCTGCACGCTGTCTGGTCCCACTGTGAGCTCTGGAAAGAGCAAAGCTATGCGGACGGTGAGAAGATCGGTGTGGGCAGGGGAGGGATGAACGGGTGGAGCAGAGGGGGTTCTTTGGGCAGTGGGACTACTCCGTGTGACACTGTCATTCAGTGTTTGTCCAGACCCCATGGGCTCTGGGTGACTGCGTGACGATGCCGTGTCTGTGTAGGTTTATGGGTTGCAACACACCTGCGGCTCTGCGCAGGGGAGGCCGTGTGAGTGAGGGAGGTGAGGGGAGTGTGCACACTCTCCGTACTTCCCACTCAGGGTGGCTGTGAACCTGACGCTTCTCTAAAAAGTACCGTCTGTTGGAAAGGGGGAAAATATTAAATCATCGTCTGTGGTGTGTGTGCTGGCAAATGTCAAACTGCTGGTTCTCTGGAAGGAGGGGCCCTTCATTTATAGTGTTTGCGGTGTCTGGGGTGCCAACATTGCCACCAGGACCAGTCAGTCTCTAGCTACAGTGTAATGGGGACGAAGGCAGAACCGGGAGGAGCTGGGAAGCAACAGACACTCCCCCGAGAACGCAAATACCAAGCACCAGTCAGAGGTCATCAGACAGCTGGAGAGAGGCGAGTTTTGAGAATATATGGCCCTTCTTTTAAACGTAATTACAATGACCATTTCAATGCAGTGGTAAGTTTGCATTGCACTTTAACTTTCGATAGCATCTGCCTTCGACCACCAGCCTCCAACATGCTGACAACCCAATGGTCGCGTCGCGTGTCCTGAGCCACAGGAGCCGGCACCACTACCGTTTCTGGCCCGTCTAAGGAAGGCAGGCTCGGTGTCGCCTGTCTCTTTTCACCCTTCTCCACAGCAGGCAGAGCTGGCCTCGCGGCATGCGGGCCATTTTGGATTTGGAAGCCGGGTACGGTCGTGATGGTGACAGCAGTGTCTGTCCCGGGACCAGCCGCCTCCTGCCCTCAGGAGGGCTTGTCGGGCCCCCAGGTCCTGCTCACTTTGTCCTCAGGGTTCAGATCCTTCCCAGCAACTTGATGCCACCCGTGTGTCTAAAAACATCACCTGCCCCGAGCCCTGGGGGCCTGGCTAGAGTGTGGTGTGCCCTGAAAGTCCCGCTGGAGAAAACAGGTCTGCGGGTTTCACGCCAAGTATCAGGAAAGGTGATGCAGCCCCAAGCCGGAGGCCAAGGGTGAGGAAGGATGGGTGGAGGAAGGGGCGAGAGATGGAGGCAGCGAGGTGGGACCGGGGCCCTCAGCTCTCACTGCTCAGTGCAATCACTGAGCCAGTCGGGGTGGGGTGGAGGCGGAGCTTTTAAAAAGAAGCGCCAAGCCCTGGCACTCCTCCACTTTCAGTCCGACTCCACAGGTTCGGGATGGGGTCTGGCCATTAGCATCCACTGTGTGCTCTCCAGGTAGTGCTACTGTGCAGCCAGCGCACAGAACCACTCACCAACGAGGTCAAGTGCATGGTCTTTGGGGTCAGACCAGCCTAGAGCCCTGACCACAGGCCAGTTACCCCAGATGAGCGTCCATTTCGTCCTCCGCCCACAGAGGCCTCAGTGAGCATGGAGCCGCAGGGGCGCCACAGGGTCCCCCCCGCAGGGGGCGGGAAGTGAGGAGTCTCAGGAGCAATTCCCGTGCGCAGGGCTCTGAGCTGAGTGCACCGCCCAGGGCATAAACGCCGTCACTTACTCCGCTTTCCCGGATGAGGAAGCCAGGGCACAGAGGGACTGAGGATTTCCCCGGGGTCACCCAGCTGGCCAGCGGCAGTGTCGGGGATCAGACAGAAGTGGGCAGGCGTGAGACTGAAGACATGAGAGCTTCAGGTGGACAGGGCAGGGAAGCTTGAAAGAAGAAAGATGGGAGAGGAGGTGGCAGTGTGCTGAGGGTCACACTGGATGGATGGATGGCCGAGTGGATGGAAGGATGGAAACAGTGTCTCCCTGTGCCAGGGACCAGCATCCCTAAGCCACTGGCCTCTTGGAAACCAACAACATGGAACGTCCCTGTCCTTGTGTGTGCTTGGCCTTCTTCTGGTGAGACCCCCAGTCCTCATAACTTCTGGAGTCTCAACAGAGCAGGCCCTTCCCATTCCATCCTATGGGTGAGAAGGGGGGTGAGCATGCAAGCTGAGAGCCACAGGCTCTCAGGGTGGTACGGGAGGAACTGGTGAACGGTGGGCTCCTACTCATCCTACAAGACCCCACTTGAAAAGCCCCACCCCATGCCCAGAACTCTTTGTGCACATGTCTGCTTCAGCCTTATCACCCTGGCTTCCAGGCTTGGTCCCCTGTCTCAAGCCCCCATGTCTCAAGCCATGGCTCCCAGGTGCCCCTTTGGACTCAGGGTAATTGAGCAGCTGGAGACAGAGCAACAGAAACGTGGGCCCAGGGAGCCCCTCCTGGTCTTTCTCCTTCCCAGTCAACTAGACCTTGTCCTGCCATCCATGGTGCCTCTTGGAAAAGTGTGAGACTGATGTGCCGTTGTACGTGTTTGGGGTGGTGGGGGGGCAGCACAGAGAGAGGGGCAGAGACCAAGGGGCAGCTCACAGTCAGGGCCCACGCCATGGCACCTGGTCCTGGGTGGCTCTTCAAACAACCCCTCCTCACGTGGCCAGGGGACCCTCCCCAGTCCTCAGCCCTTTCTCACCTGCGCTCAGTAACAGTGCCAGGGGTACTGTCATTTCCTACAAGAGGGGACGCTGGCTCAGGGCGCTGCTGGAGTCCACCCAGGAGTGAGCTGGAGTCGGGCCACCTGCCCTCACCCCCCGCGCTGCACCCGCTGTCTGCTCCCCTCAGTGGGCGGGTGTAGGGTGTCCCCAGCGCGTTGTTGTGTCAATTCCAGGGACTCGGGCACAGTGACCAAAAGCTGCTGTGACCTGGACTGCTGGTTCTGTGGCCTCGGCACGTCATTTTGCCACCCCGTGCCTCAGTTTCCTTGTCTGCACAAGCACATCGCTCGGGGAGTGCTATGAGAGTTCCGTGGGATGAGGTCTGGAAGGAGGTCAAGACCGGGGACCCACAGGTGTCACCGTGGCAGACCAGCATGAGTGTGGCCCTCTGGACACCTCCCCAGAGGGGGTGACCCAGACAGGCCACGCTCCCCGCCAAGCCTTCTTGTCTGAAGGCCCAGTGCCGCCCCTACTCACGGGCTCCCAGGGATGAAGAAGCAACTTGCCAGCGCCCCGTCGCCCCCAGCCCCCCTGCAGGAGGCCACACCCCAGGGACTGCCCCTCAGCCACCACCAATCAAATATGGAAAAGAATCGGCCACAGGTTGGGCGGCTTTGCCTGATCCTCCCCTCACGGTGTCTGGCCCCCACGTGGGCACCCCTCGTTTCATTAGCATTGGCCAGTTCTCCCCACCAGGCCCTCAAGACCCCCCCCCAACACAAAATATTAGGACCTTGAGGGGTTTTTCACAGAGGGGAGGGGTCCTGGGGGGAGGAGGGACAGCTGACAAATTCCGAGCTGAGACAGAACTAAGGGAGGCGCTGTCTCAGTGCCAACCAGCGCACGGAGGACCCTGACTGTGGTGGGGGCACCCGCTTACACCACGCATCCCCCACTCTCCTCCCGCTGGTCACAACCCTCCGCCCGATCAAGACCAGAGAGGAGCTGATACATCAGACCAGAGCCTGGATCCCAGCTTCGGGGGGACCTATCCCTGCAGCCTCGTCTGGCTCCCCTGCTCCCGACAAGCCACCCACCAGCCACACCCAGTCACTTCCTGTCTTCACACATGCTGTTCCCTCTGGCTGGAATACTTTTCCCACCTCATCAGGAAGCCCAACCCAGTGTCACCTCTTACCACTTCCTGTAGGAACCCTATCCTCACCGCCCCAGAAAAGCTTGAGGACCAGTCTGTCCCCACCCCCCACCATTTCACCATCATTGATGAAACTTGCTTGGTCTGTTTTCCTCTGCCCCTCTCCAGGATTGTCTGTGTTGGTAGTGGAGCCTGGCACAATATAGGTGCTCAGTAAACACTGGATGATGGACAGATGGATGGTGGATGGATGGGTGGGTGGGTGGTGGATGGATGGGTGGGTGGGTGGACAGATGGATGATGGATGGATGGATGGATGGTGGAAGGATGATGGATGGATGGATTAATGAATGGATTATGGGTAGATGGATGGGTGGATAGATGGATGCTTCGGTGGATGGATGGATGGATGGACGGATGGGTGATGGATGAATGGTGGACAGCTCGGTGGCAGATGGCTGGCTCACAGCCCAGTTTTGTTTTCCCTTTAGGCCCGCAATGCCAAAGGCCCAGGAACTTTATCAAAGACCCAGGAAAATGGGAGCCCTGAAGTACAGCTTTTTATTGGTTCCAAAATACAGTTCAGAAGGGTGATTAACAGATGGCTGGTGACATGCTGATGTTGACTGTCTCCTCTTAGCTGGAAGCTCCTGAGGGCTGGTGGGTGGATGTCTGCCCAGTGCCTGCACACAGTAGGGGCTCAAGAAACGTGTGTGGAGTGGAGGGCCTCTGCTTCTCGCCTATAAAATGGGGATGTTGAGAGCCTATGAAGACAAAGAGGGAGCACGTGGCTTAGGCCGCAGTGGGAGCCTCTTCAGAAGTGACAATTGGTCACTGTTATGAGGGGGTCCCAGCAGGGGCTCCCTGTGGACAGTGACTTCTCCCAGGAAGTGACTTTAATAATGGCACAGCAGGCACTGGCACAGCGGGGAGGAGGGCAAGGTGGGGACAACAGTCTGAGGTCCCCACGGTGGAGCTGGAAACCAGGGCCCCACCCTGGGAAGTCCTAACCCTGCTCTGGTGGCCCAGGCTTTTGTCTGTCTGCTGTGCCCAAGGCTGAGTAGCACTGAAGACACCCAGGCAGTCCCCCAGAGTGCACACAGCCCTGCTGAGAGAGGCGTGGGGACACTGCCTGTATCCCCCGCCCCATCCTCACCCAGATGTGCCAACAAACAGGAAATAAACAAGCCCTAACTCACAGGGTGGTGCCCTGCTCCGGGGTGGTGCTGGGGTGGAGGGAGACTGTTGCCTTAACCTGGAGCTAGTTTGGGTTGGGACACTCCCTGTCACCATGCTGGGGAGAGGAGAGACCCTGGGGACCAGCAGCTGCCAGGGGTGTGGCTTGCTCTCCCGCCCACCCACCCTCTCAGGGACCTGTCTGTGAGTTCCCCCCCCACGGTGGTAATACCACAGCAGCAGTATTGGCCACGGGCCACGGGCCACGGGCCACCACAAATGTGTTCCACCTCTGCCTCCTCCCATGTGCCAGGATCTCCAAGCCTCCTCCTCAGGGACCGGCCTGGACCTGCGGTCCCCACAGGGTGGCCTCACTCTCCCAACCTTGGCCATTGATCCCGTTTGAAGAAAGTGGAGAATATTTGCCGCGATATCCCCAGAGCCCCGAGAAGCTGCCTTGAAGCCCTGCAGAGCGCCGGGTTCCCCTGCAGGGCTCTGCACTGGCCCCTGGGTGCCGGAGGGGGAACACCCCCCACCTCTGGCCTCTCTGGACTGGGGCGATGGCTCTCCTCCGCCCTGAGATTCCTCCCACACGGTCCACAGACTGACATCTCCAGCAGGTTCTGGTTCTGGGCAGGGGGGAGGAGGAGAGGGTTTGGGAGAAGCTGCGAGTGGCACCAGTGAGGTAAACCCAAGCTTGGTTCCTTGGTGCCCCGAGCTCTGTGCACTTCCCTGCCACCTGCCTCCACACACCCTGGGCTCCCTGATCATCACAAAACCTGCTTCTTGGTGGCCGCTTGGACACGTGGGTCCTGGGCAGAGAAAAAGGCCAGCATGGGGGGCGGGGAGACAGCATCCAGATCAGTTTTCCCACGAGTGCAAACCCCACGCTGAACCGGCTTTGCTGGGGCCCAGGGATCAGCTGCGTTTCGGTGTGTGCACATGTGCGCGTGCGCTGGTGCATCATGTGCACGTGCCGCACACATGCGTATACACACGTACATGCACCTGTGGGGCATGCATGTTTACACACGCGTGCATGCTGCAGGCAGGTGGCGAGAACCTACCTGTAATCCCCGAGAGCATACATGAGCATCTCAGCCTTCCTCCCCAAGCCATCTTATCCCCAGACCCTCTAGAAGTTGCAATTAACTGCTAATTTGAATTTTTAACCTCAAGTACCACATTATAAAAATAATCGTGTTGTGTTTTATAGGAGGCATTTGTCAGGAAATCATGCATGGTTACTATTTGTGCCACGGAAAATAAAGCAAGATGCTCCTTCTGCACGGGTTGGGCTGCAGGGAACCAGCGCCACGCTCCCGGTGAGGGGCCCTGGGTCTCCAGACAGGGCTGGGCAGGGCACCGGGCTGGGTCCTGTGTGTGTGTTGGGGACACCCAGGGCTGGAGAACCTGTCTCCTTTTTGAAGTGCATAGGTATCAGCAAAGGCCACTGGGGCAAGCTCCCAGAACCCAGACCCCAGTCCCAATCTCGGCTCCACCTCCTGGGGAACCTCGGGAAACTCTCCTGCCTTGGTTTCCCCGTCTGTGAAGGGGGCTTACAGTCCTACCCTGTGCACCTGCCTCCGCCTCCTGAGTGTCAAGGAGAGGGAGAGAGAGAACAAACCCACTGGTGTGGACTGAATGCCTCCAGGGAGAGGCGGGCAGTTGGTGGGCCCCTCCTGTGCCCACTCTGCCGCACAACCCGAGACCCAGGCACTCTCGCTGTGCCCATTTTGCAGACAAGGAATCTGAGGCCAGGCTCCCAAGACCACCCATTAAGTGGAGGTGAGGTTGGGACCAGGATCCCACAGGTAAGCCAGGCCCCTCCCAACTTGTGGCCTGCCCCTGGGACAGCTGGGGACCCCTGGGACTCTCCAGGCTGACTCTCTGCTTCCACGCCTGTGTCACCATCGAGCCGCATCGGGGACGTGGGGCCAGGATCCTGGCCTGCCCGCCTGGGTCGAGGAGCCGCGCTGGGTTCTGTCCGGCATCACTGCTCCAGCGCTAGCAAATCTCTCACCACACCCTCCACACACAACCCATCTTTCTGGGCCTCCGCTTTCTCACCCGGGAAATGGGGCTGCAAGGCTTCTGAGGTGGCCCCCACGTAGCGGGTGCACAATAAATGGTCCCGACGGCTGGGGTCTCGGTGACGATGACAGTGATGAAGATGAGCACACTTGAAAGCCACTCCTACCCCAGTCACCCAGCTCTGCTGCCCGACTCAGCCACCAGCAGCCCGAGCTCCCTGCGTCCCTCCAGGGACACAGGCTTTGCAGCCAGACAGCCCAAGTGGCTTCCTCATCACGAGATGGGTCTGCTAATGAAACTCCCATCTTGGGGCTGCCAGGCGCCCATGGCCTGAAGCGCTGGTGTCAAGTCCGGGGCTCCGGCACGGCCGTGCTGCACATGGACTGGCGAGCCAACGCTGGGCAGGCACTGCCCCGGGCACCCAGGCAGCCACAGGCGAGCCAGGCTCTTCCCCAGCTCTTCTCCTCCTCTGGCCTCTCCCACCGGGCACCCGCCCAGCCTGCTCCTGGAGCAGCCCAGTTCTCTCACCCTCTGAGCCTCTGTCGCTACTGTTCCCTCCACCTGGAGCACCCTTCCCAACCTCTTCCTCTGGCTAATTCCACTCATCCTTCTGGTCACTCCTGAAAGTCCACTTCCTCCAGGAAGCCTTCCCTGAAGCCTGAACTAGGGCTCCATTCTCTGTTCTCACAGTAGCCAGGACATCTTGTTAGCAGAGACCACACCTCCCTTCTCCCCTGTGGGTTCCCAGTATTCAGCCCTCAGCCTGGCACTGAGTAGGTCCTCAACAAATACTTGTGGAAGGAAGGAGGAAAGGGCTCGTGGGCTGCCAAGCCCACCGTCCCCTGCTCCAGGGAGATACCAGTCCTTGAAAAGGCAGCCTCCCGCCTCAGATCTGTTTGCCTCAGGTTTGAAGCCACTGCAACATCAACTCTCGCCTTTAAACAACGACCCGGCTTTCAGACACATTAGATCTTTGCCTTTTCTTTTTTCCTTCCCGGAGAAACCAGAGCAGCCATTTTTACTTCTCGTCTCCAGCAATTTCCCGCTCGGGGCCCTGACACTGTCCGCGCCGGGTGTGGTGGCCGGGCAACGGGCTCTGCGGGAGAGGCTGGCCTTCCAGTGAAAACACGAGGTCTCTCGGAAACACAAGACTCCCAAAGGCCCTGGTCCCGTCTTGGCCACCGGCCCCAGCCTCTCTCTCCATCACGGCCCAGCCCTCCTGCCCAATGGCTCCGGGTCCGGCTTTGCACAGGGTGTCCCCAGAAAAGTGGCACCTTCCTCAAAGGTTTCCAGGGGAGAATTGGGGAGACAGGAAGCAGGACCCTGGCTGCTTGCAGCAAGAGGACACCGGGCAGCTCACTGAGCATCTGGGGACCCTGCACATGTGGCTGGAGCTGTACTTGGGCTCTGGGGATTGCTGCATAGTTCCTGGGTGGCCTTGACAAGTCCTTTTGCCTTTCTGAGCCTCAGTATTTTCATCTATAAGATGGGGATAAGGCTCTTCTGCCTCGCTGCCTGATTAGGGGCCAGGCCTCACCTGTCCACACCTGGGCACTGAACCAATGAATGAATGAACGAGCGAATGAATGAATCCCATGCAGTTTTCTTGGAACCAAAAACCCAAGGCATATCTTTGAGGGGGAGGAACAGGAAGACAAAAGGCCTGCTTCCTGTAGCTTTATCCTAAGAGAGAAACGGGGACAAAGTGCCCCTTGGTCCTTCTCTCTCCCTTTGGGGTGGTTTACTGGACATTCCTCCCTGGTTTGGGAGGCCCTTCCTTCTCCAGGCCAGACCCCCTGAGCAGCGCTGGGTGATGCTTCGGGCCCAGGGGGTAGTGGTGGGGGTTTGGGGGGATCCTGGCCTCAGTGAGGGGCAGAGGCAGCCCACTGTCCCTCAGAGGTGCGCTCATGCTCCGCGGTCGGCCAAGGGCTGCGGCCGTGTCTGCGCCCACCATACTCGGTGCAGCGAGGCCCTTGGCTCTGTCCCTCTCAGGATCAGGAAAGGGGCTGACTCCGGGGCTTCTCCACCTGCCGTGTCCCCTTGGGCGAGTCACTCCGCCTCCGTGAGCGTCGGCGTCCCCAACTCTAATCTCAGCAGCAGGAACCCTTTCTGAGTGCTGCGCAGGTGTCTGCGGCTCTGCTCACGACACCTCTTCAAATCCTTAAAACCGCCCTTCAAGCAGATGTGAGGTCTTCTTGATGACAAACAAGGCTCAGAGAGAAGAAATTTGTCCAGGTCCCAGAGCTGGCCAAGTGGCGGCTGGGATGCCACCGTCCAGGGCACGGTCCCTGTACAAACAGACGCTCACTGACTGGCTCTCATCAGTGAGAAGAGAGGCTGAGTGACCCAGTCGGAGAAAAAAGACCCCCAGGTCCTGCAGAATGCAGAGGGAGGGGGCCAGGAAAAGAGGGGGGTGCCTGGCTCTCCCGAGGGCCCTGTACCCCGCCCTGGGGTGGGGGCAGGCAAAATCTGAGCCCTGCTCGGCTGGGCTGCCCGCTGGCTGGACCAGCTGCCCACGGCACCATCTTGAGAGCATTAGGGGCTGCTGTGAACAGCTGTTTTCTGTTACATGTTATTTGTTAGTCTAATGAAAGGAGGTGCACTCGCTTTCAGGACCTCTGCGTTCTGCGGGCTTTTATATGGGAGGCCGGCGCGGAGCTCTGGCGGCCAGAGGAGGCCCGCGGCCCCTGCCAGGCGCGCCCGGCGGCTCGGCTTTGATTCCGAGGTTTGCAGCCATCCGCGCGGTAATTCCAGCTCTGGTTAAATGTCATTTTTAATAACGCCATCTCTGGTGTGTAAACGTCTGTGCCCACGGCAAGAAGGGAGGCCAGGAGGGGAGGCCTGCAGTGGGGGAGGAACGACAGGGCGGCGGGAGGCGGGGCGCTGTGGACAATACCAGGGCGAGGTGACCACCCTCGGGGGGGGGGGGCAGTGGACACCCTACCTGAGGGGCAGGGTGCGTGAGGGGGCAGAGAGGAACGGGCAGGCGGGATACTAGAAGGCAGCTTTTCCAGTGACAGGGGTGACAGAGATCCCCAATTGGGCAGTGAGGCTTCCAACCACCCCGCCACCCAGCTAGGGGGTGCCAAGAAGCTTGAGAGGGACAGAGAGAGCTCCCCCCTAACGCAAAGCCCCCTCCGTTCCGGCTCTCTGGGTTGCCTTGGTGCAGTGGGCGCTCAGTAGGTGCTAGGGGAATGCTGGTGGGTGGTCAGCAGCCAACGCTGTCTCTCTCCTGGACCCAGGGGTGCAGCTTCCTGCACGAAGGCAGCCTCCGGGAACGCTGGCGGGGACACTGAGGCTCAGACCAGTGACTGAGCTGCAGGGAAGGGCACAACCCAGTTCCCCGCCCCTGGTCCGGGGCCCCACCCACTGCCTCCCGGGTGAGGGCAGCAGCGTCACCATCACCGACACCGTCACCCAGAGGTGGCATACTCCCACCACATCAGTGTTCAAGCAGCCCAGGCTTTTGCTCCTTGCGGGATGGAAGGGCCTCTGTGGAAGCTTCCAGGTCTCTAACGACTAGGCCTCCTGCTTTGTCACTGCCCCAAAGGCCGCAAGCTGCCAGCTGCCCCTGTCCACCTCTTGGGCCCCCAGGTCCCAGCTTCTTGGCTGTTCTCAGCTCACCGCCCCGCACCCTCCCAATCCCTTCACTGTCCCCCAAGCCGGAAGGTCCCGGCTGGGTGCCCATCCCACACACAGAAAAGCAGAGCGATCACCGAGAGGGACTGAAAATGTCTCCCAGAGCCTGCTTCATTTTTAGGATGCAATAAAAGTCATCATTAGCCCTAAGAGGCCCCACGCGAACAGTGTCCTGTCATCGTGGTGGCCCCTGGGAGCCAGGGCGGGAGCAAGAGCTTCCCAGAAGTGGAAGGAACACGGGGCAAAGGGGCAGCAAGAGCATTTGAGTCTTTTTAACGACCTTCATCCCCAGGACATCTTGAGATCCCACTCCGGGGTTCGGCTGGCAGGCTCCGCCCGGAGCTCTGGGAGGCCCCGCCTCTTCCCGGCAGCAGCGCTCTCCCCACTCCTCCAGGGCCAGGGAGCATCTGCCCAGGCCTCTGCCCCTGTCCCCTCGCCTGGCTTCTGGAGGCTCCGGGGCACCGTCTCCTGGACCGCGCTCGGCATGGGGGCCGGCTGAGACAGCTTGCCCCAGCTCCCTCTGTCTAAACAGGAAGCTCCGACGGTGCTCTCCGACTCACCACCTCGCCTAAGGCACTTAACCCTTGGCCCCGGCCACCGCGTTGTGGCTGCTCATCCAGTCATTAGCTGCCGGCGGCCATCCTGGCTATTAAAAGCTTGGCCTTGATTTGGGGGCCAGGCAGGAGCCCTGTTGCTGTGGTGTGTATGTGTGTGTGCATGTGTGTGTTGGGCGGTGTCCCGTGTGCCTGTGAGTCTGGGAAAGCCAGTCCACCGCGTGGTCCCCAAATGCCAGCCCACGACAAGCTTTCACCGACCTCCCACAAAATGAGAAAAATCTGGGCGATGTGCGGGTTTGGTTTTGTTAAGCTAAACAAGGTCAGTGTCGGGCACCATTCTTGACTCCGAGACAAAGATGCCAAAAGGCTCTTTCTTGGGCAAACAGACGGGGCCACAAGACGGCGGCTGCTGTGAGTGGATACTTTTCTTGGCAGCTCCATGCCTGCCCGCTCTCTGCCGGTTCCTCTAAGTGCCAGGAAGTTTCGCCAGCGTTTGAAATCCGGAAGTCTGGGTAGGCGGTGGGAGCCCAAGGCCTGACACATAGTCTGCTTAAAAATGATTGTTGGATGAATGAGCAAACGAATGAATGAATGAATGAATGAATGAATGAATGAATGAATGAGTAGGTGGGGGAGTCCAGCGGTGGACTGGGAAGGGGGCCTGTCCTTCAGAGTCAGGGACCCTCCACGGTTCTCCCCTGTCAGTTTGCAGAGGGTGAGGGATGCCATGCGGATGTTTCTGGGTGGAAGGGGATTGGAACGCCCTCACAATCATACCTTCCAACACCCCCAAAGCCCAGCAGTCCCCACGCCGCCAGGCCTGGCCCATCTCCCGCAGGCCTGTGACCCAGGCCAGGACCTCAAGAAGACCCCTCCCTGGCTGCCTCATGGTGCCCCGATGCAGCCCACAGCTGGGAACGGGTCTCCCTGGCCAGCCACCTGGAGGGGGCTTGCAGGGTGGCCTCGGACTATGCTGGAGAACAGGGCCTCAGAACGGGACAGGCCTGGGGGCGCGCGACCTTGGCAAGGGGCTCAACTCTGACCCTCGCTTTCCCTCTTCATAAAATGAGGACAATAAAGGGACTGGCCCCCACGGCCAGTGGGGGGACAAGGAGGGGTGGGGCCTGGGGTGCCCCAACCAGCCAGAGTGCTGTGGCCCCTGTCACCCTGCCCTCTTTGGTTCCCCAAACAAACCTTGGCTCAAGTCCAGCCCCTCAATAAACCGAGTGGCTTCCCCTCCCCGACTCCTCCAGCCTAAATGCAGAGCTGCTCAGAGAAAGAGGCCTGAACTTGGGACCCCCCTCCTTCCCAGCTGGTGGGACCTTGGGCAAGTTCCTTAGCTTCTCTGGACTTCCAAAAAGTAGGGGTGTCAGTCACTAACCCCTGCCTGACTCACGGGGCTGCTGTGAGCATCTGTCTCCATGAGCCGTCAAGGAGACCATTTATGAGCACCTACTATGTGCTAGGCACAGGCTCCCACACCCATTCAAGGCTCCCCACACCTGTGAGAGACCCCACTGTCCAGCGGCCCCATTTCACAGACAGCAACACTGAGCCTCAGGGTGTTTTTCAGGCCTCACGGGCGGTGTGGAAGCAGGCAGGACCACTGCTGCGCCACGGTTACTTTTCCAGTGTCTCCCGGGAGGGACAGCCACAGCTGCAGCCCTGCTGAGCTTCGGCCCAGAGGGAAGGGCCCTTGTCGGGGCACTAGCTGGTCCCAGGCTCCCGTGCCAGGCCCACCCCCCAGAGCTCCACCCAAATGACCTCTTCGCTGGAGGCACAGGGTCACCCTGGAACCACGAACAAGGGGCAGAGATGCAGACCACTGGCCCCTCTCCCACCAGCCAGCCGTTCTCCCGCTGAGTTCCCCTGGGCTCTCCGCCTCTCACTCACACCTCCTCTCTCCTTGCTCCTCCACACATGTGGAGGGACACCCAGGCACCTGTCTGAGGGTCCACACCCCCAGGGACCCATCATGGGGCATTTTCTGAACCTGGATCAGATGATGACAAGGGATAGGAGGCCCCTCACAAATGTCTGTGTGCTGTCTGGCAGTGTCCGTTGGGAAGCTGAGCAGCCATGTGACACACCCAAGGTCACACGTGGAGAGGACAGCAAAAGCCAGGACCCAAACCTGGGAGTCCTGATCCCCCACCAGAGGCTCCTGCGCTGCAGATGGCTCTGCCCACCCCGTCCCCAGAAATGGGTGAAGGGGAAAGAAGGGGAGAAGAAGGTGGAGGAGAGGAAAGCAGGCGTGTCGTTAAAAGGCTGGGTTCTGGAGAAACCCTTTGTCTTTCCCCCCACAGCCCTGCTCCTCTCTGACCCGGCGACTTCTGCCCGGCTCCCTCTGTCTCCCTCCCCCACCGCCCCAGAGGCCGCTGCCACTGCCTCCACTGCCTCCACCTTTCAGAGCCGGGTAGACAGAGGCTCGCTAACTCTTGAGTCTGCTGTGGGTGATGGAAAACAGTGCGGGGGCTCCTTTAGAACGTGAGCGATAGAACGACCTCACAATCCGACACTCCTGCTTCTGGGTGTGCGTGTACCCAAAAGCGCTGCCAGCAGGGATGGAACCACTGTCCGCACGCCCACGGCCACAGCAGCATCAGTCACGACAGCCCACGGTGGGCACGGCCCAGGTGGGCCTTCCCCACGGGTGGGGGAGGGAGGAACAGCATGCGGCCCGTCCACACGACGGAGTGTCATTAGGTCTCAAGGAGGAAATCCTGCCACCTGCCACCCCACGGACAGCCCCCGAGGACGTGAGGCTGTGAAAGAAGCCAGGAGAACAGATACTGTGAGGGTCCACATACATGAGGTCCCCCGAATGTCAAGTTCAAAGGGATAGAAAGGAGAACGGTGGGTGCCAGGGGCTGGGGGAGGGGAATTTCTGGAGAGGGCTGGTGGCCCAACAATGCTAATGTACTAAAACGATCCCCGAACTGCATGCTTAAAAATAGTAGCTCTTAATCTAACTGTATTTTACCACTGTAAACAGTTTAAAAGTTGAAAGCAAGTCTCCTAGTCCCTGGAACTCCGCGGTCCCTTCAGGTGCACCACCTGGCACGCCCGCCCCTCCCTAGCTGGTGGGGAGCAGGTGTCCACCCCAAATCGACACACCCTTGGCTTCCTGTCATCAGGTAGCAGATGTGGCTCAGGAAGCAGGTCCTCCAAGGGATGCCAACCCCCCCGCCCCCCACCTGGGGCCCCACCCACCCCCTGCTCAGCAGGCACCCCACCACCCCAAAGCGCAGGCAGGTGGACCTGCTGGGTCCCAAGGTTTTCCGAAACAGGTACCACAAGCCCTGCTCTCTGGCGGCCTCCTCCTCCAGGGCTGGGGGCCTCTCCCCGCTGGCTCCCCAGCTTTGTTTATTTTCTCAGTGTGTCCGCATCTCTGTTTCCGCCCTGCCCNCCCCAAATCGACACACCCTTGGCTTCCTGTCATCAGGTAGCAGATGTGGCTCAGGAAGCAGGTCCTCCAAGGGATGCCAACCCCCCCGCCCCCCACCTGGGGCCCCACCCACCCCCTGCTCAGCAGGCACCCCACCACCCCAAAGCACAGGTAGGTGGACCTGCTGGGTCCCAAGGTTTTCTGAAACAGGTACCACAAGCCCTGCTCTCTGGCGGCCTCCTCCTCCAGGGCTGGGGGCCTCTCCCCGCTGGCTCCCCGGCTTTGTTTATTTTCTCAGTGTGTCCGCATCTCTGTTTCCGCCCTGCCCACAGGAGGGAACGCTTTCAAGAAAATCTCAGTTATTAATGTGGTTTCTTTTGTTGTAAGTCATTGCAAAGGCAGCGAACGAGGGTTTATTTTCCTAACGTGCTTGGCATAGCTCAGCGCCCCGGCACGGACCTCAGCATTTGACTTGGGAGGAACCCGAGACCCCAGTTTGCTCTGAGTCACCGGCGACGCCACAGCCTTACCAGCCAGTTCTGCGGGAGCCTGGTCTGGGATAATCATTGGTAAGAATACGCCATATCTACCGTGAGCTTTGTGAAAACAAAAGAGTAAAAAATATGTTTTAAAAATGTCTGAGCCTGGTACCCTGGCAGGTTGAAAACATATCAATTTTCTAGCTCATTAGCTTCCCTATAAACTTTTATTTTTCTAACAGGAGACACCCCATCTCTCTGGTGGCAGTCCATTTTTTTTGGACCGGAAACATCTCTAGAAGCCACAAGACAACCCACTTGCAAGTTTGTTCGAATCCTCAGAGAGGTGTCAGGCCTCTTGGAGGGCCCAGGACTGGGGGACAAAGTCACAGCCCAGGGTCCACGCCTGCTGGCCTGGGGTCCAGGACCCTGGCAGGTGCCCTGAGGGGTGGCTGCCTGCTTTGGGTCCAGTGATGTGGGCCTGACTGACCAGGACGAGGTCCCTTCTCCCACACCTTTGGAGACATCTTGCCTGGGAATTCACAGATAGCGGTGGGAGAAGGGATGAGGGGCTCCTGAGAGGGAAGGAGAAGGAAGGACTGCAGGAAGCTGGCCTCTGCGGGGCCACCTTCTGTCTCCAGGCCCAGACCCAGAGAGCCAGCCGGGGACTCTCACAGGCCCGGGGCAGCGGCAGGGCACCCTGCCCCTGCCCCAGGGCCACTCTCCTGGCAGCAGGCGCCCCTAGAATGCACGCAGTTGGCCTCAGGAGGTGCTCAACTCCACATTAAACATTTGGATTTCACGGGCTAGTGATTTGTTTTCAATCTGATGCACGAGTATAGAATTACCTCCTTTAAATTTTGCCAAGTAAAGGCATTAACATAAAACAATCTGCAGTTATTATTCCCATTTCATAATAAGTATGTTTTAACACCAAAAAAAAGGAGTAGGGAAGATGTAATCCCACATACAAAAGTATTCTTTAAACTGGAGTGTTTAGCTTCCCAAACGAGTCCTCACACTACCCAGGTTGCTCCAACGCGCAGAGGCCTGGAGAAATGCCCTGCAGTCCAGTGTGCCCAGCGGGCAGGGCTTACAAGGGCAGGGTGTGAGCCTCTCGTTGACCCAACTCTGCCTGAGGCCCCTCACCTCTGGGGGCAGACTGATTGCTGCCCTCGGACCTGTCCCACCTGGCCCCACACCCAGTTGTCCTCTTTCCTCTAGACCTGGGTATTCCCAGCGTGCCCAAGCCGTTCCTTAGGGAAAGGCCAGAAAGCCCCCAGGCTCACTGACAGTGGCCTGGCCCCGAGGCTGCTGAGGAAGCCCATGACCCAACCTGATACCTGGGGGCTGCTGTGGCCCTGTCCACGTACCTGTGTCCCCAGGCAACACAGCCTTTTCCCCCAGGAAAACCCTCCATCCTAGACCTCTTATGATATGCTCAGGAGAAGCAAAGCCTCCCACTGTCCGTCCCCATGGCCAGGGGCCCGGGTGGGCATGGGCTCTGTCCCCTGGCCAGCCCTCCTTCCTTCCCTCCAGCCACTCCTGGGCCCCTCTCTCCTCCCTTTTCTCCCTTCCTTCTTAGCTTTACCTTCAGTTTGCTCCTCCTCTTCACTCCCCTGGGGCCCCCCATTCATCAGGGTGAAGTCAGAGACCAGCTGCTCCTCCCATGAGACCTGAGATCTGGGGACCAACTGAGGATGGCAGGGCTCCCCGTTCCATACCAGAGGGCACCCCACTTTACTCCTTGCCTAAATCAGACACCTCCTTCCACTCTTCCACCAGGGACTCCCCACTCTCATGGGTGGGCCTGCCCACTTTACGTCCACTCCACAGGGTGAAGGGACGTGTTGGCCCGCTGTGGCTGGGGGGCGGCGAATGCCGATGGGAGCACAGCCAGCCCGGCACCTCCTGTCATCCTGACGCAGGGCATGCTGCCAGTTCGGCTCCCCGGAGACCTGGAGGCTGGTGCAGGAAGTGGGGGTCCCTGGGGGGCAGGTGGGAAGGCTGCTGGAGTCTGGTGGTGGGTGACTCTTAAAGGGCCCAGAGCGTCCAGCAGGCCAGCCTGTGCTCCAGAGCTGGGGGACGGGGACAGGGGTCCCAGACCATCCCACCTCCTCCTCAGGGTGTGGGTGAGCAGTGGGGACTAGGGTGCCCCTGCTTCATGACACTGCCCTAGGCTGGACCTCGGCTTTATCTTCCTTTTCTCTCCTTGCTGCCCCTCCCACTTCTTACCAAGGGTTCAGGACGCTTCCAACCAGCGTGACTTATTTTGAAAAAAGCCACTTGGGTGGGTTGTTTGTTTTTAAAGCCCCTTCCTGATGACCTTTAACCTTATCAGGAAAAGCGAGGCCTAGCTGGCTCGTTAGGGCTGGGACATTCCACCTAGGAAACTGCTAGCCGGCCAGACCGGAGTGGGGGCAGCCCCCCCAAACCCCCCTCCCCCAAGCGCAACGCAGGCTACAACCCAAGTCTTAAGAAGTCCTAGTGCAGCTAGGGAGGCGTCACGGAGGGAGGGGGCAGAGTTGGAAAGCCAGCTCTGTGCCTTGGTGTCCCTGCTCCTGGGAAGCCTCAGTTTCCCCAGCTGTATGATCACAGCCACCTTCCCAGGCTGCTTGGGAGCAGGGGCCACCAGAGCTGCCCTGGAGCTGGCCCCAAAGGCAGCCGACCTCCTCCCCGACCCCGCTACGTCTCGAGGTGACTAAGGCCAAATAGCGGCCTCTCCCCGGTGGAGAGCTGGGGTCACCGCACCCCACCCCACCATAAAAGACAACCTCCACTGTGGCCGCGCCCACGGCGCCCGCACCCCCGGGAGGTCCTGCCACACGCAGCGTGCCCGCCAGCGCCCGTTTCCTTCGCAGCCTCGGACCCCGCGGCCCGCACGCCCCGCGTCTTTGCCTGCCGCGTGCGGGCTCCTTGGGCCCCGCGGGCCCCCAGTCTCGGCCTCCGAGAGCCCGGGACCCCGCGATCCGCTCCCACGCCCCCGGGCCGCTCCCGCCAGGCCCGCACTCACCGTCCTGCGGCGCCGCCTCGCTGCCGCTGCTGCCCCCGGACGGGTCCCGCGCCGCGCCCTCCCGCGCCTCGGCCCCCGCGGGACGCGCCGCCAGCCGCCCGGCCGCGGCCACCTCCTCCAGGTCCAGGAGGTGGCTCACCGTGAAGTTCTTGCGCGCCTGGGCGCAGTCGCCGGGCCCCAGGGCGGAGGGCGGCGGCGGTCCCGGGCCCAGCGCCGGCTTGTCCACCGCGAAGGCGGTGGCCGCGCTGTCCATGCCCGCGAGCCGCCCCGGGGTCGCCGGCCGGGTCGCCGGCGGGGTCTCAGCCAGCGCGCCCGGCCGCCCCGCACTCTGCCCGGCTCCGGCCGCCTCGCGGCTCCGTGGCCACCCGGCCCGCCCGGCGCTGACGTCGAGGGAACCAACTTTCCTCCCTCCCTCCTCTGCCTCTTCGCTCTCTCCCAAGTTGCTAGAACACGAGCTGCTCCGGCCACACGCCCCTTCTTGAAGCAAATCTCGCCCGGCCTCTCCTCCTGCCCCTCCTCCCCGCCCCTCCGGCTGCGGGCTGGGAGGGGGTCCTGCGCCGAGTCCGGCTGGCGGCTGGGGGCGGGGAGAGGGGGCAGAAGAGAGGGTGTCGCCTTCCCACCCACATTTTAAGGAGCGGGAAACTTCAGTGTTTCGTTGTTGTTAATCCTCGCACATGTGTGTGGGGAGGTGATGGAGGAGGGGTTAGCAGCCCCCCCCCATGTACAAATTCCTCCTCGGGGTCCGGAGAGCTACTGGGAGACAGTTGACCCCTCAGCTCCACCCTCGCTCCCCCTGCACCCCAACACAGCCCCTGTCTTGACCGAAAGACTCAGAGGTCTTCTCTGCTCCACCTGGTCCGAAGTTCTCTTCCCCAGAAAGCCCCACATTCTCCACCTTCTAGGATGCATGCACGCCCCCCCACACCCGCAACACCCTTCCCACCCACCTCCAGGATGCTCCAGGCAGCAGTGCCTCTCCAGAATTCCTAGAGGATAGACAGCCAGACGACAGCCAGACTGACAGATGGGTGACAGGGAAAGAGAGGGACAGGCTCCGGTCTGTGCTCCTGTTTTTGTTTTTGAAGGGAGGCACAGGACAGTGTCGCCCAGTGGCCGAGCTGACTCTAGGCCCTCCAGGTGCCACAGGTCATTCCCCAGGAGGGTGGCTGTTGGCCTGGCCCTGTCCACCCTAGCTCGCAGCAGAGCCCCAACGTCATAGCAACAAAAGTAAGGCCACCAGGCGGACTTCAGAACGTCCTTCCTGGGCTCCCGCACCTGTGTACACCTCTGAAATCCTGCAGGCCAGCAGCATAGGTTCTGTGCGACTTGGTTTTTCCCACAAAAGAATCACTCCCCAGGTGAGGCTGAGTGTCCCTCCATGGGGCAACGCAGGTGGGCAGGCTGGGGGCCAGAGGTGATATGGTTCTTTGGTGGAAAGCTGCCGGGGAGAGCCCCGCCCGGGCCCTGGGGGTTCCCCAGCACTGCCCATTGTGTGTGCCGTTGAATAACCTTCTGAAGGACCGAACAGGGCGGGCCCAAGACACAGCCCCGGGAACCGTCTGGGAGGGGCTCACCCTGGCAGGGCGCCCAGCAAACCCAGAGTAGGGACTTTTCCAAGGACAGGGCAGCCCAGTTTGGGATGGCCTGGTGCTGGAGACGAGGTTGCAGGCCCAGCTGTGCCGCACACTGCTGGGGGACCTCAACCACACCACCTTCCCTTTCTGACCCCAGCTTCTCTCCCTTACAGAACAGGCCAATAAAGTGCTATCTCTCTCACAGGTGGGGATTCTGTCCCTGGGAACTTATCCCATGGCCGAGAACACAGAGAGGGTACCGTCTGCACAGGCCTGTGGGGCTGGGAAGGGCCCAAGAGGTCAGGTACGTCCCATCCCCTCGGACGGCAGACGGAGAGACTGAGGCCGAAAGACAGAGGCTCCTTGCAGAGCAGGAGAACCACCAACACGGTGTGGTACAAGCCGTTTGCTGTGCAGGTCGGCAAAGCGAGGTGCCTCGGTCTCTTGCTGAGACTGGTGGTCACAGCAGCTTCCAGCGTCCACTGGTCCAGCGTGCATTGATTCGTCTGCATGTGTGAAGAGGGAATATCCTACTTCTCTGTGGGAGGATGGGCTCTGGCTCCAGCCCCTGGGTTCAAATCCAGGCCTTGCACTTCCTTGCTGCGGACCCTGGCAATCTGCTTAGCTTCCGTTTTTCTTGGCGTCTTCTCTGTAAAATGGGTGCTTAGGATGATTAGGTAAGGTTTTCTTTTTTAAATATTTTATTTTCTTTATTTCTAATAAAAAAGAAGAAGGGAGGGAGAAAGAGAGGGAGAGAAATGTCAATGTGTTGTTGCCTCTCATGCGCCCCCTACTGGGAACCTGGCGCACAACCCAGGCATGTGCCCTGGCTGGGAATTGAACCAGCAACCCTTTAGTTCACAGACCAGTGTTCAGTCCACCAAGCCACACCAGGCCAGTGCTTAAGTAACTTGATAAATGTGGGCCCCTGGTACTTAGTGAACAATAAATGTTAATTATTATTTTCTAAACACCTGTTTCCAAGAAACAGTGCAGGGCAGTGCTGGCAAACTTGGACTTCAGAGCTGGTGAGATGGGTTTGAATGAGTTTGCTGCCGTTTACTGGCTGAGTGGCTTTGGGGCTGGGGGTCACTGGGGGGTCACTCACTGGTCCTCTCTCAGTCCGATCTGACATCTGTGCAAAGCGATAACAAAGAGGCCGGCCTGAAAGGACTCTTGTGAATTTGGCATTATTATTATTGTTATTTTTGGGTTGTTACTACCCTCACCAGTTCCAGGCTGGGGGTCAAGTGGCAGTTGGGGACAAGGACCTGGGACTGCTACACCAAACCTCAGCTCTTGAGGAGGAGCCAGGCCTGTCATTACTTGCAAATGCACCCAGGACAGCACCGGCCAACCCAGGGATGGGAGGACTCATCACCCCAAAGGGAGACAGATAAAAACGAAGTACCTTGCTCTGTGATTTAGATAAACCCTATGATCCCGACCCCGTGGGGGATGAAGGGCAAATGGGGTCCCAGTTTGGAATCTCTCAGTTCAACAAATGTTTACGGAACCAAGTCCTGCTCTAGGTGGGGGGTGGGGGTGGGAACAGAGGGGGCACAGAGGGCCCCTGTTCTCCAGACAGCAGTCCGTGGGTTGGCGACCCTGCGGAGATTGGGTCCGGTGTGGCCTCCAGTGAAAAATGCACATTTGCCCCTGTCTCAAAAGACCATATGCTAAACAATAACAGAAAACAAACAAAATACGTGAACTTTTGTTATGACAGAAGCAATATGCTTATCGTGGAGATTTTAGAAAACGGTAAAATTGTGAAAATAGAACTCAATTGCCCCACTCCCAGAGATCTCGGACACACAGTAGGTATTCTGTGCATTTTTTAAAAGATTTTATTTATTTATCTTTAGAGGGGAAGGGAAGGAGAGAGGGAGAGAAATATCAATGTATGGTTGCCTCTGCCGGGGACATACAATGTATAGTGTGTCCCGTGCCAGGAACTGGCCTGCAACCCAAGCATGCGCCCTGACTGGGAATCGAACCGCGATCATCTGGTTCGCAGGCCCGCGCTCAATCCACTGAGCTACACCAGCCACGGCTTGCATTTTTTAAACTCAGTTTAATGACAGGGATTGAAGATAACCATCTACTTATTCAATGTTGATTTGAAGACCTAGAAAAAGCAATAACAGAAGAAGGGGCTTTTAGAACATATCTTTCAATTTCAGAGTATGTCTTCCCAGCTTATATCTACGTTCTGGGTAGAGTATGTCTTACTAGCTCATATCTATATTCTAGACAGATGGAGAAATAGCCACAAGTATTACAAAAGCTGAGCCATGTTATGCCAACTTTTAAATAATTGCTTACTGTGTCATTTAGTCTTGTCCAGCACTGTTTTCCATGACAGCCTAGAGACACACCACTCACTGTTGCTATACAGCCATACCTATTTTCTTGATACTAAATCCCCAGCAATAGAATACCTGGGTGCAGCAGGCAGATGAAAGCCTCCCGAAGATGTCCGCCCCTTAAGCCCCGGGACCTGTGACTACGGCAAAACAGAAGTTAGGTAGCAGATGGAATTAAGGCTGCCCATCAGGTGACCTTAAGAACAGGGGACCATGCCCTGCCTGGTGTGGCTCAGCGGGTTGAGTGCCGTCCTGCAAATCAAAGGGTCGCCAGTTCAACTCCCAGTCAGGGCATGCGCCTGGGTTGCGGTCCCGGGCCCTGGTTGGGGGAGTGCGGGAGGCAACCAGGGGATGTTTCACTCCCTGTTTTTCTCCCTCCCTTCCCATCTCTCTAAAAATCACATAAAGCAGAACTAGACGATAGCCAACAGGTACATTAGAAAGTTAAAAAAAAAAAAAAGAATGGGAGATCATGTTAGATGACCCGGGTGGGCCCAGTGGGATCACAAGGGTCTTTAAAAGTGGAAGAGAGAGTTAGGGACCTCACGGTGAGAAATACTGGCCAAGGCGGAGGAAGGCCGCCGCCACCTGCCACCACCTGAGGAACTCGGGCAGCCTCGAGAAACTGGAGAAGGCAAGAAAACAGATTCTCCCCGAGAGCCCGGAAAGAAGCCCAGGCAGCCTGACACCTTGACGGTGGCCCGCAGCTCTCCAGAACCTTGAGGTAATAATACATTGGTGTTGTTTCGAAACGCTCGCTCTTCGATCATTTGTTACAGCAGCGAAAAGACAACAAACACACTGGGTAAAGGTTCTGCTAAAGATGTAAGACTTTTGATGATATTGCTGTAGAGCCTGCAGAAGCGTATCCAGGTCCGCCTCTGGCGGGGTCTCTGCGTGCTTGCCAGCAGCGGCCCCGTCGCTTATGTGTTTCCATCTGACAGCATTTTTATGGTTTTGTTTAGCACAAAGAAGAGAGCCCTTGAACGTGCACAGGAACGTCTGTTCGCTTTCGCCATCAGCCTGGCGTTGGGACGGTGACCGGTGGCACCGGCTGCTCTTCCCAGGCTTAGAGGCCACGGTGGTGGCAAGATCGGGAGCGGCCTCGCAGAGGGAGATTTGGTGCACGTCAGCGGCTGTTCCTTCCTGCTCCTTGACGCTGCAGTTCTTAGAGGAAACGTTGTGGCAACATCGGGAGCAATTTCACGGAGAAAGATTTGTTGCACATCAGCGACATTTGTCACTTCCTGCTCCTTGACACTGCCGACCGGGAACTTCCGGAAGTCAAGAGGTAGCGTGTGTGGGGTTTTCTCATTGCTCCTGTCAACACCGTTAGGCACTGAAACAGGCCCCTGAGTCTTCCCTGAGTCCTGTTTCAGTGCCTCTGGGTGCCTGCCGGTTGAGCCTAATTTTGATCTTCTTGGTTCTGTCTGTGACGATCTGAGCCCGCCCAAGGGCCCAAGGGCGGCGTGACGCCAAGTAGGGTCCGGCTGCCGGCTCTGTAGGCAGTGCCGCGGAAGAGCGGTAATAATAATTGATTTTTAATTTCAAAAGGCATTTCCATGTTTTAATCTGCACACCTTGAATTATTTCCGCAGGATTTTCTTTTTAGTATGTGATAACCACTTGCATTTCTTATCTGTAAAAGGCTATATACATTCACTATACATTTTTGTACTGGACAGGTCCTCTCCTCTCTATTTCTTATGGGGTTATATTAGTGTCATTCTTTTTTCTTTTTTAGAGGGAGGGAGAAAAAAACAGGGAGAGAAACGTTGATTGGTTACCTCTCAAACATACCCTGACCAGGGAACGAACCGGCAACCCAGGCACGTGCCCTGTCTGGGAATCCAACCAGCCACCTTCAGCTTTTCAGGGCAACGCCCCACCCACTGAGCCACACATGTCAAGGCTACATTGGTGTCATTCTTTAGCCTTGGCAACCTCTGCAAGACACTCGCCTGTCCATCACTCAAGGACCAGGCCCATTCCACAGATGCGGAAACAGAGACCAAGCGCACCACGGAACTCTGCAGGTCCTCGGGTTCCCCTGCCCAGCCTCCGTGGTCGCACACCCAGGAGCCCCTTTGGAAGGAGCCAGTTGAGCAGGGGCAGCGCATGGAGGCCCACAGGCCGAACCGTGTTCTCCAACGCACGTCTGGGAATTATACACACCGAGGCCATGATGACTCAGACGTGACCAGGCACGACCGTGACAGATCACAGGACTCTATAAATATTGTGTCAGGCGGCGATCGCAGTGGGGCACCCGGCTCATCCCAGACCCTGGTCCACCCTGTGGGAAGCAGAGATGAGCCCAGCAGGGCCGGACGTCTGGCTCTCTCCCTTGGTTCGCTGCCCAAACATCTCCCAGCCTCAGTTTCCTCCTGAGCACCTCCTGCTGAAGTGACCGGTTCTCTGCTCTTGGCAAGAGGTGAATACCGTTCCCCTTCGAAAAATGTTCACTAGCAGGGGCGCCGGTTTAAGGAGCCTTGCTGTACGCCAGGCGACACCCTGGACCACACTGTCTCCCAGCTGCCTTACAATTGCCAAGCAGGGAGAGGAAGCTGAGGCTCAGAGAGCTCCAGCTCCGTGTCCTGTGAGTCTACCAGGCTCCCCGCCAGCACACCAAGTTGTTCCAGGAGAATTTAGGGCTGGGAAGGTATTCATTTCTCTTGAAGAATTATAGTTTCTCCAAAAATAAAAATACAATAAAGAATGAAATAATAAGACTTGGGCAACCCATTGCATTTCCCTTTTTGCATTGGCCGCCAGGAAACCCATAGCCGATGTTAAGACATGATCACGGTAACTCTATCTGTCGAGGTGGCAGGTCTGTGTATTAGCTTCTCGTTTCTTCTCCTAACATGTGACTTTCTGTTTTCCTTGGTTGTGTGTTAAACCTTTTTGATGCAGTGGCTCTGCGTTTGACACTTCCCAGCAGCGTGACATCAACTGGGTTACTAACTTCCCTGGGTTTCCCCACCTGTAACTTGGAGGTGACAATGGCGCCTGCCTCGCAGGGCTGGAGTGAGACTCAAGCGGAGTAATCTGTGAGGTCAACAAGCCGAGCATAAGCTCAGCACGTGGGAAACAGTCAATACCCACCATCTGTGGGTGTGAAAAAGGCTTTGATGAAGCCAGAGCAGAGAGAGCCTGTCCCCAGTGGGAAGACTTGGCTGGATTTGAGGCTGGCCCCACTGTGGGCCTACTGTGTGGCTTTGGGCCATGAGTTTCCCTGTCTGAGCCTCCGCTCCCCACCTGTAAGTGGCTGCTCTGTCCCTTCTCCTCTGTATCCCAGAGCCTGTAAGGAGAAGAAAGGGGCAGTGAGGCAGGCCCTGGTGATGCACATAGTAGGGCCCTCTGTACATGTTGAACGGCTATGATCAGATTCCCCTTTGCTCAGGAAATGCCTCGCCAGTGTGGTGACCTGTGCCTGGGCCAGTGCTAGGGTGGTATGAAGGCAAATCTCAGGTCCTGAGGAGAAGGGCTGGGAGAAGCCTCGATCTGAGTCTGGGCCAAACGACAAGCCCGTGTGGAATACCTACTATGTGCAGTGTTCCTGGCAGGCAGAGCTTGTTGTTCGTGTACACGTTACATTCTAGACATGCGCCGCCCCCCTGCTGTGCTCAGGGGACTGAGGCATCACAGGAAGGTGGTCCTGAACCACTCATCCCACAGCTATTTACTGAGCGTCCACTGCACACTGAGGACCGCGGGTGAGGCCAGGCCGTGAGCCCTGAGAGGACTGTCTGAGGAGAGGCTGTGGCCTGGCCATGGCGGCCTGTGCCCCAACACTACCCTCGAAAGGGCTGGTCCCTCAGGTACACCAGTGACATCGTCCAACGTGTGGTCTGTGGGTTCCTGAGACTGACATGACCCCCGGGGCCACCCTCGTTGAAGAACTCCCTCCTGCAACAGGTGGGGAAACTGAAGCTCAAAGGGAAAAGGGCCGAGCTCCCTGCAGCTCTCCAGAATTTCTCCTGGGGGATTGCCCTACCCCCTCTTGCTCGGCCTTCCCTGGGAGTCAGAGGAAGGGTGCTGGGGGTGAGGGTGCCGGCCAGACACAGGGCAGCCGCTCGGCCGCTCCACTGCCCCCCCAAGGCCTGCAATGTCTCCCTGCCGTTCCTCTGTAGTGAGTGGGTGGGAGCCACGCGCTCTCCGAGGCTCTCCCTACACCCAGCACAGTGGGGGCCACAGGATGACCGACTACAAAGGTGGCTGAGGTCACGGCAGGGCTGAGGAAGGGGACGATGCTTTCGGCTCACTGGCCTAATGGGGGACGTAATTGTTATTATTATCTATAACTTGCTCTTGAACCCATGCCAGGAGAGTGTGTTCACAGCCCGCACGATCCAGGCAGGCGTTAAATAATTAAACCAAGGTCCTAATCGGCGGCGAAACTCCCCCTGGGCTCCCACTTCCTTAGTTTGCTGATTGCTGATATTTTGGGGGTGAAATATGACCATTTTTACGATCAAAGAGATCAGAGCTCCAAAGGAAAGAAACGGAAAAGGGGGGCGGAGGGCGGGCTCTTCCAGGTTTCTTTCCCTCTGACTTCGTGGTCTGGTAAAGTTTCTTTAGACATGCAAAGATTTACACACCGATCTGCAGGGAGCCTTAAATTACTCCCGATTCCTCGCACGCTCCCCGAGCCCGGGAACAGTAAGTCATTGAGAAGTGGGCAGGCCCCTCGTAATCGCGCCGGCGGCCTTTGAGGGGGAGAATGTCTAATGACTTTTTTTTGAAGTGGAGGTCAAGGTTTTTTAAATAAAACAATCTGCGTTAATGCAATTTCCTTTTTAGCTGTAGCGTCGGATTTTATTTTATTTTATTCTTTTGGAAACAGGAGGCAGAGGTGGGGAGGCGCATCATTTTTCTCCCGCCAGACAACGCGTCCCTAATGAGATACATTTATTTAAAACTCTGTATATCATCACCCTGTCAGGGCCTCCGAGGGAGACCCCGCGTCTCCCTCTTGGTTTGTTTCAGATTAGCTGGCCTGCGGACGGCCCTGCAGTCTGGCTGGCTCTCGCTGCCACTGGTCTTCCCGCTTCCCTTGGCCACCGCCGCCCTCGCTGCAGCCTGGGCCACTGCATACTGTGCCCCTGCCCCATCCAAGCACCCAGACATTCGCACAGCCCTTTTGCTTCCGTCCTCACCTTCCCACCCAGGCTTACCTGGCTCCATGCATTCCTGGCACCTGCCTGGTGCGGCCACAGCGCATGCCCACGTGCAGCAGTGGCCGTGGTCACCATCATTACTGCTTCCCCAGACCTAGAGCCACGGGGGCAGGACCCCTGCTGTTTCCCCTTCTTTCCCCAGCTCCTAAGCCTGCTGCCCCCAAAGGCAAGCTTCCCAGTGCTAGGTCCGGGCTGGGGCGCTGGGGATAGGGTGGTCCCGTCCTGCAGAGAAGTTAACGAGATCAGGGGACCATGGAGGAGTGGGCTGGGGAGGCCTATCAGGGAGGGCTTCCCTGAGGAAGGGGCATTAAGCCATTCTTGGAGCCCAGCAGGATCCAGCAGGGGACAGAGGGCGGGGTCTCAGGGTGGCCCGGCGGGAGACGCCGCAATGTTTGAAGGACTCGAGGAGCCACCAAACCTCACCTGTTCCAAGGGGTGGGCCCTGCAGTAGCCCCCTTGTTGGCCTCTCTGAGCCTCCCCTGCCCCTTCACGCCCAGAGCTTGAACTGCGTTTTTAAATGCTCTGCATGCCCCAAGGTCCTGAGACACCCAGTCCACAATATGTACCTTGCTCCTTCCCGGGCTGGCTCTGGCTGGGCCTGGGGCTGCCCTGGAGGCCGGCTGGAGCTGGCTCCTGCCCCCCGGGGCTCCCCGAGGAAGAACGAAGGTGGAGGTGAGCTCAGGCCCGGACTGCAGGTACTGCCATCGTGGGCAGTAAGGCCCCCCAGGCTGTGTGGACTGGAGGGCAGGGGTTGGGGTTTGGGGAGAATGGGAATTACCCCAGAAGTTCCCCGTCCAGAGCGGGGACCATGCTCTTCCCCTGGCCAGTGGACTCTTGGGAGCCCTGCTGCGGCCTGGGGACTCCAGGCCCTCACAGGTGGTGCGCCTGGAGACTGGGGCAGTTTATTAATGAGCAGTGATGACGCAGCTTTGGGGGTCAAGACTGGGAAGCCGTCTACCCAGTCCCACAACCACGAACACCTGCAGCCTGCAGGGTTCCGCACCGCAGGGCAAGAGAGGCCCCAGGGCCCCTGGGCAGGGGCCGGGCCCATGTTAACCATCGCAAACCACCCGGCCAAGGTCAGCCTGTCCAGCTCCAGACCCTCTGGGAGCTACTGCTGGCCTCCCACACCAATGCCCCGAGAGCCCAGCCTGGAGCCCGGCACACCAGAGCACGAAATAAATCATGACCACCTACGATAACAGCAATGACAGTGACCCAGGCAGCATGTCTAGACAGGATCTGGACAGGCCTGGGATCGACCCCTGGCACCGTCATTCAAGGGCTCTGTGACCTTGGACAAGTCATTCTGCCTCTCATTTGTAATGGGGTTCATAACAGTATCTGCACCTCAGGGGTGTCAGAAGGAATCACCCCATGATAAGCTGGGGCTTAATGCCGGCCGGCACCCCGAAGGACACTTGGCCCGGGGGCCCGTTTCTGCGACCATCCGGTGCTCTCTCAGTCTGTGAAGCGGGCCTTTACTGCTAGTCACTGCGGAAACCTCCACAGCCAATTCCCAGCACACAGCTGGCCACACCCCTCCTCTCCCCAGGCTCTCTGTCCGCCGGTTCTCAGTGTTCACTCGTCCCTCGCTCTCCTGTCTCTGCCTCCAGCAGGGTGTCCCTGCCTTTGGCCCCCCTCCCTCTCTGTCTGCCAGGAGTCCTGTCCCAGAGGAGCTGATTCTCCAGGGTCTCCCGCGCCTCCTTTCACAGCAGTGAGATGAGAAGACGGAGGGAGGGAGGGAGGAAAGGAGGGAGAGAGGAGGGAAAAAAATCAAAGCCCACATATTGGTTCCAGATGTGGCCCTCTCTCACAGCCCTCTCCAGCAATTTAATTAAATTCCCCCAGACAGCCAGGAGGGTTTCTTAATGATCAAATTTCCCGGCTCCCCTCCTCGAACGGCTCACTCTGTCTCCCTGACGGATGGCCGGCGGGGTTCTTCCTGCCGTCAGCTTTGTCAGCTTTGCCAAGCAGGGCCAGTGGGGGTGGAGGGGGGTGCTTCCCGGGGAGCACAAAGGACCCTGCACTGCACCCGCCTGCCCTCCCTCCTTCCCCAGGGGATCTAAGTTCTCCGGAGCCCTCCCTTGCCAGGGCAGACAGGGCCTGGCTGCAGCGGCTGGAGGTGGCCCAGGGGACCCCTCCCCGGAGCTCTGCCTCAGGGCTTGCCTGCCAGGGACCCATGCCAGCAGGGGCCAGCGGGGGCTTCAATGGGGAGAACTCTGGGCTCACAGACTAGCCAGAGATGAGGCAGGCTCAGACCTCATCGGCACCCTCCCCCACTCATTTGGCAGCCAGATAGACCAAGGCTCAGAGAGGGCACGACGTGGGCCCAGATCACACAGAGCAACTTGCCAGGAATGGGCCGTGTGAGCACGCAGGCCGAGGCGGCCAACCAGCACTGAAGAGGAGAGGGTCTGCGGGGGTGGGGGACGGGGGGGGGCGGGGGTTGGGTGCTATTTCCGGGTGCAGTTCTCCCATGTGAAGCTAAGGATCACTCTCAGTGGACCTCTGGTTTCTGGAGCAGGAAGGAGCCCTGGGGGACCTTGAAACCGCTGTCTTCTCCCGCAGACAGTGCAGTGAGGCTGAGCCAGCCCCCCACCCTCCCATCTCAGGGTGAGGGGTCAGAGGTCCTCTGTATGGACTGAACGTTTGTGTTCCCCCCAAGTTCACGTGCTGAAGCCCCAACCCCCAATGTGGTGGTATTATGAGGTGGGGCCTGTGAGAGGATTATGTTAGGTGGGGTCGTGGGGATGGGGTCCTCAGGATGGGGTTCATGTCCTCATAAGAAGAGGAGACATCTCCAGGGCTCGCCCTGTCTGCCCATGAGCATAAGGAGGAGGTCGTGTGAGCACACACAGAGGGTGGCTGCCTATAAGCCAAGAAAAGAGACCTCAGAAGGAAACCTGCCTTACAGCCCCATGACCTTGACTTTTCCAGCCTCTAGAACTGCGGGGAACAAATGCCTGCTGTGTAAGCCGCCCAGCCCATGACAGTGTGTGGTGGTAGCCCAAGCTGACTAAGACAGGCTCTCAGCACCTTCTCGCCCTGTTCTCCTGGGCTTGTGGGGGCCCCAAGGACCTGCCCCCACCGGGAGAGGCTGGGGATCGGGCAGGGCCCCTGATGTGGGCACAAAGGGATGGTGGAGAGAGGTGCCCCAGCGATCCATCCAGGCGGCCCACCTGGGGCTTTCCCCAGGGCCAAGCCCAGCTCACAGCTGGCTCTTAAGGCCCCACACCATGGCCAGGCATAGGGACCAGCTGGCAGGGCCTGGGTGTGGAGTGGGGCGGGTGTTAGCGAGGTGGCGGCCCTCAGAGCAAGGGGCTCTGGCCAGCAGGGGTGGTTTTTCTGGAGGCAGCAGATGGCACTCACAGGAGGGAGGAGTAGGGCAAGCTGCTGGGAGCGCAGAGGGCCCAGGGCTTGATCCCTAAGCATGAGGATCCCCCAAAATGGTGCTGAGAGCTTCGCAGGAGCGCAAATGGGATGAGGGAGGAGACAGGAAAGTCTGTCCCTAGCCCAGCTGATGTCCTACCACCCACGCTCCTGCCCCCAGCCTGCTGGCCCCTTAGTTCCCCACTGAGTCCCCAGCAGTGAGGGATCTGGGCCCTGCCCTTCAGTGTGGGGACTGAGGCCAAACAGAACCAGGGGGGCTGGGTCTCCTGGTCAGGGACATGCTGGGGTCACATGGGTAGGAGGTCAGAGGGGGGTCAGGGTGAGGGGACAGAAGAGGGAAGGAAAGGGTAGAAGCAGTCTGGAGGAAGCCGCAGGGCGAAGGTTCCTGGCCACACCTCAGAGCCACGCCCAGTCCCGCCCCTCTGGGTCTCCATGCCCCTGGGACCTGCTGGGCCTAAGCTACGCCTGCCACCAGGTCGCCAACCTTTCCAAAGGTCTCACCTTATGGAAACTGCCAAATCAAACAAAGAGACATTAAAGGGGGGCTTTTCACCCAATTTCCCCCTAGAGGGTCTCATAAGGCACAGACCCGGCTGCTGACAGCCCCTCCCGGGCAGAGGGGCCTGGAGGAGGTGAGGGTGCTGAGATGGAGCCAGGGTCACCACTCTCCCAGGGGCCACCGCCCTGGCTGCATGTGTAACAGTGTGTAAGTGTAAGCATGTGTGTGTCTGTGTGTGAGAGAGTGTCTGTGCATGTGAGGAGTGTGCAGGGCCTCATTCCCCGCCTCCGGCTAACTGAGCGTTTTGAGTCTCATGGAAAAAGATACACTCACTGGTAAAAAGGTAGAAAATATGCAGAAGCACAAAGAAGACAAAAGTTCCCCAGTCCCAGCCCCAGAGACAACCCTGGTACCAGCTCTGCACGGGGCCTAGAAGGATGAAGCCTGGCCGCGCACCCATGCACACACACACACCTAGGCCCCGCACCTTTTCCTAAGTGGGATCACGGGGCACCTGCTGTTCCGTGACTTGCTTCGATGCTCCAGGACCAAGCCTAGCAGGTGACGAGTCCTCTGTGTCAGCTCCTGTCACCGCTGGTGGCGGACAACTAGAAAGGCTAAACTTGTCACCTGGTGTTCGTGGACAGTTTTTCATCCTTTGTGGCTCCCTATGCACGCGTCCTTTGCCCATTTTTCTCCTGGTGTTTTTGCCTTCTCCTTGTTGGTTTTTAACAGTTCTTTACACATTAAGGTCACCCCACTCTGCACATTGGAGAGTGGGAGTGACTCCCAAGCTGCCTGGAGTGCAGGAAAGAGGGAGAGACCCTGCCAAGGTCTGAGCGCGGGGAGGTTGGCCCCAGGACCCCGGACTGCCGAGGAACCCTGGAGTCAGGCAGCAGAAAGTGGCTGAGCTGGCAGGGCAGTGGGGGCCAGTTGCAAAGGAAGAAACGGAGTAGGCTCAGAGCCGAAATCAGAGGGCCTGAGTGACAGAAAGTTAATGGGAGGCATATGGAGGAAACCAGGTTACCCTGCCGACAGGAGGGAGGTCAGGGGGCACGGAGCTTGCCCGAGATAGGAGCCTGGCGACAGGCCGGCGGCAGGGCCTGGCTCCAAAGTGCGGTGCCCAAGGGCTGGGGCAGAGCAGGGGTCGGCTCCTTCCTGCTGCACATCCCGGGCCTCTGGGGCCCAGAGCGAGAGGGACCACAGGACACTGGGGCCCCAGAAGTTGGACAAGCACCCAAACGTCTCCGAGGAAACCTCTCCATTTCCTTGTCTGTAAAATGGCCTGAAACCATCACCTACTTCACGGGTTTCTTGAGATTAGCATGTCAGGCATCAGCACAGCGCCTGGCACTTTGAGAGGGCTCAGTAAGTGAAAGGTGACTCCTTTTGTCACTGCGCTGGTCACAAGGCCGCTCTGGTTTTCCTCCTGGTGGGGCTCTGTGTTGAGCTCTTGGCTGGCTCCCAGACCGTCAGCACAGAAGGCCTCCAGCTCTAAGGTGAGGAAACCGAGGCCCAGGGACCACAAGGGGCACGCCTGGCGTCGTTCATTCTGATGGCTTCGGCTGTGCCCTCCGAAGAGAGGTAAAGGGGCTTTGCACATGTAAGCAAGTTAAGAAGAGGTCACACTGGATTTAGGGGGGCCCTATATCCAATGACTGGTGTCCCTTGGAAGGAGTGGGAGGTTTGGACAGTGACGCGGACACGGGGAAGCAGGGCATGTACGCAGAGAGGGAGGCAGAGAGGGAGGCAATGCTGCCCGGCCCCAGGGGTGCTTGGGGCTGCCCAGGGCGGGGAGAGTTCAGGGAGGAACCTTCTCCAGACTCTCTGGTGGCAGTGTGGCCCTACTGGGACCTGCGTTTCTGACTCCTGGTCCCTGGAACCGAGAAAAGACACGTTTCTGGTGTTTTGAGCCACCTAGTGTGTGGCACTCTGTTCTGATGACCTTAGGAAACTAACGGAGCCAGAGAAGGAGTGGGGGGACAGTCAGACAAGAGCATCCCCCCAGGTCTGCTCTGGACCCCGTTCTAAAGGGGCCTCGTCCACTTGTGCACTGTGTGCCCTTGGGCACAGCAGGCCCCTCCCGGCCCTCCGGGGTCCTCACCTGTGCTGTGGGGCACTGACTCTGGATCAGAGAAGAGAAGGGCTGCGCAGCCCCGGGGTCACCTGTGCCCTGCCGTGCCATTCAGAGCCTTGGGCTCAATGGGGAGGGGGGTCAGACAGCAGGGTGTGGACCCTGAAAACAGAGCCAGACACTCCCAACCGCCCAGGGTAACACCTGGGGAGGCTGAGGCACATCAGAACAAGTGCCCCATCCAGATACTCATCATTGCCAGATAGAAATTTGGGCCCAGGTGCCGGATCTTCTGATTTTACAAGATAAGCTGGAAATCCCCACTTCTGTGTTGCCAAAATTTCCCAATGTCAGTCATGGGGAAGATCCTTCTTTTCTGGAGCATGAACCAAGGCAGAAGTGTGCTGGGAACCTGAGTCTCATGCTGATTCTCCCTAAAGAGGCCTATACCGGCTGCCCACCCCACACCTCCTTGCTCTTCCAGGCAATGGAAGGGGAGGCAAAATGAGGCGTTTTGAGTGGCTGATGGGGGTTTTAATTAGCTTGTCATTTGATCTGCAAAAGAACCTTGTAAACCTAAGGATACCAATGGTGCGCAATTATCCATCCCTTGCTGCACACTTGACCTCACTCCATCCCCAGAGCTGGACCTGGGCAAGCTTTCAATGGGGTGTGCTTGTGAACGGTTTTGCTCTTGTTGGAGGAGGCTTACTGTGCCCATTTTAATGTCTAATGTCTTTAAATGTGACTGTAAACTGATTTCCTCCCCTTGACAACTCTTGCCTCTGGCAGGTGCCAGGTGGGAGAGACTCACAAGCCGGCACGGCGGGGGTGGTGGAAGGCCAAGGCTGGGATCACACGCCTCTTCATAATGGACTTTCCAAAATCACTAAGAGATCAGGGCTCCACAGCAGAGCTCGAGGTTGGGGAGGTTCAAATACGTATCCCAAAGGAAGATGCCGAAAAGTGGTCCTAGGCTTGGGTGCGCCAGGGCAGGAGTCAAGGCATGGCCAGGCCGTGCAATGGGCGGAGCTCGGATGGCGCCCAGCGGCCGCGGGCGGGATCGCAGGGCGGAGCAGGTCCGGAAGGGAAAGGGGCGAGAGCGCCTCCGGCTGGGATTCGTCTTGGCGGTGAGTCCGCGCCCTTCACTCCCGGGTCGGTCAGCCAGACACCTCCCGCTCGCGCGCCTGGACGCGCCGCGGTCCTCCGAGCCCGCAGGGGCCGCTGTTACCCACGTTCATTTCCGGGGTCGCAGCGAGTCGGAAGTCACTGAGAGAGTTTCTTCCGGCGCGGAGCAGCGGGTGCGGCGGGAGACCCCGCAGGAGAGGGGCTTGGACCAGAACAGGCCTGGCCAGGTCCGCGGCCGCTCATCGCTCCCAGTCGGTGTTCCGGCCTCGGCAGAAGGTGTTGCCGCCCTGCTGCGCCCGGGGCCGCCGCGATGCCGTTCCTGCACGGCTTCCGGAGGATCATCTTCGAGTACCAGCCACTAGTGGATGCGATTCTAAGCTCCCTGGGGATCCAGGACCCGGAGCGGCAGGAGCCCCTGGACGGGTAACTCGCTCTCTTCCTGCTGACCCGGGGCACTCCGACCTGGCTCTGCCTTCTTTTAGTTGTCACTACAAGCAGGGCGGAGAGCGGGGTGTCTGTGTCCCCACTGTACAGATAAGAGACGGGAGGGGGCCCGAGTCGCGCAGCTTCGAGTGCGAGCCACCCCGGGCGGGCGGTGCAGGAGGGGTGCGCCAGTGCACGGAGGGCTGGAGGGAGGGCACGGGTGGGGCCTCTGCCTCAGTGCCCACCCTGTTGCAACTACACCTGGAGTTGCAAAAGAGTAGGGTGGCATCTATGAAGGCCTCAGTTTTTATCCGCAGTGCCAAAATGAACTTTCTGCAGCTGAGTTAGCATTTTATATAATAAACAGGAGTAGGTTTCTCCGCGAAGCCGTGGGGAAGGTGTCAGAAAGTGCGTCATTCGGGGTTATGTCAGGGAGCTAAACAAAACCCCTAGCCTTCCTGATGCTCACGCGCCAGAGGAGAGAGGCTGACGATCATGGAAAGTGCCTAGGATTTCTGAGGAAAGGGGGATCAGGTGTGTGTTTGCAGGGGTCCGTTGGGATTTCACAGTGGTGGTTATGCCTGTCTCCAGGGACTTTGGTGGAAATGAGGCTTCAGTCAGCGCTGTTCTCTTCACTTTGAGGCTTGTTCTGAGAATGCAGTGCTAGGTATTTCCTTAGCTGCGAGGCTGTTCTGGGGTGGGTGGAGGTAGGGCGGCAAAGGGGGGCTGCAGGTTTATGTTTTCATAGTCCCAGAATGTCTGTCTGTTTCGCAGGTGTGGGGCACTGGGCCACTCTCCAGGGCTGGGGAGGTGACAGCAGGAGACTAAAGGCCACCCACCCACAGGGTGCCCAGGCCAGCTGGGCCCACAGCTGTTCCCACACTCAGCTGGTCCGCCTCTCTCTTGCACCAGGCCCAGTTACGTCCCCAGCGAGGAGGGCCAACTCCTTGTTCTCACTGAGCTTCTGGAGAGAAAGGCCCACTCTCCATTCTACCAGGAAGGCGTGAGCAATGCCCTGCTGAAGATGGCCGAGCTGGGGCTGACCCAGGCAGCCGATGTTCTCCTGCAGCACGGGGCCAACCTCAACTTTGAAGGTCGGGGGAACCCGATGGGGCTGGAGTGGGTGGGCGGCTTCAGTGGAGCCCTGCTCCTGGTGGGCAGCCAGCCCTTTGGGCTTTGCTGACTGTTCTCTTAGAAGCTACTTCCCTCATTTATTTCCCGGCTGTTGGCTAAGGAAACCCACACTGGGTGGCCTCCCCTCCCCCCACCTCTGCTCCAAGAACAAGTTTGTTGCTGTTTCTACCATGGCATTGACTTAGAAAATCTTCACAGTTCCCGGCTAATTCCGTGCTTCTGTTAGTGTAAAAATGCAGCTGCTGGCACTGTGCCCAGAGCTGAGAGAAGGTAGCTCTGCCTCTTACTCTGAGCCGTCTTGCATTTTCCTGCTGTAGGAAGCAGGGGAAAAGGTCACACCGGGCATACATCATGGGGGAACTGTGTTGGCATCTAGCTTGTAGGTGCTGGCGGAGGGGCAGTGCAGCACCTCCCTCTCTGGCTCCCCCAGGGAGGGCAGGGTCAGCTAGGAGGCTACAGGGCCAACTTACGACCAAACCGGGGTCTGTGTGCTGACCCAGGATGTGGCCAGGCGTGCCTTCTCTCCCCATTTGAGGACAGGCTCAGAGGCTGCTGGGCTGCTGGGCTGCTGGAGCATCAGGGGGCTGAGGGCCAGCTTTGAGAAGCTGCCAGTCTGGGTGTCCTCCCGAGAGCCCAGAGGAGATGCCGTGTCATGTGACCCCATTTTACAGAGAGGAAACTGGAGCCCAGACAGACCGAGGACAGTGCCCCCTAGAATGCCCCCAGGATCGGAACCTAGTCTGACCCCAGAGCCTGTGCTATAGCATTCGACGAGGACAACTGTGTTGTGACCCCTCAGGGTGACAGAGCCTGGTCTCCTGTGCTGGGAGTACAGGGCCCAGGCTGCTGGGCCAGGGCCTGGGGTCCTGCAGGAACGTGCCACCGATAGGCAGGGATGACTGAGCTGTGTCTCTGCCTTAGACCCAGTCACTTACTACACGGCGCTGCACATCGCCGTCCTGCGCAACCAGCCTGACATGGTGGAGCTGCTGGTGCGCCACGGGGCCGACGTCAACCGGAGGGACCGGGTGAGAGCTGGCTCCAGCCCACCGTGAGGTCGGGGGTGTGGGAGGGAGCCACGAGCAGCCTCCAGGACGACCTGGCTGTGCTTACTTGGCCCAGATCCACGAGAGCAGCCCCCTGGACCTGGCCAGCGAGGAGCCGGAGCGCCTGCCCTGCCTGCAGCGCCTTCTGGACCTTGGGGCAGATGTCAACGCAGCCGACAAGCACGGTGGGCACCTCCCATGGGAAAGCAGGACAGCCCTGGGCCCAGGTGCCTTGTGAGGGGAGCAGGGGTACCTGAGCACGACAGGTGGGCAGGCACAGCATGGTCTGGGTTGTGCTCAGGTGTACCTTGCCGACTTGCAGAGGCTCTGGAGAGAGTGCAGCCGTTGGCCCCACGCCAGCCCCAGGAAGGCTTTTTGTAGGGGGATGGGGGGCAGTGCGCTTGGCTTCTGAGGGAACTATGTCTCAGGTAGCTTCTCAGGGTCCAGAAGAACCCTGCCTCTCCTGGCCCTTACACTCTGATCTGTGTGGGTGGAAAGAGGATGGCCAGAAAGCAGTGGCCCTCAGCCCGAGCTGAGAGGGCGGTCCTTTCCAAAGATCATTTGCTGATCTCCTGCCACCCGTGGGGTTGCCCTGCCCCGGGCTCTGCAGCCTCCCACCCTTGCTGCCCCTCCCTCCTTAGGAAAGACCGCTCTGCTCCACGCTCTGGCCAGCAGCGACGGGGTGCAGATCCACAACACGGAGAACATCCGCCTGCTGCTGGAAGGAGGTGAGGCTGGTCCCCAGCCGTCCGCAAGCCCCGTCCTCTCACTGGGCGCTTCGGGTCGTGCAGGCTCTCCCCCAAGCCTCAACGCTAAGCGTTACTATAAGGGCATTGGGGCTTCTCCGACCTTCTCTTCTCCTGTCTGCTCCTCCAGGGGCAGATGTCAAGGCGACCACCAAAGACGGGGACACCGTGTTCACCTGCATCATCTTCCTGCTCGGTGAGACAGTGGGCGGGGACAAAGAGGAGGCTCAGATGATCAACCGTTTCTGCTTCCAAGTCACGCGGCTGCTGCTGGCCCACGGGGCCGACCCCAGCGAGTGCCCGGCCCACGAGTCCCTCACACACATCTGCCTCAAGAGCTTCAAAGTGCACTTCCCCCTGCTGCGCTTCCTGCTGGAGTCTGGGGCCGCCTACAACTGCTCCCTGCACGGCGCATCCTGCTGGTCCGGCTTCCACGTCGTGTTTGACCGGCTCTGCTCCCACCCCGGCTGTGCCGAAGACGAGAGCCACGTGGACCTCCTACGCAAAGCTGAGACCGTCCTGGACCTCATGGTGACAAACTCCCACAAGCTCCAGCTGCCCGAGAACTTTGACATCCATCCTGTGGGCAGCCTGGCAGAAAAGATCCAGGCCCTTCACTTCTCCCTGAGGCAGCTGGAGAGCTACCCGCCGCCCCTCAAGCACCTGTGCCGCGTGTACATCCGGCTCTATCTCCAGCCGTGGCCCGTGGATGCGAAGGTCAGGGCCCTCCCTCTGCCCGACAGGCTGAAGTGGTACCTCCTCAGTGAGCACAGCGGCCCCGTTGAAGACGACATCTGACCACCCCTGGACTGAAGGGGACAGGGTCCGGGCCCTTCTGTCAACCTGCCAGTGGACCTCAGTATCTGTAGCAGCCTTAGAGAGGACCTTCAGCCCTGCCTGTCCAGAAGGTGTGGGGTGAAAGGAGACCAGACCCTTAGTGCAGAGAAGGCCAGGCAGAGCCTGGCCGCTGTGGTCATCCCGGTGGGCAGAGGCTGTGTGTCTGTCAGGAGACTGCCCCTTCCCTGGGGCAGCACCCCCAGGTTCTCAGCTCACATTGGCAGAAATGACAGGGTGCAGGTTTGGGCTGAGTTTGAAGGGACTGCTGGGCATTCCCAGAAGTGGGGGAGCCCTGAGCCCAGGTCCTCAGCTGAGAGCTGCATGGAGACAGCTGAAGCCAGAAGGAAGCTGGGGGGCCTTTGGGGTGCAGCCCGGCTGCGGTCCTTCCCTCCACAGAAGTGTCTCGGTGGGCTTGGGAAAGAGCTGAGCGGCTGGCTGCTCTGTGGCCAGGACACCTGTGGCCCTGCCCACCAAGGCTCAGGCCATACTCTGTGCCAAACCCAGGGTCTTGGGGACCATGCCTTCTGCTAAAGCAACCATGTGTGACCAGGGACAGCCCTTTCCAAACTGTCCCATCTGACGGAGAAAGCAACCAGGATGGAAAGTCAGCTGTGCCGCCCAGTGCGGAGTCCCCACAAAGCTCTTTCTGTCATGTTGGTGGTTAAGAATTATGTAAATGCCTCGGAAGGCAACTAAATGACATATTTATATTACCAAGTCAAACTGGTTTCTCTTGGCCTTAAAGATCCTTGCTAACATCCCGCCCCCCAGTTCGGGTGAAGGGCCACACAGCGGCCAGCAAGAGAGGTGGTTGGTACAAGCAGACGCTGCACTAGGGTAGAGTAGCCAGTGCTCGTCGGAAGGAAAGCACCACTGCAGGTTGGCGGGGCCTTCTCTGCACGGGGGCTTGCCCTTTTTTTAAAGGCTTGGTTTTTTTCTCATTCAAGGTGGGGGTTGGGGGAAAAGGGAGAGAAACATCCATGGGAGAGAAACATCCATGGGAGAATCACCAATAGGCTGCCTCCTATACGTGCCCCAATCCAGGATTGAGCATGTGCTCTGACTGGGAATGGAACCAGCGACCTTTTAGTTACAGGAAGATGCTCCAACTGAGCCACACAGGCCAGAACAGAATCACCCTCTTTTATTTTGAAATGAAACGCTAGCCAAGGAGGAGCCACAAGGTATAGCCAAAATGAGGTTACAGACCTCTCTCCTTGCCTGTAGGCTGCTGTAACCACCACTAGGCCCTGTCACCAGCTGCAGGTACCGCAGTGCTGGCCGCTCCAGCAGCCTGCTCCTCCCCCCAAGGTAGTGTCCTCAACCGAGGTAAGGGTTCTTCCCTCTGAAGGCAGCCAGCTGGTGCCTGGAAGGCCTGGTGATGGCAGCAGTGGGACCCAGGGGCTCTGCCCAGCCCCGCCCGGGGCAGCAGGGCCAGGTTCCTGCCCCACTGCCTGTTCAGCCGTGCCCCACAGTGGGTCCTATTATTTTTTAAAAGAGCCCGTGTGACAGGTGGATGGCTGGCAGGTGTATCCAGTGGCCTCACTCAACCCTTGGGAACCATCGATGTGGATGGAGCCTCCAGGTACCACCTGGCCGCCAGCTCCCCGCCCGCGCGTGGGTCCCTCTTCCTGCCGCCATCATCTCAGGGCCAGGCTGTACACGTGGTAGATCTCATCGGGCAGGTTCTCCTGCCGCTCCTGGGCCAGGAGGCTGAGGCCCGCACTGCGGACGATCCCGTGCACCACCTCCAGGTCCCGGCACACGCTGCTGTCCACGTCATCCAGGATCACACCTTCCTGGGCCATGTTGTCCTTGATGACGATGACACCATTGGGGCGCAGGCCCCGCTTGCAGCGCCGCAGGAACTCGGCCAGGTGCTGATCGGTCAGGTGGCCTGTGGGGGCAGAGGCAGGGGTGCTGCGGAGGGTGCAGACGCGGACACCCTGCTGGGCGTTCCCTTCATCCGCTCCTTCCCGACAGCCAAGCACACACTTCGTGCTCCACACCAGGACCTCGCTGGCGCGCTCAGCAGCCCGGAGGGGCTGACTGAACCCTGGTGGTGTCGAGCGGAAGTGGCCTAGAAGCCACCTTCCCAGGGGTGATCAGGAAGCATGCTGCTGGGATGTCACCCTGACTGGGTGACTTCCAGGCTGTGCCCGACACCTAACACCACACCCACCCCCCCTCCTAGGCCCGAACTGGCCGAGGGGACAGACTTCCCTCCCCACACTGAAACGCCACTGAGGACGGGGCCCGGCCCGGCCTGGCCCAGGAAGGCAGTGCTCCCCGCCTTGGAGCGCGTGGCTGACCACGGGGCCAGCAGCCCGGAGGGGCACCCTGGTGTGCTGTCGGCCTGAGGGGGTGCAGGACAGGACGGCAAAGCCGGGCTCCTCACTGCCAACAGCAGGGACCGCCAGATCTCCCGGGTTTCCTCCTGGTGAAAGCCCTTTTATCAAATCTGTCCACGCTCTTTAAGGTAGTTACTGGCCATGTAAATGTTTCAACAAAAACCTGCCCCCCGCCCCAGTGGGCTGCAGCAGGCACTGAGTTAAACCAACATGGAAGGAGAGGCACTTTCCAGGTGGCGAGCCCCACGGTCCTGGGAGCGCAGGGCAGACCAGAGGGACCCCCCGCCGCAGGGGCACTGGCTCCAAGACCTCGGGGGGCTGCAGTCTCCGCGATGGGAGACTCGCAGGGCTGAGGAGGCGGGCGGCAGCGGGGCGCTCACCTATCACCCACTGGATCCAGATGACGTCGTAGGAGTCGGGCTCGGGGCTGAAGTCCTGGAGGCCGCAGCAGAAGTAGTTCCTCACCCTCTTGCCCTCCTCACCCAGGTAGGTCTTCGCTTTAACCAGAAAGTCCTCCGTCACGTCCACCATGTCCACCACTCGGAAGAGGGGCAGGAGCAGCCGCTTCGTGATCCTCCCAATGCCGGCGCCACAGTCCAGGGCGCAGGAGGTCCCCGTCTTGTTCGGGCCTTCCTGAAACGCAGAGAAGGGGGTGGGGGTCCCCATCATGCCAGGGGCCCCTGGAAGTGATCAAATCTAAACGGGGCACAGGCTGGCAGCTGGCACCAGTGGGGACATCAGTGGGTGGGAACGTGACTTGAAGAGGGGCATTCATGTCCACTCCTGACACCCTGTTAACATCATGAGAGAGTGGAAGAGGGCAATCGGTAAGCACGCGGTTCTAACCAACTTGAGACGATGGCGAGGGGGCAGAGGAGGGACGGGGCAGCTCGGTGGGGGGCGGGCAGCAGCCTCCCCGATGCTTGCTGGGGGGAGACAGGAAGGGGACAGGGTTAGGGAGGCTCCAGCCACCAGGAAAGGCGGTGGGCGGGGCCTGCCTTCAGCAGGACAGCCAATGGCCAGGGCCCAGAAGCCCACGCACATGGCCAGAGAACAAAGGTTTCGTGCCTGGAAAAACTGGAAAACTCAAAGGAAGACTCCCCAGTTGTGGTGCCAGAGAATTCCCCCGAGCCATGGCCAGCTCCTGCCTGGTAACCCTGAGGCCTGGTCCACAGTCCACGTGCCGCCCCCTGCCCTTTGTTGGAGGCATGGGTGGCAGACAGTGACAAACAGCCTCAGACCCTTCGTGGGACAGGGACGACGGGCACCAGCCACACCCTCTCCTCCTAGAGAGCACCCATCCCTGCCTACCCTCAGAAACCTCTGCAGGAACTTCCGGGAGCTGCCGATGTCGATGCTGGAGATGTGGCCATACCCCCCGAGCATGCCGTCCACCGTTGGCGGGACCTCTTTCCAGTACATCTTGGCCTTCGAATAGAACTGTTTCTCGTCTTCTATCACCTCGCTTGTCATGCTGTCGCCGACCTGTCTCCGCTCAGACACCAATTCAGCAGTGGCGCTTCCTGAATAAACAAGAGCAAGTCAGCCAGGTCGAGGGCCCTAGTCTCACACCGCGCGTCGCTGGCCACACAGTCCGGCCTGGCGCAGAGGGACGTCCAGTGTCCCCCAACCTGCTGCTACCCTTTAGAGGCAGCGCCCTGTTTCTTGCACTGAAGTCATTTTACAAAGCCCTCGTCGTGTCAGAGCGAGAGACCCAGAGGCCTGGCTTCTAGTGCTCCCCTTACTCTACAGGGCACAATGGCGCAATGGCTTCTGACCCCAGGGGAAATAATCTGATCTTCACTGCAGAGGAAGGACAGCACAGCAAGGAGCCCAAGCCTGCTACGGTGGGTGTCTGGCTGATCCTGGGAGGGGCCTGGGCTGTCCCCACATCTCCCTTCTCATTCGCCAGCACAGAAGCTTAGCTCGCTGTGGGGACCAGTCCCTCACTGACAATCCACCAGGACTCTGCTGCGAGTGCGGAGCCAGAATACAGCTAGACACAGTCCCACTGCGGGGGCTGCAACATGCAGGACACCAGAAGAGCACACCCTGGGGGCCACCTCCGCTGGGGTCAGGGAAGGCACCCCGGGAAGTGGCGCCAGCTGCAGCCGGGGTGAGGAAGTGCTCGCGAAGCCAGCGGGACAAGCTCCGGGAGGAAGAGCGCGCACAGAGCCCTTGCAACCAGAAACTCCAGGCCCTATGGGTCCCATTTAGTAGTTTACATCCCACCCTAAAGAGTGGAGGGCGAGCAGTGGGACAACTCGGGGCTAGGCAGGGAGTGACATGAGGAGATGTGTGTTTCTGGAAGACAGTGCTGGCAGCCGTACGAACTGTTGGGGCATGGGAGAAAACAGACACTGATGGGGACGTTACCACATGGACAGAAGGGGACCATCAAGGAACGGCTGGGCGCTGGCGGAGAGCTCAGGGCCCCCACACTGCCGGAGGGTGGCTCAGCAGCCCCACACTCAGCCTGCCAGCCCACCTCATGACCGGAGGGACCCAGGATCCCCTCGCTACCCTGGGGCACTGGCACACGTTCCCCCCACGCAGATGCTGTTCTGCTTGCTGTGAGGCTTCATGCACTTCGAGTCCGGCCCCCACCCTGGAGAGCCCGCCGTCCAGTAGGAGAGACAGGGCAAAAATGAACCCCACTAAAACACAGGGAGAAACCACAAGGACTCTCACTGGGCCAGAAAGAGCCGTGGGCACTCAGAGGATGGAGGTATCCTTTCCGAATGGCGGACAGGGCAGCAGCCGAGAGGAGGGGACGCAGAGATGCAGCAGTGTGTTTCTCTGGTGCCCCACGCGGCGCGCAGGCGTGCACAGAACCTTCACTTCCCATTAAATGAACAGAGCAGATCGGGGGCCAAACGCTCATCTGGCTCTACTCTCTCTGCCTCCCTGTTCGCCGCGCCTCCCGACCACATAAGCCCCAAGGGCAGGGTCGTTGCTCTGAACACCGTTGGTCCAGCACCACTGGGAGCAGCACAGCTGCGTGGCCAGTAAGCAGCTGGACAAGGCCCGGCTTCGTGGGACCTCCAGGCCAGCCCTCAGGGGAGAACAGAAACCCTCGGTTCACAGTGAATTCCTGCTCCTCAGCTGGTAGGATGTGTCTGCTCATCCTTCATGGTCATCCGCCACCTTCTCCCCCCTCCAAGGTGTTCAGCGGAACACCCGCTGCCCCAGCTACTTCCCCTGCCCGGGATCCATGGGAGAGAAGGGTGCCCGTCACTGCCAGTGCCCGGCAGAGTCTCACCGCAGTGTCCAAGAGAAAGCCCGGAAGCAAAGGGAGGCCAGGGCCTGCCTGAGGTTACCTCCTCCTTCTCGCAGCCTGCTGGCCGGGGCCTGTTCTCCTTGGGTCTGCGGGTCTGCAGCTGGACATAGGAGAATGGCAGCCTGTTCTGTGAAAAGGCAGGGGAAGGAGGGAGGGAGGAAGAAAAAAATTAGGGGAAAGTGTTAAAAAACAAACGACAAAGGCTCTGATAAAGCCAGGGGAGCCAGATCTGAACCCGGCTCTGCTGCTCCTGGCTTCTCGAGCTCAGATACGACACTTAACCTCAGGGACAGAAGTCCCTTACCTGTAAAACAGAAGCAGCAGTGCTGACTTTAGGGCGAGGCCATGGTGATGAAAGTGGACAGAAAAGCATAAACCCTATTACCTCCGGTTTAGAAATCTCTGTCAAATGAGATCCTTGTCAATTATTTCTGCAGATTGTGAAGGTCAGAGATAAACTTGGGAAGCGCCCTGTGCACTGCGGAGCTCTGGACACACGGAAGAAATTGTCATTGACCTGCTGGGTGGTGGGTCAGTCCAGCAGCCCAAACAGCACTGGGTGTGCAGGGAAGGGAAGGGAAGGGAAGGGAGATGCCGTCTTTGTGACACTATGGCTTCCGGTCTCGGCCAAAGTGTCCCTATGGACCCTCTGACCCTCCCACAGCCACCAGTTTGAGACTGAAAATCCACTGCCAGTTTGAATGATGTGCCTCGAACACACCCAGGAGCCCAGGAACAGAATTAAGGAGGGAACCCCAATGTCTCGGCGCCACTGAGGCCGAGTCCTCCCAGGGGTCACACATCCCACGGGCAATGATTCTGTACATCCAGACCCGCTGCACTGCCGCTCCACCCCGTGGCACCGGGGCCTCCTGCCCCGCCGTTTATTTCTATCCCTTAGGAGACCGCCGGCGAAACGAGCGTCCTGAGAGGGATCACAGAGGACGGGCAGCAAAACCAGGCCTTTCGGTGTGACAGCCTCTCCGCGCACAGCCTGACCTTGGATCCAAGGTCTCCGGGCGGCGAACTGTCCTTTGCACGGCCCCTGGGTCTGGCCTTATCTGGGGCGGGGTCGGGGTGAAACACGATAGCGACTCCTCTGCCACGGGCACTGCCTCGCGCCCGGCTCCGAAGCGAGCATTTTCCTGAATCCTGGCACCCACCCTCCAAGCGCGTGCGGTCCTTACCCCCGTTTCTCAGACGGGACACCAAGGCTGATAGAAGGGAAGGGACTTGCTGCGGCCCGGGGACCTGCCTGGGGGGTGCCCGGCCCAGCCTTTGGGTGCTCCGACCTGTCTCCGCGACCCCCACCGCGGCCCCAAACCTTCCCCGAGCGCGCACGTGCGGCCCGAGGGGCCGTCTAGCGCCGGGTCACGTAACGAGCAGGGACCACAGGGCACCGAGGCAGTCGGGGGTCAGTGCGCCCCCGTCACCGGCGGCCGCCGCCCCCACTGCGCCTCGCGCTACTCACCCCCGGCTGGGGCTCCCGGAACCCGAAAGAAGAGGACGGGTTAGAGAAAGGATTAGAGAGAGGGCGGCGGCAGCGAAGAGCCCAGACGCCCACAGCCACCTCGGTCAGACCAGAACCAGACACGACACCTCGCGGCGCGCGCTGCCTTTGTCCGCTCGCGTCAGTTCCGGGTGCCGGGGGCGGGACCTAGTTAGCTCCGCCCCGCGTCTGCTTGCCCCGCCCCTTGGGCTCAGGACCTAAGTTGACTTATGTGTCGTTTCTGGAAGGATGGACGTCCGGGTGGGAACAGGCGCAAGCCGACCCTCTCCTGTTTCCAGCTGTGGCATCGGTTCATTTGGAGGCTCAAGGCTGGACTTTTAAAAACGAGTGTTCTGTAAGCTTCCCACTGGGTAAAGTGGAGGGGGAGGCTTTCCCCCTCAAATCCCATGTGTAACAACTAGCATGTTAATACAGATCTAAAGAGAAAAGAAGAAGAAAAAATACCTTGGCGGTGCCAAGGGGTTGCCACCCCAAATGAGCAGAACAAGTCCGTGAAGTTTCCATTTCAAAAAGACTGCCCTTCCTTAGGTTCCTCCCATATAATAGAAATTCTGGAATTTCCGGCAGCCTTGGTGGAAATGGGAGTTTGCTGGTAGCTAGACCCGGTGCAGTTCCCCAAGCTTCAGTCTCCTCTCCTGCCAGGCAGATGTAATATTTGCTCACCTCCAACTCCGGGAGGGTTAGATGTGTGGGACATTGTAATTCAAGGCTTCAGCCCTGCACTTGCAGCCATTATAATGGGAGTAAAAGACAGAAAACTGTACTTGAACAACAATTAAATAAATTTTTAAAAGAACCTTTATATGTGACCTTTTTCCATGTGGTCAAAAGAACATTTAATAAATCAATTACTTAAAACAAAAAAAATAATAATGATGACGATATCCATCCTAAGACATTTTGTCCTAAACTGACATCCTAGTCTCAGATTGTCAGCATCTTCCTCTGAGTGTCGCACACAGGAGGTGCTTAAATTGTGTTTGCTCTAATGAGGTGGTGGCTGTGTGGCATGCAGCCCCACCTGTGGAGTCCCCCAATTTTGTTTGTGTCCATATTGTTTGGCATCCTCTCTAGAGTACTCCAGGTCAGACTTGGGTCCCCTTTCAGGCTTCATTTTCCACAGCTCTAGGGGAAAGGGATAATGGGTAATGTCAATTGCCTGGGGTGTGTATAATCTTATTTTGGGGGCTGCTCTGAGCTTAGCTGTTTTGGAAGTTCCTAAAAATCCACTCCTGCTTTTATTTCCTGTCCACAGAAAAGGAAGTCCCCTCCCTACCCCATGACCCCAAGGCCTTTCCAAGTCTGGCCAGCCCTCAACCCCCCAAATCTCAAAGTCTCCTGCCTTTCTGAATTCCCAAATCTCAAACATAGTAGCAATCAACATTTATAGCAAGCTAGGGCTGGAGGGCTCCTTAGAAGTCATCTAGTTAGTCTGGTGTTCTTCATCCGTTTTTTAAAAACTAACATATCCTTAAAATAAATATCAGCCCTGGCTGGTGTGGCTCAGTGGATTGAGCACCAGCCTGCCCAAACTAAAGGGTCGCTGGTTCAATTCCCAGTCAGGGCACATGCCTGGGTTGCAGGCCAGGTCCCCAGTTGGCGGCACATGAGAGGCAACCACACATTAATTTTTCTCTCCCTCTCTTTCTCTCTTTCTTTCTCTAAAAATAAATAAAATATTTAAAAAATAAATATCAAACTTTCTCCCTTTCCCCACTCCATATTCTGACTTCCCAAAGAGGTATCTCCTCCCATCCCTGGCTGAGGAGTGTTTGCAGGAAATGGAACACACACTCTGTGACGCCTCCTCCAGGCAGATGCCTTGTAATTTGATTTCCAAAGTTTGGGGGGGGGTATTTTCAAATTATGAAATTATGCCATGCCGGCAAAATTACTGGTCCAAATCACCCTTGTCCCTCACTCAAATTTCACAATTGAAGCCTTTTCCTGACAGTCCATTTTCCCATGAAGCCCCGACAAAGAAGAGACTGGTCCAGGGTTGCATAGCACACAGAGGCAGATCATAGTCCCCAGGTGGATTCTCTGGGATTCCGAGCCCACTGCCTTGGTGCTGCCCAGCCTTCCGCGGCAAGTTCTCCGTCCAGAACCACCAGCCCCAGCATGACCTACCTGGGCCTCCCTGATCTGGAGGAGGGAGTATCTGAACTCTGAGCCCTCCATCCCCAGTGCGGGCATGGCTGCTCTGATCAGGAGTTCCCCACCTGGTGACTGCAGCCCTGGCATCCTGAGCACAACTGCCCCGCCCTCTGTCCCCAGGCCTCAGTGCCCTCTGCTCCTCAGGTAGCCTTGGGTGAGGGGCCGATCACCATGACCCTGAAGAGGCCCTGAAGGCGGCAGGGAGGGGCCAGGCCGGGAAGATGGGCTCCCCCAAGCACCAGCAACCCGCCGAGGGCTCTAAACTCCCCGGGGCTTCCTCTCCCCCCACCCTCAAGGCACACTAGGGTGAGTGGCACTCTTAGGAGCCAGCTCAGAGCTGACAGCCTCTGGGAGCAGGGCGTGGTAAGGGGGAAGCGGGCTCTGAGACCTCCAGAGTCAGGATCTGGGGGCAGGTCTGGGGTTCTGTCTCCTAAAGGGAGTTTGTTAAAAGTGTGTGTCTTAGCCCCACCCAGGCCTAGTACTATATTTTGCTGTGTGTGATGTACTCCCGGGTTTAATGCACACCCATGTTTTTGGCCCAAACTTTCAGGGAAAAAATCTTTTGGTTTAATTTTTAATTTTATTTATTTATTTATTTATTTTTAGGAGCAGAACCAGTTATCATATTTCAGGGTATTATTTTGCATATGGATATTGTTATTGCTTTCTAGAGTTCCACTTTTTTCTTTTTTTATTTAATTGTTCAAGTACAGTTTTCTGTCTTTTACTCCCATCCCAGCCAACCCCTAGAGTTACACATTTAAAGCATAAGCATAAATAAAAGAATTAAAAACATTTACATAGACATGGAATTAGTACTACCCATGTCTAATGCGCATCCTTATTTTCCCCTCAAAACCTTGGGCAAAAATGAGCATTATACATGGCAAAGTACGGCAAATCAGAATTTGGGGCATCTGCGTTCTCCACGAGCTCCCCACCCCCACGCGGGGGTGGGGAGGCCCCAGCAGGAGGGGCGAGTGTTAATAACAGTATCAGCCTCCAGGACTTGACACTCCAATGAGGGAAATGCTCCCTACCACGTGACCTGAGGCTACTTCACTCACCAGGGGGCGGGGCCTCTGCTATCCCCACTCCACAGACGAGGCCACCCAGAGGAGTTCGTCAGCTGGCTTGCTGCAGGTCACAAAGCTAATAAGTAGTGGGGCTGAGGCTAAATTCTAAATAATTCTTTTTAAATCCTCATCGGAATAGCAGCTAGTGTTTGTTGAGCACTTGCGATGTGCCCCCACGTTATTCTAAGCCATTTACGTGTGCTGGCTCATTTGAACGTCACAGCAACTCAAAAAAACGTGGGTGCTCTTGCCGTCACCACCCTCCAAGTGAGGAAACAGAGGCTGGGCGAGCTCTAGTCGGAAGCCGCTCAGTGTCCGGCGAGCCCGGGATGTTACCCCCAAACCACGCCGCCTCGCCCTGGGCACGATGGCCTGGGGGCTGGTGTGTGTCCTCCTCGCCCCTGCACACGGCAACCCGCGCCCCCACTGGCGTGAGGATGCCCTGAGCTGATCACAGGCCCGATATGCCCTGGCGTCACCCCAACCTCCGAGCCCAGCAGGTGGCGCGCAAGGGGTTCTCTGGCGAGGGCTCGCGCCGAAGGAGAGACCTGGGGCCGCCGGGGCTGCCTGGGCTGCCTCCGCGTGAGCTCGGATCAGCGCCTGGCGCGTGGAGATCGCGGGGCTCCAGGGCCTCGAGGGGCAGCGCCGAGTGGTGGCCGGCCTCCAGTGCCGAGTCCTCGCCCAAGGAGCCGGGGGTGGATGTCTGGAGTACCCAGCTGCGCCTGCCCCCTCTGCCCACCATGGCCCCGCGGGCGGCGCGGAGCAGGACGGGGCTGAGGTCGCTGCTGCTGCCACCCCGACACCCCAGACCTGAAGAGTGGGAGGATTCCTGGAGGGGCTCGGCCAGGAAGACCCATGGCTCCTTGGGCTCGCTCCTCGGAGAGTTCCTCCCTCGCAGGTTCCGGGAGTTCCTGAACCAGCTCGGAGCAGAGTGGGTTGAGCAACCACAGCCACCACCACCGAGTGAGGCCCTGCCAGGTCCCCAGCCAGCTGAGCGAGGGGGCTGAGTCGTTTCGGGTGGGGAGGCCCCCTCACCTTTCTAAGAATGAGGCTAATGTTAGTTGAGTTCTTGGCAGAGTTCCAACAACCATGCTTGGGGGCGAGTCTACCACTGCCCATCTTGTAGGAATGAGGAAACTGAGGCCCAAGACGATAGAACTAGGAAGACCCATGTAAGGGCTGTCCCCAAACAAAGGCCCACAGCTGTTTCCATCTCCTCCTGGCTCCCAGCATCCTCAAAATCGCCACATCAAAGGGGTGTGTCAGGGTGCTGCCGGGGACCTTCTCCTCCCAGTCCCGACTGCTCCTTCCTCCTCCACCCGCGGTAAGTGTCAGGGGCCTGCTGAGGGGGACAGGGTTGCCATCGACGCTGGGGTGGGGACCCTGACCACTCATGCCAGATGTGGCCTATTTGTCTTCAAGGTGCCGGTCACTGCAATTCCAGAATAGTCTTAAGAAGAGTTCGCTGGATCATATACCTACCCTGCGGCCGCTGAGGAGAGATCTAGAACAATTCATCAAGGTCAAAAAGGCCAACAGGTGAGCTTTGGGAGGATGGGGGTGGGGAGGGAGGAGAAAGCATTTCTCTGTTTCCTTTCTCTCCTCTGCCTTTCACCCATGAATTTACCTATTATTCATCCATCTATTCATCCATCTGCGTGTGCGTCCCTGAGTCGGGCCTTCTGCCAAAGCATTCATAGCCCACCTGGGAATCCACCCACCCACCCACCCCACCATCCACTCACCCATCGTTACAAACACCCGTCCGTGAATCGGGCTTTCTCTCAACACATTCCAGAATCATCCATCGACATCTATGACTCCATCCACCCACTAATTAGGGCCTCTGCCAACAGGTTCATAATTCACCCACAAATCCACTCGTAATTTCATGTTCCCCTTCACCCATCCACCTTGCATACATCTTAACTGGGAACGAGGTCTTCTGCACCCTATTCAAGAATCCATCCATCCATCCATCAGCCATTCACCTATCCACAAACTGCCACAATTTTGTCCGTGGACCCAAAGGGTAGATCCATCACCTGCAAATCCTTTTATCCACTTACAAATCCGGGGTACTCGCCACCTCTAATCTGGTCATCAAGCCATCTGCAAGTCGACGTGGCCATCCACAAGGTCATTCATCCACCCATCCGACGTCCACCATCCTCCTAAGACCTAGTTCTTCCATTCAGACCTTTTCACTAATCCAGCCGTCCACCTACCCACCCACCAGTCTTCCATCCTTTTACCCATTCCACCATCCATTCATCCATTTCTTCCTCTAACATTTACTACGTCTTATTTTGTATTGAATATTGGGGGGAAATAAAATAAGGGATGGAGGCAGGAGAAGAAACCATAACTCTGATGGAGGAGGGAACGAATGCAGAAAGACATCTTCCAGCTTCAATGGGCTTACACAGGGGTGAAGGGTGCAGCGAAGAGCAGGAGTTTACAGACCAGCCAGAGGAAATACACGACGCAGGCACCGTTCCTTCTAATCCTGCACCCACGGCAGACAGTACTAATTGCTCCCAGCACTTCTCCCCACTGACACCGTGCTCCAGGCAGACACCGCTGATGCATCAGAGTAGGAGCCAGAAACGAAACACATTTGCCAGCCCAGGAACTTAAATCACTCCGGCCAGATAAACACGCCGCTCCTCGCGAGACGCAATAAAGAGATGTACGGCTCTCAAGGGCTCAACTGTGAGAAGGGCAGGGACGTCTACATTCTCGGTGCTCCATAGGCGAGAGCTAGTACTCAAGCACCTTCCAGTGCAGAAGATTCCCTGGTGGGCCTTGGGGTGGGGGGAACGTGGGTGCATTAGAACAGGCTCCAGCAGCCTTTGAGAGGAGAAGCTGAGATTTCAGAGCATGGGCAGAGCTGGGGTGCCTTGGCCCAGCCCTGAGTCCAGCATGGAGCGGGCGTTGCTATGCCGATGGCTGGCGATGAGCAGGTCCGAGGGTTGCAGCCAGGCGCTGTCTTGGACACTCCTGCCTGCCAGGTTCTTTCGTGGGCTGATGCAAAGCATCCCCTCTGGGTCCACACAGGGGGGAAGATGTGGTCAGATGAACAGGCGCAGATGTAGCGATGCGTATGTACCTACGGTCAAACATGGCCTTTTCTGAGTCACAGAACCGTGGATGGATCAGTCAGGCCCTCCTGCGGCCTTGGCCTTGAGGACAAAATTAGTAACAATACGTGTAACAATAACAGATCCCCTTCGTTGAGCACATTGAGCCTGGGCTAGAAGCTTCACACAAGCTATTTGATACTCACCAAACCCTTATAAGGATGCTATTATCGTGTCTATACTATATAATCATTTAAAGGGGAAACTACAAGGGGACGCTCGAGGGCTGTCCCCCAGAGAGCACGCAGCTGAGAGGGGGCATCATCAAGGCTGGTGATTACAGGCAGAACAGCTCCCAGTTAGAGATGTTCGCCTCTGGCCCTGCAGACCCTCGGCGGGGTGCTCTGCCGTCCATTTCACCTCCTCGCAGCCCTGGCTGGTGGGCAGGACTGGGGTCCACTGCTCGGATCAGAGAACCAAAGCTCAAAAGAGTTGAGATCGAAACCCAGAACCACGTGGCGCCTGAGATCCTGCCTTTGCTCCCTCTGCGGAAACACTCCTAGGTACATGAGAGAGTCGGCTCTGGAACCAGGATTCAAGGCTTGGCTCCATTCCTCATCGGCGTCGTGACCTAGGTCACGTTGTAAAACATCTCTGTGCCTCGGTTTCCTCATCTGTAAAATGGGAACAGTGACCATATGTCACGGAGGTGTGCGGGCTGGGTGGGGCTGCGGGCTGCGGGCTGTGGGCTGCGTGCCTGGCACACAGGAAGTGCTCGGGAAAGGCCAGCGGCCGTGACCATGAGGGTCACATGGTGAGCTCCAGTCTGGTGGATGTGAGCTGTTGGGGTGGAGGGGGGCCCAGGGGGCTTGGGCCCCAGCCCCCACCCCACTCTCGCCTCTTTCTGCAGGCCCCACGGTCTCGGGGTGCCCAAGCTCAAGGCCGAGCTCACCCACAGCTCCTCGGAGGAAAGCTCGGGGCACCACAGGCGGTGCAGTCCCTTCCGAGTGCGGTTCGCTGACGAGACTGCATGGGACACGGCGTTCCGCTACTGGGAGCGCAGCCGTGCACGTAAGCAGGCGGGACAGGGAGCCCCAAACTCCAGAGTTCCAGCCTGCACCTGGGAGAGCGGACCCTGCGGCCATGGGTGCCGGGAGGAAGGCACCGGCCCGCAAAGGCTGAAAGGCTGCTGGGCCCGCAGAGGAGGCACCTGAACTGGCCCCTCCAGAGGATGTCAGGGTGACCTTCGAGGACCAAGTCGAGGGTCCCAGGTCCCGTGGAAGTGTCCCAGAGCAGGTGGCACCAGGCAGCAGCCACAGCATTGGACCAGGAAACCATGGCTGCCCAGACCTTGCCACTGCGGAGGGACTTCTTGCTCACAAGGTTCTCACAGGCTGCACCTGCCCACCCCAGGACCAGCACCCACAGCCTTCCCTCCCTTATCTGGCTCCTGGACGGCTTGCAGGGGCTGGCGATGGTGGGAGGGCGCCAGAGCATCTTCTTCCCGTATTTGCGAAAGCAGAGTTGGATGAGGGGGTGTCCAGAAAGTTCCAGAAGATTAGGGAAGACCAGCACCACTGGGTCTGGCAAAGAAGCTGGGAACCAGCAGGCCGGGGTCCGCGGCAGACATCTGCTGTCGGCTCCCCCACAACGAATGGGATAGGCTGTCCCCCGGGGAGTGGTTTCCAGTGGAGGTCACCGAAGCTCCCTTTCTCCTCCTTCCCGGCTGCTTTCCTCCTCAAGGTCCAGCAGGGACCCTGGGGGCTATAACCTCCAATGGTCAACAGTCTGCATCTATTTTTGTGAGCACCTACTAGGCGCAGCTTCAGGAAATGGCTGCCCAGAGCCTAGCTGTAGGGAAAGCCCCCTAAAAATCAGGACTATCACCGACTCAGGGGCATCCCTGAGGGTCCCAAGAAGCTGCAAAGAAGCTGTGATTTTGCCCAACTTCCGGTTGCTTGGTGAGGACACCAAGGGCCTGAGCATATGGCACAGCCACCAAGAAGAGACACCAGAGGGGCCTGGGCCACTGGTGGCCCAGAGGGGAAGGAGGTGCCTGGAGAAATGGCGGTTGTGGGGCACAGGAGAGCTTCCTGGCCAGCCGCCGGCCAGGGGAACTGTGCCTGCACCCCCGGGTGCCAGACTTGGGGCTCTGCGGGTGTTCCCCAGCCACTTCCATCCTCGGGATCCCTGATTGGTCGGAAGGGCCGCTGTTGGTTGGGCAGGAAGTTCTCCCAGCCCCCCAGAAACCCCTCCATCCCCATGGGAGAATCCATACCCCCTGAACCTCTATTGTGGGGTGACTAGCCTTCCCATGGTAGAAAAGGGGGGCCATTTGGGGCTGGAGCAGGAGTAGTGAGGAGGTATGGGGGAAGATTGGGTAATAAAGGCAAAAACAGTCACATGAGAGAGTTTTAAAACCTGAACCTTCTCTGGAGGTAGCCAGAAGGCACTGGGGAGCCTTGGGTTTCCATGGAGACCGGATCTGCCAGCCTTGCCTGCCACAGGGAAGAGGGGAGAGCTGGGGGGGGCTGCGCCCTCCCTCAGGAAAGCCTCTCACGGTGCCCTCTCTCCCACAGTCCAGCAGGACCTCACCGAGCACAGGCCAGCCACCCAGCCGGAGGCAGCCCTGGAGCCTGCGTTTGGGAGCGTCAGGAAATGGGTGGAGAGTTTGCCCAAAGCCCTGGACTCCCAGGCCAAGGAGGAGGCCGCAGCCAGCTCCCCATTCAGCTGGGACAGCCCCAGCCTGTGAGGCTTCGGGGAGGGGCTGGGGCTCCCATGCATTGCCAGGGCTCCCCCTCCTCAGCTTGTAGAGCTCCTAGTCCAAAGTCCGCCCGGCCGTGGGCAGGCCATGGGCCTGGGCCCTTGAGGGCCTTGCCAGACACGGACGGACCTGTGACCCGGGCTCCACGCAGCTCACAGGCTACTGTCCCCCTCAGGCCCACCCCACAGCTGGAAGACTACCTTTCTGAGGACACCGCTATGAACAGCAGCCTGCCCTACATCCCCAGGGCCACCACCCAGAGGCAGCTGAGAGACGGCAAGTCCTTTCTGGGTACCCACCGCATTCTAGACCAGGTGGGCAAATCGCCTTCCTCCTGGAGCCAGAAACTAGTGAGTACCTGTGGGCAGCCAGCCACCTGGAGCACCTCAGTCCGATGCTGGGGCGGGGGCGGCGAGTGCCAGGTAAAGCCGCCCCACACGTGTGGCTGAGGGGTGGGCTCTCTAGCCGGGCTGCCTGGTTCAGACCCCAGCTCCATAAGAGCAGGCTGTCTTTGCATTTTGGTTTCTTCATCTCTGAAATGGGGTAGAGTTCCTGCCCCCTAGTGTTGAGGCCCCAGGAGCCCAGTCTCCTGCCCAGGGACGCCCCGCCCAGGCCCCAGCTGGTCCCTTTTCTCACTCTAGGAGTCCTTCCTGCCTCGCCTGGAGCTGCACTCGATCCTGAATCGAGGCCGCCCGAAGGGATACCAGCTCCTCCTGCCTTCAGTAACACGGCAGCAGTCTGAGCAATGAAAGACTTTCAGCAAGGCCAGGTGTGGACGTGGGCCAGGGGTGAGGAGAGGCCTTCCTCGGCCCACAAATAAATGTGCATCCCAGTGCCTGGAACCTGCTGCCAGGTCTCAGCCTCTTCAGGTGCCTGGTTTTGCTGATCTCTAGGGTGCAGAGACCGTGGGGAGGGTTGGGGGGTCACAGCTGAGATGAGGCTGATGGCGGGGGGCGGGGCAAGGCATCCCCAGGGGTCAGAGTTTGTTCTAAGTAAATCCCTCTTCTGGAACGTGAGAGACTCCACCACACACCTCAAACCTGGGTCCAAGCCTCTGTCCATCTGGATCAACCCACACCTGAAACAGGTGTGACCTCTGGCCTGACCTCTGCCCCCAGCCTCCATCTCTGGTGGAACGAACCAAAGGCTGCTTGTTGACCTGCCTCTGTGGGGCGAGGGCATCCAGACTGAGGCCGAGGGAAAAGGGCCCTATATGAGCTCAAACGTTCATCTTCTGAGTCCCCCAGGCTGGGCTCACCCTGTGTCCCTGCTCACAGCATTTGGGTGGGTGGGCCCCCACCAGCCTCTTTTTCCTTGTGGTGAGGGGAGGCGTGGGCAGTGTTCAAAACCAAGTCAGGAGGTGATGAAAAGATTAGGTGGCAGGTACTGCCTGAAGTTAATCTGACTTCTGTACTGACCCCCCAGTGCCACCCTACATGCCTGTCTTCCAGGTGTGGCCCTGCCACAACAGTGCTCCAACACCCTGACAAAGTTCGAGCCCCCTCCACTCCTTGAAGCCCAGGTTGAGCCCCGACCCCTGGCCAGACCCAGGATCCGGGTCTTTATCGCCACCTACTGGCCAGTAAGGAAACTGCTGAGGAATCCATACCCGGGCACCCTGATGAATGTGGAGGAAAGGGTGGGATTTGGGCTGGGCAAGCGGTGGGGGGCTCAGGGCTAGGACAGCTTGTGGATGGGGATCCGTGTTTGAAAGAGTACCCTGGCTCCAAAACAGAGGCGACAAGTGTAGGCACAGTTTGGACAAACCTTGGAGGGCATGGGTTGGGGACAGAGCTACCACCCCCTTGGGTGTGGGAGCGGAGATGCCGGCCTGGAGTGGGATTTCAATCCCTGGGATGACTGTTTCCGCACCATTTTCTGGACTCTCACGCCCAATCCTGGCACAGTATTTCCATTTCCTAGAGAGACTGAGGGTCTCACAGGAGGCCTGCTTCCACCGCACCTCCTCCCGGTGACCTCCGGAGCCCTTCTCGCGGGTTCCCAGCCTCAGTTTCCCCCACTCGGCCGCCGGCTGCCGCGCCACCCTGCGCCCACGCGGGGGCAGTGTTGGCCTGGCTTTGGCGCCGCCTGGCGCAGCCCAAACTTCTCCGCCTCTCGCCCGAGGGTCGGAAACTTTTCCCCTCGCGCCGCTCGGGTGCCTCCCGCCCCCACGCCGCCTCCAGCCCCGAGCTTCGCTGCGGCTCGAGCGGCCGCCTGCCACCTGCCCGCCCACGAGGGCTTGGTGGCCGCTGGTCCCGCAGCTTCTCTTTCTCATCTTGAGTTGATTAACCAAAAATTGCTAAGCTTGCGACAGAGCTGTAAGCAGCGAGCCCTCGAAACCGAGTCCCGCGTGCAGCACACACGGGTGGAGAGGCCCCTGGAAAATCTTTGCCAGCATCTGGGGAGGGACCCAAAGCCGCGCACTTGTCCCGCAGGCGGCGAGCGCAAAGGGAAGGAACTCGGACAGGGACCTGCGGAAGGGGTGGGAATGGGGGGCACTCTCTACCTCCCCCACAGGCTCGGGCTGGCTGGGGCGCCGAGTAGAGGTGCCGCATCCAGGCAAGTGGCCACCTTCTGCCCCTTCCTGCTTCCCTCTGCCTCCCTTGCGCCCCTTCCCCAGCCCTTCATTTTTTCTTTCCCTTGCCCCTGACCCTCCCCTCACCTCCCTTCTCTTCCTCTTTTCCCCTTTGACAAACATGGATTCTGTGTCAAGAGGACCTTGAGCGGCAGCTCCGAGCCTCACATCCCACTCAGCGCCTGAGCAGACGCAGGGGACACTGCAGACACACCACACGCACCACCACACACGCACACACAGCAAGCACACCGCACACGGAGATGCCAGCCCAACCCACAGACGCCACACGTAGCAGATACACCACACACATGCAGACGCCAGACACACATGCACACATTTCAAAGGCATCACACACACACACACACTCATGCACGGACCCACACCACACGCACTAGGGACACCACAGATGGCGCACACACATACCCCCCCCCCACACACACACTTAGGATCTCCCAGTGATTCCAGCCCCACATTCCCAGGGCCGCCTGCTGCCTGGGAGGCCCCAGGTGCACCCCCAGCCCCTCCCCATCCTCAGTAGCTCTAGTCACGGACATGCCCTTCCCCCACTCAGGCAGAGCTTGAACTTGAACTGGGTGACCAGAAGGAAGGTGTGGAGACAGGCAGGGGGTGCTGCAGTGGGGGCGGGACCCCTTCCCAGATGTTCCCAGGTTCTCAGCTCTCACCCCTTCTCAGGGCTCCCAACAGGGTCCTTTTCTCTGGTTCATTCCCACTCAGGCTGGCACGTGGCCAGCCTCTCCCCAGGCTCCAGGGAGCAGCATAGCTGGAAGGCCAGGAACATAGCCTTCCACAGCTGGAGCTGGGGCCAGGTTCGGGTCCCTACCACCTCAGAATCTCTGGGGTGCAAGGCAGGTGTGCCCTACACAGGTCTCTTCCGCCTTCTCATTCTGAGCTAACCTAGTCCCCACTCCATTCCACTCCCCACCATCACCGTGGTCCATGCGCAGACCTGGGAGGAGACCATGGGTTGGGGGCAGGGGGAGCTGGGTCTGGTTTGGGAGTGGTGGAGAGGAGAGCAGGAAGGAGAGAGGAAAATCGCTGCTCCTCTCTCCTGAGCCCTCCCCGCTCCCCAGCCCTTCCACCCGCTGGGCTGGCCAGGGAGTGTCCTATCCCCTTTGCAGCAGATAAGGAAACTGAAGCTCAGAGGAGGCACAGGCGTGGCCAGGCTGCGTCCTCTACCAGTGCGCAGCCTTCAGCCACACATGCGTTCTCAGTACATCCATTCATTGCTGGGGAAACTGAGGCCCACAGAGGTACAACTCTTTTTTTACTGGTTGCCTCTCATATACACCTGCTCAGAGACGGAGCCTGCGACCCAGGCATGTGCAGGGTGATGCGCAGCCAACTGTGCCACGCCAGTCAGGGCAGGTCACACCAGTCGGGGCAGGTCAAAGTCTTCCTTAAGGCCCCATAATTTTTAAGTGTCGGAGTACGGACTGAAGGTCAGCAGGAGGAGACCCCGTTGTGTGGCAGCACCTCGGCAGCAGCCCACGTATCCCACTAAAAGACAAGCAAGGTGGTCCATCGTCCAGCACGTGGGCATCTGGGTGGCAGGGGCTGGGTCAGAGAGGGAGAGGGGTTCTTTGGAGAAAGTAGAATTGGGGGAGGGTGTGCACATTGGAGGTAGAGTGTCAAGAGCAAAGGGTCAGAGGGGCAGGAGGCCTCAAGTTTCCTCGGAGGGTGGAGGCCCCGGTGGCTGGACCCAGGGAGTGGACAGGGCAGTGCTGCCTCCAGGTGAGGGCTGGGCAGAGAGGGGCCTGACCCCGGATGCCATGTAGAGCCACTGAAGATGTGGAACCCGCAAGAAGGCAGCCCAAGCAGGGCTCTGGGGACAGGAGCTGCCCCGTGGGCTCATCTGCGGGCCGTTCATTGAGCATCTACTGGGCCCCACATACACGCAGGCCCTGGGCACTCAGTGGACACTAGAACGACTAGCCCTGTCCTCAATCTACAGTCTAGTGGGGGACAAAACTCAGACAGGACACAGTGACTAGTGATGATGGGAAGCCTGGGGTTTGGGGGCACGGAGGGGGTCCAACCCATTGGACGGGGTGTGGGGCGGACACCTGAGCCTTCCCACCACAGGGAGGCAGGGGCATGGCCAGACCTGGACAGAGGAACAGGAAGTGTGGGGAGGGAGGCCACTGCTGCTGTCCTGTGTTGTGGCTGTGCGGCGGTTCTGAACCTGGGCCTGGGTGGGCAGGGGCCCAGGCAGGCCATTGACAGGCGAGGGGAACAGCTCCTGCCCTCCTAGACAAGACACACACACACACGTGTGCCCTGTGCCCCCCATGTAGGCTGCCCACTGCTCATTCCAGTCCCTCTGCCTTCGACTGCCATTGACCTAACTCCCACCCAGGACCTCCCTCTCCCCAGCATCCCTTTCTCTCTGGGTCCTGTTGCCACTCCCTCCCAGTGTGCCGTAAACAACAGATGGTCTGCACCAGCCAGGGGCTCTTGCTGAAAACCATTGAATCTCTCTGTGGAGACGATGTACGCTGCCACCTCCAGGCAGCCCTGCAAGCCTCGACATTCCCTTAAACAGACTCAGGAAAGGCAGTGACACTGTTGATGTTCATTATGCTATTTGGGCCCATTGGAGCTGGCTTCAGGCAGAGCCTGAGCCAGAAACTGGCATTGAACCCTCCAGGTTGGCTCTGGGACCCTCCTGAATGGTGGCACCTGGTCCCCAAGAACAGCAGCCAGAGCAGCTCATTTGCCATCTCCTGTCATGGGGCCTTGGGGACCCTTAATGACTTACCTGCCAAGGTCTCCCTAGTTTATTGTCTGCACCTGGCAGCCCTGGGGACTGCAGTGCCACCCCCACGCTCCCAGAGAGCCCCTGCTGGGCTCCGGGCTGACTTCAGCTCCCCTGGGTGCAAGCCCTGCTCCCCCAGGCACCTCGAGGGCCCAGACCACGTTCTCCAGGGAAAGACGCCTCCCCAGGCCGGCTCATGAATAACTTCTAATAGCCCACAGCCAGTCTGGAATGTTAACTAGGGCGGCCAGAAGTCCACGGGAGTGAGACAGACGCAGGCCCTGCCCTCCCAGAGCTCTGAGCCCCCCTGCCCCCGGAAATCAGAGGAAGAATGGCCGACGCCTGTATCATGAGCAGACTTTGGTCTAAAGACCGCCATGCTTAGAGCACATCTCTGAAGTAGGCACCGCCCCAGCCGCACATTACAGAGGAAGGAACCAGGCACAGAGAGGTTAAGTCACTTTCCCAGGGTCACATGGCTGAGCCCCAGAGAAGAAGCCCGTGAGAAGAGCTGTGATGGGGGACGCATGGGGCAGTGGCCTCGGCTGAGCCTGGGGTTTGCTCCTCCAGAAACCCAGCCAGGTTTCCTCCAGCCCAGAGGGCAGGGCTGAAGGATCAGAGCTGCAGCCAGGGTCCCCAGGCTGGCTGTTGAGGTGAACTCTGCCCACGTGTCGGTTCTATTCCTTCTCTTTCCTTCATTCCCCAAACGTGTACTGAGCATCTACCGTGTACCGGGCTGTGTGCTGGGCCCTGTGAACAAGACAGGCAGTGCTCCTGACGGAGGTGCCCACGTCTAGGTGAGGAGGATGCGGCTGGGGCCAGCTTTCGGGTGTGCGCCCCTGCGGTCCCTCCCACAGGGGCCCTCGCCTAGAAGGGGTCAGCACTAGGTTTAATGCTCTGCTCTTGTCCTCTTGAAATTCTTAACTGGCTCTGAACCAGGGCCCTATGTTTTCATTTTTCCCTGAGCCCTGGCAGGCCTGATAGGTCCGGAACGCAGACATTACGCCGTGGTGGGTGCTGGGCTGGGCCCCCTGGAGGGCTGGCAGGAGGGCCCAGGAGGCTTCCTTGGCCGCAGGGCCAGATTGGCCCAGTGGGGTTGGCTTTGTCCTGACCCCACGTCCTGCTATGGGTCCCGGGATCCCTCGGGGCAGTTCCCTGGGACCTGGGTCAGTGTCAGGCACGAGGTCACCAGTAAAGCTCCGAAAGAACTTTGAGAAGACTCTTGCACGTGTGTACTGACCGGATAATGCATGCGTGCGGCACAGTGCAGGTGGGCATGGGCCGGAAAGCAGGGAGGAGAAAGCGCCCCCAGCTGCTTCCACCCAGCCCTGGGCCCTGATCCCTCCTCCTAGGTGCCCTCATTTCTGGGTGCTTCCCAGAGACAGTGCACACACATACGGGGAAGTGAGTGCACGCGTGCACTTTATACTGTAGTTGATGGTGTATGTGTTCTGTATTGTACACGTTTCTCTACACTTACCGTCTCACTTCACGAGCTAACTGGGGGATCGGAGGAGGCTCTTTCAAGGTCACTTAGGCACAGCATAAGCACGGCACCTGGCCTTGGCACGGTGCGGTCTATGGCCCCGCCGGGTGTTTGCCATGTACCTCGGCCTCCCCCACAGTCTCTCCCCTGCCCCAACTGCGGTGGAGGCAGCCAAAGCTCCATCCCATGAAGGAGGTATTATGATGACCCCCAATTCCACGTGAGGCTCAGAGAGGGGCAGCCACCATCCTGGGGTCACACAGCGGAACCAAAGTTGGAATGTGCAAAGAGCTGTAGTAGCAGCAGCTTCGTGTTCCCAGGGTGGGGTGGGGGTCACTGCCTCCCTGATGCCAGATGGGGGAGCAGATGAGAACTGGGCAAAACCCTTCCGGCCAGACAGAGCCACCAGGGTGGGGCTGGCAGGAGTCCCAGCGAGGCCTGGAGGGCGGGGCCGGGCCAGGTGGCCTGCTGGGGGTGGGGCAGGTGCAGTTCCCTGGGCCACCTAGGCCCCAGCTGCAGGGCAGCTCCTGGCACGCCCCTAAGTGGCTCGTGCCTGTCACCAGGGAGGGCTGGCATCAGCTGGTTGAATGTGCCTGGGGCTGTGATTCAGCATTTGGGTTCAGGGCGTTATTTTTATTGGGTTTTGCTTATTCAAAGCTCTGCCTTTGAAAGCTGCCTTCACGCCTCCCCATCCCAGAGAATAGAGCTGCTTTGGATGCAGCTACGGCGGCGTCTCAGCCTGAGAGATCATTCCCCTTGAATGGGGCTCATTGCCCCTGAGCACACATGTGGGGTGTCTGTGGTGGCTCTGTGGGACCGTGGACACCCATCAGCCCCGGCCTGGCTGGGGCAGTCACCAAGCAGCCGTCCGAGCCCTGAGGCATGGGCACGGAGGGCTCAAGGAGGCTCGGCTTTGGGGGCTTATGAGGCCCTGTGACAGGAGCTAAGGACCACCTCTGTTCAGAAAAACTCTAGGACCATCTAGGGCTTGAGGCCCATCACAGAGCCCTCCCTCCCATTTAGACTCTCTCCTAAAGGAATCCCGCAGCCTGCCTTTTCGGAACAGTAGTCCTTGCAGCTAACATGGAGGCCCTCCATTAACTCTGTTTCAGGGCCTGTCATCTGGGCTTTCTGGGATTAACTCATTTACTGCTCTTAACTGAGGCACAGAGAAGCTGGGCCACTCACCCAAGCTCACACAGCTGGCAGGTGGCCAGGCCAGGATCTAAGCCCAGCCGGTTCACGGTTGTTATACTCCTAACCTAAGGTAAGCATATGTGCGTGCACACGTGGAAACCTGCAGCTGGGCCCAGGGGGAGAGACCGTGCACGCTACCTGCCAGGGCGTGGGGTCTGGCTGAGTGGGATGACTGGGTCTGACCCCTGTGAAGGTCAGATGAGACCCTCCTGGGGATTCTCCTGCCCCGAGGCCAACACGGGGCCTCCGCTGCTGGGGCAGCTGACATTACTGTCGCAGACAGAGGGAGAGTGGGGGTCCCATGGCACCGACACCCCTGGTGGTGACTGCCATCAGCACAGACAGATGCCGCCCCTTCCTCTGACCCACTCATTCCCCTCTCCTTTCCTTACCTGCCCTCCTTCCCTTTCCTCCCTTCTTCCTGCCCGTCATCCTCTGCTGGCCCCCCTCCTCTCTACCCCTCCCCTCCCCCCGCCACCCACGCAGGACAAGGATAAGGCCTGCCCAGCCTCCACTGATAGAGACGGCCTGACCCTGTCCATGACACAGGTCTGAGAAGCCCAAAGCAGCCTCCTGTGTCCCCACTGGTGAGCGGCCAGGCAGCCCAGTCCAGGGCTCTGGCTGCCCCTCCCTTCCCTGACAGGGGGGACGGCCATGGCCCCACAGGTCTTCTGGGCTGGGGTCGCCAGCATTTGTGGCGTTGAGACCCTGATAGTAGTTTCCAGCAGCTTTTGGTGGTTTAATAGAATTGAGGGTACATCTAACTTGCAAATGTTCCCTTTTGATCTCACTCCTTTTTTTCTTTTTTCATTTTTTCTTTTATTTTTAGTAGCTCAACAGGACAGGGTTCAGGACAGGACTGGAGCCGCTTCCTCCTCTGTCCCATTTCCAGCCGGGGGTCTCCTGACGTTTCCAGTCCTGGGATGCCTGTGAGGTGGTCCCTGGGGGCTGGATTCCTGGTTGCCGATCTTGCCCCCCTCCCCCACTCGCCCCCTTCCCCCCACCCAGCACCAATCAGGCCTAAGGAGGCACTTCCTCTGGCAGCCCCAAGATTCTGTCCCCCCTGCCCCTCCCTCCATGCTACCGCTCTAGGCTTCTGGCTTCTTCTTTAATCTCCTGAGCCAAAGTCCTTCATGCCCCAAGGCCTTTGCACATGCTTTTCCTGCTGCCTGAAATGCTCTTCCCGCCAGCTTCAGTGATTCGTACTTAACATCAGGTCTCAGCTTAGATACCCCCTCCTCCAGGAAGCCCTCCTGAATCAGAACTGAGCAGTGGTAGCTTCCTGGCACACAGAGGACCCCTCTCAAGCAGACCCTGAATTCCAGGTGCACAAGGACTAAACAGGCTCCAGCACGGAGCCCGCCCCACACAGGAGGCCCTCAGTAAATGCTGGGCAAGGGGGCAGGCAGGACATTCTGGGCAGACCTCCCTGCAGTGTTTGGTGCCTCAGTTTCCTTGCCTGTAAGGCGAGGTGGTGGGTGGTGCTCCTGCACTTGCCATGTGATGATCCTCCAGTGCTCCCGCTGGCTTTCTGGCGAGGATCACACTCATTTCACGGTATTTGACTTCCTTGATTATCTGATTTTCCAGGGAGGAATGTTAAATCTCTAGGTTGGGGTGGCATCTGCCTGCTACCCAGGCACGAGTCCCACCCCACCAGCCCAAGTGCCCCCGGCCCCCTGCGGGACCCATTAGAACGGCCCCTCTCGGCAGATGAGAAACCTTCCAGGTTCTGAAGCTTCGAGCTGCTGGTGGTGGTCCTGCTCTCCGCCGCCAGAGCGATCCATCAAGTCGGTCCCAGGGCTCGGAGCCAGACAGGCTGGGTTCCAGTTTGGACTTGGGCACTTTCTGGGAGACTGAGGCCCACCTTCACCCTTCCCTGCCTTGGTCCTCAGTTGTATAATGGGTGTAATAAACAAGAGCACCCCCCCACCAGGGCTCCTGGGTTCACGGGGATGGTTCCCTGACTGGGGTCTGGGGGTCAGGGGCCTGCCCTTCTCATCCCAGGGCCAGTGGCTAAGCCTCAAATCTCTGGAGCCAAAAATAAGCCAGGTCAATACCTGGTTTTGCTATTTAGCAGTTGTGTGACCGCCTAGTGCCTCAGTTTCCCTGTCTACAAAATGGGGGGATAGGTTCACCTGCCTCTTTCAGTGGCTGCCTGCACTCAGTTGCGTATCAGGGTCTGCTTTCAGCAGCCCCAGCCTGGGCCCCACCCCCCACCCCACCCCACCATCATCTCCTGATTGACGTGGGGCAGCAGGCATGAACACAGGAAAGACACCACAGGACCACAAGCATCCTCCCCCCAGGCATGCATCTGGTCCCACTTCAGCCCTGTGACCTGGGGCGAGTCCCCTCTCTGGGCCTTAGGCACTATGCCTGGGAAAGGATGTCCAGATTTGACCACAAAGGGCACTGTGAGGCTTACGTGGAACAGCGTGTGGCCATTGTCCTAATTACTGTTGTGTCAGAAAGCGGAGTGGGTCCCCTCCTCCCCATGCTAATTAAGACGGGAAAACAGGCTTGCCAGAGGGAGTCTTCAGTCTCCGCGGAGGGAAGGACACTCGCACGCCACCCCCTGGAGCTTCTGCGGAGCTGAGGCCCAGAGAGGGGGAAGCCGGGCAGCGGTTACACTGCGGGGTGGGGACACACAGAGACAAACCACAGTTGCTGAGACTACCTCCAGGAAGGATGGGCGACGCGGGGGCGCCTAGAGCAGGTACCCCAGGTGAGCCCTGGCTCCCTGCTCAGATCTCAAGCGTCCAAATGCCCAGAATCTTCCCGAATGCCTCTCCCAAGAAGCCCCCTCCCCAAGAAGGCCCGGAGCCCAGCTTTCTGGGCAGGGAGCGGGGGCGGCCAAGACCCAGAGAAGGGCAGGGACTGACCTGAGGTCACACAGCACAGACGCGGCTTTGTGCCCCCCACCCCAGCCTTCCCGGACGGCTGGGCCTTGCAGAGACCTGCGGCGCCTCCCGGAGGTCTGGGCCGGGTGGAGCCGGGATGAAAGGGCGACCCGCTGAAATCCATCTCCCTCCCGGACTCGCCCGCCCCTTCCGCCAAGGGATCGGGCTGGGGGGCGCCCGCTTTGAAGTCCCACAGCGGCGGGCTCCCCGCCGGCTCGGGCCTGCCTCCGGGAGGCCGACATGAAAGGGCAACCGCGGGCGGTCCAGTCTCCCTGGGACTGGCCGGGAGGAGTGCGCAGGGGCCTGCCACGCCCAAGGAGCGCGGAAGCGAGCAGTCCTCAGCGTTCTAGGCCCTGTGCTAGGTGCCCTGCCTCTGCCACCCGTTACCCCTCGGCCACTGGGCCAGATAGAATCATTGTGGTTCCCAGGTATGGCTCTATCTCTGGCCTTAGCACATGCTGTTCCTCCTGCCTGGATCACCCTTCCCATCTTTTTCTCCGGACCTGAGCCCAGCTCCTTATTTGCTTGGTCTCTTGCAGACCTTCCCCAAATCGGCACCCTCACCTGCTTCCCAGGAGCTCTCCCACCTACCTCTAGTAGAGAGGAGGGCACCTGGGCATCTAGAAGCCCAGTCTGCCCCAGCCTCTGGCTGTGAGCTCCAGGAAGGCCTCCTTGAACCCCGAGCCTAGACAGCTGTGGGTGGTGCTCTGCCCACTGGGAGAATTCAGTAATAGCCTCACAGGCCAGTCTGAGGGGGTTCCAGGCTCCTAGACCACATCACAGGTTCCTGCGGCACCACAGCCCCAGATCACAAAGCTGGGAGACCTTTCTCCCCACCCCCAGCCTAGGCCTTGATCCCACTGTGCAGCCACCCCCACCCCCACCCCACTGCCGGCTGAGGGCCCAGCCCGCGGGCTCCACCACCGGCAGCGGATAGAGCCCCAGCCTCGGACTCCCCGCCCCAGAGTCCCTGGATGCTCTGCAGGCGCCAAGCCTTCCGGAGCCCTCCTCTGGGAATCGGCTGACTTCCCGGCCTCTTCCAGAGCCTCGGACAGCCGGTGGGAGGGACAGAGTTTCAGTTCTGAGTTGCTGTCCGGGACACCGAGGTCCACAGAGTCCCAGAGCTAGTGGGACAGAGCCGGCAGTGTTAGGCCTCAGGACAGAGAGACACCCCCCATCCCTCCACCCAGGCTGGCTTCCAACCTAGGACTCTGTTCAACCAAGGGCCCCTGCGAGGGGGAGGGGGCCCAGGCACCATCTTTTGGGGGGGAGCTTCCGTAAATTAAACACGGGGGCAAATTGGCCACAAGCCTCAAGGTGGGTTCCGGGTCATGTCTCAGGACCGGATGTTTTCGATGCACGCACGGAGCACCGTCTAACCGGCTGGACAAGCACAGGATCCAAGAGCAGCCCTGAGCCGGGCCCTTTCCTGTCTCCCCAGGAAGGGAAGAGGTGGGGCAGTAGGCGGGGCGGAGGGGGTCGTAGAGAGGCAGCCGTGGCCGAGCTGCCTGCAGGAGCTTCACCCTGGGTGGCCAAAACCAGATGTGAGCTCCAGCCCCACCCCCAGCCCGGCTCTGCTGCGGCTGCCTCCCAGTGTGCTCTGTCTACGGCTCCCTACCAGCACTCCTACTGCCTCCCCCCTCTGTTCTGCTGGGCTCAGGGACAGAGTGGGGAAGGGAGAGGGTGTGGATCGCCCACTGTAGGACTTAGGACCGCAGACAGGAGCCCTGACGCCCCTCCCCCACCCCAGCCAAGATTCTCAACCTGTTTTCTCATAGATCCTGGAGGGCTGGACTAATTTTCCTCCTTCTTTCCTTTAACAAATGTTTACTGGGCACCTGCTAATGTGCCGACCCTGTGCTAAGTGTGCAGATGCCTCTGTGGACAGCAGTGTTGTCATGTAGCGGGGGAAGGAGACACAAGTCAAATAGACCCATAAATAGGGGCTATCCTGGTGGAACTCCAGGCAGCTCAGAGAAAGGCTCCAACCCCACCACAGACAGTAGGGCAGGCTTCCTGGAGGAAGTGGCATGGATGAATCGAAAGCAAAGGCCAGAGTGAGGAGAGTGAGTGGTGGGAGGGGAAGAGTGTGGAAGCAGATGAGTGAGTGGGCTGGATTGTGTGAGTGGGAGAGAGGAAGGAAGAGCAAGGCTGGTGTGGCAGAGGCCTGGGGGCAGCAAGGGGTCTGGCAGAGCAGGGCCTCCCCAGATCTGGGAACTCCCAGAATTCAGGGACAGGTTGAGGAAACTCAATGGGTGGGACCCAGAGAAACAGGAGTTAAATTGAGGTTGGGAGAAAATCCCAGCCTGGACTTCAGGCCCCACCTGGAACGGACTGGCCAGAGGCTGAAGTGCTGAAAGCCAAGCTGGGCTCTGAGAGGGTGTGATGGGTGGGGCTGGCCCACAAGTGGATGGCGAGTAGAAAGGGCTGCCACCCACTGTCCTAGAACACCCTTTCTTCCCACTGCCTTGGTCAGACTCCTGTATCCCTGGGACCCAATCTGAATGGCCACTCTACTGTGAAGACCCCCCCCCAACTCCCCCCAGGCTCAGTTCCCTTTATGATTTCAAGATCCTTAGAAAGCCTGTCTCAAACAGCAATCTTCGTGAACATTTACCACGTGTCCGGTACTGCCTGGGCACTTTGCCTCAGAGACAGAAACAGCTCCCACAGCTGGAAGAGGCAGCTCAGGCTGGGGGCCCAGGACCACCTACTGCACCCCCTGCCTTCCTCGGTGGCTCCTGGCAGGAGGGGTCCTCCTTCCTCCCTTCCTGCAGGGACGCTCTTCCCTGCTCCTCCGTCTGTCAGATCTCAGCTCGATGGTCCCCTCTTCCCAGCCCCTCCAGCCCCCCCATCACGCTCTCTGTGCCCTCATTTCATTTCCTCCGAGCTCTCCTTTATTTGTGCGGGTACAGACGCTCCCCGCAAGTAGACTGAGGCTCCTGGGAGGCAGGATCTGTTCCTCTTGCTCACATCTGTGTTCCTGTGTCAAAAAAGGTTGGGTTGTGCTTCAAACAGGGCAGGCTACAAATAACAGTAGTTTAAAACAGAAAAGGGTCTACTTCTCGCTGCAGTAAGTGCAGGCAGTCAGGTCTGGAATAGGGCTCCATGGCTGCTGGGGACCTGAACTCCTAAGGTCCCATTTGCTCTGCCATCCTCAACAAGCAGCTCCAACTTCAGGGGCTGCTCCAGCTCCAGCCAATATGCTCACTTTCTGGTCTGAAGAAAGGAGGTAAAGGGACAAAGTATCTGACCCTGTCCTTTAAGGAGACTCCCAGGAAGTGATACAAACCACTTCTGTCAATATCCTATTGGCCAGAGCTTGGTCACATGGCCATATCTAGCTGCAAGGGAAGCTGGGAAATGTAGTTTCTAAGCCAAACAGCCATATGTTCAGCTAAGAATTGGGGGTTGCTAGTCTTGTAGAAGAGAGAAGAGACCTAACAGCTTATGTCACAATCTCCATCTCCTAGCTCGTCGTCGTCATCATCATTAATAATAATAATAGTAATAAATAATAGTAATGAACAGCTGACATGTATTCAGTACTTTGTAGGCATTCACTTAATCCTCACAATAACCCTAACCCTCAAGGCAGGGAAACTGAGGGACAGGATTGGCTGAATCACCTGCCGAAGCGGCAGAGGTGGGATTTTGACCCAGGGCCACCTGGCTCCAGAGCTGACATGACTCTACTTCTTCGCAGCGACGACTAACTTGCTGTGGAATGAATGGCTGACTACTGAATTTGCTCTTGTCTCCCTACAAATGGACAGTGTGCACCTCAGTGTGGCCTCCAGGATTTGAGCCTGGCCTGATGCGAGGGCACCCAGAGAGGCGACCTCCTGGATGGGGCTGGGGTTTCTGCCACTGGAGGGGAAGGAGGGGCAGGGAGCTGTGATCTGGAGACTGCCTCAGGTGTCTTTCAAAACCCGGGACTGGATCAGTGTGAAAAGGAGACCTTTCCAGGGCAGTACGGAGCCTGGGGTGGTTCTACCCAAGTTCCTGGCTGCTGGGGTGTCCCGATCCTGGTTGAGGGCAGGCAGGAGAAACTGGGGGCACGGCAGGCTCTTGCCTGGCCCTGCAGGAGCCCAGGGGTGTTGGCTGGCCAGCCAGCGCTCTGCTCTCCCTGGAGAGCAGAAGGTGGTGTCCCTCCCCAGGGCATCTCTGCCAAGGAGCTGTTTCTGGAGACATTTTCTTGCCCGGTCCCCCTGGATTTGGTACAGAGAGGAGGCCGTAAGCACCCTGCCGAGTCCCGGCCTCTGCTTTGTGGCAGCGTCCCTCCAGGAGAGAGGCCCAGACAGCCAGAGGGTGCCAGTTTCTCCCCATCCAGCCTGCCCCGGACACCTGCCACAGCCCGATTCCCTGTGGGTTTCCCAGCTGTTCTCCAGGCCCTGTTTCCCACCCATATATCCAATGTCCCAATTCCTCTCCCCAAAGCGGGGTGGGGTCATGGCTTTATCTGTGCCACCGACCACATGGTATCTGCTGACACCTTCACGCCTTGTTGTGTTTGAAAATGTATAGGAAATACCTAGAGTTACGCCACGAGCCAATTAATTTGAAATATAGCTAACCAGATTTTTTAAACCACCGTGACGTCATAGTAAATGTGCTTCTTTATGAAGCATTAACCAGACGCAGCAGGAAGCCTAAAGCGAAGTTGTGAGGAGCCAGAGTCTGAGGGATCTGCATCCACTTTGATGGGATCTGCAGAGACCGCTGTTCCGCTGGGAACAGAGCGCTGGGGTTGCGGGCTGCAGGGGCTGCTGGGTGGTGGTTCATCCCTGAAGGAAGCGCTCAACTGAAGCTAGAGGGGAGGGGAAACGAAGGCGTCACTTTTTTCCCAAGTTCACAAACGCCCTGAATTCTGTCCACACCACGCCCCAGGTTAAGGACCCATTCTCTGCTCCAGCAACTGGGGAGCCCCAGTACATCACCAAGCATGGGGTTCCGGGAAGGTAAAGAAGGGAGGTTGGGGCGGGGCTGTGGGAGGGGCCAGTAACTAAAGGGCAGGAGTCAAGAGAGTGGAAGATGAGNACTGAAGCTAGAGGGGAGGGGAAACGAAGGCGTCACTTTTTTCCCAAGTTCACAAACGCCCTGAATTCTGTCCACACCACGCCCCAGGTTAAGGACCCATTCTCTGCTCCAGCAACTGGGGAGCCCCAGTACATCACCAAGCATGGGGTTCCGGGAAGGTAAAGAAGGGAGGTTGGGGCGGGGCTGTGGGAGGGGCCAGTACCTAAGGGGCAGGAGTCTTGGACTCGGTAGAATCAACTGGACCCAATAACCAATGAAATGTGAATATTGAGGAAGGGGGTGGGACTAATTTGCTTGCTGGTTTCCCCAACCTGGGGTCCTGGGCTTTAGGGTCCCAGATAGAAGAGGGAGGTCAGAAAGAGGGTGGAAGATGAGGGTATTAGGCCAGAACCGGATCCAGCTGGCGGAGAGAGTGGATCAGTTAGCTCTTGATTGGTTATGCTGTGGTAACAACCAGGCTCCACATCACGTGTCTCAAACCGAAGAGCTCTACTTCTTGCAAAGGTTAGGTGTCGGCTGGGCTGCGTGAAGACAGCGGCTCCACTTTTCTATCGCCCTCTTTCTAAATCCAGACCCAGACATTGCTACTTTCCGGGTGGAGTGCAGGCCCACCAATGCCTGCGTCTGGCCATCTCACAGTGTGTGCTCAGGAGCCTGGGCCGTTCTGAACACCCAGTTATGTGCTCAACAGCTGGCATTGAGTCTCCGCCCAGCCCGGGACCGGGATCCGCGAACACGCTGCTGAATGAGTGAATGATTGAGTGAATGCCAGCCTGGATGCAGGAACAAGGAGGCTGCGACCTCGTGCACGTGCACGCTTGTTCGTTACAGGAGGGGTACCAGCACACTGTGCTCCCGAAGTTACTGATGAGGGGTCATTGATTTGGGCAAGGCTGTGCCTTGGAATGAGACTGGAGCAGGGGAGGCCAGGGCCCTGCACTCCACCTCCCCCACCTCCACCTCCCTCTCCTCTCCTTACTCCAGCCCAAACCAGAGACTTACTGAGGTTGCTTTGTTGTTGGAGGGGGAGGGGAGGGCCGAGAGGGAGGGGGACAGCAGAAGCCTGAAGCCGGCAGCCTTGGGTGCTGACACATTCTGCTCCTTGCTTCCTCCCTGACCTCTCTGTGACCTCCATCATGCAGCCTGGGCCCCTCCACAGAATGGGGGAAGGGATAGGCACCTCCCAGTGTCACCAGGATATAGTGAAGCCCTAACTGGGCTTCTGCCTTCCACCCCGCAGTGCGCTGCCATCCCCCCAGCTCCTGCCTGGGCCCTGGGGGAACCTGATCAGGCTGGAGGTAGGCAAGCCACCGCACTCCTCCCAGGGAGGTGGGTGAGGGCACGGCCTGGCCCGCAGCCCAGACCGCCTGCCCTGTCCCTCACTCCTGCCTGGGTGAGACAGACACTCTACCTCTCTGACCCCGAAGCCTGCGGTCTGTGTAGGGGCTGGCAGCGCTTTCTCCAGGCCTGTGGCAGTTGTGAGAGCACGCTGACAGAGCCTTGACACCAAGCCAGCGCTGGGAAATGCTCAGCACGGTTTTGTCATCCTCTTGGAGATCTCTCCCTCCAGTCTGCCTTCTTGCATGTGGGACCACGTGGGCTCAGCCCCACACCCCTGGTACCCCGGGGCAGATCTGTCTGGGCGGCTCTAAATCCCCAGCCTCTGGCACAGCTCCGGGCACTGCATAGGTGCTCACTAATGCCTGTCAAAGGAACCAAGCAGCAGTTACTTGAGGGGGAAGCCCTTCCTCTCCCCACACCACGGTGTCCTCATGTGTGAGATTGTGTCCACGGGCTCGGAATTTCCACAGTCTCACCTGTTCTAAAGTCAGGATTGGGCGCTCCTGGCGTTGCTGAGTCCATTTGTGTATAAAAACGTGTGTGTGTGTGTTTGTCTGTAATCACATCATAACACACCCCCAAGCCCTCTCGTCCCACCTGGGCCCCAGCCAGGTGGGCTGTAACGTGGCTCAGAGGGCCTGCTCGGCTCAGAGGGCCTGCTCGGCCTTGTAACGTGGCTCAGAGGGCCTGCTCGGCCCAGGCCTCGGGGCCCTTCCCGGCCTCCTCCCAAAGCCTCCCCCAGCCCCAGTGCACGAGCCCTCTCCCTGCTNCCACACCACGGTGTCCTCATGTGTGAGATTGTGTCCACGGGCTCGGAATTTCCACGGTCTCACCTGTTCTAAAGTCAGGATTGGGCGCTCCTGGCGTTGCTGAGTCCATTTGTGTATAAAAACGTGTGTGTGTGTGTTTGTCTGTAATCACATCATAACACACCCCCAAGCCCTCTCGTCCCACCTGGGCCCCAGCCACCCTCTTGCCTTGTAACGTGGCTCAGAGGGCCTGCTCGGCCCAGGCCTCGGGGCCCTTCCCGGCCTCCTCCCAAAGCCTCCCCCAGCCCCAGTGCAGGAGCCCTCTCCCTGCTGCTCCTCCTTCCTCTCCAGGCCTTTGGCGCATGCTGTTCCCTCAAGCTGCAGTGCTGTTCCCTCCTTCTTCACCTGGGTAACTCCTACTCGTTCTCTAGAACCCAGGGCTAGGGCTGCCCCCTCTGGGAAACCTTCCCAACCTCTTCTTTCACTGGGTCCAGTCACCCCATTACTGACTGCCACAGCCTTTCTCCCTGAATACTTGGGCCCTGGGTCTTTGTATGTGAAATGGAGACCAAGCTAGTTCCGCCTATGGGGCTTGTGAGCCAGTGAGCCCATCTATGCACGGTTCCTGGCCTGGTGCTCAGCGCAGTGCCTTGCTGGGGCCAGGAGGGATAGGGGCATGGCCTTCAGGGGACGTCCCCAAAGCCACTCTGCAGCTGGTCTTCAGCAGGCATTAGGGAAGAGCCTAAGAGTGTCTGCCAAAAAACACCCAGTGAGGGCCTAGTGTGTGTGTGTGTGTGTAGCCAATAGGGAGGAGCTTCTAGCTGAGGGGAGCAGAGAAGGAAGGGAGGAGGGGAGCAAGCTGAAAGTCCAGCAGCAGCAGGAGCAGCAGCAGCCGGGAGCTGGAGGGGATGCGTGAGAGGGGAGGTGGGCCTGGGTGGAGCTCCCCAAACCTGTGGGAGGAGACTGCGGGATTCTGGACCCTAGGCCTGAGGACGTGCTTGGTGCCCCAGCATTCCTGGTGTTGAGGGCTTGCATGCTGCCACTCCAAGACCCCGTTTGAATTTAGGCTCTGCCGCTTGCAAGCTGCGTGACCCCGGCTGAGTCCTTTGCCCCTGGAAGCCTCAGTTTTATTGGTTGTAAGATGGGTATGATCACACATCAGTTTGCTAGGGCCGCCATACCCAAAGAACCACAGACCAAGTGGCTTCAATAACAGAAATGTGTTTCCTCACAGTTCTGGGGGCTGGAAGTCCAAGATCAAGGTGGTGGCAGGTTTGGTTTCTTCTGAGGCCTCTCTGCTTGGCTTATAGTTGTCCGTCTTATCTCTGGGTCTTCACACAGTCCTTCATCTGTGCCTGTGTCCTGACTTCCTCTTCTTAAAAGACACCAGTCCTCTTGGGTTAGGGACCATCCTACCGACCTCATTTCACCTCGATCACCTCTTTAAAGACCCCATGTCCAGACTCAGTCACATTCAGAGGTACTGGGGGCTAGGTCTCCTACATATAGATTTGGGGGGCACAGTTCAGGCCATGACACCTGCTTAGCTTTACCTGAAAAGAGGCTAAACCTAAGGCTGACGTACATGTCGTTCGTTTGGGAGTGTATTCTCGGGACAAGAGGGAGGGACGGTTCAGGGAGGAGAGCAAAACAGGAGAGGAAAGAGCCAATACGAACACGAATTGTTGAGTTCACCACGATGGAAGTCTGGGTGCCCAGACCCCAGGTTGTCTGAGATTCCTTAGGAAATGTGTCTCAGGACCATCTGCTGGTGGCCGCGTCTCCTCTGGATCAAGGGTTGGCCAATGGGGTGTTACAGCTGAGCGTGGATGACTGGTGGGTGGGTTCCTGGGGTGGGGAAGGGTGTCTCATACTGGGCATCACAGAAGCCCTGGTCAGGGAGGCGAGATGCCCTGCAGGCCCAGGGCGAGGCACTGCCAGGCCAGAGCCCGCTGCCGCTGTTCACATCACTGGCCTGGATGAGGAGGCGGAGCCGAGAGGTTTGCAGAAATGCGGGAGACTAGTCGGGCACAGTCCGCCCTGTGCAGCACTCAGCTCTGCCCCGGCCCTGCTCTGGGTCCAGTCCGTCAGAGTCCCCTTTCAGCCTGGCCACCCGCAGTCCTTGCAAGAGGTTACAGGAGACTGTGACATGAGGTGGTTACCACAGCCACGTCTGGGGTGGACTACCCATCCTGAACAGGAGATCCTTTCTTTGCCTCCTGGTTCCTGGCATGAGGACCCCAAGGAGGTCAGAGGGTGGTCACAGCTTTGAGTTCAGTGGGACCCATACTATCACAGGTAACCAGGTAACCAGGGCCTCCATCCAATAAGAGCTAAGGTTACAGGGACCAGAAACACAAATTCACAAGTGGGGCACTGGAGGGGACAGGGAAGGGGGATCCTGTTTCCACAGCTTGTTTGTGAGCCTTGTCCCAGCTCCTTGGGACGTGGCACCAGTGACTGGCTGTGAGTTCCGTGCACAGGGTGTCAAGACACCAAAGCCCAGAGAGGGCACAGTGCACCAGAGTCCAGCTTGACCCCCAGGCCAGTGCGCTGGCGACCACACCCCAAGAGCAAGGTGGGGGTCACGGGGAGAAGAGGATGGGAGAGGAATGCCCCACACAGCACAGGCACTTACTGTCGTACAAATATTTATACAAATGTTTGCTGAGAGACTGAGTGCCCAGAGGGTAGCTGGATGGACACATGGACGGACAGGTGCGCAGGACCTGGCTCCGCACTGTTCCAAACCCCAGGCGCCAATCTGGTCCTTCCCTCTTCTTTCATTCTTTTTTTTTTAAGATTTTATTTATTTTTAGAGAGAGGGGAAGGGAAGGAGAAAGAGAGGGAGAGAAACATCAATATGTGGTTGCCTCTTGCATGCCCCCCACCAGGAGACCTGGCCTGCAACCCAGGCATGTGCCCTGACCAGGAATCGAACCAGCGACCTTTAGTTTGCAGGCCAGCACTCAGTCCACTGAGCCACAAGAGCCAGGGCCCTTTCTCTTTCTACCTCATTTGATTGCTTGCAGGAGTGTTCTCATTTCTGCCAAGTCCCGACTCTCAGCCCCTGAGGAGACTGGCTGGGTGTGCCAGGAATCCGAAGGGAAGAAAGACTGACAACCTCAGTACTTCATCATCAGCTCCACTTTCTAGACGAGAAAACAAGCAGGAAAGCCCTGAGGTTTGCTCAGCCCCAGAAAGCCCCACCTGGTGCCCACCAGCGGGTGCCTGGCTCACTGGCCGCCTTGGTCAGATAGATGTTGGTAAATTGTGTGCATGGTGGGAGGGTCTGGTCACCAGATTGGATTTCCTAAGGCTCACCAGTCACTTTGAGGCCCCCTGAAGGTGTACTAGCGCCACCCCTGAAGCCCTGAGGAAATTCCAGTTGGCCTCTGGGAGGCACAGAGGGGCTCCCCAGCCCCCTGACCCAGGGAAGGGGCCACCCCTCAGCACCACTCCCTGCCTCGCCCCCCCACCGTGACTTTCCCCTCCCTTCTCTCTTCCTTTCCTCTGGTGCCTCTCACCCTTCTCCAAGGTCTGGAGGCAGGACCCAGGGTCCCACCTCTGTGCCCCACACGTCCTGTGGTTTTACCCAGTCCTCTGCCCCTCTGCCCCTCTCGGACCCCCAGTGGCTCAGCTGGGGCAGGTCGGCTACCTGAGTCCCCTCTGACTCTGACCCTCCAGGACTCCTTGACCACCAGAGATCTGCCCTCGATTCTCCCTCTGTCTGCACCCCCTTTCTCTCTGGGCCCCCTCCAGCCCCAACTCTGGCCAGCCTCTCTGGCCCTCTGGATGCCCCTACCCCACATCTCCATTCCGCCCTCCTCTCGCTCCCCCTCCTCCTGCCCACCCTCTTCAGAGAATGCCAAGTCTGCAGGTTTCCTGCAACCTTGAGCAGCCAGCTGGTTGGAAGCAGAGCTGGCAGCTCAGAGCTTTGCAAAGGGGCCTCTCTGGTGGTGTCCTGGGGGCCGCACTGCCTCCGCACCCCCTCTTTCCCCACACCCTGGCCCAGTTGCCTCCTTTATTTTTCGCCATGGCATCTTCTCTTCTCACCACTTCCTTCATATATGCGCTGTCTGGTCGTCCACCCCCGCATTAGCCTGTCTGCTCCACACAGGTCGGGGCTCCTGCTGGGGTCACTGCTCTGTCCCCCACTCCTGGAACAGCGCCTGGCCTGAGGGCGCTCAGTGAGTAACATGGATGAAGATGCCCTTCGCTGCCTGACAAAGGCCACCATTTACAGCACCTACTTGGGTACCACCTCACTGTCCCCATCACCAGGTCTCCATGCCCAGGACTATGCCAGGACCCTTTGGGAAGAAGGGGAAACTGAGGCTCAGATAGAGCCCCAAGAGAAGAATGAGTCCAAGGTCACGCACAGGCAATTGGTGGAAATGGGATCCGAACCCACACGTCCAGACCTGGGCGCCTGTGCTCTTAGCCCTTCCTCCCAGTAACCAGGGGTGGCCTCCCGCTCTGTTGATCCGCTAGGAGAAAACCAAGGGGGCGGGGCCAGTCTGCCCAGGGGCCTTCGGCCACGCCCCTACTAGTGGAGAAACTGAGGCACCCGGCTTCCTCAGATTCCCTGGAAACCTCCCACCCAGACTGGAGTAAGTGCTGGAAGCGGCGGCACTCCCTCTCTGGCCCCGCCTCCTCCCCAGTCCCGGGCCCGAGGCGGAGCTTCGTCCGCGCCCACCGGGAGCCGGGAAGGCAGAGAAAAATGAGTTTTCCTGCCGCCCAGTGGCGGTGTCAATTGATCGGGAGCAGGCGGGGGCCGCGCGCCGGGCTGGGGGCCTCGCTCGCAGCTGCCGGCGCACAATTATCGGGAAAAAACTGGGGCGGCTGCTGCGGTGAAATTAGTTATCGATCCCTCGGCGGGGCCGCGCTCGGCGCGGCCGGCTGCAGACTCGGGCCGGCCCCACTGAACGGGGGAGGGGGGAGAGGGGGGGCGGGCCCGCCTCACTCCCCCCACATCCCCGCCGTTCTAAACCTCCTCCTCCCTGCGCCCTCGCCGCGGCTCCCTCCGCTCTCCCCTCTCCCATTCAGCTGTAGCAGTATCGACCTACCGCTGACCCAGCGCGCACCTGCGCCCCCCTCCCAATCGCGCTCTACTCCCCAGCTCCCGGCCCTGCACTGGTCGCCTTGTCTGCGGGCCTGGTACCCGGCACTCCACACTGCGCAGGGATGCGGGGGTGGGGGGAACCCACGACCTGGGGGGGAGGACAAACTCGGGGCGGAGGGGGCGGCTCCCACGGAGGTTGGGCAGCAGGTTTTGGGGGTGGGGTGGGAGATGGGAGACAGCTCTGCCCCCAGTAGGCCAGGTTTGGAGCCCTGCTGCCTGAGAAAGTGCGTGACCTCTGTGAGCCTCAGTTTCCTCATCTGTAAACGGGGCAGTGCCTACCTCTTGCTTGTGGACAGGGTTCACAAAATGAGAGGGAGGGTTCATGAGAAGCGCCTGCTCTTGCCGCCTGGCAGCTCCTTGGCGGTTATTTTGTGATTATATCACCGACTCTTCCCAGCAGTCCTTAGGAGATGTGCCATGTCCCCATTTTATAGATGAATAAACTAAGTTTAGAGAGGGGAGTGGCCTTGTGCACGGCCACAGGGCCACACAGCCACAGGGCCACACAGCAAAGGAATGGTCCTGTGGCTCCAGAGGACAGCTCTCAGAGGGGACACTGGAGGGGGTCTTCTCAGTGAGGTGCTGACATATTGCAGAGCCTGGGTTACTGGGTTGGTCAGGAAGTGTGTGTGGGAGGGCAGGTCAGAGACCCCCAGCCAGCCTGGCTCAGGGCAGCTCAGCTCTGTAGCTTCCATGGAGAAGGGAAAGGGGGGGTGATGAGTGTGGAGGGTCCACAGGCCCAAAAGCAGGGGTCTGAGTTTCATTCCTGCCCCTCTACTCACCAGTGTGTGGGCTTGGGCAAGTCCCTCCTCACACCCTCTGCGAAGAGGGGTTGGACCTACTGTCCGCCAAGACCCCTTAGGCCCAGCCGCCTTCTCTCTGCTGCCGCCCGCCCCCCCCCCCCGCCGCCACCTGCCAGCCACAGCCTCACTCCTCTAGGCAGCACCACTCCGCCCAGCACCCACTCTGGGCCAGGCACTGTGCTGGGTGCAGAGGATGCAGCCGAGAACAAGACAGCCCCCAGCCCCTGTGTCTAGCCTCTCGGGGCAAGATGGGTATTGAGCAAAGCATTACACAGCCATGTGGGAAACCTGCGGTAAGTTCAGGGGACTGTGACAGGATGTGGCTGAGCCTGTGGGTGGGGTGGGCTGCCAGGAGAAGCCTTCCCAGAACAGATGGCCTTTGCGCTGAAACTGAAGGTAGAGCTGGAAGGGTCAAAGGCAGGGGAGAGGAGCCCATACGGGATAGCAAAGGCCAAGGCTGGAGTCCGACAGAAACTTGGAACGTTAGGGGAACTGGGAAAGGCCAGTGTGCTGGAGGGCAGGAGAGGAGGGGGAGGTGGGCCAGACTGGGCCCAGGAGGGCGTAGGAGCCGGGAAGGAGGGTAGCCCCTGTGAAGGGGCGTGCTGGGCAATGGCTGGGTGTGCTGGGCCTCACTGCCTGAAGCCCAGCACCCAGAAATCCTGCACTGGAGGCCTGGCTCTGTTCTTCACCTCCCTGAGCCTCAGTGTCCTTGTCCGTGAAATGGAAATAGCGATTTCCATCACTGTAGGGCTGTGGGCTTTGGAGTGAGTCAGCCTTCGGTTGGAGCCTTCCGTGAAAGTTTGGGGACCTTGAATGTTGTTGACAGCAGCTTGATCGAAAGGGCGGGCCAGCAAGAACCCCTGGGTATCTGCTCCCCCCACCTCCAGCTTCCATGGCTCCCTGAATGAGACTGAGAGGCAGTGCTCAGGACCCAGAACACACCTTTGGTTAGGCTGCTGTAAGCATGCAGGTCCACGTGAGGACATACATACCTGCACATGCATCCTTGTATGTGTGCGCTGTGTACCTGGGCCTGGTGTGCGTATTGCTGAGTCTGCAGGTGCATTGCGTGAATAGCTCCGAACATGCTTGAATAACTACGTGTTCGTATGTGTGTGCGACTTTATATACACGTGCATCTTTGTATTGGTGCGTGCACCTGGCATGTGCCTTTGTATATCTGTTTGCACTCAGTTTTCAGGGCATACCTGTGTGTGTGGGTGACCATCTCCGTGTATGCTTAGAAGCACATGGAACGTGTTAGGGTGCTTGGTGACGTGCGTTGTGAAAGAATTCACAAAGAGAAGAAAGTGCAGAGAGTGAAGGTTTGTTTTTACTTTCCAAAGGGAGGGAGAGGGCTGGGTGCGGAGAAATGCACCAGCATCAGGGCCAGCCCCGAGGGGTCGGGGCTGTGAGTTTTACGGGGTGAAGGGGGGGTGGTAGAGCAGGGTGTTGCAGACAGGCTGCAGCTTGTCTCCATGTCATCTTCAGGTGCAGGTCCGGTGGTCAGTGTTCGTGGTGGTCTGGTTTGTCCTTTTTCGTGGGTCCCCGGAGCCTCTGCACCTTCAGGGCACTTCCAGTAATTTTCCAGTCCCGACGATAAAGGCTCATCAAACAATGAGGGTCAGTCATGCTTTATGGGGTCCAGCCAGCTCTGGGGAAGAGGGCCAGAGAAGGTGGCTTTTGTCCTATTAGAACAGGCCTCTCTGGGTGCACAGAGCTGCAAGGATATGTGTGAAATGTCCGTGTGTGCACGCACATCTGATGTATATTTACATTCTCGTGCACAGTGTGTGAGCACGGGCATACATGAGTATGTGGCACACGTGTGCCTGCCCATGTGTAACAGCTGCACACGTGCACACGCCCAGGGAGCTATTCCCAGGGCACACCCATTTCCGAGGCTGCTTATGTTTGTGCCTGCATCTGTGTTTGCCTTCACGCACATTCTGAGCACGCACGTGGTCACACACCATGTGTGACCCCACACTCAGTGAGACAGCAGGCTGCCTGGGGATGGGGGTGCTTCCTCATGTTTCGGCAGAGCACCAGAACAGAGAGCCTGGGTGGGGCCTGGCTCTCGCTTCTCTGGGAGGGTGCTGAAGAGGGAGACAGAAGCTGGCCAGGGCCACCCAGCTCCGCCCTGCCCCCAGCTCGGGTTCAGGGAAATGGCCTCCTCCCCACTCCTCCCAGACCCCCAGGGCTTCCTGGGGAAGGGGGTCAGAGGCAGCAGGAGGCCTGCCGAGTAGGCAGAGGCCTCCCCTGGGCCCCCTGCCAACGGAGGCTCTCCTGAGCCTGGGAGCTGACAGAGAGAGGCGTGCCGCCGCCTGCCACGTCGCTGCTAGGGCCTCACACCTGCGCCCTGGCCTCTTTGCCAGAGTGTGGGACCCAGCAGGCTGTGGGGCTTGGCTCCTCGCCACTTCCTCTCCACCCCACAGCCCTGGCTCCAGGGCCAGGACAGGGCTGGAGCTGCCTGCGAAGGCAGGATGCGGGGGCACACCCTTCTCAAGCTGCCCACCTGGGTGGTGGGGAGAGCCCAGTGTGCAGGAAACCAGCTCTCTCTCTCTGCCTCGCTCCCTTCCTCCGTGATTCCTAACCAAGCCTGCGATGCCCTTCCATCCACCATGGCTTGCCTCCCCCTGACCCCCACTCTACTCCCTGAGCCCCTTGTGGTTGTGGCACCCCAGTTCCCGGCTCTCCTTGCCCATGGCACAACGTTTCCATTTAGGGCTTCGGGGCCTCTAAGAGTCTGCCTCTCTCCATTTAGTGTCCCTCCCGAGGCACAGCAAGGACCCCGTGGCCAACATGGTGTCCACTTCTTTTCTCTCAGGACCCTGGCTGGCCCTGCACCATGGTCCACCCTAAACCGGTCATTGCTGGCACAGCAGCACCTCTGGGCTCTGAACTTCAGCCACCCCACCTCCACCTTGCCTCCCTCGTCCAGACGCCTGCACAGGATCCTGGGACAGCCCTACCCCAGGGTCAAGCCCTCCTGACTAGACTTCACCTCGCAGTGACTGTTGCCACATTAGACCTATTTCTCATCACAGCCTCTCCACCCAGCACCACTATCCTTCAGTCTCCCTGCTCCCTCCCTGGGGGTCTCTTCTCGGGTCCCCTGGGGCTCTCTGGTTTGCTACTTGATTAGCTGGTGGTGTGTCCTGGGTCGGCTGCTGGCCCTCAGTTCTCCCCCACTGTGCCCACCACGGCCTCCAGTCCATTGCCCTCGAATGACAGACCTATCACTGTATCTGCCCTTGGGCATCTCCGCTGAGCTCCTGTAGCCCACACAGGTCCTTTCCACCCCACCTGCCCCTTCTGCAGTCCTCCCCCTCTGAGAACGGTCCCCAGCCATGGTCTCGTGGGCCAGAAGCTGGGACGTCACCCTTGTCCGCTGCTTCTCCCGCACCTTCCACATCCAGTGGGTCACACAGCATCTGTGTTGGGGTTCACTGAGCTTCTTGGATGCAGCTTCCATTGGGTTTGAAAAACTTCCGCCATTATTGTTCTCACTAGTTTTTCCGATTCCTTCTTCTTTTCCCCGGGCACTCTGATTATCCATCCATGCATTACGCTGCTTGGAATTATCTGATGGCTCACTGGTGTTCTTTCCTTCCTTTCTTTCTTTATTTATTAAGATTTTATTTATTTATTTAGAGAGAGGGGAAGGGAGGGAGAAAGAGAGGGAGAGAAACATCAAGGCGTGGTTGCCTCTCATGGGACCCCCCTTGGGGACCCGGCCTGCAACCCAGGCATGAACCCCGACCAGGAATTGAACCGGCGACCCCTTGGTTCACAGCCCATGCTCAATCCACTGAGCCACACCAGCCAGAGCTCTTTCCTTTTTAAAAATCTGTGTTTCATTTTGGACAGTTTTTATTCCTGTGCCTTCAAGTTCACTAATCTTTTCTTCAGCCTTGTCTAAGCTGCTGTGAGTCCCATTCAGTGTATTTTTCTCTCGGACATAATTTTCAACTCTTAAAAGTTTATTTTGGATCTGTTTCTTATCTTCATGTCTCTTAACATTTTGAAAATATGGAATACAGTTATAAAAACTGTTTTAGAGCGTCAGCTGGTGTGGCTCAGTAGGTTGAGTGCTGGCCTGAGAACCAAAGGGTCACTGGTTCGATTCCCAACCGGGGCACATGCTTGGGTTGTGGGCCAGGTCCCCAGTAGGGGGTGAGGGAGGCAACCACACATTGATGTTTCTCTCCTTCTCTTTCTCCCTCCCTTGCTTCCTTCTGGGAAGCGTTTAATCGCTTGGGAACCAGTTAATCCTTTTGGGTCTTGCTCTGATAAATGTTGGGTGGGTTTTTAGGAATGCCTAGTCCAGGGTCAGGTACTCCCCACCCGAGTCAGGACCCCCGCATCCTGTGCCCACTGCCCTGTGCATGAGGGGCGTTCGGTCTGGTTGGTCGGCACAGGCCCTGTTTTCTGTGCCGTGTGAGCGTCAGACACTGTTCCCTCCGACTCTGTCACATGGTTCTCTCCTGCAGCCACTGTTCTGTGTATTTTTTTTTTCTGAAATATTCGGTTGTTTCCAGTAGGATGGTAACTCTGGCCTCTTGGCCAGAAGCAGGAGTCCGTCACCAGGTTTGGAGAAGCGTCTGTCCTAATAAGTCTCAAAACCCTCAGCTTCTCTCCCACCCCTGCCACAGAGGCAGACCTCATTACCTCTTGTCTGGGTGACACCTGCGACCTCTCAGGGCGCCGTCTCTGCCCCATTCACAGCACTTTCCTTGCAGAGCCTCGGGGGCAGTCTTCCCAGATCGCCCGCTGACCTGGCCCCTCCCCAGCTTCCAGCCTTTTTACCTCTCATTGTCCGAGTTCATTTTAAACTCCTGTCTCTGGCTCCTCAGGTCTTGATAGAGGCAACCAAACAACTGCTTGTCATGGTCCCAAGGGGTCATTCTCTGTGTGTGGGGGGGCTTCGCTGGGCTGTTACTCCCACCAGGAGCTCCTGTCCCCACCCCCTTCTACGCATCCTGTAGGCCACACCCAGGCGGACCTGTGCTCTGTAGAGGGTGGTACCCCTCCCGTTCACGAACCTGCCCCTAACTAAGCACAGGTCGCTCTGGGCTCTAGCTGCCTGGGGGGGGCTGTTCCCAGGATGCGGCCTCCTGAGGGCAAGCCTTGGCCCTCCCCTGAGCTGCCTAGCGTGCCCACTGAATGGAAGGGTGAATGAGAAGAGAATAATGGAGAGTAGGGAGGGCTAGTGTGAAGGGGAGGGAGGCTGGGACTGGGGCTCCAGAGACTTGTAGCTTCACACCCACCCTCCGCAACTTGCTGTGTGATTCAGGCCCATCGCAGCATCCGACCGAGTGGCCTCTGAGGCCTGGTCTGGATCTCTCACGACACTAGCCCGTGTCCCCGGCATCGTGGAAAGAGTCACAGTCCTGCTGAACCGTCCTTGTTTGACCGATGGGGAAACCGAGGCCGGGTGGGGGGGGAGAGCTGAACCCCAGGTCCCTTAGCGCGTCAGTGGCAAAGGCCAGTTGGAGGTCCATGTGACAGCTCTCAGTTCTGGATTTCTGGGCTTTGGCAAGGGCTGTGGAAAAAGCGAGTCCCCCACTCACTGTGTCCTTTGGGGGCGAGCCCGTGGGCAGGCTGTGGCACTCTGGGTCCAGGCCAGGACTTCTCAGTGTCTGTGTCCCCAAGATTCAGAACCCACCAGTAGGGAGGAGGAGGAAAAGGGTCACTGTGAAGTGGCCACATAGCTAATGAAGGAGGGGATTTTGGCGGGGGGAGGCTCAAGGTCGGCCCAAGGTCAGACCCTGTCCAGCTTAATTATTCATTAACCAGGCTAGTCCAGGTGCTAAGTTAATGACCACCACAAGGCTGGGGAGGGGGCGAATTCTTCCCCCAAGGGTGGGTATGACCTGCAAGGACAGAGAAGCCTGTCAATGAGCCGTGGGTGGAACAGCTCTTCCTTCATTCACTCATTCATTTACTTACACACAGATTCACTGCTCTCTCTGTGTCTGGTGGAAGCACACAGCAGTGGGGACAGCACCATCTGTCCCTGGCCCCAGGAAGGGATGGCCAGGGCCTAGGTGGGTCTTGTGTACCAGGGCTGGAAGGGATGGACATTGGAAGGTGAGGGGTTCGGCCACAGGACAGGAGGAGTGGCAGTGGGGGGACACGGAGCTGGTTGGGAGGCGACGGGCTGGTTCTCAGGGAGCAGAGAAGGCAGGGAAGGGGACGAGCAGCGCTCTGGTGAGCCGGGTGTCCCCTGGGAGTGCGGTGGGATGCGTGGTGGGGAGGGTCTCCGTGGTTGGGACTCACAGGGAAGCCCTCTGGGGGCACTTGTGTGTGTCACAACGTGGGTGTACATGTGTGCGTGTGTCTGCGTGTGTGTCACAGTGCGTGTGTGTTGCCGGTTCCAGACCTACCAGATTTGTGGCCTCTCCAGGAGACCCTGCCCTCCCGAGGCGCCCCCCCCCCCCGCCTCCCTGCAGAGGTGTGCTTGTCAGGGACACCGACCGGCCCCCTATTTTCTCCGTGGGGTGGGGGGATATCGAGCAGCCTGGGCCAGTGCGAAGAGCCTCATTGGTCCTCACTGCCCTTAGGGAGCTGCTGGAAGGCTCTGGGCAAAGGCGGCTCTTTTCATTGAGACTCAACAAAACCCTCCTGGGGGTAGTTCACGGCCCAGCCTGTCTGGGTGTGAGAACCAGAATCCCAGGGCTGGACCCGCAGGAGCAGCCTCAGCGGGTGAGCAAGGGGAGGAGTGAGCAGGCGCGGCTCCCCCAAAGAGGCAGTGGCACCCCAGGATCTCAGTCTCGACCTCCCTGGGCTGCCTCGACCAACCGCTGCAGGAGGCCTGGGGCCCCAACCTGTGGGGCTCCATCTGCATTCTGACAGGTGGGCCCCACACCGGGGTCCCCCTCAGGCTGGGGAGGAGGTGGGCTTCCAGCTGCTGGCTGGGGCAGCTGGGCCTCGAGGGTGGCTGGTGGGAGCTCAAACCCCCTCCCAGGCAGCTGCACCCACAGGGGTGGAAGCTTCCGTGGCAGCCTCAGGGTGTCTGCCTACCCCCCACCTCTTAGCACACTAGCAACAAAGGCCCAAGCTCCAGAGGAGGGGGGGTGTTTGTTGAGCTCCCGGGTTGGGGGGGCAGGAAGCAGATTTTCAAAGCAGTTTCACCCTTTGTTACTCCTTCCTGGCTCCACCCTCACGCCCCAGACCACATTCCAGAACCAGAGGGGTCCTGCCCCTGGGAGAAAGCTGCTGAACCGAGGCTCGGGTTACAGCCGAGCTGCACGGCAGGCAGAGGGGCCAGCTGTCCCAGCCTGACATGGGACATTCTTGAAGGCTGGTCTTTGGGTTCACCCAGCCCCACGCTGGAGCCCCCTCCAGGCGCTTGGGCCTTGGCGGTGGCAGGAGGGAGGGGAGAAGGCCAGAGCCGTGCTGATGGGGTGGTGGGGTCTGGGTGGTTTCTCCTCGGCAGGGGGTGGGGCCTCAGGTTTTCCTCGCCTAGGTCTGACCTCAGGTGGGGCAGGCAGGGTGACTCTTGATTTGATGAGGTAGTCTGGGTGAGGTGGGAGCTTTCTCTCCAAACAGGGCACGCTCTGTTTACCCCGTATCCAGTCCTTTCCTCAGGTGCATTGCACGTAACATAAAATGCCCCTCGTCTTCCCTGTCCTGCTCCGGGATTTCTTACCGTTCTGTCACTGTGTGACAGCCACCCTGGGCAAGACGACGGGGCATTGCCATCACTCCAGAATGTTTCCCCCTGTCCTACCCACTCGCGCGCCCCTCCCCAGGGAACCAGGAGCCTGCCCCCTGCACCCCCAGACTGCCTGGCCTGCTCACGCAGAGGCAACCAGAGCATGCGCTTTGGTGTCTGTGTGACTCAGACACCATGTCATGGTGTCACCCATGTCATCAGGTATGTCACTAGCTGACCCTTTTCATCTCTCAGGGGTGTCTTCATTGACCCCTTCTGTCATTGGCCCCTGCAGTCCTTTCTCGTCTGGGACTCTGACGAGAAGCTGAACATGCATGGACCTGTCTTGTGTGGAGAGGGAGGGATTTCCTGTGACACGTTTGTTTCTTCCCGGGTTCTCCACAAGGGACCTGCAGAGACATGAGGCCTTTGCGCGTGCCGTTCCCTCTACCCTGTAACTATGCCCTGTCCTGCATGACTGGTTCCTTCTCCTCGAGGTTGTAGCTTAAGTGTTGCTTTCTCAGAGAGCATCTTGCCCCACCACCTGGTGTAACAATGCCCCCCCAGCCCTTCGCTCCAGATTTCAACATTCAGTTCCATTGTCATTGTGACGTCACTACCACCTGTAGCCATCTGACCCCTGTACTGATTTGTCGGGTGCCAGGCCCCTGTTGGAAGGCCCCTGAGCTCTGAAGGTGGCCACTTGGGCATTTCATGCCCGGTGCCTGGAGTCCCAGTGACCAAACACTGTGGGTGTGTCTGCAGGCGCTGGGAAGTGGAGACCCTGCTGGCCTCAGAAATGCAGCCTCCCCTGGGGCAGGGACCACCTGCAACCACGACCCTTGGCCCAGGAGGCCAGCCAATGAGGGGCAGTAGCAGAGGAGGGGTGGGGGACCTGTGGGTCACACTCACATCTTCGTTATCTGTGGCTAAAGCTTTGTGGACAATGTCCTGCTTTCAGAACCCAGGGGCGGGGTGGGGCAGAGGTCAGCCTCACCCCTCACTCCTATCCCCCAACCCTGAGCTGCACAGTTGTCAAAGTGTTCTAGAAACAGGGGTGGAGGGAAGTCTCCCTGCCGAAGCGGGTGGTGTGCAGGCTGCCGCTGCAGGCCGTGGGGAGCCGTCAAGCGTTTGAGGTGGGACTGCAACGGAGGCAGCCCGCTGGGGCGATCTAGCCGGAACTGCGGAAAGAAGCGCTGGCCTCAATCAGTTTGCCGTCAGCCTTCTGCAGGCTGGAAACCGCAAGATGTATTTTCAAGGTTGCTTCAGGCCCCAGGAGCAGAGAAGGAAAAAAGACTGTGAGTCCTCGGAACTGGGCTAGCTCAGCTGCTGAGGGAGGGCACCAGGTTGCGGTAACAGCCAGGTGCATCAGACATTGCTTTGAACTGGAGTATGTGCCCCACAAAAGACATCAGTACCTTCCAACAGGATACAAGGCCCCTGGGGTGGAGCCCCATTGGGTGAAGGACAGGACCAGGGAGGGAAAAGGGATGTGCCCGTGGTCAGCCCCCCTGCTGGTTAGAGGCAGGAGCAGATGAGAAGCAGGTATTGAGTCCGAGCCCCCCTTGAACTGCCCTTCCTCAAACCCATTCCTCGCCTCCCCCGAGAGCCGGGCTGGAGAGGGGTTCTCTTCGCAGGCTCCTCTCTTTACCCGCTGGCAGGCCCCTGGGGTGGTGCCTGGGCAGGGAGGGTGTGGAGGGGCTCAGCCTGCGTTCCCAAGTGGCCTTCAGGGAGGCTGGCCTGCTTCTGCAGGAGGGGCCCCCACCCCGCTGCCAGAAGCTCTGGGGGTGCAGAGGGGTCATCATCAGCACATTCTAGTGTTCACTGAGCCCTCAGCATTTGCCAGGAGGCCCTGGACCAGGTGGAGGTAACTGGTGGTCAGGATAGGCCGGCCCTGCCCTGGGGCGGGTCACAGCTTCCGGGAAACTCCGGTCCAGTGCTGTGATGAGGAACACTCAGGATAGGTGGGGGAGGGGCGGGACAGGAATGAGAGAGGGAGTGGAGGGGTCAGGAATAGCAGCTGCAAGGCAGGTGGGGGGAGGGGGGAGAGCTCATGAATTCCACAGGACTGGGTCCTCAAAGCCCCAAAGAGGCTGCCATGAACCCCTGTGAATCCTTGTCAGTATTTTCCTGTGTGGCTCAAGCCTGGGCCACCTTTCTGTTCCAGTGTGGAGCTTCTCACTCTTCCCCATGCGGCCGAGTCAAGCTGCGGGGGAGCAGGGGGAGGAAGAGGAAGAGCTGGCTTAACCTGCAGGGTCTCTCGGTCTGCATCCAGGGTGCCTAGTTGGGACAGTTTGTGGGCGGGGCCCAGGAATCTGCATTTCAAGAACCGTCCTGTTTCCTAAGGCTACAGGAACACTGACCACAGGCTGGGTGTCCCAAAGCCACAGATTTATTCTCTCGCAGGCCTGGGGTTTAAGTCAAATTGAGTCTTGCAGGACGGAAATCAAGCCGTGGGTAGGGTTGGTTCCCTCTGGAGGCGGCCACGGAGAATACCTTCCTTGCCAGTCCTTGGCGGCTGCGTCTGAGCCTGTGGCCGCGTCGCTCCAGCCTCTGCCTCTGGCTCCCCATCACCTCTCCCCTTCTGTATCAGAGTCCCTCCGCCTTCCTCCTGCAGGACACTTGTTATTCCATCAGGGCCTGTCCGGCTAATCCAGGACAATCTCCCTATCTCGGAATCCTTAACTTCAGCAGTCTGCAATGCCCGCCCCCTTTGCCACAGGTTTCGGGGATTAGGACCCAGATATCTTTAGGGGTGATTATACAGCCTCACTCCCTACCCCCCTCACCAGTGATTCCAGTGCAGAGGGTCCAGCTATCCCCCGGAGAAACCCTAGTCAGAGAATTTGTTTGACGGATGGCCTCTCCCTCACAATTCCGAGCTGAGAGCGGTGGAACACCGGTCAGCGAGCACTTCACGAGCCTGCGTGGAGTGTCCACTCCATGCCACACCCCCTACCAGACCAGACGGTGCGAGCACCGCAGTCATGGGACCCAGCCGGGGAGAGGGAGAATTTTGCCTGGGGACCGATCCAAAGGTTTCATAAGTTTTTCAAATAAGTTGGTGATTCAGAAAGCTTAAAAATCTGAGCCGGGTAGAGGGAGAAATTGGGCTCCTGCCCCTGATCCTGAGGCCGATGGTCTTTGTAAGAGACAGAGCCTCCTTTCTGGTGTGCATGGTGTCCTTTGTCATCCTTCTGACCTCCCCCGCCCCCGTGTGTGGCAGCTGCAGGGCCGCCCTTGCCCACTGGTTCCAGAGGTCCATTCTAAGCCAACGGTCTCCTGGAAATCTGATGGAGATCTTGGCTGGCCCACTGGGGAAGGAAAGGGAAACTGAGTCTCATGAGAGGGTAGGTGAATCTCTCAAGGTCACTTTTGGGCACAGACACACGGGATTAGAACTCAGGCCTCCTGGTCCTGGTCCAAACTAGAACACTTTCTTTTCTTTCTTTTTTTTTTTAAGATTTTATTTATTTATTTATCTTTAGAGGGGAAGGAGAGAGGGAGAGAAACATCAATGTATGGTTGCCTTTCGTGCATCCCTGCTGGGAGTTGGCCTGCAGGGAACCTGCCTGCAACCCAGGCATGTGCCCTGACTGGGAATTGAACCTCGATCCTCTGGTTCGCAGGCCGGTGCAGAACACTTTCTTTTCTATTCATTTATTTTCAGAAAGAGGAGAAGGGAGGGAGAAAGAGAAGGAGAGACACGTGTGTGAAAGAAACATTGCTTAGTTGCCTCTTACCCTACTGGGGGCCTGGCCCACAACCCAAGCATGTGCCTGACTGGGAATTGAACCTACAACCTTCTAGTTTGCAGGCTGGTGTTAAATCCACTGAGCCACACCAGCCAGGGCCAGACTTGAGCACTTTCTGCTGGACTGCCACACACTGCTGCCCGCCACGGGAGGCTGGCTGAGCAGTCCTCAGGAAGGGGCGGAGGCAGAAGAGGAAAAGGAAAGCGTGTTGAGGGGAAGGCCCGAGTTCCAAGGCCTGTTTTGCCCAGTCCTAGAGGCGACCCCAGGCCAGAAGGAATTTCACTTGTCTGAGCCTCAGTTTCCTAATCCGTGAAATGGGCACAGTGGTACCCCCCTCACTAGTAGTTGTGAGAATGGCAGAACCTTTTCACTGACTGTCAACCTTTGCCTGGGATGTTCCTCCTTGGCTCTTCAGGGGACCAGCTCCTTCTCACCCTTTTGTTTTCAGCTCAAATACCCCCTCCTCGGGGATGCCCTCTCTGACTACTCCTGTCTAAAGAAGCTGCCACCCCACCTTGCTCACTGGTTGCTGTCTATCTCATTAGCTTGCTTATGTCATTCTTGTTCCTTGTCAAAAGCTATGCTCAGTTCATTCATTCATTTCTTCGTTGTCTCTTCTCCACCAGGCTGTGAGCCGCGTGAGGGCAAGGAGCCTCCCCAGTGGTCTATGCCCAGCAGTGCCTGGCAAGCGGAGGGGCTCAGTAGACACCGGTGGGAGGGGCAAATGAGTGAAAGGTGACGTAAGTGACGTGCTCAGCTCCGTGCCTGCCGTGTAACAATAACCGCTTAGTAAGAGCAAACGTGCTTGCTACAAACGACCAGTGCCTGCTGCAAACGACCAGTGCCTGCTACAAACGACCAGTGCCTGCTACAAACGACCAGTGCCTGCTACAAACGACCAGTGCCTGCTACAAACGACCAGTGCCTGCTACAAGCGACCAGTGCCTGCTACAAACGACCAGTGCCTGCTACAAACGACCAGTGCTTGCTACAAACGACCGGACTCCAGTTTGAGCCTGTCGGCATCCAACACGGTGGCCTTTGGGTCAGTCACTCTTTGAGCTCTACTGCCCTGGAGAGGGTGCAGGGTGGGGCTCTGGCGGGAGCCCCTCCCCAGGCAGGTTGTGAGTGGTTCCCTGTGGCTGTGGGAACAGTTCGGGGCATGGTGGCAGTGACCTGGCACTGGCTGGGGAGTGGAGGCTGGGGTGTGGGCTGATCACATAAAAGGGGACCTGTGAAGTCCTCAGAGGCTCCCCAGCCCAGGCTGGTCTCACCTGTCTGTCCCCCCAGCTCATACCTCTTGCAGGCAATGACCTGTTTGTATGTTTGTGTAATGTCATGGTCCCTGGCTAGAATTTATTGTACATCACCCAGACTTAGCACACACCTGGCACATAGTAGGTCTCAATAAATATTCATCAAATATATTAATTAATAAGGAGCAATGGAAGCATCTCTAGGGCTGTCGCTTTTAACCTTTCTGAATCACTGACTTACTTGAAAAACTCATGAGCCCTGGCTGGCGTAGCTCAGTGGATTGAGCACGGGCCTATGAACCCCACGATTGCGGTTCGATTCCCAGTCAGGGCACATGCCTGGGTTGCAGGCCAGTTCCCAGCAGGGGATGCACAAAAGGCAACCACACATTGATACTTCTTCCTTTCCCCTCTAAAGATAAATAAAATCTTAAAAATCATGCAACCTTTGGATCCGTCCCAAAACAAGTAGACTCAAAGTGTGATGTACAATTTCGGGAATCTCCTGGAGCGCTCCCCCTGCCAGCTCCCCTCAGCTGAAGATCTTTCTGTGGCGGGGCGGGAAGGTCCGCGCTCCCTGGGAGACTGTGGGGAATCTGTTACCAAGAGGCACACTCCCCCAACAAGCTGGCGCGGAATGGGGTGAGTCCCTTTTCTTTTACTCTCTAGTCTCCAGGGGAAGGAAAGGAAGCGAGCACGAGGCCATCTGGCGGGAGGGGGAGAGCGGGAAACACGAGCCAGGAGAGGGGAAAGAGAAGATGCGAGAATCAGAAAGGAGTGACAGAGAGGCTCGGCTCCGCGGAGGGAAGCGCAGGGCAGCTGGGGAACAAAGAGCGAGCGCGCGGCGCAGAGGCGCCGGCAGGGAACGAGGCTGGACCCGCCGGCCTCCCGGGCGTCGGTTTCTCTGTCAGTGCGGCTGATGAACGGGCCGCCTTCCAGCTCCGAGCAAGCCGCCCCGCGTTCCTGGCAACCCGGCGAGCGGCTTCCCGGCGGGGGCGGGGCCTGCAGAAAGGTTACATTTGCACAAAGTGCCTGCGCGGCGGCCCGGTGGGGCTGCAGGAGGGGGCGGGCGGGTGGCTCGCCAGCCCAGCGAGGAGAGAGAAAAGGCGGCGGCGGTCCGCGCGGCTTGGGTAATGGAAACATTCCTCTGGGGGCCGCGCACAGAACTATCAGGTTACCCGCAGCCGCATACGCCACGACTTCTCAGAGGGAGCGCCCCTGGTCCTCGCGCCCCAGTCCCTGCACCCACGCTGTGCACCCTGGCTGGAGCGCCCTAGGCTGTATGCCCCAGCTCCTACAGGAAGCCCACGCGCCCTAGCTGGAGTGCTCTAGCCCGAGAGCTCTAGCCTGTGCGCTCCAGCCGTGCACCCCAGCCTGGGCGTCTCTGTTCTGCGTACCCGAGCCAGCACTCCCTGGGGCATCGCCTCGCCTCATCTCCGCAGCTCCTCCCTCTACCTCCAAAGGCAGGTGAAAGGGCCCCACTTTCCGGAACCCTAGTGCTCCAGGCCTCCCCGCTGATCGTCCCCCTTTCCCCAAGAAGGCTGGCGTGTGGCTGGAGCCCAGCCTGCAGTGAGGGCTGACTGCACTGGCCAGGTTCGCTCTGACTTGGGTGGGGGTGGGGGGCTGCCACTTGAGTCTGGCCTCGCCTTCCCTCGTGGCTCTCGGAGTCTGCCCAGCTCTCCAAACACTGGGCTGTTGTTGCCTCTGGCACCCAGTGAGGCCGTGTAAGCCTTGTCCTTCCGCCCCTTTGCGTTGTGTCATTCCCCTGCTTGCAGACCATCTGGGGCTCCCTATTGCTTCCTCTGCGTTCTAGTTTACACCTTGGGTCCTGTCCAGCATGGGGGTAGCATGTGATGTCAACACTCTCCAGCACCTGAAGTCCCCCTGTGTGGTTGGGTCTGAGGGTTGAAGGGCTTCTGACCAGACACCTGTCTACCCTGTACATCCCTGTCCTCTCTTCTCTCTCTCTATGCATCCCCCCTATTTTCCACTGGACTCAGTCTGTCAGTATGCACTGTATTCATTCCATTCCTACTAGCTATCTACCAACTCCTGGGCCTTGTCCTGGGTCCTGGACGAAGGCCGGCCGGAACCAGAGGCAGGCCCTGCCCCCCAGAAACTCAGGCCTTGGCAGGAGGCGTGGAAACTGCTCGGGGAGGGGGTTAAGAGCTGCACCCTGAGGCTGGCAGATTTGGGTTCAAATTCTGCTCTTCTCCTTCCTGGCTGCGTGTGTCCTTGGGTAGGTTGCATTCTGACCTTCAGTTTGCCCAGCTGTCAAATGGGGACAGGATAGCTGTGAGGTGAGCTCAGAGGGCTTGGCTGGGAAGATTTAAGGAGACAGTGCCAGCAGCTCTTGGCCCAGTGGCTGTCACCCAGTGGGACATGCCATGACTGTAGGTCTAGGAGGAAGTCCATGATCACTGGAGCCAGGCTTGGCAAGAGTGTCTCCGGGTTCAGAGGGCAGGAACGATCGGGGTGGGACTGGGGTGAACCGTGGCTCTGCAGTTGCAAAAACACCTGAAGGTCTGAAGCATGTCCCTGAGGCACACACACTTGAACCAACCAAGGTCAAGGCCGCAGTTCTTCTTTAACCGGGACTAGGGGGACCTGGCCCCTGGACTCAGGGGCTATAACATGGGAGGGCACCATCCTCCATCAGGCTGAAATATGTGTTCTCTGAACCAACAAAGAGCAGGCAGAATCTGACACTTCCATCCTGGGAGGCTGGCCATTGTGAGCAACAGACCAGGGGGAAGGGCAGACCAGAGAGGGAGGGAGAGAGGCCTGTCACATAGGTCCCCTCCAGAAAGTAATCAGCCCCTTGCAGAAGCTTTGGGCCCATGGTGTCCTGGGCTTCTCAGAACAAGGGCCAAATGCAGTAGGAAAGCGACAGGGGTCGAGAACATCCTGTGCTCCGTGCTGCCTTGATGTCAGTCCTCTGGGGCCGCAAGAACTGGCCAGCAGTCAAAGGGAGTTCGCGCTCTGACCTTGAGCTGGTGACTCACTCCAGGCCAGTCTGGTCGCCTTGGCCCCATAGCCCTCAGCCAACCACAAAGTGACGGTTGGCATTGACCGAGCACTTAGCACGCACCATGAGCTCACAGGTATGGCTCCCAGCAGCCCGCGGACGCAGGTGTCTGTGAAGTTTGTTCTTTCCAGGTGAGGAGGCTGAAGGTCAGAGAGCTTAAGCTGAGCGTCACACAGGCAGCCGTTGGGGAGCTGGAGCTCACAGGCAGCCCTGCTGAATGCCAGGCTCTGAGCTCTTCTTTCCTCAGTGCCCAAGCCACCTGGTGGGGGACCCGCAGCACCAGCGCAAGGGGCAGGTTGAGGTGAAAATTCCCCGCTAGACCCCAGGCTGCCTCTGGTGATGTGCTCATTTTATTGATGAGCTAGCAGCGGCTTGGCGTCAGGGACTTGCCCAAGGCCTCATTGCTCCGGAGTGGGGTCCATAGGAAATAAAAAATAAAAACAAAATCTTAGCATATTGATGCTGGGAGGGGTCTCGCGGGACTTCTGGTCCAAAATTCATAACCCAGATAGGGAAACCTGGGCCCAAGGAAAGCCCAGCCTGGGCTGGCCACCCTCCACAGCCGTCACTCCTGTGTGTCTGGCTGGCGCCCCGCCCCAGCCGTGACCCCCAACGTGTGAGTTCTGTGGAACACCTGGGAGGAAATGGGAGGTGAGGTGGGGAGAGCAACAATAATAGGGCCCAGGTTCTCATCAGAGGCCCTGGAGAGAACTCCTTTGACCCTACGCCAAAATTTCCTGCTGGAATTCCCCAGGAGGGTGGGGAGGAGGGGGTGGGGGTGGTAGGGAGAATGCAGCTCAAGTCAGCCAGGGTCAGGGCCTTCCTTCTGGGTCCTCCCAAGTCCCAGAGCAGACTAGCTGGCCGTGGCCCTATGGAGGGTGTAGAGGGGACAGGGCAGGGTAATGGAGGGGAGCCAGGACCCCAGAAAGGGGGGCTTCCATTGCTGTCCCAGCCCCTTAGAGGCCCTTTGATAACCAGGGGAGAAGAACATGGCTGCGGCCTTTCTCCCTTCTTTCTCTTCATTCCCCTCCCTCCACCCTCCTGCAAGCTAGAGGGGTCCCTGCAGCCAGAGCTCCATTTTGCACCTGAAAAATGTGGGTGCTGCTCACCTCTCTAGGTCCTTCAGTCCGAGAAGCTGGGGTCTCATAGTCAGTGATCTTGACATTGGGAGACTAGAAGCCTAACGTTCTGACTGAGTCTAACATTCTGTACGCATTCATTCTACCAAGATTTCTAAGGCTCCTGGTGGGTGCAGGCAGCCTGATGCTAGACAGTGGGGTGCAACCATGAGTAAGGCAGACCCTCGGCTACCCTCCTGAGGCTCCCAGTCCGAGAGTCAGCGTCACAGGTCTGCAAGAGCCGTGTTCCCACCAGAGTGGCTGCAGGAGACCCATGTCGTCTCCGGAAGGAGGGCCCAAGACAGAGGGCCCTGGAGAGGAGCACGGAGATCTTACTTCCCTGCCGTTGTCATCTGTTTTGACTCAAATGAGCTCTCATAAAAGTTCTCAAAGAGAGCCTTCGAAGGGTTTGGACGTTTGGACGTTTCGCACGTTCGTGGGGCACCCCTTTCCTCCAGCTGCAGATTCTGGGTAGACGCCGAGAGCAAGGGCTCTGGTCCATGTTCCGGCTCCATGCTGTGGTGTTTGTGGGCTGTCCGCACAGTGGGCTTGAGTGAAGGCGTTTTGTGATTGACATGGGGCCCCCCAGGCTTCGATCAGCCTCAGAACATTTAAGCAGACCCTTCTTCCAGCGACTGACCCGAGAGAGCCTCGCCCGTGCTCTGAGTTCACCAGGTGTGCGTGGGGATCCCACCTGAAAAACAGGAGCCCAAGGCAAGAAGGTTCCTGTGCACTTTGGGACAGGCCCAAGCCCCAGCGGGGCTCCCTGCTCCGGAGGCCCCAGAGCTTCTTCCTGGGCCTGTCAACCAGTCCCCAGGCTGGCAAACGAGGGGCTGGAAACCCAAGTCTCCCAGAGCTTCGAGTTCCTCGACCAGGCCTCACCTCCACGTACCGATGCAGTCCGGTGAATTGTCCCTCTTGTCAGTCATGGCCCCGGTCGTGCTGTCTGTCAAGAGCGACCAATTAGAGTGAAAGAGGCGAAGGGATTAGAAGGTACAAATCGGCAGTTATGAAATAGTCACGGGATGTCACCTACAGCGCAGGGAGTTGAGTCAACAGGGCTGTCACTGCTGTGGGGCCAGCTGGGCGCTGGAAGTATCGGGGGGGTCACTGTGATTGTCTGGCCATGCAGCTGCACACCTGAAATCAATGCACAACAGAACTGGACGAGAAAAGAGAAAGAGAGGCTGTGGGCTGAAGTGGGGAAATCACCAGTGATGCCCCCCTGTCGCCCAGGGCGGGGGCTTCACAGTGTCTTCCCGGGCCGCAGAGAGGGGACCAGAGGGGACGCCAGCCCTTCAGCCTCCCAATCCGTGCCCTCTCCTTTTCTCCTCCCCCCCCCAACACGTGTTCACTTCCTTTTCGCTCCCATCATTGTGTGGCGGGGGGAGAACCACCCACTCCGTCACTTAACCAAGTCACAGTGCAATGCCCTGGTATTGAGGCTCCCCTGGTGTCACGCAGCATCCCATCCATGGCATCCCCTGGAGAGCCTTCCTGCCAAAAATAGGGAACCTGCACCTCAACAAGATTTCTGGCCTAACTTCCAGCTTACACGGAAACCAGAGATGAAGGGAAGGGTGGAGCAGTGCCTTGAAGGAAAAAATAGACAAATTCAGGATTTGGGACATTCTTCGAGACAGCTGCCCTACCCACTGCCAGCAACTTGGCCTCGTGAGGGAAAATAAAGGCGAAGGGCTGTTCTGGATATGCAGGGCGTGATTCCCGCTTGAAATGTAGTTTTTTCTTTTTTTAAAGATTTTTAAAAAATATTTTATTTATTTTTAGAGAGAGGGGACAGGAAGGGGAAAGAGTGGGAGAGAAGCATCAATGTGTGGTTGCTTCTCATGTGTCCCCTACAGGGGACCTTGCCCGCAACCCAGGCATGTGCCCTGACTGGGAATCGAACTGGCAACCCTTTGCTTCACAGGCCCGTGCTTAATCCACTGAGCTATACCGCCAGGGCTTTAAAGGTTTTTTTATTTACTTATCTTTAGAGGGGAAGGGGAGGAGAGAGGGAGAGAAATATCAATGTTCGGTTGCCTCTTGTGAGTCCCCTGCTGGGAACTGGCCTGCAACCCAGGCATGTGCCCTGACTGGGAATCAAACCACAATCGTGTGGTTCGCAGGCCCACGCTTGATCCACTGAGCTACACCAGCTAGGAAGAAATGTAGTTTTTTCTTTTAAAGATTTAATTTATTTTTAGAGAGAAGAAAAGGGAGAGAGAGAGGGAGAGAAACATTAATGCGTGTTTGCCTCTAGTGTGCCCTCTGCTGGGGACCTGGCCTGCAACCCAGGCATGTGCCCTGACTGGGAATCAAATTGGCGACGCTTTGTTTCCCAGGCTCAATCCACAGAGCCACACCAGCCAGGGCAAAATGTAGTTTTAAAACATATCATTTGGATAGGCAAAACCCAGAAATGACAATAATGCATATAACCAGTTGAGCGAATATATATTATAATAAAATATTATGTAGAATATACAAATTTGAAGAAGAAGGAAGAGGAGGAGGAAGAGAAGAGGGCCCTGGAGAGTGGCGAGGTCACGCAAGGGCATTTATTTTCACGCACACTGTCAGCGAATGTAATCTTGTGGGATCCCATCTACGGGCACCAATGCCCTCAAACACCACTGCCACCAGAATAATACCACTTGTCTCTTGCAGCGGGCCATTCACCCAAGCATCGCAAATGCTCTGTGAGTGTTAATTAATTAACTAAGCCCTAATTAAATAGTTGTCATTGACTGAAAATATCTTTACTGCACACATTCAACTGACTCCTGGTTTACTGATTGTGACTTTGCCCCTGCGGTCACTGGGCTGAAATATGTGACACCTGGGCATTAGAAAATCACGTTCTTTCCTGGCGAGTGCACAGAGCTGTCGGGGAGGGTGTCTGCTGGGGGCGCCAGTTCTGAGGACTCTGCCTGGGCCCTCGGGCCTTGTCCATTCTCTGTCCTGTTGAATCTTTGCACGCTGAGAGCTAAGACGGACCACACGTGCGGGACTCTCCCGGGAGAGAAGTTCTAGGGCGCCAGCAGTCTGGTTACCACTCTGGAGGCATAAGGCTTCCTCTTTCCACTTCTCCTTTGAAAAGTGAGCAGGTCACTGAGGTCACTTCTACCAGGAGAAACTTCCTCCTGGAGGGAGCTCCACGCAGCAGCTACTGTGTCGGCACGGGCTGGGGGGTGATGCACATGTGCCGGGTCCTGAGCGAGGGCCTCCTCTGCCATCAGTGGGCTGCCACTCCTGGTCAGTGTGTCCCCAGGGCACTGGGGGGATGGGGACTGGGTGGCTGGCTCAGAGGTCTGAGATCCTTGGGCCGCCCCACAGCAGAGCAGCAGGCAGGAGCAGCAGTTCACACCCCAGGATTGGGGGTGGGGACGTGGCACAGAGAAGGAAAGACCCACCCTGGCTGGGGTGACTCAGTGGATTGAGCACTGACCTGCGAACCAAAAGGTCACGGGTTCAATTCCCAGTAGGGCACGTGCCTGGGTTGCAAGCCAGGTCCTTAGTTGGGGGTGTGAGAGAGGCAACCGATTGGTGTTTCCCTCTCACATCCATGTTTCTCTCCCTCTAAAAGTGAATAAAAAAATCTTTAAAAAATTATTTTTTAAAAAAGAAGGAAAGAGCTTCTTTTTTAAATAGGACAGATTGGCAGGTGCGACCCTATGGTGGCATTTGAACAGCAGACAGAGAAGGAAAGGGTGCCCCAGGATGGCTGAATTGTGGGATTTTGAACGGCATACTTGTAAGGGAAATCCTAGGACTGTGTGAGACGCTGGGCCACCCGACATTATTTCTTGAGGCTTCCATTTCTTTGTGCCCTGACCGGGAGTTGAACCAGCGACCTTTCACTTTGTGGGACTGTGCCGAACCTACAGAGCCATGCTGGTCAGGGCTAGAGGTGGTTTTAAAAATACTGATTTATTTTCTTTAACGGTCATTGATTTCTTTAGTTTCCTTCTTGAGTAGACTTTAAACCTGTATTTTTCTAGAAATTATTCACGTTTTCATATATAGTAGTGTAAAGTTGCTCATAGCGTTATAATTCTTTTTTTAAAAGATTTTATTTTTATTTTTCTTTAGAGGGGAAGGGAAGAAGAGAGGGAGAGAAATATCAATGTATGGTTGCCTCTGGTGTGTCCCCTGTTGGGAACTGGCCTGCAACCTAGGCATGTGCCCCGACTGGGAATCGAATGGCGATCCTCTGGTTCGCAGGCCCGCACTCAATCCACTGAGCTACACCAGCCAGGGCTCATAGCGTTATAATTCCTAAAACTTACACTGTGTCTGTAGTCTCACCCTCCTCTCGCTACCTATTGTGCCTTCATTCTTCTCTTGATTAAATGCTAGGCGTTCGTCTATTTTATTGTCTTTTTCCAAGAACCCACTTTTGGCTTTGTTGATCGTTTTTGGGATTGTGGATTTTCTTTTCATTTATGCTCTTATCTTTTTTGTTTACATCTTTTCACTTCTGTAAAGCTTATTTAGTTAGTTGAAAGCTCTACTCACTTGTGTTTAAGTAGTTCCTATTTCAGAGTAGGTGCACTTAAGACTATACATTTCTCTATAAATGTCTTTTTTGTTCCATTCTACAAATTTTATTTTGTATTTATCCCTTTTTCCTCAGTGTCAAGCATTTCCTAATTCCCATGGGGACACCTCTGGACGTCTTGGAGGGGGCTCTGTAAATAATTTCTCTGTCCTCTCCTGGATTCTGAATTGAGAGACAAGACAGAGGGTGAGGGGCGGGGGAGCAGAGAATCATCTTCTTTTTTTTTTTAATTAATAAAGATAATGTTGGAGGATGAGGGTCGATGTGACAGCTAAACGGGTTTCTTAACACTGAAAATGAGGACTTGGCAGCCTTCACCTGTACTCAGTGTGGTGCTCTTGGTGGTGGGCGGGGGGACAGAGAACTACCATAGCCTGTAGGCAGCTCACTTCCAAGAAGAGAAAGGGAGTTGGTAAGCCAAGCCGGCCAATTTTATTTTCCCCACATTGACCAATCAGGGAAGCTGCTGTTTCTCCCTGGGGCAGAGAGAGACTGGGAGTGTCACACTAATTGGGCTCCCCCCTAACAGAAGGAAACATCAGAATGAGGAAAAGAATGTTCCTACAGCCATTTCCTATTGAACTTGAGATAGTTAGGACTGTGCTGTTTAGTTTTCAAAGATACAGCTGTTCTTTTTAATCCGCCTTTGTCATTGTAGTTGACTTCTGATTCTTGCTGCATTATGGGTAGAGAATGTGGTCTGCTTTATATCCACCCCAAAATTTTGTGGTGCGACCCAACACAAGGTCAGTTTTTATAAATGTTCATGTATGCTTGACAATCATGTGCTGTCTTAGTCCGCTAGGGCTGCCGTAAAAAAATACCATAGCCCAGACCAGCATGGCTCAATTGGTGGAGCATAATTCCACAAGATGAAAGGTCACTGACTGGTTCATTTCCGGGTTATGACACAGGCCTGGGTTGCGGGCCAAGTACGGGGTTGGGAAGCAGGCAAGTGCGAGAGGGAACTGACTGATGTTTCTCTCCCTCTCTGTCTCTTCCTTCCCCACTCTCTGAAAATAAATAAATAGAATTTTTTTTAAAGAAAATACCATAGACTGGGTGGCTCAAGTAACAAAAATGAATTTCCTGACAGTTCTGGAGGGAAGAGTGTGGGAGCAGGGCGTCAGCACTTGCTGCTGCGAGCTCACAGACCTCCCCTCCGGATGTGGTCTCCCGGTGTCTCTGCCCAAACGGCCTCTGTGTAGGGGACGCCAGTGGGGTCGGTTGGAGTCGGTGGCAAGGGCCCTGTTTTAGCTTCATCACCTCTTCAAAGGCTCTCTCTCCTGACACATCCCAGGGTGCGGTATTGAGGGTTAGGGCTTCACCACAGGAGTTGGGGACCCAATTTAGCCCAAACATGTACCTTCTTTGTTGGTGTGGGTCCGTGGATTCGCGTGGGCTTCCCCACAGGCTCGGCCCACCAGACTCCTTCCTTCTGCCGTTCACATCTTCCGTAGCTCGTTTAAATGTTCGCTGCTTGATGTCTTCATTCTGGGAAGTATTAAAACCCCCCATTTCTCTTGTGGATTTCTCAATTTTTTGAAGTCATTTTTTCCAGTTTCTGCTTTACTTATTTCAAAGCTATGTAGTTAGGTACAAAAAAGCTTTTAATTGTTGGATCTTCTTGGTGGATTGTTACTTTAATCATCCTATAGTGTGCCTCTTTAGCCCTCTGACTATTTCTTGGCCTTAGCTGATCTTAGCGGATCTTGTCTGATATTCATATTACTATATCAGCCTTCTTTTGGTTAGCATTTACCTAGTATATAGTTTTTCGTGACTTTATTTTCAGCCTCTCCCTTTTCTTTTGCTTTAGAGTGTTTTCCTAACCAGCACAATGTTGTGTTCTGTTTTGTTTGTTTGGGCCCAATAGGGTGCACTCTGTTTTTTTCAGAAATAAGTGAAATTCATTCACATTTATGATGAGTGTTGATATAGTTAGACTGACTTCTACCATTTCATTTTATTGGTCTATTTACCCTACCTTTTAAAATTGTTTCTCATGTTCTGTTATCTGTTAAATGTATAGATTTATTTGTTCTTTCTTTGACAGTTTGGAAACGATAGCAGTACTTCTGTTTAACTGGTCATCCTTGAATTTTTAATATTGATACCTAGAAATGTATTTCTGTAACCACGCCTAAAGCAGTGCTGTCCAAGAGAGATAGAATGTTACTCACATGTATCATTTAAAATTTTTGTAACCACATTATAAAGTAAAAAGAAACAGGTGAAATTAATAATATGTTTTCTTTAACATAATATATCAAAATAATATTTTAAAAATGTAATTCAAAGACATTATGAATGGCATGGTTTCTATTTGCAGAACAAAGAATCTTTATTTTTGTGTAGTAAGCACAGCAGTTGTGGGGCCCCTCTGATCTGAGAACTCATGCCTCTTTTCCTTCTTGGAAACCCTCAGCTGTTGCCTCTTTGAATATCTCTCTCTTGTCGTTCCTTTTATAGAACACTTCTGGAAATTTCTATTAAATGTAAGTTTGACCTTCTAATGTTATCTTCCGTTCCCCTGAACCTCTCCTTTGTGCTTTCCGCCACTTCTTCTGTGTTGCCTCCGAACCGAGTCCCGCAGGGCTGGCTTTCCGTCACCCAGCTCCCTCTCCGAGTCTCGTCAGGAGGCGGTCCATCTCAGGAAATGTTATATTGGTGACTATCATTTCATTCCCGTTTGTTCTTAAGTCATATCTGCTTGTTTTGTATCGTATTTCTCGTTACTCCTTTTCCTGTCTCTTTGAGGAGCTGAAGTGCGTTTCTTGAAAAGGGTTCTTAGGGGTGGCCTCATTTGAATTTCACCTCCTGATTGCTGAGTTTGCTGGCTGTTGGAGGGACAGACTCTGAGATGCCCCCCAAGTCCCATCATACTTTAGGGCATTTGTGCTCTCCTGTAACCCACTCTCCATGAGTGGGGGCGGGACCTGCGGCTTGCGTGTAGCCAGTGGAGTTTGGCAAAGGGCTGCGCGTCCCGTGATTATGTTCCCTTACGTGAGACTCTTTCTGGCTCAGACAGTCCCCCGGAGTCTTCTGACCCAGGAAACTGGTGATCTTTGTATTTACCTCGGCCGTCTTTAATTTGTCCGGAGTGGCAGGGTGTAGAATTCTAAGTGTGAAGTGTCTTTTTCTCAGGATTTGGAAGGCATTTGCTCCATCCATCGTGGTCCAACTCTAGCAGAGCCATTGAGAAGTCTGGTGGCATTCTGATTTTCCATGCTTTGTTACACAATAGTATTAATAATGGAATCGAATTTAAGACCCTGTTGTGTGTGTGTGTGTCTGGGAGCCTGTATGATTTTTCATTCGTTCTCAGTGACCTGGAGTTTCACATTGATGTGCCTGTGTGCAAATATTTTCATCCTTTTGTTGGATACTTGGTGGGCACTTTTTAAAAAAGACTTTATTAATTAATTTATTTTTTAGACAGAGTGGAAGGGAGAGAGAAAGAGAGGGAGAGAAACATCAGTGTGTGAGAGAGACATCCACGCGCGAATCAGCGACTTCTTTCTGCGTGCAGGGCGCCGCTCAGCCCGCTGAGCCTCACCAGTCAGGGCTTGGTGAGCGCTTCCAATCTGGAAACTTGTACATCTAATTCAGAGCCATTGACTTGAAGAATTTACTTAATGACATGCACACGTCCATTCTGGGTTCACTGTTCTTTCTGGGACGCGCCTGATTTGGATGTTAACCCGCCCAGGTCGATTCTCTAGTTTCCACGTGGTCTCTCTCCGGTGCTGTCCGTCCTTTTGCTCTGCTTTCTGGAGTGTTTTTTCCTCTGAAATCTTGTCTTCCACCCCCTCCTCCAAACTTTTAATTTGTGCTGTCCAAGAGAGAATGTTCTGTTCTCCGAGTGTTCCTTTTTAATAACGTTCTGTACTTGTTCAATCTGTGCTATAGCTCATGTCTTTGATGGTATTCACGTTTGGGGGGGGGCCTTTTCTTCCCCTTATCATCATGGCCGGTGTTCCTGCCGAGTTGTTTTTTGAATCTGTTGTTGTTCGTCTTCAGTGAGGAGCTTCCTTCACGCGCCTGGTGATCCTTGACTTCTGCACACATAGGGGCTTCTCGGAGCTCAGAGCCCAGAGCTGCCCGCCCACCGAGGACCCACGGGAGGTGACCTGGCTGCGCACTTTCCACGGGAAACTTCTGATGTCACTGCTTTCAGATCTCTCCTTCTGGACTCCTCCGGTCCACAGGGAATTACTGTTCCACCCCCTGCCTAGAGGTTCGTAGGAAGCCTGGTTGCCAGTTGGGAGCATCAGTCTTCGTTCAACTTCATTGCCTCGCTGGTTTTCGGGAGCTGCCCCTGCCCCCAGCTGGGTCTGCCCCTCCCAGTGCAGGGCCTTGTTTGATCCAGGGCACAAACCCTGCGTCTGCCGTCGGAATCGGGCTGAGGCAGCCCCCACAGGGGATGAGGTCCTGGTTCCTCGGTGATCGTTAACCTGGAACCCAATCTGCTTTCCTCCCCTCTGCTGCCAGAAGTACCTGCTACTCAAGTCCTGAGCCTTTGGGGGTTCATTCTGTTTGTTCTAGACTCTCCTTACTGCCAGCTTAGGACTCAACTTTTTGCACCAAGTCAGCTTCCACTCACTGGTCTGCTTCCCGATTTCGATACGATCCCCTTTTCTTTGCCATCGTAATATTTAAAAAGTGTCTTTTCTGCCCTTGTGAAGGAGTTTCAGGAGGGCGCAGGGGTAAATACCTGTGTCTGATCTGCCGTCTCTATCCAGAAGCCCTGGCTGTTCTTTTTTCAGTAAATGTAATTCTTTTTCATGGTTCCCCAACTCTGCAGCCATGCTGAGCCTAGCCGGGCGTCGGCCTCTCTCTGCTGGATCTACCATTTGAAGGGGGGAGGAGGGGGGTGCAGTCCTGCTGTTGGTTTTGCCCCACTCCTCTTCCGGACTCCTTTTGTTTCATAGTGTTTCCCTTGTGAGCGCACCTGCAGGGACCTTCGCTGTGGGAAGCCTGGGCAGCCAGGGAAGGTCATGGCCCCCAGCGAGTGTTTGCATTTGTTCCTGCCGGGTGCCCAGGGGCTTTCCCAGCCAGGGGGAGACCCCTTGTTGTGTTAAGTTCTTGCTTCCAGACTTTGCAGGGCACCCCAGCAAGCAGGGTAGTGTACGTTTAAATCCCAAACCCCTTCAGGCTGAGTCCTTGCCTACCCATCCCCTGGGCAGCCCTGGGTCCCAAGCCGTGCAGGCAGCTTCCTGGAGCTCCACCTGAGCAGAAACTGGGGTGTTTGTTTGCTCGTTTTTACCTTCCTCCACCTTTTCACTGAAAATGTAACTCTGGAGACTGTGGCTTAGAGATGGGTCTCATTTATAATTCTTGGCTTTGTGGAGTCCAAAGCCTTATTTCTGCTCCCCATAGGGGCTGTAAAATCCGGTCACCAGGCTGCTGAGACCCCCAGCCCCTGGCCCATGCCCAACCAGCACAGCACCAGCACCATCCTCCCGATGTCAGCTCTGGTTTTCAGCTCCTTCTTTGTTTTTATCCCTGGAGAGTTCCCTTCCTTTCCTGCAAGCTCAGCCGTGCATTTAAAAGGATGTTTGTTATATATTAGCCACCATTTCCGAGTGGGATTTTGTAGCAGCAGGTTTCTGCTACGGAACTCACGGTGCTGCGGGGCATGGCCGGCCTGTGTTTTATGTGTGTTTCCCGTGTCTTCTGCATCTCCCACTCTGGCGGAGCGGCCTTGGAGGCTTTAGAATATGGGGAACATGGAATCCAAGGGCCCCATTTCCGTCTAAGAGGTGATTTTGCCAAGGGGCACAGCACAGCCAGTCAGACCTGCTGTCTGGAGCAGGAGCCCCAGAGGACAGTCAGGCCCCATCCTTGGTGGGACCCAGCCTCTGGGGTGGGTCCGGCTGATGTCCACCCAGCCCTGCTAGGCATCCTGCCCTCCAGCCGCACACATGATCACAGGCTCAGTCAGTCTCCCCACCTTTGAACTTGCAGTTCCCACCCCGCCCAGTTGGCCTTCTGAGTTGAAGGGCTGGTGAACTTGCCCTCCCCGGGGTCTTTCCTTCCTCTCTGTATCTCCAGCACCCTCATGGTGGCAACGGTGTAAACGCCGGGGAGATGAGTGTGTCTGCCGCGTGCCCAAGAGAGCCCACATCCCCCCAGGCCTGGCTCCGTCCGTCTAATGTGGGGTTTACCGAATTACAAGCAGCTGTGACTGCAATGTCCCTAAACCCAGGCACAGTGTCCCTAAACCCAGCCCTGCTCCCGAGGAACAGAACCAGAACATCCTCCGGCATTTTAATGGGAAGGTGGCGGGTCATTTGAGTTAAAAAGGTTCTAATTAGCTCTCCCTAGAGCAGCACTGGGGAGGACATTGGAAGAGGGACTCGGTCACTGACTCCTCCCTGGCCCCTGCCCCTCACGGGCGGGTGGGGTTCCAGGGCCCAGGGTTGAGAAAGAGAGGTCTCTGTCCCAAGGGGGAACTGGGTGTGTGTGTCTCCCCGGAGCTATGGCTGCCCCCCAACCGCCCCCACTCCCCCCATCCCGCAACTTTGCCTGACCTCGCCACAGGATGAAATAAAGGTCGTGCTGACAGTGAGTTTACAAGGTACTTTCCCTCTGATCACCGGAAAGAGGACGTGACCAAGGTCACGCAGGGGCAGGGGCGGGGGGAGGGGGGGGCGTGGTGCGGGTAAGGCTGAACTGTCCTGCACAGCAGCCACTAGCCACATGTCGTTACTGAGCACGCGCCTGAGATGGGGCCGGTCTGAATCCAGATATGTCCTAAGTATAAAATACACACCAGACTGCAAAGACTTGGTATGAAAAAGTAAATATCTCGTTAGTAATTTTAAGTATTTGTGACATGTCAAATGAAAATATTTTGGCTCTATTAGATTATATACAAATATTATTAGAATGAATTCCACCAGGTATTTTCTTTTAAACTTTGCTTTAATGAAGCCACCAGAAAATTTAACGTTACCTGCGTGGCTTGCATTTGTGGCTCGCGTCCCACTGCCATTGGACAGCCCTGCAGAACCCCCTCCATTCACCCCCATGGCCACCACCGAGTGAGCCAGGTCCAGGACGGGCATGCGTCTCCGCAGGCTCTGGATCGGATGCTGTGGGTTCAGGCCCAGCTGCACTGCCTACGGGCCACCTGGTTTCTCCATCTGTAAATGACACAGTTGTGCCCCACAGGGGAACAGCGCAGTTCTGGGGGTTTGAAGAGAACCTTCAGTGGCCCAGGCACACCCTCGTCACAACTGCCACTAGGCTGTGCCGGCATGAGGGCAGGCCCCGGTCTGCTGTGTCCTGCACGGATCGGAAGGCCGAGAATGCTGCGCGCAGGATCGGGGCCACTTCTAGTGGTAAGTGGTATGGGACGGGCTTCCCACCGAAGTGGTGCGCTGTGGCCGCAGAGACCAGCCTTTCTCAATCCGTTGTCTGCCTTTGCAGGTGTATTTCATTCCTGAGATGCACAGCCCTGCGTGTGAGCAGGTTTTGAGAGCTGCCCTTTGATGGGGCGCTTGAAAGCAGAACCTGAGTGCTGGTCCTGGAGGGACCGCAGGAGGAGAGTGAGGCCAGAAAGGAGGAGCGATGGCGCTGTTATCCAATGCTGGGGGTGGGGGAGGGCCAGGTTCCACGGAGAACTCTGGAATATGCAGAATGCCTCCCAGAATTGTCTTCCAGAAGACGGGAGGAGGGGACAGTTCTCCCCTGGCTCTGGTCACCCCCCCTCCGCAGATGGGTGTTCCAGAGACCTTAACGGCGACCCCCCCCCCCGACTCCTGAGCTGCACCCGTGGCTTCAGCACTCCTTGGGGGACGCCCCGAGGCAGAAAAGCACCTGCTAGAGGTGGCCCACTGGTCAGTGTGAGTCAGGACTGTCTGAGGGGGGACAGTGGGCATGGTGTGGCAGGAAGTGTCTATTGCAGTCCCTGAAGTTCACAGGCACCAAAAGCCGTTCATAATTGTGGCAACAGATAGACAAAGATCGGCGGCAGAACCTACGGGGCGTGTCAGAGACGGAATGGGCTGTGGCTTGTGGGGAATTCGGGAAAGCCAGCGGAAACCTCTCCCATCTGCTCATTCGCGCCCCCATTCATTCACTCATCAGCCGACACCTACGTGTGCTGCCTCCGGGTCAGGCCCCAGCCCACCCCAGAAAGGGCGACAGAATCAAAGAGAGGGTGAGCATGTTACTGTGTCAACCAGGTAGAACCTTCCTAATTAGTGAGGTAGGCAAGTCATTTGAAAGCTCCAGTCCTTGGTCTTCCTTGGGACTGAGAGCCTGATGCTGACTGTCTCCCAGCTGAGAGCCCCCAAGGAGGGTCGGCCTCTTCCCCGGGTCAGGGGGCACTCGGAAGTAAACCCACCAGCCATCCTGCCTTCCCGCGCTCACTCATCCCTCAGCCCCTCGGTGCCTACTTGGTGCTAGGCTTTGAGCCAGTTCTGGGGGTGCAGTGGTGAATGAGGGGGAGCCCCTGGTCTGGAGGGAGAGATGCGCCAGCCTTGTGGGGAATCTCTGAGCCCTGGTTGGAGTGGGGGGCTGAGGCCCATTGAGTTTTGAAAAGCCTGCTGGAGGAGGCGCAATCCAACATTCACCCCAAGGCCTCTGGGCCCCAGATGTGAGCTTCTGGCACAGACCAGACCTGGCTGAACCTCATAACTGGCTGCTTGGCAGAGGACATTGGCAAACCCAGGCTTACTGTGGTCCATTTGCATATCATTTGCATCTATCTGCATATGTGGTGGCACAGCCTGGTCTCTTATGCATTTAAATTGCAGGTTATTTGTCTCTCTTTGAAAGCTCTCATTTTCCTTCCCAGGGGGGGCTGGCTCCGGTTCCCCTCCTTGCCCCTAGAACGCAGGACTGTTGAGTTTACCCAGCGTGGTGCGGTGCGCTGTGATCTTGGGGTGCAGTATATGTTTATTGTTCTGGCTTTCAGAAAAAGTACTTGGTTATTTTTAAGACATCTGTGACAGCTAGGGCAGAAAGGGGTATTGGGCATGTGCCCCTTGTGGCACAGATGGGGAGACTGAGGCAGGGAGGTTTTTTTTTTAAGTGAGATGCCCCGTTAGAGACAGGGCCATGGCTGCAGGTTAGGGCTCCCGATTTCTGATTCCATGTCGAGAGAGTCCTTCATGTGCTTGTGAAGATGTGTGGAAGGGGGTCCAGAGAGGGGCAGGGGCTTTCCCCAGGCGCCCAGCTGGGCAGGATGCAGTCTGGGCTCTCACAGCTCTGCCCAGAGACTGGGCCCCCTGCGCCCGTGGCGCCGGTTTGAGCTGCTGTGCCCGTGGCCCCTGCTGTGTCAGAGGGGACCCTCTCCATAAACACCGCGTGCATCACTTTCTCCTGATGTGTGTTTAATCTCGGTGAGTGTCACCCCACCCATCCCATCCCATCCACCTGAGACCTGATTTAGCTCCAACCTGAGCCCGCAGGAGTCCTCACTGGCCTTCTGCCTGGGGACACCGGGCTGCCCTGGAAGCATAGTCCGGGCTGTTCCAGAGGATGGAGGTCAGCAGATGCACCCTGACTCGTCTGTGAAAACTTAACTTGTGGACCTCAGCCTGTGTCTTGGAATGTGTCCACCAAGCAGGACGGGGACTTACTGAAAAGGCACATCGGGTCTGGCTGACCATCTGTCATTTGGGGATCTTGACTTGTAGGGGCAGCACCTTGCAGTGCACCGCTAGCAACAGCTCCCACTGTCAAGCACTTTTGTGCAGGATGGGGCTGGGCTCTTGCTTGGGTTACTGCAGTTCCTTGCACTGCAAGACAGGGATTGGTAGTCCTGTTTTGTGTGAGACGGGCCACTGGGCCCAGGGAGGCGAGGGACTTGGTTCAAGGCCACACAGCAAAGTACCAGGGTCGAGGCTCCACTGCAGGGGTGGCTGACTCCAGACCCCCACAAAAGGACGTGTGCTTTCTACTAAACCACATCACTTCCAGTGCCAAGTCTAAAACTAGACCAAACAAGAGCACTAACTTATAAAATTTAGGCAGCATAATGGAGCATTTTATGAAGCACAGACCTGCTCATAGTGGAGGAGTAGTTTATCTCAGATTACCTTTCTGCTGGTAACAATTATAAAATCTGGATAAAACATGTAAAACAAATTTGTTTGGAAGTACTGGAGAGTGACCAAGAGCAGACAGAAACTGGAGAGGATGTGACCCTTGAAACGCAGCAGCCATGCTGACGAGAGCCTCATTCATCTGGCTTTTCCCCGAAGGCGTTCTCTGGTTCAGGCAGTGCGTAGGGGGTGGAACTTGAGCAGAGAGCAGAAGCCTTAGTGGCTGACGCACATGAAATTGGAGCTCACGGCCTCCAGAGCAGCTGGAAAGCAGGAGAGGAAAACCCCAGAAAAGAGCCACAGAGGGAGAAACTCCCCTCAGATCCCTGGCTAACTCCGGCGTGGGGCATGACTCCAAGAAGCCCAAGGGAAAACACAGCTGGAAGGCTGAAAACGCTGAGCAGAGATTTCTGCAGCTGCTTGGCATTGGGGAAGACAGATTTTCTTGTTCAAATCTCACCAGGTTAGAGTGGTTTGGTAAACATACCAGGTTCTTCATTGAGATTCTGGGAGGCCGTGACTTAGGAGTAAGGACCACAACGAACTTTGCATAACAAAGCTAACACCACGTGTCCACAAGATTGAGGTGAGTGGCCAACAATTAAACAGAAAAATATGCAAAATTCTTCAGAGGAAGATAACACAATTCAGAATCTCTGCACTGTATCATCAAAATGTCCAGCATAAAATTTAAAATTACTAGATAGGGAAAGAAACGGGAAAATGTGACACACAGATTTTTTTTTAAAAGTCAGTAACACAGGTTCGAAGATAACCCAGATGTTGGCATTAATAGACAGACTTTTAGTCACTATAAAAAATCTGTTAGAGACTCTATAGGAAAAGACAATTATAACGAAAAAAGGCATGGGAAATTTTATGAGTACATTGGTTTCCTAGGGCCGCCAGAACAAAGTAGCACGAGCTGGGTGGTGTACACAAGAAATGTATTCTCCTGCCATTCTAGAGACTAGAGGTCTGAAACCCAGGTGTGGGCGGGGCTAGTGCCTTCTGAGGGTGTGGAGGAAAAGGCTGTTCCGTGCTTCCAGCCTGTGCCTGGCAGTCCTTGGCTTGTGTGTGCGTCGCTTCAATCTCCGCCCCCGTCTTCACATGTTGTTCTCTCTGTGACTCTCTCCTCTCCTTTTTTAAAGCATTTTATTTTTATTTTTTAAAAAGATTATTTATTTATTTATTTATTTATTTATTTATAGAGGGAGAGGGAGGGAGGGAGGGAGAAAGAAGGAGAGAAACACCAATGTGTGGTTACCTCTCATGGGTCCCCTACTGGGGACCTGGCCTGCAACCCAGGCATGTGCCCTGACTGGGAATTGAACCAGTGACCCTATGCCTCGCGGGCCAGTGCTCAATCCACTGACCTACACCAGCCAAGGCTCTCTTCTTTTCTTATAAGGCCACCAGTCATATTGTATGAAGGACCAACCTTACTCCAGTATGACCTCATCTTAACTAATTGCATCTGTAAAAACCTTATTTCCAAATGAGGTCATATTCTGAGGAACCGGGTGTTAGGAATTCAACCTGTTTTCCTGGCAGGTCATATATCAACCATAACAAGGGGATATATGGAAATTTAATTTAAAAATTGGATCAAAATCTAAACTGTAAAAGACACCACCTGAAGTCATTCACTGGATGGTTTTAAAAGCCATATAAACATGCATTGTATGGGATTAGCCACAATAAGTAAGGGCCAGTGACTTTAAAGCAGATCAGTAGAAATTATCCACTATGAAGCACAAAGAGAAAAATGATTGGAAAAAATGAATGTAGCCTGAGTGTCCTATGGTAAAGGATTAAACAGTCTCCACACACATGTAACAGAGGATGAAAGAAAGATAATGGGGCAGAAAAAAATATTTGATGAAATAATGGCTAAGGATGTTCCAAGTTTGATTGAAAAAACAGTCAAGGAAGTTCAATGACCCCTAACTGGTATAAATACAAAGAAAATCATATTTAGGCACATCATGATCAGACTATTGAAAACCAAAGGTAAAGAGATAATCTGGAAAGCAATTATCTCCCAGAGGGGGCAGAGAGACAATATATAGAAAAACTGATCCAAAAACAACAGACTTCTCGTGAAAATAATGCAAGTCAGAAGGCAATGGAACAACATTGGTAAAAGTGGTGGGAAAAAAAGATCTATCAACTTAGAATGTTGTCAGTGAGAATGCCTTTGCAAATAGAAAATTAAAAACATTCTTGAGCAAATAAAACATAAAATTTGTTGCCAGTAAACCTGCATTATAAGAAATGCTCAAGACAGTTCTTTAGGCTTAAGGGAAATGATACCAGATGGAATTTTAGATTTACGGGAGTAAAATAGCACTGCTAATGGTACATATGTGAATAGGCACAAAAGACTGTTTTCCTTTTCTCAACTTCTGTAAAAATTAGTTGACTCCTTAAAACAAAAATACTGGTGTGTTCTATAACACCTATAAAACTAAAATAAGTGACCACAATAGCACAAGGGACAGGAGAGAATGAAATGTAATTCTATTTTTGTAAAGTTCTTATAGGATCCATGAAGTGGTATGTTTTTATTGGAAGGTACACTGTGATAACTTAAGAATGCATACTGTAACCCCTACGAGAGCAACCAGAGATCTAAAGAGATCGCTAAAAAGCAAGCAGAGAATGGAATGTTTTTAAATATTTGATTAACCCAACAGAAGGCAATGAAGGAGAAACAAAGGGTCCAAGAAGAAGAGAGAGGAAAAATAGGTAACAAACAGCAAGACTGTAAATGTAAACTCATCCACAACAATAACTATATTAGATGTAAAGGGACTAGATGCTCCGACTGGAAGGTGGATGTTGTCAGACTTGCTTTGAAAACAGTCTCATGTCTGAGTTCTTGGTCTACAAGTGGCAGGATTCAATGAGGTGTGTCACAGCTCTGAACACAGTGCCTGGCCCACAGCGGGTGCCTCTCCAGTGGAAACTCTGACCTTACCATTCGAGTCCCACTTTCCTGGAAGCTGTCAGTCCACTAACTTCCTGTGGGCCATGCACACAACATCCTGCGTGGCTGAGCATGCATCCAGGTGGATGAATTCATCCACTTGCATCCATCCAAGCATTCATCCTTTGTTGAGCAATGCGGGGTATTTACCCACTGTTCAGGGGCAGGGAGCTACCCTCCTCCGGTACCCACTCCAAAGCAGAAGGGAAGGAAGATTAAGGCACAAACCAACGGATCCTCAAAGCTGGCCCTGGAGCTGAGCTTTCCTGAGGCTGGCTGGGGTCAGCAGCTCGTGGCCAGTGTGGCAGCCTCGTGCTGCCCAGCGCCCTCTTCTTCCCGGCGGCCTGCCCACCGATCCCCAGCACCCTAGCGATGCCAGTAGGGCCTCTTCCCCCGGAGAAGCACTTGCTCTCTGGTCTGGCAGGTCAGCTCCTCTCTTACCCCTGGCACCCAGCTCCCCCAGGTCAAGCCAGGGCACCCAGCCTTTGGTCGGCGGGTTGTGGGTGCAGGACAGCAAAGCAGTGTCGTGGGGCTGGAAGGGGAGAGGTTGCACTGGGCCCCATCAGGCCAGGGTGGGCAGTAGGCTCTAGGCTACCCCTTGCTAGCTGGTAGTCTGTGTGCATAAGGAAAGGGGACAAGGGGACCCTGACCTACACCCCACAGTTGGCCTCTCAGTTGAATCCAGAGCCTTGAGGACCAAGGTGCTGTTTCTAGTGACTTCCCAACTGTCCGGTGCACTGGCCTCCCCCTCCTCCAAATCCTCATCACTCCCACTCTTCTGACAAGAAGGCGCCCTCTATCTTGATTTCTGGCACAACGGACTATTTCTTCCCGGTTTTGTCCTTTACGTATATAATAAATGAGATCTTTGGCACATGATGTTTGTGGGTTTTGTCTGTACTGTCGCAGATCACACCCACCCTTAGAACTGCCCAGTTGTCCGCTCCACAGAGTCTGGAGCTCATTAATCCACTCCACGGCCGCAGGGCGGGGGCAATCATCCCGTTCCAGGCTCCGAGGAATAGTGCCGCTGGGAATATTCGGGTCGCGTCCTTTGGTGAACACACGGATTCACTGCTGTCGTGTACACACCTGGGAGCAAAGTGTTGGGTCAGAGGGGCTGGCCGCTCAGTTTGAGTAGAGCTGACACCCGCTTCCTATGGGCGTTGTATCAGTTCACATTCCTGCCAGAGCCCCTGAGTTCCACTTGCTTCGTGAGCTCCCCAGGACATGTGCGGTATTGTCAGTTTTCACCTCATTTTTCCTGGCGTCGGAAGTGGTGCTCCCTGTAGAGCCAATTGGTGCTTGCCCTGCAGAGGTGCAGAGCTGAGAACCTTTCCACGCACTTGTCAGTCATTTGGATATTCTCTGGGGAAATGCTTTGATTCAAGTATTTTCTCCCATTTTTCCTTCTGAGTGGTCTGCCTTTTTCTCATTGATTTAAAAGGCCAATCTGTTTGGTCCCACACACTCAAAGCCACAATGATGGGGCAATGTTTACACCGTAGCTGGTGGCAGGGTTTCCAACAGAAGACATAAGAGTAATCTGATTTGAGTGACTTTGCATTTGATTGGTCAACTTGTCCTGCTTTTACGGTTGTTGAAGAGCTATGAAAGGCTCACGGCTCACTTTGTGTCGGTGCGTGTTTAAGTGACATCACAGTACAAGTCACTTCAGGCAACAGTGAGGACCTCTGAGACGCCTTACTCCTCTTGGCAAATGTTATGTTTCCAAAACACAAAGCCAACCTGCTAGTTCCCCAGCATAATGTGCCTCAAAGCATTCCTCTGTCTGGGACGGAGAGGAAGCCCTCACACCAGGCCCTCCGCTGTCCCTGTGCCCACCCGCCTGCTCCCTGGTATCCCACACCGCAGCCGCTGCCTCTTTCTGGGCCAGGGCTCTCACACCACCTGGTCTGTGGGCACAGGCCCCCAGCTCTTTCTTCTCCCCGCTTCAGACCAGACTGTGCCCAAGCCACCCCCTTTCGTTAGAGTTGATTCCTTACCCGGACTCTGCTCACCTGTCACTTCTCAGGGACACCCTCCCTGTGGCCCTGAGACTCACCATCCCAGCTGAGCACCTTCCGTCTTCACATAATCTCAGCTGCAATTTTTTAAAATGCTTTACTGTTTTGGTAAACATTGATAAGTTTTTTTAAAGATTTTATTTATATATCTTTAGAGGGGAAGGGAAGGAGAGAGGGAGAGAAACGTCAATGTATGGTTGCCTCTCGTGAGTCCCCTGCTGGGAACTGGCCTGCAACCCAGGCATGTGCCCTGACTGGGAATCGAACCACAATCATGTGGTTCGCAGGCCCGCGCTCAATCCACTGAGCTATGCCAGCCAGGGCTCAGCTGCAATTTTTAACGTAAATGTGCCATTTTTTTCCCTCCTAGGTTGCAAGTTCCGTGAAGGCAGGGGCACATTCCCCCCACCCCCCAACCCTCGCCCGCTTCTTTTTCTCCAGCATCTATATCAGTGCTTGGCATTTGACAAGTGCTCAGAGAAGGTTTGCTGAGTGACTGCGTGACCTGAGCTTGTGTCACCTTCACCCTGGACTGACGCCGAGAGGCAGGGAGGGCCCAAGGTCACATGTAGGGAAGGGCCAGGGGCCCAGCTGCCTGTCCAACCACGCAGAATGTAAAGGACCGGCCTCACTGGCCAGCAGCTCAGGGCCGGGCCCTCCTCCTCGGGCCCAGAAGGCCCTCAGAGTACTGCAGCCCAGAATGCTGAAGCCCAATTCCTCTGTGCTTCCGATGAGGAACCTAGAACGGAAGAGAGACGCCGGAGCCCCAGCAGCCCGCCTGGTGGAGCGCGGTCTGCGGGGTGGAGACGAAGACGCCCATCCCCGTCGTCCGTATTCCAGGGTTTTATGCTGAAGAGAGTTTTCATGAAGCACCCACGTGTTGAAAGGCGATCCAGGGCACTATAGGCTACTTTCTAGAGTGAGCACAAAGTTTGAAAAACCTAAGGCATCTCATCCTGCTTCGCCAGAGCCTAACCCTTGCGTAAGTGACCTCGGAGCGAAGGACAACACCAGTGCATTCCGACCGTAGGGTCACAACAAAGCCGCCCTGAGTGGGCCCAAGAAAGGAAATGGACCTTCAGAAAAATGGGGGAAAGAGGGTGGGTGTTGTTGTGACATCATTTTATCATGAAACTAGATCAAAATATAAGTGTGGCTTTAAAATTTGTTTAAAAATTTCATAAAAGAAAATTTCCTTATTTTTCAGTTTTATATGAAACTCAAGGGAGGAGGGAGGAAGGGAGGGAGGGAGGGAGGGAGGGAGGCGAGGACCGGGATGGGCCAGAGTCACATGGTGAGCCAGTCGCCTGCTGGTCTAGGAACCAGGTCAGTGACACTCAGCACACTTTGCACTGCCCTGAAGTCTCTTAGAGGCAGGAGATGCGAGTCAGTGAGGGGTTGCGGCTGGGTGTCCCAGCCCTGTCAGCTGGAGCCTGACGACAAAGGCCTGCCTTGTCCTCCGGCTGTCCTGGAGTCCAGCGGGATGGTACGGAATTCCTGTTTATGGGAATCTGGGAGAGGACAGGAACATTCTGGAAGAAAGACTGGGGATGCTCAGAGGGAGGCAGGAAGGACAATTCCCAGCCGAGGAAGCTCCCTGGGCCTGGGCCTGGGCCTGGGCTGGCGGTTTCAGAGGTTCCCTTCCTGGACAGTGGAGGGGGACATTTTTAATCCCCACTTTTACTGAGGGAATTGCAGATTGGCATGCAGTTGTGAGAAATAAGACAGAGCGATCCCAGGTACCCTGTCCCCAGTTTCCCCTGTGGAAATGTCTAGCAGGTCTGCAGGATACCGTCACAGTGGGGGATGGGCACCGACACCCCGCCCCCAATCTTCCGCAGCTTTCCCAGTCTTACTCAGACTCTCGTGTGTGTGACTCTCTTGTGTGTGTGTGTGTGTGTGTGTGTGTACTTAGTGCTGTACGATTTTATCACAGATTTGGGTTTCCTCCACCACAGCTGCATCCAGAACATTCTGTCACCACAAGCCTCCCTCCTCTCGTTCTTTCATGGCCACATCACCATTTCGCCCTGGTCCAGGTGTCCCTAATCTGTCCTCTGGTGCTAAAAGTGGGTGATTTCAAAAACGTTATCTAAACAGAATCAGCTCCTTCGTAACCTCTCGGGCTGGTCTTTCCCCTCGGCTGACATCACCTTCTGAGGCAGCACCGAGTCTGCACGGCTCCCAGCACCAGGCAGGGGGCCAGGGCATCGGTACGTCCCATTTCACAGCTGAGCAAACTGAGCCCCTGAAAGTCCAGAGTCAGCACCCCTGAGGGTCCCCCTTAGGGGCCCCAGCTCCCTCCCATATCGGGGAGCATTTTCTCCAAGAAGGGGGCTCAGATGGGGAGATAGGCCAGGGGCCAAGATGCAACGGCCCCTAGTCCTTCCTCAGCCCTGCTGTGACCCAGGCTGTCCTCTGCCTGCCCCGTGTGTTGAGGGGGTTCCCTCCTTCCCTCCCAGCCCCTTCCCAGGGCCGTCCCTTTCCCTCCATAGTGAGAAGGTGACTGAGGGGCTGCTGGGTCCAAACCTGAGGCCTTGAGGCCCTGCTGGCCAATGAGAAACAAGATGGCCCATCCTCTGCACCTCAGGACACCCCCCACCCCTGGGGAAACAGGGGGAAGGATCGCACCCTGCAAATCCGTGAAGAGGCAACAAGGCAAGGCAACGTGTGAGGAGCAGTCAGCTAAGCGCCAGGCGCAGAGTGAGCCCCCAGCGCACGCCGCCCGAGGCCCCGTTTGGCAATGAATTATGTATGGCCTTCTGGCAGCCCTGCTCCCTGGGGCTGGCGTTCTCTGAGCTCCTCCCGGGCCTCGCTCTGCAGTGAGGGCCATGCGCTCCCCCGGTGGGCCCGGTAGCATTCTTTGTTTCTCTTACAGGGAGCTGACCTGCTTCTGGTGGCTGATTTCCCAGTCCCCTGAATGCCCATTTCACAGGTTGGAGAACCAAGGTCTGGTCGGCGCAGGAACATGGTGATGATGGTGATGTAGCAGCAGCATCAACAACACGGTACCCAGCTGGTGCCATGGAGATGGCTTTACTGTGCCTTGTTAATGGGCGAGGCACATTTAATAGACAGTCATTCATTCAGCAAAAATCCAAGCGCCCACCTGGACAGGCACTGTCCCAGGTGCTGAAGGCCCCGGAGGCAACAGCACAGGGCCCTGCCCTCTCGGAGCTCAGGTTCGACTGTGGCAGAGCCGGCAGGCAATCGATGAGTAACTGACTGCATGTCCGTCAGGTGGCGGCGGCTGCAAAGAAAGAAAGGGGGTGGGGGAGGAGACGAGACAACAGGCCCAGGCCTCTCCAAGGAGGTGGCATTTCAGCAGAGCCACAGTGCCCTGGAGGAAGTGGGAAGGCGACCTCAGGAGATGTCTTGGGAAGAAATAATCTAGAAAGGCGCTTGGGGCAGGACACGCACCTGTGTCCGAGGCACTGCCTGGGAGGCACCCAGTTCTCGGGGCAACCCCATGCGCTGCTCATGTGAGAGATGAGAAAACCGAGTCCGACATTTCTTATAACCTTCGTCTGCTCATATGCTTTGCTGCAGACCAATTTATACGCTGGATTACAGCGGCAGCCCCACGCTTCGTGCTAGGGAATATGTGCTGTATGTCTTTCTGCAGTTAGACAAGTTCTGAGTTCTGGAACCGTCTGCCCAGGGATTGGGGTCAGGGATGGGGACCCCAGGTGACCCAGGTATTCACCGTTCCTGCTGCGGACCACCCCCACCTGCCTTGTGTCCTGGACCCCACCGTGTGTCTCCTTTCCAGCCTGTGAACGCCCAGCGTCAGGTCGGCAGCATGGCACTTCCCAGCCTCCAGACAGGCGGGCTGCCTCTGCCCACCCACAGCTCCCAAATAAGCCCAGGCTGGCCATTCCGAGGTGAGTCAAGGCCACAGAAGCCGCAGCCCAGGCCTATGGCCGCATGGCTCTGAGGCAGGCCCAGGTGGCAGGCCAGAGGTGGCAGGCCAGAGGTGGCAGGCAGAGGGCTCCCTCAGACTCACCAATGTCAGCGCCCAGTGGCCCAAAGAGGTGTTCAGGCCCAGTGAACTTGCCCTGTCTGACATTGGCATTGAAGATCTGGAGGGGAAATGAATGGCAGGTGTCCTCCTTCCCTGTCCAGCTGGGCCCGGAAGGGTCCGGGCAACCCATGGGCAGGGAGTAGAATCAAAACGGCTCTGCAGAGGGAGGAGTGTCTGGAGAACAGGACCAACCGCTGAGGAAGGAAGGAAACGCCAACCGGCAGTGGCCTCCTCCCAGCCTCCCTGCCTCCAGGTTTCCTTTCTCATCTCTCTTGCAAAGGTTCCAGATTATTCTCCCCAATTAATCCTCCTACTTGAGCCTTCAAACTTCTGAAGGCCATTCAGCGCCTGGCCCGCTCCTCCCTCCAGGAGCACACCTGGCCCCTCGCCCCCAAGCCTTTGTCCACGCTGGTTCCCGTGCCTGGCACTGAAGACAAACTTGTGGGCTGACTTCAGAGGAGGCCATCTTTCCACACCGGCGCGGGGCCTCTCAGATCCACGCAGCCAGTCCCTGTGGCATCCTCCTGGTCATCACAGCCCCGCTTGCCCGGCCCCTGCAGCTGTCCCCCGTGGCCTCCCTGCCATGAGAGAAGTGCCAGCTCCCAGTTGACCTGGCAACCGAGGCCCTTCTGACCAGTGGGGCTCCAGCCTCACTGTTCCCCCAGCCCCTCCCTGTCACCCCCACACCCAGTTCAGCCTGTCAAAGCTGCTGAGGGTTCTGCGGTCCTCTGGGGTTACCCTCTGACTTTGGGACCTTTTTCTTTGTGGTTCCTTCTGCCTGGGACATCTTTCCCTCCCCTCTTGGCCTGGCTGACTCTTGCCCATCCTTTAGGGCACGGTCTTTTTTTTTTAAAGATTTTATTTATTTATCTTTTTTTATTTATTTATCTTTAGAGATAAATGGAAGGAGAGAAGGAGAGAAATATGAATGTATGGCTGCCACTCGTGAGTCCCCTGCTGGGAACTGGCCTGCAACCCAGGCATGTGCCCTGACTGGGAATCGAACCGCAACCATGTAGTTCGCAGGCCTGAGCTCAATCCACTGAGCTACACCAGCCAGGGCAGGACATGGTCTTGATTCCGCCTCCTACAGAAAGACTTCTTGGAATTGGGGCCCCTCCCCTAGACTCCCAGAGGTCCCAGGGCCCCAGCATCATCATAATTCCCCTCCAGGTTGGAACCGCTGACTCGCCCGTCCAGTCTGCCGTGGTCTCATGAGGACAGAACCCCACATTGGCCTGTGTCTCCCCCAGTCTGGCTGGGGCTGCGTGCCCAGGAGACGCTCAGGGAAGCCTGGAGGGAAAGTGGGAAGTGTTACAGCCACACTTACTGGGTTTCTACCCCCTGCCAAGCCCCAAGACACCCACTTAGGGTGCCATCTGGCCACACCCAGCAGCCCCGGGCTATTCTCTTTCCATCTGGATAGTGGGCATAATCCTCATCCTGTCTAACAGCCTTGTGAGGACAAAGGAAGCAGTTCAGGTCAAGTGCTCATCCCAGCCCCAGGTATTCCTGCACATTTCACTGTTCCTGTCACTGGTACTGACTGCGCTTGTGGGGCGGGCCTTTGCAACTTTACCTCTGGGCTCCTCCACTCACTGGCTCTGACTTCCAGCAAGTTACTTAACCTCTCTGGGCCTCAGTCTCCTCATCTGTAAAATGGAACAAATCATAGATTTTTCTCCCTCCCTCCCTCCCTCCCTCCTAGGTCATTGTCATCAGGAAGTTCTCCCCTGTACCTATCCCAAATTCGTCCTGGGCTCCCACCCAGGCCTGGATGGACAGAATCCCAGAACTTCCCAGCTCAGCCCAGAATCCAGTGAGGTGAGCAGTCGCCAGCTCCTGGGGTGGGGAAGTTGCTGGGCTCAGTCTCCCCAAAAGTCTCCCAGCCAGAAACAAAAGCAAAGACACCTTTGTCCCTCTGCATCTCAGGCCTTGGGGACAGACTAGGGTGAGTGTGTGCCTGAAAGGGAGAGGGGAAGAGAGGTGTGAGGGTCTGAGGCAGGAGGGAGGCAGGACCAGGGACAGGCGGCCAAGAGGGGAAGGGTTGTGGGAAAGGGAGGGTGTGGGGCAGGGCCGCAGGGCTGGGAAAGGGAGCCTGGGGAGGCCGGAGCACCGGAGAGGGAGGCCTCATACCAGACACTGTCTAGACGCAGCAATTATTGTCAGCTCGGAACACCCAGGCTCTGCCGGCTCAGCTGAAAGGGAGCTTAACAAAGAGCTGAGAGAGGAAGAAAGCTGGGAGAAAAGCGCCCGCGGAGCCGGCTCCTGGCCTGTGGGGCTCTTTCTCTGCCTGGAGACTCCCCTTTGTGCTCCACAGAGATGCCCCATCAGGCCAGGGTCACACGTGGGTGTGGGGACGGGAGAGCAGGGTGTCCTGTGGTGGGGGTGGGGGGGGTGGGGGGCGGGGACAGGATACGTGTTGCACTCACGGTTTTTTGATTTAGAGGTAGTGGCAGTGGGGACCGAGCAGAGAGCAGACCCGAGAGTCAGAAACCCGTCCCCTCCCCGCCCTTCCTGCTGTGCAGCGCTGGCCAGGAATCAATTTCCCCGAGACTTGGTTTTCTCATCTGCCAAATAGGCGCAACAGCACCACCTGGCCCAAGGTGAGGTGGCGGTAAGTCTACTGCTCTTAGATCGGAGGGCTGCAGCCCACACCCCTCACCTTCATGCTGGGGAAACTTCGGGGCCCCGAGGGACCCGCTGGAAAGCACCCCTGCCTTCACAATGGCCATTTTGCAGGTGACGAAATGGGCGCACTGAGGCCAGAGCCACTGGCCAGCGCTCATAGCCAGGGAGCAATGGACTCCGGTCTGTCCCTGAACCTCACCTGTGACTTTCTGATATGTACTCGTCCTGGGGATGGGAGGGCGAATGGTAGGTGGTAGGACTGATGGGGAAGCCACAGGCCCACGTGATCCCAGGGTCTGCAGGCAGCCAGGCTGCAGCCCCAGGCCTCGGCTGGGCCACTGGGCCCTGGTCTTGAGGGCAGCTCTGGGCTGAGCGGACCAGCCCTCCCATCCTGGAAAAGGACACACCGGCCCGGAAAGAGAATTGGGCGTGGGTGGCCCTGAGGTGCTGCAACGAGGCCTCCTTCACACGGTGCAGGAGTCGCTGGTGCAGACACTGCCATCCAGCCAGTACTCTGGCACCCCCACTTCCGCTCCCTAGGCAGGGGGGTCAGATGCTGGTCCTGGCTTCCAGGGTCACCAGTGGGGCGTGAAAGGGTAGTGCTGGGTTTTCAGAGCACTGGCCAGGGACCGCAGGCCTCATCCAACCACATCCTCTGGCTTGGCCTGGCCAGCCTTCCCTGATCCTGCAGGGGGTTTGATGGGACCCCTGGGTCCAACCACAAGTGAAGGGCAGAATGCTTGGTGCAAGCGACACACATACACTCACTCTCACACACCCACACCTGCAGGATGCCTCTCAGTGGGCCCCTGACACACCACAGTCATACACACCCCCTCTCTCACTTTGGGGTACAGGCACTCGCCTTGGGACGCAAGCACTGCCTGCTGAGATCCAGCCCCACCTGGCTCCAGCTACCCATTTGCGGAGCTTCCTCACTGTGTCCAGAGCTGGAAAGTAGCCCCCTATTCCCACAGGCCTGTGGCTCAGCATTGACTGCAGCATGACCAGAATCAGCCTCTCTTTCTGGAAGATTCTACAGGCAGGTTCCCTTTGCCCTTCTCCTCTCTGTGCCTTGTTCAAGCTGTTCCCTCTGCCTGTCCCCATGGCCCTCCATGTCTCCATGCAAATGCCTAACCTGTCCACCTGCTCCCGTAGGTTGCCCTCAGCCTCAGGAAACAGCACCAGCCTCTCTGGGGCACAAGCCAGAGCCTGGCACCTCCCTGATACATCCTTGGCCTCCTTAACCACGCCCCCCATACCAGGACATGCAAACTCCTGTCCTCGGTTCTTCCCAAGAAGTCCAAGGCCAGCCTCCGTCTCAGAGGCAACAGCCCTGGGCCAGGATGCCTTCATTTCTCCTGGGACCTTGGTACTCCTTCCCTGCATCCACTCCTGTCCACTACGGTCCTGAGTGAGCTCTGCACATCTGGGGTCTCCTCCCCCCGCTCCATAAACTCTTCCAAAGCCTCCAGCTGCCTCCAGGACAAGGGCCACAGCCTTGGGCCACTCTGATCCTCTCTCAGGCTCTCCGATCTGTGCCTTGGGACCCCATCCACACTGTCCTTGCCCCTCCACAGTCACTATTCCCCTAGTTAGCCGTCCTGGTCCTCAGGCACCCCTCCCCAGGGAGCCCTCCTGTAACCCCTTCAGATATCAGGTCCCTGGTACCAGCCTCCCCAGCCGCCTGCACAGTCCCCTCCCAGCCTGATGCCCACCTGGCATTATTTAATGCATTATTCACAATGGCTTGTGCAGCCTCTGCCCCGCCCCCCCCCACAGGACTGTGAACCCCACATGGGCGGGGCAGTGTCTGTCTTGTTTGTCGCTGTGTCCCTGCATCCTCCCTTAGGCCCTTCTCCCTGTTTGTTTTTCAGCCTGGCCCCACCCTAAGGCAGAAGAAAGGGAGCCCTAGGTCCCTCAGTCCGCCCCTCCAGGAACCCATCTCCTGGAGGCCATGGGGTTTTCAGAACAGCCTACCTTGCCCTCCCCCAAGGCCCCCTTATGGGCAAGGACAGGTCTGTGTGTCCACTGTTGGCTGGACAGCACCCCACAGCAGGGCTGTGGCTGCCTTAGGACCGGGCCCCTTCCCCAGACTCTCCAAGCCCCAGTGCCTTGCAGAGCCCTGGGCTGGTGGTGCCCAGGCAGAGAGAGGCCCCACGGGTAGTCTGGGGTAGGTCCAGTAGGACAGTCTCCCAAGAGGTGCAGAGAGGGACTGAGGAGGGGGGCAGCCCCCCCCCAAGTCCCTTCCCAGAGATCCCTGCCAGCTGCCTTCTTCCATTCCAACTGGCCCTGCCTCTGCTTCCCCTCTGTTCCATTGTGAGTGGCCTGCCTCCATCCTCCCCTCCCTCCCCGCTTCTCTCTCCTATTCCCCTCCCCCCTCCTCTCCTCTTCCCCCGCCCGCCCTCCGTTGCTCTCCTTTCCTCCCTTCTCTCCTCTCGTCTTTTCTCTGAGTCCTTCTCCCTCGCCTCCTTCCTTTCTTCTTCCTGGGTTAAAAATAATCAACTTTCTGGGAAGCAGCCGCTCCTGCTGAGCCTCCCTCCCCACACTTGGGAGCCCCTGAGAATAGCTTTCTGCGGTTCTCAGCTCCAGCCCCTCCCCTCCCCTCCACCCCCTCCCCTCGAGCTGACTAATAAGCCGGTCTCCGCGGCAGAGCCAGCTCGGCTGGAAAGGCATTAAACCGCTTCGTGTCCAGACTGCGGGACCGAAGCGCAGCCTCTGCAGGCCGGCCCGGAGGGGCCAGCGGTCCCTGCAGCCCTGGTGACTTCCAGGCCAGGCTCTCTGAGCCGCACGTGTCAGCTGCTCAATCAATATTGATGGCTGGATGAACTTTGACCTCTGACCACCAAACCCACCGCTTATGCAGCTAACTTGGGGCTCGGTGGCAACGAAGGGGCACCTGGGGGAGTGTCAGGCGCGCGCACTGAAGGGATAAGGGAGAGACAAATGAGTCGCGGCCACGTGGAGCGTGTGGCTGGGCCAGGAAGCCTCCCTCTGCTAGGCCTGGACACCTTGCCCACCCGATCTCACCCCGGGGGGCCGTTGGGCACCGCCCAAGGAGGGCCGGGCCGCTCTGTAACGGGTAGGCCAAGGGCAAGGAAGGATTCAAACTGTCCTGGGACCCAAGAACGTTTACCCGTGGTCTGGCCTTTAGTGATCATTGTCTCCCATCCTGCAAAACGGGAAACTGAGGCCCAGAGGAGGCAGGACGTCTCCAAGTGCCTGCCTTAGACCTTAAGAAGAGACCCTCAGGTCCTGCACAGGGGGTTCTGCGAGTGTAAAGTGGAGGGACATCAAGGTCAAAGGTGAGGGGTAATTGGGGAGAGAAAGAACGCAGGCGCAGCTCTTTCTCCACCGGCTCCGCCCACTCCGAGCGGTCCATGCATTACCTCATCGCGGCGCACGCCCATTGGCCGGTTTCTTCAGAGGCTGGCCCAATGCGGCGGCGGAGCTGTTAACCCTTTCGGCCCCGCGGGCTAGGCCATGTTGTCACCACCTGTCTCCGCGGCCCCACGTGGCCCAAAGGAGCTGGGGAAACCCAGCCCTGGGGCAGGTCGTCGACCGGAGAGCCCAGTGGTCTGAGCACTGGATCCAGCAGCCTGGTTTGGGCCTGGCCCAGGCCAACAGGTTGTGTAACCTTGGGCTACAGGCCTCACCTCACTAAGCCTCCTTCCCTTGTTTTCTCAGCTGTAAAAAGAAGTGAATGATGCAACTCCTGCCCTCCCCAGTCCCTTCCCCGAGCATTTGCCAAGTGCCCGTGCACGTGGGCTGCCTTTCCACGTTGCCTCCTCACTGCAAGAGGCACAGTTATGATTACGGGTTTTCAGAGGAGGAGACTGGCTCAGACCTGCGAAGCCGCCTCCAAGGTCACACAGCAAGAATGTCACAGAGCTGGGATTTAACTCTGAGTCCGTGAGCTTTCCAAGCCTGCACTCCTACCCAGGGCAAGAGGCTGCTTCTGCTGGAGGTTGCTGCTTCCAGGAGATCCTGGTCCCATAGGGGCACCAGGACTCACTTCCCCTGCCAATCAGACCACCATGCACCACTGTGACCAAATAACACCCGCGACAAGCTGGAGAGCCAGGGCCTCCATGGAGGAAAGGTTTCCGGGAGGAGGAGGGGCTGCAGCTGGTCGTTCAAAGGGGAGCAGGAGGACCCTCTGACAAAGACAGCGGGACTGGGCAGGCACGGTGAGAGCACGTGAGTGGGGTCAGGAAGCTCAGAAGGAAGCCTGCAGAATCTCTCGGGGGCCAGCCTGCTGGTCAAGGGTCAGCCCTGCCAGGGGAGCAGCTCTGGGGCTCTGGAAGGCTGTTCCCATGGGCCGTGCTTGGGGGGGCAGGACCCCAGCAGGAGGCCCATGCACCTCAGGTCTCGGTATTTACAAGTTATAAACCAAACCAACAAACTGCTAAACAGAATAGGTTCTGTTCTCTGACCTTGACAAAACACCTTCCCAAGGACAACTACCCCTGGAAGGCTGGGTTTGTATTTAGAAGCCTGGGTTCCAAGCAGGAAGTAGCAACTCTGGAGAGGTGAGCCTGCCTGTGGCTTTCCACTTGGCCACTCTTTCATCCTCTTCCATGAGAGGGTTTTGTGTGCTCAGGTATGGACACTCCAGCCTGTGTGCACAAACTCTGTCCGCACTCCCTGCAAACAGCCACATCTTCGCCACCCCTAGGGCTTAAGAGTGCCCAATCAAATGGGGGCTCAGACTGCCCTCAGGAGGAAGGACCCAGGAAAAGGATTAGGCAGGGGATTCCAGTGTTCTAGGCAGGCAGAGCATGGACCTAGCTGGGCACACCCCCTTAGACGCAGGATTCCTGGTCTCACCCCATGAGAGAAGGGCTAGAGTGTGCCGTCTAAAGCCTGGGACTCAGCCCAAGGCTGCTGCCGAGGTGCCTGGGCACGGCCGCAGCTGGGGTGGCTCAAGCTGGGGGCAAGATCTCCCGCCCTTCCTGAACTTGCCCCGGATCATCACTTCCAGCCCTGTGCTCTAACCCTGGCCAGATCCTAGGTGCCACCCCAAACTCTTCCTCCCCAACCCCCAGCCCAATCTTACCAAGACCTGAGGAGCATCCCATCCAAAGAAGTCTGCCCACTGCCCTTGCCGCTCTCCAGACTGGCTCCCGGATCCCACTCTGTGCCCACCTCCCTGACCAATTTGCCCTCCACGTTGGCCAGACAGATCTTCTTAAAATGCAAGCCAGACTACTTCTTTCCCCCTCTAAGCATCTCTGGCTCTCCAGGCTCTCGATGCATCCTTCCCAAGCTCCAGATGTCTGCCTCCCCTCAGCCTCCCCCTCCCCTCCCTCCACCTTTGGTTGTGAGCTCCAACCCTTTGCATCCTCTCTCCAGCCTGGACATCTGTATGTCTTTTCTGCTGCAGCATCTGCATGCGTGTTCTTCCCTCTGCTAGTGCTTCCTGTTCTTCATCTCGCCGGTCTCAGCTTAAGTGTCCCCTCCCCAGGGGACCCTTAACCCTCCCTGGACCAGCAGAAACTGCACGTAATGAACTGATTAGTTCTGGAGTTGCCTGTTTCAGGTGTGTTTCCCACCTGGACCGTGGGCGCCCAGAGGGCAGGCTGGGTTAGTTTTGCTGGCTGCTCCATCTTCGGTGCTGGCAGAGTGCCTGGCCCAGAGTAGGTGACAGTGAAGTTTCATTGCACAGATGGGTCTGCACTGGACTAGAAATCAGGATGCAGAATAACGACAGTTAATATCTATCACCTGCTTGCTGTGTACAGGGCCCTCTTTCTAAGCACAGCATGTGTGGTCAGTCACTTATTCCTCACAGTCATCTTTGAAATAGGAACTATTATCTGACCTTCCTGCAGAATGAGGACCCTCAGGCACAAGAGGGTTCAGAGACTTAGGCTCACAGCTGGCAAGCAACAGACAAGAGTTGCACCCAGGCCTTTCCAAATGCCATGATGGTGGGGGGCAAGATTGGAGGCAGTGAGCCCAGAGGAGGGGCACTGGTGAGGCCTTGGTGTGTGGTGGACGGCCTCTGTGTGAGTGTGTGAGTGCATCATACGGGCAGGGTACGTAAAATGTGTTTGTCGAACAGTCAGTGAGATGCACAAGGCGTACGCATGTCTGCAGCCTGTGGGATGTGGAGTCCGTGAGTGTGCATGTGTGTGTGCGTGCGCCTCTGTGTTGGTGATCCCTGCAGTGGGGTGCCTCTCTGCCTGTGTGTGGTGTGATCCGTGTGATGTGGGGGGATGAGTGTTGGTGTGTGTGCGTGTTGTGGGGTGGTGGTAACTGGGACGACTCCCCAGGGGAAGAGCTAAGGAGGGGCTGTTAACTAGGAAAATAGGAGAGCAGAGAAAGTGCTCTGGCCAGAAGGGAGCAGGGAACGGCCCTTGTAAAGGCCCGGAGGCAAGAAGAGGCAGCCTGGAGCTCTGGGGGACTTGAAAGAGTTCCAGGAAGACTGGGGGATGGGGAGGGAGAGGCAGGGATGCGGGGCAGCAGGGCAGGCCTTCCTCTGTTGGCTGGCGGGTGTGTGTGGTGGAGGGCAGAAGAGCAGAGACAGGCTGAGCCACACTGACCACATGGGAGGGGTGGTGCTAGGCCAAGGGCAGATGCTGGGTGGAGCGCCTGGCTTGGGAGGCAGCCTGTTCTGGGGCTCCTGACCCGGGCCTAGTCTCTGCTCAGCCAGAGAGCAGTAGCTGAAAGGTTCTTAGTTTCCCATATACAATTTGGGTCACGAGATTACGTGCTAAAGGCCCCCAAAGAGGCTAAGAGCTGCAGATGTTTCTGGTGCATTCTCTCTGGGCTGCTCTGGCGAAGGCCTGGGCAGGCATTTGGGAAGAAGTCTTCCTAGCACCTCAAGAGGCCAGAGGCTCTGAAGATGGCAGGCCCTGGCACAGCGCTCAGCTGTTAGCACACTGGCCTGGGGGCACAGGTGGGGTGGGGGCGGGAGTCAGGGTGTGAACCCAGGGGACCGGACTCCAGTGTGATAACAGCTCCTCCTCGGTCTTCACACTGCAACTTGTCTTTTCTCGTTTGATCCTCTATGCTCATAGATTCCACATGGTTATTATCCCGGATTATTCGTCCTGCTTTAGAGATGGCCACGTGGGCCAGTGACCCACGGCCTGCCCAGGACCCACTCACCCCAGCTGGTCCTGCTCTGGAACACGCCACCTGACAGGCCGGGAAGTGCAGTGGTTTCCTCCGCAAGTGCCTTGACGTTGTCCTGGCCCAGGGGTGACAGTGTGTGGTACCCAGAAAGAACTTGGGACGGGGGACCCAACTCTGCTGCCCACCTGCTGGGTGACCTTGGGCTAGTCCCTTCCCATCTCTGGGCCTCGGTTCACCCAGCTGTACAACTAATTCTCTTACTGAGTCTGGGAAGGTTCGTTCTCCTAAGGGGCAAATGAGGAAATTGAAGTTTAGAGAGGTTAGAGGATTTATTCAAGGTCAAGCAATCCGCATCAGGTGACTTCGGACTTTAATATGGAACCCCAGGGTGTGCCCTTCACAGCCGCCTCCTCCCCAGCCCCCAGGAGCGGTGTCCTGCCCCCCGCGGCCCCGCAGCGCCTGGCTGACGGCCTCACGCGGTTCCCGGCCCCGCCAGCTTGACGTCAGGCCGGGCCAGCGGGGCCTCTCTCTGCACAAACAGACGGATCGGGCCGGGCCGGGGGCGGCGATGACTCAGGGCCCCGAGACGGGCCGGGAAGCGGAAAGTTTTGTGCCGATGACATCACCACCGGGCCGCGAGGGCGGGAGGGGGCCGGCTCCGGGAAACAGCGGCCTGGCGAGCCGCCCGGCTGGGGCAGAGAGCGGAGGGGCGGCCGCGGGGCGGGGGTTGGAACGCCGGACGCCACCCTTGGCTGCTTCGAAAAATANACAAACAGACGGATCGGGCCGGGCCGGGGGCGGCGATGACTCAGGGCCCCGAGACGGGCCGGGAAGCGGAAAGTTTTGTGCCGATGACATCACCACCGGGCCGCGAGGGCGGGAGGGGGCCGGCTCCGGGAAACGGCGGCCTGGCGAGCCGCCCGGCCTGGGGCAGAGAGCGGAGGGGCGGCCGCGGGGCGGGGGTTGGAACGCCGGACGCCACCCTTGGCTGCTTCGAAAAATACCCACCGCCAGCCCCTGCCCCAAGTACCGGCCCAGGAGCCCTATCTGCGTTCGCAGTGAGGAGCGGGCTCCACCCGCCTGCGAGGACGCCGTGCTCCCCAGCGCTCCGGAGGCGCCGCATCCATCCTGCTGCGTCCCTGCATTTTAATTACCGCCACATTAATATTCATGAGCCGGGGCTCGAGGGGACCGCGGGCTGTCATTTCCCTCGCCCGCGCACTTCCCCCCACCTTTTCCCGGGCTGAGTCGTGGATTTTTTTCCCTCCTGCTCCCAACCCCGCCCGCGCCAACAGTTGTTGGTGCGCAGCGGATATGGGGTGCAGGAGTGTGAGCGTGTGTGGGTGCCATGAGCAAGGGTGAAGGAAGGCCCGAGTAGACCGGGCCCAGAGAGGGGGGCTGTGAGTGTGGCTCGTGCCCGTGTGTCTATAGGCGACCCCAGGAGCCGGGTGCGGGTCTGGCCGAGGCAACTGTGTGGCGTACATGTAGCCTGGGCCTGGGGGGAAGGATCAAGGCTGTCCCCGGTAGCAGGACCTGCTGGTACAAATGGACACAGGCCTGGAGAGATGCTGGGCCATGCTCAGTCATCCAGGAAGTCAGTGGCACCGATAAGTCAATGGCACAGTGATACTCAAGCCCAGGGCCTGGCTGATCCGCTCTCTCCCGCACCGTGGTCTCTCTGCTGTTGTTTACGACAACGGAAGACAGAATTTCCTGAGCTGGCACCTTACAGGTGACCTGCTCAGCAAACCTGCGCAAGAGGTGGTGCTATCAGTCCCCTTTGCAGGTGGGGAAACTGAGGCAACTGGTCCAGGTGGTGAGGGGTGGAGCTGGAGCCCAGAAATGTCCGAGACGAGTCCCTGCCTTTAACAGCTGCACCACACTTCCCCCGTGGAATTGTGTGTGGGGTTTCCACTGGGGTGATGTGGGGGTGCCTGAAAGTCCTTCACGGCCCCAGGCAATCCCACGCCCCAGAGGCAGCACGGGAGTTCAGAAACAGCCCCCTGCTGCTTCCTTACCCAGTGGAGCTTCTTTACTGTGGCCCTCGGCTCTCCCTCCCCCAAATCCTGTCCTCGGCGCCCTGCACATCAGGGAGTCCCTGGGAGGCAGAGGTCTTGCTTCAACAAGGATTTGGTTCAGCAAGAGAACCTTCCCAGACTCAGTAAGAGAATTGTACAGCTGGGTGAACCGAGGTTCAGAATTTCAGGGGGAAAGGGAAGGATTCACAGGAACAAGTATAAAGGACACATGGACAAAAACTAAGGCGGAGGGGATGGGAGGGAGGTGGGGGACACTGAGGGGGGAGGGCTGGGATGGGAGTATAAGACAGAAAACGGTACTTGAACAATAATTGAATTTTTTTAAAAAAGGAGAAGACAGGCGTCAGGCTCCTGGTCCTCCTCCCTGGGGTGGGGTCGGGCAGTCCCTCATTCATTCATTTGTTCATCCAGCACATGCTCACGTGCCTGCTACGCGCCAGTCACTGCCCTTGGCCCTGGGGATTCTTGGAGTTTATGAGGAGCCCGCGCTACTCTGTTCCCTACTCCAGTCATCTCCACCGGGGGCTCTAAAAAGACTCCCCCATCTCTGTGTGCATGTTCACTAGGGGTGGGGGGCAAGGGGCACCCGTGCACAAAGGACAGCTTGCCACTCCTAGGCTGGCCACGGCGTCTGGGATGTACAGGTGCTGGCGGTGGGGCAGGGCAGGAAAGCGCTGTGTCCTCTTTGGGCTGGTGGAGAACCAGCCACGCGGGGCTAAGCAGCCTGGGTCTTTGCTTCTGTCCCCTGGAAACTGTCCTCCTCCAGCCTCTAAGCCAACTAATCCCAGGCGCTGGTCACTGATCTATGCATCTGTCCCTGGCCACCCTCCCTCTCATGTCCGTCCTGCCCCAGGCCTGCCCAGGACTAGTTGACTGTGCACTCCTCTCAGCCCCCGTGGGGCTGGGCTGGAACTCAGGTCCCGGCCACGCCTACCCCGCCCCCACCCAGCCTTTTCTCCCCTCCCAGGGCAGCTCCACAGGAACTCAGATAAGGGGACAGGAGATGCAGGCCAGGACTGGTTGGAGAGGAAGGGGTGGTTTCCCTGGGCTTCACAGGTAGAGTAGGAGTTGGCCATGTGGGCTGGCGGGGAGAAGGGAGGAGAGGCAGCCAGGCAGAGGGAATGACTCAGAGGGGCTCCTGCTGCCCCTCTTCCAGACACCAGAGGCGTGACATCAGGGACAATGGCAGGCTGATTTTCTCCTGCAGAGCCTGAGGCTGTTCAGCCTCTTTGTAGGGACTCCCAGCTGTGTTCACCTTGGTGCAAACCCCACCACTCTCAGGGAAAGAGCCTGGGCAGGCTACTGCACCCGGCTCCCCATCTGCCAAATGTGGAAAGATGCACTTTTCTTCCCCTGTATTTTATTCAGACTAGGAGACACTCTGCACAGGCACCTAGCACAGTGCCTGGTGCTCCTAGATGGAACCACAGTCTGTCCTCGAGGACATGGAGAGGCTCTTGGGAGAACTGCATCCAGACAGTCATGAGCCCAGGATGGGACTTAAAAAGTGACCTGTGTCACATAGCCTAGCCAGTGGGGAGGGGTGTGGGGGGAACAAGCATCTGGGAGGGGTAGGGCCGGGCTGGAACCATCACCTGTCAGAAGTGACTAAGGCTCCAGGTAAGAGCAGGGTCTCCAGGACCCCACCATCCCCCTGGCTGGGAGATCTCTGGTTGGTCGCTCAAACAGCCAGCGGGAGGGCAGGGGTCAGAGAGCCTGGCCCATCAATCCTGGCGCCTTCCTGCCCCAGCGAGCCATAGCTCTCTGCCTCCCAGCTGCCCGCTCTCCTTGGAGCATTTCCTTTGTTTTTCTTTTTTAAAAATGTACAAGGCCAAAAATTTTTTTTTGAAAGGAAGCACTATGAGAGTTTACGTGCTGCTTTCTGACCCCATCCTTCCTATTTTGCATGTGTGTATTTTCAGGACATTTCTCTACCTACAGAACTGTCTTTCTACACCCCCCCCCCCAAATAGGATGACATCTGCCTCTGCTCTGAGATCTTCCATGGCTCCCCATTGCCATAGAGCAGCTTCCCAAGGCCTTGACAGCCCAGCTCCAGCCTCAGCAAGACAGCTCCTGCTGGTCTCCCCCTCACCCCGAGCCACACCCGGAGCACATTACATCCTCTCATGCTGCCACCGCAGCTCTGCCTGGGCCGAGCTGGCCACTAGGAACAGCCTTGTGCCCTCCGCTAAAATTCCTCCTCGTTGCTCAAGCCCAGCCTTCTCTGTTCCCTGGCTCCCAGCTCCTCCCTAGGCCCCTCCTCTTCGGTGCCCCCATGTCCCCATGCTATGCTTTATGGTGGTCTAACGGTCATGAGGGTCTCCCTAGAGTCATGTGTTCTCACTCAATTAGGAGCTTCTTGAAGGCCTGGCCCTGTGTCCCTATTTTTGTTGCCACCTACCTTGATGTCTTTCACATAGTAGGTGTGGCTCAGTTGCTTGGAGCATCATCCCGTCCATAAACTGAAGTGTCCTGGGTTTAATTCTGGGTCAGGGCACTGGGGGGTTTGGTCCCTGGTCTGGCTCGTATGTAAACCAGCCATGTTTCTCTCTCACATTGATCTCTCTCTCTCTAAAAAAGGCAATAAAAATGTCCATGGTCAGGATTTTTTAAAAATTCAACTTTCGCCCTGGCTGGTGCGGCTCCGTGGATTGAGCACGGGCCTGAGAAGCAAAAGGTCGCCAGTTCCATTCCTGGTCCGGGCACAGGCCTGGGTTGCAGGCCAGGTCACCAGTGGGGGGCGCACAAGAGGCAACCACACATGGATGTTTCTTTCCCTCTCTTTCTCCTTCCCTTCCCCTCTCTCTAAAAATGAATAAGTAAAATCTTTTTAAAAAATTCAACTTTCTTTTTCTTTAGGGATTCAGGCTCTAAGCCAGCAGATCAGGGTTCGAATTTTGACTCTCTCATTTCCCAGTTCTGTGTCCTTAAAAAAGTGAATCGACCTCTCTGAGCCTCAGTTACTTCATCTGGAAAATTAAGTTAATGATAAAACCTCCCTCAAAGCCCTGCCCAGTGTGGCTCAGTTGGCTGGGTGTTGTCCTGAAGAGGTTCAGTTCCTGGTCAGGGCACACCACTGGGTTGCTGGTTCGGTCCCATCGGGGCACAGATGGAACTGAACAATGTGTTTCTCTCACATCCATGTTTCTCTCCCTCTCTTCCCCTCCCCCTCTCTAAAAAGAAAAAGATTAAAAATTAAAAATGTTTAAAAATTAAAAAAAGAAAACAAAACCTCCCTCCATGAATAATGTTGAGATTAGAGTATGTAAAACACCCAGCAGCCGCCCGAAGCAGAGGGCAGCTGATACGTTCTACTCACTCACTAGCGCTAGTTTTGTTTTCAGCCTCAGACTTGGCCAAGGGCACCTGTCCAGTCTGGGGCAGCGCTGGGACTTGGTCCCCATCTCCTCCCACCCCAGTGATGAGTGAGGGTCCCGGGCCCATTCTGCAGGTAGATGAAAGCAAGAGTCAGCCTGTCTGCCAGGTCCCCAGGTGGGTTCTTCGGGCCACTTAGGAAAGGGACTCCACAGCCCCAGTGAACCCCATCATCTTAACTGGGGCCTCTGCTCCTCTAGTGGCCAAGGAATCAGCTAAGGGGGCCCCTAGGAGGCCTTGTGACCCCCATAACTGTGACAGTCACTGAATCAAACAGCACCCACTTTCAGGTGCAAGAAGAGGTTCTAAGAGCTCACGGTGACCACAATCCCATCTTCCGGGGCAGCGCTCACTCAGACTCCTGGGGTGTAGGGCTTGCTCCAGGAGGGCACAGCCAGCAACACTGGGGCCGCAGGCCTCCACTGACCACCAGGGACAAGGCCTGTGCTGGCACGGCTTTTAGACTGGAGGTGGAGGCTGGACGCTCCCACAGGCTCAGGGCCCCCACATCTGGCGGTGCCTCCCCGGCCTGGCCTCGCAGCGCCTGCCCGACTTCATCTGCGAGCCGCGCCCAGACCCTTCCCAGCTCTGCCAGGGAGGCTGGAAATTTCTGCTCAGCGGCTTCTCTGGGGGGATTCCAACAGGGCTGGGGGGGGGGGCGAGGGGGAGGGGGGCGCCAGGCTGCTCAGCACTCTGCTCAGGGGGGACAGGGAGGGGCTCTGCTAAGCTTCTGTGGGTCCCTCAGAAATAATAACAACAACCAACCAGCTATGCCACCAGTGCCACGTATGGAGAGCTGTGTGTGCCAGGCCCTGTGCTCAGTCAGGACTAGCCTGGCCTCACAGAACCTTCCAGAACCCAGGTGAGGCCGGCACTGTTACTCACCCACCCCACAGCTGAGTGAGAGAGGCTCGAAGTGAGGGCAGCCACCCCAGGGCACACAGTGAGGAACCAGGCGTCACACTCAGGAGCACGGTAGATCCAGGTCACTGACTGGCTGGGGGCAGGCCCAGCTGGAAGGTGCCGGGTGGGGGCTGGGATGTGGGAAGCGCTGGGGGTCCCTAAAAGAAACTGAGGCACTCAGAAGTCAACCATAGCCTGACCAGAAATTCTGCAGTCCAGGGGAAGGCATGTTTAGACCCGGGGTCTCTGTTGGCATCTAGAAGTGTCCTCCAGGGGCACGCTGAGTGCCCCTCGGAGACCTCACGGGGTCTGGAAACTTCTCTCTACTACTGTTCCTGGCAAGCCAACAACTCCAGACACCTCCCCCCCACCGGCTCTGGGGCTGGGCTTGTCTGGCACCGCGCGGTCAGACGGACAGGCATGCTCACCGCCTTCCTGAGGCTGCTGGCAAAGGGCCCTGGTCAAATTCAGCAGTGGCTAAGGTGCCCCCGCTGAGTGCCTGGCTCTGAGCTCCCAGGGTTGTCACCGGACCCGAAGGAACGGCTGCGGGACGGGGCGCATGGAGAGTCTCAGGCAAAGGCATGGGGGCGGGGGCGGTCAGACGCCTTGGGCCGGAAGCTGAGCGACCCTGGGCTCAGGTCCCCACGGTAAACGGGCAGCGCGAACCCTACCCTCTAGGGCAGGTGAGGATGCAGTGAGCACCTGGGGAACGGCGCAGGGGGACAAGGGAGGCCACCCCAGGCCTCGCTTCCCGCTCCTCGGTGTCCGCCCCCCCAGCTCCACTCCCCCGCCCGGAGCCCGGCTGCCCGCCGAGGGCGATGCGTGCAGGGCGCGGCGGCGGCGCAGGCCCAGGCGCCCAGTTCAGCGGAAAGGAATGTCTTGCTCGGCGGGGGAGGCAGCGAAGCCCGGAGCTGAGTACACCCCGTCGCCCTCCCCGGGCCTCATTTATTGCGGCTCTAAAGCCTGCTCGTTCCGCCAGCCCGGCCGCTCGCGGGGTCCGCGGCCTGACTCACCCCCGCCCCCCGCCGTCGCTTCCCGCCTCCCCACGTCCGCCACCATCAGATCCTCTCCAAGGTTCGCCCAAAGTTGGGGAGAGTCCCCAAACAGGGTACGCGCGCCCCTGCCCGCGAATGCCCCTGGCCCAGTCCCCACGCCGCCGCGGAGCGCCCTCCCCACCCGTCCTCTCCCCTCCCCGCGCCGCCCGCCCGCTCCCTCCCTCCCCCTCCCCCCTCCATAACTCAAAAGCTTGTCAAGCTGGTTCCAGACTCCTGGCGCCGGGCTCCGCTCCAGGAAAGAAAAAAAGGAAAAAGAAAAAGGGAAAAAGCCGGCGCGAGGGAGCGAGAGGGCGAGAGAAAGGCCCACGGAACGAAACTGTGCGCCACTTACGCTCACAGCACAGTGGTCCCCGTCCCCCACCCCGCTCCCCCTAACCTTATGGGGAAGCCCCGCACCCTGGGGGGCAGAGGGCGCGCACAGCACAGATCCATTATTTATGGTCGAATCAATTATTCAGCGGCCCGGGGAAGAGGCGGGGGCGGGAAAGCCTGGAGAGGGGAAGGAGGCTGCGGAGACCACCCCGCCCGAGGTCGCCGCCCTCCGCTGGGCCTCGGGGGTCGGGAGGCGTCCCCACTCCGGGGGTCCTGTTGTGAGAAAGCTGCCTCGGGGTGGGCTCCGGGAGGAGCGCGGGGGAACCTACGGAAGCGGGAGAGACGGCTCAGAAACCTAATTAGACAGGGGGAAGGGTGGGGGGGCGGGCAGGAGACCGGGTGGGAGAGAGCTGGCTGAACGCAGGCGGGCGTGGGAAGAGCCTGGCCTGAGAATTCTTTCCTTCCTTACTTCATTCGTTTCCACGTTTATTGTGAACCCACTACGTGCCACTGCTCCCACAGCAGGTGGGCGGTAGTAGGAGAGAGCTGGGGTGGGTAAGTGCAGTTAGAGCTGGGTTCAGATCATGATTTGTTTTGCATTCCCCCCAGCTGTGCGCTCGTTGGCCATTGATTTGCCTTCTCTGAGCTTCCACTTCTTTCTCTGCAGAATGGAAACGAGCGGAGTGAGAACTTGAGTGAGGACTATGGTGGTGGATGTGAGGATTCAGTGAAGTTGGGCACTGAGGCAGGGCCTGGCTCAGAGTGGGTGGTGGGAGGTGGGTCTCTCCCCACCTTGAGGGGAGCATGTCCAGGCTCCAGTGTCCCCACCAACTTCAACTCTGGGTCCTGGGTAACCTGTATCCTCCCTGGATTTAGACATTTGAAAGTCATTATCAAACTCAAGTCAGCCCCAAGGCGTCTACCCAGAGCCCTCACTTCTGGCTGGCTTCTCACCAGCCAGGCCCTTCACAGGCTCCTACACAAGGCACGGAGGTAGGGGTGGGGGGCGTCTAGGGAGGCTCCATCTAGCCCCTCTTGCTCACTACCACCCCTCCTCCTCCCCAGCCTCTTCCCCAGAGCTCTGAGGTCATGGGGACCAGGTGCTGTCAGAATAGGAGTGGCCCTCCCCAGACTAACGTCACCACTGTCCAGGGTGCCAGCAGGTTCTGTCCAGGCTCAGGAGCTAGGAGCTTCTGTTTTCAGACACAGGCTTGTCAAGAGATTCACGATCTTCTCACCAAATCTTGCATCAGATGTCTTAGGTGGGCCTGGGCAGATCCAGGGGTGTGTGTGTGTGTGTGTGTGTGTGTGTGTGTGTGTTGGGTGGGGGGAGGGGCTGAAGCCTTTACAAACTTGAGGACCCTCTTTAAGAAAAATATTGGCCCTGGCTGGTGTAACTCAGTGGATTGAGCACGGGCCTGTGAAGCAAAGGATCGCTGGTTCGATTCCCAGTCAGGGCACATGCCTGGGTTGCAGGCCAGGTCCCCAGTAGGGGACACATGAGAGGCAACCTCATGTTGATGTTTCTCTCCCACTCTTTTTCCTTCCCTTCCCCTCTCTCTAAAAATAAATAAAATATTGAAAAAGAAAATATTGCAAAATTATGAATGCACAGTTAAGCCCAGGGCCTCGCCAAGAGTCCCTGGAACTAAAGCTTTATTAGCTTCTTGGTAAATCGCCTCTCTAGGTGGGTGACCCAGTTCTCATCCTTTTGCAGAGGTGGAAACCAAGCTTAGGAAAGGGAAGTCCCTGGGCCATGGTCACACAGCTAGAAAGGACAAAGCCCAAGTTCAAGTCCAGGTCCGACTCTGCAGGCAGCACCCTGAACCCAGCGCACATGTCACCTGACTTCTTCCTCTGCTCCACATCACATCTCCCCATTCCCACCTCTGGTCCAGGCCAGGCACGGTCAGGAAGAGCAGCCTTTACCTCCAGACCAGCCAGTGCCCCACCCTCCCAAGGCCTTCCTGGCCGGAGGAGTCAGTGTGTTTTGTGACAATAACCACATCACCAGGAGGAAGGTGTCTTCTGACCTTCTGACTCCCATTGTACCTGCTGGTTCCAGATCTCAAGCTCCTCCCCTGCCCCCCGAGGAACTCCACCATCCCCGCCCAGGAGGCGGTGAGCTTTCTGTGGGCAGGGGCCCTTCGGTCTTAAGCAGAGCATTCCAGCTCTCGGCACAGTGCAGGCACAGCGTGATGGGCGCATTTGGCAGTAATGTCTATTCTTGGCTTGGGTGGGGAGTGCTCTGCAGAGAGGTCGTTAAACTGCAGATGCCTGGGCCTCTCCACACTCACTGAATCAAGCTTTCTTAGCAGAGGGCCTGGGACTCTGCCTTTTATGACTCCCTGGGCTGCACCTCAAGCTCAGTAAACTTGAGACCCACTGACCAAGGAGCCAGAAAGAGCCAGAACTATGTCGAGACCGAGCCCCTCTCACAACAGGGATGCATCGCCCCATTTCCGGCATCTATTACCAGTGCACCAAGCTCATCTTCCAGCTGAGAGCTAATTGTTTCTAATGCTTATTAAAGACCCACTGTGTGCCTGGAACTGGATCTGAGGCTACAGATTGTTGACCTTATTGAACACTCACACAAACCCTGGAGGTACAGATGAGTATTGTCCCCATTTTACAGATGGAGAAACCGAGGCCCGGGGTGGAAAAGTGACTTGTAGAGGGGCATGCTGGCGGGAATGAGGAGGCTCGAATAGGGATGCAGTGTGCAGGTCCATGAAGCTCAGGAGTGTAACTTGCAAGGCTCTTGTGACAACATCCAGCAATGAGAACTTAAGACAGCAGCTTGTGCATGGCGTGGAGAAATCAAACACACTACAGTCACGACAGGAACCTCAGGCTAAGCTGTGTCTCAACACTAGGCAGCAGACCCCAAAGAAATCCAACCAAGCAGGCCTCTTCTCCCTGGTACCTTTGGGGTCAGCTGCCAATGATGTGTTTGGTAGAGGGATTTCATGTATTTGCTTCAGGTGCATCCTTGCCTTTTCTCTGCCCGCAGTTCTGGTACGAAAGGGAAGGAGCCAGGCCATCAAGAAGATGGTGGTGGGCTGCCAGGCACTGCAGGCCAGCTAGCTCCCTGGGCTTATCTGCAGGGCTGTGTCACTGTGCTTTTCCTGAGCCAGCGCTCTGCACAAACGCAGCCCCTTGCCTCATCCAGGAGGGTGATCAAGACATGGGGGAGATTTCAGGTGGGAAGAAGCTTTAGTGGCCACTGTTCTTGGTGCCTGAGAGGCTAGCTGAGACAGAGGGTGTGGACTCCCAGGAAGGACCCAGAAGGCAGAACCAGGGGAGGCCTCCCAGAGAGATCTGTTTGGCTTCACAAGATAAGCCACCTAGTAGTCAGGGTTGTCTAGTAGGTAGTGAGCACCCCACATGGGGAGGTATTCAAGGATGGGCAGTGTGTATGTGCACATGCACGTGTGTGTACAGAGTCATGACTAAGGAAAAGGGCTGGCTGAGACAACTTTGAGAGCTTTTCCAACACTGAGACAAGAATTTCCACTCCTAACTTAACTGGCCAACCCAAGTGGGGCTGATGGGAAAAATTAACCGAGAGGAAAGATGCCAGGTGAACATCCCCAGACTGGGAACCGGCAGGCCCTAGATGCCCCTCCATGGGCAAACCAGGCCCCCAGCCCTTGGTCTTTCAACAGAACTGCAGTGTCTTGACATTCAGATGTGTTTCTTTCTCTTTCAGTCATCTGTAAATGCCCATTATCCCTTCGTTATTATGATTAATAATAATATTACTGGTAACTGACAATCAATAACCATAATTCCCATAGCACGAACTAAGCACTTACCGAGACAGGCTCTAGTCTAAGCTCTTTATATGTATAAACTGTGTAATTAGCACAACAGTCGTATAAGCAGTGTTCTTACTTTTACTACTGTTCCTGTTTCACCCATGAGGACCCCGAGGTCAGAGAGCAGACCTGCACAGCCCTGGGACTCAGAGCCAGGCTCGGAAAGGGGACTGGGACGTGCTGGCAGAGGCCCAGGGGGAAGCATGCTGCCCTCAATGGTCGGGGACCCTGGGCCCTCCTCCCAACCCCTCTGGTACCAGGGAAAAGAGGGGGAAGATGCCTCAAGGTTATCAGCAAGTCTGAGCACCACCCCACCCCCCGTCTGGTCTCCCTGGTCCTCCACATGGGCTTCCCCAACTACACTCCTGCATCTCACTCCCCTTTAAAAATAGTATTTACGAGTGGTAGCACATCACTACGAAAATGTTATTAAAGGGGCGAGGGGACCTGTCACGTGTTGAGAACCCACTATGTGCCAGACGATGTGTGAAGAGATTGTTTTGTGCCCTGTAAAATGGGGAGAGTAACAATGCCCTACCCTTGCTGACCTCACAAGGAGGGGTCAAGGTTAAGGTGACAGTGGATATGAAGCAGCACTTTATAAACTGGAAGCCATTGTCAAGGTGGGGCATAGGAACCAGAAACAAGAGCTGCGGCTCCTATGGGAAAAGCAAGTGGCCTGTAGGGCCCGGACGCGATCAGCTCCTCCAGGTTAGCTCTTCCCTGGAGAGCACTGGGCTGCCCGCATGCAGTTGCCCACCCGCCTACACAGCGTGTACTGAGTATGGTTCAAGTCTCAGCTTCGTCAGTGAACCGTGGACTTCCCCCTTGGAGCCTCAATGACTCTTTAGGATTCAGTCCAGCTGTGCCAGCAGAATCCAAGGAACAGCAGTTAGAGCCAAGAGCAGTTAGGGGCTGGTTGCCTTCATGCTTTAGTCGGAGCTCTGCTTTGGGAGCCAGTCCAGGGCCTGGGCAACTTGTGTCTTTCCCATCCTGTGTGGTTTCCATCCACAAGGTTGCAGATGAATACCTCCCCCTGCCCATTCTTTCCCATGTGTTTTGGGGGTCCAAGGAGGTGGACCACTCCTTTCTTTTATATGGGCACATTGGAAAATGTGTCAGTGACCTCTCTGGTAGCCCATTGGTCAGAAGTGATCACATGGCCACACCTAGCTGCAAGGGAGACTGGGAAATGTAGTATTTAGCTAGCAGTGGTGCACCTTATTAACACTCAGGAGGGGGGTGTTCTGTTACTAAAGAGGAGATGGCAGAATGCATACTGGGCAATAGCCAGTAGCCTCTGCCACGAAGGATTTGGGGAGCTACTCTGAAGAGGCGAGAGGCACTCAGCTCAGGGCGCGTGGCTGGGGCTCAGGAAGTAGGTCCGCTGTTATCATGGGAATCACAGGGGAGTCCTTACACTTTCCCCAGGGGACCTGTGAGGTCCTAGCCCAAGGGCTACTAGGCTACCTAGTGGGGGCCCCCATCCCTGGCCTACATCCTTTAGGTCACAGGCAGCAAACACAAGACCCACGGGAGCCCAGCCCTCCACCTTGTTTTATCTGGCTCAGCACTTTGTTTCTACCCGGGGGCAGTGCCAAGCTCTCGCTTAACTGTTAAGTAGTTACATTTATACAGCCCTAAAATTACATTCAGCCCTTTGAAGGCAACCCTGAGGCTGATGCGGCTCCTGGTGAAAATGAGCTCAACACCCTGCTCTAGGTGATAAGGACCAGCAAGGGGAGTCAGCAACCCCCAGCCCAACCCTTGGGGTCCACACCCCAGGCTAAGGAGGATCTGGGCCTCTTCTCTGCCTTCAAAGAGAAAACAAGAGAGCAGCTTTGTCTTCCAGGCTTGGGGCCCACAAGGAGAAAGGGGTGACATTGGGGTGGGACTGTCAGCCCCACGGCCACAGCTGCCTCCAGCGCACTGGGAGCCTCCAAGGCCCCCGGGCAGGGGGCCGGGTCCACCTTGCAGCAGGCTTTCCAGTGCCGCTCAGAAGGGACACGGAGGTCTTTGTTCCTCCTCATGCGGCACCAGCTGCTTTCAGCTTAGAAATGTCCCCTCCCTAGACAGTCCTGGATGCAAAACCCTTTCCAGACCAAGGAGAGCTGGTGGGTGACACAGGAAGGAAGAACATGACCTCCAGCAGGCACCATGTCACCTCAGGGCCAGCTCAGCCCCAGCCACTGAGTAGTAGAAGGGTCTCTTCCGCAGACCCTGGGCTCAGGGTCAGGAGCTGAGACCCCCAGATCAGACAGACCCCAGCTCTGCTTCTTTGCAGCTGTGTGAGCTGATCTCCCATTATAACGGGGACGACAAGGGAGGGCGTCTCTATCTCCATCTCATTGTAAAGAGTTACAAAATAACCCAAGCAAGGTGCTTGCAGAGAGAAAGGGCTGGATGAACAGTGCGGCTCAAATCAGGGTTCTAAGGTCTTTTCTTTCCTTCATTCTGCAGGCCTCGACCGTCTGCCCCGTGTCCACACCTCGCCGTTGGTGCTGCCTGCCTCCCGCCTTGCAGTCTGCACGCTAAGCCTTTTCCCAGGTCCCCAGGCTGGGCAGGTCCCCTGCATACGCCAGCGCTGCACTCCAGTTTTCTCCTGCCCAGCACTTTCCATGATGAATTAATTATTTGGGTGGAGCGCTGCCTTCCAGATGAGGAGTCTTGTGGCAGCAGCGGCTGCTCTGGTGCCCAGCATAGGACACAGCACGGTGAGGATTCCAGCAATTGCTTGCAGAAAGAAGCAATGGATAAATGAACGGATGGATGGATAAGTGAAAAGGCATCTTGCCATCAGCTGAGAATGTGTATTTAGGAGCAGTGTTTACATCCCTGGCTGGTGTGGCTCAGTGGATTGAGTGCCAGCCTGCAAACCAAAGGGCTGCTGGTCGGTTCCCAGTCAGGGCGCGTGCCTGGGTTGCAGGCCGGGTCCCCAGTAGGGAGCACGCAAGAGGCAGCCACACATTGATGCTTCTCTCCCTCTCTCCCTCCCCCCCTCAAAAAATAAATAAAATCTTTTAAAAAAGAAAAAGAAGAAGAACAGAGTTTATAGACTCGGAAAGACTCTGACTTGAACCTCAACAATGCCTTTGACTTGCTGGGTGACCAGGAGCAAGAATCTTCTCGTTCCTGAGCCTCAGTTTTCTCATCTGTAAAATGAGGTTGTCAACACCTTCCTAGAGTGGTGAGGAGTCACAGGATATTGGAGAAGCGACGCAGAGATAGCGCCCAGCACGTAGTGACTGCTCAGTGAGCGCCAGTAGTAAGAGCAGTCATAGTTATCGTTGACATCCTCTTTGAAACAGCAAGGAAGCTTTGCTTCGCACTGTAGTCAAAACCCCTGGCCTGACCCACTCGTCCTGACTGCTGGAAAGGCCAGGAGAGGCTGATGAAAGCATTCATTCATTCATTCATTCATGCACACAGTGAATCAACACACATTTTCCGAGTGTCCCCTGGGTGCAGGGTCAGGGCTGCCTGCTGGCTGGTGGGGGCAGAAAGGAGGGTCCTGCACTGAGGATAAAACCACCAAGTCCATACCCCGTGCAGAGGAAATGGCTGAGACCCTTGGCCCGCATCCTGTCATCCCCCCGTACCCCGATGGCCGGTCCACCTGTGTCCTTTTCCTGTGCCTCTTTCATCCTGGCCTGGGCAGGGGCTCTGCACCCCCCACCCCACCTGCAGCCATATCCTGTTCTTCTGTCATCAGCTTCCTCTGGTCAAGAGACTCTTGGAAGTAACCCTGGCAACCTCCTCAGCTGGGCCAGGCCTGGCTTCTGACCCCGCTGGAGTTGAGATGCTGCGCTGGGAGGCAGATGGCTTCTGCCCTCATTCATTCATTCATTCATGCATGCATACATTCATTCACAGGTCCCAGGCCCGTGCTGGGCCCACGGAGTGAACAAGACAGTCATAATCCCTGCCACCATCTCGGACCTTCTAGACCGAGAGACGACTCACAGGAGGGGATTCTCCCCAGAAGTGCCCCGGGGAAGCGCTCCGAGGATGCCGGCAAGGAGCACTGGGCGAGGAGTCGTGGCCCTGGTGACCGATGGCCTCCTTCTGAGCCTCCGTTCCGTGTCTGAGGGGAGACAGGAAAGGGCGCTGGATTCCATACTCTTTAAGGTCTTCCAGGCCCGAAGACAGTCATAGATCAGGGGAGCACCCAGGCCTTTCTAGAATGGGCTTCCTGACACAGGAAGAAGAGGTTCCTGGGTGGGGGTGAGGGTGTGAAGGAGCACTTCACCTTGCAAGTCTCCACGAGGGCTCGAGGCAGGAGCTTGGTTGATGCTGTCGGGGGCTGCCATTTATGGAGTGCTCAGCACACGCCGGGCATGCCGGCCCTACGACATAGACATGATTACCCTCTCCCCATCATGGATGAGAACATGGGGAGATGAAGAAGTCTGCTCAGCGCCCCAGCTGTGGGCGGCAGAGGTGAGTTTTGAACTCTGTTTGCCTGGCTTGGGCCCCCACACTGTTCTGTCCCTTGGCGAGTAAATGGGGTGGGGTTCCAGGCACCAGGACCTTGGGCTCCCCTCTGCTGCCCTTTCTGTGTTCTGGCCTCTGGCGGTGGCTGGGAAGCTAGGGAACAGTCAGAAACAGGGAGCTAGCGGAGGCCCTCTTCCAGGAGACACCCTTCGGGGGACGGCTGTCTCCTTTGTACCCCCACCGTCCTGGGGTCCCTGGGGACCTTCTCCTCTGAGACGCAGAGGCAGCCAAGCATCCATCCATCCATCCATTCATCCATCCATCCATTCACTCACTCATTCGTCCCTTCGCCCAGTCATTCGTTCATCCCTTCATTCTCTGATTCAGACACAATGTGGGCAACAGAATACACAGGTGAGCAAGACAGGCCAGCGTCTGTCCTCAGGGAGCTTCTGGAAGGTCGGCCAAAGACACAAGGTGAACTTGGGGAGGAGGAAGTTTGGGTGTAACGAGCACTGTGAAGGCTGGGGAGGAAGGCGAAGGAGGGAATGGGGTGTAGCACGGGAGCCTCTCTGAGGAGGTGACATCTGAGCCGAGACCCTGAGGGAGACGAAGAGAGTCTCAGGGGGGCTGGGGAGAGGGCTTCCCAAGTGTCAGGAGCAGCAAGTGCCAAGGTCTGGAGGAGGGATGAGGTGAGCGTGCGGGAGAGACAGAGGTGGGGACAGCAGGGAGTAGCCGGGGGTGACTCGGACAGGGCCTGTGGCTCAGTCAGGGTCCTTCGGGGTGCTGTGGGAGGCTATCGGGGTGGACACAGCCCGGTCATGTCTTTAAAGGCTCCCCGGGCTTCGTTGGGGCCGCACTGAGGAGGGGCAGGTGGAGGAGAAGGAACAGGAGCCCCGGGTGTGACTAGGCGGTATGGGGGTGGGGTGGCTGTGGGGAGGGGGGCGTTCCTTCCTCTTGGATTTTTTGGAAAAGCTTAAGAAAGCTAGGTATCAGTTCTTCTTTACATGTTTGGTAGAATTCACCCGTGAAGCCATCCGGTCATGGACTCCTGTTAGTTGGGAGTTTTTGATGACTGCTTTAATTTCATTGCTAGTCATTGGCCTATTTTTTTTGTATTTCTTCCTGGTTCACTCTTGGCAGATTGTATGCTTCTAGAACCTTCAAAGGCAGGATGGGAGGATTGCTGGGTAACAGGACTGAACCCGGCCCTGCTCAGGCCACCGGCTGTGTGTGCAGGGGAGGCTGGGGGTGGGGGCGGGAGCTCGTGGAGTGACTGTCACAGCAAATGTAACCCCCCACCCACCCGTCTACAGGGCCCCGGCACAGGCCCGTGAGAGATCTTGGTCCACGGCCACAGTGGAAAGGTCACTGCCCACGGGGAACAACAACCGTGCCAACGCCCATGCTGGGGGCTGAGAGCTGCATTTGCTGGAGCTCATTCTGTACCTTTATCATCCACTCTCACAGATGAGGCAACTGGGACTCCATGGGGTGCAGCGACCCTCAGGGCCCTCAACAGGGCCTGCAAGATGGCATGTGACAGGGCCTGTCTGTGCCCCTCTTGCCGCCTGCATTCCAGCCAGACACCCTTTCTGTGGATTCCAGGAGACACCACACTCTCACCTGCCGCAGGGCCTTTGCACGTGCACACACCCCTCTTTTGCATGTTACATCTGTCAGGCTATATCTGTCACCCCAAGTACACACATACCCATGAGGACAGAGTTAGGGCTTGTTTCTCCCTTGGCCCCCCAGGGAGTGGGAAGCCTGGCCTGGAGCAGGGGCTCCCCTTCGCATTGGGAAGGCACAAGTGAGTGAGTGGGAGACAACCCACAGGGCGCGTCTTGCCCTGATGGCTTCGATTCCCAGTCGGGGCACAGGCCTGGGCTGCAGGTTCAGTCCCAGCTGGGGCACGTTCGAGAAGCAACCACACATTGATGTCTCTCTCCCTCTCGGTCTCCCTCCCTTTCCCTCTGTCTAAAAATGAACAAATCCGTAAAATTAAGACGGGGCACACGTTACAGCCCAGCAAGGGCTGGGCAGGCCCCGTGGTTGTGTTCTCCCCTGCCCTCGTGCGGCTCCGTGGTTTGCTCAGGACGGAGCCGAGTAACCAAGGTCGAATCACTGAGTCCTCGTAACCATCCCGTGAGGCCACACTGTCACTGTTCCACGATCCTAAGTGAGGCTTGGAGAAGTGAGGTGACCCACCCAAGGTTACACAGCCATGAGTGGCACAGCAGCAACTGTTTCCGGTGTATCTCGGTATCACAGGCGCACAATAACTGCCCCTGTTCGGACGGCACAATTTGGTGAGCTTCGGCATAGGTGCAGAACCCTCGATCCAACACTACCATCCAGACAGTGAATGCAGCCACCGTCCTCCAAAGTTCTCTTGTGCCCCTTTGTGGGACCTCCTGGCCCCCGACATCCCCAGAAGAACCACTGAACTGCTTTCTGTCGCGATAGGTTAGTTTGCACTTTCTAGAGTGTTCTATAGATGGACTCACACAGGATGCATTCTTTGTCCCTGGGCCCCTCTCACTCAGCACCATGACCCTGAGGCTCCCCCGGTACTGTTATATCAGTAGTTCGTTTCTTGCTGCTGAGTGGCATTCCGGAGTGAGGGTGCATGGCCACCTGCTGAGGGCTGCTCGGCTTTTCCCGGTTTTGCCTGGTACAAATAAGGCTGCTGTGAATATCCGCGTGAAAGTCTGCATGGACTGAGGTTTTCATTTCTCTGGCATAAAATGCCGAGGAGAGGAATGGCTGGCCCCACCCTGAGAATACGTTTCACTCTTTAAAAAGCTGCCCACTTTCTGGAAATGGCTGAACCACCGCATTCTCACCAGTGGTGGAGGAGGGTCCCACAGGACGGTGGGGACCTGAACGCAGGCCCACCAGCTCCAGAGCCTGTGTCCCTCACTGCCAAGCCCCAAGCCCTCACTCCTGGCCCTGTGTCCCAGCAGAAGGCTGCCTGGGCTGCTGGCAGAAGGAGCCAAGCGACAGCCGGGGGCTGGGCTGCACCCACCCCACCCTTCCCACCCGGAGGAGCAGGGCCTCGCTTGTCCCCACGCATCAGCCGTCCCCTCCCCTCTGGGTCTGGCTTCCTCTTTGAGCCAACTGCTGCCTTCCCACGGGCCCAGCAGCTCTGGAGGCTGGAGGCCGGGCCAGCACACAGTGGGCACAAGCCAATGCCAGCGTACCCGAGGCGGCCGCGGACGCTCTGCGTGCCCTGGCCTCTCGCTGGGGCCTCCCAGGCCAGGGACAAAGGCTTGTGGAGAAGGCCGAGGGCTTTACTGGGCTCCTTACCAAGCTGGTGAGAGCGAGGTGAGTGAGTGAGTGTGTGTGTGTGTGTGTGTGTGTCCCCCTTGGAGCTCAAAGAGCAGAAAGGAAGAAGCCATCAGAACGCTGGCAAAGGGGGAGAGACGGACACGGAGAACCAGAGACAGACAAGCAGCCCAACCCTGGGGGGCGAACCTCCCCTTCCAGACCCCAGGGAGGTGGGCAGAAGGCAGGGAGGGGTGCGAGAGGGGAGCAAAAATTCTTCATTAAAAATGAAGCCCGGAGCCGGGCCTGCGGCGGCCGAAGGGCCGGGCTGCCGCAGCCGCCCTCTTGCCGGAGCTCAGAGGCCCACGCTGGCTGCCGCCGCCCGCGGCCGACCTCACGCGTCCTCAAAGCCAGCCTGTCCCACTTCCCCCGCCGGTTGCTACAGCAACTGAGCTCTGAGTAATCAGCTGCACGGTGACCTTTCTTCCCCCGGAGAGGGAGGAGGGAGGGAGGGAGGGAGGAGGAGGAGGGAGGTGAGAGCACGGAGAGGGGCGGTAGAGAGAGGATGGAGAGGGGAGAACGGAGGGAGGGCGCTGAAGGGGAGGGGAGGAGGGAGGAGGGAGGATGGAGAGAGGGGGAAGGCAGAGGGGGAGGGGAGGAGGGCCGCTGAGCGGCTGGCCAAAGCAGCAGAAACACTGCAGCTGGGGTCTGGGGGCTTTGCGGGAGGCGCTGGCAGTCTGAAGGCTGGGAGAGGAGGGGCGTAGGCAGCACGGGGTGCCACGCAGAGGGAGAAGGTGCAGAGCCGGATGGGGGGAATGTGGGGGGTGCTGACCCCGACAGATCCCTGCCCAGACACCCCCTTCACCTGCCCCCACCCCTCCGGTGGTGCCGCCCCTCCCGAGCCTTCAGGGATTAGGAGAGAGTGACGAGTTCCTTCGGGTGCCCCTGACCTCTACCTCAAAGGACCCCCCAGTCCCCCCATTCCCCAGATGGGAAAGTAAGACCAGGAAGCTTGTTTAGTTTCAGGACAAAGCCCTTGACCTCTGTGACAGCTCTCCCGCCCCAGCTGCTTCTGACTGGGAGGCAAAGTAAACCCAGGACCCCCGTCGGGGGTGAGGCCTGGCCCATTCCCAGCTCTCCCACTGCTCTGCTGTCTGGCCTCAGTTTCCCTGGTTGCGAAGGACAGATGCCCAAGGTCAGGTGTATTCTGTCCAGGGAGGCAGCCCTTGTTAGGGAGCATTCCTGGAGCCTCACACCCAGGTATTGATTTGAATTTCTCAAAACACAGCAGAAGCAAGGTGGGGAGCATGTACGAGATCCATGTTGCTGGAGAAACTTGGGGAGGCAGGTGGGCACAGATAGGAGACAGGGCCACGGAGGGAGCCCTAGGGAGTAGGGGCACCACCGCGGGAGGGCACGGAGTCCTCCTGGTACCTGGTGCCCTGCCCCAGCCCCCCCCAGAGCTCCTCCCCAGGATGGCAGCCCAGTGCCAGCACCAGGCCCATCACCCACCGGGCCCTGGCAACCCCCCAGCCTGCTGTTTAAGGCAAGCCAGCCCCTGAGTCACAGCCTGGCCGTCTGAGGGGGGGAGGGACAGCCATGGTGAAGGTGCATTTCAACAGTATGTGGCAGTGGGGGTGGGGAGGAGGGAACCTAGGGCTGGAGGGGGGACCTTGCCCTGTTGCTGCCCCCAGGGTCCCTGAGTCCCTACTCCTCTCCACCTGGCACCTCTCCCAAGCCCAGGTTACTCAGATCTGAGGGGGCCCCTGACCCAAGCAACCCATGGAGACTGTGGCACCCACAGTCTGCAAGGCAAGGCATTGGGGGTCCCCTGGGGGTGAGACCCCAGGAGCCGTCTCTCAGGGCTCCACTGCCAGGAGAGCCTGGTGATCTCCAGCTCATAGCTAGGACTCCGCCAGTGACCAGGAAGAGCCAGGGGCTGGCAGGGAGGAGCCACAGGAGTTGTGGGGCACCCTGAGGGCCTCGGAGCACCCCTCACCTCCAGGCCCTCCCTGGACCTCCAGCGGTAAGGGCGAGGGCCCCACCCACCTTGCTGGCAGGCTAAGCAGACTGTTAACTCTGAGGCCCCAATGTTTTTTTTTCCAGTTGAGGAAACCAAGACCCGGAGGGGAAGTGGCTTGGCCAGGGTCACTCAGTTGGTAACAGGAAGTGCTCTCAGGCCCAGGGTTGTCCTGGATGAGGTGCGTGTGAAACCGCAAAGCAACCACACAGAGTTGGCATCAGAGCCAGCTGCCCCGCTGCAAGCCGGCCCATGCCCCTGGCCCTTGACTTCCCCGGTCCAGAATCCCGTGCGAAGCCAGCCTGTCTTCGCCCAGAGGCTTCTAGGGCAAGGCTTGCGGACAGTCGGCGGGCTCACCACGGAAGCCGTTCTGAGCCCAGCTCTGGGACGAGCACCCATGTGTGTTTCATCACAGAGACTCCTGGGTGCCCTGGGCAATGGGTGCTGCTTTATATCCCAGTTTCCAGATGGGAAAGCGAGGCTCAGAGACATGGGGTGACTTGCGTCAGTCCCACACTGAGTGCCAGCGCTGGGGTCGGGATCCACCTCGTGATCTCGATGTGGCCTCTTCTCCTCAGCCTGTATCAGCCGGCCTGGACCAGACTCAGGGGCGTGGGTGTCACCCGCTGTGGACTTGGCTGTGAGCAGAATTCCTTCAGCCCCTATTACAAAGTGTTGCTGGAAACTGCACAGAAGGTCCCTGTGAGCACAGGAAAGAGGAAGCTTGTCACGGGATAGTCACATGGGCAGGGTGAGGCTGGTCAGTAGGGTTGGAGAGGCCATGGTGCCAGGGGACACTCACAGACCAGGGATCTTTCTGATCACTGGCTGGTGTGGGGGCAGGGACTATTGTGCCCCATGAGACAGATAAAGAAGCTGAAGTTCAAGGAGGCCAGATGACTTCCAAGACCCATAAGGGATTAGGGTCAGAATCAGGGCAACAGCAAGATTCCCTGACCCCCCACCAGTGTGCCCTTTGCTGTCTGCCACTGCTCACGCATCCACCTGTCCTCGCATCCATCTGCCTGTCCACCTATGCATCCACTGCTCCATCCACCCTGCCACCGTTGACAGGTCCATTCACTTACCCACCTGCCCACCTACCCATCCATCCATCCATCCATTCATCCACCCATCCACTTATTCACCCAACTGCCCAGCACCCATTCACCTGTCTTCCCATCTGCACCTCTGTCCACTCATTCCTTCCCCACCCTCCACCACTCATCCACCCTCCTTCCCTCCATCCATTCGTCCATCTGCTCACTCACTCACCCGTCCATCTTCCCATCCATCCATCTTCCTCCTCATCCATCACCCATCATCCCACTCGTCCATTATCCATCTGTCTGTTCTTCCATCCATCCATCCATCTACTTATTCATCCCCTCATCCAGTCATGTAGCCGTCACCCATCCAACCACCACCCACCCACCCATGAGTCCACCCATCTGCCCACCTCCCACCCATCATCCTTTCATCCATTCATTTTGTTTTGTTGTGTAACCATTCTGAGCCTCGTTGCTACATTCAGTTCTCAGACACATGCTGGTGTGAGCTGAGTGCTGATTCTGTCCTCTGTGGAGGTGCCCCGACTCCCCACCCCCGAGTTCAGCACACCGGTTCAGACTAGTCCCATCAAGACTACACCACCCGTGAGAGCGGCCCACGCCGCCCCTCTCCCCCGTTTGGCCCCACCCTGGCGGGGTCGGACTCCCAGAGCTGCTTCTGCTTCTCTCCTGAGTCACCTCACCTCCGCACCTGCCTATTTCAGTCACGAGAGAGAGGCCTCACACAGTGTGGAAACAGACCAAGCCACAGGTACCAAGATCATTTTCATGACCTTACCACTCTGCAAAGGGCACTGAGCAGGGGATTGGGACTGGGACTGGGACTGTGCCGCGGGTGCTGGAGGCTGCGGTGGTGGCAGCTGTGGCCCACGGTCCAGGGACCAAGGACTGTAGGGCAGTCTGGACCAGGAACGGGGCAGCTTCTGCTCCTGCCTCCCACCTGTTGTGGGACGCTGGGGCAACTGAGGACCGAGAACGACTGCCCCTGCCCTGGGGTTTGGAGGGACACATGGAAGCGTTAGAAAAGGCAGCGGCCCTTCGCCAGCCCATTGGGGAATTATTTGAAGAGGTTAGCAGGGCTCGGCCTTTGAGGCAGACAATCTGTTATTGCTAAAACCTTCCAGAAAGTTCCTTTGATTCTGCTTGAACTAGCTAATCTATCTTCTCTCTCTCTCTCTCTCTCTTTCTTTCACCATCTGTGTCTTAGGACCTGTATAAACCTCCAGGGATCTAGAAATCAATACAGATATTTTCTGATCTCAAGAAACTTACCAACACCCGGCTTGGAACCGAAATCACAGTCACGTTGTGTGGGTGCTGCTTCCAGAGCAAACTCAGTCCTGGGGGACTGGAGGGATGTCAGCTGTGACCGGCTGGGTAGAAGGGGAGGGACCCCAGGGGAGCGGCACACTCAGGGCGTGGAGAGCAAGGAGGAGAGTGTGAAGGGCCTTCAGGGCAAGAGGAAGGGGACCGGCTTCCTTGCGTGCCTCCCATGTGGCAGCCCCTGAACCCAGTGTTCCCATCTCGTTATCCCATCCGTTCGCCCAACAGCTCGACTCGGCCAGCATTGGGTTCCCCGTGCATTTCACTGGCGGGGAAAACAGAGGCTCAGACGGGACCGGCAGCTTCCCAAAGCCACGCAGCTTCCACGTGCTAGGTCTGGGGCGCCAGCCCAGGCCGGTTGGTCTGACTCCAAAGTCTGGGTCCTGGAATCATGTCCCCTCCCTCAGAGTGTCACCCCTCGAGGTGAGGGTGCGGGTGAGGGGGGAAGCATCCCCATCCGCACTGGCCTCTTTCAGGCAACTTAGGAGGCTCATCAGGCACTAGAGAAACGAAGGTTTCTCTGCCTCTCCTCTGGGTCAGGCCCGGTGCTAGGCTCAAGCGTACATACAGCAGGGACAGGAGAGGTCCCGCCCTGCCAGCTTGGAGCTCCGGAGAAGGGGGAGTCAGTGGGGATACGCCTCAACTCTGGGCAGAGCCCTGCTTTGCCCAGGCTTAAAACTAAACCCAGGTGCTGGCCAGGCCCAGAGTGTGTGTGGTGGGGGAAGGGGGGAGCGGCGCAGGCTCCCAGAACCCCGGCTGGGGAGGCGGCAGGCGGAGCTGTCAGCCCAGAGCAAGCCCAGTCTCATCAGCATGGGGCCCCAGCCTTCCTGCTTAAAGATCGCCTCGGGCGTTCTCTTAAAGATGCTAACGCTGCAGCTGACATTTGGGAGATCCTGGCAGGCGATCAAACCCGAGCTGAGAATGGGAGCTGCTGGGCGGGGCGGGCACCGGGCAGCAGGGACCCGGCTGGTTGGGGCCGAGGGCACCGGGGCTCGGGCAGCCCTGGCTGGGCATGGGGCTCTCTCCGGGGAGGACCTGGGGAAGGGGAAGGGCGAGGAAGGAAGTGGGAAAAGAATGCATATGGAGACACCTAACTCTCTTAGTTCCTTCCGAACTCCAGGTCATGGCCAGTAAGAAAAAAATTGCCAACAAGGAATAAAGCAGCATAGGGTGGAGGCTTGTGGAAAAGAGGTCGGAGAAGAAGGTTCCCAGTGCCAGTGGCACCTCCCGCTGTGGTGCCCACAGCTGCGTCACCCCCAGTGGAGGGAGGAGAGTGCTCCCAGGAAGCTGAGGGCCCAGGGGAGGGTTTAGGAGAGAAGGAGCCCCACTGGCCCCCTGCCTTGGACACGCTTGGCGTGCCGCACACTCCTGCATGCTTGAGCCAACCGCATCTCCCTCCCCTTCCTTTATACCCAGTCTCCTTTCCACCCACCCACCCACCACTAACCATCTCCCTCCACCCACTTCCCACCTACCCGTTCATCTCTCCTGTCTTCTACCTAATCAGTTCACCCCCTGTTCACCGTCTCTCTCGTTAACCAATCATCTTCTTTATCCATCCATCCATTGCTTCATCTACTCAGCCATTCATCCCCATCCACACACCCATCCCCCATCCACACACCCATCCCTCATCCATCCCTCAACCCTGGATCTTCTTACACACCTCACCCCCCGCCCATTTACCCACCGATCCAAGCACCCATCCACTCCCCTTGCACCCACCCAAAGCCTGTTTCCCCAGCACAGGGAAGGCACACCAGCCCACTTCAAGAAGGCCAAGAAAGGCTTCCAGGAGGAAGACCATCTAAGTAGAGACGTGGAGAATGGGTAGGAGAGATCCAGGGGTCCACCAAAGGGCAAAGGAAGACTCTCCCCCAAAGAGACGGGAGGCAAGAGACAAGACCTCTGTGCAAGCATCAGGTCACAGTCTGGCTGTAGCTTCAGGGAGAGCACCTTGCCAGAGAGCCAGGGAGAGACCAGCCCAGGCACATGGGTCTGAGCCGGCCCCAGGGCCCGGGCACGCGGGATCATGGGAAGAGAAGTGGAAGGCACAGAAGGCCAAGTCATGGTTTTGCAGCTGTTTATCGCTGACCCCCCCGCCCAAGTGAGCCCCATCCCGTTTGGCATCCCTCCCCCAGTTCCCAGTGTGCTCATAGGTAGACCCTTACAGCTCCACCCTTGCAGGCTTGTCCTTCCCTGTGTGAATTCCAGCATCTCTGGGTCAGGGCTGTGCCTTATCCTTCTTGGTGTCCTGTCCATGATACTTGGCCAAAATGGTAAAAATATGTATCCTTGGCTGCTGCTGCTGCCGTGACTCCCCAGCAGCCCCACTAACATGAACAAGTACAGCAACAGAAGAATTCACAGAGAGACCCAAGATCAGCGCCAGTGAGAATCAGCAGAATGACAGTAAAATGTTTATTGGAGGCTTGAGCTGGGATATAAGCAAGAAAGATCTAACTGAATATTTGTCATGATTTGGGGAAGTTATAGACTGCACAATTAAAACACATTCCGTCACCCAAATATCAAGAGGATATGGATTTGTGCTTTCAAAACACACTGCTAGGCTGCTGAGAAGTTAAAAACAAAGACAGCAGACTTCCGGTCAAGATGGAGGCATAGGTAGACACGCTTCACCTCCTTGCACAACCATAACAAGGATCACAACTAACATCAAAACAAAAAAACACCCAGAACTGTCAGAAAATCAAACTACGGGAGTCTGACAACCAAGGATGTAAAGAAGTCATATTCATCCAGACGAGTACGTGGGGTGCCGCTGGGGGGCTGAGACAGAGGGGATGCAGTGGCCGGTGGAATGGGCAGTCCCACATTCACCTGTGGTGGATAAAAATCAAGCAGGACACCTGGGGAGCACGCGATCCCAGCCCCAGGCCAGACCACACAGCCCAGGGTTCCAGCGCCAGAAATAAAGCCTCGTAACTTCTGGCTATAAATACCAGTAGGGGTTGGGGCAGTGGAAGAAGTTGCTGGTCCCCTGGGAGAATCTGTTTAAAGGTCCTGCGCAGTCCCAGTATGCAGCAAACCCAGCCGCGCTGGGAACCACACGAGGACAACAACTAGAGGGGGACAGTTGCATATGGGAAGTGCTTGAAGTGACTGGAGGCAGAGCAAGTGCTGGGCAAGCCTCCAAAAGGCAGGCAGTGGCACTGTCCCCTCTCCAACCCCTCCCCCACATACAGAGCCACAAAGTAGTGGAGTGGGTTGCCCCATCCTGGTGAATACCCAGGGCTCCACCCCATACAACTTAACAGGTGCCTAAGAGAGGGAGTCAAAGCAGCTCTACCTGACACACAGAAACAAACCCAGGGAAGCTGCCAAATTGAGGAGACAAAGAAACATGGCCCAAAGGGAAGGGCAGAACAAACCCCACCCCAACAAACTAAATGAAATGGAAATAGCCAACCTACCAGATGCAGAGTTCAAAACACTGGTTATAAGGACGCTCAGAGAACTCACTGAGTATTGCAAAAGCCTAAGGGAAGAAATGAAGGCCACATTAAGTGAAATAAAGAAAATCCACAGGGAACCAACAGTGAAGGGAAGGAAGCCCGGGTTCAAATCAGTGATCTAGAACGTAAGGAAGAAACAAACAGTCAACCAGGACAGATGAAGAAATAAGAATTTAAAAAAAAAAAGGAGAGCCCTGGCTGGTGTAGCTCAGTGGATTGAGCTCGGGCTGCGAACCACACGATCACAGTTCGAGTCCCAGTCAGGGCACATGCCTGGGTTGCAGGCCAGTTCCCGGCAGGGGACTCACGAGAGGCAACCATACATTGATATTTATCTCCTTCTCTCCTTCTCTTCCTCTCTAAAAATAAATAAATAAAATATTTGAAAAAAAAAAAGGAGAGAGAGAGAGAGAGAGAGAGACTAAGAAGACTCTGGGACATCTCCAAATGCCCCAACATCCGAATCATAGGGGTGCCAGAAGGAGAAGAGGAAGAGCAAGAAACTGAAAACTTATTTAAAAAAATAATGAAAGAAAACTTCTCTAATTTGTCAAAGGAAATGGACATACAAGTCTAAGAAGCACAGAGTCCCAAACAAGTTGGACCCAAAGAGGACCACACCAAGACACATCATAATTAAAATGCCAAAAGTTAAAAGTAGAGAAACTTAAAAGCAGCAAGAGAAAAGCAGACAGTTACCTCCAAAGGCGTTCCCATAAGACTGTCTGTAGATTTCTCAAAAGAAGCTTTGCAGGCAAGAAGGGACAGGCATGAAGTGTTCAAAGTGATGAGAGGCAAGGACCTACACCCAAGATTACTCCATCCAGCAAAGCTGTCATTTAGAATGGAGGGGCAGATAAAGTGCTTCCCAGACAAGGCAAAGTTAAAGGAGTTCATCATCACCAAGTCATTAATATATGAAATGTTAAAGGGACGTATTTAAGAAAAAGAAGGTCAAAACTATGAACATTAAAATGACAACAAACTATCAACAGCTGAATCTAAAAAGCAAAAACAGAAACAAACTAAGCTAACAACCAGAATAGAACCAGATTCACAGAAATGGAGATCACATGGAGGGCTATCAGCAGTGAGGGGAAGGGGGAGAATGAGGGAAAGGTACAGGGATTAAGAAACATCAATTATAGGCTCAAATAGACAGGGGAGTGTTAAGAATAACACAGAAAATGAAGAAGCCAAAGAACTTATATGCTCGACCCATGGACATGAACTAAGGGGGAATTGCTGGAGGAAAGCGGGGTACAGGGTGGAGGGGGGCAAAGAAAGAAAAACTGGGACAACTGTAAGAGCATGATCAATAAAGTACACTTTAGAAAATGCTGCTAGTTCATAAGGTCTTGGAGCTGAAGGGACCCAAACTGGATGGCACATTGATAGACCTCCCAAAGAGCCAAAGCTTTAAAAGGGAAGGAACCCCCCTGGAGGTTTTGGTAGGCAGATGAGCCCAGTTACTTCTGAAGAACAGATTAAAGAATACTTTGGAGACTTTGGAGAGATCGAAAATATCGAATTTCCCATGGAAGAAGGGGTTTTTGTTTTATCACACATACAGAGGAGGAGCCAGTAAAGAAATTATTAGAAAGCCGATGTCATCAGATTGGTCCTGGAAAGTGTGAAATCAAAGTTGCCCGCCCAACGGGGTGTATAGGCAGCAGCAGCCACCACAAAAGGGGGGAAGAGGTGCTGCAGCTGGTGAACCGGTGTTACTGGGGCTCACGGCCGAGGTCAGGGCCAAAACCGGAACCAAGGATTTACTAAGCGTGAAGATCGAGGATCTGGCGGCCACCATAGTGCCCGTGGTGGCGGTCAGAACTAGAGTGGCGACGGGTGATGACTAAACGGGTGTCACTATGGGAGCCACGCATAGGGACAGGGATGTGCAGGCTACAACGAGGGTGGCAATCGCCAAGACAATGACCGGCCCCACCAAAGGGGGACATTGAACAAGCAAGAGGCGATTGCTCAAAGAACGTGTCTTGCAGGACGGCATTGAAGACTGGCCTCCGGTTGCTCTAGGAGGGTTTGGGGGGGACTTCCGCAGCCCACGTCCGCAGCCACCCACTAGTTTCCTTTATTTTTACGTTTACTTTGTCTTTTGCTATCTGTGTTATGATTCAGTGTGGATCTGTGTTTATGCAATTTTTATTTGCACGATTTCATGTGAAACCTCAAATAAGTGCTTCCTTATGTGATTGTTAAAAAAATATATGTATCCTCTCCCCCAACCCTTCTGTTCTCCCCAGGGAGACCCTTTCCAAACACCCTGTCACCCTGCCCTGAAACGGGGCTGTCATCCTCACCCCCTTCCTCTCTCCCTGGTGCCCTCACCATTTGGGGGCACCCCCGTATTAGCCAGGTCTCTCCACTGCTCAGCCACCAACCCCCTCACTGCTCTCTCTGCCTCCAGGCTCGCTCCCCACCTGGGCCGCGTGCATGGGGCAGAGAGATGTTCCTCACGGAACAGCTTGACCCCTGTGTTCCCTTACTTAGACCTTTCATGGTTCCCCTCTGCCTTTAGGCTTCAGCCCTACATCCCTGTCCTCGTCTCTAAGGCCCCTCCGAGGCTGGCGGATGCTGATTTCTCCGGGCTCCGGATTCACCCGTCTAAGACAGGAGGTCCATCGAATACACTGATGCACTTGAATGGAAGGCCCTACCGGGTCTCCAGCGCCACGGATCTGGCTCCAGCCACCGGCCCAGCCAAGTGCAGAGAGACGTCCTGGGTCTTCCACTCCCTGCTCATCCCTGCACTTGACTCCCCTTGGACCCCACACTCTGCCCCCATGAGCCAGAGGGCAATCCCATGTTCTCAGTGCCACCCCCAATGCCTGGCTGGCCCTCAGGTGAAAGAAAATATCGCTAAGAGCTACAAGGGTATCTGAGTTTACGCCCCCAGGTTCCCCCCCACCCCCACCACCCCACCCCGGCCCAGATCTGACCATTTCCATTTGTTATTTGTGCCTTAAACCAAAGCTTGGCCTCTCTCTGACTACACAACATTTTTACTGATTTTATGGCCACGGAAATGCTCTTCCTGTCTTCGCATTCACAGGAAAGAGAGAGCCCTGGCCCTGACTCAGAATTGGATTCTAGCTGGAGGCGTCCTTTCTGTGGCTGGCTCCAGGGAGAGGGATTATCTGTTTGTTCCTTGACCTTGAGCGGGAGCTGAGGCAGCCAGAAACTGGAGAGACGGGAGCTGGGAGAGGAAGGGGGGTGCAAGCCGGAGCTGTGGCCCCAGGACTAGCACTCTGCCCCTCAGGACCGGCCACGTGATGGGCAATGAGAGGAGAGGGGGGAGACAGGCCACGCTGCCTGCACAGCGGACGACCAGATGAACTTGGTCCTCCGAGGGCCCCGGGCTGCACTGGCTGCCTGCCCCCACCCCGGTTCCCCTGGAAACTGAACAGAGCAGGTATTCAGGGAGCTGGAGGAGATGTCAACCACCCAGGTAGGCACCGAATCGCCACCCACGCGGAGGCCAGCCAGGGCTGTTACAAACCTGTCACTTGGTGGAGGGTCTCAGGCCAAGCGCCTGGCCTTGACCATGGGGAGCCTGCAGGGGAGGGCAGTGGTGCCTTCAGGGGCGAGCAATGAAGAAATAAAGAAAAGGAGCCCTTCCCAGAAGGGTCTTCGTCCTTCTTCCCCATCCCGGTGTGTGGCTGGAACCTAACACCTTCTGTTCGCCAGGGTCCTGTCTCTTAACGAGCCAACCGTGTTTTTTCCAACTGAACTGGAGGCAAACTTGAAGTAGAGACTGTTTGTTTCCTCCCAAATAACCTCATTCTATTTTTTCAGTCCTCACCCGAGGATGTGATTATTGGCGTTACAGAGAGAGAGAGAAAGGGATTGGTTGCCTCCCGTGTACACCCCAACCAGGCATTGAACCTACAGCCTTTTGGAGTACAGAACGACATTCCAACAATTAATGTGGCCACCCCGCCAGGGCCCAGATAACCTCATTCTCAATACAAAATTAAAACGTGCTCATTGGAAACCATAGAAAGTAAAGATAAGCTCAGTGAAGACACTAAGGCCTCTTTTCATTCCTCCACCTTGGGCACCGGGGCTGGTCTCCGCGGCCGTGGGCTGCCAAACGCAGTCTTTGCCCCGGCTCCTGCACACGGTGGACATGGAAGAACGACTGCGGGTCGGGTCATTTACCTGTTGATGGATCACCCGTTAAAGCCAAAACCACGCCTGGGACCCGCCTGAAGGTAACCACTTGGCGGTGTTTTAAACTCTTTGGGGGTGTGGAGACAGGTACAGAAACCCACATAAAAGCCAAGGGCCCACGTGGCTCCCTGCTCCCTGCGTGCCTGGATAACCAGCACCCGCGAGTAATTCAGATGAGCTTTTTAAACTTACTCGTCCCGGTGTCTAATTCACACCCACGGCAATGGCTCTCCCCAGCCCTCATCCTGTTGCCCAGCTCTCTCGCCAGAAGCTCTGAATTTGCATGCGCCCCAGTTCTGAACCATTGGTCACCCGCCGATGGGGCTCTTCTGTCACTCTCCCTTACTTCCCAGATACTTATGGCCTACACTCAGGGGCCGGACCCTTGTCTGTCCCTCCCAGGCAGAGTGAGTGGCCCGGAGCCCAGGCTCTGGGCCCAAGTCCTGGCCGCGTCACTCGCCAGCCCTGTGGCCACTGGCCAGTCGCTTGACCCCGGGCTGCCGGAGGGGTGGTCCCCAAACTGCTGCCAGCCCAGGCACTGCTTGTTGACACGACGAGAGAAGCCCCAGAGACGGAGAATAATTAGAACTGTTCCTTTCAACTTGCCACTTCCTACGTCCAGCTGCGTCTGTGTGTATGACAAAAGCATCATTCCTGACAGAAAATGTTTCTCCTAAAACTTCCTTCAGCACAGACAGCTGGAGAAGCAGAGCCTTGACCTACTCTGCTGCCTCAGTTTTCTCCTCAGTGAAATGGGAATAATGCTGGCCCCTCATCTTCCCAGGTCCCTGGGGAGAGTGAACGAGTTCACCTACAGAAGCCCCCCGGGATGGTGGCCGGGCTTTCCAAACTCTCATTACATGTCACTGTTGCTGTGATTTTTGTGCGTTGCCCCTACTCTGCATTAAAAACACCAACTTCTCCGAGGAGATGGGAGGGGAAGTGGACCCAGGTCAACACGTCCCACTCCACCCTCATCCCTGAGACCCAGCCAGCCCTCTGATTATGCTTTGAGCCCACCCCCAAATTTGTACGGTGACGTCCTAACCCCCAGGACCTCAGAATGTAAATGTATTTGGAGATAAAGTCCCATGAGAGGTAATTCAGTTAAAATGAGACCATGAAGGTGTCACAGCAAGAGGGTGACTGTCCACCAGCCAAGGACACGGGCCTCAGAAGAAACCACCCCCGCCCGACACATTGACCTTGGACTTTCAGCCTCCAAGCTGTGAGACGAGACATTTCTGTTGTGTAGGTCACCAGTCCTGTCGTATTCTGCCAGGACGGCCCTGGCACCCAGTACTCAGTGGGGGAACAGGGACAGGGTGACCTCCCCTGCCCTTCGGGACAGGGAGGAACGGAGGTGAGTTGCAGGCACCGCGCACGGCAATTCTGAGTTCCCCAGGTGGACACCACGGGGGCCACCTAGTCCCAGGCAAGGGAAAGGCCCCTCAGTTCGTCCCCGCTGTGCCCTCTTGGGGTTGCTCCCAGCCCCCCTTCTCGGTGGACCCTGGGTTGTCCTCTGAAAGGACCTCCTGTCCCGCGACCTTCTGGGCCACGTCGATGAGGACCCCAAGGCCCTCACTGGGGGGCCAGGCAGCTTTCTCTCTCTGCTTTCTCCCCTTTGGGACCCAGACATGGGTTTTTTTCTCCTTTTTAAAAAGATTTTCTCTATTTATTGTTTAGAGACATGGGAAGAAAGGGAAAGAGACAATGTGAGAGAGAAGCATGATTGGTTCCCTCTCACGCACCCTCATCTGGGGTTTGAACCCGCAACCCAGGTGTATGCCCTGACGGGGAATTAGACCTGCGACCTTTCACTTAGCGGGATGATGCCCAACCCACTGAGCCACAGTGGGCAGGGCCCAGACGTGGTTTTAAGTCGTGAACGGCCACAGCCTCTTTTGGCCCAGGCTGGCATCTCTCCTGACGGTGCGACCCTCTTCAGAGCTTCACTGGCTTTCTGGTTGATTTTTTTTTTCAGATTTTATTTATTTGTCTTTAGAGGGGAAGGGAAGGAGGGAGGAAGAGAAACATCAATGTATGGTTGCTTCTCATGCATCCCCTGCTGGGAACTGGCCCGCAACCCAGGCATGTGCCCTGACTGGGAATCGAACCACGATCTTCTGGTTCCTAGGCCCCTGCTCAATCCACTGAGCTGCACCAGCCAGGACTGGCTTTCTGGTTGTTTTCACCCTGCTCCTCAGGCGGAACCACTGCCTGTGGCTTTGCAGATGGACCTAGGACCTCAACTCCACGGCAGGCGCCCTGAGCTGCCGGCGGGTTAACAGAGGGTGCAGTGGCCACGCCCCGTGTGCTCTTACCCAGAGGCCGAGTCTTAATGGACTCTGTCACACAGTGCGTTTCATAGTTGTATTTTCTTTCTTAAGTCTAGAATTTTCTTTATTGGCTGTGTGGATCACCCATTTTGAAGGGTCTCTATGGAAAGTTTGAAATTCACAGTGAGACCTCTCAGTCATACATTTTGGGGACACAGACATAGTCACATTGAAAATTCATGTCTGCTCCAAGATCATATCATGTATTCCAAATGCCAATATGTCAGAAGTGTGACTAAGATGTCATTTGTAACTCAAGTTTTGCAGAATCAACCAACTGCCAGGGGCAGGGACTGTGTCTGTTTTGCCCACTTGTCATGCGGAGAGAGAGCTGTTCCAAAACTGGCCCTGGGTTCTCCCTCTAACTGTCTGGGAGACAAACGGCAGTGGAGTGGGGTTGTCGCACTGTGCTCCCTCGGGGGTGGGGCGCTGGTGCCCAAGCTCCCAGCTGCTCTGCCTCTCCCCAGGGGCTCCAGCCTCCCCCGCCCCCACTGAGATGCCGGCGGAATCTCTCTTTGTTTCTCTTTCATCGGACAGCAACAGCGGCGAGAAATGTTTCCACTTTTCAGCTCTGCACATCCAGAATGTCTGGATTTCCTCTTTTCTTCTCACCCCTGCATGCAGACTGGCCCATTCCCTTGGGCGCTGAGCTGTGTGCAGCGGTGTCTGGTGAAAGGCAGTGCGGAAGTTTGCCGGGCCGTGGTAACAAAGTACAAGGGCGGTGTTGTCTCAGTTCTGGAGGCTGGGAGTTCCAAAGCCAGCGTCGGGGCGGGGTGGGGGGGGGGGTTGATCCCTTGCAAAGGAAGGCTCTCTTCCAGGTCCCCCTCCATGGCTTGCAGGTAGCTGTCTTCGTCCTGTGTCTCCACACGCCTAGCCCCGCCCCACCCCGGGACCTGTCTGTGTGTGCATTTCCCCTTCTGGTGAGGACGTCGGTTGGCTTAGAGCCCACCCTGATGACCTTGTTTTACCTTAATTACCTCTTCAAGGACCCCATCTCCCACCAGTCACATCCTGAGGTCCTGGAGGTTAGGGTTCCAACATAGATGCTGGGGGACATGATTCAGCCCCAAACATGCAGCAAATAGCAACCAAGACATGCTAGCCATTTCTACTGCCCAAGCCCCTCAGTGAAAGCCGGGAGTGCAACATGATATCAACTTTGCTAGATACTGTAGGCAACAGTCTTCCTAAATGCTTCCCACTGGGTAACATGGGTAACCAGCTTTCCTGCCTTCGATAAGGGTTTCCTTGCCACCTGCTAGGTGGCCTTCTAGAGCCCACGCTACGTAACTGTTGTAGCCACTACAGCTAGGTACGGTTTCAGCACTGGTCAGATTCTGCTCGGCTATGCCGCATACCGGACCCCCGCTAGGTGTCAGGTGACAGCCCAGGTTCACTCCCACTCAGGTCTCCTGTTTGCCCGGCACTCTACCTCTGTGCCGTCTCCATCCGGGGGGCCTGGGCTGGAGGGCCGGCCTCTGTCTGGAGTGTGGCACCGGAGAGCTGGACGGCCCTTAATGCTTCTGCTGGGCCCTGGTACCTGGTCACTTCCGCTCCCATTTCCTTTGTTGGATGGCTGAGCAAGTCACACGGCGGAGCTGGCGTCCGGGGACAGGGAAGTGGGCCCTGTGCACGGGAGGTGTGTGAGTCCCTGACCTGGGGGCAGAGTTACCGGAAACAAGGGCACCGCCTGCCGCAAGTGTCACCCGGGTTCGAGATGGACCATGTGTGGGCTCAGCGCCCGCAACTTCCCTCACACCCTCAGCCCTTGACACCTGCTCTTCGCTCCATTTTGTAGGTGAGAGACCGGGGCTCTGAGACGGAGACTTGTCTGGTATCACAAATGAGCCCTCTGACGTCCTTGGGAAAACGCCAAGTGTCCTCAGGCCTCTCGGGCCTCCCGCCTGGAGCACCTCTCCTTGCGCTGGGAGGAGAATGAACTCTGGGCAATGGAGGGCGGGCTCGGGCACAGGGGTGCGGCCCGGGGATGCCATGTCTCTGTGGGGTGGGGAGCCACCAGCCAGGAGCACACCCCGCCAGGGGGTTGGGAGAGTCTGTTGCTTGGGGAGCCTGCACCCCAACTTCCAGCTCAGTTCCGCCTCGGCCTCCCCGCCTTGCGAATCTAGGCATTCTGCCCGTGCTGTGCAGGGTTGTGGGAGGGCGGGGAGGAGAGGGAGAGACAGAGTCCGCTGCCCCCCCAACCCAGATCGCTCCCTCACTGGGCAGAAGCTGCTCCTGCTCCAAGTGCCCCTGGGGGGCCGGGATTGAGCACTTCCTGGTTTGTTTTGTTGTTGTTGTTTGAGGGAGAGAGGGAAGGAGAAATTTAAACATTCGTGTGGTCCTGTTATTATCCTCACTTTACAGATGGGGAAACCGAGGCCCAGAGAGAATTATGACAGACAGTGGGGACAGACCCAGCCCGGCCAGGATGGTGGCCGTGACCTCTGGAGGCTCATGCGGACCTGCACGGGAGAAGGCTGTGGGGTGGGCCGAGGGGGAAGTGGCTGAAGAACGGGGTCTTTTCTGCTCCCTGGGGCTGTCCATGGGCCTTCCCAGGCCACCCAGGTCGGCGGCCTGTCCTCCAGTGCCAGGGAAGACGGAGGTGTGACAGTGGTTTGGGGGCAGAGGGACATTGTCCGGGGGCCCGAGATAAAGGGGCAGGGCGTCTGGCAGGGGTCAGAGGGCAATGCACAAAGGATGGTGTGAGAAGGACCCTGACACATAGGACACACACACGCCACACGTGCACACCACCAGGTTTCTATTGGTTCTGGCACTCAGAGGAGGTCCTTTTTATTGCAGATTTTTGAAAACGTCGTTATTAGGAATAATAATAAAAACAATGATGAGGACAGCCAGCCTCCACAGGAAGCCGGCTGTGCTGGAAACTGGCTGAAGGCTCCGCGGTGGCCCCCTGCCCGAACCCTCGCAGCCACACTGCGAAGCAGGCACTGCGCCCGCTGCCATTTCAGTGATCGGGAGGCTGAGGCTCCGAGGACTTGGAACCTGGAGCCGATGTCACTGCACAAAGGTCAGCCTGGCTCTACAAGCCATGCTGTGACTGTCCCCTTCGATACACAGGCAACAAAATTGAGAACGAAAGCCCCACCTCACTGAAGACAGCTCTGGGCTTCCAACCCCCACCCCTACCCCAGGGACTTAGGCTCCATCTGTGGCCACGAGGCCCAGGACTCCCCTCTGGCCCATGGAGATGCCTGGAGGGGAGAACGAGGCAGGTAATTGGGGACACAGAGGGTACAGAGGGGCAGGAGGACAGCCTGCTACTGCTCCTCTGTCGTCACACAGACCACACCCACCTCCTCAGGGAAGGGACGCTGGGAGGACTGGGCAGCCCTGACTGGGTCCTGTTCCAGAGGTTTCAACACCCCCAGGCCCTGCGTGGCCAGGTGGGGGGCCTCCCTGTGGAATGAGGGTTGGGACACAAGGGAACACTACACAGCCACAACAAAGAATGGAAGAAGAAAGTCTAACATATAGATTTGGAAAGGAGACCATAAGGTGTAAAAGAAAATAAATCAGCCTTGGCTGGTGTGGCTCAGAGGTTGAGTGCCAGCCTGTGAATCAAAGGGTCGCTGGTTCGATTCCCAGTCAGGGCACAGGCCTGGGTTGCAGGCCAGGTCCCCAGTTGGGGGCGTGTGAGAGGCAACCACACATTCATGTTTCTCTCCCTCTCTTTCTCTCTCACTTCCCCTCTCTAAAAATAAATAAATAAAATCTTCCTTTAAAAAAAGAAAGAAAAGAATATAAATCACCAACCAGGATGGAGAGCTTTGCCCAATTTTTGTAAAAAGCTGTATTTATACGTGCTTGCATCGACAGGGAAATCCAGAAGACTTCATGGTATTGAACTCTTGACATTGATTATCTGGGGAATAGAGTTGCAAGCTATTGGGAGAGAGGTAATTTTACTATTTTCTTTCTACCTTCTGCACCATAAAAATGAAGACATCTAATTTTTGTCATTCAAAAGATAAGCATTCCTGGCCGGTGTGGCTCAGCTGGTCGGAGTGCCATCCCATAATCAAAAGACCGTGGCTTTGACCCCCGGTCTGGAAGTGTACAGGAGGCAACCGACTGATGTTTCTCTCCCCTCCTCTCTTCCTTCCTCTCTCTCTAAAAGCAACGCAAAAAGTGTCCTCAGAGCCCTGGCTGGTGTGGCGCCGTGGATTGAGCATGGGCCTAGGAACCAAGGTATCCCCGGTTGAGTTCTTGGTCTAGGGCACATGCCTGCGTTTCGGGCCGGGTCCTGGGTAGGGGGTGCTCGAGACGCAACCACACATTGATATTTCTCTCCCTCTCTTTCTCCTTCCTTTCCCCTCTCTCTAAAATAAAATCTTTAAAAAAATGTCCTCGGAGCCTTGGCTGGTGTAGCTCAGTGGATTGAGCATGGGCTCAGAACCAAAGGGTGGCTGGTTTGATTCCCAGTCAAGGCACATGCCTGGGTTGTGGGGGCCAGGGCCCCAGTGGGGGCCATGTGGGGGCCATGTGAGAGGCAACCACACATCGATGTTTCTCTCCCTCCCTTTTCTTCTCTCTAAAAACAAATAAATAAATGAACTCCTGCCTCTGTCTCCCTGGCTTCCCCCTGCCCAGGGGCAGCCCTGGGGGTGGGAAGGGGGGTGGTGGCAGGGGCAGCTTGGCGCCCAGCACATGCTCAATGCGGGCATACAGCTGACTTCCTCATCCTGGTTCTGCCAGGGTGTGACCTTGACCGTGTTATTCTCAGTTTCCAGGCCCCATTTTCCTGTCTCTGCAGAAAGGGGGCTGTCCTTGGGGTGTAAAGGGGGCTGTCATGGGGGTGTCCTAGCTCCCCAACATCCAACGTGGAAGCCAGGAACTGCTGGTGGGGAGCTCTTCAGAGCTGGGGCAAACTTAGGGGTCAGGGCTCCTTTTGGGGTGATTGAAGAGGTCCCACAGATAGCCCCCAGGACCCTCAATTCAGCAGACCTGGCCAAGTATGGCTCCCACCTCCTTCCCTGGGCCACCCAGAGCCCCACTGGACCAGGCTTGGGCCCTGCACCCTCCAGAACCACAGACACCCTTGCCCAGCAGAGATAGCGCCCACCTCAGCCGGTGCCCAAGGTGCCTCAAAAACCTCTCTGGCGTTCCTTCCCAAACCCCCGGCCCCAACTCCCTGCTAGGTGAGCAGAGAGCGAGGGGGAGAGAAGGAGAGAGTGGAGGGAGGCAGCAGGCACGAGAGGGAGAGAAATGCAAATGGTTTTTATCCTCCTTTCTTTTAAATGCTGAAACCAGCCTTGACAGCCTCTGAAAATAAATGGCACTGACTCGCTGGGATTTCAAATTCCGTGATTAAGGGCTGAGGCAAATACTTTTTGCCTGCCTCCCTCCCTCCGCCCCCGCCCTCCCTCTGTGGGCTGATAGAGCAGCGCGCAGGGCCGGGGACAGCTTTTTGCGCGCCTGCCAGGAGCTCTGATACGCAGTCTCCCGCCGCCCGCAGCGCTTCTGCTCCGATTCCTGGGCTGTTTATCAGGAGCGCTCACACTGCCGCAGCGGAGAAAGCAGCTTTAAATCCCCTCCCAAGTCTCAGCGGGCCCCCTCCTCGCGCCTGCATGCCACACGCACACATGTACATGGACAAAAACACACAGGCATGTAGGCACAAAGGCACATGAGTGTGCACATGCACAACACACACAAAAATACATGTGCGCGCACACACTCGAACACACGTGCACAGCATCGTGATTGCACAGAAGCACATGTGCACGCACACAACGCCCACACATGCACATGTGCACATGTGTCCACCTAGCCCCGCTGGACCTCTGCCCGATCTCCAGCCGAAGTTCGGAGGATGAGAGGAAGAGGAGAAAATGGGAGCAAATGCACAGAGGAGGAGGGGCCAGGGCGGGAGAGGCCTCCTCTGGGCTCCTAGTTTGCAGGGGCTGCCTTCCAGCTCCAGAGGGTCCCCTCTCCTTAACGGCTAACTGCTCCCCGACCCCCGCCTCGGGGGTGGCAGCCTCCACATTCTTCTTGCACAGGTTCAGCCGGCGCAGCCGAGGTCCCAGTAGCAGGGAGTCCTGACTACCCCAGGGCCAGACCAGCCATGGGTTGGACCTTCTCAGGCTTTGTGTTTCCCCCAAAATGAGGGACTGACACAAGACAGGCCTCCTTGTGGCTACCAGGCAGAGTGTGGGGGCAGCTCCTCGGCTCTTTGGTGAGGAGGCTGCTCCCCTTTTCCAGGTCTGAAAGCTGGGGCTCAGGCATCACAGCTGGGAAAAATGGACAGTCTGGGTCACAGTGTGGCAGTTCTGGTGGTGGTGGGACAGAGAACCCTCCCCTGATTCTGGGAAGGCCACTGCTGTGTGGACATGAGACCCCGAGTCCACATGAGACCCCTGGCCACCTGGCTGTGGGGCTCATCCCATGGATGGATGGATGGGGTGAGATTTGCTGATGGATGGTGACAACAGGTGCACTCAGGTACCAGCTAGAGGGGGCTCTGCTCCTGGGGGGCTGACAGCTAGCATAGGTATGAAACGAGGCCCCCCTGGGCTCCCAACAACAGGAAGGGCGGGAACAGCCTTCCCGGGCAGCCTCTGTGGGGCACCAATGGAGGGCTCTGGCAGGACCTAAGGACGAGAGGCAATGCCAGCAGCCCGGGAGAGGAGGAGGCTGCTGGTCCCAGGTGGGCCCTGCAGAGGTGGAGCGCCATTGCCCTCACTCCCTGCCCACACACCTGAAGTCTCCCAGGAGAAGCCTCCACCAGGAGACAGGCAGGGCAGCTAAGGGTGCACGGAGACACTGCTCCAGCTTGCCGAGCCCAGCGCCATGCTCCACAAACACGCCTGGCGGAGCCCTCACTGCGAACATTCCCATTTCACAGAGGGGACAAGCTGAAGCTCAGAAGAGGGAAGTGACTTACCCACGGTCTCCTAGCTGGGCAGGGGCAGAGTCAGGATTCAAACCCCACATTTCCTCACTCTGCCCCTCAAGGTAGAGACGACGCAGAATCCCGTTTGTTCTTTATGTGCAAAATTACTAGGCTGAACTCTATGTAAGTGCAGATGGTCAGCCATTTCGACCTATGGAATCTTTCAAAATCATGCAGGACGAGTACATCAGTTCACTTCCGGGTCAAAAGCAAAGCAACGCCAAGTACCCACCGGGCCGTCCTCCCTCCGTCGATAGAAGCTCCCTGGCTGTTTCTTGTGCCCTGCGGTGGTCTGGTCCAGCTGGGGGTGGGGGCTTCAAGGAGGGCTGGCCTCCAGACAGAGACGAGGACTCTGGCACCCAGAGGGGCTGCGTTCTCAAAGCCACAGAGCAGGGTGGTTTTCAGACTGTCCCTGGAGCCTCTCCCTTACACCTCCTCCTTGTAGAGGCTGAGACCCTGGGACTCCCAGTCATATTTGTATTTTGAATACACAATAAATGACATTTTAGTTTAAGTATGCCCCATGCAAATAGTCTCACAGTGAAAACGTATTCATTGTTTATCTAAAATTCACATTGAACTGTCTGTTTGGTATTGCATCTGGCACCTCTATCAGGGGTCCTTCCCCTGAAACACCCTTTTGAAACTGGGTTTGCTCTTCAATCTAGAAACCCAACAATAGGCAGGAACAACACTGATATCCCCCAAATTAGGACCAATCTGGGTAGATGAAGGAGCCTGAGACTGAGGCTGACCTGCCACTTAAGGAACTGGACACTGGGGACCACAGTCAGCCATGAGAGCCCAGGGTTCCACACGGACTGGAGGGTGGGATAACATGAAATGAAAATTCAGATTTTCCAGAAAACTACCTGTATAGTCTCCCAAACACCTTTCTTCTGGCCTTCCTCTATGACAGAGTCCAGAAAATTGAAATACTCAATTTCTCAGCTTCCCTTGCAGCTATGGTAGGCATGTGACCCAGTTCTGGCCAATGAGATGAAGGCAGAAGATCTTGGGGAAGGTTTCCTGTCCTGAATTAAAAGGCAAAAATTTTTAAGGGAAATGTACTTCATCCTGCCTCCCTTCTTCCTGCCTGAAATGTGGATGTGATGGCCTGAGGTGGAGCAGCCGTCTTAGGACCTTGAGATGTCCCCAAGTGTCCCCAGTACTAGGGGCTCAGCGCTGGCAAACCTTTCCTAGGTCTTACAGCATAAGGGACAGCGTGAAGTCTTCAAATGCTCCTTTTGGGAGGCAGCATTCCTTCCTTTGAAGACCATGTCCTTCCTACTATTGGAAGGAAGGACATGGTCCTTCCTACCATGTCCTTCCTACCATGTCCTTCCTACGTTTTTTACACTTGATCTTAGCCAAAAGGCCGAGAAGCGATACTACTATTTGTTTTTTAAAATCTAATTTATTTCAGGAAATGAAGTGGTAGTTGATGATGGGATTTTTTTGTTTTGTTTGTTTTCATTAACATCCTTTGCTAGCAAAATTAAGAACTGGCATCATCCTATCAGTCCCCCGAGTTTTCTTTGGAAATTATTTTGGTCTCTGAAACCCCAAAAGCTTAGGGAATGTGCCCAGAAATCCCTCAATGGACTCAGACATCCAGGTCCAGCTGGGAGAAGAAACACAGAGAGGAGGGGCAGCCTCGGCGAGGGCCACGGATGGCCCAGGGCCTGCTGGTCCAGGGGCCTGCATTTCGGGCCTGGCCTTGGGAGAGCGTTCCAAGCCTGCTCTGTGCCTCCTGCTGCCCCCACCCCACCCCACCCTGCGGAGGCATCCCCAGAGGAGTGGGAACAGCTCATGCCAGCTCCCCAGGACGGGGCACCCAAGCATGCCGTGCTCTGGAGGCCAGCGAGGGTGTATTCTCGGCTTTGGCCAACGGACCTGCACACCTGCTCCAAGGCCAGGTGGCTTGGCAGGTCCAGCCATGGACAGTCACACTCTGGCCAGCACACCCCCGAGGTGGCCAGGGGTAGCAGGAACCCCTGGGAAGAGACTCCAGCCCTGCACCCTCCCCACCAGGGGCCCTGCCAAAGGCTCAGGAGACCCTGCCAAAACACCCGTCGGGAGAGAGAGGACCCAGGAGAGAGCCGTGGCAGAAGCGGCGGGCTGGGAAACCGCTCAGCCAGGAAGATAAAAGGCGAGCAGTGTGCTACACACACAGCATTTTAAACCCTGCAGCTCCCACAGCTCTGCCCTAATGAGACGCAGGAAGAACTGCGGCAGGCAGGGAAGGGAGGTGGGGAGGGGGCAGAGAGTTTGGCCTGGTCCCTGTGCCCTGCCGCTCTGGGGACCGTCCTGCCCCACAGAGACCTCCGGAAGGGTGTTTCTACCCCGGATTCCTGGGCTGCATGTTCGGCTCATGCTAGTGATGTGGACTGGAATGTGCTTGAGCATCCGACCATGTGTGGGAAATGCATGGGGACCTCGGTGGGTCGTGTCCGTGCCCATGAAGCCGAACACCATGCCCATGAGGTCTAAGGCTGTTCCAAGAAGACTGCCACACCCTGTCCCAGCCCCACATGTGTGACAACACACGGTCAGGCACCAGCCCTCGGCTCCCTTCTCAGGATGAGGGTTCACCCCTGCAAGGGCGGCCAGGGCTGGGCGTCACAGCCACCGCCTAAATGAGCCTGCGTCTTCCAGCCTCATCGTCCCTGCATCCCGGCCCCAGCTCCTGCCCAGCCAGCTTTTACAAGGCAGCGAAGAGGGTCTGCTGGAGGCCTGGCTGGCGCCTGACCATGCTGAGTTCAAACCCTAGCTCTGGTTTCCCCGTTAGACAAGTGGCTAATTCCTTCCAGAAGTTTCCACTGTTTCCATGCCCACCAGGCCCCCCCTCCCAGCCCCTGCCTCTGGGAGACACCTCCAGGTCTCGCCATTTAGGGACGTATGGGTTCCACTTGCGTGAGAGAGGGTTTATCTTATTTTTAAAGAAGTTGAGGCCACTTGGTAATCAGAGCCCTCGTGGTTGGAGCTAAGAAGATCCTGGGAAGGGGTGTTAATCAAGGCGCCTCAGGACATGCAAATGAGGAGAAAGCTCAAGTGATTAGGGCGTGCTGGGGCCTGGGGTCCAGCCTTTGTCCCCGTCTGAGAAGAGGGGTCCAGAGGCCTGGCTGGGGGTGGCGCCACGGGGACGCCTCAGGGGCCGGGCAGGCGGAGGCCACAGGAAGACAATCACACAAAGGTGGCCAAAGGGCCTGGTGGCGTGCCCACCGGCACCCTGCCGGCCTCCTGCCTCCCCGTCAGCTGCGGAGCTTGGGGGCTGCTTTGACAGACCCCTCCGCTTGGCCGGAATGAGCCTCTCTTCCGAATGACTGGAGAATGATCAGAGAGTGTCAATCTGGGGAGACAGGCCCGGGCAGGGAGTAGGGTGTTGGCGACTTGGTGGTGTCTACAAGGTGAGACATGACCCTACCCCGCAGGAACCCAGGGGTCCCACACCTGACCTAAGGCACCAGGCAATGCACACATAAGGATGACCTCTTGGGAGTGTGCACTGTCACAAAAAGTGGGAACCAAACAGCATCCCAGGAGGGGACTATTTGGTCTGCGAATGGGACGTGTGTATGACAGGTTTTCCTTTCCCCCTGAAAGATGATGACCTAGATGTGGGAAGAGGGCACAACACACTGTTCAGTGATGGGGAGAAAGCAGGTTGCAAAACACTGGGTGCTCCTGGCTGGTGTGGTTCAGTGGATTGAGCACAGACCTATGAACCAAAGGGTCACTGGTTCGATTCCCAGTCAGGGCACATGCCTGGGTTGCAGGCCAGGTCCCAGTCGGGGGCACGTGAGGGGCAACCACACATGGATGTTTCTCTCCCTCCCTTTCTCTTTCCCTTCCCCTCTCTCTAAAAAATAAATAAAATCTTTTCAAAATACATTGGGTACTGAAGCCCCTCTTTGGACAAAAAAATAAAAACGAAAGAGATATCTAGAAGTATCTGGAAAGAAGGGTAGTCACAGAAATGTCAACAATAGTTACCCTGCAGAGGGTAGATTTCAGGTTATTGTTATTTCTTCTTTTGTATTATTTTTTATCATGATGAGCATACACCATACCTATAATCAGTAAAGCTATTTTTATCCTTTTTAAGAAAACTGCCCTATTGCTTGACCTCAAGCTCCCCCAATTCGTTTACTATGAAGTAAAGTATCCGAGTGGACGATGAGCGTGACACCCGCCGGCCTCCGAGGGGTCGGCTTGGCGAGCCCCTCTCTACCACCCAAGGAGCCGGCGGGCCAGGGGCTGGGCCCCCGTCAGGCCCGCTGCCTGCCCCATGCTGTCTGTGGGTGACACAGAGCACCCCAGGGTACGTGGCAGTCGCCCCGTACGGGGTGTCCGTACAGAACCTCTGTAATTCCAGGTTGCTTCCCCTTAACCTTAACCCCGGGGCCAAAGGCATTAGGACACGGAGCTGCGTGCCCCTCATATGGTGTACGCAGTACATATTAGACGACACCCCAGCGAGGCCTGGCCTCCACAGTCAACACATTACTATCTCGGCGATGGCACACACTCATGTTCACATCCAGGGGATAAATACAACTATGCACAGCTTTCCTGTTATTTGAGGTCAGGTTTTGCCTCCGAATGAATCTGCCACCATCTCATAAAAGAACTTTGAGTTTCAGACCTCTTACTGATTTCAGAATTCCAGTTAGGAGACAGGCGCCGGATCAGACCCGGGGGCTTGGGCTGGTTGTTTTGGCTCTTCGGCCCGGTGCCCATGCCCCCACCCCACCCTGCCAGCAGGGCAGGCTCTGTGGCCCGGCAGCCTGTGTCGTCTCTTGGGCCCTGGCCTGATTTCATGCTCTGTTTTGCCATCTTGAAATTCTTGATACAGTTTGGACGAGGGGCCCCTAATTCGTTTCGGACAGTAAGCCCCTGCAAACCACGTGGCCAGAACGAGGCCTGGAACAGGGCAGTCGCTCATTAAACGCTGAGTGAATGAATGAATGAAATGTCATCCCTACCACACCCTGCTCTGCCCCTCCCTTTTCCCACCCGCATGGGGAACCAATGTCATCAGTGTCCTGAATGGCCCACTGGCTGCACAGCTTGATGTCCATGGAGATTCTTGGGGCGTCCAGACTCTCACTCAAAATCTGACAGGGGACATTTGAGCTTCTGATTTGCACCCCAAGTGATTCAGACACCCAAGACACTGAGAACCAATCGTACGTTTGTTCTGAGGGCAACCTTGCTCTCTGCCCCCCTTGCTTAGCTGTGTGATCTTAAGCAGGTTACCAGACCTCTCTGAACTTCGCAAATGGCCAAGGGGTCAACTCCCACCCTAAAGCCCTACCGCTACCTCGCCAACTGTCTGCAAATAAGCCCCTTCCTGGCAGCTACCAGGGAGCTCCCTGGGGTCAGGCAGGCTTGTCTGCTGACTCTGTCTGGTCCCCTGAGCGTCTCTGGTACCCAGCTTGGGGGGACCAGGTGTGGGGGCAGGGGGCTCAGGAAAGACTTCCTAGTGTGCCAACCGGAAAGGACAATTGCCCGACCTCGAAGGGCCGCATGAGGGTGAGTAGGGCAGCTGCAGGGCTTTATCCTAGCGATGGCTGGGCACACAGTAGGTGCCACAGAAATGGGGCTGTCGTTACTGGCCCCACACCCTCCTCCTGGGGCGGTGGCAGCAGATGAGCCCCGCTGGGGCCTGGAGGCTGGAGGCTGGAGGCTGCGGCAGGAGGGGAGGAAGGCAGGGCCTGGGGGATGGAGTCCAGGCACGTCCTGATACCAATTAAGGCGGCTCTGCGCAGGGGGGCCTCGGACGGCATTTATCAGCCTGCCAGGGAGGGGCTGGCAGGCTGTCCTCCAGCTGACGGATTAGACAGCGGACAATTAGGTTTCAGGCAGGCGCGCGTGCTCTCTCTCTATGTCACACACACACACACACACACACACACACACACCCCTTTCCCCATCAGTTTCCAAGGCCTATCCACAGAGCCCAGCTGAGTCCCTGCCCAGGCACCAGTGGTAGGGACAAAACAGACACAGAGCCCCCACCCCCTCAGAGAGAATAACCAGGGACACCCGCCTAGCCCTACACCTGCAAGGACAATGGCTCAAGACCCCACAGTCTATATCCCAAGCATCACTTCCAACTGGATCAGGTGTGGGTAAATTCTTTTTTATGTGTTTATTTGTTTATTTATTTGAGAGAGGGAAGGGACGGAGAAAGAGAGGAAGAGAAACACCGATGTGCAAGACAGGCCCCCAACATCAATTGGCTGCTGCCAGCTGGGGACCTGGTTGGCAACTGAGGCGTGTGCCCTGACTGGGAATCAAACCCGCAACCGTTTGGTTCACAGGCTGGCGCTCAGCCCCCTGAGCCACACCAGCCAGGGCTGCCGTGGGGGATTCTTGAGAAGCCAATGTGCAGGCACTGACAGCAGCGGAGGTGCCTTCTAAGGCTGAGTGTGGGATGAGCCTGAGTCACCTGGGGACCCCCTTCCTTCCCACGAAATAGCTTCTCCTTTGACCCATGTATGACTCAGTGGAAGGAATGTGTGAGCAAAGACAGGGACTTGGAAGAACTTCGTACACCCAGAAGAAAAGTCTTCAAGATTCTAGAAGGTTCCACACTGCAGACACCCTGGGCTGAGTCGGGAATAGTAGAAGGGACATATGACCCGAGTCCTTTGGGAAAGGAGAATCGGGCAGGCCCCTGTGAAGCCCCCACCCAAGCTGCAGACCACATCCATGACCTGGTCCAAGGGTGCCCCCGCCCTCTCCCCAGGGTCTCGGACGCTGTGACCACCACTGGCAGGACCTTCCCACTAAGATCATCTCGCCTGACACTCATCAAACTCGGAGCTGCGCTCACCAACGTCCCTGGACTCTCCGCACCCGCACATAGGGCACCGTGGCTGCCCCAAGGCCCGGCCCAGACGCCTGAGTTCTGCCTCACCTCCTCACCTGTCTCACCCTCCTCAGCCATAATCTTCCGCCCCGCCCCCCCCACTGTACCTTCCAGCCAGCTCTCCACCCCGGTCCTCCTCAGTCCCAGGGGCACCGCCCTGGCCCAAGCCACCATCTCCCACCTGGATACCCCACCGGTCCCCAGTCTCGGCCCTTCCTCCTCTGTTCTGCCCCAGCCACAGAGCAGTCACCCAGAATGCCCACCAGCTGCACAGCTCCCCGCTCTGAGAGGCCTTCCCAGGCCCTACCACCCTCAGGAGAAGGTGTAGCCTGCCCTCCCCAGCTCCCTGCCCCACTGCTTCGTCGGCTCCGTGCCCTCGGGGGTGATCTCCTTCATTCATTTGGTTGCTCAGTTGGTGTTTGCTACCCTGCCTCCCCCACCGAATGTACTTGGACAGGGCCCAGGGCAGGGCCCAGCTCTGTTTTGCTCAGCCTTTGCACCTGGGGGCTGGCAGGGACTTCCAGGGGACTGCGGGGGAGTGAGGACAGGAGATCTGCCCCCAGCCCCATGGGGGCTTCGTCCTGGAGACCACTCTGGCCTCGCTCCGGGCCTGAGCCCTCCATGCGCCCAGCCTACCAGCAGCTGGGGCTCCCCCTGGCCCCAGCTGGGATGCGGCTTCTTCCCGAGGGCTCCCGACTCTCCACTGACTCAGTCCCTCCCTTGGGCTGATTCCAGTGAGATGGCCACTGAGTCCAGGGGCCAGTTCACGTGCCTGCCCCCCCGACCCCCGGTGGGCTTCCGGGGGGCTGTCTCCGTCACAGTGCCTGACACATAGCAGGGGCTCAATGAATGTTTCTCATAAATGAATGAGCCCAGAACGGCACTCTGTCCCCAGCCAAGCCCCTGCCACCCTCTGGCCCAGTCTGCCCTCTGCCCGGGGCTCTGAGGGTCCAGAGGCCAGAGTGGACATGACCGCGTACCCGGCACAGTGACACAGACGAAACGTGCTCCAGGGGTGCCTGTCGCGCCCTATATGGGGTCAGGTGCTGCTGGATGACTGGGCTTTGGAGGGCAGGAGGGCAGGTTGGGCAGAAAATGAGAAAATAGAGCGAACGTCACTGTTAACAAAAAAAGACACTCCGGACACTGTGCTGGACACTTCCACGCGTGCTTGTTCCCAGTCACAAGCTTTCCCATAAACAGTTTCGGCCCCCCGCCCCCTTCAGATGAAAGGTGGCCGAGGGGACCTGAAGCCACATGCCCAGGATCACATGGCTCCAGGTGGCGAATCCAAATTCCAACCCAGGTGTGGCTGGTGCCAGAGACCCCCGGGCCATCACCTGCCACGCCAGTGTGGGGGGGGGGCAGGCATCCCTGGGAGCAAAGGCCCGGGGGTGGGGTGAAGCTGCAGGTAGAGGCGGAAGAGCCCCAGGAAGACTGTGAGAACTAGCCCACCGAGCCAGAAAGCAGCAGCGAAAGCCTGGTGGAGCAGGTAAGGTGGGTCACTCGTTCTCCCTGGGCCTCAGTCTCTCTATCTGTGAAATGGCGACATCGTGGCGTCTGCGTGATACCAAGGGCAAACATCTCTAACGTGCTTAGAACAGAGAAAGCACAATATGAATGGTTTTGAATATACAAATGGGGACGCGGTGGGTAGGAGTCCAGGTGGAGGGTCCAGGAGTACAGGGTGTGTCTGGACAGGGTGGCTTAGCGGGCCCTGGGCAGCAGGAGGCAGGCACATGGTGTCCTGAGGTGGGGTGGGGGTCAAGGCTTCCCTTTCCCCAGCCAGTGGCTTAGGCAGATCCTTGGGGAGCCCTAGGACAGCGCCATGGGGTCACCAGACCTGACGGCAGTGGGCAGCCCCCTGCCCTAGTCCTTGCAAGCTGAGCTGCCCGCCCCCTCTGGACCCAGGCTGGCAGAGGGAATGAGTGTCCTTCTGCCCTGCACCCAGCTGGGCACGTGGGCACCCAGGCTCCTGGTTAGCCCCCAGGGAAAAGAGAGCAGGGCAGACATTCCCCTGAGGATGGGTTGGTGGGGCAGGGTGAGGGGGTGAGTCCACCGTCAGGACAGACCACAATTAAAGTAGAAAATCATGAAATACCCTAGGCAAAGGGGGGGGGGGCTCAGTTCTTGACAAGGTGTCAGGGCTGGGATTTTTTTCAGTCCTGAACCCACCCTGGGATTTTTTTTCAGCCACACTGAACCCACCCTGAAGCATGCTAGGGGCTGTCTGTGATGCTTAGGCAAATGCTGCAAGTCTCTGAGCCTCGTCTTGCACATCTGTGAAATGGGAACTCACCGTAGCTGGCGCACCACACAGGATCAGGGAACCCTGGTAACTCTGTCAGACAGAAGCAACAAAACTTGGTCTTTTAAGAAATGGGTGCTGACTTGCTCTGCTAATTCCTCAAATGGCAGGGCATTGTTAAGGCCAGAAGGCAGAATAATAATCTGGGGATCAGTGACCTCTACCCAGGACCCCCACACACCCAAGTCAAAGGCAGCATTCAAGGCTACTGGATCTCCAGGAGGCCTGTGGCCAAGCCACCTGGTCTTTTGGGGTCCTCTGGCCCAGGACCCTCTCCTCCCACTGCTTCCTGACTTTGCCTGCAAGTGCACGGTCCCTCACCTCTCTCCCTCCCGCCTCCCTCCACACGGTTCCTCTCACTGCCCCCCAAAGGGGGAATCCCAGCTGGGGAGGCCAGAGTTCTGTGGTGCCTGAAAGTCCTCTCTTGGATTGGGGGTGTCATTCTTGCTTAACTACAGCTCCCCCAACACACCACCAACCCCAGATATGGAGCTTCCACAAAGCCCTTTTATTAAGAAGTTGGTCAATCTTCTGCTAATTAAAAGAAATTCTATGCCACATTAAAGGCAAATTAATTTTCAGAGCTGCCTGGGAAACATCACCCGGAAAACGTGCAGCCCCGGCCCCCTCTGCCTGCAGTCCCTCTCCCCCCCATCCCCCACTCCCTCCGGCCACTGAAGGCTGCTGGGCAGCAGCGGCGGCGGCAGCAGGAGCGGGAGGATCAATGCTTCCAGCCAGGTGGGGAGGAACGGATGGCCAGTCATCACCTGGCTGGCACGAGCCGATTCTGGCTCCTGGAGGGGCCCCGCTCGCTCAGCCCAGGAGCTCCGGACCTCGTCCCTCCCCAGGACCAAGACCAGGTCTCTCAGTCCAACCCCACCACCAAAGGCAAGCCTTTCCTCAAAAAGCAGTGTCCTTCGTTTGCAGAGAAATGGGCTTCCCAAAGCTTGTCGTTGCCAGGCCCTGTCCTCTGTCTCCCTGAGCCCCACGGCAGCCCCTGGGGGGGGGGGCACCATCGTCCTCATTTTGCAGGGGACCAAGCTGAGCCACCAAGTCCCTCTCCTGAGGTCACAGTTTCTAGGGGCAGGATGTGGCCCCAGTCCCCCTGACTTTGCACAGCTAAACCCGCAGTGGTTCTTTTTACAACATTGAGGATCTTTTCGTAACAGACAAAAGGGGGAGGGAATTGCCGTGTCTGCAAAAAAATTAAGTTCATTGGTTGCACTTGTTCAAGGGGAGGCTCACCTGCTCCCTAATCACAAGGAAGCTGCTGCTTATTGAGAGTCTAGTATGTTCCATGAGTCTGGCTACCCCGGACCGTTGTCATTGCAACAAATCCTCACCAGCGCATGGGGCTCAGAGAAGTTAGGTTCCCTGCTCAATGCCACACAGCCTGCCTCCACCTTGGTCACGACAATCTCCTGTCTATAAGGTCCAAGTTTTTCCACTTCTTCAGAGTCAAAGCCAAAGTCTGTGGGTCTTCTCCTCTCCTGGCAGGGCAGCAAGCTCCAGAAAAGAACACGGGGTTCACTGTGTGACTTCGCCCTCTCTGGGCCTCAACTTTCTCATCTGCAAAATGGGGCGGCTGAACTCAGTACCAGCCTAGACTCGTCCAACTTGAGCATCCTGTGACAACCCTAGCTTTGGGCCAGGTGGCTGGGACAGAGCCTCCAGGTGGGTGGTGACAGCCGTTCCCCTGGCAGGATGGGGAGGTCTGGCTGCCTCGGAGTGAAAGGCAGGAGGTGGCCTAGCAGCCAGACAGGGACACAGTGAGAGCAGTGGGGACAAGGGCCCAGCTGAGCTGGCCACGAGCGCTGCCCTGCTGCCCCTGTACTGTAGACAGCTCAGGGAGCAGTGAGCAGACAGCCCCCTCTGACCCCAGCAGCTCCTGTGGGACCTGGGAGCCTGGTGCCCACCCATCCATCCCCTGCTCTCCATTCCTCCCCAGTCCCCGAGATGGGTCATTCTGCGCTGGCCAGGAGTTGAAGCCAGTGGAGGTGTGTAGGGGAGGGGCTGAGGGGACGGCAGGGGTTCCTCATACTCTGCCTCCACGTGGAGTTCTAACTCGAAGGCCCCAACACTTCACAGAAGCTTCTCCAGTGGGAATAGGGAATTGTCAGAAGTACCTCGGCATCGGCTTCTCCTTGATGAGGAAGGGGTGCGGGAGCAGAAGCTGGGACTGGTCTGCTGTCCTCTGCTGTGCACTCTCACTGCTGGGCAATCGAAGGCTCTGATCATTGGACCTGCTCGGAGCAGCGCCCGCTCTGTGGCAGGCATGGCGCTGGGTACCGAGGGTGAGGCAACGGATCCGCCACGGCGTGCACTCACGCCCATCACCCAGGAGGAGGGTGAACATGGCGCCACACATGAACAGCTGCCTCTTGCCCGTGTGTGCACAGAGCTCTGGGTGCACTGAGAAGGCCGAGCGCCCTGCCCAAGGCCACCCAGGGAGCTCAGCTGAAGCAGGTCTGCAGGGCCCAGTCTCAGGCTGTCAGATGCCGGCTCTTCTCCTGGCGTCGGGCGTCCTGTGGGTAGTGGCTTAGCTAGTGTCCTTTTCAGAATGTGAGGGTCCTTAGACGAAGGGACCCTCAGCACCTCAAGTAACGTCTCACTTAAGATGGGGGCTCAATACACAGTGGATGGATGGAAGGCAGGGAGGAAGGAAGGAAGGAAGGAGGTAGGTGAATAAATGGGTGGGTAGATGCATGGCGAGAACAATGGGAGGAAAAAGGGTAAGTGGGTGGATGGATGGAAGAAGAGAAGGAAGGAAGGTTGGTTAGTTGATGGTAGACAGACGGATGGATGGATGGATGGATGAAAGGAAGAACAAAAGAGTGGGCGGGTGGAGTGGATGATGGGTGACTGTCCCCTACGCCAGGAGGCATCCGTGACTCAGGCATGGCAGGTGAGAGGATGGCCTCTGACACAGGAGCAGGCAGTTCACCTCATGGCTCCCTGCTGCGCCCCCCGTACTTGCATTAGAATGCATCTGCTGTGCCTGGCCCCTTGGCCTCTGCCCCAGGAAGACGCGGGCGCCTCCGCCGGCTTTATTAAGGACCTATTAACCCAGTGTCTGTCAGGCCTGGGTCACAGAAGCAGCTCCTGGCAGGACTAACAGCCCCAGAGGGGCTCTGGTGAGGAGGGCCCGGAACCTGGGGTTACGGGGCGGGAGGTGCTTTGGAGCCACTGGGGCCTGCCTGTCTGAATCTCGTCTCCTCTACTAATTGGCTGTGTGGCCTTGGGTGGCTCACTCCCCTATTCTGAATACCAGCTTTCTCACTGTAAGTCATGGAGAAATAATGGGCTACTGTGAGGACCCTTTGCACCAATGCATTGCATCACCCAGCATAGAGAGGGCACTTGCTGCAACCAGTAATGTCCAAGGAACCGGGTGGGGTGCTCACGCACATCAGCTGCCTGATCCTTGAGGGACAGGCAGGGACTAGGGTCATCGGAATTTATGGATGAGGAAACCGAGGAGATGCAGTGGTTGGTCAAAGCCACAGGGCCAGGAAGTGATGAGCCATGATTCAAATGCAGGCAGTGGACGCCACCACTAAGCCATTTCCGCCTGACTACTGAGTGGGAACAAAGCCTGGGGCAGGTGGGCGGGGATGGTGGAGGCCTCTCCCACCAGCGCCTGGAGGGGCTGTGCAGCAGAGAGGAAGAGGAACTGGGACCATAAGGGAGATTTACGGCTTCCAGCATGATTAACTGCACCATCTGGAGGCCGCTCATCCACCTGGGCATACTGGGGACCACAGACCTCCCGGACGAACAGCAGGGAGGGACGAGGGGGACGGGAAAACTGCCGTGAGCTGCCGGGTGGACTAGCAGGGACTGTGTGGGGCTTACTTGGCTCTTCTTCAGCCCAGGGCACACCTCTGCAGGTGCCTCCCACCCCAAGAGCTGGGTTACCCACCCCCCATCTCAGAAGAGTCCAGAATGCTTGAACCCCAGGGTACAAACGGACGGGGTGGCTGTGATCAAGTCACAAAAAGGTCAGAGGACGAGCAGCAAGGGTGGGGGGGTGATCATAATTCAGCGCAACAGTGGCCCTTAGAAGGGTGTGACGCCGCAGCCTCTGACCACCTGGTAGCCCAGTAACCCCCAGCAAGAAACTCCACCTCTGTGAGGCTCTGTCCTCTCATCTGTGAAATGGGCTCATGCTGGCACTGACCTCTCAGCATCGTTTGGAAGGCTCACCTAGCCAAGAAAACGCACCGACCTCAGCATAGTGGCGGCCAGAGACAGCCACCTGTGGCTGTTGTCATTATTGTCCCTATTGCTAGATGAGGAGACCTAGGCCCGAAAAAAGCAAGTGACTTGCCTCAGGTTGTACAGTGTGTTGGTAGTAGAGTTTGTGCCAAAGGTGGTGGACCTGCCTCGGGACACAGCCAGACCCAGGGTCCCAGGGTCCTAGGGCGGCCACCCCAGGTCCCACCAGTGAGAGTGGTGAACCCCCTCTGGCTCCAATGATGGCCATTGTATTTTGAGCACCGACTCTGTGCCAGGAGTCTGCTCAGAGCTTTTATGAATCACTGCACGGACCCATCACAGTTTGGCAGGTGGGCGTTGTGCTGTCCTGACCCAGATGCACAAGGTCCGGTGGGGCCCTGTGGGGTTCCCCTCCAGGGCTGCCTGGTTCCGAAGCCCTGGTTCTCAGCACATGCTATTGCCCTCTGGACGGAGGCAGGGGCCTGTGTTCATTGTAACAACTGTTCCCTGCTCTCTCTTCCCCAAGGCAGAGAAGCATAAATGAGATGGTCTTCTAGACCTCAGACAAGCTTTGCCTTGAGAGCCAGAGGACCCCTTCCGCCGGTGACAAAGCACCTACTCTGCAGGAAGGAAGGTCATCACCCCAGCCCCTCCCTCTCTCCTTGGCTCTGTGGAGGCGAGTGGCCAGAACCCTTGTGGCCATGTAAAGCCACACTGGAGGGGAGCCTGGTCATGAGCCTGGTCCGTGGCTGTGGGAGGAGGGGTGGTGGAAGAAGCACTCCCCCTTCCTCGCACACGTGGTCCCCGCATCCCCATCTGGTCAGCCGGGGCTGCCCTACAAAACAACAAAAGCATCTCGTTTCCATTCTAGAAAACCCCAGAGACCGGTCTGCTCTGCCTGCCTTCTCTGTTGGCCACCATGGTTAAGGCAGGAGCTGGGGAAATGGCAGCTGTCCTGCCCAGAGGAAAGAGGCCCCAGAGTTACTGGCCTGGGCCCTCACTGGGGCCCATACGCCAGGGGTGGGGGGGCGGCCGGGGTGAGCCTTGTGTCCATGGACACCCTCCCCGCACCTGCGGTGAGCAGTGCCAGATGGGGAGGCTCTGGCTCGCGGCCTCCGCCCCAGCCCCGCAGACCCCGTGACCTGTCGTCCCAGGACTTCTGGCCTGTCCATCTGAGGTGGCCCGTCCCCCTTCCGCACCGAAGCCCAGACCTCTGACCCTCATTACAAACAAACCCGGCAGACTCTGGAGAGCAAGAAACCCTCCACGAACAGCTTCGGAGATGGCTGTGTCCCCTACGACACACACACGCCTCAGACACGCAAGGCTGCAGCCAGGCTTCCACCTAAACAAGTTGTCGAAGGGTTGCTTTTGTTCATGAAACATTTAGGCCTCCCTCGGCTTTGGGGGTGTGGGGAACGGCCTGTTTCATAGTCTTCTGGTGAACAGGGACTGGACAGGGAGCCTGGGGTTTGGCAGGATTTCATTTCTCCCTCTGTGCAGGTTCGAATCGGGGAAGGGGATCTGAGGAGAAAGGGATAGGGAAACACAGGAGCGGGGACTCCTGGGCGAAGCTGTCCCTCTGTCCCTGGGGACGTCCGGCTCAGAGAAGGCTGCAGGCAGCCAAGGTCAGCCTGGGGACCTGGTTAGACCGTCCCAGGCTGGGTCTCCGGAAGAGCAGGGTCGGCCGCCCGTATCCTCGCACCTGGCGCTCAGAAAACATCGGGGACCGCTGGTTTATGTGTCCCTGCCCGCTTGGCTCCCCGCCTTCAGCGCCTAACCAGCGAATCCGCCGGGGACAAAGGCGGGGCTGGTTTCCAAAGGCAAACAACCAACAGTTTTGCTTCTTTTTTTTCCACCCAATCGGGGGGTCGAGCAGCGTTGAGGCCCGGGCGGCGCCGGGTGCCCCCAGGACGCCCTCCCGGGACAGGCCCAGGGCGCATGCGCGGGAGGGGGTGGAGCACGGGAGGCCGCGGCCGCCTGCGCAGCCTCGCTCCGGCCGGTCTCCGTGGCAACGGGCTCGCGGGGGGAGGGGCCGGGAGGCGAGGGCCGCAGCGGCTGCTATTTCTGCCGCTTCCTGTTCCTCGCGGCCACGTCTCCATGGCAACCGTGTTACTCACCGCGGCCGCTTCCCGGCTCGGCTGGCGCGCGTGACCCCGGCCGCCTGCGCCCCCACGTCTCTCACTTGCCCTGCTTCCCCTTCCCCCCGGGTCCTCCTCCTCTGGCACCTGGCCCCGCCCTGCTCTGCCGGTGCCCGCGGCCCGGGAGGGAGATTGATGGGGGACGCTTATTAAAAAACATTGTAACCGTTTCCGTTTTTATTACGTTGACAAGGGAGCGTTATTTACTGTTATTGTTTGCCGAGCGGGTCGCGCCAAAGCGCCGGTTGCCTCCGGGGGGCTCACCTTTTGGGCGGCCCCGGGGAAGTCGCCGGTGGGAGCGGGAGGGGGGATTCCGCACGGCCCAGGCCAGAGCGGCGAGGGGTCGCCTGCAGAGCCGGCTCCCTGGGATCCTGCTCCTCGCCGCTTCCCGCAGCCCGCCCGGCCGACCCCCTCGGGGAGAGACTGCTGAGGCCGGTGGCTCGTGTTGAAGGAGAAAGGCAACAACAAATCGAAAAGGACCAGATGACTTCATTCGCGGGAAGGCTCTGTCCTACGTGGACCAGTTTCCTGGGGACTGTGGTGGAACATACTCGCTGCCTTAGGAAGCATTTAGAACTAAACCAGATAAAGACCAGAATGTTCTCAGCCTTGTCTGAACCAAGCAAGGACAGGCTGGCTGCGCTTGGGCTCTGGGTGTGCAATGAAGGGGATCCAATTCCGTCTCCCCTACATCCCCCGCTTAGACTCCCGTACTCGGAGAGGGTGGGCAGCTGCCCTAAGGTCACACAGCCAGTTTCTATCCTGCTTCAACTCCTGCGGGGCTGAAACCAGCGGGAGGCGGTGAACTAGTTCCAATGGCTGGACTACGAGCCTTGGAAGAGGGTGAGGCTCAGCTGGAGGTCGGTGCAGGGGAAATTAACTGGGCAGGTCTAAGCCCTGGTTGGCCTGGGTCCTGCTGACCCGACCAGAGCCCTCAGCTGGGGGTGAAGGGGGCTCGGGTTGTGAGGGGTGTGTCCAAGGGATCAGATGGGCCCTTAAGGATGCCCCCCACCCAAGCCCCTGCTGGGATGCTAATCTCACTCTGCTAATTAAAGTTTGCAATGCTGTCCCTAACTCAGCTCCCTACTCCTCAACATTTTATTAGCTGAAATGCAAACAATTGCTTCTTGGGACATAAAAGCCAGAGGAAAAAAAGCCCCTGGAATTCGCAGTATAAAAAGGATTTTAAAAAACTGTTTACACTTATAAACAAACACTCTGAATGAACAGACCAGGTTCCTGAAACTGAACTTCCAGAGCCTGCCCCCCCGCCCCCCAGCCCCCAGCCTGTTGTGTGTTTTTGCCCCTTCTAAGGGGCACTTGGTCACCATGGCCTCTGCCAGTCTCTGGCTTAGACTGTCAACAAGGGCCTCCCAGCCCCAGGATCATGTCTCTAGACTTTCTGGAGTCTAGTGGACCAGCCAGGTTCTGGCTATGGCCTTTGGGTCTGGAGCATCACAGTGAGATAAAGTTCTCTTCCACTTTGTTGCCAGCACCCAACCGCTCACATATGCGGAGCCCTTGTGCAATGCATGAGTCTAAAGTCTTGGGCTCCAGCCCTGGCTGGTGTGGCTCAGTGAATTGAGCGTGCAAACCGACCAGTTCCATTCCCAGTCAGGGCACATGCCTGGGTTGCGGGCCAGGTGCCCGGGGCGTGCACCAGAGGCAATCACACATTGACGTTGCCCTCTCTTTCTCCCTTTCCCTCTGTCTAAAAGTAAATAAATAAAATCTTAAAAAGAAAAAACCTTGGGCTACACGCACACACAGTCATTCCCCAAGGGCTGCCAGCTTCGTGATATGGGACAGGGACAGGTAGGGAACCAGCAGTGCCCTCTACTCCTGTCACCAGCATGGCCCATGGGCCCATGGGCTGGCTTCCCAAGCAAAACCCATCCCTGGCAGCGGGTTGAAAGAGTTTAGATGATGTGAGAGCCCCTGGGCGGTGTTTGAAGAGGATTGAGGTGACAGATGACACCAGTACCACACAACTCCAGAGCTGGGAAGAACTTGGAGACTGTCCAGACCAGTCACACCCGCTTCCCCATTTCACGGGCAGGCAAACCGAGGCCCAAGAGAGGAAGAGACCTGACTGAGATCTGCTATTGGTTGGTTAGTGGCAGAACCTAGACCGGGGCCTAGGCACCTTGCCTCCCATTCAGGGGTTCATGGCCTGCTCTGATGCTTCCGTGGCGTTCTCTCTACGAGCAGAAGTTTAGGGACCAGGAGCTGGGATAGCGGTGGTGAAGCAGGCAGCACTGAAGTCTGAATTCTAATGAGAACTTGGACAAGTGAATTCTTCTCTCTGGACCTCAGTGGTCTTCTGTGCTAAGCAGGGAGAATAATAGTACCTCCCCTTGGTTTGTCTTAAGGGATAAAGAAAATGGGGTGGAAAAAGCAACTAGACTAAAGCTTGGTACATATGAGTACTTAAGTAATGGTGGCAGCAATGTTGACGCTGGTGGTGATGGTGGTGGTTATAGTGGGTTGAATGGGGCTGCCCCCTCCCCCCAAAAAAAGATGTGTTCATGTCCTAATCCTTGAGACCCGTGAATGTGACCTTATTTGGGAAAAGGGCCTTTGGAGATGTAATGAAGTCAAGGATATTGATATGAGATTGTCCAAGACAACCCAGGCTGAGACTCAGTGCCATCACGAGTGTCCTTGTCAGAGACAGAAGAGCAGGCAGAGACACGGGAGGAGGCCACGCACAGACAGGGGCAGAGGTGGGAGCGATGTGGCCACAAGCCGAGGAGGGCCTGAAGGTGCCAGACGCTGGGAAAGGCCGGAAGCGTTCTTCCCCACGTCCACAGGGAGCACGGCCCAGCTGACGCCTCATTTTGGCTTCTGGCCTCTAGAATGTGCAGAAAACCATCACGTTTGTGGGAACTTGCTAAGCAGCCACAGGAAATGAATACAGTGGCGAGGCTGGCTTTGCTGCTGGGATGATGGTCACGATGGTGGTGATGGGTGCTGAGGCGCTGGTGACAATGGTCATGATACTGGTGGTGATGGTGATGCTGGCTGGCACTGTCTGTATGAGCTTCCCAGGGCTGCCTACCAAAGTACCACCAACCGATGGCTCAAACCAAAAGCAATGGATTGTCTAGCTGATCCGGAAGCCAAGTCTAAACTAAGATGTCAGCAAAGCCATGCTCCCTCTGGGGCGCAGATGAAGGGACCCACTCAGGGTCCTGGCTCCTGGTGGCTCAGGTGGCCCTTGTCCTGCAGGTGCATCACTCCACCCTCCGTCTCCATGTCGCCTTCCCTCACTGTGCGCCTGTCTCTGCATCTACACTGCCCCTTTTATCAGGACACAGTCATATTGGATCAGGGCCCACCCTGAGAACCTCGCCTTAACTTGATCACCTCTGTCAAGACCCTGATTCTGACTAAGGTCACGTTCTCAGGCGCCGGGGATTAGGACTTCAACATGTCTTTTGCAGGGGCACAATTCACCCCATACCAGTGGTGATGGTGGAAGCGATGGTGACAAGGGTGATGGAGATGTCGGTGGAGATGATGGTGATGGCGGGGCCTCTGCCGGAGCTCCTCGGGGAGCAGTGGTCCGTTCACAAGGCTTTCCGAAGACCAGGAACCTGTCCCCTGAGGTCAAGAGCTGGCTTGGAGTCCCCAGTGAGAAATGATGAATGAGAAAGATGGTCCCAGGACATCATTGCCAAGTTAGTGCCATAGAAGCTCTGCCATTTGCCAGTTGTGGGGCCTCGAGCAAACCCTTTTACCTCTTTAGCTTTGGGTTGGACCCACTGCCAAGGACGTGCTCTGCTCCAAGGTTGCTGGGAGTCGGGGAGTCCCCTTGCTCTGAAATAGGAGCCAGGCCAGCCTCAGGCCAGGGAAGAGTGTCCGGGTGACTGGGCAGAGGAAGGAGGGGACAGGTAGCTGTGACAGCGCTCCCGCTGGCTCCCGGTGTGCCTGCCGCCTCCTTCTCCTCCTCCTCACAGGCAAACACCTGCTATTTTCCTCCCGGCTAAGTCAGTGATTGTGTCCTGGCCCTTCCCAGCTGCCAGAAGCCTCCCTGAGGGCAGGGACCATGGTTTGCTCCTCTGTGAGGCCTGGTCCTCCACACGTGTGGGTTGATCGGGGACTGTTTCAAAGAACAGCGAGCCCCTCCCTTCTCTTTCCATTTCCACACAATGGAGATGAGACAGGGCAAGGGGGAGTGGGAGGGGGGCCACCTGTTTCTGAATGGGATCTTCCTCCTCCAGGCCCCTCAAAGAAGACGTGGGACAGGCTGGGTAGGACAGCGGAGTCAGCCCAGCTCACCGCTCTTCTGGAGCCCGAAGTGCAGGCAGACTGAGCCCTGACCCCACAAAGCCCGTGGTCTGTGGCAGAAGACAGGCAGGGTGGGGCCCCTGGATTTGTCCTCATTAGACACAATTGCCTTAACTCCCTCCTTAACCCATCGTTTCCTGGCTCTCACTGACCGAGACTGGTAATAATCATCGCACTCGCGCATCCGTCGGTGCAGACATGTCAGGCGGTGGACGCAAGCTCGGCCGGGAGCCGCCCTCTGTGCCAGGAGGCAGTGGACAGCAAGGCCAAGTTTCTGTGTTTATGCAGCTTCTATTTGAAGGAAGAGGGGCACAGAGAACAAAGAAACAGCTGGTACCAGCATCCGGGAACAAGACAAATTATAGAGGGAATGAAAGCAGGGTGAGGGCTGCCCTGCAGAATGAGAGGATCGGGGTCTGGGAAGGGAGGTGACTTCGGTGAGGAGGTGACAGCGGGCCGAGACTTGGGGGAAGTGGGCCGATGGAGGGTTGGGAAGAGAGGTCCAGGGCAGCGGGGGCAGCAGGTGCAAAGGCCCTGAGGTCCTGTCGAAGTCTCAGATGTTTTCTAGGTGCGCCTGAAGGCAACACAGTGAGGAGGGCAAGGTCCGGCCCAAGGCCGCTTCGTGTGTTCAGAGGGTCCCCGGTTTCTGAGTGGAGCATGGACAAGAGAGGCCAGAGGGCAGTTGGGGGGACAGTGAGAAGAGCTGAGGGAGCCCAGGCACGAGATGGTGGTGGCCTGGTTGGGGGCACCAGCGGTGGGGGAGGTAAAAATAGCTGGGTTTAGGGTGTGTTTTAAGTAGAGGCATCAGGATTTGCCAAACGATCAGATGCGGGTGTGGAAGAAGGAAAATGGCAAGGATGACTGCGGCGTCCGGAGTGGAGGGAGGGACCACCTTCTGAGACGAAGAAGACCGCAGGAGAAGGGGGCGTGCGGGGGTCCAGAGCTGGCATGTGGACACATCATCTCCCAAAAGCCTACCTGATACTCACGTATCAGGCACTCAGAGCTCTCAGGTACTGTCACTGAATCCACCCAGTGGTGGCAATATCACCACCCTATGAGGTAGACCCTACTATTACACCCATTTACAGACGAGGAAACTGAGGCACAGAGCAGCAAGGGTGGGAGCTGGTGAAGACACAGCCCAGGTAGTCGAATTCCAAAGCTCATCCTCTTGTTTGTTCAATCATTTGCTCATTGGTTCCTCATTCATTTACTGCCATGTGCATTGCACACCACGCCTCTCTCTGAGCACCAGTAATGCGGAGATGTAATCACCCCATGCTCCGTGCAGGCACTGGGCGGGCAGTGCGAGCGAGCCAGCCATGCCCACCCCGCATGTGGCTGACTTTCTAAGGAGGAGCGCGGCAGGCAGTGAGCAGAGAGAAACATGAGGACCGGCTGCTCGCAGCCGGTGCCGAGTGTGAGGGGAGTGCGTCGTGCTGGTTCCGGGCAGTGAGGGGCTGCCTCCCAGGAGGGGAAGCTTCCCAGAAGCGGCCAGGCCAAGAGCGAGAGGAGGGGCATCCCCGGCAGAGGGGGCAGGAAGGGCAGAGGATCGTTTGGTAGGGCAGTGGTCAGGAGAGAGGCCACAGGGCATGGCTAGGGGGCCAGGTGCCCACAGAAGCCAGCCACAAAGAGGGGGTGAGCAGGGTCAGAGGCGAGTGAAATGGGGAAGGAAACCAAAGCTGGGAGTGAGGGGCCCTCACCCCACAGGCAAGCGGCCCCGGGGGCTCCAAGAGGGACATGACGGGCAAACCTGAAGCACAGGAGTGCAGGCTGTGAGCACCCCCTTCCCCAACCCTCCCCTTCCTGTACAGCAAGTCAGCACTTGAACCCAGTGCCGACTCCATGGCTGGGCCCTGGGGCAGCAGGCTGTTCCACCCCAGGCTGGGTGGCCTATGACTGGGGACACAGCGGCATCCGCCCTCTGGCACCAGGTCTGACTACCGAGAAAGAGCCCGAAGGAACCCCAGCAATGAACGAGTGAGGGAGTCGTTCATCCCCTCACTCGTTCAACAATGGTTTGTCCACCCTCGGTGTGCCCTGCTTGGTGGCGGGGAGGAACCACACCCCCTCCCTCAAGGAGCTGAAGCATGACTCCAAAGAAAGGCGACAAAGTCAGGGCGAGCGAGGTCCAGCTGCCGTGGGCGGGAGGCGGTCCAGCCAGCAGGGCAAGAGCGGTTTCACGGTCAGAGCAGGAGGGGTAACTCCAACTTCGGGGGCCAACCCTGTTGGACACTGTGCAGTCTTGAGGTCTTCCTGCCCCGCACACCCCCCAGAGACAAGAGGACTCCCATGGCCATGGGCAGGCTCCCCATGAAGAGGGAGCAGAGCTCCCAGGCTCCAGAACCTTTGCTCCCCTCCCTCCTCATTCCGGGCCGCCTCCCCTGCCCCTCCTTTCCTTGGTCAGCTGCCAATCTGGGGCAAAGCCAGGCTCCTACACGGAGCAACCTCCCAGTGCCCAGGGTGTGGGTCAAACTCACAGCACAGCCCCTAGCCCAGCCTCCGCCCCTGCTGGCCCCATCCGCCTCTTCCCGACCCCCCAGTCTTCTATCTGGGCCCACAGAGCGCTGTGGGACAGAGCCCCTGAGCCCAGCCTTCATGTGGGCTGGAGGGCAGAGGGTAGGGCTGAGTATTTTTTTACAAACGCGCCCAGCAGATAAAACGAGACAGCTACCAGCAGCCAGTCCCAGTGGAATCCTCAGCACTCGCTGAGCGAAGTGTGTTCCTGGACAATCTTGGGGCAGCCTCCCAGCCCGGAGGGCTGCCCTCCCCTTGGCCCCATTTTGTGGAGGAGGAGACAGAGGTTCCTTGGGGCCAGTGACCTGCTCGGGGGTAGAGCCAGGTCTCCGGCTCAGGGTTGGGGTTGGTAGAATGGTGGAGGAACAGGAGTCGGGTGAATGGCTGCACTACCAGCAGCCCCTGCAGGGACCCACACCCCGGTGCCTGCCATGGATGGCCCCCTGGGTCCTCATAGCCATTCCGAGCACAGACAGCTGCATTATCCCCGGACAGAGGGTCAGTCACCCCTAAAGTTGCAAAGTGAGGAGTAGGGGTGAGATTCAAACCCAGGCCGTTGGACTCCCGGTCCTAGGCTCCCCTGTACCTAGGAGATCAGGAGGGAAGAGCTGGGGAATAAGGACCTGAGGACGGGTGCGCAGGCCCCCAGGTCCCCATGGTGCTCTGTGACCAGGGCATGGAGGGTCAGGCACCTCTAGGACCTTCCAGGGGGCACCCAGCCAGGCCCCCCATCCTCACATCACTCCCTGGTCACCATTTCTGCTGCCCAGCCTAGACCCCACCTCTCTGCCCTCGGGTCGCCCTCCACTGCCGGGCCCTGCAGAGTGGTGACCCCTGGGAGGGCGCTCTGGGAGCCCTGGCCTTTGAGGAGCTTCGTCCTGCTCAGGGGTGTCTCGGAAAATGCACCTTCTAAGCCCCTGAGTCTACCCAGCCCAGGCCCCCAGCCCACTCAAGCTACAGCTTACGGTCAGCCAGGTGGTGCCTCCAGGGCTGGGGATGAAAGGATGTGCCATGGGGTCCCTTCCTACCGCCTCCTCCCGGTGCCAGCCCTGGCCTGCATCCTTGTTGCAGAGTGCCCTTGGCCAGGGGTCTATGTATGTGCCTCCGTGTGCGTGTGTCTCTGTGTGTGTGTGTGTGTATGCCTGTGTGTGTGTGCTGGGGTGGGCAGAAGCAGCAGGATGGGAGGGGGAGGGAGCAGGAAGGGAGAAACAGACAGAGCAGAGAGCTGGGGTGACAGAGAGAGAGAGAGTGAGAGCCTGGGAAATACACAGAGAGAAGGAGAAAGCTTGAAATAAATACAGCTGGGGCGAGAGGGGCTCCGAGCGGGGAGACAACAGAAGGGAAAGAGGGATGGCAGGCAGCGAGGGGCCAGCCCACAGCCAGTCGTGAAGGCAGAGTCCTGAAGAGCTGGATGTGGAGAGAGAAGGGGATGGAGAGGGGAGGAGGTGGGCCCGGAGCCCAGGGCACAGCTGGGGCCCTCGAGAGTGGGTGGTGGGGGCTGAGGCTAGGGGGTCTCTCATGGGCAGGTGGACAAAGCCTGCGGCCTTCTCCACATAACATCAAGATGCCCCGAGTCAGCCAGAGACAGCAGGGGGCTCTCCCAGCCCCCTCTTCACCCCCAAGTGACCTGAAGAGAGGACTGGCATGAGGACAGCAGCCAGGAAGGGTTTATTGGGGTCTTCTGAGACCGAAGCTGCCTGCCCGGGAGCTCCCAAACCCCTCTTCTCCCTGTGGCAACCCTGGTGGGGTGGCCTTGGGCAGGGACTTGGCCTCTCCGGGCCTGCAGCCCCCTAAAAGGGGCTGAGCTTGGTGTGAGAGTCGGTGCTCAGGGCCGCAGCGCCTGGAGGCTGGGGGTATCTGTGTGTGTCACAGGGGCTTGGCCTCCCTGAGCCGGTGCCCGCTCTGGGCTGAGGGAGAGAAAAGAGGATCTGCAGCGTACAGGGGCTGCTGCGGCCTCAGAGAAACATGGAAATGGTAACGTGCGAGGGATGATGGGTTTGCTTATTTTAAACGGTCCTTCACACACGTCTGGTCAGGTGGGCACTATGCGGAGGGGGGAGAGTGTTGCACTGAGCAGACCTCTCTGAGGGACGCAAACCATCTGTGGCCGGGACTGTCCGGCCTGGCCCCGGAGAGCATCCCAGGAGGAGCAGGGCTGTCCTGGAGGCTCCTGCCTAGGCAGCAGGGGGCCCACAGGGGCCAGGCTGGACCCCAGCAAGCCCTGGAAAGGCCTGGGCACCCAGTGCCCCCCCAAAGGCTAACCTGGGGGACAGGGGCTCCGGGAACCCCCAAGCCCAAGATCCAGGGGGAGGTTGGGCAGGGAGTCCGGGCCCATTCTGGCCTGGGATTCTTTCCATGATGTGAAGGCAAGGAGGAGGGGTGGGGAGAGGAGAGGACAGAGGGCCTCAGAAGAGTGAGGCAGGAGAGAGGGGTCAGGAAAGGGAGGCAGGGAAGGAAAGAAAGAAACCCTGTGAGAAGCAGCCCAGGGAAGGGAGGACAGGAGCGAGCAGGGAGGACAGCCGCACGCGGGAGCCCTGAGCGCGGCTCGAGCGGGGCGGGTGCTCCGCGTCTGCATCTTCCGCAGACAAAGGCCCGAGGAGGCCGAGGAGGAGGCCGGCAGCAGGCGCAGAGGAGGGGACTGGAGAGCGGAGGTGGCAGGGGGTGGAGGGCCCTGAAAGCACGAAGGCTCAGCAGCCTGGACAGGCCTGGGCTCCAAAGGGCCCTGCCCCCACCCAGCTGAGGCTCTGACCCGCAGGAGAGGGGGCAAGCTCCAAACTTAAGAGGGAAAAAGTCTGCCAGCTGCCCTTGGGGCTGTCACCGCAGATAAAGCCTCAGCCAGGCTTCAACAGGAGCGCCCCTGCACACTCACGCGGCAGCAGCAGCGAGCTAAAAATACTGGCTCCCCGGGTTGGGGGGAGGAGGGAGGACGGGGGACGGAGGACGGGGAGCAGGGCTGCAGGGCTGGGCTCAGGCAGCCCCGATTTTCCAGGGCGTCCTAATGACCCAGATGTGCAGCTGTGGAGAGATGACCGCTTTGGGAACTGCAAATCACTGGCCCCTGGCGGCCCCTCCTGGGACAGGGTGAGGTGGGAGGGAAGAACTGGAGAGAGAAAAGAGGAGAGAGAGAAACCTGAGAAAGAGGGCGATCTAGGAGAGCAGAGCTCTGCAGGGCAGCAGGGTGGGGAGGGCAGGGCAGGAGGACGGGAAGCGGGAAGTGGAAGGGTCAGGGAGGGAGGGGGAGTGTCCCCAGGTCTCTGAGGCTCAGGCCTGCAAGGGACCAAATGCAGAAGCCAGAGGCCTGCCCTGCCCCCTGGCCCTGTGTGTGTGAGTGATTGGGGCTGGACACTGGGGCATTTGGCTGGGGGTCTGGGATGAGCAGGTGGGCCTGTTCCAGGCAGCAGCCCCCTCTCTGGTCAGGTCATTGGGTGGTTGGGCCCCAGCTGGCGTCCGCTCCTAGGAGAAGACCTGCCTTGGTGAGTTTAATACCCAGAAAGTCCTGGAGAGGGAGGGGCCGTGTTCCCTTTGGACAGATCCACTCCTTCAGTCAACATCTGTTAGCTCCTAGTCTGGGCCAGCCTGCCCTGGATGCTGGGGGTGCAGGGGAGAGCGAGACAGAAGAGCGCCTGTCCCATATGCACAGAGCCACCCTCAGACCCAGAGGCATGAGAAAGAGAGAGAGAGAGAGAGACAGAACCCAAGAGGGAGGGGGAAGGAGGGAGGGGCCGAGGACGCCCACAGGGTAGTGGTGGGGGAGGTGTTTGTGAAGACCTGTCCCAGGAGATGAGAAGGAGCCTAGAACCTGGGCGGTAGGACCATGGAAATCCAGAGTGCTGTCTCCAAGAGAGAAGCTGAGGCTGTGTGCCCGGGAAAACGCTAGTCCCAGGGCGGTAAGGAGCAGAGCAGGTTCACACCCAGGCCCAGCTGACCCCAAGCCAGACATGTGGCTGGGCACGGAGCTAGGCAGAGTCCCCTGGGGCCCCTGAGCCTGTGTGAGGCAGGGCTGGGAGGATCCCCTGGTGGCCAGGAGGCCCAGAGACCCGGCCCCAGGAGCTGCGGGAGTAACGGCAGGGCTCCTCGGTCCCTTAGCAGCCTGGGGGGCTCACAGCCCCCACACAGCACAACCTGCAGGGCTGTCCTTGAGGTAGAGGTGATACTGCCAGGCCCGGCAGGGCCAGGGACATGGGGAAGCCACCTAACATCTGCAAAGAAGGGCCTTTGCTCTCACCAGTCCTGGTCCTGGGTGCAGGACCGGAGGGGCTGGGGCAGCAGGGCAGGCCGAGGCCCCCAGCCACGCCCCCTGCCTGTGAGAACTGGGTCTGACCCTCACCCTCTGAGTGCCGGGTCTCCTGGCCCTGCACAGGGGCTCCCAGCCCTGCACGGGGCCTCCCGTGGGGAGGTGCCCGCGTGCAAAGCCGGCTGCTTGCCTGGAGCACACATGGTCGGAAGACCCCAGCTTGCAAGGCCCCTCCCCAGAGAGGCCCCCCCTTGCCCACCCCCACCACTGGCGGCTGCCTTTGGGCTCTATAGCAGTTCTCCCCCAGGTACAGGCAGCCGTGTCCAGGCTGAGCTGGGGGCTTTGGGCAGTGACTTAACTGTCTGTGCCTTAGTCTCCCTGTCCTGTGCTCAGGGGGATGGGGGCGACGTGCCAGCCTAACAGGGCTGTCACAGGGGCCGGCGGTATGTGTGCCTTCCACAGTGACCCTGTTCCTTTTGTGGCTCCCCGGCTGGACTGTGGCCGGCTCCCCCGAGCAGGACCTGTCTGGCGGGGCATCAGCTCTGCCTGGTGTGGGCATGGTGGGGCCTTCCGGTAAATGCTTCTCCTGAGGGCCCTTCTGCTTTTCTCCGCTCGGGTGGAGGAAGGGGCTCCTGCTTGTCACTGCCCTGGGCTCTTCCTGTCCCCTTCCCTTCTGTCTCTGTACTTTCTGGGACCCCTCTGCCACTGCCGTTCTTGGGTTTTGCCCTGCTCCCCCACCATCGGGTCACCCTGGGCCCCCACTGGGACAATGACTACCTGAGGCTGGGGTCCCCTCCCCCCCAGAGCAGGGGTGTGACCCTCAGAGCAGCAGGAAGAAGAGAGATCCAGCAGAGCTGGAAGTGGGGGTCGGTTATACGCAGAGTATATACATACCTGGCCTTCCCGTATATTTTCTTGTGTATTTACTCCACTGTCTCGCTGGCCACTAACTCAGCCCCTGCATCTCCCTCTGTGTGGGTCCTGTGCAGGGCGGGCGGGGCGGGGTGTGAGTGGGCGATGGGCTGGGGCGTCGGGGGCCCTTCCTCCGGGGGCAGAAAGGAAAGGAGGCATTTTCCCCACAGCCACGCAGGGCCAGGCAGGTCCCAGCACCCAGGACCCAGTGGGACTGGGCCAAGGTGAGGGGGGCCGGCCAGGCCCTGTGGCTGTGTGTTCGATTCCCCCGACTTCCAAACTAGTTAAAATGACACACCAAACACCGATTTAATTAAGTCTTCGGTGTGTGGCATAGTTCGTGGGACACACAACCGGAACAGGGTGGGCGGCCCCATCTCCACACTGGCCTGTTGGAATTTTCAGCCCTCAGGCCACAAAAACTGGCAAGTTGTAATACGGGGGATGGAGGGGACGGGGCCAGTCATCCCAGCTGCCATCTCACTGGCTCCATGGGCTCAGGCTGCCCCACAAGGAGACCACCACATTCCTGGTACCAGAAAGCTCAGGGAGTTCGTCACAGCCACGGGGACCTCAGAACCGGGTGGTGCGGATCAGAGGGGGACCTCGTTCTCACACTAGGATCAGTGATGTATCAGTTGGTGCAGATTTCTGGGACAGGGTCTCCCAGGGCCTATTTGCACAGGGTCTGCCCAGCCTGTTGGCCACAATCTAAGCCCCGATGGACAGTCCCGTGGACATGGAGCCCTGTCTCGGGACCCAGGCAGGACAGCCCTGTGGGCTGTGGCGGGTATTTCTTCATCCAGATGAGGAAAGGAGAACTGTAATGGTGAGCTCCCGTCCACCTGGCTGAGCTCAGACTAACAGAATCCCTAACCTGGAGGCACCTTTGGAATCTCCCGGCCCATGGCACACCTGGGGACACTGAGATCAGAGAGGTGGGGGGCCAGGTCCTTGCTGTTGAAGTAGCCCCCTGCCTAAAAGTGCCCTCTGCCCCCTCCATGAGCCACCACCACGTTCCTCACCGATGCACCTGGCTCCCCGCCCCCCACCTCTGGCTCTTTTCCCTCTCACCTGAGCATTCCCTGGCCCTGTCATGGGCCCCAGTGATGCAGGTCCCAGGCCCCAACCCTCACTCATAGCCCTCCTCTCCTCTCCCCTCCTTATTCCCCCGATTCAGGCCACTGGGGGCCCCTCTTCTGTCCAACCCAAGAGGCCCCAGCTCAGGACAGGTCCCCTTGCCCAGGAGCTCTGCACCCCTCAGGGCAGCCCCAGCATTTTTTTTACTCACCACCGTGTCCCCAAGGTCGAGTTCAGGGCCAGGATGAAATAAGAGAGTGAACATTTATTAAACAATGACTAATAAATGTGCGAGCCCAGGTTACGCTCCCTCCACAGATCCTCTGCACCCTCTCACCAAGGCTCCAAGAGAGAACCAGACCCGTCCGAGTGACACACTATTAAGTGGAACCCCTAGGATTTGGGTCCCAGCACCTGTCACCAGGGCGCGTGGGCCTAACTGCTGTGTGGAAACAGCCCCCAGCCATCCTCTCTCCCGTGTCTCCATCTTCCAACCATCTCCCGCCCAGCCCGCCCCCCGCCGCCCGCTACCCGCAGGCCTCCATCCTGATCGCCCTTTGCGCCCCCTCTGTCCCCCTGCCCACCCCAGCCATTCCCACCAGCCTCCCAACCTTCCGTGCCCCGAGCCTCCCTCAGGCTTCGTCATGCCTCCCAGCCTGGGTCTGGGCTGTGCCCTCGGCCAGGCGGGCCCTTTCTCTCTTGTCAGCCTGGTCACCTGCACCTCCATGAGGTCTCCCCGATCTGTTCTCCTGCTGCACTGGGCTGCCCCTGTCCTTCCTGCTCCTCTCCCCTGGGGAGCTCCCAGTTTCCTTAGCACCCCACCCCCACAGCCCAGACCAGGAGCCCAGCGGGTGTTGCTGGCTCGCCATCTCCCAGGGCCCTGCTGTCTGTAGAGGGAGGAGCCAGGCCACCTGGGGGCACACGGAGGCATGTGCCCTGGGGGACACAACTGATTTTAACAGCAGCCTTAGGAAAAAGGACACATCTGTCCCTTTTCCCCCTCCTTGGTGGAGGGGGAGATGTGTGTGTACACACACACGCACATAGGCACTCGTGACTCAGAGCACAGATGTCAGAAAGCCGTGACTTGGGCATCACCTCGCCACATTCTCTGTAGCCCCACATGCTGACTCCGGGCACCCAGGGCCTGGTGCTTGCTCGGACACCCAAACTCCTGGCTCTGCCCTGCCCTGTCCACCCCAGCGCCCAGGAAGTTCTCAGGGAACTGGGACCCACCTTGGGAGACAGCTGAGCAGGAAATGGTCAGCAAGAGCCTGGCCACCAGCTCATGGGGCACCCTTGGGCCAGTGAGTGACTGCTGTGGCCCTCAGCTACCTTCCCTGTCAGCTGGAGAGGAGGCCAGAGCAGGCAGTGAGAGACAGGCACGCGGCAGGTGCCCCAGGCCTGCGTGTCCACTCCCGTACAGGGACAGGCTGACTCACCCAGCCCAGACCAGCTGACAGGCCAGACAAATAAGGGCGCGTGACCCTCCAGCGGACTCCCCCTGGACCCACCTCGGAGTCTGTGGCCCTTGCGGGGAGATGAACCCTTTGGAAACTCTCCCCTGTTCCCCCACCATCCTTTTCCCTTCCAGGACTGGATCTGGCCTCTTGAAATTCTGCACACTAATAAAATTGTAGCTAATTTACATCTGAGATGGGGAGTGAGTGGCAGCGGTTGTCATGGAGACCATCTCCAGGGCCCAGGCTGCCTCCGCCTCTCCGTGCAGCCAAGAGATCAAGAGATTCTCGCTCCAGTTCTGCAGCTGAGGCCAGTCCTCTCGCCTCCCGGGCACCCTGCCCTCCTTCCCCCCTGGGCAGGCTGGGAGCAGACACCCTGGACAGCCCGCAGACGGTTCTCCTGGGCTAGGGACGAGCGTGGGCCCTCTGGCTTTCCTCACCTCCGACCTAGCCCCCGCCCCCGCCACCCAGGGGCACCAGGCGCTTCCCCTATGCATGTTGTTGACAACAGCGCTCAGAGCGGGGACAGCTTCCAGGGACGGGGCAGAGCAGCAGAGCCCTGAGCTCCCCACGAGCCCGTCCTCCTGGGGTCCACCCTGAGAGAGGTCCCATCCGGAATCCCAGGTATCCCAAGCTGCCGAGACACACTCCCCACTCAAGCTTGCCCGCCAACAGCAGAGACGTGGAAAATGACTGAGCCGTCCTCAGCGCCATGCACTGTGCGAAGCCTTCCCATGCTGGATCTCATTTAAACATCAAGGCCACTCCCTGCAGAGGGCACGGTTTTAATCCCCATTTTGTCAGTAATCAGAGAGGTGGGTGGACAGAGCTCAAGTTCAGACCCCTCTACCGGCCAGAGGCAGAGCCGAGTCTCCTGATTTTAATGCCACCGCGGCAAAGACGATCAGCTGTCTCCAGGAAAGCAACTGAACGGAATAACTACAGCAAAGCAGGGTACATGGAAGGGGATCTCAGGAATCATGGAATTGAAGTTGGGTTCTGAGGGATGAATAGGAGTTCCCCAAGGGGACAAGTGAGAGAAGAGCATTCCAGGCAGAGGGAACGTGTACAAAAGCAGAGAGGCGACGAGCTGCCTGGAGCATCCGAGGACGATAAGGTGGATGCTGGTGGGTAACATGGAGCAGGGACAGGGCCAGCTGGGCCCCGAGGGTCTTGGCTCACCGAGTTAGGGCCTCTGGAGCTTGTCCTGCTCTCACTTGTCCTTTATTCCAGATGAGGGAATAAAGCACTGAGCTCCGAGCAAGCCCACCCCGGCATTTGTGGGGCCCGGGGTAAGTGCACAAATGCAAGTCCGGGCACCAGGTGTCTGGATAGCGACACGTGAGCAATCCGACTGAGGAACTGCTCACCGAAAACCAGCTCTAGCTGCCTTCCCTGACAAGCACACCTGCCCCACACTCTGGAAGGCCAAGTTCATGTTTATCTCCTCCTGTCCTCAGAGTTGTAGGCCAGGCTGTGCGAATGTGAGTAGAGCCGGGCCCTGGGCCTCCGACGCCAGCCCCGAAAGGGGCCTTGTGAAATGCAGGTTCCCGGGCCCCACTCCAGACCCAGGAAATCCTGCTTTTGCTGTGGCTTCTTGTTAACAGGTCCCCAGTGAGAATGGTGTGTGAAAAGCTGCAGAAGCCCCTGCTGAAGGCAGTGGACACGCTGATCTGTGTTTTGGAAAGGTGCCCCCAACTCTTGGGCAAAAGAAAAGCGGCGGGAGGAGCAGGGAGGCCTGGCAGGTGCAGCGTCCAGCTGGGAGATGCCGGAGGCTGGGGCCAGGGCAGGGACAATGCAGAGGCAGGGACAGTCACCAGTGGAGGCTGTGTTTGAGAGCCAGAGCCTGGAATGGACAGCATCTGGGGCTGAGGAGATTTGGAGGTGAGCATGGATCCCCGGGGGTTCCTTCAGGGTCATAAAATCTAATCGGGTTGCAGTGGCCTGGGCAGACTTCATTATGTGAAGGCTTGCTCCCCTCCGCCTGACCCCAGCCTCCCTGGGGCCCTTCACTGTCACGCTGAGGGTCAACTCAAGGCTATGAAAGGGGAAAAGGCTATGAGACAAGTCGGAAAGCTGGTCTCTCTTTCCTCCCCTCCCCCACCCCCAAGGAGCTTTTAGCCCTGCGTTGGAGCAGGCTATAGTGAGCTACAAGTCAGCCACCAGCAGCGCAGGTGGGCACGGCTCAGGTGTGGTTAGGGGTGGGAGTGGGGTGGGCAGGAAGGAGGCTTCCTGTGACAGGGAACTTTGTTTCCACTCGAGAGCAGCAGGCCCTCTCACTTTCCACGCTTGGCTACAGCGCTCCCAAAGCAGCAGCTTGGGAGTGGAAATAGTGGCCACGGAAACAACAGCAGCAGCTCGTCCCACGGGCTGAGTATTCCTGACATGCCAGGCACTGAGTCACACAGCAAGGAAGTGGCAGAGATGGGCCTGTTGGACCCCAAGGCACGGACTGGAAGCCAGTCTTCTCCGTGCCAAGCAGAGGGGGCGTGGAGACTCGGCTCCTGTCCTCAGAGGGCTCAGAATCTGTTTGGGGCTGAGACTGCTCTGGATGCATCTCTGGGAGCACCTAGAAGGATCCAGGAGGTCCATGCCTCTCTCGAAAGCTCTGTTGCCAAGAGGCAGGTTCTCCGACCCTACGGATGGAGCCCGACTGGATTCCCCAGCAGCGGGAAGAGGGAGAGCTCGTGGGAGCTGCTGGGGAGGACGGCAGGACCGGAGCTGAATGCCAACACAGCGGTCGTGTGGACACGTGACAAGGAGCAGAGAGGGCGTGACAAGTGGGGTTACAGTCTGGGCAGAGCTATGGGGGGGGTGCAGGAGGGACACTGACAAGGTCGGTGGCTGGAATGGCCAGCCGGTCGCAGAAGGGCGGGATCCTGAACACAGGCCAGGGGTGGACACAGGTCAGCCTGGGCTGGGGGTGCACCTTCACGCTTATGTACTATCAGGAGGGTCGGTCGAGGGGCACAGAGGGGCCCACCATCACCGGCCTGGGAGGGCTCCCCATTGCTTCCAAGAACGAGAGAGAGCCGTGCACTGGGAGGTGTCGTCATAAGGGAGACTGAGCTGAGGCTCAAGAGAGTCCTGGGAGAAAAACTCCCATGCCCCACACCCACCCCAACCGAGGGCACGCAACCAGGGGACCAATGTAGATCCAGCCGCTGGCTCGGCCCCACTGTCCTTTGCCTGCCTCTAACAGAGGTGGACACTCTGGGCTTAAACCCTGCTCCCCCATTTCCTGTATGACCTTAAGCAAGGTTTTAATCTCTCCCAGCTCAATGTCCTCACCCATAGATTGGACATAGACACGCCAACCTCGAAAAGTGTATTGATCCGTTTCAGGGTTCAACAAGGTGATGCAGAGAAAGCGTCTGGCGGAGTGCTCGGGGCAGAGTTCACGTTTGGTAAACGTTGGTCCCCTCGCTCCTTCCTCAGACTCCAGACAGGTCGGGGGTGGCCATGGCGGTCCTCACCTGCTTACCCATCATGGCGCTCTGTGACTCTCACCACTTCTATGCCTCCCGACGGTGGAGCCAGGCTGGGGATCTCCAAGGACACAGATGTGGTTGCCGGTGGCCTCTCATTTTACATTCAAATCTGTGACCCATTGTGTCAATGTTTTGTATAAAACATGAGGTTCATTTTTTAACAAAATGAGTGTCCGAATGTTCTAATGTAATTTTTTGAAAAAAAATTATCCTTTATCCATTGACTAGTACATGCTCTTGACTACCCCCATTTTCCCAGACTTACTAGCTGAGCCTCTGTGCTTTCCATTCATTTAATAAATACTGAGGGACAATCAGACATTTACATGCAGTCAGAGAGAGAGAGAGAGAGAGAAAATCTTGACCCTTACCTCACCATATACAAAAAAAAATATCCAAAAACTCACTATAGATCACAGACCTACGTGGAAGATCTCTAACATAAAACTTTTAGAAACCAGAAGAAAATCTTTGGGACTTAGGATTAGGCAAAGAGTTCTTAGAAATGACAATTAGACTCAATCCATAAAAGGAAAAATGGACAAATCTTGCTTCACAAAATTAAAAATTTTGCTCTGTGATTGAAACTGTTCAGGGAATGAAAAAACCAGCCACAGATTGCAAGAAAATATTTGCAAATCTGACAAAGGGCTTTTATCTGGAATATATAAAAAAATCAAAACTCAACAGTTAAACAAAATCCAATTTAAAAGTGGGCAAAAGAATTGTACAGACACTCACTCCATCAGAGAAGACAAAGGAGTGACAACCAAGAGCATGAAAAGAAGCTCAACAGAATTAGCCATTGAGACATGAAAATCAAAACTGCAGTGAGCTACTCCACCGCACCCTCAAGGATGGCTAAAATAACAATACCGACAACACCAAGTGCTGGCAGGCATGCAGAGCAACTGGATCTCCTCCCATCACCACAGATGAGAATGAGAAAGGGCACAGTCACACTCAAGTTTGACAGGTTGTTACAAAGCTGCCCCTACCCTTGTCGCATCAGGCAACATTCTACTCCCAGGTGTTTATCTCGGAAAAACGAAAACTTAGGCCCATGCAAAGCCATGTGTGTTCCTAGACGCAGAAGCACAGATGTTCACAGCAGCTTTATCTGTCACAGCAGGTGGTGAGTGGATAGACAAACTGGTCCATCAGCCCCATGGGCCGTTATCCAATGATGAAAGGGAGCAGACTATGGGTACACACGCAGCCTGGATGTTGAGCGACAAAGGCCGTTCTCAAACGCTCCCATGCTGTGTGGTTCCATTTGCTAATAGGTGGAACTAGAGCCAGGGGAACAGACCAAGGGCCGCCGGGTTAGGAGCGAGGGGAGGAAGCAACTACAGAGGGACAGGACAAGGGTCCTGGAGGTGACGGAACTGCTCTGCACCCTGCTCGTGGCGGCGGTTCACAAACTTCAACCTGTGATGCAGTTCGTAGAACTGGACCCCAAGAAGAAGCCAGTAAAAATGCAATCGAACAAAAACACTACACAAGGCCTCAGGTTCTCAGACAGCCTCTTTCTGCAGCCTGCGCAGGCCCAGAGCTCACCCCTTTCCCGCCTTTGAGGATCAGAAAAGGGCAACCCCCCCCCAAGATGTGGCTGCAGCCCGTGCCAAAGCCACAGCTCCACCGGCCCCGGAGTGGCACCTTGGTGCAGTGAAAACCCTACACAAATGTCCATAAGGGCACTAGAACCCCCTTCTGAGCCTCGGTTCTCCCCTACACCCCACCCCCAGGATGGAGCTTTGACAAGCCGCACCAAGGGAGTGGGGTTGAGGGGTGGGCTGTGCATTAGCTCCTGACTGGCCAGGCTGGGGCCTCCTACTAATGGCTGCGAATGCACTTAGTGCTGAGGCTGCAGGTCGGGGCTTTCGGGGCCTGGTGCTTAATGGCTTGCCTGCCAGGGAGAAAGAAGGATGGCTGGTTAGCCAGACACGTAGCCAGACTCCGACGGAAGAGGGGGGTGGGGGCCTGGCCCCAGGCTGGGAACCTCCCTCCCTCCCTCAGACACGTGCAGTGGGGAGTGAGCAGGTACAGCAGAAGGACCTTGTGGGAGAGATGGCTTTGACCGAGCTTGGTCCCAGGCTGGGCCGGTCCCATGCCACCCCTTCTTTGCTCATGGGCAGTGTCACTCCTCTGGTGAGTGGGTTCCCGGTGGGCCCAGCCACACCTGCTCTGTCCTAGGAGGCTGAGATGATGATCCGGACCCCAACTATTACTTTCCAGCACCCGCGGGTGCGGGGCACTGTGCTAAGGGGTCTACCAAAGTGGCAATAACGACAATCATGTGAGTAACAAGTCGTGTTTACTGAGTGCATACAATGACAGGGCCTTAAGCCTTTTCCTAAGCCTGGTCTGTTGCTGCCTTCATTTCATGGTGAGTAAACTGTCTGCAAAGTGGGAGCTTCAGAAGAGGTAAAAGGGCACTTTGCTTTCTCATACTGAAAAAAAAAAACCCTCTTATGGGCCTTTCTTCAAGATTGGCTCAGGCCCCACCTCCTCCAGGAAGTCTTCACAGATGACCATCCAGGCCAGATCAGAACACCTCTGGGAAATACGGTTCCTCACTCTTCCTTGGGGAGGGTTCTCTTCCTCCTTCAAGAAAGAGTTTGCCTTCCCTGATGGTGCAGTGTGAGGCTAACTTTTGCGACCCCAGCAGCCCACTACTACCGGCCCTGAACCCAGGTGATGCCAGGAGGAGGGCAGAGGAAAGTCAGGCCAGAGCCCCAACAACATCAGGGACCTCTGGATCAAACCAGGCCTGAAACCCACAACCATTTCTGCATTGCTCTATTACAGGAGCCCACAATTCTTGTTTTGATTGGATTTCCTGGCTGTTGTAACTGAAAGCATTCAAACAAATGGAGGAATCCACAAAATGTGGACTATTTCTGGGGGGCAGATAATGAGGGAACTTTTACTCTCAATGTGCATGTGTTACATTGTTTGCAGTTTTACAATGCACATGCAACAAAATCAGAGCTGTTTCCATCTTCAGCAAACGAGCTGGCTCTGAGCTTGTGGCGTGAAGAACTGGGCGGAGGGAGGTGGCAGTGTGGATGATGAAGGGGGAGTGAGCTGGGGGAAAGATGGCAGTTTTGACCGGCAGCATGGCCCATCTCTGTAGGGCTCCCATGTGGGGACGTTCGGGTGCTGGTGCCCAGGAGGGAGAAACTGCAGAGAAGGCGAGTCAAGGTGAGGGACAGGTGGCAGGGCTGAGGGAGGTCACGTGCCACAGCCCCCAGACAAGACTTCACTCATCAGTGAAACACGGCCGCTTCCTCCCCCACCATACTCCCTTTGGGAGCTGTCAGAGAGCCTCAAGTACCCCCACGGTTGAAACTGATGACTAAGGCCGCTGTGAGTGGCAGAACCCATCAGGCCACACATTTCTTGGAAGTGGCCTTGCAGCCACCTCCCATTAGCACAGGTAGCAGGGACCCCTCTGATCCAGATGACAAATTGATTCCTCAAGCCGGAGTCCATCTCCCAGGATGGGTGTAAGTTACAGGAGCCACGTGCTTTCCTCTGAGGCTCCTCACTGCTGAGAGTGACATCCCACCCACAACTGGCTTCCTCCTCCCCAGGCCCTGGGCTGTGATCCCGGCAGCCTCTGCCTCCAGGTCACAGAGAAGGAAGTCCGGGCACAGAGAGGCCAAGCTACCTGCCCACAATCACACAGTGAGTCAGCATTTGCTGGAATTCACACCCGGTTCTCCTGCCTCCCAACCTGGTTCCCTTCCTATTGCCTCCTGCTGGTCCTCACAGCAGAGATGGGACCAGGGAATTGTTTGGGGTGATGGGTCAGCCAAAGAGGCAGGAAATGGAGACATGGGGGCTGAAGAGGCTCCTTGAAGGGTGGGCTGGGGGACCCCAGGCACGAAAGCTTCTGCCCAACCGCCACAGCTTCGTGGGGCCCACCGCAGCCCCAGCCCTGTGCCCAAGTGCCCAGTCCTGTGCTCTGTGTCCGTCATCACCATGAATCCTCAAAACCCGCTTATGAGCCCGTTTTATAGGCAAAAAATGGAGGCTCAGAGAAGTTAGGTAATTTGCCCAAAGCCACACAGCCGGTGAAGAATGGAGGTCTCTGCCCATTGGAGCCCAGAGTCAGTGTCAAGGTCCTGCAACAGCACTGGGAACGGGGTACATTAAAGGAGCTGTCCCAAGGCCAGCAGGCTGGGACCAGCGGGTAAGCAGAAGAGGTCCGTCTCAGCCCCGTCCAAATCCTGCTTTCTCAAGCAAAGTCTCTGGCCTTTACAGAATGTGGCTTCCTGCTGAGCAGACCAAGGCTCCATCCATCCTGGCTTCCGTGTCCTATTTGTGTGTGGAAGCGGGTGGCAGGCACAGAGGGGCCTCTGGAGTCTGGAGAAGTAGCAGCAGCTTTCAGGGGCCTGTTTGTTTAGACCCAGAAAATGAGAGAAGGCGGGGCGGACAGAAGGCAGATGCCCGTCTCCGGACACAGCAGTGAGAACAGGCCTTTTCTCTCAGCTGCTCCACTAAGACCCCGCTCCTTGCACAAGGCAGGCTGAGTGGACCTGGGGCCGAAGGAGCCGCAGGGCTGGGCGGGCCTGCTCCCAGGGCGCTTCTCACGCTCTTGTAGGGCTCCGGGAACAGGGCGGCTGGGCCACGTCGCGCCTGACGGCAGGCTGCCTGGGCAGGCGAGCCAGCGAGCCTGAGCGCCCTCCCTGCGCAGATCCGGCCGCGATCACCCGCTAAATGTCGCCGCGCACTCACGCGCGCTCCTACGGAGCCGGAGCCGGAGCCCGCAGAGGAGCAGATAGGAACCAAGAAGTGAAAGTGAGCAACCTCTAGTGAAAGAAAGAGACATGCACAGACAGCTCGGAATTACGCCGGTGGAGGCCAGCTGGGCACGCCCAGAGCGCACACGCAGCTCGGTACCCGCAGCTGGGTGTGTGCTCGGCAGTCCCCACCGAGGAAACGTCACTGGTGCTGGCACTGGGCTGCCCCCTTCCCTGGTTCCTTCCCGCCTTTCGCCTCTCCACGCCCCTCCGGCTCAGCACAGGACCCTCAGTGGGTGCTCTGGGTGCACACCGGACCGAATCCTGCCCCTGGAGCCTGGCCGGGTCGTGTTGCCAGCCCTGGGCTTTAACCTAGCCCGCAGCGTCTGAGAACATTTGTGCCCTTTCCTCCCCACCCGTCTGCACAAACTGCCCCTTCCCAGTGACTTCCAGGAACACCAATCCCTCAGAGGCAGTTGTCCAGCGGCCTTGGCTAGAGAAGGAACCTTCAAGTAACACCCCTGGCAGGCCAGGGACGACTGGGCTGCTATGAGCAGCTCCCAGGCAGTGGGCAGCTGCCCTGGAGCCTCAGAAGCCCCCGCCCCATCCTCTGCTTCCAGAACCAGCTTTTCCAGCTGGGCAGCGTAGTCCAGTTTCTGTAGATTGTTTTCTGCCCCTGGGGCTGGGGTGGGAAATGTGAGGACAGGGAAGCTGGTTGCCTACCTAGTGCTCTGCTCTTCGTAGCCCCTCCTCCTGAGGTGCCCCAGGGACCCTCACCGCTCAAATAAACACAGAAACCAGCCCTGCTGAACATAAAAGGCATGAAAGGCGCTGACACCGGCGCCCACCAAGTCCAGCATTTGGACGAATATCCGGTGGAAGCCAGGCAAGGGCCAGCTGGTGCCCTTGCTGGGTGGTAAACAGCACCAGTGCGTCTCAGGAGACAGAGAAGCGTGTGGCTGCTTTCCAGTGCTGAGCAAATCGGTGGGAGAGTTGGGAGACCTGTCCCAGACCTTGTCTCAGCCGGGCGAGGTCCCGGACGCTGACTGGCAGGCGGGGTGTCCCTGACTGAGCTAGGACGAAGAAAAAAAACATCTTGTGCCGGCCCACTCAGAGCTCATAGCCTAGTGGGAGAGAGGTGAACAATCAAAATATAGGGGGGGAGAGCTCAGGAAGAGGCCCGGGCCAGGGAGGTGTCCCAGAGGAGGTGACATGAGGCCCGAGGAGGTGCCCCTGCCAAAGGCAGGCATGTGGAAGAGCAGGGCGGGCCCCAGAGGCCCCACATATCCAGGCCCAGTGGAAAGGCAGAGAAGCCATTAAAATAAAGGTGAAGTCCCTCAGAGGCTTGGGCTGCCTTTCCCTCCAAAGCTGGAGAAACTGGAGCTCAGAGAGGCGGAGCAAGCCGTGCAAGGGGACCCAGCTGGCTCGGGCTGAGGCTGGCCTGGGGTGCATACAGTGAGCCCTAAATAAGCGGGACTGTGAGGGCAAGAGTCAGGGACCTAGGTCCGTGTCCACCACCCCTCCCTCCGGCCTTCCTGCAGCTCTTTCCTGGGCACCTGCTTCATGTTGATTAAGACACAAAGGAGCATGCTCTGTAGCCAGAAGTGCCAGGCTAATTTTAGCTGTTGCTAAGCGGTGTGATTGCGAGTGACTGAGGTCACCGAAGGGACACAGTTGTCCAGGGCCTCTCTGAGAAAGGGGCATCTGAGCTGAAGGACAAGCAGGGACCAGCCATAAGACAGACGACGGGGGGGGGGGGGGGGGGGGGGGGGGGGGGGGGGGAGGGGGGGGGGGGGGGGGGGGGGGGGGGGGGGGGGGGGGCAGAGGAGCCAGGCAGAGCGAATGGCCTGCGCAAAGGTCCTGGGACAGGAATGTGTCTGGTGTGTGAGACCAGAAAGACAGGTTGCGGGGCTGGAGCCGGAGCAGGGGCAGGGCAGGGAGCGGCACACATGCCACAAAAGGAGTTTGGTTTGGTTCTGAGTGCCCACCTCACATGTGATGGGTGTGGAGAGGGCAGGGGCTGCTGTGAGACCCACGGCCTGACCACAGTGGGCTGGAGAAGCAGACCGAGAGACCATTCTTCACCCCCCCCACCTCCGCTGCAGCGTCTTCTCAGAGCGCCAGGGCCGGCGGAGGGATACAGCGGTCCCCCCGCCGCGGGTGCTGCTTTGGCTTGTCCTCCCAGGGCCTCCCAAGCCTCTCAGTGTGTCCTCTGGATCACCCTGCTTTGCTGCCACCAGCAGAGCGTCCTCACCATCCTCTCAGTTGCAAACACCCTGGTAGGTGACATTTCTGTGCCCTCGCTCCGTGCCTGGTGTTGGGCTCATTCTTTAAGTGCGGCTGCAAGCTCGGTGCCCATTTCACAGGTGAGAAGGCCAAGCTGGGCACAGGTGTCCAGCCAAGACGCATGCGTGATGTGCCCTCCAGTCAGATTTGAGCTTCCTGAAATGCCCAGATGGCTGGAATGTCAGAGCTGAAGCCCAGATGGAGCTAAAGTGTTTGCTGGGAGCAGGGGAATGGGAGCCTGGGTTGGAGGAGGTCAGAGCAAAGAGCTTTCAGGGAGAGAAAGCAACCGGGAGAGAAAAATATGCTGAGTCCTCCAACTTTGACTGAGAAGCAGTGTGCAGAGTTGGCACAGGTGTGCACACACACACATGCACACACAGGTAAAGCACACCTGCACACACCAGCCAATAAAATGCATGCACACATGCAGCACCCAGTTCCCTGCATATACATGCATGGCACACCCATGCAGGCACCACGTGCATTGTGCACACGTGCATAAGACCGTGCACACACATACCTGTATGTGCTACACCCACACAAGCACACACAAGCACACACATGCACGCACACACAAGCACACCTCCGTGCACCGCACTCGAAGACGGATGCAATGAATGCTCACAGAAGCTCTAAAGAGACCATCTGCACATTTCTGTCCTTGGCAATTGTCATGGTTCATTCATTCATGCAGCAAACATATGTCGAGCCAGTTCCGGTGCCTGGTGGGGGGTGGGCGCGGCACAGTCAGCCAAGAGGGCCCGCCATCCCAGCCTGACTTTCTGGGAGTGCACAGTCTGAGCTGAGAGAAGACAGACGGTAAACAGTGGGCTGACCTCTGTACCGGACGTTTTGTCACTGGGGCCCTGGAGGGGAAGCACAGGGAGCCGTGGGCGGTCTGGAGAGTCCCCCTGTGGCCCTTCCTAGAGGAGGTGTGTTTCCATGAGTGAGGGGACCAGGGACTGATCAAATGACAATTCTGGCCAGGAAGGAAGAGGCTAATATGGTGGGTGGCAGAGGCCCAGACAGGCCTGGAGGGTATGGGGGCGGGGCTGGGGGGGTTGATGACCCTGAGGCCCAGTCTCTGGCTCAGCAGTGCCCACCCACCGACTCCCCTTTCTCATGTGAGCTCCCAAGGGTGGGGTCTCCTCTCTGTGCCCCACCCCCAGCACCCAGCACAGGGGAGCGTCTAATCCCTTAAACAGGATTCTTGGTCTGCAGCTGGGGAAGGAAAACCTGGGAGTGGCCACAGCAATAGCCTATGTCTCCTCTGCCCTTTCCCCTCCTCCTCTCCCCCTCCCCACCCCCTTATTTCCTCATCCCCTAGCTCCCTCTCCCTCCTCCCTCTCCCCCTCTCTCCCCCTCCCCCTCTCTCTTTTGTTTACACACAGCCCTCAGTTTCCCTGGGTAGACAACAGGTGAGTGTCAGCACCTTCCTCCCAAAGTTAAGAGGTGAGTTCTTGGGAGACTGCTTCACAGAGGCGGAGCTCCAGCCACTCCCCATTCCTCTAGGCAAAGATGGGGGTGGTAGTGAGGAGCCTTGGGCAAAACACACCCCCTTGCACCCTCTTGTGCCCCATACCACATACCACAGACCACATACAGCCACCACGGGCATCCCAGCTGACCTCCTTCTCCCGCTTAAGTCCTGGGCAGGACAGTGACAGGCAGGGCACCCTGTGGACTCCCCACAACCCTGGCTGCAGGGCTCTGCTCATTGATCCAAAGATGCTCTTTCCTTTTCCTCGGGCGCTTCTCTGAAGGATGGAGAAATCAATGGGCACAGCCCAGCCCAGCACAGCGGGTGCAGGGAAGGTGTGGGCAGTGCTAGGGAGAAGGCAAGGGCAGAGAAGTCAGGGCCTGGGGTGGTGCTTCCCATCTCCCAGGACGAACTCAGAGGCAAAAGGGCATGGTCACAGGTGAGTGGTGGTGTTTTGTTTTTTCATCTTTCATTCTGGTTCCCAGAGCTGTGTATGTTCATTGTAGAAAACGAAAGCCAGCGAATCCACCCCCAGAGGTAACCCCCCTGCTGACCTGCACAGACAAGCCTTCCAGCCTTTTTCCCTTGTACACCGAATGCACTTTTTATTTTTGCAGAATCAGGACATGCTCAGCTGCTTTAGTCATCGAACACTCTGCCACCAACATCCTTCTGTCCTTACCTGGAGTGGCATCACTGTCCCTGAGTTGGTTGGTGGACCTGACCCCCCTGTCCTCTGCACTGGGGCCGCTGATGCCTGCCCGCCTGACAGCCTGGTGGTAGGAACTGCATGAGAAGAGGCAGAGCCTGCTCGTTCCAGGTGGAACGCACCGAACGCGCTCCCTCCATGAGGGACATTATTATTTTTTATCTTTGTCTTTATACAGGTCAGCTGTCATTTAGCCAGCCCTCGATCACTGGACACTGGGGTTGCTCCCTCAGTTTCCCTTCAGGAAGAAGGCTTCCGAGAGTTCGGCGGCCCAGAGATCTTCGGCAAGTCCTCCACTGTTAGTGCTGAGTAGTTTCTGTGCAGTAGTAAGTCATGCCGTTAGGGAGTGTGCGTGTTTTCTGGAGGTGGCCAAACCATGATGACACTGTGAGTTTCCTGGGTTGCCTGTACGCATCGCTGAAACTTGGTGGTTTACAGTTACAGAAATGTATTCTCTCTCAGTTCTGGAGGCTAGAAATGCAGAACCAACGTGTCGCAGAGCCGCGTGTCCCCGGGAGACTCCGGGAGGGTCCTCCCCTGGCTTCTGTCAGTGCCCCCACTCCGTGATGCACGGCTCCATCACTCCAGTCTCTGCCTCGAAGGTCGCGTTGTCTTCTCCTCTGTCTGTCTTCTCCCCTGTGTCTCTAACAAGGACACTCATAAAAACCAGCTCGACCACCTCATCTTAAGACCCTTAATCCCTGGATGGTGTGGCTCAGTTGGTTGGAGTGTTGTCCCAGAAACCGAAAGATCACGGGTTCAATTCCCGGTCAGAGAACATGGCTAGGTTGCAGGTTCAGTTCCCAATTGGGTTTGGTCCTCAGTCAGGGTGCATGCAGGAAGCAACCGATCAATACTTCTCTCTCTCATCAATGTGTCTCTCGCTCTCTTTCCTCCTCCTTCCCCCATTCTCTAGAATCAATAAAAGAAAATTTTAAAAATTGTCTTTTAAAAAAAAAGACCCTTAATTTAATTATATTGGCAAAGACCTTTTTCCCAAATAAGGTCACATTCACGGGTTCTGGAGACTCGGACACAGCTGTATCTTTATGGGGCTGCCATTAACCCATGGGACACTCCAGCCCAGGAGAGAGGGTTTGTGCAGAACTCCTTCCCCCCTCACCACACAGGCTATCCCCATCTTTTTAAAAGTGTTGATGGCCAACTCAACAGGGCAGAAAGGATTTTTTGTTTTAATGTACATTTCTCTTGCTATTAGTGGAGAGGAACCTATTTTCATAGGCTTGTTGATCACTCATATTTCTCATTTTGTAATTTCTTATTCATATGCTTGCTGGTCACTTGTTTCTTATTTTCTTACTGACTCCTGCCTTTCGCCCAGTTCCCGCCCAGACACTGTCTTCTGGATGCACAGAAGCTCTTTGTAGATTAAGGATGTTGAGCCTTTATTGTATCTTGTAAATATCTTCTTAATTGGTCACTTGCTTTTTAGGGTTTTTTTTTCATATTTCTTCAACGTACATAACTTTTAAACTTCTTTGCAGCAAAGCCTCGGGGGGCTTTTCTCTCCAGTTGAATAATTAAACAGGCCTTTTTCACTCCCATTATTCTCCCCGAGCATTTTACAGTTTCACTTTTACATTTAAGGTTTTGTTCTGCCTGCAATTTGTGTTAGTTATGGTGCATGTTGAGGCTAATTGCCGCCTTCCCAATTATCGAACAGTTGTCTTAATATCATTGAATAAATAGTCCATATTTTCCCTACCGATTTTAAATGATTCCTTTGTAATAGATTTAATTTGGCCCCAGGAGCCCAGCAGACGGAGCTAATGGGGGCACCCCTCCCACCCCTCCTGCTGGAGAAGATCAACAAAATTTAAGAACAACAAAAATAATTATTCTTAATCGAAAGAACAGGGCACTCCCAGGTGCTGGAAGTTGGAAGGAGAAAACCGGAGCCGGAAGTTCCTCCATAACAGAGGACTCAGCAAGAAGGCAGGGTCCTCAGTGAAGAAGCCCTTACAGCTCAAAACGCAAACCACGGATTGAAGTGGTCTGCACCGCCAGAAGGAAGTCTGGCCGCCGAGCAACTGAGCTAATAGCACAGTCTGAAAAGAGACTTTAAAACAAGTGTGCTTTAAATTATTAGAAGAAAAAGAAAAAAAGAAAAGAAACCATAAGAAAATAAAGAGACACCATGAGCCCTGGCTGGTGTGGCTTAGTGGATTGAGTGCCAGCCTGCAAACCAAAAGGTCGCTGGTTCGATTCCCAGTCAGGGCACACACCAGGGTTGCGGGCCAGGTCCCCAGCTGGGGGCAGGCGAGAAGCAGCGGATTGATGTTTCTCTTGCACATCAATATTTCTCTCCCTCCCTTCCCCCATCTCTGAAAGTAAATAAATAACATCTTTTTACCAAAGACATCATGAAAAGAGAAAAAGCAGATTTATAGGAAAATGAAGATCTTCTAAAAATGAAAAAATACAGTCATTGAAATTAAAATTTCAGTGGGTGGGTTGAATAGCAGGTCAGACACAAGCGAGGAAGTGTTCATGAATGGGAAGAACTGAGGAAATCACCCAGAGTGCAGGCGACAAAGACACAGAGGTAGAAAGAATGAAAACAGAAACCAGAGTGAGGACATCCCATGAACGTCTTAGGGAAGAACGGCAGGAGGCTAGACCGTGAAGAGGATGGAGGAGAGACCACCTTCCACTTGATCACACGAGAGAACATTCCAGAAGTAACGAAAGAATACTTTCCTGAAATATTCACAATGAAAGAACAGCACTCCCAAGAAGATCAGTCCTGAAGGAAGATAAGGACACTGACTCTGCACCTAGGTACATGGTACTCAATACAAAGGAAGTGACTTTAAAAGCAGCCAGAACGAAAGAACAGATTACCCAACACGCATAATAAAAGCACAGTGTTCTTAGCACTTCACACCTCAGTTTTTTGTCTTCAAAACAACACTCATGCCCTGGCTGGTGGGGCTCAGTGGACTGAGCACCGGCCTGAGAACCAGAGAGTCAATGGTTCAATTCCCAGTCAGGGCACATGCCTGGGTTGTGGGCCCCGCCTCTGGTAGGGGGTGATGGAGAGGCAACCACACATTGTTTCTCTCCCTCTCTTTCTCCCTCCCTTCCCCTCTTTAAAAATAAATAAATAAAATCTTAAAAAAACCTCAACACTCATTATTATCTACATTTTACTTTTTTATTTTTTAAAATACATTTATTGATTTCAGAGAGAGAGCAAGGAAGAGAGAGAGAGAAACTGGATGTAAGAGAGAAACATTGTTTAGGTGCCTCCCATATGCGCCCGACCGGGGATCAAACCCACAACCCAGGTGTGTGCCTGACTGGGAATCACACCGGCACACCTTTGGTGTACAGGATGAAGCTCCAACCAACTGCGCCACAGTGGCCAGGGCTACTGTCTTCATTTTAAAGAGGAAAAAATCAAAGCACAGAAAGTTAAAAAACGTTGTTATGACTTCATGTCACTTAAGTAATTTTTGTTACAATAATGGCTCCAAAAAATCACCTTTGCCTTGGTGATGGGATTTGCTGGTCCTCCCTTCAAGGGGACAGACACCGTTTTGGTGAGGGAGAAGCTGAGTCCATTTCCCCACCCTTGACCCCAGGCTGGGCTGGGGACTTGCTTTGACTTAACTGAATGCAGGAGACTCGATGGTGTGTGGCGGCCAAAGCCAGGCCTTAAGAAGCCTTGTAGCTTCTACTTTTCCTTACATCACTTCTGCCACCGCCAGTGGAATGCTTCTGCCTAGTAATGGCCCTGCCTACCTCCCCCGGAGACCGCCACCCCAGCCTGGAAGGAGGTCTGGCAAGACTGTCAGATGTCACCATCGCAGGTTAAGGGGGCATCCTTCCATCGTTCGCTGTGGACTCAGGACCCTGAAGACCCTCCAGGCCTCCGTGAGCAGTGCCTGGGCCGTGGCTGTCCCATGAATTGAGGAGGCGGCTGGCGCGCACACGTGAAGTCGTGCATTCCAGGCCCCACGGCCTCACTCCGTCTCCCCCAGTGCCTGGCTTCGCCCTTCTCCTTGAACTCCACCCAGTCTCTGAATCCTTGGAAGGAATCTCCCTCTTTCCTGAGCTCATTGGGACAGATTTCTGTGTCTTGGGACCCGAAAGGTCTCAACCAGGATAATTTGCTGGAGCTTTCTTGAGGATTTTTCTCCTACCCTAAGCAAGACTGGTGAGTCGGCTTGCGCTGTCTGGCAGCTCTTCGTTTCAGGTTGGTGCTACGTTCTTGAGAGAGCTGCGGAAGCTCTCCGTCTTCCCCGGCCGGGAGTCTGCACGGAGCCTGAACACTCACTGGGGGTGGGGGGTGGAGGCAGGACCCCACGTTTCTCTGGCAGGTAGCACGCCCCCCACCTTCACCGTGCTCTGCAGTAGAAGGTTTTCCGGTTTCCTCCTACTTGAATTGGTTTGGGTTTCGTGTGTTCTCCTAGAAAAATACCTGCTTATTCATATTTTCAAATTTATGATCATATGGCTTTACTTCATATAGTTCAAGTTTTTATTTTTGTTCCTATTCTTAGGCATTCGTTTCTCTCTGCTTATTATCTTCGGATCGGCTCGAAGTTTACCTAATTTATGAGACTTTCCAAAAAACCACATCATAGATTTATCTTTTATTCCTACTGTTTTCTCTAATTTTATGAAATTTCGTTTCTTATCTTTATTGACTTCCAACCTTTCTTATTTAAGAAACTCACGAAATCGAGTTACGGGTTTTCCTCCTTGTAACATTTTAACCACCTTCCTGTAGGTTCAGATGTGTGATATTTGCAATGTCCTTGTCTTAATGGTTTGTCATGTAGGTTTTATTTAGAATTATTTACCAAAGTGGTTTTTAATTTTCAAATGGTTGGCTTTTTTTGTTTAAACTATTGTTAATAATTTCTGGCTTAATTGCACTGTGGTGGGAGAATGAGGCTTTCTGTCGATCTGCTTTGGGGGGAAAATTGAATTTGTCTTTACGGCCTAATATGTGATCAATTTTTATAAATGTTTGACGGGCTCTGGCAAAGCGACGAGTCGCTTTTGTTTGTCGGATACAACGTTCAGTTATTAGATCAACCTTTCTGGTTAAGTGATTCTGATCCTACCCAACGTGGGGAGGGGGGACCCCTAAATATGTCAACGCAGAAGAGTGTTAGGTCTCCTTGGGTGGCCTTTGTGTCCGTCCTTCTACACAGGTCCAAGTCGCCCTGCCCCCACATCGGGTGTAGTGCCCTAAAGGACATAAAAGACTGTGCCAGTCGGATTTCATCCTGACTTGGCTGGAGCCTCTGTCAGCACAGACAACCTCCCGTCCCGTCTGACGGTTTCTGCCGGTGCCTCCTTCTCCAACACACACGTCACCGTTCCTTTCCTTTGCCTCGGACCTGCCTCTTAGAACTACAGTCTTTTATGTGTCAGCTTTCACGTCCCTTGGTTTTCAGTTCATTTCCTATAAGCACCACGTCGTTGGGTTTCCATCTTAGTGTTTGTTTTATCCCACACGGTCGTCTGTCGAATTTCATTAGGAAAACGTCACGCACTTGCATTCATCGTTATTAGCGTGGGCCCGACAACCACGCTTGGCCGAGAACGCTGGGCTCTTTTCAGGTTTAGTCTCCTGGAGGCCGCTGCCTTTCCTCTTACCGACTCTGAATTTTGCTTTGGTCCTCTCCAGACTTTGGTTCGTGGATATTTCACTCCTGATTGCACTAGAACGTATCTTCATGCTAAAAGAGTCTGACCACCTGAGTGGACCCCGAAACAAGCCCCTGGGGCGCCTCCTGCCTTCAGGTGCTGCGTACCTGTGCTCCCCACCAAGTGACGGAAGGTGGTTGGATTGTTATTCTTCCATTCTACAGTTCGTCATCTAAGAGTAATTTTTGACATTTGTACATAGTCTGAAAACAATATTTAAAACAATTCTTTAGACTCGCCGGTTCCTACCTGGTTTCAGGGCTAATGCCCAGACCTTTTCAGCCACAGGGTTAGCGTTCTTGGGCCCCCAGCTGGCGGGAGCACACCTTTGAGTAAGAAACGCCTCGAGTGTGTCCCTCGCCACGTCGCACCCAGACTTTGCAAGGGTTTGTACCTCGTCACGTCGAACCCGGTATGACACAACCGGAACCGGCACAATTGGGTTTGTGCTTTTACAAGTAAGTTGCTCTTCTTCCTGGAGGCACAGACAGCATTGTCACTGTTTGCATCGTCCACACTGTTTTCCAGAACATTCCTCCATAGAAGGCTCTCCTTATTTTCCCCAGAATGTAGTGAGCCTTTCCAGTCCGTACAGTCAGATCCTTTCCTTTTGTTTCAAGGCGCAGGCAGGTTTCCATTCATTGTATTCTGACTTCTCGCTCATTCCGACCTTGTCTCCAACAACCCCAGTTGGGCTTGTTGCCTCCGCACCCCCATCGCCTTCTCCCGGTTGGTTTCCACCTCTCGGTTTCCATCACACTTTTTAGAAAGTGTTTCAAGGTTTGGCCACACTATCACTGACTTTATTTCCTGCATTACAGTGCCTGCTTTTGCGGCCTTCATCCGATTCTAATTCTGCTACAACAGGTTTTTCTTCCCTTGCCATCCTTCTCACCCCACCTGTCAGCTTCGCGAGGCTGCTCTTCCAAATGAGCACAGCCGGGCGGCTTAAAATGGCGGAAATGTCTTCTCTTGCAGCTCTGGAGGCCAGAAGTCCACAACCCGGGTGTGGGTAGGGTCGGTCCTCCCGGAAGCTCTGAAGGTGAATCTGCTCTGTGCCCCTCTCCTGGTTCTGGCCGAGGCTGGCAATCGTTGGCTTTCCTTGGTTCGTAGCCACGTGATCCTGCCTCTGTCTTCACGTGATGACCTGGTTTCTCCTTTTGTGCGGGCCTTTGCTGCTGCTTCTGTGGACACTTGTCACTGGACCTCGGCCCACCCAGTTAATGCAGGATGACCCCGTCTCAAGATTCTTAAGTTAATGTATCTGCCAGAGCCCTCTTCTTAAATCAGGTCATGTTCACAGGAGCCGACGGTCGGAACTTGGACCTACCTTTTTGGAGACCACAATTCAGCCCACTGCACCACCCACGTCCCTTTTCGTGTTTTTACGCTGTGTTTTCCCACTGGCTGGGCTGCCCTGTGCTCTCCTCTCCGGCTTTACCCTTCACATGGCCACTCAGTTTCCTGCCGTCTCCCTCCAGCTCCCGGAGGCGATTGCTGTCGACCATCCGCTCTTCGGCGTTTCAGCACACTGACTTCCTTCCCAGGCTCCACGATGCTCTTTCACGACCTTGGTTGGTGACCTTTCTCCTCTGTACTGTCCCGCAAACACAGACACGCCAACCCCACGATTGTAAGTCCCCTCGCAGACTAGCGTCTGCGGGAGACACAGGATGCAGGACATTCTGAGCCCCTTCCTACCTCTGTCCCTGGCCTCTGAGTCCCGAGGTTTCTCTCCAGCACTGTCCCCACCATTACCGTCAGCACGGCTCCTCATGCCAGATTCTGGCATGAAGTCACAGCTGTTTCCCACACCAAGTGAGGTTCGTCCTTCTCTCTGCCTGCGTGGGCATTTATTTCACGGAGAAATAAGAACAGCTGCAACAGGGGTTCTAGTTAGATGCCATTTCACATAAAGATCCATGGGGTTTTAGTGTTTTGTTTTTTTTTGTAAGCTCAGACGCACTCATTTATTCACATTTGTTTATTACAAAAAACACAGTAGTGCCTCTGCTGCCTGGGTTTATAGTGAACGTCAGGCTCGCTCAGCTAATAAGCTGGGAGAGTTCTGCAGGGAGGCGGCAGTGAGGGAAAGGCCCAGCCCCCAGTCCTCCCTCCCACTGCCCTGCAAAGCTGCCTTCCCGGGGGTCTCTCCATCTCCGAGACTTCACTCTCGTGCGCCCAGTGAGCAGTCTGTGAACTCCAGGCGCTGGGCCGGCAGTCCTGTGGGAGAGGGAGTTAGGTCCCCATGACTCCTGCCCTCGAGGTGCCTGATCTCCATCTGCCTGCCTGAGAGCATGGGGTCCATTTGGCCTCATGGTTTGGGTGGTTATTTGAGTAACCATCTCGCCGAACTCTTGTTGGCGTGGAAGGGACAGTGTCGGTATCCTTGGTTGTTAAAGCGGCTGTGACTGGGCCGGGCGGCCTGGGGAAGAGGCCATCTGAGCCGGGCTTTGAGGGGTACATAGGAGTTCGGTGGAGATAAGGCGGGTGGGAATAGGAGAGAGGAGTGGAGTCTCTCTCTTTGTGGTCTCCTCAGCCCAAACCGAACACCCTCTTGGCCTTGTTCCCACTGTGGTTTCTGCTGCCGCGTGGAGAAAATTCCTTGCTGGATCTCTTCAGAGGCTGAACAGCCCCAGGGGCCAGGCGGTGCCCAGAGGACCGTGAGGGGTCTGCTGTGTGTATCCCCATGAAAGACCGCATCCCAAAAGAAAGGACACCCAGGTCACCTAGACCTAAAGGCTAAGCCCAGGGGGATGGACAGAGGCCCTGCACCTGCCACCCCTGGGGTCCCTGTGTGTGGCTGGCTCCGTCTTCTTTATCTTTTCAAAACAGATACACGCGGTGCCCACCCTGCGGTGGCCGCCTTGGGGTTGCCATCACTTCCCAACAAGCACGTTCGTGGCTGGGTCTCCTGGACATGAACCAAAAGCCATTTGCTTCGGAGGCAAGATTTGAGTCAGGCCCAGCTGGGTTTTCCCATCCTTTATTTGCCCGATCCTATTAATAATTAACGGTACAGTAATGAGAATTGCTGTTAATAGAATCTGCTGCCATCGCCACATTCTGTTCTCTGCCAAGGGTTTCCCCCAAAAGGGCTCACTCTCATGTGGCTGTGTTTACCGCCACAGGCACCGGGCACCGAGAGGCAGGAAGGTCCCCGCCAGTGTCCTTCCCAGCCACTCCTCCCTTCTGGGCCTTAGGTCCACTGCCTCCGGATCTGGAAGCCCCTGTCACCCTAGGTCATTTCCTGCCCCCTCCTCAGAGCCTGATGGCGTGCGGGGGGGCCCACCCAGCTCCACCAAGTGTGGTGCTATGGTGCCTTTTCTGTCACCGAGGCAAACCGGTCCCACGGGCAGGGACAGCTGGGCTGGAAGCCGCCTTGCACCCCGCCTTGTGCGGGTGGGAGACTTACACGGTGCATCGGGAAGCCGGCATCCTGGGTTGGGACTGTTCACCTGCCGCAAAGGCCCCGAGGCCAGGTGGGAAGGAAAGGGCCTGGCGCACCAGGCTGCGTCCTGGCTCACCCAGCCACCGTTTGTGGGGTGGGCGGTGGGAAGTGAGGTTCTCACCTCCCCTGGCCCCCAGCCTCAGTTTATTCATCTGCAAAACAAGCATAAAGATGGTTCCCACCTTACAGAATGTTCCTGGGAGAAGAGGAGCGAATGTGGGGGAAGCAGAATTAAGGGCAGCTCCTTAATACTCGCTCCAGGAAAACGGCGTGATGTGCCCAGGGGTTAGCTGTCGGCTGAGGCATTGTTTGTGATAGCGCGACCTCGACCCGCCTTCGTGCTCCGGGACTGGCTTAGTGAGTGCGAGCATATCCCCTCAACAGAGCACTCTGAGCCCTGAGCAGGTGGAGGCTTTGGGGGGTGTAGAGGCCTGGGTTCTCCCCGTGGATGGGAGACTCCGGGTGCAAGACGGAGTGAGGTCTGCGACCCCTTCCTGGGCTCGAGGCCGGGCCGGAGCACCACATTCCCCGCAAAGCGGAGGCTGGAAGCTCAACGACTCGCTCAGAGAAGCTGCACGGCTCAGAGTGCCTATAGATGGGTGACAAGTTTGGATTTTCTCTTTGGTTTATCTTAATTTCAAAATTATCCACAATTAACATGCATTACTTTTGTCTACAGAGAAAAATGTCTTTTTTTTTTTTTTTAAGGAACAAATGTTCTGCTCATTTTCCTACAACACAATCAGGATAATATTCAGCCTGGAAAGACGGGAATTCGCAGAGACACAGATCGGTATGGGTTCTGGCCTTGCCCCAGAGCTCGCATGTGGGGTGGTGGGCTGGATGGAGGGAGCCACGAGGCTCTACGTGGCACTAGCGCTCAGCACTGCCCTCTGTGCCATGTCCCCTGTCCCCCACAGCCCCTGGGAGAGGACGAGCACCATAGAGGTGGCTACTGTTGCCGTTTTGCAGCTGAGAAGTGAGTAATGCCCTGCCCAGGGCCACCCAGCTCCCTGGGGGGCAGACACAGGGAGAGGGGGGCCCTCGGGGGGGGGAGCCCCTCCCTCCTGAAGGTCTCTGTTTGGTCACAAGTCAGGGCATCCTCACCAGAAAATCCAGAAAGACGGTACTGCAGAGTTCCCCAAATTAGCTGGAGCTTTTCTGTCCTGGGGCAAGGCAGGGAGCCACTGAGTCCTGAGTGAACTGAGCGGTTCTCCCCACTCTGCAGATGGGGGAATGGAGGCTCTGTGCCATGAGGTGGCACAGCTGGGATGGGGACCCAGGTCTGTGTGACTTCCAGCTGGGTGCTCCTAGCCCAGGGCTAGGCTGCAGAGAGAATGAGAGGTGGAAAAAGCCAGTGAGCCCCATGGAAGAACAGGGGTACAGGGTTGAGGTGGGTGGGGGAGTGGGACAGGACCATCCTTCCACCAGCCCTGGTGACCACACCCCCCGGCCAGACAGGGGGGCTGGAGGATTCTCTAATCAAGACACATACGTCCTCCAGGAGAGTCTAGTGGGGGCAAGAGACAAGCGGACTGACCGTGGCCACCAGGGTCTTGGAGGAGGTAAGGCTGCACTGGATCCTAAAGAATGAACAGCGGACCCAGTGACACGTGAGAACACTGCAGGCCTCCGGGCAGCCTGTGCAAGGGCCCTGAGGCATGGAGAGTAACCGGCCTGGCTGGGGCAGGGGTGGGGGTGGCAGTGGGAGAGCCGCCAGGGTAGGCAGGAACCACGTCTTGCAACCTTCAAAGCCAAGGGAAGGTGCAGACTGTATGGGGGCGATGGGAGTTCCTGGGGTATCATCAAGTAGGGTGACCCTTTATCAGACCAAGGACCACCCTGGAGGCTGGGGCCCTGGAGGAGGCTGATACATGAGCCAGGCGGCAGATGGAGGGGGGTTGGGGGGGGGCTGTGGGAAGAAGTGGGCAGATGTGTGATTCTGTGGGGAGAGGGTGGCTGTAGGCTGTGGGAGGTGGGAGAAGGAGGGGAAGCAGGGTGGCCCTGAGTGTCTGGGCTCAGTGGTTCCCAGTGACGAGGGTGAAGTCTGAGGACTCACTGACTCAGTGAGGATGTCAGTGAGCAGCAGGGAGGGGCTGCTGTAGAGAACCAACCCAGGGACCTGGCCACTCTCCAGGGTGCCCTGGATGTCCCACTCCCCAGTTTGGTCCTCTAACCTGGCTGCTGGGAAAATCTGGACCCTGCTTCTATGGCTCCAGCCCCCCCCCCCGGACCCCACGCATGGGGCTCTGGCTGGAAGCCCTGATGGGGCAGAGGGTGTCGCCCCCCATGACGCTGGAGCTATGGGAGGGGCATCCTTGGACTCATTTACAGAGGGGGAAACTGAGGCTGATGTCATATGTCCAAGGACACACATCTGCAGAGTGTTAAGAACTGTCTGAGAGGCTCAGACTCTGTCCCCACAGCCAGCTTGCTGGTCCAGGCCAGGGACAGAGGGTTGAAGAGGGGGGAAGGCCTCACGATGCCTGCTATCCGGGCGTCAGCCCTCCCCCACCTGCCTCTGCCCACAGACATCAAGTAGTGGGCCATGGGCTCCCGGAGCAGTGGTGGCAGCTGGCCCTGGACCAGGAATGAGAAGGCGAGCAGACTGGGGAGGGGAAGGTGTCTACGGAAGGAGCCTCAGTCTCCTAGTCTCTCGGGCTGAGTAGCCCCTCCCAAGATGGAACCCCCTCGCAGTCAAACCAAAATTGGTTCCCAAAAACCGGCTAGGGAATTCTCCAAGTTTCCCCCTATGCTGGAGACCAACTGTCTCCGTCAGCACGTAAAGGCTCTGACCAGTCCTGCAGGAAAGACCCCGTAGGCTTGACCCAGCCTTTCCCACCGTTTACTTAATTAACCACAAGCTCCATTTTTTCCCATGAAATTGGTACCAGCACCAGCAGCAGAGTTACATGGCTGCACATCCGCTGGCACTCCCACCATTGAGAGGGGGGCTCTGATCTCCCCTCCCATCCATCTGGGTGGGCCACGTGACTGCCTGGGCGAGTGGAGGATGGCAGGAGTGACGCTGGGACAGTTCCAGGGGTGGCCCTTGACTGGCGTATAGCAGCTGCAGCCTCGGCCCCTCTGCGTCTTGAGCTGCAAGACACCCTTCTCATCCTGGACAACCAGGATGAGGCCAGCCTGGGCACCACCCTGTGGAACCTTCAGGTGACCCCATCCCCGGCTGCTGCCTGGCTGCGGCCGTATGAGGATCCCAAGCAAGAACCGCCCCGCTGAGCCCAGCCAACCCTGGTATCCCAAGAAAGGTGACTAAACTATTGTTCAAAGCCACGGAGTTTGCGTGGTTTGTCACACAGCAGTGGATAACCGGAACCATGGCCTGTAGGCCCCCTGGGTGCTGATGAGAGACCTCCGCCCCATTCTCACTGTCCCACGCCAGACCCCTCGTCACATCTTTGCACAGGAGGTGCCCTCTCCACCCTCTGCCTGGAGTGCCCTTCTGCCTCCTTTCCCACTTGAGGGATCCTTCTAGACCCACTCTGAAGACTTGTCTTACAACCGTCAAGGCACCTGCAGCGTCCCAAAGCTGGGATCCACCTGGGCTCACACTCGCCTCTTTGGTCTCAGTTTCCTCACCTGGAGACTGGGGGTAATAATGGTAACTGCTGCAGGAGGCTGGCTGTTGTGCAGACTAAACAAGACCACGGGGTAAAGCCTATAGTAGGTGCTGAATAGATGCTGACTGCGTTAAGCTGCTCAACACCTCCACTGGCACGTGACCTAGTGCCGGAGTGCGGCCTGTGCTCTCTGGCTCCCCCAAAACCAGGCACCCATACTGTGGAGGTCACTGCTCCCACACCCAGGCACAGCCCAGAGTCTAGGGCCCCAGAAACTTTGGCTCCAGTTCCAGGCACCCCTGGATCATCTCTCCCAGCCTCACCTTCCCCAACTGTATAGAAGGGGAGTAAGAATCCATCTCCCACCAGAAAGGGAGGAGCTACAGCGTGGAGAGCCGGGCCTCACTGGGCATCTGGACCAACATCCCTTCCCTAAGGCCTGGCCGCCCCTTCCTCAAAGCCTGGCCACCCTTGTTTCCCATCAGTTCCTGGGGGTCCGGGTTCTAAACAGAGTTGGGGGATCCTGAGGCTCTGAGGGTGTGATGCATGGAGCCTAGAACCACAGGGTTCTGCAGAAATCCTTCCCACGAGAAGTGACCTGGGTGAGCAGGCCAGGCCTCAGACTAGGGGATCACAGGCCTCACCCACAGGGCCAAGTCCCTGTGGGAGAGCTCTGGGTGTGAGAAGCACAGAGTGGGTTTGCTGCACAGAGAGGTGTGTTTGTGATGCATTCGCCAGGTGTGGGGGGGGTGCCGAGGACAGGGCAGGGGTGGCCCTGCAGCTGTCCCCACCTTGGGGGAGCTCTGCAGGCCAGGCCTGTCCCTGCCTGGAGCAAGCCCAGCGCCCTGACGTGGGAGATCTCCACAGCAGATTAGAGCTGAGAGCTTCAACTGGAGACCACCTGGCAACAGGCCTGCCGCCCAGGCACAAAGGGGCCGTTGAAGTTATAAATAACCACCCATGGAGTGACTCCCCAGTCCTTCCTGGGGTGAAATGCTCCATCGGCCCCTTCACCGTCTTCCAGCTCAGACACCAGCCAGCTTCAGGGATGAACAGGGAGTCTAGGAGGACTCCCTGTCCAAGGGTTGTGTGCAAACGACAAACAAACCAACGACAAACAGAGCTCCGCCTACTAGAGGACACACTTGGTTTTATGTTGCAGGATCAGGAATGTTTGCTGTGGGGCCCTTCCAGCTGGTGGCCCTGCGGAAGCTGCCTGAGGAGTCCTCCATTATCAGTGACCTGCTTCCCTTTCCCAAGCTCTCTTGAGCTCATGTTTCAGGCTCAGAAATAGCTTCAGGGGAGGGGCTGGCATCCTACTCCCAGGTCTAGGCAACCACGTCATCCTTCTCACCCCGGAGACTCAGTTTCCCCAGACCTGGAGGAGAGGCGAGACCAGAGCCCAGGACCTGTTCCGGGTCAGGCACGGGGCCAGGTGCTGCCAAGGGCGGGATAGAACTTCTGTGAGTTCAGGTCCTGGCTCCTAAGGTCCCCCCAAACCCTGTCCTGAACCTCCTGTGCCCACCAGGCACTTCTCTCAGGGCCCCCCTTTCTGGCTGTGAGTTACACAGACAGACAGGATGACGGGGACAGCATGGAGGGTCAGCCTTGCAGGCAGGTGCTGCTGCAGCCCCATCGCACACACAGGAGACCCCAAACTGCCGAGGTGTGCAGGGACTGACTGGCTCAGGGCCTCGCTGCGGGGAAGACGCCCCGAAGGGATTAGAACTCAGTTCAGTCTCTTTCCACACCCGAAGCTTCTAACCTCTCCAGTTTTGTGGGCCTGTAACAGATTGCCCAGCCGATTGACTAGGTGATTGACGGATGACCTGCCAGGGCCCCACCTCTGGCCCCCACTGCCCGCCCTAGAGCCTCCAAAATCCCCAACAGGGATGTCTCACACCACAGCAGGGTAGGGGGTGGGTCCGGGGTGGGGCTGCGGCTGCCGGACCCCAGCCGCTGGAGTCAGCTGGTTAATCCGGAGCCCTGTGGCTCCGCTGGCCTGCCGGTTGCCGGGGAAACGACCTCTCCCCTTCCGGCCTTCTAAGGGGTCGTCCCTCCCCGTGTCGGCCCCACTGGGCCGGGCTACCTGCAGCTCTGGAATCGGTGGGCGGGAATCGGGGTCCCCGGATAAAAGAGAGTGCAAGGCGGGGAGTGGGGGAGGACAGAGACATGGAGAGACACGTACAAATGGGGAGACAGCGAGGGGGAGCAACGGGGACCGCAGAGAGGGGTGGCGGGGAGAGAGACGCGGGGACTCGAAAACACGCCCCACCCCCAACCCTGGCGTGGGCGCGGGAGACACAGAGGGCGAGGCTGGAGGGGATGGGGGAGCCCGCGGCACGCAGATGTTGGGGGGTGCTGCCGGAGGGGTCCCCCCAAAGGGGAAGGGCAAGAGCCAGCTAGGGGGCGAAACTTGTGAAAGTAAATATTTATAAATTGAGAGTTTCTAAATTCTTTCTGCATTTTCATAGTAAATTACTCTTACTCATTTGTGTATCTCCCTCCTACCTGCTTAGGGAGCTGTGGGGGGGGGGCTCCTTTTTGTGCTCCTCCTCCCCGTCCTCCCCCGCCCAATCCTCTCCTTCCTGCCCTTTTCTTCCCTTCTACTCCCTCTTCACCCCCTCAGCTTTCGATCCCACTAACCCCCTCTCCCCAACTCCCTACTTTCCCACTAAGCCCCCCCTTTCCTCCCCACCCCCACCCCCAGGTTGGAGCTGGGCACCGAGGCCGCCACCCGCCACCCGGAGGTGACCGGCTGCCACGCTCTCGGATTTCCTCCCCGCCTTAAGAATTATCGAAGTCAGCGGGGCTGGGATGAAAAAAACACACTGGTCGCTGGCAGTCTGGCACCCCCAACCGGGACCACGGAAATCTTCCTCCAGAGGACTGGGGGCACTGGAATGGGGGAAGGGGGGAGCCGGGTGGGAAGGGGACTGCGGTCTCCGGAGGGACCTCGATAGGCCCCTAAAGGTGCTGGTCCTCAGTTTCCCTCTCCGTAGGATGGGGCCAGGGGCTAACTTCCTGTTCTCCAAGGCAAAACTGGAGCTTATAGGCACAAAGGAGGAACAGGTCCGAGCCATAACGGCATGATGTGAAGTCGGCAAGAATGCGGCCCCAGCCATAGCGGGCTGGGTAGAGAGGCCACCCAGCTACCACTCTGTGGCCTTGAGCACAGGGCCTGCCTCAGTTTCCTCATCTGCAAACGGGCTCTCCCCTGGACCAAGGAGTAAAATTCTCCACCCGGGAATCGCCACGCGTGTGTCTAAGTGGCATTTGTTCCCTGCTCCATGTCACCAGTGCCCTACCCCCACCCCCCACGGAGCCTCCAGGTCACCCAGACCAAACAGCTGCAGGAGAGGAGGCCGGAAGCTCCTCTCTCAGAGCCGGCTGGCAGGGGTCAGGAAGCCAGGGAGGTGCTGAATCCGAGCCTCCCCTGCCTCGGAGACCAGCCTGGGAGTCACAGGCTAATTTCAGGGGCTTGTACGCTTCCTCCCCCTGCGACGCTGCAGGTAAAGGGTGGCCTCGGCTCAACTGGCCTTCCCCTGAAGACTGGGCGCAGAGGCCTGGGTGTCAGGCCCTGGGTCTGAGCCCAGCCCCTTCCCCTTCTGGGGTGAGCTCCCAAGGTTTCTTTCAGCTCTGGGGGAGTCAGGGACCTCGTTACTATTTACTCTGAGCAACCAGGAGTGCTGCGGTTGGCTCCCAGGAGCTCCCAGGAGCCAAGGAAGCAGAGCTGGGGCCTCACAGCGGCTTCGCCCTCCCCACACCCTGTCACCCAGGACCCAGTGACTACTGCCCCATTTTACAGATGAAGGGACTTGCCCCCGGTCAGCTGGCTGGGCAGTGGCTGACGGGGCTTCTGGCTGGGTCTGGCTCTGGCGATGCCGAGGGGCACCCTCACTTGGCTTCCTGTGCTGCTTCCCACAGCAACACCCTGTCAGTGGCGCCTGCTTGGTGACCCTACAGACCCTTTTGGACGAGCCCGGGTCTGATCTGAAGACATCTTTGTTTCTCCACGCAAGCACAGTGAGAAGTGTGCTGGGGAATGTCCCCTCTGGGTATCTGTCTGTCCCCTCTCCTCCCTGTGTCAGCGTCACCCTCGCTGGCCTAAAACAGTGAGTCAAGCCTTCCATAAACCCTAGGGGACATTGGGGGTGGGACAAAGAGCACGGTGGCTGGGCTCTCAGCCCTCCCCCCTGCTTTCTTCAGTACTGATCACTTGGGGGAGAGTTATTTTGAGAAGGAATGAGGCACAAGGTTGAGAAGCAAAGATGGGAGTGAACAACCAGTTTGAAATCCACTGTTGTAAAAAAAATCAGGAGCTGTTCAGGACAGAGAATGGTGGCCTGCTGAAGTCCCCTACTTACAGGACTTGGCTCTTGCCAGTTGCCACCCCCAGGGTCAATGACAAAAACAAAATGGCGAGGCAAGTCCTCTCCCCTCTCTGAGGAGTCTCCGGCCCACAGTGCTTTCCAAGGGCACTGCATTCAGTCCCTGGAACGAGTCCACCTCGTGGGGGCTGCTGCGCCCACGGTGTGGATGCGGAAGCCAGGCTCATTTGCCCAAGGTCACACGGCTAGTACGAGGCTCAACCAGGACCCTCTGGGGTCTGTCTGCCTCCAAACCCCACGTCCTGACACTGAGCACCCTCCCCTGAAGAACCAGCAGTCGCCCTGTGGTGCCACTGGCCCTTGCCTTTGTCCTGCTCACGGTCAATGTCATGCCTTCCCCAAGGATTTCTTTCGGCACCAGGGAGGATTCAGAGATGCTCAGGGACAGGTCTGAGGCAGCCATGGCCCCGGGCAGAGCTGCGCCTGCCACAGACACTGCCATGCCCGCCATGTACCCACCCTGAAGCCAGCGGCCTCTGCCACCCCAGTGGGGATGACAGCCGTGTTTGCCACTCCCAGAAGGACGTTGTCCCCAAAGTATCAGCCCTTGTGCCTGCAAAAGGCCACACAGCAGCACTGCTAGGTCCCCACACTCCCCTTTCCTTACAGATCCCCCTCTCTCTTGCATCTGGGTCGGACTGGGTTCTGGGACCACCACCACGGTGCTGTCCCAGTCATGCGTCTTCTGGGAGAAATAGGGCGGGGTCAGTCCTGAGCTGCTGTGGCCCCCCTTCCCTAGAGGTGGAGGTCCTCCCCCAGGGAGGTAGAGGAAAACAGCCTGGGGGTGCCCCCCCACCACCCCTGCCCCAGACATAGGACACAAGGACCACCCAGGTTCAAGCTAGGTCTGCGCTTAGAAAAAAAATGTTGCGATGGCTGGTGTGTGGGGGTGGGAGGAGACAGAACAACACAGCAGAGAGAAACTAACCTGCCTCAGGCTGCCACTGGGTCTCTTGGGCTGTGGCAGGTGAAGGCTGTGGCCTGGATGCACCTCTTTGGAGGGCGGGGGGAGCCGGGGAGGGTGCACTAGCACCTGACCAGTCGGCACCACGCCTGAAGGATCCGCCGGCCCTGCAGGCTGACTCCCTGGAGCTGGAGGCCCAGCTTCAACCTGGGCCCAGGAGTGGGGCAAGGCTGGGAGTGCAGGTGGGGGACCAGAGAGGAGGTTGCCATTGGCGATTTTCGGAGCCATCCTGGTGGTTCACACCCCCCACCCCACCCCAGGTGAGAAAGGTCAAGGTGTTCGTTATCATTAGCAGGAGCAGTTACAAATGTTTAGAATCAAGCGTTAACCAGGGTTGCCTCTGGGTGGGGACTGTTGGTGACGTTTCACTTTTTTGCTTGTAGTTTTCATTGTTTGAATTTATTGACTCGTTTTACAATACGAGTGTTTTACCCCCCAGAAACAGAAAGAAAGTTTAAAAATCAACAAGGCTGAACTTTGCAAACGCTGAGATGCCCTCTCAAGGAGGTGCAGCAGCTACGGCTGGACAGGCCAGAGCCCTGGGCCTCGCGAGAGAGTGAGTGTGCACCGAGGAGGCCAGGACAAGTTCCAGAAACGCGGGAGGAAGGCTCGTGGGGGCACATGAGTGCCTTTGACAGTGAAGGAGGGACCCCTGAGGTGTCTGGCCGGGAGCCAGGACTCAGCCCAGATCAGGACTGTGGCTCCAAAGGTGCTCACTGGGCAGCCCCCCGGGGGCCAGCGTTGCTGTGGGCGCTGCAGGCGGGGGGGAGGGGCAGAGCAGCAGCATTGGAGCTGGGACCGCAGAGCCAGCGCGGAAGGGGCCTCCCCTCTTCCCGCTCCCGCCCCCTCCATGTCCCTTTTGGAAACTTCGACAGAGAGTTCACCTAGTTCCTGGAAGGCTCCATGAGCAACTGTTCTTTAAAAAAAATTTTTTTTAATTTATTGATTTTAGAGAGAAAGAGGAAGGGGCAGAGAAGGACAGAAGAATATCGATTTGTCATTACACTTATTTATTCATTCATTAGTTGATTCATTGACTGGGCCCTTGGCTGGGGATCGAACCCGCAGCCTTGTTGAATCAGGATGATGCTCTAACTGGCTGAGCTAACGGGCCAGGGCAGCAACTCTTCATTAAAGCTCCTTGTGGCCCTGGAGGCAGCCCCCACTACCAGAGGGCTGCCAGACTGTTGGATGCGCCCACCCTTTGACCAAGCAATTCCATTTTTAGGAATTTATACCGCAGAAACATGCACACGGACGACAAGGGAAAAGGCACCAGGGATTCAGTGCATCACTGTTTATAACAGCAGAACTTTGGAAACCGCCCAGACACCCAATTGGGGGACGCACGATATAAACCTGCAGGGGCTGCCCCCAGGCAGAGCAAGGGGCTGTGATAAATAACCTGCCAGCTCCTTCAAGGAGGAAAAAAGAACAAGAAACGCTCATTTGCATTTTTAAGAGGGTCACCTCCATGTACGCCTTGCCGGAAACCCAGCCCTGGTGACTGGTTGCCCAGAAGGGAGCTGGGGGTTGGGCAGGATGGGGACCGATTTCAGCTTTATACCCTTTTCTCCTTGGCTCCGTTCACTGCGAGCGTGTGTTCCCTGGAAACAGCCGTCACTCCACGAGGGCAGTGAGTAGGCATTTCCAGAGCTTACCCACAGCCAGTTCTCTCCTTTCTTCCCAGGACCGGCCACCCCGTGACCAGTGATGACCAGTGGCTCTTTTTACTGCCTCTGGGTCCTGGAGAGGGAGGCGCCACAAGACACAACACTCACCTGGATCCCCGAGTGTTCACATGGAAGACAGTTGCCCTGCAGAATTACCGGGGCTCACACAGACTCTGCTGGATGCAAAACAAACTTCTGCTGTGTTGAAATGTTCTGATGTCAGGCTCATTTGTTACTGCAGCACAGCCTAGCCTTGCTAACTGATACATTCTGGCTCAAGGGAGGCCTAGAGACTTTGGACAAGTCCCCCGACTCCTCCAGGCCTCAATTTCCCCACATGCACGATGGGGCAAGGGGTCTCTTCTCCTCTCACAAGGGCCTATGCTGCTCGTGTTCCCAAACCGCAAAGACCCAAGGAACACCCGTCAGCACGTGGGATTGCAGGGTGCAGGGTGCTGAGTGCTCCCACTGGCTGCTGACCAGACAGCCTCCGGGGCATCGTGGAGTCCCCCCAGCGGCCACAGCAGGGAGACACCATGACCATCCCCACTGCCCCATGGGGAAACTGAGGCTCGGAGAGGCGAGGTCACTTACCCAGGAACACCAGTGCCTGTGACTCCTGTCTGCTCTGATGACAACTGCCATCTGATATTTTTACTTATTTCTTACAAATGCAATTTAAAAGAAAGCCCACTGTTAACAACTTGAGAGAACTTAGAAAAAAAATATTTTAAATTTTACCACCATAACCATGTTTAAGTGTGCCATTCCATATGGCTTAAGTGCGTCACAGGGGCAACCGTCCCCACCATCCCTCTCCAGGGCTCTGAACCCGCCAAATGACAACGCCATCCCCCACCCATGCCCACCGAGGCCGGGGCAAACAGCGTTCTACCGTCGCCGTAAATGTGCCCTTTCTAGGGACCTCACACATGCACACTCGTGTGTAGTTGTCCTTTTGTGACGGGCTTGTTTCACTGAGCAGCGTGCCCTCGAGGCGCGCCCACACCCACGCGTGTGTCAGGCTCTCCCTCCTCTTGGAGGCCGGATGCCATTTCACTCCACGGACAGACGGCACTTCGTTTACCCATTTACGTGTCCATGGACACTTGGGTTGTTTCCTCCTCCGGCCGTTGTGAATAACGCCGCCACGGCGCTCGTGCATGTATCCAAGACCCTGCTTCTGATTCTTTGGGGCTTACACCCAGAAGGGGAATTGCTGGGTCATCTGGTAATTCTGTTTTTAAATCATGAGGAACTGCCACGCTGTTTTCCACGGCGTCTGCACTGTTGTCCTCCCTGTCAACAGTGCAGATGCTTCCCCTTGCTCCGCATTCTTGCCAAGGCTTGCTATTTGCTGCTTTCTGGTCGTAGCCATCCTGACACGGGGATGTGCCCTTTCCAGGGACCTTAACTGGCATTTCCCTGATGATCCTCAAGGGGAAAAGGATCTTTAAGAGCCACTGGTGAGTCCCTGGTGGTGCAGCTGCCTGGACCTGCTTCTGCGAGAGGAAGCGGGGGACCGGGGGCTGCCCCACTGCTGCGGACACTGTTGCTGCATCTCAGTCCTGACCGCTGAGCACATGAGTGGACTGTGCTCCCGGAGCTGCACTGCGACCTGTGTCCCAGTGACCAGGCAGGGCCCCCACTTCTCCAGAACTTCAGCCTCCGATGCTGTGACCTCTGCTTCCCTGCTGGGCCTGGCAGGGACTAAGCTGGGTCTTTCCGGTCCCGGCTGAGCCCGTGACCTAGAGTCCCCACCCAGGCCTGGGATGCAAGAGCAGAGAGGAGGCAGCCCGACGGCAGGACGGGGGTCATCTGCCTGCCCCTTGGCCTTCCACATCCAGACAAGGGCAGCTCTGTGTGGGGGAGAAGAGCAGGGACTTCAGAGTCAGGCAGACACAGCCTGGTGCCATCTCTGCTGGTCCCCAGCCGTGTGACCCTGAAGGAGTCACTCTCCCTCCAACCCTCACTTTTCTCACGTGTAAAAGGGCTGAAATGGTGCCTGGCACATAGTAAATACTCACTAAAACACCTCTTATAATTACCAACGTCGTCAGCATCTTCATTATCATCCACATCCTGACATATAACCGGTTACCATCAAACAGTCCATGGCTCCCCATGGCCGGCAGGAGAAAGTCCACCCCTTCTCCGGACTAGTGGGCGCTCCCTGGCCTGGCCCCCGCCAGCACCTCCAAGCTCTTTCTCCCTTCACTCATCACATTCACGTCACTGGGCTGCCTCCTGTCCCTCAAATGCCCAGCACACTTTTGTGCCACAGGCTCTTTGCCCCACTGCTGCCCCTCTTTCCCCTGCCTGGAACGTGCGCCCCCCACCCCCTCCACCCCTACCCCTTCAACAATGAGTTCCTAAAGTCTCACCAGACAGGACCTCTGCGGAGAAGGCCCCATGACTCTGCACGTGTGCCTCAGCGCTTCTCGGGGCGCTCATGGCACCGCACTGTGAAATCGCAGAGGGCTGGCAGACTCCCCACGTGAGCTCCGGGAGGCCAGAATTGCGCCTATTCTGCTCCCTATTCCAGTGCTGGAACCCAGCTCAGCGTGGGCCCTACTGCCCCCAAATATTAGTTACACCGAATCATTAATTTCCGGAATCCCCCTGATTTCGGGAACTCAGATTTTTTCAACAAAAACAATCCATTACCTACATAACTAAACACACGTTAACGTTGGTACCTTTGTAAGATTTCCCACTCATTCCATGAACACGTCTGACAGCACGCTCAGCTACCTCCAGTGCCCTAATTGTTCAGCTCAGACAAATATGCTTACTGCCATGCCTCCCCGCAGCCCAGCCACCCCTCCTCGGGACAAACGCGGGGCTTGGGGCTGCTCTGTGGATCACCCCTTGCTTGGGGATAAATGCCAACCCTGAGTAATGGCGGGTCGAGTAGGGAGGGGCATTTCCACCCCATCAGCAAAATCAGCGCGAGCCACCGCAGTCCCTGGCCCAGGGTTAGGCCTGACTCAGCTGGTCCTCCCAACCAGCTGGGAGTGAGGGTGCAGACCCCGGGGGAACCCCAGGAAAGGAGGCCCTGAGACGCTTGCCGATCCACGCAGGCACTGATTCCGCCATCCTCTCGCTTGTCTGTCTCAACAGGTACTGGCTGAGGGAATAGTGCGCCTGTTCCGGGGAGGCCCCAGTGAGGAGCAGGTCCTGGGGTGATGAAGGGCGTTGAAGAGCACATGCTCAAACTCAGCCATTCCTTCCGCCGGAGACCCAGGGCTCCACCCCATTCCCAGGCTCCTCCCCCTTGGTCTTCTGGGCTTCCCGCCCATGGTTGGTGGGGCTGGATTTTCACGATGCTCCAGGGAGGCCTTCCAGAGAGGGACAGGGTTGATGTCCACTCTAAATGGTTCTCAAAGAAAGAACTTTCTTGAGGTGGTGATGCAAATAGGCTGCAGGGGAGGCTCACTGGGAGCATCGTGGATGCTGTCACTGTGGCTGGGGCCAGCCCAGGGAAGGTGACCCTCAGGGGAGGTCTGGAAGAAGGGCGGGACTGTCCTCAGATGTAGGTTAGTTGTGGGGGGACTTAGGACTTGGGGTCACCACCTGGCTGAGCCAGAGTGAATGAGCCCCATCTATAGCGAGGACTCCGTCCTGGGGGAAGGCGCTGGCCAGAGGGTGGGGGCCCCAGATGCTCTCAGACATCGGAACCTTACGGAGCACCCCCATTTTCTGGATTCTCAGGATTCATGGGCATGGACAGACAGAGGAGGCAGACAAGGAGCTGGATGGGCTGTGAGACGTGGCAGGGCAAGGGAGGAGGTGGGCAGGGACAGGGCAGAGGTGGGTGGTCAGGGAGGACTCCTGGAGGTGAGGGCAGGCAGTGAGGACATCTGTGGGGAAACCCTAGGACAGAAGGCAACTGGAATTCTAGGGCTGGTGAACTTGCGAGAAGCAAATGTGAAAATGTGGGCATGGGAGACGGAGAAGGGGTGGGAGCCAGTGCAGAGGGGGCCTGATGGCCAGTGAGTCACATGGGACCTTCCAGGCCTCTGAAAGGGACCCTGGGACTTGGGGTCTGGGAAGTGCCCATTTCAGGAGCCATCCCCACTGCTGGGGGTGTGGTGGGGAGGTGTGGTTCCCAGGTAGAGCAGTGGGCTTCACGGAGCCATTGGCTTTGCAGAGAGATGAGAAAGGTGGGGTCAAGGCCAAGGACATTGATGCAAGGAGTGGGGAGTGGTCCCTGCTGCCATCTCCTGAGCAGGGAGGGAGGGGACACAGGATCCCAGAGGTCCCACCCAAGCGTGGGGCAGAGTGTCATTCTTCATGTCATTGTCCGCCGGCCTGCCCCACGCAGGCACACCCTCACTCCCTCATGTGTGCTGCCGGCAGTCACACAGGCCCACGTGTCCTCATGCATACACACCCTCGGTCTCACAGCTACCCCTTCACTCTCACACACGCTCTGATGCACACACTCTACACCCCCCACCCCGCATCTCCCCGGTGTGGGGCTGGCCTCGGGGACCCTATGCCTCACTGGCAGATGCTGCCCACGGGCCCCTCCAGGGGTCAGGAGGGCCGTTTCGGAGACAGCAGCCCTGGAAGCCCAGTCTGCCCCCATGGGAGCTCGAGTCAGGCACAAAGGACCTCCCCTTTGCCCCGAAGATGGGGGTGACGGGAGCCACTTCCCCATCCGGAGGGACAGCACTGCAAGTGACTGGCCGCATGAGAATCTGGATCATCGCTCCCACGTGTGCTCGCACACAGGCAGGGAGAGCGGCCTGAGAACGCTGTGTGCCCCTCGGTTCTTGCCCAGAAACCCCAGGCTGACCCATCAGGCAGCAGGCTGCACACATCCCCCAGCCCTCCATCCTCACCTGTGCGGAGTTTTGGGGTGCCTCAGCCTTTGGGAGTCCTCATCTCCCCTCCTTACAGCCGCCTGATAGGTAAAGCAAACAACAGAGGCTTTGGGGGCAAGGGGGGAGATCTCGGCTGGGGGGACGGGGAGGCCAGGGCAGTCCTGGAGAAGGGAAGCCTAACTCTGAGAGACATGGAAACCCACAGCTTGGGACGAGGGTTCTCAGGTGCTGTCACAATGACACACGCATGTGCATGCTGCACACGTGTACACAAACACGCCACCCCACCCTCACTCCATCGACACACAGGCACACGAGCGCGTGCGCATGCGCACACACGGGACCCAGGGTCTCCAGCCCACCTGAGCCGTCTGCATCCGCACGGCCCTGCCTCTAGGCCCGGGCCTCCCGTGTGAAATGTTCCCTTTTCACGTGTCCCCCAGCTGCCATGTTGCCTAAAACCCTGAAAGACCGGGAAACACTCCTTTATAACTCACACCTTGAATTTTAGGTTTACACAATATTCCGAGAATTTGGGACTCGGTCCTTGGACTCAGCCTGATGCGGGTTTGGGTCACCGCAGGGGCAGGCAGGCAGGACCCTGGGGGTGGGGAGCATGGGGGTCCGCCCCCACGCCGCCCTCTTCAGCTGGGAGCAAATTCCACCGAGCAAAAGCGGGCTGAGAGCTGTGTGGGGGCTGAGATTAGGGCTCTGGGAGTCTCCTCTAGCCCAGCACCGCCCCCGGCCACCTCCCCCCACCCCCCCCCCACCCCCGCCCCGCGCCTCCAGCAACCCTCCCTGCGGGACTTTTCTCCTGGGAGCCCCAGGTTTCCGCCAGACAGTGGGGTGATGCCTCTCCTCAGGTTCAGGGTGAATGACAACACACTTACAAAGTTATAAGCCCTGGGAGCCCAAGAGAAGAGAGTGGGGGTGGGATGGGACACCTGGCAGACAGCGGCCTCCCCAGCCAAGAGCTCAGCCGTGGTTTCCTTCTCTCTGCGGCGCCCCCAGCCCATCTTCCCATAGGACTACGCCTGCTTATCAGGACTGCAGGGCCGCTGTCCCCCCCAGAAGGTGACTGTGGGGCTCCAGCTCCCCCCCAGCCTCAGCCTGGCTCCCACGGAGAAAACCACAGACGAGTCCTCTCCTCCTGGTTCACGTTTCTACAGAGCCCGCCCCCTCAAACCCACAAACATTTTTGCATATATTTAAATCTCCTCTGCTGTTTTCAGTCTTAAGCCCCGCTTCCCTCCCCCCCCAAAAAAGAGAGAAAGAAATTACAAAAGCCTGTCATTTGTCTCCGTCCCCGCACCCCATCTATCAGGCCGCCGAGCCCGTCGCCTCGAATGAGGCTCGCGCCCCGACCGCCGCTTTAATGGGGCGCCGCGTGCGACTGTGCGTGCGGCTGGCGAGGCGGGGAGCAGCCGGCCGGCATTTGCATACATATTAAACGGAGCAGTAAAAAATGCAGACATGCAAACCATTTGGACGGGCTCCTCGGCGCAGAGCCGGCCAGGAAATCAATCTTCTGGTTTCTTAAAGGAAACCTGCTCGGGAGGAGGTGGCGAAGCCGAGCAGCCCGCAGGCCCTGGGAGGGGGCAGCCATCATCTGTCCGTCTGTCCAATGGAGCCAAACAGGCTGTGGGGGTCCTTCCCAGAGACAGACAGGAAGCCAGGGGACAGGAAGCCATCACCCTGAGTGTGGGTCCTGGCTCAGCCCAATGTGCACCCTAGAGGGAGAGGCTGGGCCCCTCTGAGCTCCTCTTACCTGAGGATGCTAGTGATAACTTAACGCAGTGCCTCTCCCACCCCTCAGTGGGTACCTGAAGATTTTCCCCTCACTTCATGGTACCAGTGGGTACTGGAGATTTTCCCCTCAATTCATGGCTCTGCAGTTTAAGCCACTAACCCAAGGGGACCCAGCCCCTCTATACAGAGCCTGGATCCCATGGCAGGTGCAGAGGACACTGGCTAAGTCACAGGCTCTGATGGCAAGTGTCCTGAGTTCAAAGTCAGACTCTGCTCTGTACAAGCTGTGTGACCTTGGGCAAGTGCATCAACCTCTCTGTTTCCTGAAAAACCATGGATACTTCCCTCTTAGGCATATTGGATTAAAGTAGGTCAGTCACTGCTTGGCACACAGTAAAGACACGAACCACGGCAGAGCAGGCCGTGGGAGGGAGAACTCACAGTTACTGGTGTGGTTTTCCGGGTTAGAATCCTTCATAGGGCAAGCCACTCCTCCACAAGCCTCCCTACCTGTAAAGGGGATGTAGGTCCTCACAGGACCGTCTAGCCGACAGAGGTCACCTATGCCACCCTCCAGGGATGCAGGGTCCTGGGACCTCCCAGGCTGACTCCAGCAGATGTGGCCCAGGCAGCACCTCTGAGCCACCCAACCCATCCCCCTGGGGCTTAAGCAGAGCTCAAGGCCCAGACAGGGTGACACCCTGGCAAGACTCGAACAGACCAAACAAAGGTGAGGGACCCAGAGTCTTGGCAGAGCCAGACGGTGCTGCCTGCTCCACCCGCCTGCTCTGAGTCCCACTTTCCAGGTGAGGAAACTGAGGCCGGGAAAGAGGTGCCATGCCCACGGAGCTTGAGGACGGTGGAGCAGGGCTTCGAATGGGGTCTGAGAGACTGAGCAGCCACCTCCCCAGAGGCCACTGGGAAATTCCGTAGGTGGCAGATGGAGCTCATTCTGCAGTGCACCACTCCCCCAAGGGTGTGGGAGAAAGAAACCCGGTCCATGCCTAAGCTCAGCTGGACATTCACGCCTGCGAAGGTCCTTCCCTGTTGAGAACCAGCCAAGCTTGGCCTTCAGCCACTTACTCTACACTCCTAGAGGCAAGGAATGGAGGTGACCAGTGTGCCCGGGGCAGGCTAGGCAGTGGGCAGTGCTGGGGAGGGGATTCGGAGGGGCTGGGAAGGGAGGGCATCTAGCCCGATGAGAGCCCCATTCTCTCTGTGACCCCAGGGCTTGAGTGAAGAAGAGGCAGACCAGTGCTGGGGGGGGCGGGGAGTCGCCTTCAGTTGGGAGAGGGGCCCTGTGACTCAGAACTTCCCACCTGAGTGGCAATACGACCTCCCCACTGTGTTGATTTGCAGCCTGGTGCCAAGGGGAAAAAAGTTGAACCCAGGGTTTGACCCAGTTCGGTGGTGCCTTGCTTTGTGACCTTGGGCAAAGGCCCTGCCTTCTCTGGGCGGAGGTGGCTGAGCAGCGGACTGCACTCCTTCTCTGTCTCTCCTTAGAAGCCCCCGCCTGCCACCCCTAGCCTCCATTCTCTCTGGGCCTCTGTCCCCCGCCTCCCTCTACAGGCTGCCCCCACTGCCTGGCAGGCAAGGGTGGAGGAAGCAGGAGTTACAGGAACCGGCTGGGCCTGGGCGATTGCTCAACCGGGGAGCCAGACCCGGCCAGCCTCCACAGGCCCGCTCCCGCCAGCCAGCCCTCCCTCCAGCCTGCATTGCAAACATTCCTGGCCAACCTCGGGGCTGCAGCCCCGGAAGGGGGAACTGCGGCAGACAGAGCACGAGGCCGCCAGAAACACTTAACCCCTTCCCTGCTTCCAGGCAGAGCCTGCAGGGGGAAGGATGGGGCTGGACGGTGGGCCAGGCTTCCCAGGGGCTCAGTGACGGGGTCCGGTGAACCGCTGGCAGCCCTGGCTGGACCCAGGTCACCAACCTGGATGGACTTCCTGCATGTCGGGATCACACAGCCTCCAGCCATGGAGTCCTTCAGCAGACATTTCCAGAGCCATCCCTGGGTTCCGGGCACTGTGTCTGGCAGAAGACACGGGAATCAGACAGGGAGGCCCTCACCAAGCCCATGCTGGGGTGGAGAAACCAGATAAAGAAGGGGTTCCAGACCATTACAATGAGGAATGCCACAAAGGAAAAGTATGAGGTGAGCCTCAGAGTGAATTAAAGCAGCTCATTTAGGCGGGGAGGGCTTCCTGGAGGAAGTGACATTTAGTGAGTCAGAGTGTACCAGGCAGAAGACGCAGCAAACTTAAGGCTCTAGACAAAAGAGAGAGGTTGCTATGTTCCCATCTGTGTGTCTGGAGGAGATCGGGTGGGGGGTGGGGGGGATGGTGGAGGGTTCGCACGTGGGAAAGCTTGGCCTGTGCCAGGCCCCCGAGGCTTTGGGGCCTCTCCAGAGCTTGGACCGTCTTCCAAAGGCAGTGAGGAGTCAGGGGAGGGTTTTCCCCGGGGAGTCACATGCTGAAGTCCAGCTCCAGGCACTGAGATTTCCTCGAGTGAAAAACAGAACCTTAACAGAGGGAAACAGCACGTTTCCCGTACAAACCAATATACTTTAAGGCCGGAACACCTGAACCACGCCAAAGTGCCACCAACAGGAGACATTTCGAATAGCAGCCTGGCAGCCGATCCTGGCACCAGGTTCTCCGGGGGCAGGCATGGGGGTGGTGGGGAGCCCTCTGAACTCTGCCACCCCCAGGCCAACCAGAGGCAGTGGGCTCAGGTTGGCTCCTCTTCCCAGGGTGGGCTCCCCCCACCCAGACACCACTCTGCAAACAGTTGGAGCTCAATGAATGCAGCGGTGAGACCACTGACCTTGGGAAGGCCTGAGAGACCATTTGGGCCTACAGCCTCCTCGCTTCACACTGGAAACGGGGACCCAGAGGCAGCAGTGCTGGCCCACCAAAGGCAGGGGGGCCGCGCTGGAACAGCCCCAGTGCATACGCCTCGGGCACAGGGGCCTGAGGGGCACCCATCTGTGATGCCCCCAGCAAAGGTCGAGAGAGGAGGCCAGCATGCCTGTGATCTTGGCACCCACAAAGGCTACCCCCAAATTTCTGAGGGTTCCCCCCAACCAGAGCCCCCCTTCCTCTCTCTACCCCTCAGGAGTCCTCAGGCACCTCTAGCGGGCAGAGGCCTGAAGAAACAGGTTCAAGTCCAGAACACCAAGAACCCGTTGGAAACGGGCGCTCCCTCAACCCAGCTGGTGGTCAGTCAACCCTCTGTTCCCCGACAGCCTGAAGAATGAGCCAGGGACGAAGCAAGTTGGTGGGAAACTTTCTAGACTGTTGTTTTCGCAGGGGGCGAGTTTCTTTTCCTTCTTTTTCTTCCTCTTCTTCTTTTTTTTAATGAAGTACCACTCAGAACACCAGCACGCCACAGGGATGAAAACGAAGCTGCTTAGGTCGGAGAGGAAGGGGTGGTGCATGCCTGCATTTCCCAGAGCAGACTGAGGGCCAGCAGACAAACCCCCTGCCTGGGGGAAACTGAGGCCCAGGGAGAGGGAAGCACTAGCCCACAGTCACACAGCCCTAAGGGACAGAAACAGGTGTCCAAGGCCAGCCTGACCCGCAGACGGCCTCCATCTGCCCTGGGAACCTGCCTTGGGAACCAGCGCCCGTCTTTAGCCAGAGCTCCCCAAATCCTGCTCTGCGGGTTGAGACTTCCGAGGGGAGGCACGCCCAGGACGCTCCCTCGGCTGAAATCATGCCCCAACAGGACTGGAAGGGCCGGGCCGCTCTGTGCCTCACACAGCCCAGGGACGGGAGGCCTTTCTTGCCCCCCGGGGTTCCCCCTGCAGGAGGCCTGAGTGGCAGCTAGTGTCTATTTTGTGTCTCTGGGCCTGTTCTCCGTTGCAGAGCAAGGCTCCTCCCGGGTGATGGATTTTCTAGAAGCATTCTTTGAACTTGGATGCCACCACTTCAGTGACCAGCCATCAGCTTCCCAGGGCCCTTAGACTGGGTCAGGGATTGTCCCTCGAAACCTTCATCACAACCAGAGGAGTTTGCCACTGTCATTTCACTTTACAGACAGGAGACTGAGGACCCGGAAGTCACCGGCTAATGACAGACACGGGCAGGCCTGGGATGCAAGTATGTCGGGCATGGTCTCACCTCAAGGCCTCTCTGCCTCGAAGCCAGGGTCCCCCCCCCGCTCACCTGACTCCTCATTTTGGTAAGGTACATGACATAAATGTTCGGCCTCACCCATTTGCCATCAGTTCGTCTTTGGCGTTTATCCGTCCCGTCTACTCCCCCCTCCAGTCTCCTCCACGTGGGTTCACCCGCGTCACCAAGTTCGTCGCTGAGTTCAAACTTGAACTCCGCCNCCTGGGATGCAAGTATGTCGGGCATGGTCTCACCTCAAGGCCTCTCTGCCTCGAAGCCAGGGTCCCCCCCCCGCCCCGCTCACCTGACTCCTCATTTTGGTAAGGTACATGACATAAATGTTCGGCCTCACCCATTTGCCATCAGTTCGTCTTTGGCGTTTATCTGTCCCGTCTACTCCCCCCTCCAGTCTCCTCCACGTGGGTTCACCCGCGTCACCAAGTTCGTCGCTGAGTTCAAACTTGAACTCCGCCAGAAGGCAGAGCAGCTGACATTGCTTTAGCCATCATCACGCGCACACACAAAATCTTTTATGTGCTTCATAGAGTCGAGGGGCCTACCGTGGAAATACTGGTGGAACCTACCGCTTGGGGACAGGGATGGCACAGTGTCACAGTGACCACGGGGCACCTGGCACAGATAAGGGGGCAACAAATGGGGTCAGATTATTATTTTTGCTGTTCACTGGAGCTTGGCGTGGTGAATAAGCTCCTGGTTTCCTCCTCTGCCCCTCACCTCACAGGTCAGCAGGTTCATTGCTCAGAGTTACTGACTGGCACTAAATGGTAAGAAACCAATTGCAAGAAAGAGGCAAGTTATCTGTCCTTTTACGGAAGTAGTGGTTGCCATGGTAGTCAGCCTGCTAGCTGGCCTCCAAACCATTCCTACTTCCTGGTATTCGCATCTTTGTAGGCACCTCCCACCACAGAAAAGGCCACCCAGTGTGACCAATAGGACAGAGCAGGTACAACCGCATGGGCTGCCCAAGGCTGGGTCATAAAAGAACCTGCGGCTTCAGTCTTGCTCTCCTGCATCACCCACTTCAGGGAAGCCAGGCACCCTACAGAGAAGTCTGCACGGCAGGAGCCCAGGCCTCCGGCCAGCCGGCCCGGGGCTTGAACCTTCCTAGAAGCCCACCCTTCAGCCTGAGTCCAGCCGTCGGACGGCTGCTGCCCAGCTCATACCTTGACCTGACCCCAAAGGAGACCACAGGCTGGAACTGGCCAGCTGTGCCACCCCTGAGCTCCCTTCCCACAGAAGCGGTACCATAAGCCATGCTGAGTGTTTTAAGCCACTACGTTTGGGGTACTTGGTATGCAAGTAACTAGTTACTAACTAGGTAACGAGGACCAGAGAGACCTTCTGGTTGTGAGGGTCCTTCAGTGACCCCAAAGTATGTTCCTTGGAATACTGATCCCAGAAAACGCTCAGAAAAGTGGCAGCCCATCAAGTGTGGGCAGACCGTAGACTTTAGTCTCTCATTTCAGATGCCCAGTGCTCCTTGGCATGCCCTCTGGGAGGACGCACAGCGCCCGCTCACCCAGTGCTTCTCGACAGTCTCTGTGGAACCCCGGCACCGCAGCTTCGGAGCACTCCCCGGGAAACGCAGCCCCCCACCGCACAGCGGGGCCCTTGGGCACACTATGGACGGCACCCTGCACAAAATCCAAACCCTCCCAGCCTGACAGAGTGGGTCCTGTGTCATTTTATGTGCGACAAGGCGGCCAGTCAACCGCGACGGACCTGTCTCTGGGCTCCTTTCCACTGGAGGGGCTGGGTTTGCCCTGGGTCCATTCTGGTCCCACCAGTCATAAATCGGTGATGTTGGCCAGGGTCGGGCCTGTGTCTGGCTGTGAAACTCGGCCTGTGTGGGGACCATTGGGGATTCAGGTTTGGGTTCCCAAACTCTGTAGCTCCAGTTCTCATCAGCTCCGGAGCCCATGACCCAGAGGCCACGCTGTGCCCTTGAACTCTCCGCCCCTCATCCTCAGTGCCGCTGCCTCGGAGCTGGATGCTTCTCGGTGGGAATGCAACCAGTCTTAAAGGTACACCGCTGGAAAACAGCATTTGATACAGAAAAATTCATTTTACAGGCAACTCTTTAAGAGCAAACCCACTCCCTTCAGCGAGGGAAGGCTGTGCTCAGAAAACCACATTCTTTCGGGCCCCTGGGGCTATGTGGGGGTGGAAACAGAGCTTTCTGGCTAGAAGGCAGGAAAGTCTTTGCTTTTGCTGCAAACACCATTTTTACCCTCATGTTGCTTCGTCTTTTCCAGCTCGGACGTTCTGGGGCTCTCGGGCCAGTCTGGAGCCACCATGTCAACACCAAGGGACCTGCCCTCCTGCCTTGGGCCGGGGTCTGTCAGCGGACCCCTCACTGCTCCGGAGGGAGCCCCGCTGGCCCCACACCTGCCTCACCTGGGCGCCCTGCTTCACCTGCCCAGGCCTCCAGTCCAAATAATCTGCATCTGAACAAGATCCCCAGGGCATCTGAGGCACATTAAAGATGGGGGTACTCGATGCACCTCAGAACTGCCATCTCGAGGTTCCCCTAGCCTGCCACCCAAGGGCTGCCACGCCTGTCCTCCTCACCCCCTCCCAGGTTGCCCCATCCCAGACACGCTCTCAGAGGGGGTACACCCACACCTCTCACCCCCTTCGTCACAGGCATCTGGTGACGTGACCAGGCCACGACAGGGTGGCAAGTCAGGAGACGTGCAGGACAGCTAGTGACCATGGTCGACGCTGCGCCCTTAGTTAGCACTTGTACAACCCAGGAGGGTGGCTCCTGGACCCAGAGGTGTGGAGGTGGGCAGCCAGCGCTCCATGGGCACGCGGCCAGGCCCACCCCACAGCCACCGCTGTCTCCTGGGAATCCTGCTGCGTGAGGACCTCCGGACATCAAGGGGGCGGGTGGTCAAGGAGCTGCGTCCCCACCCCAGCCGGCTTGACCCAGAGGTTCCAGTCAGGGCTTCCCCAGGGGCCCTCCCAATCTGTCTTGGTGGGCGGGGGGTGGGGCCATGCCATATACAGCCTCTCGAAATGCCCCAGGGTCACTACCTTTACTGAGGCCCCGCCTCCGTTGCTTTGGGCGGGACTCTATCAGCCCCTGGCGCCCTCTCTGGGGCTGAGCCCGTGGGCATCACCGCGGCCCCGGGCCAGCCCCAGATGGAAAAGCTTCTACTGCGCAACAGAAGCGCTTCGCTTCTTGGGCAAACGTGGGCCTCGAGGTCAATGACAGCAGCAAGGACGTTTCTGGTGGGAACACGGAGAGGAATTTGCTTGGAAACAAGTTCCCGAAACAGGGGCATTTGTCGCAGCTGTATTTCAGCGGTGGCACCTGCCTTCTTGTATTTTCTTTAAAATGAAGCAAGTACTCTCCCCCCTACCCAGCCCCACAGGTGCCGGGGGAACAGAGGCAGCCCCATGGGACACTCTGGGGGACAGGGACACAAGGGGCCACCCAAGCCCACATTCCAGTTCTTCACCAGGTGCCCCTCCCGCCACGTTCTCCACGAAAGCTGACCTTGAAGGACGACGTGTAGGCTCTTGTTTGCAGGTTTCCGGGGAGCCAGGAGGAGACCAGCCACAAACCTGAATTGCTTGTACAGACCTGCAGGGAGGCGAGTGTAGGCTCCTCCGCACAGATTACACTGAGCTCACGCCTCCCTCCCACCTCGGGTGCGTCCAGGTGTGCGCAGGGGCACCAGGTGGTGGTTCTCTTGCTCCTTGGAGGGCAGGGCCCTCCCCTCCATCCCTCTCCCCTGCACCCCACACCCTCAGGAGGTTTGAGGCCTTGGAGGTTCTGGTCAGCAGCACTTGGAGGTCGAAGGCCAGGGCTCTGAAATCCGCTGGATGCGGGGGTGGGGCTTGAAATCAGCAGACAACTCCACCCCACAGCCGCCGCTGGCCGGGAAGCGCATCCTCCATCTAGAGACATCTTGGTGGGGGGGACGTTAGGGCTCACGACCCCTGGAAGACATCCTTCCTTCCAGGACTCGAAGCCCCCTTTGGGCGCAGGATCGAGGTAGTGGAGAACGGACCAGTTGCTTCTTAAAAACGATTCATGTGTCTAAGTAGTGGGCGCTGGAGATCTTGGACTAGAAGAGCCTTGGCCATGGACCTGAACACCGCAGTGAAGGACAAGCCGGCTGGTTTCAAGTACAACCCACAAGGAGTCCATTTTGAGGTGTAAAGAATGCACTACCCATCCATCAGCCCCATTGAAGAGCCTGGAACTGGGAGACGGATGCAAAAACCAAGGGACTTTTATAAAGCAAGATCTTGTGGGGGTTCTTTCCGGCAATTCCTCATGGGGTGAATCAGTTACAAAGCTTCAGGTGCCCCTATGCTATGTCACGTGTTTTCACCGGTCTGTCGATGTGCCCCCTCTCCCAGCAGATGAAGTTCCCTCAGGGCAGCAACCCCCTCTGGGTGGGCGCTGTGCCCTGACAGCTCGCTCAGCGCCCAGTAGTCAGGACCCAGAGTCCCAACGCCGTGTCCCCCACACTGAGCCGAGCCCCTGCGCAGAGCAGAGCAGAGTGCCACGGCCCAGGGCCAGGCTCATGGGGGCCNTTGAAGAGCCTGGAACTGGGAGACGGATGCAAAAACCAAGGGACTTTTATAAAGCAAGATCTTGTGGGGGTTCTTTCCGGCAATTCCTCATGGGGTGAATCAGTTACAAAGCTTCAGGTGCCCCTATGCTATGTCACGTGTTTTTACCGGTCTGTTGATGTGCCCCCTCTCCCAGCAGATGAAGTTCCCTCAGGGCAGCAACCCCCTCTGGGTGGGCGCTGTGCCCTGACAGCTCGCTCAGAGCCCAGTAGTCAGGACCCAGAGTCCCAACGCCGTGTCCCTCACACTGAGCCGAGCCCCTGCGCAGAGCAGAGCAGAGTGCCACGGCCCAGGGCCAGGCTCATGGGGGCCGCACTGTGGGACCCTGAGCCAATCGCTTCCCCTCTGTGCCTTGGTTTCCCCTCCTGGGACATGGCGATCCCAGTCACCGGGACCTCAGGGTGGCTGTGAGCACAGCCCAAGCAGGTGGAGTTCAGCACAGGACACACCCACGCGTGGGGTCTCCAGATCCAGCCCCCCAAGGGCCAAACCCCGCACTGGGCACAGAGCAGGCGCTCAGGCACTGTTCGGGGTTCTGATTTTTTTTTTTAGAAAAACCAACATTCCTTAAAGTAGAGGGATAAGAATCACATATGGTTTGTGGAAAATGAGACTTTTAAAAAAAGAATGCTTGACCTCTTTCTCTCCACCTGCCAGGCATCAAGTGGGGAGGGTAGATTCAGTTCAGGAGTCTCCTGGGTACAAGGCCTGAGAATAGTGGGGGGCGGGTGGGGAATTCATGCTCGGTGGCTTTCTTGAGGGGGGTCTCAGAGAGGGTCTCTTAAGCAGCTGTGTGAGGTGGTGATTAGAATCCAGGCGGGCCCTAGGGCCACAGCAACCTGGGGTTCCCTCTGGGTAAGCTGTGGTACCTCTCTAAGCTGAAGAGACCCTCAGTCTCTCATCTGACACATGTCCAGCAAAGCTTTATGGTCCAGCTGCTCCCGTGGAGCTGGTGCTGGGTGCCAGGGACTCAGCGATGAATGGGAGGGACCAGACTGGCGCCTTCACCGAGCTCACTGCCTAACAGGGGAGACAGCAAATGTGAAGGCTAGCAGATTCGGATACCCACTAAAGGGAAATAACATGGGGATGAGGATAACCTCTATCCAGTGGGGACTGAGGGCTCAGAGCGTGCATCCGAGTCAAGGCGCAGCCCAGCACTGAGCGCGTGGAAAGCGCTCAGTCCCTGAAAACTGCTTCTGGTACTGCCTTTGCTGTTATTACTGCTGTAGCCTGAGTAACATGGGGCTGCCTTGGGGCCCGTGCCCATGCCACGTTCCAAAGAAACGCCAGTCTGACACCCCAGCATCAGGGGAAAGCAGCTTGCATCTTCCTGATCGCTCAGAAACACCAAAGGCGAACTCCTCTGCACGCCCCATGCAAAGCGTCCTCAAGACTCTGTGCCCATCTGTCTGCCTAGAAAGCCTCACGGGAGCTGCTCCGGAAGCAATGCCCTCCCCCGCATCTCCCCTTCATCCTTCTCAGAGGCAGGGGCTGCTGGGCCTGGCCTTGGGAGACTGGGTAGATCCAGGCTCTGACATGCTGCTTAGCCACCTGGTGCCTCAGTTTCCTCATCTGCAAAATGTGGGTAACGGCAACAAAGAAGTGCAGAACAGTAGCACTGCCTCAATGACTTGGGGGGCGCATACGACGAGTCCCCACAACCTCCCAGGTCCTGCCACTCAGTGGCAGCTCCACCCATCACCCCACTGGGCATAGGGTAAGTAAGGGCCAAGGCAGGACAGACAAACTCTGAGACTTTCTGGGGTCAGGGAACAGCAAAGGCAAGGCCAGGACCGTGACGTTGAGGTGGCATTCTCCCTCTTTCACAGGAGGCACACAAGGGGCAGCTTCCCTTCAGTGTCACCTCAAAATGTCAGTGCTCAGCTGGCAGGACCAGGCATTCCCCAGGCACTCGGGGCCCACTCAATCATGGGGAGAGGTAGGTCACCGTGACCCAAGGCCACTGCTTGCCCGACGCCTGGGCAGGATGGTTCTACCTCCTTTGGGCTCCGGGGGCCCCCGGGCAGGCCCCACAGCCGGGATCTAGACGTCTCACTTTCTAAGAAGCGCTAGGCTGGGCATGTAGATTCTGCCCTCAAGGGGCTCACGGTCCCATGTGGGGGGTAGCTGATGAGGGTTTGATTATGAGCTGAGACCCCTGGGGGCAACAGGAAAGGACCTGCTGGGGCACCAGAGAGGACTTCCTGGAGGAAGAGGCACTGAGGGGAAGGGCTGGAATGAGAGGAAGAAAAGGAGTTCCAGGCAGAGGCCACAGGCAGAGGGCAAAGGACAGTAGTGGGTTCAAGGAGCTGCAAGAAGCTCTCTCCCACCTCCCACAGGAGGCGGTTTACGGGGCCCCATCACCTACTCAGGCTCCCTTAATGCTGACCGGCCCCCACCATCATGGGTGAGAGGGTCCGAGGACAGGAAAGGTCATCCCCCAATGCACAGATGGGGAGACCAGTGTTAAGAAGAAAACCGCAGTCCCTGACTGGGCCCAGAGCCTGCATCTCCCGGATCCTCTGCGCTCCACACGCCCTCGGTGCTGCACAGTGGTCAGACCTGCCACCATCTCCCCCATTTTACAGATGAAGAAACTGAGGCTGTGTGAGACCACATCGCCCCTCCAGGCCTGCCTTGTTTCCTCTGTCTCTGGGGACCTAGGACAAGCCTGAGGTGCCAAGATGCCCTCCTCAGGTGGGGCAACAAACAGCCAGGATGGGGTGAGTCAAGGGAGGGAGAAGGGATGAGTAGGAAAACGGACACCAGGCAGGGAAAGGCAGAGGAAAGTGGGTGGAGGTAAGGGTGGGCCTCTCTGGGAAGCCAGCCAGGGAAGGGCCCAGGGCCCTAGGCAGCCCCCTCACCACACCCGGGTGAGACCCCGACTTCCCCGAAGTCACCACCCGCCCCCCCCGTTGGGCGGGGAGAAGGACCACCGCCTCCTGGCCGTCCAATCAGACACCCTCCAGTCTGATGGGGGCGGCAGCCTGGAGGAGGGCTCCAGGGGGCCTTCCCGGAGGAGCCCCCACCGACATGCCCCAACTTGGGCCCACCGCCCACCGCCCACCCCCCAGCCTCATTAGCACCGACACCCGTTGTCCTCCCCTCGGCTTCGGTGGCTCCAGAATTTAAAGGTTAAATCCTAACCTCGTCTCAGCAGTTTCTCCCGGCTTTGCCTACCAAGCGCCAGTGGCTGGTAATTATATGCATCTCCGAGCAGCCAATCAGCTGTCAGACTGACAGATACTGATCTTTTCGTTTTATTTTTAGCTCTGTGCTTCCCCCTCTAGTTGCAAAAAAAAAATTCTGTTTGTTCTGTGTGTTGCTGCTTGGCTCTCATCTCTGCCAGTGAGGCGGGAGCAGGCAGCCGGAGGGGCTGGAGCCTCATGTCCCTCCAGGAAGGGGGGCACCCACCACCAACTGCGGGCTGCCCCCCAGATGCGCCCCCCCCAGGGCCGCGACTGGGAAGGCAGGAGGCTGGGTGCCACCTGCGGAGGCGCCCTGGAGGCTGAGGGAATGGGAGATGAGCCGAGCTGGCCTTGCAGCCGCTGCGGGGGAAGCCGGTCCTTACCTGCGGGCTGGAGGCTGGGAGAGAGACACAGAGACAGGCAGCAGAGAGTCAGAGAGACATGTCGAGGCAGGGGAAGCGAGACCGGGACTGAGAAAGAGAAAGGAGTGGAAGGCGAAAACACAAGCTCTGACCTCCTGGAAAATCTGCCCACAGAACTAAACAGAAGAGGCAGGAATGGCTGTCAGCCCTGCGAGCACTGGACTGGGAGTCCCGTGGTGGGGGCAGGGCGCTTTCCAGCAGGACTGCAAAGCTGGAGTGGACCTGGGCCACCCCTCCCAGGCCTGGGTGCCCCATCTGTCATGGAAAGGGCAAGTAAAGTGCTCTTCAGAGTCCTTTCGTGGGGCATTCCAGAAGTTTCTGTGGACCTCCCTGGAGGCACCAGGAGGCTGGCAGGTGTGGGGGCCTGGCAGAGGGAGGCTCCTGTCCACAAAGGTCCCTAGGAGGAGAGGAGGGAGGAATCTGAGGCCCAGGCAAGCTCTTAGGTCCGAGTCTCCCAGACAGTTGGAGGGTAAAAACCATCGTGAAGTCTGCCGTCATCCTCGCAGCGCCCTGCAGTCTGCAGTGCACTTCCCCTGGCAGTGTCACCCAATGGGTTGGGCTTTGCAGCACAGCAGACACAGGTTCAAGCCCCAGGGGTGCTGTTTACCAGCTCTGTGAGCCTGAGCAAGTGACCCAAGCTCTCTGGGCCCCGGCATCCCCATCTGGACGGTAGGTAGGCTCCAAAGCCACCCACCTTACAGGATTGCTCTGGGAAGCAAGGGCCCCAGTTTCCACAGGGCCCAGCACACTCGCGAACAGGTATTACCAGTATCTGCATTTTGCAGATGGGGAAACTGAGGTTCATGTGACTAGAACACCCCCCTAGCCCCACCCCTTCTTGGCTTCCTTTTCTCTGACACCACAGATGGTGTGCTGAGAAAAAAGGGAAAGGAGAGCAGAGAGAAGGGAATTAGGAGGCCGAGTGAGACGGAGGGAGGCAGCAGCACCGTGATCAATTACTTGGGCTATAAATTTCTGCTGTTTTGCAAAGTGAACACACAACCTCGGAGAAGCATCGCTCGCTGCTGGGTCTGCTTGGGCAGAACCGAACAGCCACGCTTCCCATGGTGTGCACGGGAAAGAGCAGGGGACAGGCTCCAACGCAGGGTCCAAGTGGCTGGTGGTGTAGGCACAGGTCAAGGACCCGTGGAAAGGTGCAGAGAAGGGGAGGGACAGGCTTGGGAGCGGCCTGGAGCCCCCCGGGGAGGAAGCTCTCCCTCCTTCTCGCCTCCCACCCACTGCTACAAGTGTGAAAGCAGTCCCAGTGGCCCGTCTACAACACCCCGGCCTGGCCAGGCTCCTGCGGCTGCCTTCGAAGAGGGTCCCAGGGACTGCGGGGAGGGGCTCCCAGAACATCTACTCCCTTGTCTGTAAAATGGGGATGATGAAGGCATCAGTCTCCAAGAGGTGGTGTCAGGGATCAGAAGCGTCCAGGATGTACGTGGCTTAGCCTGGGGCCCAGTGCACATGCTCATGGGTACACACACAGGTGGAGTTAAAGTGATTAGTGCGTGTCGACAACTGAGGGCTAAAGGTAGTTTGGAGACCAACTGAATGATTTAAAAGGTAGGGGCCCGCGGTGGGAAGGGTGGCCCACAGCAGAGAGATAATGAACGTGCCGGGTCGCTCGGTCTCCCAGCCTGCAGGGAGGGGCCTGGAGCCGGGGCCAGGGCACAATCTATGGATGTGAGTAAGGCCAGGGTGAGGCAAGCCCGGGCGCCTGGCCCCTGCCTTCTGGAGCCTTGCTATACCCCGTTGAGTAAAACAGCCACAGGGACAGTGGCCAGCTCATCCTGTGGAACCCAGGTACCCCAGGAACACAGGGTTTCTGGAACAAGCCCCTCATGGCCGTCCACGCAGTGCAGTTACGAAGACTTCAGCATCACAGAGGCAACCACTGTGGGCTCGTCTTCTGCTGGACATGAGGAAACTCAGTGGTGAACCGGCCCCAGGCTTCAAGGAGCTGTTTGTCAGGGAGAGAAGCACAGGTACAGCTGGACTTGAACCTGGTCTTTGGACCCCAGGCAGCAGCCAAAGTAATTGTTGGGGGGTGGCGGTGGGCAGGGTGGGCAGGATGGAACGAGAAAGCCACAAACTTACGGACATAATGAAACAAGGAAACCTGGCATGGAGGGGCCTCAGGGCGAGGGGTGATGCAGCAAATCGGGGTCCTGGAGAAGACCCTTGGGTTCAGGTAGGCACCAGGCACAGAGCCGGAAGTGCAATGTTCCAGCTGGGGGGCCCCAGGCTGAAGGCAGTGGAGGGTTGCTATTTTGAAGGAAGTCTAAGATAGATGCCTTTAAAACAAGAAGAAGCTCCCCAGGGTGGGGATAATAAAAATGTCATTTTTGTCAGGATGGGATAAACAGCCTCAAAATAAAAGTTTGTTTTGCTCTAGCCAGTGTGACTCGGTTGGAGCATTGTCCCATAACCAAAAGGTTATGGGTTTGATTCCTGGTCAGGGCACATACCTAGGTTACAAGTTTGATCCCTGGTCAGGGCATGTACAGGAGGCAACCATTGATGTGTCTCTCTCTCCTGTCCCCCCTCTCTAAAAGCAATGAAAAAAGTGTCCTCAGGTGAGGATAATAATAATAATAATAATAATGCGCTTATGTCTTGCTCATGGTGTAATCTACTTTGGGCTGGTGGCAGAAGGGACCAGGGTCCTGCTGTGCGCAGTCACTCAGAGGCCCAGACTCCTTCATCTTGTGGCCCTGCCATCTTCTAGGGCCTTATCCTCTGCAATAATCTCGTGGAAGGGAAAAGACAGTAGAGGGTGTCGTGGAAGGAATTTATGGACCAGACTGGGAGGAAAGGAGGCACATCACTTCAGCTCACATTCCATTGGTCAGGGCACAGTCACGTGGCCAAGCCCAACTGCAAGGGAGGCTGGGAAATGTAGTCCAGCTGCATTTTCAAGGAGAAAATAATGAACCAGGATTTGGTGAAAGCATAGCAGTCTCTACCACAAATGCCATCCTCTTTGAGTGGATGAGCTGACGCTCACAAAGCCCCTGGCATAGGGCCTGGCCACTGATGTGTGTGGCGAAGCTGGTTACCTGTCCTATTAACCCAGAGGCAGCTCACCTGATGGTCTGAAGGCTGTTCCTAGCCCTCCTCCTGAATCTGTACATTAAACTCTGTGTGTGTGTGTGTGTGTGTGTGTGTGTGAGAGAGAGAGAGAGAGAGAGAGAGAGGGAGAGAAGTGGAGAAGAGAAGAGGAGAGATACGGATGGAGAGGCAGTTTTGGTCTAGGGTGAGCAACCAAAGCTTTCACTAGATTCTCAAAAACTTGAGGCACAATGGCTTAAAGTGAGGCGGTCCACTGTCCCATTAAAGCAAAGCCTGGCTGTGCAAAGTTCACATAGCACGGCCGCGATGCAGAGTACCTTGATCCTCACAGCCCCACTGCCTGCAGCGGGAGGCAGAACCACGGATTCCCCAGCCACCACCTCCCCTCCCCCACCAAACGTGTCCTTAGGTCAGGATAGAGAAGGCCCCAGCTGATCCACCACAGTCCCAGTCGGCTGCAATGAATAAAGCAGCCGTGTGGCCCTGAAGTGTCAGCATAGGCGGCCAGCTCAGGCATGCAGGTGCAGAAATGGAGGCCCAGAGCGGGGCCATCTTGCCCAGGGTCACAGAGCAAAAGTGAGCAGAGCCAGGGTTCGCATTCACATTTGGTCATTCGGATCCAAGCAACAGAGCCAGGCTGTTGGCCGTAAGCAGAAAAGGGCTTCATCCGCAGACTGAGAGGAAGAGCAGGATGGCCCCAGCAGGGACACAACCAGGGCATCTTGGAGAGCAGGGGACACTCTGCGACTACCCTCAGGGACTGGCCACCAGGATGAGAAATGAGTGCTGGTCCTCGGTGGGGGCTGGTGGCCCAGCCAAGGCCACCGGCCCATCCCTTGGCAAGGGAGGACAGCGGCATCTGGACAGACAGCCCACTCCCCAGGCTGCGCACAGGGGGGGAATTCCACATGAGGCAACTGGGGGGCTTTTGCCAGAATGGGGGGTGGGTGCCGGGCCAGCCAACACAGCAGATGTCCGCTCTGGCCTCCTGCACCAGGGTTGTGCAATCGAAGCAAAACAACCACGGGGCTGGTTTCCTGGAGCCCAGAGCCGCTGCCTGGCCGGGGAACCCAGCCCAGAGCACAGCCATGAGGCCAGAAAAGCAGAGGCGCTCGGCAAACCTGTGTTCTGAGCTGTGCCAGGGGGGCAGCGTGCAGCGTGGAGGCCCCACACCAGGCTGGGCTCACACAGTGGGCTCGCCGGGCGGGTTGATAGAGGTTTCAGGAGAGGGACACACGAGCCAAGCCGAGGGTCCAGGGGAGAATTTATTGCCAGAGAGCTGGGGTGGGGGGCTGCTGACCTCACCCCACCCCCAAAAGGAGGCCACTGGCTGAGAGTGGGTTCTCCAGCTGGAAGGAGCTAGAAGCCATAGACAGAGGAGGACTTGTGTGAGGGTCAGCGTGAAATTAGCAAGGCTACAGACCCTGTTCTTCAGTGAAACACTAATCTCGGTGTTGCTGTGAAGGCACCTTGCAGATGTGGTTACAACCCATAATCCGCGGACTTGAAGTACAGGGAACTGTCCTCAATATTCTGGGTGGGCCTGACTCTGTCACCCGAAAGGCCTTAAGAGCAGAGCTGCGGCTTCCCCGAAGGGGAAGAAATCCCACCTGCAGACAGCAGCCAGCGTGTCAGCCGCTCCGCCCGCCTGCCCTTCAGCTCTAGGTGCAGCTAGGCCTCCCCACGATCGCATCACCGACTCTGCAATAAATCTCCAAGGTCTCCCACCGGCTCTGCTTCTCAGGTGGTGGCCTGACTGAGGCAGGGGGAAGGGAGGGAGCAGGGCTGTGCTGGGAGGTCCCCGGGCCAGTCTCTGGGCAGGGGCATCCACCTCCTCACAGACAAGCGCTGAGAGGGTCGTGTCCCTTAGCACCACTGGGGGACAGGGACCGAGACCCTCTAGAGGCTGCACGGTCTGCGGGCACGGGCGGAAAGGTAGCTCAGGCCTCCAGGGCTGGTCTGGCAGTTCTGTTCTCCGTCCCTTTGTACAGCAGAAACACTATCGAGCTCTGGACCACAAAGACAGGACACTAATTTCTCGGACCTTCAGAGCCTGGAGACAGGGAGGTGGCTCTGTCCCCTTGGGCAAATGAGCAGACCGAGGCCTGACTCACTTCTCTGGGGGCTGAGATGGTCCCTGAGCTCTTTGCACCTCCATCTGTCTCAGCGTGACCCCCTCCGCCCCACCCCCTTGATGGCACTGGGGTGGGCAGAGGCTAAGGTACCCATGAGACTGGCAGCCTTGCGCAGTGGGTCCAGGCTAACCTGTCATGGGGTTGCTTCCAAGGGGCTTCCGGACAGACTCACACGGGCAGAGTGCAGCCCTGTCCAGCTGATGGGGCTCAGGGAGGGCGGGCCTGACGGGGAAGAGGCCCATCTGGACCAGCCTCTCTTCCCTAGGCCAGGTCCCAAAGTCTCTCCCCACCTTGTTAGTAGGGGGACCCCCAGGAGAGGCTTAGAAAGCACCCACCCACCCCACCTTCGTGGAGGGACCTCGGGCCCTCCCCAGCAGCAGGTGCAGGGCGCAGCAGTCCCCCTGGCACACGGCGGGAGGCGGGGGCAGGACGGAGAAAGGGGAGGCCCCTGACGGGAGCCACAGGCCGGCTGCAGCAAGCGGTGGGACCGGCAGGCTTTGAGGGCCCCCAGGCAGGTGGGCTGGATATTCATCGGTGATCAAATGCGAACAGAGAGCCCACCAGGCCAGGCTCTGCTGCCAGCCCACAACCACTCTCTGAGAGATGGAGGTGTGATTGTCTCCATCACCCCCCTGTCAGAGGCAGAGGGAGGTTAACTTCCTACCAGCAAATGGCCGGGAAGCCCTTTGGTCCCGCCCCATCTCATCAGTCGAAAAGCCATAAGGTTCTGCCCTCCCCCTCCTCCTTCAGGCCTCCCCTCCCCTGGGCTTCATCTCAAAACCCCAAGTCAAGAGGACTCTGTCTTCTATTATACACACGGCCCAGCCCTGCTCCACCCGCCTCTTCTCTCTCACTGCGCTGTTTGGTCTTTTGGGCTCCGCACGTCCCCCCCACCCCCCATTATCAAAGCAATAAACACTCCTGATGAAAAGTTTGGAAAGCACAGAGAGCTCACGCTGTGGTGTAATTAATCTGTTCCCATAGCCCCTGGTCCCCTCCAGACGCCAGGCCCACCGGCACACTCGGGGCGGCTTCTGGGGGGCTCGGCCCTGCCCAGAGCAGGGCGGGAGTGTCTCTGCCACCCACCACGGTTTTGCAAACCTTGGGTGGTTTGTTAACCCAGGGTCCGGCGACATCCATCACAGATGTCATCTGGGGGCATCTGCTGTGTGCCAGTGCCAGGCCGAGCATCCGATCCGTGCTGTCCTTGCCTCCCCACTTTTCAGATGAGGACACTGAGTCTCAGGGACGTTGGGCCCCTTGCCCAAGGTGCTAGGTCTGTCTGGGCTGAGCCCTGAGCTTGGCGGCAGCCCTGCTCTCGTTTCCAGGCCTCTGGTCACTTTATCTGAGCTACACTGAGCAACGTCCCCTCACTACAGAAAGCGGTGATGGCGGCAAGCGCCTGGCCAGCATAATGCCCAGGCGGACCCGGAGGCTAACCATCATTGTCACCTCAGCTGCGTTCCCAGAGATTCCCATAAGCCAGGTTTGCTTAAAGCAAGGAGGTGGGATTAACTGAGTCTGGGCTGTCTCCCCGGAGCCCAGCTTGTGCCAAACGAGGCCAGCATCTCCCAGAGGCGCAGGGAACACTGGCTGCGGAGGGAGCCCCACCCCCGCCCGCCGGAGGAGGTGCCTGGGAATCACACAGGAAGCAGGGAGGCCACCTCACCGCCAGCTGCCAACGTCAGCCAGACATCTGGGTCCCCGGACATCCCAGCAGGCGACACAGGGCCCTGGGTACTGTCCGCACTTTCTGAGCATGTCCCCCGGCCAGGAAAATGTGCTGTTGGTTGGCACATTGGCCTCGCCCTTCCCAGGCCTGGCGGCAGCAGCCCAGTGCTCCGTTCTCCAGGCCTTGTAGGCCCAGAAGATGCCAAGGAGACGGAATTCCATCGTAGAGCAAGGAATGTCTCCAAGTCTCCCGTGCAATCATTCATTCATCTAGCCATTCATTCATTTCATGCATTCATCACAAAGCCTTTGTTAGCTTCTTTCTCATTGGAGGGGGTAGTCATCCCCCCTTCCACAAATCCCCAAACCGTCACTGGGTCCCCATACCCCCGGTTCACTGGGGCTAGGCCGATGGGACAAGAGGAATCACGTGTCCACATAACGCCTCGTGAGTGCATTAGGTTGGGGCAGACGACGTCGTCAGCAATGACGAGGAGCTGGCACAGAGCTCTTACCCCAGGCCCAGGGTGCTGGCCATGACCCACTGACAAAGGTCCTCAGGGTCAGTGCTGTTGTTAGGAGAGACTTCCTGTACTTCCTCATTAATTCTTCCAAGTAATTCTTGTCGGGCTCGGATTTCATCCCCCACCCCACACTGGGCAGGGCCCTGGGGTAACCCCAAGTAGATGAGGCAGGGCTTGCTCTCAGGGGTCTAGAGAGTATGGTGGCCAGCTTCTAAGATGGGAATGTTCCTGGCCACCCAAGAAAACACACATTCCCCAGCTTCCCTTGTAATTAAGGGTGCCAGTGTGACCAGGCTCTGGCAAGTGGCATGTGAATGGAAGTGAAGCGTGCAACCTCCTGTCCTGCCTTAAAAGAAAAAGGGGCCCTTGTTCCCATCTCTCCTTCCACTGGCTGGAATGAAGATGCAACAGCAGGAACAAGAGCAACCGTTTCACATCATGAGGTAGAAGCTGTGTACTGAGGATGGCAGAAGAGCAAGTGAGTGGGAGTCTGGGCCCCTGGCACTATGGAGCCACCATGTCAACCCTGGGCTGGTTGGGGCTGTTATGGCAGTGGGACCTGTGTCCAAACAAACAGTCATCACAATGCAGCACACGTGATTCCAGTGTGGCCGTCAGCTCGACTGGGACAGCCGCTCTGTTGATGGACCTTTGGGTAGTTTCCAGTTGGGGCATCGTAAGTACAGCTGCTAGAAACATTCACGTACAAATTTTTCTGGGGACATGTGCACTTATATCTTTTGAGAAAATGTCTAGAAGTGGAATTACTGAGCTCTAGGGTAAGTGTATGCCTCACTTTATAAGAAACCAGTGAAACTTTTTCCAAAGTCCTTGTAACATTTTGTGTTCCCATCAGCAGTTTATGAGCTGTCCCATTGTTCCACGTTCTTACCAACATCTCCTGTTGTCAGCTGTAAAATTGTAATCATAAAATATCTTAATCGGGGAGGGAATAATAAAATAAAATACCTTCATCGTGAGACTTTGTCGTAGTGCCTCGTGGACCTGAATGGGCGCTTCCCAGATAACCGACGATGTCGAGCACTTTTAAACGTGCCCACTCGCCTGTTCACATATTCTTTGTGAAGTGCCTGTCCCAGCCTTGCCACCAGTTTTAATGAGGCACGCGCCCTTGGACTCCTGAGTTGTGGGCTCATCTGCCTCACCTAGACACCCGCCCTTTCTCCAAGTTTGTGGTTTCCCATTTCATTTTCTTAACAGTAAGCAGGCATGTTCGACTTTGGTGAGGTCGAACTGTTGATTTTCTCATGGTGAGTGCCGTCTGTGTCCCATCTAAGAAACCCGGTCCAGCTCACGGGTGATGAAGATTTTCTCCTGCGTCTTCTCCTAGAACTGGGGTGTCGAACTCATTTTCACCGGGGGCCACATCAGCCTGGTGGTTGCCTTCAAAGAGCCGAAGGTAATTTCAGGACTGTGTAAATGTAACTACTCCTTAACTAGGGGCAAGGAGCTCGGTGCTGCCGCCAGGTAGAAACAGTGTTCCGGGCCGGATTAAACCAGGCGGAGGGCCGGGTTCGGCCCCCCAGGCCTTGTGTTTGTCACCTGCGTCCCGGAAGCTTTATAGTTTTAATTTTTATGTTTAGATCTTGATCCACTGTGAATGAAATACGTATAAGGTGGAAGGTCAAGGTTCATTTTCTCGAGATGCACATCTGGTATCATTTGCTCTAAAGACTTCTTTTCCCATGAAAATGCTGTGACCCCTTCATCAGAAATCCAGGAGCCAGAAAAGCATGGGTCTGCCGCCGGGCGCTCCGGTCAGTCAGACCCATCTGCTCGCCTTGCCTCGATCTCGAAATCAGGCGGCGTAAGTTCTCCACCGTAGAGCAAGTTTTTCAGCTGCCTTTAGTCCTTCGAATTTTCTTGTCAGTACTAGAATCAGCTTGACATTTTGTGTGTTTTCACAAGGCTGCGAGGTTATAACGGGGGTTGTGCTGAATCTGCAGGTCAGTCGGGGAGGACCAACCTCTCAACCACGTGGTTAAAAAATTTCCATTTTCACCACTACATGCCTATTAGAATGGCCACAATCCAGAACACGGACAGCACCAAATGACGACGAGGACACAGGGCACCAGGAGCTCTCATCCATTGCTGGTGGGAGTTCAACGTGGTGCAGCTGCCCTGGAAGGCGGGCTGGTGGTTCCTTACAAAAGTAAACATATTTTTATCATACGATCCATGCAGTCATGATCCTCGGAGTTGAAAAGTTACGTTCACACAAAAGCCTGTGTACAGGTGTTTGTAGAAGCTTCGACCATAATTGCCAAAACTTGAAAGCAGACAAGATGTCCTTCAGCAGGTAAATGGATAAAGAAATTGTGGTGCATCCAGACTTTGGATACTGTTCAGTGATAAAAAGAGATGAGCTATCAAACCACAAAAAGACATGGAAGAAATTGAAGTTCATATTGCTAAGGGAAAGAAGCCAGTCTGAAAAGGCTGCATACTGTATAATTCAAATGATATAATGTTCTGGAAGAAGAAAAACTATGACACCAGTAAAAATATCAGTGTTTGCCAGGGGTTAAGTGGAGGGAGGGGAAAGTAGGTGGCGCACAGTGGATTTTTAGGGCAGTGAAAATATTCTGTGTGGTACTGTAATGGTAGATGCATACCGTTATACATTTGTCCAAACCCACAGCGTACACAACACTAGGAGAGAACCCTAATGTAAGGCATGGGCTTGGGGGGAGCACTATGTGTCAATATAGGTTCATCAATTGTAGTAAATGTGTCACTGTGATGGGGGGTGTTGATAATGGGGGGAAGTCATGCATGTGTGAGAACAGGGACTATATGGAAAATCTCAATAAATTAAAAGACTTGAAACTACACAGAGTGTGTTTCCTGCATAGAAGGGAATCGACATAGAAATCAATAACAGAAAGATCTCCAAGCACTTGGAAACTAAACAACGAGATTTTAAATCATCTATAGATCAAAGAAGAAGTCTCAAAGGAAATTGGAAAAAACATAGATCTAAATGAAAACAAAAACACAACATCTCAAAATTCATGGGATGTAGCTAAAGCAGCATGATGAGGAAAAGTCATAGCACTAAATGCTTATGTTAAAAAGTCTCAGGTCACTCAGCCAACCTCTCACCTTTAAAAAACTAGACTTTAGAAATAATTTTATGTGAATGAAATATCCCATCTACAAAGTATGAGCTTTAAATTCAGTTTTGATCTAATAACATACTGGTAAAAAATGTATTTAATGAAATTAGAAAAAGAAGAGCAAAACAAACCCCAAACCAACGAGGACAAAAATAAATAAATAAATAAATAAATAAATACAAAAGCAAAAATCCATAAAATTAAAATCAGAGAAACAATACAGAAAAATCATAGAAACAGAAATCTGGTTCTTTGAAATGATTGATAAAATTGAGAAACCTTAGCATGGTTGGCGAAGGGGAAAACAGAGAGCAGACACAGATCACCGATACCAGGAGCGGAGCAGGGTGCACTGCAGACACTGAGGTATCCAAGGGGTAACAAGGGAATGTAGTGAACAGCTACACACATACAGGTCTGACAACTTAGATGAAAAGAACCAGTTGCTTGGAAAGCACAGACTGTCACAGCCCACCCAGTCCCAAACAAATCACTGACTAATACTGTAACTATTCAAGAAATCGAGTTCCTAAGAAGAGAAGGGAACACTTCCAATTCATTGTATGAGAGAATTATTACCCAAACCAGGTAAAGACCTTACAAAAAAAGAGAAATACAGACCAATATTCCTAATGAATACAGATGCAAAAATCCTTAACAAAGTACTAGCAAACAAATTTGGCAATATACAGCAAGAGTTATATGTTGTGATGAGGCGGGGCTTATTGTAGGAATGTAAGACTGGTTCAACAGTTGAAGTCAATCAGTGTAATTCACCACATCACAGTCCAAAGAAGAAAAATCAAAAGACCATATTAACCTGTTCAGAAAAATCATCTAACACGATTCAACAGCTAGTCATGAAAAAACTCTAAGAAAACTAGGAGTAGAGGGGAAATCTCCCATCTTCCTCTGCCTGATAAAGAACACCCACAAAACAGCCTGTGAGTAACACACTTAACGGTGCAAGATGGACTATCCTCCCCTCCCCACGATTCAGACCAGGTGAGGGTACCTCCTCTCGACAGTCTCTGTCCAGTGCTGGGAATTTTTTTTAAAGATTTTATTTATTTATTTTTAGAGAGGGGAAGGGAGGGAGAAAGAGAGGGAAAGAAACATCAATGTGTGGTTGCCTCTTACATGGCCCCCACTGGGGACCTGGCTCGCAACCTGGGCATGTGCCCTGACTGGGAATCGAACCTGTGACCCTTTGTTTTGCAACCCACACTCAATCCACTAAGCTACACCAGCCAGGGCCAGTGCTGGGAATTCTAGCAGGAGCAATAAGGTAGGAAAAGGAAATGAAAGCCATGCAGATCAAAAAGGAAAAAATGAAAATGTCTTCCTTTGCAGATTAGATGATTGTCTATGTAGAAAAATCCTAAGAAAGCTATCAAAAGAAAAAAATCTCCCAGAACTAACAAGCGAGTTCACTGGATCTAGGACACAAAAATCAATTGTATGTCAATATATTAGAAATGAATACATGAAAACAAATTTTAAGTGCAATACCATCTATCAATGCTCAAAAAAATAAAATACTCAGGTATAAATAACAAAGCATGTGCAGGATTTGTGTGTGGAAAACCACAAAATACTGATGAAAAACATTTTTAAAATATCTAAGTAAAATAAATGGAGAGAGAACCCATATTCATGGATTGGAAGAATCAGCACAATAAAAACGTCAGCTAACCCCAAGTTCATATCTAAGTTTAAGGTAATTCCTATCAAAATCCAAGAAAGATATTTTTTAGACATAGACAACATTATTTTAAAACACATATGGAAAATCAAAAGAGTGAGAATATCTAACACGCATTTGAAAAAGAACAACGAAGTAGGAGAAGTCACTCTACCCAAGTTTAAAACATTAAACAGCACAGTTATCGAGTCTGTGTGGCATGAGGGGTAGCCACGCAGATCACTGGAGCAGACGGGAGGAGCGGAAAAAGACCTGTGCAAATATAGCCAAGGGACTTTTCACAAAGGGGTAAAGCGACCCAGCGGAGGCAGGACAGCCTCTGCAACAAATGGGGCCGGACCCAGTGGACAGCTATAAAAAAAGAATTGAATCTGAAACTAAACCTCACCCCTTGTACAAAAATGAACTGGGGATGGACTGCAGACTTAAATGTAAAACTATGAAATTTTTAGAACAAGTTGTAGGAGAAAATCTTCAGTATCTAGGGCTTAGACTTAAATAAAAGGCGTAATACACAATAGAAAAATTGAGAAACTGGATTTCATCAAAACTTAAAACTTTTGCTCTGCCAAGGACTCTGTTAAGAAAATAAAAAGATAAGCTCCAGACTTTACAGATCTCCCACCTAACAAAGAACCTGTATCTAGGTTATATAAAGAATTCTCAAAGCTGAACGGCAACAAACCACAAACACTCCAGCTAGGAAATGGGCAAAACACATGAAAGATATATCACTGAAGAAGGTGTGTGGGTGGCAAATAGACACATAAAAAGATATTCAACACCACTAGCCTTTGGCAATATGTAAATTTAGGCCACGATGAGATAACAGTACTATTAGAATAGCTAAACATTTTTTTAAATACAGCGACAATATCAATATCAGATGCTGGCAAGGATGCAGAGAAACTGGGTCATTCACGCATTTCTCTGGGAATAAAAAACAGCATGACCACTCTGCAAAACAGTCAGACAGGTTCTCAAACACCCAGCACGCGGTTACCATATAAGCCAGTAATTGAGCTCCTTGGCATTTGTTCCCTAGAAATAAAAACTTATAGCTACACTAACACCTGCACATAAATGTATGTTCACAGCAGCTTTATTCGTAACAGCCCCAAACTGGAAACAACGGAAACACCGACCAGTAGCCCAACGGTCAAACAAGCCATGGAACAGTGCTCAGCAGCAAAAAGGAGCGGACTCTGGCGCACACGGCTTGAACGGAGGGCATCTCAAGGGGATCACACTGAGTAGAGAGGCCACTCTGAGAAGACCACGTGCTGTGTGGCTTCAGTGGCATAACATTATTTAGGTGACAAAAGCATAGAGACAGGCCATAGGTGAGCGGTTCCTGGGGGAGGGCGGGCCGGGGCAGGGATTCAGCGTGATTACAAAGAGGCAACATGAGGGAGATCTCGGTGGTGTTTGGATGTCCTATGTCTTGATGCCAATGGGAGCGGCAGGCTTCTACACAGGCGATAAAACAGCAGAGACGCCTACACACGCTCCTGCCAACCCTGATCTCGTGGTGCTGCCCTCCGTTCCACCACGTAAGACACGACCCCTGGGGGCACCAGCCGAGGGGTGCCCAGGGCGCTCCAGCTACCTGTGGAGCGTCTGTGAAGCTGTGATTCTTTCAGGAAAAAAAAGGTTTTTTTCTTCTAAAGAGGAAGGGAAAAAAACACGCCAACCCAAGAATTTTATACCCAGCCAAGATGCCCTTTTGGAATGCTGGTTAAGTGGTTGTTTTAAGATTTCACTGATTTTTCTCTAACTGAAGAGACTTTTCACCAGGCAACCCGGCCCGCAAGCAACGCCAAAGGGAAAGCGTTCAAGATGGAAATCAGATTTTCAAGAAGAGCAGAAGAAATGATAAATGTCTGGGTGAACAGAAAAGATCCCTTTTTCCTCTTAATTTCTGTAAGATACATAGGGATGTCCAAAGCAAAAAACACACGTGTATACACAGGGGAACGGCACTGTGAAGGGTGGCGGGTGGGAGCCGCGTGACCGGCACCATCGCGAGGACACGTTTCCTGTGGGGCGGCTCCATGTGGACCCCAGCTGAACAGTCCGAGATACGGGGACGTGTATTTGAACCCCTGATGCAGCAACAACAGCAGAAAGGCCACCCAGAGGAGGTAGGAGAGGAGGTACAAAGGCGCAAAGTGCAGGAGGCACGTTAAATATAAAGACGCAGGATGAAAGTAGACGGACGGGTGAAGAGACACACGCCAGCAGCGAGGCAAGGGAGCTCGGTCCCGGACTCTCCCCGACCCTCTCTCTGACTTCACTCCCAGCACTGTCCGGGGTCCCCTCCCGGGGGAGGCCTGCTGAGACACCACAGTGAGGTGGGAGCAACAGGGTGCTGGGTGCTGGGGCTGCGTGACCCGGCCCTGCCCGCGGCCAGGCCTTCTTATCACACCTTCCCGCCCAGCAGGGAACCGCAGCCTGGGTTTGGCACCTGCACAGGGTGCTCCGCGGGGAGCAGCAGATTCTGTGGGTCCTTGGGGGTCTGTTGGTTCTGGAGGTGCCCTTGTCTTGGTGCAGAGGGATCCAGGCAGGGACTGGCGGAGCCCTACCGTGTGCCAGGCCTGTGCCAGGCCCTAGGGATATGTCGGCGAACAAAGGAAACCCAGACCCTCACCTGGAGGAGCTCACATGGAGACGGGTTGAGGAGGGGAAAGAGTAAAGAGCAAGCATTATAAAACAGAAATGATAACGTTTGTCAGAAGGAGGTGAGTGCTATGGAGATAGCAAGTCGGGGTGGAGGGCTGGGGCATGGAGGGCTGGGGCAAGCAGGACTGGGGCTGGGTAGGTTGCTCTGGGTAGGCTTCACGAAGAAGTGACGTCTGAGCCAAGACTTGAAGGAGGGGTGGGAGGGGGCCACCCTATCAGGTATCGTCTGGGGAAGAATCCAGGCAGAAGAAACAAAGGGAAGCCCGGAGGGTGCTGGGAACAGCATGGGGCTCAGGGGGCATCTTCAGGCGCCTGGGCTCGGGAGGGTGAGCGTCACTGAGATACACCTGCCACTTGGGCCCCCAAGGGCCAGGCCCCTGCTCTCTCCCTTGACTGACAGATGCAGGCCTCCCAGCGGGCGACCCTCTGGCCCCGCCCTTCCTAAAACCCAGGACCCATCGCCATGCCCACCGTGTGGGGCTCACCCCCTAGGCACGTGCCCTAATGGACGTGGAAATTGTTCTCTCCACGTCTCATCCTTGGACACATTTGTTCCCAAACCCTCCTTCGAGGCCTTTCACGAACCCAGAATCGTGGCCAGGCCCCCAACACATCCATCCCTGCTCCCAGCAGGGCCCGGCCTGGCTACTTGTCAGCACTCATGGAGTCCCCACCTTCCTCGCTTGCTCATAGACCTGTGTCCCTCCAGAGGCCCCCTCTCAGCACACCTCCAGAGCCCGCCTTACCCCATGTCTCCCCCGCCCCCGGCTGGTATTAGCCAGGCCCATGAAGGAGTATTCCCCCAACACAGGTATTGGATATTCCAAATAAAATCCCGCAGCCCTCGTGAACCATCTTGACTGCTGAAATGCCCACAGGACCTGGGATTAGAAGCTCTACAGCTCGTGCGAGATGAGGGGATTTTATTTAGTGTTTAGGATTTATTTGTTCCTGTCTGTGTGGTGGGGAGGTGTTGCCCAAACATGTATTTAAATCAAGTAACTTAATCCACAGAGTTCAAGGCTGACATTGCCCTAGGAAAAGGGTATTTGCATACACTAATCTCTTAACAGGCACAAGGAAGGTTGTGTGGGAGAAAGCCGGAGACCTGGCATTGGAGGATCCCCCAGAAATCACCAGGTGTCCCCTTTCTGCTCTCACCCATCTCCTACCCACCCGGCTGGCCAGACGGATGGACGGGGTATGCACCTGCCCTGAACTTGCCGGTGCCTGGTGTTTTTCTGCTGAAGTAACAAATGGATGAACGGGTGCATGGTAGGAATGATGCTTTAAACGAAAAACGTGGGTTTAACGGCACAGCCCCCCGACTCTCCTTTTCCAACAGATACTGGTGGGCGGGACAAGAAGCAACCATGTGGCCTTTGCTGGTTGGGGAGAAACTACCAAGAGACTGAGAGAACACGGGGCGCTGTGCGGGGAGAGGCGTGAGGACACCCAGTGTCCTGGACATTCCTTCGGGAGACCTCTCTGAGGAGGCCAGGAGCAGAAGGAAGCAGCCGAGGCAGAGGGCGTCAGTGAGGTGGGAAGAGCTGGGGGCCAGTGACAGTGACCACGGCCCCGGGGTCAAGGGTGGGTGGGCGCCAGGATGGCAGGCAGCGTTCTGGCCTCGGGGGCCTTGGGGAGTTGGCCTTTCTTCTGAGCACGGGCGAGGGGCAGTGGTGAGGGTGTGGGAAGCAGAGCCACCTTTCTGGAACAAAGACACCAGGTGACAAAGTGAAGACATGTGAGGGCCCCACCCCAGACGGCAGCCCATGCAGCCTAATCGCTCACATGCACGCACGCACTCGCTGTCACTCATGCACATGCACACTCACACATGTACGCACGCTCACACATGTCCAGACACACACACCTGTAGCCTGAAAGCAGGAGGGAGCCTCCAGCCTCCGTAAGAAGGCAGGTCAGTTAGAGGCCCAGCCTTTGCTGACCTTGACCATGCCGCAGGCCAGGTGGAGAGGCAGGTTTCCCTTCTCGGCAGCTCCAGGGAAGGAGCCAAAGACTGAGACCCACCTGCAAAGGTGCCAAGGGCTCCTCGGGGCGTGAGGCTCTGGGCCTCACTCCAGCAGGTCCCCCAGGGAAGAGGTGGCCGCTGCCTGTCCTCGTCACCCTCCGCAGCAGCAGCAACATCAACAGCTGGCACTTCTTGGGAATCTGGGGTGGCCAAGTTCATTTCACTTCCTCTTGAGAGACGGCAAAACCTAGGAAGTGGCTTCCCCAAAGTCACCGAGTTCAGAAATGGTGGGGGCTGGATCTGAACCGCTGTCCTGGCTGAGTGCCCAGTGGTGCCCCTTCACCAGGTACCTGACCCCTCCCTGCCCTGTGGGGAGCTGAAGCTCAGCAGAATCTCATTTATTCCAGGCCCCCTCCACTGAGAATTCCTGAGTGGGGAATTCTCCCGTGCACCAGGCTGTACTGAGCAACAAGCAGCAGAGACAAGACTGACGGTAACAACACAGCTAACCGGGGGAGGAGGTGGCTCCCGGGTGCACATAGTGTTCTCACAGTAAGTGCGCCACTCACAACCGAACCTTCGCCAAAGCAGCCCGAGCCTGTGCAGCCCCAGCTCACATCACACCAGGTGGGAAGCAGCGGGGTGGCACCCCTGGGTCTGGCTGGAGAAGGGCCTGCTGTGGGCTCCTGGCCGTGTGACCATGCGCCCTCTCTGAACCCCAGCTACCCCGCCAAAGGTTTAAAAACCATGGCTGCCCTCCACAGCTGCAGAGCTGTCATGAGCGCTGACCTATGAAAACACAGTAGAGCTCCGTGTGTGGTAAGTGATAGGGAAATCAGAGGCGTTCCACAACAGTTAAAAAGTACCTCTTGAATCAAATGGCTGGCACCTCAGTCTTCTCAGCAATTCGCACTGGTCTTCACAGAAATCAGCACGAGGTCCACACACAGCTCTTCCCCTGGCTCGGGGTCGGTCCCCTTGGCCTGTCCCATCCCTGGGTATCTATGTATCGAGCCCCTGTGGCGGCTCAGGCTCCCTGCTGAAGGTGGGCACACAACAGGAGGCCTGGACAGACAGACAGGATTCCTGCCTGCCAGACTCACGGTCCAGCTATTGAAGGTGGCTAGCAAGGCAAGAAAGATGGGTAGGAGGTGGCCAGGTAAAATATAAGATGCCAAGTTAGAGCTGAACTTGAGATAAACAACCACTGTTTTGGTCTAAGTGTATCCCATTCGATATGTGGGATATACTTATACTCAAGTTATTTCTTATCTGAAATTCACATCTAACTGGGCGTGCTGTATTTTTATTTTATTTTTATTGCTAAATCTGGCAACCGACAGAGCAGGCTTTTCAGCTTTTAGCAGTGTGCCCGATCCTTCCGCAGAAGTCTCTCTCCTGAACAGCCAGCCCTGTGGGCTCAGCGGGAAACAGCTGGACGAGCCCACGAGATGAGCACATTGGCCCCTTGCCTAGGTGACTTTTCAAGGCCTGAAGCATGGGAAGGAAGAGAAAGCCATTGCACTCTAGGAAAAGGAGGAGGAGGGAGGGCACCTGGGTGCGGCAAGGCAGAGGGGTGTGGGCCTCAGAGGAGAGAGCTTAGGCCAGGAGGGGAGAGCAAGGCGGGCTTCACGGAGGAGGCAGAATTCAATCTCGAAGCACAAGCACATGGACAGAGAGGGGCTGCTGAAGGACCCCAGTTTGGGGAGGGGAGAGCCTCCCCTCCCGGTAACCCCGGGGGCTGGCCCCAGCAGTATTGTCTCCCACCCCAAGTGCCACCTCTCGCAAAGGCCGTTGGCACGTGGGAGACACGCAGGTAGAGCGTGGAGTGAAAGTACAAGACAAAAAGCGGATGGCAAAGGCGGGGCTGCAGCGCTGACCTGGACTATGTGACCGGGCGTGTAGACGGCGCTCAGTAAACGTGAGAGTGGCCCATTTGATGCCATGTAGGCCCAAGGGAGACCCCTGCAGAATGGAGTGGGGTGATGGACGTCGGGTCTGGTGAAGGTGGGGTCCCTGGGTGCCAGGCTCACCCAGTGACCTTGAGTGACTGCTCCTTCCAGACTCCTGGGTCCCTTTCTGTTCCCAGGCCCCTCCCCACCACGACACACTCCCCTCTCTCCATTTCTTCCCCTCCCAAATGACAAGGACTAGGTAACCAGAAGTGACACTACAACCTCTAGTCCCCTCACTGGGTGAGGTAAAGTTGGGCCTATTCCCTGACTCACTGGCTGTGTGACCTTAGGCAGGTCACTTGCCTTCTCTGAGCCTCAGCTGCCTCACCTAAAAAATAAAGGTCACATCAGCCCCCCACTTGGAGGGCTGTGCAAAGGGGCTGGGGGTGGGTGTCTGGAAGATACACCCAGCAAAGACCCAGCACCAAGCGCCCACATTCAGATCCAGTGCCGCCCTGTGCCAGGCTGCTCTCTGGGCACTTTGGGAGACAGATGGACATTTTCATGTTGTGCCCACTTGTTTTTGCCTTACTTCCTCCCTCCAAGGGCTGAGGCGGCTCCTGAAGGTGAGGGGAGCATGGTTTCTGCCCCCCGTCCCAGCCACACCGCCGCAGTGTGTAACCCCGAGCCCGGGTCACCCACCCCTCCATCCCTCATGTAATTCCAGTGCCTTTCCTTCTATCAGGGCCAGGTTGGTGGGTTTCAGAGATACCAAGCCTCAAGACTTCCAGGGCAGGCAGGAGCCAGTGGGTGGCAGCTCCTGTGGTCCCTTTGAGTGGAGGGTGCCCTGGGAACACAGCGAGAAGGAGAGAACCCCTCACAGCCATCCCCCCCCCCGCCCCCACACCTAGGCCCTCCAAAGCCGGGACAGGTGCCTGAATGGGCTGGGAGCTCAGGGGAAAGGGCGCAGGCAGGGCCGTGTGCTACAGAGGAGGCCGCCTGCAGAGAGAAGGGTCTAGAACAACGTGGCCCGACAGGCAGCCTTCCTGGTACAAGGTGGAACTTTTGGTCAAACCTGCCTCCGAAGCCAAAATGTCCTTGAGACTCTACCTCCACCTTGTAAATGTGGAAGGGAGTGTCACAGGGCAGGCGGCCACCAGCAGGTCTGATAGGGTGAGGAGGGGACCCAAGGGGGAGAAGACGGGGCCCAAACCCCTCCTGCAAATGTGCCACGGCCTCCAGTTCCCTTTCCACTGGGGCAAACCTAACAAAAGGAATGAGGACTGTGTCTCCTGGGCAAGGCGTGACAAAGAGCAGCACTCCACCTCACAGGTCCGTGTGGCCCTGGCCTTGACCCAGCCCTTCCGGTACCACTTTCACACTGTTTTGTTCTGTCTGTATCTTACCCATTCTATTATCTGCTTAATAGTTTTCTTTAAAGAGATCCACTATTTTTACTGAATAAATGTATCTATCAGGGACTTCACATGACTCCTGAAAGGAGAAAACTAAGACCCTGCCATAAATAAAAGGAAAATAAATTACTGTTACAATAAAACAATGTTCTCCAGTTCTCTCTGGCCACTGCTGCGGCCAACACTGCCTGGTTAAAAGGGCCGGGGAGTGCGAGCCTCTCCTCCAACCACACAGGGGGCGCCGGGAGGGATGAACAACTGACTCACCTCCGTGGGGCGTGGCTCTGTGCGGCTCCGGAAATCACCCCTGTCTATGCCACCAGGGCTGCCCACCCCAACCATAGGAAACCCCCACCAGACGGGACACCCGCAGGCCACTGAAGCAGGGGACAAGGCCCCTGCAAGGTGGAAGCCAGGTCTCATTTACCGCTGGCAGGCACTGATCTCACCCCCCCCCCCCCCNCCCCCCCCCCCCCCCCCCCCACTGCCTCCGACAAGCACCACCATGGTGCTGTTACAGGTTACGGACAAGGACACCAAGCCCTGGGGCGCCAGCCTGGCCACGGTCTCCTCTGGGAGGGAGCAGACCACGGCCCTCGGCTCTTGGCCTCCTGCATGGCCAGTCTGTTCTTTACAAACACCCCACATATTTTCTGGGGCTCCCTCCACGGAGGTGCCCTCCCACCCAGCACTTTTGGTTCAGCCCCACGCAAAGCCTGCGATGCCTGGGATACGATGATGAAGTGTGTGTAGGTGACAGCAATTACCATCATTGAATGTCACGTGCAGACAAATATTGGCAGGTGTTAAATGTGTATGAAAATTTCAAGTAAAGAAACTTAGCACGGAACATTTCTGTGCATCAATCCAACCTAGCCTGCAGACTGGAACAGATCCCCGCAGCTCTATTTCTGTTCGGCTCCTAGTGCCGTGTCACCGTCGGAAGAGAGAAGCAAGGCTGTGACGCTCGGGGTAGCGGGTGTTGATGGGTACTCTGTCCCCCACAGGCTCGGAGTCGGAATCCCCGTACCTGGACTTGCAGGCCCAGACAAGTGACCTCCCCCTCCTCAAGGCACAGGCGAGGAGCCCACGGAACCTACTCAGGCTCCAGGTCTCCCTGCAGATCTCTGATTTTGTGGAGCGCGGTTGGCAGGGCAAGGGGCGTGGCCACCACGGGCAGAGCTTCCGCTCACTCAGCCATGCCGGCAGGGTGCACGGTGTGAAGGGAATGCCCCGGGAAGGTGACCTAGACAGCGTGAGGAGATTCACAGGGATTCGTGCAGACCTAGGGCACCCCCTTTGCTGAGGGGAGTTGGCCACCAGAAGGAACAGCTGCTGAGGCTGCACCCCTGGTGCTGGCCAGAGCAGGGTCAGCAGGAGGCTGAGGGGTCCCTGGAACAGGGCAAGAGCCTCCGGGGAAAGTGCAGTCACCTGTCCCTCACTCATTTATCAAAGTGGTACCATACATGACCTATGTTCGGGTCACTGCCATGGCCAAATCCACAGCCCTGCCCCCAGGGGCCTGAGAACGGGTCAGCAGAGCAACGAAGAGGTGGGAGCAGGCTGGGCCTGGTGGGCCGGCAAGGACTTTGGATCCTCCTCGCCCTGTGATGAGAGCCACCAGAGGGTTCTGAGCCAGCCAGAGGCGATTTGACTCGCATTTTAAAAGGATGGTTTGGGCTTCAGTGTGGAGAAGGGACTGAAGGAGAAGGAGGGTGAAAAGGGTGGAGCTGGTCAGCTCATGCAGGATCAGAGGTGGCGGCTGGCCTGGGGGTTTGGGGGGGCACCCGGGAAACCTGGAGGGGGCCGGTTCCAGGTGTGTTTCTGAATGAGATGCTGGTTGGGACGACATGGATGTGAGAGATGGGAGCCAAGGCCAACTGCAAGAGTTGGAATGTGAGAAAACAAAAGCTTGAAGCTTCCATGTGCTGCGGGGCCGGCAGGCGGGTGCCCAGCAGGTGGGGGACATTACTCGGGACAGCTTGGCGAGGCGGAGAGCTTTGCCCTTATGGAGAGAGAGAGCGGGGGGGGGGGGGNAGTGGGGGGGGGGGGGGGGGGGGGCTGAGAGTGTGTGCAATAGAGACCAGGGTGGAACCCAATGAGAAGAGGAGGAGTGGGGAGGAGAAGGTCAAAGAAAAGGGGTCAAAGGTTGCAGGGGACGGAGAATTATGGGGTCAAGGCTACAGAGGGAGCATGCAGGGGTCATAAAGCGGGGGGGCTGGAGCTGGAGGCCACCAGTGGGGGAGGGCGGTCGGTACCGGCAAAGCCAAAGTCCAGGTGTCCTCAGGGCAGTGGCAGTGAGGCAGGAGCTGAAATGTCTTTGGAGGAGAGCGTTTCAGGAAACTGTGATGCAAGGGAGGGAGAGGGGGGGCGAGTTTGTAGAGCCCAGAGCAGCCCTGCTCGCACAGGGCTTTCTGCCCATTCCGGGCGAGGAACGGGGGGGTGAGGCGGAAGGTTGGGACTGTTCCCGCAGATTGCCCAGGCCTCCACGCTGACCACCCTCTGTCCCACGAAGCAAGTGCATCCCTTGATGGAGGCTTCTGGCAAAGGCCACCTTCAAAGTTTGGGGCTTTTTTTTCATTGTAAGACATATAACACAAAATTCACCAGCTACACCACTGTAAGTGAACAGTTGAGTACATTCACAGTGGTGTGCAGCCCCTGTCCTGCGTCTCCAAAGCTCTTGCCCTCTTCCCACCAGTCTCCGGTCTCCATTAAACTGCAGCTTCCCACCCTCCCCACCCCCCACCCCACCCCCACCCCCAGCCCTGGACAACCACCATTCTGCTGTCTCACTAAGAATCTGACGGTTGCAGGGACCTCAGAGGAGTGGACTCACGCAGTATTTGTATAGCTGTGGGTGTACAAGTATCTCTTCAAGACCCTGCTTTCAGTTCTTTTGGCTACACAGCCAGAGTGGCAGGGGCGGGTCACGTGAGCCCTCTGCTCAGCCGGTGGGGGATGTCCAGCCTGTCCTCAGCAGCTGCCCCACTTTACCTCCCAGCAGAGGGATTTCTCCACATGCTCGCCAGCACTTGTTATTCCCTCTTTATTTAGTGGCAGTTCCTCGACCATCATTGTCTCTGGTAAGGCGAAGGCATGGGGTGGGGGAGGGGCAGCTTGAGAAGAGCAAGAAACCTGCAAGCTTGTGGGGGTGGGGAGTTGGGGGCAAGAACAGCAAGTGACAGGTGTGGCCAAGGTGCGGGTGTGTCCTCAGAGACGGGCTGGAACTGTAGCTGGTGAGAGGGGACCCTGGAGAGCCTTGGGTGCCCTGGGAGGAGTCTGGGTGTCACTCAAGAGGTGGAGGGAGGAAGGGGAGGGGCTCCTGAAGGAGAATGATGGGACCATGGGCTGGAACACAGATCCAGCCTTGGGTGCAGGCAGCAGGGGGCTGCAGGGAAGAGGTGGGGTGGGAAGTCAGACATGAGAGGTGGAGCCCGGGAAGGGAAGAAAGGACACTGCTGAGGAGTGCCCGCCACCATCAGCTCTAACTGCAGGGAAGCCCCAGGCCAAGCTCATCCTCGGCCTCGGTCCCCTCAGCTTACCCAGCCGGGTGGGTACACAGCTGCCCTGGGTTTCCAGAAGGACTGAGGCTTTAAGAGCCTGAGTAGCTTGCCCAAGGTCTCAGCAACAGCAAACAGCAGAGCAGGGACTCAGACTCCAGTCTGTTTCCCATGACCCCACAAGCATTTATCGGACGCCTGCTGTGTACCAGGCCCCACGCTGCCAAACTCATTGCTCTGAACAGCCACTCCACACCAGCTGCAACAGTGGCCGCCCTCCGAGCTGCTGTAGGACCTGGAGCATGGAGGTGACCGGCCAGGGTGTGAAGAACCCGGACAACGACCGGAAACTGGCTAAACCATGGGCGCTACTGCAGTGTGCGCATGCAGACTCACCCCACACAGAGTCTGCGGCCTGGGAGGGTTCTCTGCCAGCGCGGGAAAGAAGAGGGCAGTCCCAGGAAATCACAGACCGTCAGTCGGCAGCCTCCCCTCCCCAGCGGACAAGCTGGTGGGTTCCTAACCGTGGGCGTCTGCACAAGAGGAGAGCGGAGAAAAGCTTCCATCCCGGGCAACTGCCGTTCTTGTAGGTGGGAGCGGCTGGATTTTGCTGGCAAGTTCCTATGGTTCAGCCTAACACAGAGTCACCAGCCGTGTCATTTCCGTTCCTTCACCCAACATTTGGCGTGTTCCGGCGGAGTGCTGACTGTGGGGACATGGAGAGGGACAAAGCACCTGTGGCTCCATCCTCCTGGAGCCATGGCCTACTGGGGTCACAGACGTAAAACACACAGGCACAGGTGCAGTTACCAGGGCGAGGGCAGTCGTGTGGGGCGGGGGACAGCCTCCCTGATGGTGCGCCGCCCAAGCGGACACCCAAAGCGTGAGTAGGAGCTGCCCCAGCAAAGCGGCAGGAGGAAAGTGTCGCTGACACACAAACAAGGGGCTGGGGGACACCGTGGGAGTGGACAGAGGAGTACACCCAGGGTTCACCAGGGAGGACACGGGCTGGCAGACAACGGGCAGCCAGAGTTCCATCGTTTGGAACTCCGAAAGTCAGGGCAAATAGGGCTTAACGTCAAGAACAGTTTAACAGGCATAGAGTCTTTGAGACTTCTCCTGGTGTTTTCCCTTTTGCTGGTTCTGTATTTTTGTCGTTCTTCTTCTCTCTCTAGCCACCACCATGAAACAAACCAGAAGGCGTTTGCCCCGTGAAGGACCGGTAGACAACATCCGTACCACCGAGTAATGAAGAAGGAAGGTCCAACATACGGATAGTTCCTGCTAGGCAGCCACGGGGAGCGGAAGAGAGGTGAGGGGGCAGGACAGGGGATGGGGCAGCGTCGGGGGAGGCGGGAGGTCGGACTGGAAATCCTGGGCAATAGATGGGTTCAAACAGGTTTAGGGGATGTGAGCACATTCAAGCTGCTGCCTGTGCCCCAAGGATGGGTCCCTGTCGCCTGGCACTGCATCCCACATGGCAAGGCTGCAGCGGAGTGGAAGCATCTAAGGGTCCCCGGGCAGGTGGGACTGAGGACAGCCTCACAGAGACCCCCACTGCAGCTGAGAGGACTGGGGGTGATTTTATGGGTTGCATTGTATCCCCAAAAGATACGTACCTGTGAATGTAACCTCACGTGCAAACAGGGCCTTTGCCAATGTAACCAACAAAGATGGAGTCAGGAAGGGCATGTTAACCCCTCGCGGCTATGGCCTTACAGGAAGAGAATGCCGTGTCAGTGTACGGGCGGAGATCCGAGGCAGGCAGCCACATGCCGGGGCCGCCAGAAGCTGGAAGACCCAAAGAGGGATCCTTCCCTGGGGCTTCGAAGGAAGTGTGGCCCTGGCGACCTGTTGATCTCAGACTTCGGGCCTCCAGAACTGTGAGACCACACATTTGTATTGTTTCAAGCCACCCAGTTTGGGGCACTGTGTTACAGCAGCCACAGAAAACTAGTACTGATTACATGAGGCTTGACTCCGAGATGAGACGTTCAGGCAAAACGAGGCCCACAGTCCGCAGCAGCGAACGCCAGCACGGTGCCCACAGACCAGTGCCATCCAGGCCAGCCACTCTGAGGCACAGGGACAGCGAGTGGGACAAGACCTGAGCATAGAGGGACCACCCTGACAGGCAGTGAGGGCTTAAAGGGACCAGAGATTTGCCTGGAAAAGACCGTTCTACAAAGCAAGAGACTGACTGCCCCCATGCCCCCCAGGGAGGAAAGGGAGCCGAGGGGACAATGGCACCACTTACAGAAAATCAAGGTATTTCACGTACCCTGGTCCAAGAATGTGCATCCCCTCCTACCACACTTGTTTCTACGAACAGCCCCCGTGGAACCGGGCACCCCTTTAAGCACCAACAACGGAGTGACTCACAGTCAGGAAACCGAAGTGGAGGGAACCGGTCGGTGCCTCTCCAGGTGGGGTGGCCTGATGCTCCACGCGGGTGTCCACCCAGCATGACATAAAAACAAGACATTGGAAGCAACCTAAATGCCCAACCACAGGGGACAGGGGAGTAAACGCCACTGAAATAACATGTCGTGGGCAACTGTTTAATAACATGGGGGAGGTTGTGGTAAATGCTCTGTAATAATCATAATAAATCAACCTAAAAACTGTAGTGCCGTATGATTTCACTATTTACGTGATGTAACTGTATCAGGCCAACTGCCTTAACAAACTCCCAGAGTTCAAAGACAACCCACAAAGGTTTATTTCGCCCTCGTGGAACTCTCCGGGGAAGGTGAGGTCTCTCTGCTCCACAGAGTCATGGAAGAACTCAGGCTTTCCCCCTCAGGGGTGCCCGCCCTTCCGGCATCTCTGGGCCACACTGGAAGAAGAAGAGTTGTCTTGGGCCACATGTTAAATGCACTGCAACATGTAATCACAGAAAAAATCTCATAGTTTTAAGTAAATTTAGGATTTTGTGTTGGGCCACATTGATAGCCATCCTGGACACCCCTGCCTGGGGTCCTCACTGAGTCCTCCACTGAATCCTTCCTATCAGTGAGCAGCAGGAGAGAGAGGGCCTGGAGCATCCGGAGGTTTTATGAGCCAGGCCCAGAAGTGGGTGACATCACTTCCTCCCACATTCTATTGGTCAGAACTCAATCACGTGCCACTCTGCTGGCAGGGGAAGCTGGGAAATGCAGTCTAGCTGTGTGCCAGACAGAGAAGAGAAATGGGATTTGCTGAACACATTAGATCTGCCACCATTAACGCACATAGGAACAAATACTGCAAAGAAATAACTTTTTAACTAATTATTTCCGGGTGGTGGAAGTCTGAGTATTCAAAATGTTTTCTTATTTATGTCACTTTGAGTTTTCAAATATTCTGAAATAGATATCTAGTACTTTTTCAGAGACAAAAAACATGTAATTTAGTCACTGACAGAATGTTCTCCAGGTTTCCTTTGGGATTGGGATAGGCTCGTGTGTGGTTAAGTTTTAGGGTCAGACTTACAGGTTCGATGGTCAAGGAAAGTTACGTCACCTTCTTCAGCCTCAAAGTCTCCGCACCTGCAAATGGAAAACAGAAACATGTTGGTGGCTTCACACAAAAGAAATTCGGTATCTCACATTCCAGGAGAGAAAAATCTGAAGTCACAGTGTCAGGGGACCCACACTTCCTCTGAGTCCCCCGAAGGACCCTTCCCTTCCTCTGCCTGGCTTCTGGCGGGGTCCCCAATCCTTTGCTGGCTGCCACGTCACTCTGTCACCACATGGCACTCTCCCTGTGTGTATCTGTCCTCTTCTTATTAGGACACCAGGCATATCGGATAAAGGCCTACCCTCCCGATGTGTGACTTCATCCTAACAATTACACTGGCACCCCCCCTACTTCTGAAGACGGTCACATGCTGTGCTATTGGGGGTAGTCCTTCAATGCATCTTTAAGATTTTCTTTATTTAAAAAATTTAGTGACTGTAGTTAATAATACTATATTGCATATCTGAAAGTTGCTAACAGAATAGATCTTAAAAGTTCTCATCACAAGAAAACAAAATTCTGTAACTATGTATGGTGACAGATGTTGTCTTGTGCTTATCGTGGGGATTATTTCACAATATATGCAAACATCAAATTATTATGTTATACACCTAAAACTAATATAATGTTGTATATCAATAATATGTCAAAAAAGGAATGCCCCCCCCCCAAAAAAGCCCTGGCTGGTGTAGCTCAGTGGATTGAGTGCGGGCCTGGGAACCAGACGATCACGGTTCGATTCCCAGTCAGAGCACATGCCTGGTTGCAGGCCAGTTCCCAGCAGGGAATGCATGAGAGGCAACCATACACTGATATTTCTCCCCCTCTCTCCTTCCCTTCCCCTCTAAGATAAATAAATAAAATCTAAAAAAAAAAAAGGAATGCCCAAATTATCATCTTTATGTATCCTTCATGCCACCCAAAGTAAACAAAAAACACAGCCAAAATATTTTTTAGATTATCATTTTTTTAATTGTGGAAAAATATACAAGATATAAAATTTACCACCTTAATCACTTTTAAGTGTTCAGTTCTGTGGCATTAAGCACAGTCACATGTTAAGCAACCATCACCACCGTCCATTCGCAAAACTCTTTCCATTTTGCAACATTGAAACTCTGGACAAGTAGAACACTAACTCTCCAGTCCCCTCCCCCAGCCTCTGGCAACCACCCTGGTACATTCTGTCTCTATGAATTTGACAACTCCAGGTTCCTCGAGGAAACATAGTCACACAGTATTTATCCTTCTGTGACTGGTCCCCTCACCAACCGCAAACCAGGCCTATGCCCAGTCCTGTGCTGGGCAGCATAGCCAAAAAGGTGATCGAGACCCAGTGCCCACCGCAGAGGGCTCTCAGGGGCAGGAGGAGGCAGGCATGAGCCAGGATCTTTTTGAATACTAGTGGTCAGTGATGAGCACATTCGGGTTCTGGAGAAGGACCATGAGGGGGCCCTTAACTTGACCTAGGGGTCAGGGAAAGCTTCCTGGGAGAGACCAATGAAAGTCCAAGGACAGACCAAGAGCTGGAACCACACAGGCAAAGGCCAGGAGGTGTCAAATGCCCTAGAGAATGAGGAAAACCAGAAGAAGTTGGCATTACAGTAGCAGAGGAGACGGGGCAGGGAGAAAGAGGGGCCAGAGGGCAGGTTGAGGGCTTCCAGCCCTGAGTTTGGACTCTACCCTGCAGGTAACTGAGGCTGTGGACAGAGGGGGTGAGAGAAATGAGAGCAATGGACAGGTGGCTACCGAGGCTGCCTCGGGAATGTCACGGGCAGACAGAGAGGGAGGAGAGAGGAGGTGGACTGACTGCAAAGAAATGTTGGAGCTAAAACTGTTAGGGCTGGTATGGTGGGAAGAATAATGTCCCCAAAGAGGCCCCGTCCTAATCCCCCAAAACATGGCTGTTATGTTACATGGCAGGGGAGAACTAAGGTTGCAGATGGAATCAAAGTTGCTGATCAGCTGACTGCAAGGTGGGGAGATCATTCGAACTCATCGGGGTGGGCCCATGTAATCATGAAGGTCCTTAAATGTGGACGTGGGGAGAAGAGTCAATGTCACAGTGAAGAAACACTCGGCTGGCCACTCCTGGCTTTGAAGATGAAAGGGGGTCACCAGCCAAAGGACGAGTGTGGCCTCTAAACCTGGAAAAGGCCAGGAATGACTCTCCCCTCAGGGCCTCCAGAGGAACAGCAAGGCTCCCCACACTGGAATTTAGCCCAGTAAGTGCTGCATCGAGAGAATAGATTTGTGTTGTTTTAAGCCACTAAGTTTGTGGTGAGTTGTTATAGCAGCAACAGGAAACTGATACAACTGGTGGTGGAAATGGGGACACGGCTATGGGGGGAAGAGGGTATTGGGGCATCTGGCTTGGAGACTGGAAGGATGGCAATGCCACCAACCATGAGAGGCCACAGGTGATAAATATGTGAGGAAGGTGGAATCTGTCTACTGATCTGAGCTGCCCAGTCCAGCTTTTGCTGAGCAAAGAAAGCCCAGGGTCCCCAGTGCAGGGGGCTGGAGGGCGCTGTTCTCTCCGTCATCACATTTGGGGGTGCAGTAGCTGTTGTAGGATGGATGGATGGCGAGATCCCCCACAATTCCTTGGGTCTCATTTTTCAAGCATCAAAACAATCATGCTTGATAAGCGTTCACTTGGTGAACAAGCCAGAGAAAGAGGATTTAAACTTGGAGGACCCAGGTCAAGGCTGGGTTAGGAGCCCAGAGCATAAACAAGGACACTGTGGGCTCTCAGGTAGGAAGAGATGCCTGTGTACCAGGCTTTTCCTGGAGGAGGGAGAGCCGGTGGGGCTGGCTGAAAACATTTCCCACTTCCCTTTCCACAGCAATTCTTTTCTGTTGTTTCTTTTCTTCAAAATACAAAAGGCGGGCGTGGGGGGGTTGCTGGCTCGCAGGAGGAACGCAGGGCTCTTCCCCACCCAGACCACGCTGGCCTCTCAGCCGGCTTCGTCCCCCGCCTCCCCCGGCCCTTTGTCTGGCTCCCGCGCTGCAGTGCACATGGTCCCCTGTCAAATTCTGGGCAGCTCCGGGGAACACGTGTGGAGAAGCTGGCAGCTCTGCCAGCCCCGCGTAACCATGGAAACAGCAGCCAATGGGAGGCCCGCGTTGCCCACGGGGGCGGGGCCCAGCGCAGCCGGAACTGGAGGGCTGGGTGGGGTGGAGTGGGGTGGGGCGGGGCGGGTGGTGTCAGAAAACTGGGGGCGGGGCCAGGTCACACCCGCTGGAACCTGGGCAGTCCCCAGTATTTGGGTTGCTCTCGCTCTTATCTGTACCACGCAGTTTTGTTAACATCTTGACCGCGTTTGCTTGTCACTCCTGGGATTTTCTTTGCCTTTAAGTATAAGGTTAAGATTCTAGAATACAGCAGACCTGGGTTCAGATAGAACCAGCAGCACCGAGCTCTGTCCCTGGTACCAGTAACTGAACCTTCCTGTGCCTGGGTTTCTTCATCTAGGAAGTTAATACAAGGTCACTGCAAAGCCCCAGAGAGATAATAGCGATTCGCCCAAGCCTGCCGAGCAGGTGCTCAGCAAACAGCAGTGACCCTGTGACAAAGGTCTTTCTTCTGACCTTCCAGAAAGGAGGACCGTTGGGTGTGAAGAATCCACCCTGTCAGTTGGAGGCTCCCAGAGTGTTGACCTCTGGCTGATTTACCCAAGGTCAATGTCAACGCTGGCCTCAACGTGCCTGTCAACAAAATGGGAAGGTGGGCCTGAACTCTGTCGGGACCCCGAGTTCCTGGAAGAGGACAGAGCTGAGCACCCCCAGGAGCGGGGGCAGAAAGAAAGGTGCGGTGCCAAGAGCTGGGGTCCAGAAAACAGGGTCTGGGTGCTGCTGCCTCCCAGCCAGGGACCCACACAGCGTTCTTACCTCTCTGAGCGAAAGCTTCTTGTAAAACAGTGCGGGTGGTGCCTGCTGACCTCCTGCTCAGTATGGTGGAGAATGCAAATGAGGAAATGGATTCTCGAAAAACCTGTTTGTTTCCAGGTAAGCAGGAGAGATCAATGGAAGCAGAAACAGATGGCAAATTGTGCTGGGGGAGACCTGGCTCCTCCCTCCTGGCTTCCCCAGGGTCCGGCATTGGGCCTGGGACACACCTCCACTAGCCAGGAGCATCCATTAGCCAGAATGTTTCGCTCACTTGTACGAAGAAGTGGAAATGCATTCATTCATCCACTCATCGGTTCATTCATTCATTTGTTCATTTAGCAAAGTTTTCTGTGGGTCTGTTGTGTGCCAGCTGCGCTGCTAGGGACTGGGGCTACAGCAGAGAACAAAACACAGCCCCTGCCCTGGATGAAGTCATCTGGCTGGGGAGACAGACAGTAAAGAAATAAACATGCAAACAAACACATATCCACAAATATCCATGAGTGCCCAGAGAGGGAAATGCGGGAGCTGTGAGAATGAAGGAAATAAAAAATGATTCCGGGGGAGAGAGCAGGCAGGGCGGGCCTCCCTGAGGAAGTGGTATTTCAGAGGTGCCTAAGAGTGGAGTGGGAGTCCACCCGGCGAGGAGGGGAGGAAAGTATTCTGGGCAAAGGGGACAGTGTGCCTTGAGGCTTTGGGCATTCTTGGAGGGAGAGCTTCTGTGTGGCCCAGAGGCCAGCAAGGGGAGCAGGTGCTGGCTGAGGTTCTTAACCTTAGAAAGGACCACAAAATAGTTTCATGCAGATTTGCAGTGAAACATGCACCCATGTTTTTTGTGTTATTCCCTTGGCTTGACTCATACTCATTCTGGTCCCACCTGCCTTCTTCCTTTTCCAGTCTGAGGGCACTGGGCGATGCAGAATCAGACAAGGTTCATCATCGCTCAGTGCGCTCTACTATGACAGAAAAGGGGACACACCCCCACGAAAGACTTTTGACACCAGGGTTAGAATTAGGGTTGGGTTTGGGTTTGGGGTTAGGCTTTGATTTGGGGTTATGGTTAAGCTCAGAGTTAGATGTTGAGTTTTGGTTAGGGTTAGGTTTTGATTAGGGGTAGAATTGTGTTGGGTTTGGGTTAGGATAAGGTTCAGGTTAGATTAGGGTTAGTGTTGGGTCCAAGATTACCGGTGGCATTGGAGTTAGGGTTGGACTTGAGGTTGGTGCTGGTTAGGGTTTGGACTGTAGACTTAAGCTCCATGAAATGTACACTGGCACTCAACAGACAATCTGGGACATAGTAGGTGCCCAGTGAATATTTTCAATGAATTAATTTGTAGTTTATTGTGAACCCGAAAGACAAAGTGGCCAGACAGCATTACTTCCCTGGACATTCTGGTTATTTTTCTGTGTTTTGCTAAGTGTGAACAGACTGGTGAAATTCACCGGGCACTGGTTTTATGTTCTTCTCTTTAAGGACTGCACTAAAATCATTCCATGTAGGGAACAAGAAGAAAGCGGTCTGTGCATGTTTGAGCCGGCGACCAAGAGAGGGGACAAGGAGGCTAGGAGACCCAGTCCTCGGAAACAGCCGGGGTACAGGGGTGGAGGCGGGTTCCAGCGGAAGTCACAGCAAGGCCAGCGGGGAGGTGGACAGAACTAGATCAGCCTGGAAGGTGAGGTTCAGATGAGGAATTGGGGAAGAAAAAGGTAAAGAGATGACCAATAAAGCTACAAACAGTGGGCAGACCACAGATGACGGAAGGCCTTGTAAGCTGTATAAATGCAACCTGAGTGACTCATGGGGCCCATGCAGCCCCTTCCCTTCAGAGTCTCATTAAAAGAAGCTTGGATTTTGGCTGGTGTGGCTCAGATGGTTAGATCATCATCCCATACACCAAAAGGTCGCGGGGGTTTGATTCCTGGTCAGGGCACATACCTAGGTCGCCAGTTCATCGGGGCAACGCTTCTCTCTCACATCAGTGTTTCTCCCCCTGTCTCTCTCCCTCCCTTTCTCTCTCTCTCAAATCAATAAGCATGTCCTTGTGTGAGGATTTTTTTAAAAAAGCCAGCTTGGGACAGCAACCACAAATTATTTATGGGAATTTCCAATATTGTTTTGTCTTGCAAAGCGTATTAGGAGGATCCAATGGCTGACCTTCAGCCACACTTCTCGGTGCCCTGACCTCTCGCTCCAGAGCTCTGGCCTCACATCTACCACAGAAGCCCTTGCTTGCTGCCCCCGCCTGTGGCTTTCTGTCCCTCTCTCTGCTCAATCAGTTCTTCATTATACAGCCCAAGTCAGCCCCAAGGCCTCCAGTTCTGTGTCTCCTCTCTGTTCTCCCTACATTGTAAAGCCCCCAGAAGAGCCGCCTGGAACTGACCCAGCAAGGGCATGCCCCTGGCCCTCTGCCCCACCCTGCCACACCTTGGAACCAGACTGAGGAAGACAGGGCTCTCCCCTGAGGGGGGAAGGAAGGGCTGAATGGGCAAGGTCAAGACTCTCATCCGGGTGAGTGGGGAGGGTTCCGTGACTTGTCCACGTGTGTCAGTCACAGTACGAAGATTTCACCATCTCCAGTGGACAGTGGGCAGCCAGGGGACGGGGGTTGAAGCTGTCAGATCTCTGAGCTCCTTGGAAGCAGGACTGTGCTTTGTGAGTGGCATCCAGAGATCCCGGTTAAATGTGGGATGAGTGACAGGCAGTGATGAGTGAATGGATGGATGGACGCATGGATGGAAGGCTGGGTTACTGAACTCCACGAACATCCTGGATTTCCACGCAGGCCTCAAGGACCCCGGGACAATTACACACTCACCACAGCCTCTCCCTCCCCTTATTCCTCACTTTGGAGACTGCTGCTCACAGACCTGCCAACAGTGACCTCCAGGGTCCTGGGGGGAGGGGGGACACCTCCACCTGCACAGCAGAGCAGCCTGGCCGGCCTCCACCAGTGTGCTGGGAATGGCCCGTGCTCCCCTGGGCAAGCCCTGCGGTGCATGGGAAACCTCCCAGCGCTCTTGGCTCTGCCAGTAATTTTGGTCTCCAGCAGCACATAAAAATAGCTCCAAGGACATACAGGGGGCAGGAGGGGGGAGACCGGGTCCCCCGCTTCCAGAAGATCTAGATACACATGACGGCCATCTCTCCCTCTGCAAGGGCCCGCTGCTGCCCCATGACTTCAGATTTGAACCTGGGCCCAACCTGTCTCAGAGCCACTGGCCCAAACTCAGAGCCCCTCACTCAGTGGCCCCCTCAGCCTGCTTTGGGCAGAAAGAGGCAGATGCGCTGGTCCTTTAGGAAAACGGCTGAGATCTGCCCACTGACAGCTCCCAGCACCACTCCTGCGGGGTCGCCACGTGATGAAGGATCAAAGGTGGCAGCCTGGACTGGAGCTCGGGGAGCCTGCAGGGCAGGGCACAGTTGGGGAGGGGGCTGTCCAACACAGGGTCTCAGTGCTTCGATCCCCCAATAGGTGATGCAGGTGTATACCCCAAACTGGGCCCCTCAGAGCCCAACCCTGGGGCCAGAGGGGACCCCAGAGGCAGGAGATGCCCCCAGGCAGGAGTGGGGTGTGGGGAGGGGAAGAAGCACTTCAGTCACAGGCTCACTGTGAGCACAGGCCCCATGCATGCACCTCCCCGAATCCTACACCCCCGCAGAGGACTTATCACTAGTGGTCCCAGTCATACAGATGGGCAAAGTGAGGCTCGGCGCGGGAAATGACTCAGCACACAGCGTGCAGGGCACACAGTCAGCAAGGCAGAGCCAGGATCTGAACCCAGGGAGCTTCAGGGGTCTGTGCTCCTGGCCTCTGCACTGGCGCAATGGGCCGAAGGTGGGGTCAGTTTTCCTTCCCGCCTCCCAAAGACCCCAAAATAGACCTGCTTCCCTAATGAAGGTCTCCTCCCCTCAGCTCTGCAAATACCCACATTCCCAGGCCTAGCCCAGGGCGGGGCCCTCAGGAGCTCGGTGCCCAGCAGGGCCTATTTCTGGCGGCAGCCCTGGGCCGGCCACAAGCGGCCTTCTGTGGTGGCCTCGGCCACAGCCCACAGCCCAGGCCAAGGCCCTGGCCCAGCCTCCAAAGGGCCCATTGTCCGGCTGCCTGGGCCTGCCGAGACTGGCTCCTGGACATCCGGAGTTGGGGGGCAGAGGGTGCCCTCGGGCAGGGTGGACTGAGGGCCTGTGCGAGAACTGCAGCCGGCTCAAAGGACATCCCAGACTCCACCGTGCCTGCTCGAGAGAGAAAACAGACCCCACCTCGGGTCAGGCCCCAAGGTGACACAAAAACACACCTGCACACTCTAGAGGTGACAAAGGCTGAGGACAGCCACCGAGGGAAGCAAGGGATTGAGGGCCAGGGTTCAGAGAGGCTTGGCTGGGATTCTAATGCTGACTCTTTCAGTGCCGCCTCCCTCGGCCTCAGCCTCCCCATCTGCAAAATGGGGCAGACACCACCCCACTTCACAGATGAGCAAACCCGGCTTCACAGAAGTGGCTTGCCTGAGGCCACCCAGGCAGGATTTGTTTTTAACATTAAAAAGGTTTATTAGAAATAGTTTCAAACCGACACTAAAGTAAGTATATTATAATAAATTCCCCTCACCCATCACTCAAATCAATAATCCCGGACGTTTTGCCCACCTGTTTCATCGATCCCTTTGGGTTCCTTTGTTGTCATTGGCACTGAAGCGAATGGGACACCAGCCCTGGACATGTCATTTCATGTCCCACGTGTCAGTGTTCCTCCGAGTACCCAGATGTGTGCTCTCTGTAATCACAGTGCCGTCCTCACACCCAGCGACATTAGCAGCAACCCTGTGCCGCCGTCTCCTGGGCACGCGTTTGAACTGGGACCCAGCTAAGATCTACCCGTGGCACTCAGTGGTTCTGTCCCATTACCTTGTAAAGAAATTTATTTCCATGCCATTTGACTTCCGGAAGAAACGGAGTCAGTTGTCCTGTTCCATGTCCCGTCCTGGCTTTGTCTGCTTCCTCGTGGTGTCATTTAGCTCTTTCTCTATCCCTGTATTTCTTGTGAACGAGAAAACGAGCCCCTTCCTTGTAAAATAACTGTTTTATTGAGATGTAATTCACATACCACAAAATTCACCCTTTCCAAGTGTGCGATTCGATGGTTTTTAGTTCACAGACTTTTGCAACTTTCCCACCATCCAACATTTTCACCACCCCAGAAGGAAACCCCGCCTCCATCAGACCTCCCTTGGCCCGGCCCGCAGCCCCCCCNGCCCCCCCCCCCCCCCCCCCCCCCCCCCCCGGCAACCAGCAATCTACTTTCTGTCTCTATGCTTTTGCCTGTTCTGGACGTTTCATATAAATGGAGTCACAACGTATGTGGCCTTTGTGACGGGCTGCTTCTACTTAGCGTACCGTTTTTAAGGTTCATCTGTGCGGGCATCAGTACTTCGCTCCTTTTGATTGCCAAGCCACACTCTGTGGCATGAATGCACCGTCTTTTGTTTATCCATGTGTCAGCTGACAGACATGGAGGCTGTTTCCACTTCTTGGCTCTCCGGGCTAAGAGCCAAGTGCCTGAGTGTTTGTGTGAATCTGTTTTCAGTTCTCTCAGTAGATTCCTAGGAGTGGAGTTGCTGGGCCGTACGTAACTCTATGTTTAACATTTTGAGAAAGCGCCAAAATGTTTTCCAAAGTAACTGTACCATTTTACAATCCCACCGGCATGGTACGAGGGTTCCGTTTTCTCTGCCTCCTTGCCAACACTTGTTATTGTCCACATTTATTTTTGTGGCCATCCTAGTGGGGATGAAATGAGAGCTCATTGTGGTTTTGATTTACATTTCCCTAATGGCTGGTGGTGTTCCGCATCTCTTCATATGCTTGTTTCCATTTGTATCTCTTCTTTGGGCACATGACGATTCAAATCCTTTGCCCACTTTTCGGTGGGATTATTTGTCTTTCATCAAATAATAAATTGACGAAAGTTGAGTTCTAAGAGTTCTCTATATACTCCGCATACAAACCCCTTATCAGATACGTGACTTTCAAAACCCGGCTCCCACCCTGTCCTCTAAAGCACAAAACTGCACATTTGGATGAAGCCCATGTATCTATTCATCCGTTTGTCCCTGTGTTTCTAGTGTTATATGTCTAATCCAAGCTCATAAAAATCTACTCCTACGTTTTACTCTAGGAGGCCCGTAGTTTCAGTTCTCACATTTAAGTCTATGACTCTTTTCGAGTTAACTTTTGTATGTGGTGTGAGGTGTGGATCCAGCTTCATTCTTTCGATGTACATATCCGGTCAGTCGTCCGCTCCATTTGTTGAAAAGACTTCTTTCTCCATTGCGTGGTCTTGGCACTCTCGTCAAAAATCAGTTTAATGTACATGTGTGGGTTTATTTCTAGATTCCTAATTTTATTCCTTTACTCTAGTTTGTCCCTACACCAGTGCCACACAGTCTTAATTCCTGTCAAGGTGTAGTAAGTTTTGAAATTGGAAGGTGTGAGTTCTCTCATTTTGTTCTTCTTTTTTAAGACCATTTGGCTTTTCAGAGTCTCTGATATTTCTGTATAAGTTTTAGGATCAGTATGTCAATTTCTGCAAAAGCACCAACTAGAATTTTGACAGGGCTGTCACTAAATCTATAGATTTAGTATAGATTTGTCACGTATAGATTTGGTTGGTATTGCCATCGCAACAATATTGTCTTTTTACCCATGCATATTGGTTAGAAATATTTATCTATTTGTTCAGATCTTCTTTTAATTTCTTTCAACAGTACTTCATAGTTTTCAGTACACAAAGTCTTGCAGTTGTTTTATTAAGTTTATTCTTATGTGTTCCACTCTTTGGATGCAAATGTAAATGGAGTTTTTGTCTTCATTTCATTTTCAGAGTGTTCATCGCTAGTATGCCCTGCACCCTTGCTCAATTACGCATTCCACCTTAGTGGATTCCTCAGTTTTCCATGCACAAGATCATGCCATCTGCAAATAAACACAGTTTTACTTTTTCCTTCCTAAATGACTCTTATTTCTTTTTCTTGCCCAGTTGCCCTGGCTACAGCCTCCAGTGTTGCATGAACAGGAGTGGTGAGGGTGGGCAGCCCTGTCTCATTCCTGATCTTAGAGGGAAAGCTTTCAGTCTCCCACCACTAAGTGGGGTGTTGGCTGTGGGGCTCACACAGATGCACGTGGGCACACTCTCCACCCAGGCTGAGGGACTCTGAAGCCCTGACTCTCTCGCCAGCCTAGGAGGTCGGAGCAGTGGCCTGGGCAGGGAGACTGCCAGGAAGAGGTTCAAAGAGTTATCTGAACTCAAGATGGGCCTGGAAGGTCTGGATGATTTGGGACGAGTTGGTTCAGGAAATACCAAGCCCCACTGCTGGCCAGCTCCAGCCCCATCATCCCTGTGGCCACAGACAGCCCTCGACTGGGCAGAACAAGTGGGAGCAGCTCTGGGTTCCATCCCCGAGGCCCTGGCTTTGCTCAGTTCCCTCGCCACCCACTCCACCCCGCCTTTCACCTGCTCTGAGGCAGATGCCCTTGGGAAAGGAAAGAGGGAACAGCTGACAAGAGCCCAGGGAGGAGGGAGGAGATGGACCAAAAGGAGTCAGCCCGGTGGAGAGTTCAAGAGCACAGACCTGGGAGCTGGAATGCTGGGTCTAAGCCTGCCCTGCCCCCACACTGTGTACCAACAGAATGACCCCAGGCACTCACTTCTGCTCCCCGAGTGTGAGTTTTCTGATTGTCAGATCGGGATAATGACTAAGCCCACTCCCTAGGGCTTAGAATACGCAAGTATTCTAAGAATACGCAAGTGCGTATTCTTGGTGCGCCGCGGTCCGGTGATTGCTGCCTTCGTTGTTGTCATTGTTACCCTGACCGCCATTTCTCCTGCTGCTGCTGGCATGGTGGTGGCTGTCCAGCATCCCCACAGGGGAAAGAACCTTTCTGAATGTTTAGCCTTCATTTGGTGACTCCCAGTGGCCCCAGGACTGCCGAGCTCCTGTTCACGCCACACCCCCTGGGGGACCCAGCTGGAGAGAGGGAGGCCCCGCTGCTTTCTCCACCAGAGTAAGTGCTTTTTCTGCTCAGAAGTCACCCAGCAATCCCGCTGGGGCCCGTGTGAGACATTCCAGAGGTGTTGCCTCATGAAATGTTCCCCACATAAGGAAAGAACAATCATTGTTGTCCCCATTTCACAGAAAAGTAGGATCAGAGAAGTGTGTCAATCACCTAAGGCCCCATGGCTTATAAAAAACGAAGATGGGATTTGAACCTGGGTCATTGCTCTTATCTTCTGGGCTACACACCTCTCCCCAGCCACCGGCCAAGGTGGAAAATTCAAGAGGTGACCTTGGGACAAGGCGTGGGGAGCCCAGGGAGACCCCCAAGGCGGCAGAGCAGAGCCGCAATGCAGCAAGGATACTGTACTGGACCTTCAGGATCCACGTCCTGACCCCCACTCCCACAGGGTCCCTGCCCAGGCTGGAAGGCCACCTGGGGACCTCTGTGGCCCACACTGTTCTGTAGCCACCCCAAGAGCCCTGGAACTCCCCCCACCCTTCAGCTGACTTGGAGCCAAAACACAGAAGTTAACCTTCCTTATGCTAAACTCCTTTTGCAGTTGTGGGGACCAGGGAAATCTGAAATCTTTGTGAATCTCAGTTCTGCCCAGACGGAGAGCCGTCGCCTCCCCAGCTCCAGGCCCTTCAGAGTGGGCACAGTCCCCCCCACCAGACCCTCTTCCCATCTGCTTGTGCTGAAGGATGCTCTCCTTTCTGGGCTGGTCATTCGCTGCTGGGTTCTCACCCACCAAGTCACTCACCTCTGAGGCTGGGGGTGGCCGTTCCTAGGCAACAGAGACAATGGCTGAGCACAGGGGCTCTAACCCTATTCCTCTGTCTTGTAAATCTCGTATCCCAGCATGCAGCAGACTGACTGCCTAGCTGTGTGAGGGGCGTGGTGAGGACTGGGACACCGGTGGGTGACGCAAGCCACCATGTAAGCTGTGTGCCTAGGGCTCGTGGGCGCTGTTGCCCTGAAAGCTCAGACCACCCCCATGGAGTACATTGTATTGCTACTTCATGCACAAATGTGTTTCTTTATCCAAAAAATACACACTAAACCTCTGCTGGGGGCCTGGCCGTGCAGGGGGGCTGATGCACAGGACGGGAACAATTCTGGGGTCCCTGCCTCCTGGGAAGACTCTCTCAGTGGGAGAGGCAGATGCTGAAGAAGAGAAGAAAGACAAGGAAGAGGGGACGGGATCAGAGAGTGCAGTGAACACTGTGGGTGACGACACGGAGGGCAAGTAACAGGAGGGACCCACGTTGGGTACATGGGTTGTGGTGGGCGCCTGACGGTCCAGGAGCCAGGCATGCAGAGTGCATGGAAAAGCATTTCAGGGCATGGAACCGCCAGCGCACAGCCCTGAGGGGGGCGCTGGACAACAGGCTGGAGTAGCTGAGGGGCTCTGATCAGGGCTGTGGGTCCGGGCAATGAGGCCAGGAGGGGGGGCCAGATCATGCAGGTTGGGGCACCCGGGCTGAAAGCAGCAAGGGGACAGAGGCCACTGGGGGGTTAAGCAGAGGCATGACACACTCCGATGTCCATATGAGGGGTGATGGCAATGACTCGCCTAGGTGGTGACTGCAAGGACAGAGAGCAATGCGGACCAACGGAGACAGAACCCACGGGCTGCAGTTTGAATGGGCGGGGAGAGGGTAGGAAGCACAGGCGGTCCCAGGTCTGAGTCCAAGTGAGAGCCGGATCTCAGCACGAACTTCTCGGCTCCAGTGGTCCCCATGTCTCCTTCCAGAGCAGCTTCCGAAGCCTCCGGCCATGGGCACCCCGACAAAGACGATGAGGAGTCAGCTGGAGAGGCAGGCAACCCCTGCCCTGGCCCACTCTTTCCCGCTGCTCCACCAGGTGGGGGAGGGGGCAGGAAACACGGCTTCTGCCTACTCACTATCAGCATGACCTTGAGGAGTCCTGGTCCTTCTCCAACCAGGGTCAGTTAAACAGCCTGCCCCACCCTGTGTCCCCGTAAGTGAGGCCACGTGTGAGAATGTAGAGGAAGCATGTATTCTATTTCAAAGCACGGTAGAACACGCAGGAATGTCACCACCGTCCTGCAGACCCCCCAGCAGGAACTGCTCCTCCGTCACACATCGCACCCGAGCACTTACTCACGTCTGGGATGGGGGCGGGTGTGGGGTAGGGGGGGAACCGCTGGGATCCTCCCTGTGCCTGCTGGGGCCTCATCACCTTCTCATCTTGCAGAAGGGGAACCAAGGCACAGTCACAACATGAGCAGCCTCAAGCCTTACCAACATCGGGGTGGGAGTTAGCCCCCAAGCAGCACCTCTGGCAGACACCAGTGAGCACTCACAGGGCCCAGGGCAGCACCCAGGGTCCCTCATGGCCTGTGGCATCTCATCCCCACAAGCATCCTGCCCTGAAGGTCTTATAGCCATTAGCTGTTTTATGGGAAGGTGGGCCTTTGCCAGCTGTCCCTGGCCCTCAGGTCAGACACAGAAAGAAGCAGATGGCCAGCCCCGGGTTTGGACAAACGGGAAGTCACTCACTCATTCAGCTCCCACAGCGCCGGTCTCGGACCAGGCGTGTTCTGGGCACTGCTGAGCCCCACATGCAAACTCCTGCCCACTCGGGGCTCCCACCCTCTCGAGGCGCCCACCCTTGCGGGGCGTTGACGAGTGAGGAAAATGTCAGACACCGAGTAGGACAAGCTCCAGGCCCTCTTGTTCCAAGCACCACACTGTGGGGACAGGAATGGTCAATGCTTTATAACCACTGCGACTAAGAGACCAGGGTCATCTGCATCTAATGCTTCGGCCCCCCTCTTGCCATGCCTGTCTGGGACCTCAAGAAAGGCGGAGCAACCAAGGCACCCAGGAACGCTAAGGGACCTGATCCAGACTTCGCTGCCAGGCGGGGCAGGCCGTGGGCACCGCAGGGGGCTCGGGGTTCCCCCACAAGCCCCCCCGCCGTGCCTCCCTCCTCTGAAGTAACCATGTGATGAAGTAATTTTGTAATGAAAGTCCCACATGATCAGACACCCGGCTACACTTTGAGTGAAATTAATTCCAGGGTTCAGCCAGGTCCCTGGGTGTTTTCCTTCCCGGGAAGCTGCTGGGGAGGAGACAAGGTCTGTGTGCCCCTGGTGCCCTGAGGACCAGGCCCCCTGTCGCCGTGCTGTTGGGGCCAGGGGCTGGGGAGAGGGCTCCGCTAGTCATTGTTCTCCCCAAAATCTCAGCCACCTCTGTGGATGCTGGGTGTCCCCACTCGGGTGCTCCAAATCTACCTCAGCCAAAACCAGGTTCCCCATTGTCCTGCCCTCCTGTGTCCCCTGTTGGATGGGCCCTCCTGCAGGGCCCTCGCTCTGCCAGTGACCCCACTGTCCCTGCGCTGCACTCTCAGCCTCCAGGCCTCCACGCCCCATAGCACCCCACACCCACCTACAGCTCCATCTCAACCCCGGCCTCATTAGATGCTGCCCTTTCCTGGCTGCAGACTCTTCCTGCCTGCCCCCAACCACGACCCTGAAATGATCCCCCTCCCACCCAGCATGCCAGATCCCAAGCTGGGCTCCAGGGAGACCGCATGCATCTCGGGCAGAAGGGCTGGCCCTGCTCTGAGACCTCGGGGGAGGGGTCTCCTGGAAGGAAAGGGCCTGCCCATGCAGGGGCTCTGTGGGACGGGGCTCTCGGGCTATGAAGCCTGAGTCAAGGGAAGCCAGCTAGCTGTGTGACCTTAGGCAGTCTCTGTCCCTCTCTGGTCTCAGGTCTCCTTATCTCTAAAACAATCAGCTCGCCCGGCCGCTGGTAACTGAGACCTGGTATGAGAATGAAAGAGAACCACTCTCATCTGTATTTTAAAGCACTTTACAATATTTGGAAATGCCGCCATCACCCTCACAAATCCCAGCAGGAAAACGTGCTCCCCAGCCACACACCCCACCCCAGTTCCACCACCCTCCTCCAAGAGACAGCCAGGACGAGCAGCTCTCATAATAGCTCTCGCTCTGCTGAGTCTGGGACACACTGGGACCCTTGAAGTCCTCTGTTTCGTTCCCAGCATTGGGCCCTGCACACAGGAGGTGCTCAATCAATGCTCCAAATGAATGGTGGCACCCCGCCCATCAGCTGCTCCTCAAACTGCTGAGGGTGATGCCCACAGAGGCCTGCATGGACCAGGGCAGTCAGTGCACTCTCTCCTGAGGAGGCAGAGCCTGGCCTTGCAGGACAAGATGGCCGTGAGGAGTCAGTGGAAGGAAAAGGACATGCTGGAAAAGGGGCACAGTGTCAGCAAAGGCAGAGGGGCAGGAAGGGACCTGGAGGGTGGGACAGGGTACACAGAAAAACAGTAGATAGAATCTAGTCAGAACTCCCCATCTGCCCAGCCCCCACCTGTGCTCTGAAATAAATAATACAGCTTCTCCTATTTTACAGATGGGTAGACTGAGGCAGTAAGTGAGTAAATTGTTTCCTCGAGGTCCCAGTCGGGGGGTCCAACCCAAGTCAGAGCTCTGGGGTGTCACTGCTAGACAGGGTACCTCCTTGCCTGGCTGTCTCTTAGCAGCTGGTTTGGGATTTGTGTGCAGAGGAACAAACTTTACATGGAATAAGGTTTTCTGGAGTTTGAATTAAAACTGGCCCCTCTGGCACATTCTCCTATTCCTGGGACCTACAGCCCCAGTTCTTGATTTAGGACCAGGGAGAAGGTATGAGCCTCAGGGAAGAGTGTTCTAGAAGGAGCCTGAAGCTGCTCTGTGCGACGGGCTGGCAGCAGGTGGGGAGATGAGGAAGGGACTGCCAGCTCAGTCGACAGGTAGAGGATGGGTTCCCAAAGTGCTAGAACAAGTGACAATGTCAGTGCAGATGTGAGAAGAGCCATCCATCCATCATCCACCCATCCATCATCCACCCATCCATCATCCATCCATCATCCATCCATCCATCCATCCATCATTCATCCATCATCCATCTATCCATCATCCATCTATCCATTCATCACCATCCATCCATCCATCCATTCATCATCCATCCATCCATCCATCCATCCATCATTCATCCATCCATCCATCAATCATCCATCCATCATCCATTCATCATCCATCCATCCATCCATCCATCATCTATCCATCATCCATCCATCCATCCATCCATCCACCATCTATCCATCATCCATCCATCCATCCATCTATCCATCATCTATCCATCATCCATCCATCATCTATCCATCATCCATCCATCCATCCATCCATCCATCTATCCATCATCTATCCATCATCCATCCATCATCCATCCATCATCCATCTATCCATCATCCATCCATCATCTATCCATCATCCATCCATCCATCCATCCATCCATCTATCCACCATCCATCCATCCATCATCCATCCATCATCTATCCGTCCATCCATCCAACCACTCATTCAACAAATACTGACTGAGCCCAGAGTCTAATTGAGTTACCACCAGGGAAGCAGGTAATCATAGTCCAATGTGGCCAGTGTCATCATAGGAGATTTTCAAGGCACTATGGGAGCCCACAAGAGGCACCCAACCTCGCAAGAGGTTGGGGGGCAGGCGGGCAGTCAAGGAAAGCTTCCTGGAAGACATGGTGTCTGACCTGAGCCCTAAAGGGCAAGCGGGACCTTGCCAGGCCAAGAGGTGGGGGAAGGCACCTCAGCCTGAAGGAACCAAACAGCTGGGGTGAGTGGCCTTCAGGGATAAGAACAGCTCATTGTGGTTGAAGCAGAAAGCATAGGGGGGAGGGTGGTGGGTGCATTTGCAGAGAAGGGTGGCTGGGGCCAGACTTGCCAGTGCCTTGAGAGACACCATCAAGAGTGGGATAGAGCCCTGGCTGGTGTGGCTCAGTGGATTGAGCGCGGGCCTGTGAAGCAAAGAGTCGCCAGTTCGATTCCCAGTCAGGGCACATGCCTGGGTTGCAGGCCAGGTCCCCAGTGGGGGACCCATGAGAGGCAACCACACACTGATGTTTCTCTCCCACTCTTTCTCCTTCCTGCCCCCTCTCTCTAAAATTTTAAATAAATAAAATATTTTTTTAAAAAGAGTGGGATAGAGATTCCACTCTTGGAATGCCGTGGGAGTTCCTGAAGCCCCCTAAATAGAAGAGAGATAAAGGTGGGCTGAGTTATTCTGAACAGGCTTCTAGCTGAAGATAACTTAAAAAGTTGAAATATCTATGTCTAATATAAAGATAGAGATATATTTGCAAAAGCATTGAAAGTTGACAAAAGGCCCTGGCTGGTGTAGCTCAGTGGATTGCGCACAGGCCTGCAAACCAAACAACAACAGTTCAATTCCCAGTCAGGGCACATGCCTGGGCTGCAGGCCAGTTCCCAGCAGGGGACGCACGAAAGGCAACCGTACATTGATATTTCTCTCCCTCTCTCCTTCCCTTCCCCTTTAAAAAGATGAATAAACACATCTGGGACTGAACAACTCAGGTCTTTCAGGGAGCCTCAGGCTCAGCTGAACATGGAGCTAGAAAGGCACTCCCTCCCAGCGGGAGGTCGACGCAACCAAACTCCTCTCTGGAGGGCAGTAACTTCATCCATGCCTCAAATTATTCCTGCACTTAATTTTTCAAATACTATGACCAATGTGTGAAGAAAACTAAGCCCACAAAGAAATAAGACACTGTGAGGAACAACAACAAAAAACCACCAGAGTCTTCTAATCAAGATGGCGACATAGGCAGACACAAAATTACAACTACAGCCCTGGCTGGTGTGGCTCAGTGGATTGAGTGCCAGCCTGCAAATCACAACATCACTAGTTTGATTCCTGGTCAGGGCACATGCCTGGGTTGCAGGCCGATTGATGTATCTCTTACACATCAATGTTTCTCTCTCTCCTGTTCTCCCTCCTTTCCCCTCTCTCTATAAATAAAGAAATAAATAAAATCTTTTTAAAAATTACAACTATAATATAGAACAACTATGACTCAGGAACATCAGAAATTTAGTTGAATGGAAGTGTGACAACTATGGGATTGAAGAAACCACATTCACCCAGACTGGTAGGGGGGGTGTGGATACAAAATGGGCTGGCCCCATAACTACGTGGATAAAAATTTGGGAGGGATATCTGAGGAGCAAGGAGTCCCAGACCCATACCAGGCCCCCCGGCCAAGGATTCCAGTGCCAGGCAGGTAAGTCCCCAAGAATTCTAGCTGCAAAAACCAGTGGGGATTGAGTCAGTAGAAGAAACTGGTGGAGCCCCAAGCAGTTCCTCTTGGGGAACCCACACATGGACTTACTCAGACTCACTCCCTCTGAGCTCCAGCCCTAGAGTGGCAGCTTGAAGGGCACCAGTGGTTCACAGGGAGAGACTGAAGTGTCTGGCACCAGGGCAAGCAGAAGTCATTGTCCCTTTGCTGAGCCCTCCCACTCACAGAGCCGGTAGGCTGATGCCATATCTGAGACTCCATCAACCTGGCTAACACTGTGTGACCCACCATGGAGATCCACGGAGGCTCTACCCCACCCAACTTACGGGCCCACCCAAGCTGCTTTTTCATAAGAGTGGCTGGTCTTGGCTCCTAAATCCTATCAAACAAGCAACAGCTGGCCTCAGTGAGCCCCAGTGGAAGCCATATTAGAGTCACAGCTTGGCTTCAGCTGGGAATCTCCAAGCCCAGCACAAGTAGCAGCCATCTCAGATTGCTTTATAGCTAAGGCAGGGTGCTCCAGGCAAAACAGGTCGGGGCTGACCTTGGCCTGCACCACCCAGAAAACCTCAGGGCCAGCACACCCAGTGGACAGCTACAGACCACGCTGGAGCACCACCACCCTGCCCCAGAGGGTGGAAGTCGGTTGTCACTGGTCATAGCCAATCTTTGCAGCTGCCTGGCCTAGGTATATCCCTCCCACTGATCTGCCAACAGCAACCAAGTCTCAAGTACAAGAGAAAGGTGTACTCAGCCCACATGAGGGATACACCTTGAGTACTCATATTGGGTGATAGGGGAGGCTGTACCACTCGACCCTATAGGACACTTACTACGTTAGGCCACGCTGCAAAGACAGAGAGTCAAAGCAGCTCTGCCTAATACATAGAAACAAACACAGGGAGGCTGCCAAAATGAGGAGACAGAGAAACATGGCCCAAATGAAAGAACAGATAAAAACTCCAGAGAAAGAGCTAAACAAAATGAAGATAAACAAACTATCAGATGCAGAGTTCAAAATACTGCTTATAAGAATGCTCAAGGAACTTAGTGAGGACCTCAGCAGCATAAAAAAGACCCAGTCAGAAACAAAGGGTACACTAATTGAAATAAAGAACAGTTTACAGGGAAACAACAGTAGCGTGGATGAAGCTGAGAATCAAATCAATGATTTGGAACATGAAGCAAAAAATAACCATGCAGAACAAGAATAAAAATGAATCCAAAAAAATTAGGATAATATAAACAGCCTCTGGGACAACTTCAAGAGGTCCAACATTCCCCTTATAGGGGTACCAGAAGAAGAGAAAGAGCAACACATTGGAAATCTATCTGAAAAAATAGTGGAAAAAAATTTCCCTAGTTTAGTGAAGGTAATGGACATGCAAGTCCAGGGAGCACAGAGAGTCCCAATTATGATGGATGCAAAGAGGCCCCCCCCACAAAATACATCATTATTAAAAGGCCAAAGGTTAAAAGAAAGAGAGACTCTTAAAAGCAAGATGGGAGTAACCAGAAGGTTGCCAGATGGGAGGGGAGAGGGGGAGAGTAGTGAACATGTGAGGGGATTCAGTACAAATAGGGAGTTACAGACTAGCCATGGGACATGAAGTGCAGTGTAGGAAATGGAGTAGCCAAAGAACTTGTACACATGACCCATGGACATGAACTATGGTGGAGGGACTGCCTGAGGGAGTAGGGGGCACTGAGTGGAGGAATGCAACAGGGGAAAGTTCAGAACAACTGTAATAACATAATATATAACATGTAATTTTAAAAAATTAAAATTAAAAGAAACACCAGAAACGTACCTGCACAGTATGTTTCAGACATTGGAATTATCATAAAACAACTATGCTTACTGTGTTTAAAAAAAAGTCCTGACTGGTGTGGCTCAGTAGATTGAGTGCCTGCCTGTGAATCAAAGGGTGGCCAATTCAATTCCTAGTCAGGGCACATGCCTGGGTTGCAGGCCAGGTCAGGTACCCAGTAGGGAGCATGCAAGAGGCAACCACACATTGATTTTTTCTCTCTCTTTCTCCCTCACTTCCCCTCTATCTAAAATAAATAAATAAAATCTTTTTTAAAAAGACAAGAATGAAACATCACCAAAGAATATAAAATTATAACCCGTGACTAGAAAATCGACAAAAGAACCAAATAGAAGCTCTAGAAATAAACATTATGATGAGTGAAATTTAAAATGCAGAGACTTTGTTGCTTGGCCTGTTGGTGATGGTTTCATATATGTTTGTTTTTTAATCATTTGCTAAACTACACATTTTTTCACTCTTCTGCAAAGCTGGGTGTTTATAATTTATGCATTTCATACATGTGTGCAATATTTCAAAACAATACAGTGTAAAAGTCACTCAATGGATGGGTTTGACAATGGATGAAATGCAGCCAAAGAAAGAATTAGGTCAAAAGAAAATATCCAGAACGCACAGCAGAGAGACACAGAGATGGGAAAGGGAGAGGGTAAGAGACAGAGAGTATAGAAAAGAGTTTCATCAAAGTCCCAGGAGAGACAGAAATGGGCAGAGGCAATGTTTAAGAGACGGAAACTAATAATTTTCCAGAACTGATAAAAAACACCAAACCACAGATTCAGGACACTCAGAGTCCCTAGGAAAGTAAAAAGAATCCACACTTCAATCCATCATAGTGAAGCTCCACACCAAAGTTAAGAAGAGGACATACCTAACAGCAGTTTTTAAAAAATGAGCTGACCCTGGTGTGGCTCAGTGGACTGAGTGCTGGCCTGCGAACCAATTCCCAGTCACGGCACATGCCTGGGTTGTGGGCCAGTTCCCCAGTTGGGGGCGTGTGAGAGGCAACCACACATTGATATTTCTCTTCCTCTCTTTTTCCCTCCCTTCCCCTCTGTCTAAAAATAAATAAATAGCATTAAAAAAAGAGAGAGAGCCAGATATGCCCTCAAGGGAACCCCACTAAGACTGACAGCTAACTTCTTTGCAGCAACAATGGAAGCTAGAAGCCATGGAAATCACTGCCCACCTGGAGTGCTGTGTGCACTGCTGAGTGGAGAATGAAGTGCAGGGGCCAGACCAGAGGCCAAGAAAGCAACCAGAAGCTGAAATGACAGTGGCCTGGACCAGATGAGTGGCAGGGGGAAGGAGAGTGGACAAGCATGCGAGATGCTGAGGAGGCAAAGCCAGGATGACCAGGTGGGTGTTGACTGCTTATGATGGATGAGCAGAGGGAGGCGACAAGGGTGAAGGTCAGGTATGGCAGCAGGGGTTGCCTGGCCAGAGGGGCCCCACTGAGATGGGGAGGAAGAGGAGAAGCAGGTTTGGGAAGCAGGCGAGCCTAGTTTTGAATGGGGTTGTCAAGAAAGTCAAAGTCATTGGTACCCAAGGACAAAGTGTCTCCTGGGAAGAAGACAGGATGGGTCCCCAGATGAGGAGGTAACAGGATCGGCTTCTCCAGGCAGGTGGCATAAAGGGAAGACAGACAAGATGGCAGGCCCTCCAAGCACAGCACCCACAGCTTCAGGAGGCACCCGAGGGTGACAGGAGGCCACAGGGGAGGGCAGGGAGGCCGAGGGTACCAGGGCACCAGCAGCACTTGGCTCAGAACAGGTGCTCAGCCAACATTTGCTACAAACCTAAAGGAAGGACTGCCCCAGAGCCGGTGACCATGGCTGGGGGTCACCTGACACCAGCACTCTGTCCGGTTTCCCTGGGCCATCCCTGTGGCACAGAAAGCCACGCCCATGATTCCCAGACCATTACTGTGCCTCCGGCAATCTCCAGCAGGTGCAGTGCTGAGTTGGGAGACTGAGGCAGTCAGAAACAAAGACTAGTAGGTGGAGAAACCAAGCACCCAGCCCCTCCTGCCCAACTCCCTGTCACCCACACCCCACACCCCACAAAAGGCTTTCCCAAAGATTGTGTGTTCCCATCCTTCCCCATCACAAACAGGAAAGCCATCCACTCAGCCTTGCTGGCACCTTCAGGGGTCCCACCTCCGGCGCTAAAGGCACAGCCATTCAAGGACATAGAAAGCCTCTCCTCCTGGGAGCAAGCGGAGGACCTCCAGGGGTTCCCGAAGCCTGTGAAACTGGGGGAACTGAAGCTTCTCGAAGCTCTCCTGCTCCCGCCTGCCTGTGGCTGCTCATTTCTACACAATCTGTGGGCTGCGGCTCTGGCGTGTGACTCACCTCCCTCCCTCCCTGCTCCCTCCTCTCCTCTCTAAGTAAATGTCAAGTAATATTAGTTATCCCCTTTCCCTCAGCAGCCCCCCCCCCCATTTTGGGCAGTGCTGTTTACCTCGGCTGGATCAATCAGCGTTTGGGGAGAAAATAGAAACCCTTTTAGATCCAATTAATGAAAATTGGGCAGCAGGAAATAAGCCTGCTTAAAATTTCACTGCCTGGGCAGGGGAAGGGCTGGAGAGGCAGGGAGGTGGGCTAGGGGCCCCACCATCAAGTCCCAATCCCCTCTAGCTTCAGAAGAGAAGCCCCCACTTCTGAGAGGGAAGGCGCTGGGCAGATCCCCCAGACTGGGCCTGAGTCAAACACTGTGTTTGTGGATACCGAGCTGGACCCAGCCTCTTTGCTGGTTCCCAGGAGGGTGAGCAGGGAAATGGTGGAGGTGGGGCCGGGGTTCCACATCGGCTGGAGCCAGGTAAACAGAATAAACGCTGTTGGGGTCCAGCAGCTGCTTAGGCAGTTCGAACACAGGCCTGGCTTTAGGTGAGGCCCTTGGCTTCTCCTTGCCACCGGCAGCCTAACCCCAAAAAGGTACCATTTCACTCATAATCCACGGAGTCCTGGGAACTGTGCTGGGCGCTGGGGCCTCCACCACGGGACTCGTAGTCCAGTCTGACATGTGATGGTCAAGGGCAGACAGACTTGGCTCTCATCCCAGCTCAACCACAGCCAGCAGCATGACCTTGGGCAAACGGCTGATCCTGCTGAGCCTTACATGTTTCATCTGCAAAATGGGATAATAACACACGTGCTTTGTAGGGTGCCTGGAAGTATACAATGAGGACAAGTGGAAAAAGACCTCAGCGTTCGGCCAGTGCTCCCTGCAGCCTGCCCACTCACCCCGTGCTCCCTGCAGCCTGCCCACTCAGCCTAGCTCCCTCCCCTCCCCCTGTCCCCACCCCCACCCCAATCCCGCTCCCAGCCCCCAGAAAAGGACTACCACACACACCTCTCTCTGCAAAGTCCCACCAGCATCTGGGAGCTTCCTGGTGGAACCTGGGGCGCCTGTGGCCTGGCCCATGGGACCCTCACCCAGACAGCCCTGGGAGGGGAAGGCCATTTTACAGACACATCTGAAGGGCTGATCCCGGGTTCCGCCTGGTGCTGCCCAGCCCCCGAGCAGGGGCCAGGAGGGCTCTGAGGACCATGAGCACCCAACAGCCCCACCCCAGGGCCGGAAGCCACCGCCGGGCAGTGTGACTTGTCACCGTGTAGCCCATGTGCGGCCAAGGGCCTGACTGTGCAAGCCGGGATGCTCTGTGGGAGAGTGGGAAAAGGAATTTTACCATTTTCCAAGTGTCTGCACACCCATTACGTGACAGTGGGGAACAAGCAGGTGACAGCCCTCTGTGGGACTCAGTTTGTCTCTCTGTAACGTGGGGATTGAACCAGGTGCCTCTTGGGCCCATGTCACACCCCTCCGCCCCCTCCTCTCTGCTCCAGGGGAGCTGGGGGGGAGGAGGAAGGGGGGAGGGGGAGTGGCAGGTACAGGAAGGCTGGGACTTGCCCCTGAACCCCACGCCCGTGCTGTGCCCTTCAGTTCACTCTCTGGGCCACCACCGATGGGAGTCCTTGGGAAGGCAGCATGGTGGGAGTGTGGGCACCTTCTGACCCCCCAGGACAACCCTCCGCCAGTGGGGCAGGGTGCGTGAGTGGTAAGGAGGACAGAGGCCCAGCTGCCCTCAGTGGTGACCAAGCCCAGTAGCCTTCCTCGCATGGCTTCTCCTCTGTCTCACTGGCCCACTCACCCACCCCGTCACGCAGCCTCCTGGAGCCCTTCCCAGCAAACCGTCTGCACCAGGGTCCTCGTGGGGTCCCACTTTTACAGCAGCCCAGGCTCACACAGGGACCAGAAGGGACAGGGCCTTGTAAGCACATGCGATGACCACATAGCTGACTGGCCAGGCGGAGCCCGAGCACAGGGGGCCAGGGTGTAGCAGGTGCTCAATCCACAGGGCAGCGCAGGCGTCCACTCTCCCACTCCAGGCACAGTTGAAAGCACATCCACCTCCTGCCAAGCCACAGCCCGTCCGAGACTCTGTCCTTACCCTCAAGGGCCACAGTCTCCTTGGCAGAATGACAGGTGCCCTGAGGGGTATAAAGCCAAGGGACAGACGCCCTACAAAAGTGGCAGAGTGAGTGGGAGAAGACGGGAGGCTGTCCCTGCACTGCACTAGCGGTGGGGGGTCCATTTGGCTGTGCAAAGGAGGCGTGAGTGCTTTCCAGGTAGACAAGGCAGGAAAGGTCCCCAACCAGGGATATCAATGGGAGAAGCTGGGGGCATGGGCAGGGTGAGGCTGCAGAGGCCCAGACCCCTGCGCTCCTGGCAGACCGGGTACCTGCCAGCCACACTCTCACTGGCCAGGAGGCGACGCCTGGCTCCTGGGACTGACAGAAGCACCTGGGCTAGGAGGGCCCAGGTGTCCCTCTGCCCAGCCAGCAGCAGCTGGGCTTTTGTAGAGGTGCCTGGCTCCAGCGGTATGCTCATAGGAGGGGCCCCGGCTGCACCCAGGTTCCGTGTGGCTCTGCCAAGTCCAGAAGGGCCCGACAAAGCGGGGGTGCTGCCCCATGCCAGCCTCGAGCTGAAGGCTCTGCCAGTGTCCCCTGGCAGGGGACAAGAGGCCTCATCTGCCAAGGCCAGGGTGTCCTGTACAGCTGGCAGCTCAGCCTCACACCAGTAGTTCTAGGAAGCAATGGCAGACCCTCTCCTAGCCTCCCCCCAGGCAGGGAGGCGGAGCTGTGCTCACCCATCCTCTCATACGAGGCGGGCGGGGGGCCTCAGAGGTGGGAGTGTGTGTGTTAGTTGAGCAGTGCTAGATTTGGGGACAGACAGCCTGGCTCTCAGGGGCTCCCAGCAATAGGCCTTCCTCTCTCCCTAAGGCTGCACGGCTACCACTCTGCTCCACGCAGTCTCCCAGGGACCCAGGCCAGGAGGGGCTGGGTCCCTGTGGAGGTCCCCGACTGTGGAGGTCCCCAACTAGAACAGGTGGCCTTCCAAGGCACCAGAAAATAGGGGAGCAGACAACAGGAAAGTCAGCACTTCAGCCCAAGGGGTACGTGTGACACCATTTTCCAGCCCACAGGCCAGGGCTAGATTTAGTAGATAAGAATATATAGAGTGCCCAGTGGCATTTGAATTTCTGATAAACGAAAAATAATAAAATGTTAGTGCAAGCAGGTCCCACACAATATTTGGGATATATTTATGCCCCCCAAATTGCTCATTGCTTATCTGAAACTCAAACTTACCTGGATGGATTGTACTTTATGGGGCAACCCTAATCCCATTATGCCCTTACATCATGCTCTCCCTTAAGATCTATCCATGGCTCCCTAGTGCCTTCGGCCGACGTCAGACCTGCTGCATCGGGTGCTCCTGCCTCTGAGCCCGTCTCAGCGGGAGGGAGGGGTGGCGCCCAGTGCATATGAAAGACAATGGGCGCTCCCCTCATGCTTTTCTCTCAACCAAACCCAGCTCCTCACCAGGCTCCCCGGGGCGGGGTGGGGCCCACGCTCACTGTGGTCCCCCAGGGGCTCCCCCACGAACCTCCTCTCGTCTCAGGCCTCTGGCGGCAAAGCCATTTCTTTTTGTTTTTGGCTCCTGCCTCCTCCCCACTTCCTTCTCTTCGTGGGTGGGAACCCCCTGGTTTCAGATCAAAAGGACCCAAAATTTCACACGGCATTTCGAGTTGAACCAGCAGCTGAACCACTGACTGCAGAGAGTTCCCAAGGACGTCACCGGGCAGGGCTGACCTGCTCTTACCTCTGGGCAGAGGCAGGGAGCACGGGAGACACTCGCTACCCAGAACCGGGACGGCACAGGCCTCTCCACCTTCTGGTGGACCACAGACCAGCGTGGGGATGACTGGGGGGTGCTGCAGGGATGAGGCCCCCCAAAAAGGGGCTAGGGCGGCAACAATGAGCACTTACGGGGTGCAATGTGCCCAGTGCCAAGTAGGCCTCCCCTCACCACCAACTCAGAGAAGTCAGGTCCCCAAGTGACTCTGAGCCCCTTGTGCTTCCCTCCCCTGGGGCAGGACACCCCCATCGCTGGGAGAGGGGCACCTGGCTTTCTCACGGCACCCCTCCCCACGCCCCTCCTCAGAGCACCCCAGCACACCCTTCCACTCCCAGCAGGGCTCAGGATGGTCCAGCTCAGCCCTGGCTTCTGTCAAATGCCGCCCACCCCAAAGGCCACCAGAGCTGGTGCAGAGGACAATGGGGGTCATGAGAGGAGGAAGAATTTGCCAGAGTTCCTCCCAGCCTCCAAAAGGCCTCTGGAGAGGTGGTTATATAAGGTTTCTTTTTTTAAAGTGTGGAAAGGAAATTTTTTTGCAAATACTAAGACATGCCACACGGGGCAAATAATGGGGTGCACTCCCTGCCCAGGGTGGGTCCTGAGCCTAAGAACCCTGGCTCCCTACGTGGGCAGGGGCTGGACCATTTTGTCACTGCTGGGTGCCCAGTTTAAGCTCGGAGGCAGGCAGGAGGAGGCGCTCAGCAAATATCTTCGGATTTAGCAAAAGGAACCAGGAAGAGGAGCTGAAAGGAGGGGAAATGGGCCAGGACTGGGGGTGGCAGAAGGGAGGGAGCCAGAGAGAGAGAATGGGAGGGGGGTCCCGCAGGGAGGGGGCTCTGAAATCAGGAAAAGTGCTGAGTAAAAACAGTCTGTGAAAAGGCCCCAGATTATCCATCTGAGTCCTCTTCTTGTTGCATTTCAGTTCGAGCGGCCACAAATATTTGAAATGAGTAATTTCTCCCGATGAAGAAGGTCTGATTTTGACTCTGCCTAATTCATGTGGAGATGGAAGGGAGCACCCAGAGGGAGGGGAGGGGCCGAGTCTGCCGGCAAGCAGCTCCCGGCCACCCTCGCTCCCAAGCTGCCTCCTGGTCCTGCCCCGCTCTGCCCCGAAGTTGGGGTTCTGGGGACAGGAGGATGGGCAGGTGCCTCCAGACCAGGGGACAGGCCTGGACCACCCAGGAGACCCCGGGCCCAGACAGCAGAGGGGCCCAGATTGGGGGACAGAGTCACAGCCGGTGGCACCAAGCCTGTACTAGCTCCTGGGCCTACAGCCTCCCCCGGCCTCCAAGTCTGCTCTGCTCTGCCCCCCTTGCCAGCCCTGGGCCCCTGGTTTGCCTCCCAGCCCGGCCTCCTCCAGGGCCTTCCCTGTCCTCCCCTGTGCTCCATGGTATCCCTGCCCCGGCACCTTCTTACCATTCAGCCGGGTAGAGGCACCGGGCAGTTCCCTGTGTCTCCTATAAGGCTTGAGCCCTGTGTCACCTCCTCTGTGAAACCTTCCCTGTCCCCATGAGAAATGGGAGGCAGCTGGGGCTCCCCCCGCCCCTGAGCCCCGTTCCCGGTGCAGCCACTGTCTGAGGCAGCCCTGCTCCTCACCCGAGCGAGGCCCAGGGAGGGCTCCGGAGCCCGAGCGTTCTGAGCCGGGCACATGCGGCGTGCTGGAGAGACGGCTGGGGCAAGAAGTCACCGTAAATACACTTTCAGATACTTACACAAAGGACCGGTGGATTGGCACAGAGTGCGTCCTGAGCAAAGAGCGGCCCCGGGGCAGCCGTGGGGGCTGGGGGAGAGGTCAGCCCTGGGCACCTCCCAAGCCAACCTTGGAGCCCATGGCTTGCCCTTGTCCCTGGGACACAGAAGACACTGAGGGGCGGGCGTGACTCACGGCCATCTGTCTGACGGGGCACAGGCCACTGCAGTGGCACAAGGTGGGCACTTGGTTGGCGAATACCTGTTGAATGAATGAGTGAATGAACGAACAAGGATGCTCCTGAGTCTAGCGCTGCAGGAAGAAGCAGACCTGACCCGGACACCCTGCCGGGCTGCCCAGCCTGGGGCGCAGGGCTTCCTTGGTGTCTGAGGTGTCTCCTCTCTCGGGAGCTGGGGGGCCAGGAGCCCAGGCCCCTGACAACCAGAACAACACGCTCACCATGTGTTCAGCACTTGCCCGGTGCCTGCTCTATGCCAAGGCCTTTTCCACCCCACGTGACCCATAAGCCACACCACGCTTGTGACCCTGTTTCGCACATGCCAAAACTGAGGTGAAAAGAGGTCGAGTGACAGGCCCCAGTTTAGAGAGGGAAACATACACCCCAAAACTGAGCTCGGGCAGGCGTGGAAGGGGCACTGGAGCCTGAGTCTCAGCCTGGGCTAAGGCAGCCACCGCGGTGAGGACACCCACAGCCTTTGACGCGCCTGGCTCCTGTCCCCATCAGTGAGTCTGCGGTCCCACCCCGGACACCGCACCCAACAGAGGCTGGGGAAGGGAGCAGGGCTGGATGGAGCAAGCTCGGCCAGAAGACACGAGTGAGTTCTGAGCCCTGGCGACAGGAGGAGAGGGACAAAGGCAAAGGCGTTTGCCCAGCACCGAGGGAGGCGAGCTCAGGGGGTGTGGAGCATCCGAGGGCAGCGGGCTAGAGGCTCAGGGCGGGGACCCGGGCTGAGCCCTGAGCTAGGCCCTCTCGCTGGCACTTCTTCAAGGAAAAGCAGTGTGTAGGCGGGCAGTAGAGCGCACGCCAAAGTCACCAGGGCAGTTGGTGACAGGCTTTACACACGTGCCCAAGAGCCTAAACGTGTTCGGTTGAGGCCACCGTGATGGCCCCGGGCAGGGGAGGGGCTCAGAGCGGAGTAAGGCCCAGTCTCTGCCCCTGAGGGTTCTAGGTGGGACAGGTGAGCGAAGAAGGGGCCTCCTTCCAGGGGGGCCAGGCGGGGGCTGCTCTCTGGGTAGGTGGGGTTGGTGGCTCAGGGAGAGGGCACCCAGCCCCGAGGGGCAGTGCCAGGCCCAGAACTGCGCCCTGGCCTGTGGAGACCATCCAGTGCCTGCCTCCCACCCTCCGGGCAAGATCTGGGCGGAGCCAGACCCCAGAAGGGAAAGCTTGGAGCTGGGTCAGTGGGTAGGTTCCAGGATGCCTACAGGGCGTAGCACAGGGTGAGGGGAAAGTCCTGGGTTAAAATACCAGCTCCCAGGCCCCACTCCAGAGGCTCTGGTTCTGTCCGTCGGGGCCTGGGCCCAGGAATCTGCCCCTGACCTACAGCACAGGTGACTGGCACAGCAGGTCGGGCAGGGTGTCACCGCCCAATACTGGAGGGGACAGCTCCAGCTCTGGAGCCTGGCAGACACAGGATGAGGACAGTCCCACCCCTACTCCTTCCATACCTTGAGGACTTCAACCGTCTTTCTGCTGGTGCCTGGCACCGCCCTCAGGAGAGGCCACTGGGTGCCCCAGTCAGAGTTCCTGAACTTACGGCCCTCCTCGGCTGCTCACTGCTGTGTGGCCTTCCGCAGGCTAGCTAACCTCTCTGTACCAAAGGCCCTTCATCCACACAGGAAGTGATGACAGCAGCTGCCTCCCAGCGATGTTCATGAAACACACCCTCACGTACTGGAGCTCTGGGCCTGCATTCTCGGCTTCCCAGCGGGCTCCCTGCCCCTCACTCCCACAGCATCGGGATCCTCTTAAACACTATGTCCCATCAGGTCACACCCCGACTGATGACCAGCAACTGCCTCCTGGCCAGTCAGCCCCCTCTCTCACCGTGACTCCCTGGCCCCTGTCTGTGCCCTTGGCTCTGATCAACCCCGGTCCCTGGGTCACTGCCCTGGTGTGGCTCCTTCTCATTCCAAATGCGGGGACCCGCTGTGTGCTGACTCCTCATTTGAATAGAATATTTATATTTGCTTACATCTGCCTAACGAAACTCTGAGAGACCCTCCAAAAACTCACCACAGAGAGCATGGCGGCAGGGAACCAGGCAGATGGGAGCAGAGGGGAGGCCGGAGCGGCCTTCCCCTCCTGGTTTTTCCACTGCTCTGAGTTTTGAACCAAGTGGATGCTCCTTATTCACCCCCCAAAAATAAAGAAACAAGTGGGTGCGTTTTTCTAAATCTCCACCTTCCCGGAGAGGTTCTGCCTGGGCATCCGCACTACAACGACCCCTCACCCTCACTCGTCACCAGCGCCTGCTTTACTTTCACCCGTAACCCTGTCACTAACTGCCATCACTCTTGGTGCACGTCTGATGGGTTACTGGGTGTTCCTCCGGTTGGAACGTCACCTTGTGAGCACAGGCCCTGTCCTGTCTCAGCGCCACGTCAGAGGCACCTGGTAGATCCCCAGGGAAGAGTGAAAATAGTCACAGCTACTCCCACCTGTCCATCTGGGAGCACCTCCCCACACTGCCCAGGGTTCCTAGAGGCTGCAGCTGGAATTAAACCTGGCATACCATAGGTGCTCAATAAATGTTTAAGTGAATAAAGCAATGGTCTAAAAAGGTCTTTAAAAACCCCTAAATATGCCCTGGCTGGTGTAGCTCAGTGGATTGAGCGCGGGCCTTCGAACCAAGCAACCAGGGTTCGATTCCCAGTCAGGGCACATGCCTTGGTTGCAGGCCAGTTCCCAGCAGGGGACGCACGAGAAGCAACCATACATTGATATTTCTCTCCCTCTCTCCTTCCCTTCCCCTCTAAGGATAAATAAATAAACTCTTTAAAAAAAAAAAAACCTTTAAATAGATGAACTTATACCTTCCAGAAGGACAAGCAAAGCTTTTCAAGATGAAAATAGCTAGAAGATCTGCTGGTATAGAGTAGCTGCTCAATACAGAGTAGCTACTCTAATTGTTACTAAAGTGTAAATGACTTACCCGGACCTCTTTCTGTGAGCGGAGGAAGAAGTGAGGCCAGGAGAGCCCTGAGAAGAGAGGGGAAAACAATTTCAGAGACACAAACGTCTTCTTCGAGTGTTTCTCCAATAATTGTGTGATCTCCTTTTTCTTTTCAGAAACCCTCTGCCCACAGGGGTCTCTGTTTGTCTGTGCTCCCCTGCTATAAGTTACTCCAGATAGTGTGAGGGCCAGAAGCCCCCACCAGACCAGTGGTCAGAAAGCTCACAGCCCCCCAGGGTCACCCAGGCCACATCTAGGTACTGGGGTGCAAGGAGAGCAGGGAGTAACAACCTCTCACCCCCACCCACCCCAGGGCTCCCCTAGGCCCGTGCCCAGCAGCCCTGAGAGGTCATAACACCCGATGGAAAGGACGTAGCCTCTGGAACCCGACAGCCCTGGATCCCACCCTCCCGGCACAGCCTCTGCCCCAGTCACCTTCACCTGCCTGGTCTTATTTCATCCCCCTAACGTCTTTGGGAAGCAGTCGTGTTATCTCCCCATTGCCCAGCTGGGGAGGTTGAGGCTGGAGAATCACTTGCTCAGGATAACGCTGCAAGAGTGTCCCCAGCGGGGAGTCACGCCCAGCCTGTCTCTGCGCCTTGCAGTATCGCCCCTAGCCAGGTGCGCCCCGCTGTGCGCCTCGGCTTCTCCCTCTGCAAAGTGTGGAGAACTGAGGCTCCTATTCAAGTTTCTTGGGGACACTTAATCCCTTAAAAAGTGTCTCACAAGGAAAACCAAGTGCCTCCACCGTCTGACCCCTGAAGGGCTGTCAAATGTTCCCTGTCCCTCCCTGGGGAAGCCGGGTGTCAGCCCCTCCCTGGGGTGACAGCCTTGGACGGGTCCTCCCTCCACATCCCGGCAGGTGAGGTGAGGTTTGGGGGTGGCACAGAGGGGTCACCGTGCTCCACAAGCCGGGCACAGGGCGGGACTGGGGGCGGGACGGCAGCAGAGGCCGCCCCCTGCCAGCGCGCAGCCCCGCCCCTGTCGCCACAGCGACCCAGCGCCTGCTGCCTCCAGAGGGCCCAAGGAGCCTGCCTAGGGTGGGCGAAGAGGGGAATGCAGACCCCCCCCCTCTTTTGTTTCTTTCTCGTGGTGTTGGTTTGGGGTTTGGGTTTTTTTTTTTTTTTAGTCCAGCCACTCTGTGGTCCCATCCGGGGCCTCCTGCCTCCTCCCACCTCCTCGCTGGTGGCTGTCACACGACAGACATTTTTAGTGGTGACAGCTGGCCTTGTGGAACTCGCTAGAGTACGGGAATGGTTTTTAAAAAAAGAGTGAGCCGAACCAGCGCCACTTTAAATAGCAATGCAGCGCGAGGGGAGACTGCGGAGCAGCGCAGGCAGGAGCGCGTGGGGCTGGGTGTCTGCGCGTCGTCTGCACCGACGCGGGAAGATCCCAGCCGGAGGCCCTCGGGCTCAACGGTCCCAGCCCTTCCTTTGACCAAGGGCGCAACTGAGGTCCAGATGTCATGCCCAAGATCACATGGTTGTGAGTGGCAGGGCTGGGACTCTAAGCCAGGTGCGTGCAGGTCGGGCACCGGCTCTTCACAGTGAGGAGGCCCAGCCTCCCAGGCCACCTGCCCTTTCCTGACCTTGGAGAGAGGCCGCTTTGGAGGGCGTGACTGAGGACCCTTCTGAGACCAGCGTCCCCAGGGCCTGGAACAAGCCGCCGAGTCTTTGCAGGAACTCAGAGACCATTTGCAAAGGAGTGACAGGTCAGGGCTCCCAGGGGTCCTCCCATGTCCCCAGGACCCTCAGAGTGGAACTCCCGTTGGACCCGATCAACACCAGGTCCTGTCGCTTTTGTCCCCACGACATTTCCTTCGGTCGTTGGAAACCCACCATCGTGGAAGTAGAGACCGCTGTCCCTTCTCGCCCCAGATGTCCCCTGCCTGGACCTCTGCTCCTTTGCTCCCGTCATCCTGATGGGGCAGCCAATGCCCAGAACAGAGCCCCACACTGAGCAGGGACGGAGCGAGGACATTCCCCTCCTCGTTCCAAGACTGCGTTTCTCCATGTGTGACCCAAGAGGGGCTCCCCATGGCTCCCGGCCCCCCCTGCCCTGTGACGCCCCTCCACGTGTCCTCTTCTCCGTGACACTTCCCTTAAGGGCCACAGTGGTGGGTTTAATGCCTGTCTCACCTCACCCCTCGCCCCTCGCCCCGGAGCATGGCCCCCACGAGGACAGAGTTGGCTGTGACTGTGAGTCTAGCCCTGCGCCTGTCCCATCCTGAGCGCTTGACAAACAGACACGAGGTGTTAGCAACATCTCGGCACACAGTCCACAGCAACCTGGAAACTGGGAGAATGAAAAGGTCGAGAAGGAAAACATGAGGCGGAAGAGGAAGACAAGAGGGCAGAGCAGAGGGAACCTTTGCACCCTGGGAACCCCAGTTTAAACACGGACCTTCGTCCTCCCTCCTCTGCCAGGAACCTCCTGGGCTTCTCCTTTGAGTTTCACAATGTCGGGGAGGGCAGATCTTTGGCCATGTCCCCGACTTCCCAGAGGGCACCGGGGCTCAGAAAGGGGAGTACACCTGCCCAAGGGCACACGGCACTCAGTGTGGGACCCCGAATTCCAACCCAGGTCTGACCCCAGAGCCTGACTGTCACTATTAACAATCAATTGATCGTCCCCAGCCCTGTCCAGGGGACTCATCGTGCACTGGGGCAGAGAGAGAGTCTGCGTCCTTAGAGGGAGACTCCGAGACCACACAGGCTGGTGTCGGAAGCCGGGAGCTGCCCGTGGCCAGAAACATTCAGGCAGAGGATGCGCACCCCAGAGAGGGACAGAATAGGGTTCCTGCACCCAGTAGGGGGGCCTTGGGGCGTCTCAGTACTGAGACATTTCATTCCTGCGCTCCATACCCCAGGCTGTGAGCTGTGAGTCAGGGTCTCTGAAAGCAACACTACACTCTTAGTTTTACATGAGAAACTTGATATTATGAGCTTAGGCTAATAATATCAACTATTTCATGGAGTTATTACACACCAGGCTCTAACATAAATATTTTAATATATGAAATATATTTTCAGCGCTGGCTGGTGTAGCTCAGTGGATTAAGAATGAGCTTGTGAGCCAAAGAGTTGCCGGTTCGATTCCCAGTCAGGGCACATGCCTGGGTTGTGGGCCAGGTCTCTGGCGAGGGGGCGGGGCGGGGGGTGGGTGTGAGAGGCCACCACACTTTGATGTTCTCTCCCTCTCTTTCTCCTTCCCTTCCCCTCTCTCTAAAAATAAATAAATAAAATCATTTTTAAAAGAAACATATTTTTGAAATATCTCACTTAATTGCACAACAGTCCTGTGTAGTAGGTACTATTATATATATATATAATACATATATACTAGTATTAGATACATAGATATAGAGATACATATGTGGATTAGTCTATTTGTGTACAATCCTGCTTGTAGCAAACAACCCCCCTGTCTGGTGACTCGCCACGTCTTTCCTCTTCCTCTCATAGGTCTGCAGGTCAACTGAGGTGACTCTGTTCCACCGGTCACCTGGATTTAGCCCCCAGCCACAGTTAAGATCCAGGTTAGCTCCGAGTGTCTCCAGAACCGTCAGCCACCTGGGGCATGTTGGCACATGGCAGGAGCTCAAGCAACCAAGTCAAGAACCCAACCGAATTTCAAGTCGATACTTTTTACCAAATCCACTAATGTCAACTGGCCAAAGCAGGTCACTTCACCAGGCTGGGAAAGGCAGTCTCCCCGCTGCAAGGGGAGGCAGCGCCGAGTCACAGGGATGGATCGATAACTCTCCTCCAGGAGGGAATGAAAACCTGGAAACAATATCCAACCTACCCCCTAGAGGTCTCACAGATGAGAATCGGAGCCTCAAGTAGGGACACAAGTGGCCCAGGTCACCTGCTGGTTAATGTGACTCCAGCTGGGATTCTACACCAGGTTATCTGACGTAGAAACCGCCCTGCTCCCACCAGTTGTCAGGTAAGTACAACTGGTTGATAACAACTGGTTGATAATAACTGGTTGATAACAACTCATTAACTGAGCACATACTGATTGATATAGTATGTGCTCAATTAATGATCACTTCAGCCCTAGTGGTGTGGCTCAGTGGATGGGGCATCACGCTGCAAACCAAAAGGTCGCTGGTTCAATTCCCCATCAGGGTACATGCCTGGGTTGGGGGGCCTGGTCCCCAGTTGGGGCACATGGGGTGTGTGTGAGAGGCAATTGATCAATGTTTCTCTCCCTTTCTCCCTCCCTTTCCCTCTCTCTAATAGATAAATTAAAAGTTTTAAAAAACTATCAGTTCAGCCCTGGCTGGTATAGCTCAGTGGATTGAGCATGGGCCTGCTAACCAAAGGATCACGGTTCGATTCCCAGTCAGGGCACATGCCTGGGTTGCAGGCCAGTTCCCAGCAGGGGACTCATGAGAGGCAACCGTACATTGATATTTCTCTCCCTCTCTCCTTTCCTTCCCCTCTAAAGATAAATAAATAAAATCTTTTAAAAAAACCTATCAGTTCATTGTTAGTGTACACTTCAAATAGGTACAGCTTATTGCAAGTCAATTATATCCAATGAAACTATTATATTATTTTTAAGAGAAACGTCAAAGAAAAGAAGAAAGTAATCAGTCGATAAATAAAATGTTAGTATCTGGCAAGCCTTGACCTTGAAGAACACCAGCAATGGGTTGGAGCCCGGCATTCTCAGTGAGAACCAGGAAGGCTCCAGTGACCCCCACGGGCCCCGGTCCTGGACAGGGAGCCCCACAGGCTGAGACCGCAGAGAGGCCGACTGGAGGCCTGGTTCTTCTCAAGAACCAAAGGTCCAGAGCCAGCAAGTATGGCTAAGAGTGACGTGCCCCATAGTGATGTCATACACTGAGGCTAAGAGAGTGACATGCGCCATAGTGGTGTCAGGTGGGCTGCAGGCTTCAGGCTCAGGCTGCAGCCCAAGGTCAGTTCCACTATGACGACTGTCCTTTCATCTCTTGGGTGGCAGAAGTGACCAGTGGCAAATAGTGAGCTTCTAGCCCTTGCCCTCTGCTTTGTGATCCAGAATTCAGGTGGCGTGTTGCCTCAGAAACTCAGCCTCCCCCCCCGCCCCCCCCCCCCGGGGCAAGAAGGAGGTGAGCAGCCGGTGGCGAGCGAGGGGAAAAGCTGGAGCATCATCCCGCCCGCCCCGCACCTTGCGTCACCTGGCGCCCAAGCCCGGAGGAGGGCCGTCCCAGCTGAGAGCTGAGGAAGGAAGGACGGGCTGGGCTGCGGGCACCTCACCGCTCTTGGGAATTAACGCATCCAGAAGTCAGGGGCCATCGGATGCTGACCCCCCCACAGGAGGACACCAGACGGAAACACGCCACAGTGGTGAAGTCCCCCCCAAACAGCGAGACCGAATCTAGACAAACCTCAGACCCGATGCCGACTCCCAGGAAACCCAGGGAGTGGGGAAAGGGGTCAGAAACCCTCGGGGGACGCGGTGGGAAAAACCCAGACTGCGGGAGGGCCTCCACGACGGACATAGGCCGCATCGCAGGGGCTTGGGGGCCTGCTGCGGAAAGGACTGCAAACGCTTGTCAGTCCCTACGTGCCGCACGCAGCCCTTCTCCCGCTCCCGGTTCAAACGGAAATGGCTACGCACGGGTGTGTGCCGTGTACATTCTACATGACGTGAATCACAGCACACACACACAAATGTAATCATAGACTAAACACCTAGCATATGAGTGCACTAAATAAAACAATAATAGGGCTACATATTTATATTACGAGATCCGTACATTATGTTAATAAAGCTGTATGTATGTACATTATATATTTATAGCACACTTACAAACATAAATATATAAGTGTACGTCGAGAGCATTGGAAACCTGACTGCCCCACGTATGTGTTTTACATGTAGAACTACATGTGAATACATGTGTGCACGTATTCACATTCATGAGGAGCGTGATGATATGGATCCAGTTGTCGGAGGCGTCATAGCTCTGCCTATGTTCTAAAGGACCCATACTTTTCAGAGCTGCAGTCTGGAATGTTTCCAGGTGAAACACTAAGATGTATGGGATTCGCTTCAAAGCCAACAGGGAGGGGGGCGGGGCGGAGGTTAGCGAGACCCACCGTGAGTGGCCCTTGGTACAGCGGGGGGACGGGCCCATGGGACTGGTCACTCTGTTTCCTCTGTGTTTGGTAAATATCTGAATGTTCCCCTCCTGAGAAGTTAAAGCTCCATGATCCCCATAATAATAAAAAACTTAAAACATTTTTCCTATTTTTTAATTTGGCAAAATACACGACATGAAATCTACCATCTTGGCCATTCCTGAGTGCACCGCTCGGCAGCACCCAGCGCCCTCACGCGGCTGTGTGACCCCACCGGCCCCCACGCCAGAGCTCCCGTCATCTCGCAGAACCAAGACTCTGTGCCCACTAGACACGACTCCTGGTTCTCCCTCCCCCAGCCCCGGACAGCCACCCTTCTCCCGTCTGTCTCTGTGGGCCCGACCACGTCAGGGACATTACATGGGTGGACTCATCCAGTGTGCATCCTTCCGTGTCTGGTCTATTTTATCGAGTGTGACATTCTTAAAGTCCATGCACGTTGTCGCATGTGTCAGAATCCCCTTCCTCTCCAGCACTGAGTACTGTTCCATCGTGTGGCTGGCCCACACTGCACTCACCCTCCATCCACCGATGGCCACCTGGGTCACCTCCACGTTCCGACGATTGTGATGATGCTGCCATCGCCACGGGTCTCCGCACACAACCGGATGTTTTTCTTGAATTTCTCTAAGATAATTAGGGTGGCCCTCCTTTCCAAATCACAAGTGGGAATTGGAAAGCCCCACATCCCAACAACATTCAAAGGGAAGTATGTTGAGCGCCTGCTAAATGCCAAGCGTCACGCTAGACACTTTGGATGCCTCGGTGAGCACAACAGACATGCCCTTGGCCTAGCAGGCTGCCTGTCTCGGGGGCCCTGGGCTGACAGAGGGCCTCGGGGGAGAGGGACAGGGCACTGGGGGCCGGCCTGTGCTTTCGGGAGCCCTGGCAGGGTGTACCAAGGTCACCGTCTTGCGCCCATCCAACAAGTGACCCTCCGGCCGCCTCCCTGCACCCCTCTTTCCAGCACTAGAATCAGGTGGCCCCAGCGGTCAGCCCCACCAGCCAGCAAGACTCGGGGGTCGCCTCCGCTTTAACCGGAGAATAACCTGCAGGCAAATGTGGGGGGTGGCCTAGGGCACCCCTCCCTCTTCATTTGTCTAATCGGTGCCCAGGGAGTGACACTGGTTCTTGAGGTGGGGACAGCTCATCTTCGGAACCCAAGGCAGTTGGGACAGTGCATCCCACCCACTCACTGAGAGGCCCGGGAGCCGAGACCCAAGCTGGCCACGTCCTGATTTCCACTCTCAGAAAGTCCACAATCTGCCCTGGCTGGTGTGACTGAGTGGACTGAGCGTTGGCCCGTGGACTGAAAGGTCACCAGTTCGATTCTCCATCAGGTCACGTGCCTGGGTTGCAGGCTGGGTCTCCAGTGGGGGGGTGCGAGAGACAACCAATCACCGTTTCTCTCCCACATTGTTTCACTCCCTCTCTTTCTCTAAAAACAAATAAATAAAATCTTTTTTAAAAAAACACAATCTAATTGGAAAGCCAGACACAGCGGAAGGCAGTGCAGCCAGGAATGCCTGAGGCGCAGGGAGTACCTGCCCAGAAAGGGCCCAAACCCACTGCAAAGGGACGCTGGGGCTGACCTGCAGAGGGCTGAGGGGTGGTGGGCCTCCAGGGACCCAGAGCAGGTGGGGGTGGCTGTGGTTCAGGGTGAGGCTGTGCTCCCAAAACAGGCTGAGAGGTGGGCAGGACCAGAGAATGGACACCCTGTCCTAAAAGGGTGGGGGGGGGTCTGGATCTTACCCCAGGGCAGTAGGGAGCCACTGAAGACTATTGAGCAACAGAGAGGCCTGAGCAGATGTGCCCTAGAACGTGGGAGGTGGACAGACTGAAGGAGAGCAGAGGGGTCAGAGGGTCCCACGGCAATCACGGTGAGCGTCTCCATCCCCACTATGGACCCCACCTGCAGGTCGAGCCCCCGACCCCCGACCCCGGCTGGCCCGCAGGCACTGGTAACTTAGAAATCTCTAGGGCTTCTTTGGCCTCCACCCCAACCTCCTGCCAAGGTGTTCAGGAAGATGTGGCTAAAATCACAGAGCCGCTGCCGAGTCCATGGAGGCTGGAGCAGTTAAAAACTTGGATGGAAGTAGAGAGCCCAGCTGGGCCACTTGGTGTTTGGGAAGCCTCTTAGGGCCTCAGTTTCCTCCCTGTAAACTGGAGTGAATGCTCAAGTTTCCCCCACAGGGAGGCGGGGAGAATCAGTGAGAAAATAAGCACGAAGTAGCAGCCTAGTGCTGGCTGGTTATCAGCCGTGGGGCTGAGTATTACCATTGCATTTGTCCTCTCAGCCCACAAAATCCCAAGCCCTCCAACCCAGGCAGGGGTGCCTGGTCTTTTCCACCCACCTTCTCGTCACTCCTTCTGCCCTGAAAGGACCCTTCCTGATTCTCAAACCAGTGAAATGCTGCCTGTGCCCCAAAGCCCAGCCCAGACGACACCTCCTCCACAAAGCCTGCCCGGATTCCCCCTCCCCACAACACAGACTCCCCTACCCGCAGCCCCCAGGGCTTACTCCTGGCAGTTCCTAGTTTCCGGGTGTGCTAAAAAGCTGTGTCACCTTGTCACCTCCCCCTTCAGACTGTGAGGGCTGAGGTCCCAGCAGAGGGGCTGCTGTGGAGCAGGAGTTCAGCAAATGTGGGACGAATGGGTGAAAGAGGGACAAATGGGCAACACGAGCTTTCCGCATTAGTCAGCACTAGCGGCAAATACAGACCCGGATCCACACTGCTGCCAGCCAGCGGGAGGACCGGCTCAGGCTCAGCTACAGCCCAGTGCTCCGTCCCTCTCCACCTCTCTCTCCCCTGGGCTGGCGTCTTCCTCGCCCAGGCTGTCCATGTGCTTGACCCAGGCAACTCCGGCCTGACATCCTACCAGCCGAGGCTACGGCCCAAAAGAACTCCGTTTCCCCCTTCCCTGAGCCCATGTCCCAGAACTGCCTCTCGTTGGATGCCGTGAGGCCCACGATGGCACCCACCAAGCCAGGCAGGGCTAGGACCACAAGCTCCACCCCAAATGGAGAAGAGCGAACCGAGACACTGGGGCTGAGGGTGCGGGAAGCAGGAACAACAGCCACACCCCAGGTTCCCAGGCTCACCCCCAGGTGCGGACCAGCAGGCTGCGGCTGGAGAGGGAAGCGCAGACTGGTGGCCCTGCTCGGAGACCTGGGCCCTAGAGAGGAAACCGAGGAGTACACACATCACCAGGAGCCGAGTGCACAGTGTGTGTGGCCAGATGGTCCCCAGAAGGTGTCTGTGTTGGAAGCCAACCCTCTGCCTTGGGGAGGGGGGCGGGGCTTCTCCCAAGAAGAGGCCAACAGGGTGTGGAGGGCCACTAGGGCACACCCTGTCCCACCCACCCCCATCGGCAAATGCGCCCAGCCACCCCTCAGACTCCCGTTGAGGAGGCCTGGACCCTCCAGCTCTGGCTCTAATTCTGGAGGGTGTTTCCCCCCACCCATGAGGGGAGGGCACTGCACATTCCATCGCAAGCACTCAAGGGGCCCGGGGCCATGGGGGTTCACCGACAGCCGCCTCCTCTTCTTGCCTCCGACAGCAGTAGCCGCCCGTATTGAACATTCTGCACACCCTGAGCAACCCTGGCCGGCCGAGGCACTACAATCACTTCACAGACAAGGACCTGGGGACAGGAGAAGAGATGTCACTGGCCCGGTGTCCTACAGGAAGGGCTGAGCTGGCCTGGACCTGGCTCTGGATGAGCCCGAGCTATGCCCTCCACACTCCGCTGCGCCCTATCGCACGAGGGCGGTGGCCCGGTCTTTGGATGCCCCACACCACTGCTGCGGGAGCTGCCTAGAAATGTAGGACTCCGGGCTCCTCCTCAGGCCCTCGGCATCAGGATCTCAGGGCAGGAGGGCCGAGTGCCTGTATTTAACCAGCCTCCTGGGAGCTTCCCATACAGCCAGACCAGCAGGCACTGGGGGAAAAATCATTTGGTTTCCATAGTATCAGCCCAGAAATCCCACCAAAGGGGTGAGGATTCTGGTGGAGCCAATTCCATTCTCAGAAGTCTGACAGTCCCACTGCAGAAGGGACCCCCAAGGAACGAGGCCCTTCCCCGCCCCTCCTCGTGGGTGCACGCACCCTGAGCTTTTACCTTACAGGGGAGTCCATCCTTCTGGCGTCCCTGGGCCACACTGGAAGAAGAAAGTTGTCTTGGGCCACACATTAAAACACATTGCGACACATAATCACAAAAAAATCTCCTAACGTTTTAAGTAAACTTACGATTTTGTGTTGAGCCGAATTCATAGCCATCCTGGGCTGCGTGTGGCCCGCAGGTGGTGGGTTGGACACCCCTGTGAGAGACTCAGAGTCCCCTCCCTGTTTAAGTACAAATGTACAGTTCCCCCCAGGACTGGTGGGGACTGGGTCACAGGCCAACACTTCCTGTGCGTTCCCGTCTTTTCTTGCAGAAGAGGCCCCCATGCTTGGAGATACTTTTCCTACCATGTGAGTTGCATGTTTGAAGGGGTAATTGATTTGCTTCCCCATTTTTTATTAATCAAAGACCAACCACTACCAGCCAGGCCTCTAATCTCGTGGGGCACGAGGCCACACGAGATGCCGCCCTCATCCAGAGCACAGATACCCGATGGTTCCGATGGGGCCCAGGGGCTTCATTTCTGACAGGCTTTCTCAAGTGTCCAGAACACCCCCCAGAAGTCCAGAGGCCCCAGGGGCCGGTAGGGAACCTAGATTGTGGGCAGAAGGGATGGAGAGCAGGACAAAAACCATTTGTCATGTTTCCCATGGAAGCCAAGTCCAGGTGCTGTCAGCACTGAGGCAAAGCCGCTTGTCCCTCACTTTAGATGTGACCAGAGCCTGAGAGCATGTCCCCTGGGGCCTCATGGCCACCAGTGCCAGGGTAGGGAAACCAGATCCTTGACCCACTTAGGGCTCAGTTCCAACAGCAGAACTCCCAACACAGCGGCTCCCACCCCCAGGCCACTTGCAAGGCCTTCGGACCCCCAACATCTGGCGTGAATCCTTCCTGCTCCTGCCACATCTGGGGTGGAGGAGGGTGTGAAAATGACCCTCCCCTATTTCCCAGGGCTGGTTCCTGACAGTTGAAGAATCTAAGGAGGAAAAGGCTTTTCTTCGATCTCACACAGAAGCTCATTCAGTAGAAATTTGCCAGGAGTCTCAGTTTCCCTCTGAGTAGCCAGGATGCTGCCAGGCTCCTAGGACAGCCCCCGGCCAGCTTTTGCTGCAACCCTGCACTGGGACATCCCCTCCCCCTAGGGACAAACCAAGGCCTGGAAATAGGACCCCTGGGCTAAGTCCAGGCTCTGCCACTGACCTCTGGCCAAGCTTGGCCAGCTATCCTGCCTGGAGAAACAGTCACCCGCTCATTTGAGATCAAATGGACATGCGTCACTGGGGCTCCAGGTCCTTCAGATGCCGGGAATGGCCTCACCACCTCTCTCACTGGCCCCCTCCCCAAAGCTCTCTGCCCTCCAGTTCTGCTCCTTCTGCTTCTCCGAACGCTACGAGAACCCTCTGGCCCCAGAGTTCTCCCTCATTCTGTTCCCTCTGATGGGAACGCCTTTCCTTGTCCCTGACCTGGCCAACGGAGGCCCTGTCTAGATGTCATGGTGCCAGAACCTCATTCAGGCCCCTGTGTGTCCTCTCCAAGACTCAGGTTGGGGTCATCTGATGTGTTCGTTATGGCCGAATGGCTCACGCCCTCCCAAAGAGCCAGACACAGAGCTGACAACCAATGCTTGGCCAGCGGAGACTGCGAGGGTTTCAGTGAGATCAGGGGTTTTAAAGAGCGAGATCGGACTCCGCTGGGGGCTGACGTTCCTGAGGATCGAGGATGGGGCAGACACCCAGCCCCGCCCCTTAAAGGGCTCCCAGGAGAACGTGATGGAGCTGTCCAGGGATCTCCGGAGTCGTGGGGTTTAATTCAAAGGGTCTTTCATGAGTGGGGACCCCACAAGGGAGACAGGCCTTCGTTCCACCCCCCAACCGCGATCCCCGAGCTCCAAAGGCACCCAGCTGCTTCTCAACAGCACCAACAGCAGAGCGAGGACGTGGGCGGGAGGGGAACAAGGGGCGCCGCGGAGCTAAACTACAATTCCCATGATGCTGCGCTCCACGGTGGGGTGGGCGGAGCGAGCTCTGGAAACACCACCCCCGTGGCCTTCTGGGGATTGTAGTTCTCCCCAGAGGGGCCCAGCCTTACCACTGGGAAGTATGGACATTCTTTAGGGGAGAAATAGGGAGACCCTCTGGCCAGCTAGTTGGGAGAACGCTGGCTGCCTGCTGTCTGGCCAGGGCTCCTTGCACTTCAGCAGCTGTCTCTCCAAGGTTTATCCTAACAACAGCTACTCTGTTTACTGAGCACATACTATGTGCCTGTCCCTGAACCAATGTCTGGGAGGACACAAAGACATGGTCCCCATCTTTGCAGGCACACAGTCCAGGCTGGGAGGCAGACATGGGGCCTGCAATCGCACAAATACTTAGTCACTTGTGCTAGGTGCCAAGCAGGGCAGCATGCAGAGGTAACAGGGAAGGTGACGGGGACAATTTTCTGAGTTGAAGACAGACCCAAACGGAGAGCAGAAAATGTACTGGAATCTTTGAAATTCAAAGGGTGAATTTGATGGGTGGAGTGGGAAAATCTCAAACTCTCAACCCCTCCTTATCAGAAACTAGCTCAGAGAGATAAGGGGCTGTGCCCAAAGTCGCAAGGCGAGTTAGAAAAAGTTGGTCTAAGGAGGCAGCCCCACATGTTAAACTCCCCAAAGACAGGGCCTGGGCCTCATGGGTCTTCTAGAGGCCCCTCCAATACACACACATGCACACGCACACGCATGCACAGCCCTCAGCGTGACAGTGCCCAGGCCCTCCCTGGTGTGGGTGTCCACCTTCCTGAGCCCGTTTTCCCACTAGGGAAAGGACACTGTGCAGCCACCACGTGGGGTAACTTTTGCAAGAAGACCAGACAACGGCTCTGAAACCAGCGTGTTACCAGCAGGAGAGTGCGGTGTGAGTCACTTTTCGTTCCAAGCCTCAGTGCGATGCTGTGGGACAGCCGGGGCCTTTCTCTATGGCCACGCTGAGCGCCAACGAGCAGGACAGCTGCCGAGAAGGGAGGCACGCAAAGGAGAGGGGCCCTGGGGGCTGGAAGCCCTTCCATGCGGCACTGGAGTCTAATATGAGCCCTGAGGACCCCTGCCAGCCCCACCGAGTCTCCAAGGACAGCGTGGGATGCTTCTCCCTCACAGACACAGCACAGGCCCAAGGTTTCAGCGGGACGTCAGTGCAGATTTGGCAGTGTCAGTCCCCCTGAAAACCCATCCAGGGCTCCCTGAAGACCCCCAGGTGAGGCCCTCACTCCTCAGCCTTATCCCTGCCCACTGCTTGACCTTCCGCCCCAGAATTCACCCAACCCTCCCCTCCCAGGGGCCTCTGCAAGCCTCACACCAAAGCTATGGATTGGCAACCCCAGAGGCATTCCAGTCCCTTCTTCCTTTCCTCCCTCTACTGTAGAGAAGAACACAATTTTTAAACTTCATTTTCCCAGCCTCCCTTGCAGTTTGTGGTGGCGGTGGAACCTGGTTCCATCGGCTGAGATGCAACAGAAACCCCTAGGGAGCCGTTCCCTTTCTGAATTCAGAGAGGGAGAAAAAGGCCTTTTCACCATTCGCTCTTTCACCTTCGGTTCTTTCCCCTCCTTCCTGCCTGGAACACAGACATGAGGCCTGGAGGTTCAGCAGCCAAAGTGTGGCCATGAGGAGGCAATGTGTGTTCCAAGTGACCACGCTGAGGACAGCGAAAAGGAAGATAGAGGCAGGGGGCATGGTGTCACTTGGAAGCCACTACACGGACTGGTGACTACTCTCCCCAGACTTGTCTGAGTAAAACCCCCGTCTGTTTCAGCTGCCATAGTAGCTACTTTATTTGCAATGAGCACGATGCTGATGATTCACGACCCTGCCTGAGTGGCCCCTGCGGAGCACCTATCTGGCTGCTCTCTTTGGGCTTCGCTGTACTCCAGCTGCTGTACGAGCCTCTTTCTGCCCTTTGACCCTGCTGAGCTCACTCCTGCCCCAGGGCCTTGGCGCCGACCACATCTACTCGGCTGGCTCCTTTCATCCCCCAGGGCTCAGCTGAAATGCCACCTCCGGCCGAAAGGGCCTCCCTGTCCACAGCACCGTCTGAGGGAACCTCCCAGGCACCTCTGCCATGGGGCGCTATTTATTTTTACCACCTTTCCGTACTGCTATCGGATACTTTATAGGCATTTCTTCATTTGCTTGTTGTACAGAATGTGAGTTTCATGGGAGAGGGTCAGGATTCCCTCTTGCATTACTTGCCTCTGTATCCCCGGAGCATGGCAGGTAGTAGACACTCACTAAAGGTCTATTGGATTAGTTAATTAATGTGTTAATTAATGCCTCTCTCCTGCCTGATGTGCTCTCTCTCCCTGTTTGCTTGGGAACTGGAAATTCCCACCCTTTCCTTCCAGCCGCCCCCTTCCTGGAAAAGCCTTCCTGGTTTTGCGGGACCTGGGCTGGGACAGGCCTCACTCCCGAGCCCGTGATTTTCCGTGTCTCGCCTCCCCTGCACCCACCCTTCACGCTCATCATTGCAGGGTAGAAGACATCTTCATCTGTTAGAGGTCATTTCCCTTCCAGGACAGAAACTCCAAGAGGGCAGGAACCGCCTCCTTTGTTCCCTGTTCCTGGCCAGTGTCTGGCGCAGGTGGGCGTGTTTGTTGAATGAATGAATGAATGAATGAATGAGCTACTTACTGAAATTGTGCCAAGCACTGGGGAAGGGGCTCCTTTGATGTCTTAGTTCACTGTCCCAGCCTAAAAGATCTCAGTCTCAAGGGCAGGGACCACCCACGCCCCACCCCCACCCCCACCCCCTGCTACAAGCAAAACAAAATCAAAGCGGCATGTCCGGTTCAGATCTGCCTGGCGCTGAACAAAGGGGCAGCTGGCGCTTCTGCCTAGGCAGGCGCCTGCATCAGCAACGCCGAGCAAAGCCAGCCTGGCTGCACAGCCCAGGGGGCTCCGGGGCTGTTTCTCAGCAGGATTTTGCCCCTTCCCTCCACCCCAGCCCCCTTTCAAAGCTACCCCCTCAAATAACAGCACACTCCCTCAGCCCTTGCGTGGAATTTTTCGTCTTCAAAGCACTTTATAAACATTGGCTCATTAGCAGTGCAGCCCCTTGACACCAGCAGGCTGCTCCCTGGGTGTCTTCTGAGTCATAGCGCCAGAGTTTACCGACAAAAACAAGTTTTTCCCATAGAGCGAATGCAGCACCGCAGCCAAGATCACTGTGTCTCTGAAAAAGGAGGAAGGAAGGAGAGAACGCTGCCTCTAACACCGAGCAAGCGCTGGGCCGGTGTTGGCTCTGAGAACCAGGATCGCTGCGGGAAGGGGGGGTAGGGCCAGGCTCGGAGTGAGGGGATGCCACCAGCAGCTCTGTCCCCTGCCCAGGGCCTAATCCCTCCACAGGGGCTTAAGGTAGGAGCGTGGGGCAGGAGCGTGACCCCTAGCAGCCTGGCCCCTCTTCTTGCACCCCCTGCATCTCCCTCCTGACCCCCTGCCTTTCCTCTCTACCAAGAGGACATTCCCCCACCCCCCTCACCCTCCCTATCCACCCCTTCATAGCCACAGTCCAGGGATCGGGATGAAGGAGCGGTGCAGGGGGACTGGATGACCTGGTTCAAATCCCAGATCTGCCACCTACAAGTGCGGGGACATTGGGGGAGTGACTGAGACTCTGTTCCCCATCTGTAGATGGGGTCCTGCGGGCCTCGCCACCTCTTAGGGAAGGTTATGAGAGGTGTGCGAGACAGTGCTGGAGGAGCTCCTGGCACTTGGGAGCTGACATTGTTCTCAGCGAAAGGGGCGACTCCCAACCTCTCTGGCTCCTGATGCCAAGGCAGGGCAGAGGTCTCAACGTGGGGACTAAGTCCCGTGCTTCACTCAAGCTGCCCACAAATGGCAGGGGCGGCAGCCGAGTCCCTGAGGGAGGGCCTGACCTTAGCCGTCCCCACCTCCACGGCCCACGCCGTCTCACCTACAGAAGGAGCTTTTAATAAAGCCCCAAACGAAAAGGCCAGAGGTCAGCATGTGAACCACTGCAGAAGCCGGCCTGGCTCAGGGAACCCTGAAACACCGCTCCCCAGGAACTCCTCTCCTTCGCCCCAACAAGCCCTAATAAGGCCTCTCCTGTGCACCAGGCACCAAGCTAGGCACAGGACGCCGCCTTCAAGGACAGTAGAAGGGACCCGGGGTCTCCCCAGGGCCCCTCCCAGTTGCTTCCTACTTCGTACCCCACTAAAAAGGTCCAAGCCTACGTGGCCCCAAATGTGAGCTCCTCGAGGGCAGAGACCCTGTTAAGTGGGTGAGAACGCTGTTGGCCAGCTGGGTCTTCCTTCCTAACAGAGCCTTGGTTTGCTCACATAGGCAAATACGCTCAGGTAAAAATATGCGTCTCCCATGCTCTGGCTGGTGTGGCTCAGTGGACTGAGTGCTGGCCTGTGAACCAAAGGGTCACTGGTTCACTTCCCAGTCAGGGCTCGTGCCTGGGTTGCAGGCCAGGTCCCCAGTTGGGGGTGTGCAAGAGGCAACTAATTGATTGCTCTTTTCACACACCAATGTTTCTCTCCCTCTCTTTCTCCTTCCTTTCCCCTCTCTCTAAAAATAAATAAAAATTTTAATAAAAAATGTGCACTTGCTAGACTCCTTTGCAGCTAGCTGGGCCACATGACCCGGTTTGGGCCAATGAGATGGAACTGGGAGTCTCCTACTGGAAATGTCCAAGAAATCAGTTGTTTTCCTGGACAAAACAAGGAAAGCATCCTTCCCTTTTCCCCAATCTTCACATCAAGTTTCCTTCCTGGAATGCTGTCATGACACCTGGAGGTAAAGCAGCCACTTTATGCCATAAGGATGAAAGCCTCAAGCTAGGGATAGTGAAGCCGGAAGCCAAAAGGACCTCTCCAGAGGCTGCTGCAGCTCTGCCTGCCTTGTGCAGGACCACCTGTGTTCTGTGTTTAAGCCGCCATGGTCAGGTTACTGTGACTTGCAGAAATCAGCTCAGTACCTTGCCGTCTCAGAGACCACCAGGGGGCTCAGAACAGAGCACTGCTTAATAAACAAGAATGAAGGGCAGAGTGAATGGATGGGTGAGGCCAGCCAGACCTCTGAGGCACCCTATAGCCCTGAGACCAAGGGACCTGAACTGCAAACTTGACCCCAAAAGGAAAATATTAGACAATTCCATCCGAGTCAGTTCCTGGCCCAGCCCGCCCCTGCCCCCGCCCTGGGCCACACTGTGTGACCCTGAGCAAGGGCCTTTCTCTCTCTGGGCCTGTCTTCCTGTCTGAGAAAGGAGTCTGCAGGATTTGCTGGCCTTTGCGGTGGTCTGTGAGGGGGGCAGCCCGGTTCACCGGCAGTGGCCCCATGAATCTTTCTTTTCTTTCTGCTTGTGGAGGAAGGAGCTCCTCTCACCTCCAAATCCAAATCCCACAGAGGGGACAAGAAAGGAAGAAGCGCCCAGGCCGGGGATTGTCTGGGAAGGGCTGGCCTTGACGAGCTCACTGTCCATGCCAAGCGCTGTGTGTCGGCTCCCCAAATCCGCACATGCCCCGAACTGGCTTGTTCCTATTACCCCTGTGGAACAAATGAGGAAACCAAGGTTCAGGGTTACAGAGCTTGGCCTAATCTACAGGGAGAGCATGAGGCAGGGAGGGCAAGGAGCAGAGAGCTGAAAAGGGATGAAGCCAGGCATGACTGCAATCCCGAGGTATGGGGGGCCTAGTCAGCAGGCCAGACCTCAGTCTTACTGCCTTCAAAGCACTGAATCTCTGTTCCCGAAGGAGCTGGCTGCCGATAAGGGAGAAGCATAGGACAGGTGGCTACCTGTGTGAATCCAGCCCATGGGGTATTTGCTAAGTGGAGATGCTCAAAGACATGGGGACAAAGAGAAGTGAATGGTCCTGGTGGGGACATCAAGAAAGGCTTCCTGGAGGAAGCAGCATTGGAAGGAGACATCCTGAAGACACTGTAGATCACACCTGAAGAACCCACAGGAGGGCTGGGCGCTCGCCCCACTGTGTTCTCTGAGTGTGGGAGGAGGGCTGACGGTGGAGGCAGCGTGCCTGTAACTGTGTTTCCCCCATCAGATCATGTGCCCCTCCAGAGTCTTCCTCAGGACCTTGCACTGACCAGAGCTCAGGGGAGGCTGGAGTCTGGCCACTGCAGGTGTGACGGAAGAGGAGTGAGGTCAGAAGGCTGGATGAGACTCAGCTGGGCCCCAGGGCACCTTGGGTGGGCAGGGAATGAGGGCAGACGCTCTGCAAGTGCCCCGACAGGGCACACAAGGCGCTTCCCCCCGCATGGATGCTCCCCGGTCCTGCCTCTCCCACCTCCGGAACCCGTGACACTCCCACTGGCCCAGGGAATCCCCAGCTGCCCCAGGGAGGCAGGAAGCACTGGCTGACAGGGGAGGCCAGAGGGGAGTCTGGGAGGGCAGGGCGTGACTCACACTAGTCAGTATGACTCCCCCCTGCCAAGAACCTACATGATGAACAAGCCCCTGGGAAGTTCTGAGGTGCAGTCACGTTTGCAAACCCCTGGCTGAACCCATGCAGGCCTCAGTTTCTCTATCTGGAAAATGGGGGAGTAAAAGTCCCACCTCCCCAGAGCATAGCTCTGATGATGGTGAGTTTGTCACAGGGTAAGAGCCCTGCGAAGAAATGATGGTGACCGTTACGCCACACACTGGACCAGTTACCAGCCAGAGCAATGAGGCAACAGCCCAGACCTCATCACAGGCCAGGCGATGGCCTGGAGACAGTGCCAGAAGCTGGAGGGTCATTTTATTTGTGAAAAGTTTGTCGTAACCAAAGAGTCCTTCAGTATCTCCCAGGTCATTTTTTAATGCAAATGTCATCAACAAATTAGACAGCCCCGTGCAATAATTAGCAGTGGGGAAATCAGAAAAGTGAATAAACCAAAAATCAGCCTTCTCCCCCACCAAACACGCCCAGCAGGAGTCCAATATTAACCAAACACTCCTTCCGCCGGACCCCGTCTGCAGGATTCACGCACGTTTGCTATAACCAATGCTGCGGGAGCCAACAAACAGAACCCACCTCCTCAGAAGAGCCCCAAGTCCCTGATGGAGCAGACCCCTGGCTGGGTGGGACCGTGGGCAGTTTTCTCGTAGAACAAAAGCACCCCAGTTTCCAGTTATTTGTATATAATCCCAAGGAACAGAGGCGGGGGTGAGTGGTTCGTTTTGTCTGGACTGCAAGCAGCTGGAACTGTCTAAAACTTGCACTCTGGCGAATAATAAGCCCACGATGCATTTAAATAATGATCGTAGTGTTCAGGTACAAAGACAATTTCAACAAATTCCAAAGTAAAACCCATTCTCAACACTGTAAAATAAAACTTTTAAATGAATAGCTAGAGTTTTGTTTTCTTTTTTTACTCTAACTTGGTGGAAATTTTTAAAACTTCCAAATAACTCAAACTGAAGAGGAAATTCAAAGGAAATTACATACTACTTAGACATTTCATACCATTTGGACATTAAATAAAGTGAGAGCATTGGATACTAAAACTTAGAGGGTGCAACCAAAGCAACACTCAAAGGAAAATTCATATCCATAAATATACCTAAAATGTATTACATTCTTAAGAGATTCTTTTAACAGAAAATCAGCTTACCCATCAAACAGCCTTCAAATAAGGGCAGAAATTTTTGTCTAATTGTCTTACCAAGTTTCCTTATAGCTCATACAACAGAAAGATTGCTAATACATAGTTTTCTTCCTCCAACCTCTCCATCTCCAAGTGTGAGATGTAAAGTGATGAAATTCCAGCAGTAGCAGAGATGTGTGGATACACACTAAGTTTACTATCTCCATTAGACAGATAAAGAAAGCAAGCTAGAGAAAGTCTACAGTGCCTACAGAGAACCCTCCCCCCTGTTCTGTTCTCATTACTGGCTGCCTTTAGCTGAAGCCTTCAGATAAGCACTAGATAGGGTGTATACGGAGGCCAAAATTCTTGGCCCTGGTTCTTCCACTCATTAGCCGTGTGACCCTCCATCAAGTCGTTTAACACTTCTGTAGTAGTCAGCGTTTGCCATAGTGATGCTGTATAACAAACAGCCCCAAACTCTCAGAGACTTCCTATGCAAATATTTCGTCTCATGTCCACTGCTCTCTAAGTTGAGTGCACTTGGCTGGCCTAGACTGGACTCAACTAAGTAGCTCTGTTTCAGGCTGTGGGTCAATTGAACTTGGATCCAGGCTGTGGGTTGGGGTCAATGCACCCCATGTGTCTCCATATTTCTTTTGGATCAGAAGCTAAATGGAATACATTCTGCCACGACAGATCACAAATCTGCAAGAAATTGGACAGAAACATGCACTGTCTCCTAAGGCCTCCTCTTGAGAGGCATCCTGTCTCTTCTACCCACAGCCTATTGGCCAAAGCAAGTCATGTGGCCAAGGCCAAAGCCATGGGGCAGGCAAATTTATTCTGCCCCAAGGATCCGGGGGGGTGAATAATTGCTGAATAGTAATCCAATCTATCCTTTCTTTGCCTCCATTTTCTTGTCTGTAAAATGGGGTTGATGAAAATCCTATGTCATAAGAACAAAAGTAAGCTTTGCTCTAACCTGTCTATACCTGAACCCTGTGCTGGTTGGCTTTGGACTTGGGTTAGGCCCCACGCCTGCCTGGTGCGGGGACGGAGTAGCCAGGCTTACAGCTGGGGGTAGCGCCATGGCCACCCGAACCACAGTCTGCTCCAGGACGGAGAAGAGTTGGACCCTGTGCTGGGAACTTCCGCACGAAGCCCACTACCAGTATTAAACACATCCTTGTTAGCCATCAAATACCATTCCTGAGTTCCCACCAGCCAGGCTCTCCAGTGCTGTGAGCAAGGCTGGCATAACTAATTTCACCAGCTGCCTTTTCAGCTTCATCAGTACCTTGGGTCCCTCTGGGCCAAGACTAGCCCGGTGGCATCTGCATCCAGAACCCTAGGGGACAAGGGGCTCCAACAGACTCACTTTGAGGTTTGAGCTCAGAAAGTTTCCCCAATCAGTCGGCCTCATTTTCAAAACCACGAGGAAGCCCAAGGCAGCAGAGTAGAGTCATGAAACATTTGGGGTTCGGAGACGAAGAGCCAAATTCAAATTGTCGAATTCAAACCCCTGCTCTGCCACTGTCGGAGGCAGGCAAGCTCCGTGAACTGCAGTTCCCTCACCTGAGCAATGGAACTGATGCCTACATCGCAGGGGGGCATCTGCCGTAGGACTGCACCAGGTGGGAACCCCAGGGCTTCCTGTGAGTGCGTCTAGAAAAGCTTTCATCTCCTCATCTGTAAATTGGGGGGTATACAAGTGCCTGATGGGGTGCATAAAACACCGTGCAGTGGGCCACAGAGCGCAGCGCCTAGTTCTTACTCAGTGCTCAGGAATGGATCCTGCCTTTCTCTTCCCTGTGACCCTGAACATACCAGAGGGATTTCCTTCAGCAACACGGGAAGGAACCAGTCACTAATGTGGAAGGGCAGATTATGTTGTGTGATGTGCCTTATAAATGTTATAGTCCAACGGACAAAATACCCGACTTTGTCAAATCTAAGATGTTCTCAATGGCAAGACACAGCCCCACTTCAGAGATGGTAGAAATGGAGAGAGGGAGCGCCTTAGAGTAGATTAAATTCAGTATGTGGTATTACAGGTGGGAAATTCAGATGGGCTTTCGCTGGACTGAATGGTGTCAATTTCACTACCTTGGGATAGCCCTGTCTCCCTGGGCATATCACATGTCATTGGAGAGCGGACTGTCCTCCCCCTCCCTAATGTCCTGTTTAGGACATAGTAGGTGTTCAATGGATATCTGTTGAAAGAATGACCCAATCTATCCTTCCACTCATCAAAGAATCAATGAATGAATCAACAATGAATGTCACTTGTTGATTTAAAAATGGTGCTCACCAGTAGAGGAGGGGCAAGACTGGTTAAAACATATTTTTCTTTTCAAGAGGGACTTCCCTGCTAGATGTATGTTATTATATGTATTATTAATATGTTATAATAAATGTTATATTATATATGCTGTATATGTTGATGTTACAGGTGTAATATGTGTTGATATGTTAATAATGTTATATATCATATTTTGTGTTATAATAATATATATATTAACACCCACCTAGCATGTGTGAGAGAGGAGTGGGCATGACAATAACTGCACCTGAGTCAGCGTTCTATCACGAGGACTCCACCCGGTGATTCGTGTAAAGAACTTAGTGGCTAGTGCACAGTAATGTGTATGTGTATGTATTTAAAGATTTTGTTTATTTATTTTTAGAGAGAGGGGAAGAGAAGGAGACAAAGAGAAACATCAGTGTGAGAGAAACAGTTGCCTCTCTCATGCCCCCACCTGGGCACCTGGCCCACAACCCAGGCATGTACCCTGATTGGGAATCAAACCGGTGACTTTTCGGTTCACAGACTGGTGCTCAATCCACTGAGCCACACGAGCCAGGGCTGAAATATATTTTGTATGTATCAAATACATGCAAAGCTCCAGTCAGGGCACATGCCTGGGTTGCAGGCCAGTTCCCTGCAGGCCAACTCCCAGCAGGGGATGCACAAAAGGCAACCATACATTGATGTTTCTCTCCCTCTCTCCTTCCCCTCTAAAGATAAATAAATAAATAAAATCTTTAAAAAAAAAATACATGCAAAGCTAATTCAGTTGTCCATCAAGACCTTCTCACACACATTTGTTCAGTGAACAGACAGTAGTGGGCATCCATTATCTGCTGGGGTCAAAGAAACTGCCAAGCACAGAGGCTATGGCCCTGCCCTATAAAAACTGTATCTACTGAACCTAGCCATTTGCCTCCTGAGAGCACCTGAGGACTACATTTCCCAGCCTCCCTTGCAGCTAGGTGGTACCATGTGACTTTAGTCTGGCCAATGGAAGGGAAACATGCCTATTCTGGCTTCACCAGAAAACATCTTGCTGCATCATCCATGTACTAGCTCTACTTTCCACACCTGCAAAGCTGGAAGCAAAAAAATTTGGGATGGTGGAAGCAACAATGGGAGGAACCTGGAGGAAAGCTCTCTAACCCACACTGCACCGCTGTGTGAGAAAAAAGAGACTTTTATGGAGTCAAGTCTCTAAGATTTCAGGAATTATTTGTTATTGCAACAGAGCATCACCCAACTCACAGAGCTTTTTATAGAAATCACTGCCATTTTATTATGAATGAGACTGAAGGTGTCCTCACTGACAAGGAGGAAAACCAGGCACTGAGAAGGGACCCCGCCACGAGGAAGGCTGAAGGCCTACGAAGAGGAGAGGAGACTCCAGGCTGGGGCCAGGGCTAGAGGCCAAAGCACCCTCCCGACCCTGAGTGCCAACAGCAGGGCGGTCAGGCTGAAAAGGTAACCCGGAACGGCACTGAAGGTTCCCGGGTCCTCAATGATGGCAGAGGCCACCTGCTCCCCCCACCCCCTCGGCCGTCTGCCTCCACAGGCGCCGGCACTGAAAGCACAGGAAGGCAGAGAAGTCTACACGGCAGTCAGTATGAGGGTTGAGGCCCTCACCGCTCTGGGCCTCAGCCTCCTCGTCTGGGAAGTGGGTGTGACGAGAGCTGCACCCAAGTCAGAGGTCAATCACGAGGACCCAACCAGGCGGCTCATATAAAGAACTTAGTGGCTAGTGCACAGGCAGTGCCCAATGAATGGCTAAGGGGAGGGCACCGGGAGCCACCGCCAAGGACACGACGAGCTGGAGAGACCCACTTTGCTCCATCCTGGGGTCAGTCCCGGAGAAAGGCTCTGCCCACCCCTGCCCCGCCCCAGCACAAACCACTAGGTTGCCTCTCCCGTCAGCCCGACTCATGCCAGCCCCTTTGAGGTCACAGGCCAGGGTCCTGCCTTCCTTTCCATCCCTCCTGAGGCCAGAGCTGCAACTTCAGACAACTCACTTAGCGTGTGTGTGCGCGCGTGTGTGTGTGTGCGTGCGCGCGCGTGTGTGTGTGTGTGTGTGAGAGAGAGAGGGCGGGGGTCGGGCAGGCCATGTGCATAGCAGCGGAGAGAGCTGGCCAGAAAGTCCTAGGTGAACCTTGCCCCGCCCCCCACCCCCACTCGTCGCGGGCAGAGCCTGCGCAGAAGCTTCCTGTTCACATGCCTCAGTTGCTGTGTCTGAATGACAAAGGGGACAGCCCCTGGTCTCCCAAGGGCCTGGGTCAGGCCACTGAGGACAGGGCGTCGAGGGCCCTGCCAGGTGCCCTCCCACCAGCACGCGGTCCAGAACTGGAATTCTCTTTGGCCGCAGTGATTAAAAGATGAGTTGAGGACGATCAGTGCTCACTGGGCTGTCTCTAGCTCATTCTCTCTTCACACACGCACTTAAGACGACTTTTTACTTTTTTTTTTTTTTTTGAGAAATGCTCTCAAAACAAAAGCCAAAACCCTGCTTTGTTCCACGTCAGCAGTATCAAAACTCCGCCAGCGGTGGGAAGCAGGGGATGGCCTGTGAGCAGGACAGACCGCTGGAGAGGCCGGGTTCAGCGAAGCAGGAATGGTCCCCTCCCCCCAGTCCCCTGGTCACTTCCTTTATCGCCCTCCCTGCGGCCTTGTTTGTTTATCTGCTTACTTACTCCTGTTTGTTTCCCATCCAGTCTGGAATGTAAGGTCTGTGGCTCCCCAAGCTGAAGCAGAGCCTGGTACGCAGCGGCACCTGATACTTGCGAAAGCGCAGGAGGGCGAGGGAGTGAGTGAGCGGACAAAAGAGCAGGGACGGGCACAGCTGGTCAACGATGGAGCTTTCCCTCCATCAGACCGGAGGCCGTCCCTGTCCTGCGATCGGGAGATGCGTGACCCCAGAACTTGTCTCCTCGGGGCCTCAGTTTCCTGAACTGTAACGTAGGAATTATATTACTCCCCACCAGTTGGGTGGTTTTGAGCATTAGTGAAAAATCTCTGTGAAACATAATTCTGTGACTGGCACTATGGTCTGTAGTTTTATTCGCTGAGTGGGAAGGTGGGGGAGGCAGGCAGCACACGCATCAGCTACCACCACTCAAATGAGAGAAAAGAATTTCTAAGATTCAGTTCCTAAGATCCAAGGAGCTTCTCCTTAGAAACACCCAGCTGAGCCCAGTGTGAGGACAAAGGTCTGTACTAAGTGAGTTATAAAAACATCTCCCAGCCGGGAAGCACTGAGTTGCCCCCCAGCCACCGACCCACACGCGGGACCCAGGGCAGGCCCAGGGTTAACTCTGGCCTGACCAGCACACTCAGCTTCTGGCAGGATTTGGAGAAAGGAGGAACGAGGGAGGGGAAGTTCCCCATTTCACTTCCATACTAACCCCCTCCGCTCTTCAAAACACTTCAAGTCATACAATACTCACCTTGCCTCCTAAAGAAGGTGTCAAATGAGGAAACTGAGGCCCACAAGAAGGGATGGTTCTCAGCCAGGGAAAACAGGCTGGTAGAGCTAGGGCCCGTTTCTCCTGACGCCCAGACCCCACTCTGACTGCTCGGCCACCCCAGATGTCCAAAGCGCTCAACAGACGCTCCATCCTCATCCCATGGGCACCTACCCAGCAGGTTCGCAGGCTCCTAGGCTCCCAGCTGAGCCCTTGGCAGACATCACTAATCAATTGGGACATGTGCCAAACCCCTTCCAACCCTCGGCTCTAGGCAGACCCTACCAATCAATCAAAATTGGCCTTGGAGATATTTAAAGGGTCCTCAGTCCAACCCTTGGCAGTGCAAACTGCCCAGCGGTCTGCCCAGGGCTCAACATAGCTCCTGCACGTCGGCCAAGCGTTCAGTCGGGGGTGACTGGGTGAATGAGTGAGGGACCAAATGGACCCCAGCCTGGGCAGAGGCCCCTGGTTGAGAGGGCATCTGCCTCCAGGCACATTCCATCCATAAGTACAGGACACAAAAGGAGCCCTGAGGTGGGGGGGCAGGGGGGGCAGCGGGGGTCTCCGTCCCTCTCCTGCTGCTCCTGGTGCTCTGCCCCTACTACCCCCCCAGAGACCTGGGATTGGAGTCACTCTGCTTTCTGCCATGTGGCCCCGGGCAAGTCACCGAAGCTCTCTGTGCCTCAGCTGCCTCATCCCTCAAATGCGGATTACAGCTGAACGTGCCTCAAAGTCGGCATGGGGCTCACACAGACCGCCATGGGAAGGAAGCCTTTGGCCCAGTGGCCGGCACAGAGCAAGAGCTCCGAAAAGCCTCAGGGGCCTCAGTCTCTCTCCTTACGCTTAAGGCCCTTGGAGCCAGGCGCCAGGAGGACTTCCTTGACACTGAGCCTGTTGCCCGGAGCCATGCTGGGCTCACACAGACCCTGGTGGGTCAGTAGCCTCCGCCTGGGGTGGCGACAGGGTACAGGTTCTGTGGGGCAGGTGATGGGGGCTGCCATGGCTCCAGTACCCCAGACGAGCTCCCCTGTGCCCACCGGCCACAGAACAGCCTTGTTGGGTGCAGTGCCACGCTGCCAAGTACCCAAGGCCTCAGAGAAGACTCAATAGCGACCGCTCTGGTCAGCCACACCCCACCGTGTCCTTTTGCAGCCCATCCCCTTCTCTGCCACCTCCCACAGTCCATGTCCCCATGGAGCAACCCCAACTCCAAACCACAAAGACAGAGGCCGGGAACAGCCAAAGGTGGAACCGGGAGGTTCACCTGGGTTCCACCCCGGCTCCAGGCCAGCGCCCTCCGCGCATCCGTCTCTGGCTCTGGACCTCAGTTTAGCCGTCTGGAAATGGAGGGTCGGGGGCAGCCTGATCGCAAGGGCCCTCCCAGTTCTAACAGAATCTTCTGCATACTTACACACCGTGGACTGCTTTTTCCACGAGTACTGAACTCCTACAGCACAGCAGGCCCCGTGCTGGGTGCCTTGCTTTCCTCTCTGCTGGAAGGCAGCTCCTCTTCCTCGGCCTCCAAGGGGCAGCTTCCCAAGGAAGCCTTCCCAGGCCAGCTCTGGGCCCTCCCTGCCTCCCCCCAGCCCCCTCCTTCTTCCCCATGGAGTCATCTGGCTTGTTTATCTGTCTGTGTCCCTCTGAATGTAGTCTCCTGAGGGCAGGGTCATGTCTCATTCCTTCTCCCATTTGCAGGGATTACAGAGGAAGGTTCTGGAAATATCACTTGGGCAAATAGCCAAGTAAATGTGTGAATTTCAAATCTCTCCTCCATCCTCCTGCCCCAACACCACACCCTCGATTAAGCCTTTTGCCTCCCTATTTGCTTCCCCAAACCAATCCCTGGGAGCCCAGCGGGGCAAATCCCATCCGGATGCCCAGCCACGCCCAGCCACGCCTCCCTCTTCCAAGCTGTGTGACCGAAAGATGCCCACAAGGCACATGTGGCATTTTCGAGGTGTCGACGGCTCTGCTAACACTGCCTGGGGTTTGCCCCAGCAGACACTCGTCAGCGTTTGGCCATTAATTAACTTCCTGGGGGAAGCACCAGACGTGATCTCCCAGCTCCAGGAGAATGGTGAGCACCCCGACCACCCAGACAGTCGGGCCGGCGCCACAGGCCAGGAAGCCCTGTCTCCCCTGCAGGTCTGCAGGCCCCTCCTCCCCACACGTGTGCACACGGATCTCATCCACACTCGCACACCTGCTGCCCTACCCAGTCTACAGCACCCTGCTCCCAGCCGCTGTGTGTCCAGAGGCTTGCGTGTGACACACCCAGTCCATAAACACTTGTGAACTCCCCCTGTGCACCCCCCAAGCTTCACTGTTCCCAGGGGCACCGAAGACCTCAGGTGTTCCACTGCCTCCCTCAGCACGCACTCCTCACCACAGCCACGGCAACACCCCCCTCCCAGGCCACCCCCAAAAGGGATCGAGGGTTTGTATGAAGCTCAACAACCGCCCAGCCCTCCCCATTAGCCCACCTCTTGATTCTTCAGGAGGGGAGATCAAGTCAGCCCGGGCCCCAGAGAGAGGGCCCAGAGAATGGGGCCCTTCGCATCGGGCTGACCCTTGTCTGCTGACCCCGAGGAGGGAAGGAGCCTCAGCAGAGCTCAAATGCACCTTGGGGCGGAGGCGAAGCTGGTGGCCTGGGAAGTGCCTGGGGAACTATGCAGGGAGCCAGGGCCTGGCTCCCCTGAACCCAGCCCACAGCTAGAGGATACACTTCCCCCTCTGTCCTGATTCCCCGCCTGGGCCCCCAGAGGCATGGGGTGCAGCCCTGGGGATGGCTGTGAGTGATGAGCTGAGGCTGGGACAGATACTGGCTGCTTCCTGGACTCCCACAGGCCCTGGCCTCAGAGCAGTTGGCAGGAAAGAGGGGGGTATCAACCAAATCAAGGTCACGTTCACCTTGAGCTGAGCCCTGAGGACTGCACTCAAGATTCACCGATGGCAGAAGCAAGCGGCTGATTTTGAAGAACCTAGAAAGAGTTCCAGTCTTGGAGACAGACCTGGGTTCAAACCCTATCTCCACCCTTTCTTGTGTGTGTAACTTACGCAAGACACATAAACTCTTTAAGTCTGCGTTTCCCCCAACAAGTTCTGGGCAAGGACAGAATGAAGGCCAAAGTCAGCGTTACTAATACATTCTTGGACTCTCGCAATGAGCCAGACACCACGGGTCCCAGGCCGGACTGGCGCACAGAGTCCTCACAGCTGTAATGCCAGTAGAGCCTTCTGCTTCCCTCCACGTGCCAGCAATGTCTCCAAAGTGAGCTTCAAAATTAGTTAAATGAGGTCATTGTGTGTCTTTAAGACGGACTCTAGGGGAGTAAGGGGCAGCACTTTTTGTTCCTACAGGTATTGTCCCACGGACAAGTCCCACGCCTGTGTGTCCCTACCCCCAGATCACCAACAGAGTGGAGTTAAGATGCCCTTTGTCGGTAGTCCCCATAGAGCATCCATCCCGGCTTCGCTGGGTGCGGGTGGGAAGAGGCGCTGCTGGTCCGAGGGGCTCGGGCCAGTTTGAGATGGTCCAGACACGGCGTGGGAAGGGCAGCGTGTGGGACCCGCGGCTGCGGGGCCTTGGGCAAGTCCTGTCCACTGCCAGGCCCGTTTCCTCCTCTGAAAAGCAGAGTGCATGCTCTGAAGTTTGCCTAAACCCTGATGCCTGCCTGGCACTGAGTCGATGCTGCAAAAGCTACGAGGAAATAAATCTGGAGAATTCTTAGGGCTGAAGGGAGACCCAGAAACTGCAGGATGGGCTGGCGGGTCTCCACTCCCACCAGGGGACAAGGCTGGTGCAGAGGACAAGGGGCACAAGGAAGGAAGAGACTCAGAAGCAGCCAGAGGAGCAGGCGCACCAGCAGGGCATTTGCTCCCGAACCTCGCCCCCTGTCCCCCCACAGGGCCCACCGAGCTCCCAGGCTCTGTGAAGCACCAACTCAAGGCCTCCCTCCTGAAGCAAACCCCTTGACCACTTCAAGGAGACCCCACCCCGGCACCTTGGACCACCCCCCTCTCAGAACGGCAGCCACTCCCCTTCCAGACAGATCACAACCCTGTCCCTCTGATTGTCTCAGTCCCCATCTGGGGGGAGGTGGCCCATGAATGGTTCAGGACAAGGAAAGCGATCCACAAACGTGAAGTGGGCAAAGCGCCCCAGCCCGCGGTGCTGGCCTCCTGGTCTGGCGTTCACCGTCCAGGCATAAACCCTGCTCTGCCCCTTCAGAGCTGTGCCGTTCCCAAATGGCCCCACTCCTCTGAGACGCAGGTCCTGCTGTGCCAGCAGTCACAGTGAGGGATTCAGGGCAAGGGCCTGTCGCCTACTAGGAACACGGTAATGGGCCCTATTGTCATGATTAGTAGTTAGGAGGGAAAGGTTACAGAACCAGAGATTAGGATACTCGGTGACTTTGGACCTCAGCATGCACCCGTGCACTCACTGGGGCTCGCCTGGGAGCCTCCTCCATCCGGTTCGCGAGGTCTTGTTTTCCCGGTCAGGCAAATGGGTAGAATACTTCCCCGGGTATTCCCTGCGGCACCTGGGCCAGAAAGTCAAGGAATCAAGCCCGGCATTGCGGTTGAGGGTACCTCCAAAACTTTCTCCTATGAGGGCCCCTCAGGGTCAAGAAGCCTGCCCCCGTAGTCTCCTGCAAAGACCTTGGGGTCGCGCGGGGTTAGCCGGGGGCGACAGGGTGAGGAAGGAACTGTAGTTTGGCCAGGAGCCCTGCGCACCTGCCGCAGGTGGGCCCAGCCAGGCGGAAGGGGGAGGAGCCATCGCCGCCGCACGCAAGTGAGCTGACCCCCAGCTCCGAGGACCTAGACCGAGGGCGGCCGTGGGCTCCAACGTGGCTGCTGAGAGGCGAACCCCGTTACAGACAGCGGCCCCAGCGCCTCCGAGTCCCACGCTGCGCGGCGGCCCCAGGAGAACATTCGAGGCAGCTGCAGCGTTAGAAGCCCCGGGTCCATTCGGTATTTGAATAGCACAAAGGAACCGCCTTGGTCTGATTGGCCAACCGAGTAACCCCGGGGCGGGCAGCGTCTGTCACTCGGGAGGCTCTCGGCACCTCTATTGGCTTATCATGTGTGGGGCGGAGCCCCAACGCCCAGCTAAATAGCTGGGGCCGGGGCCGGCCGAAGCTCATTGCTTTGGCGCCGTCTGGGGAGCACGGTACTGCGGGTGGCGCGCAGCGCATGGTGGCGGCTCCTGTCGGAGCGCAGCCGACCCGCTGATCCGGGCTCCGTTTCCCCTGCCCAGCGCGCCCCGGTGGCCGGCTGGAGGCCGAAACAGCAGCAGCATTAACAGCAGCAGCAGCAGCAGCAGCCGCGGCTGCTCTGCCGCCGCCGTCTCTGCGGGAGCATGGAGTGCGCCCTGGACGCCCAGAGCCTGATCAGCATCTCCCTGCGCAAGATCCACAGCTCCCGGACCCAGCGCGGCGGCATCAAGCTGCACAAGAACCTCCTGGTATCCTACGTGCTCCGCAACGCGCGCCAGCTCTACCTGAGCGAGCGCTACGCTGAGCTCTACAGGCGCCAGCAGCAGCAGCAACACCAGCAGCAGCCCCACCAACAGCACCAGCACCAGCACCTCGCGTACGCTGCGCCCGGCATGCCGGCCAGCGCGGCCGACTTCGGCCCGCTCCAACTTGGTAGCTGCGGGGAAACGGAGGCGCGCGAGCCGGCCGCGCGGCACCAGCTGCACCAGCTCCACCAGCTCCACCAGCTGCACCTCCAACAGCAGCTGCACCAGCACCAGCACCCGGCGCCCAGGAGCTGCGCGGCAGCGACGGCCGGGGCGACAGCGGGCGGCACGGGGGCGCTCTCGGAGCTGCCCGGGTGCGCCGCGCTCCAGCCGCCGCACGGCGCGCCCCACCGCGGGCAGCCCTTGGAGCCGCTGCAGCCTGGTCCTGCGCCGCTGCCGCCGCCCGCGCCCGCCGCGCTCTGCCCGCGGGACCCTCGCGCCTCCGGTGCTTGCTCCGCGCCCTCCGTGCCCCCAGGGGTCACCCCTCAGGCCGCTGCCGCCGCCTCACCTCCCGCCTCCCCGGCCCCCGCCTCCTCCCCAGGCTTCTACCGGGTCGCGTACCCGGCCCCCTCGGACTTCGGCGTGCACTGCAGCAGCCAGACCACCGTGCTAGATCTGGACACTCACGTGGTAACCACGGTGGAGAACGGCTACTTGCACCAGGACTGCTGCGCCTCCGCCCACTGCCCCTGCTGTGGCCAGGGCGCCCCGGGACCGGGCCTGGCGTCCGCCGCCGGCTGCAAGCGCAAGTATTACCCTGGCCAAGAGGAGGAGGACGACGACGACGAGGACGGGGGCGACCTGGGAGCCGAGCCCCCCGGGGGTGCCCCGTTCGCTCCCTGCAAGCGCGCCCGCTTCGAGGACTTCTGCCCGGACTCGTCCCCGGACGCGTCCAACATCTCAAACTTGATCTCCATCTTTGGCTCAGGCTTCTCGGGGCTGGTGAGCCGACAGCCGGACTCCTCGGAGCAGCCGCCGCCGCTCAACGGGCAGCTGTGCGCCAAGCAGGCGCTCGCCAGCCTCGGCGCCTGGACTCGAGCCATTGTCGCCTTCTAGGGACCCCCGAGGGCACGGGGACCCGCGGGGCTGGGGCCAGACAAAGACTCGGCCAAGGGGCAAGAGGAGGGAAGGAACCGGCGCCCGGCCACTCGGGGCTGAGCTGGGGGCGAGCAGGGGAAGGCGGCTAATGTTTTATAAATTGTAAAATAAAAAAAAGAAATCTAAGATCTTGGACTTTATTTTTGCAGAGAGAAAAAGCGCCTATTTAAGTATGCTTTGTGTTTCTCCTACTCTTTTTTTTCTTTTTATTGTAGTGATCGCAGTGGTGTTTAGCGAGAAGCCAGCCACGTGAGGGAGGGCTGCTGCCCGGAGGAGGTGCCGGGCAGCCGGGGGCGAGCCCGGGCGCCCGGGCGCGCCGGGGGCGCAGCGCTGGAGGGCGCGGGGCCGGGGACGCCGATCCCAATCAGTTGTCAGACCCAGGAAGCTCGGCGCTCGGTTCTCCGGAGTCCCTCCTTGGGGTGAGGAATGGGTCTTGTGAAATCCTGAGCAAAAACAAAGGCAAACTCTATCTCCGAAAGGGATGTTTGGGTCACATTTCCTCTCTGGGGGCGGCCTCCAAAGTTCGCAAAATGAGAAGGCAGAAATGAAAACACTTCAACTTTTTTTTTTCTTTTCTTCCCGGGCGGGTGTCTCGAACCCCTCCTCTCCCCGCCCCTCTGGCTCCGCTCTCTTCCCCTCCTCCACCCGTCTCCCGGACTCAGGGGTGGTGCCGGACACCCCGACACTCTCGGACACTGTTTGGGGAAGGGGTGGGGGGCGGGCACCGAGGACTACATTTCCCATAATGCCCAGCACTGCGGTCCTCACTAAAAAGGAAGTCGGTTCCTTCACCTGGATCCCCCGCGGCCTGGAGCGCGGGAGGGAGGGGCTGGGGCCACCGCCTGCGCGGAGACTTTCCCCCGAGTTCCCGCTCAGGTGTGGTGTCCGTGCGTATGCTTCTGAGTCGCACTGTTCTGCGTCAGCCTTCGGCTGCGTTTCGTGAAGCCAGCATTGTTCGAGCCTGTGAGAACCCCATCCTGTGTCTTCAGCCCAGTAAATTTTGTTTAATTTAAAGCCTTTTGTTGTAAAAAGGTGGGGTTCCGCAGCCCCTCTGGTTCGCTGCCATCAGCACCGTGTGGACTCCGAAACAAGTTGCCAACCCTTCCTTGGCCCTTCTCCCTCGTTCTCCTGTATTTTTGTGCGCACTGAATTGTACATCACCGGGTAAAACTGTTCACATGATTTGTTTCCATTTATAATCTTAATAAAACGTCGATTACAGAGGATGGTGGTGCTTTATTTTCAGCTCGGCCTGGAGGTGGCGGGGAGGACAGAGGGGGTTGGGGAGAGACCCCTACCTTCCATGCAAATCCCAGTTCTCCTGGGCCTGGACGGACAGGGATCTGCCCACATCCGCAGGGCCGGGAGCTGGAGCAGAATGGGGGGGGGGGGGCGGTGCTGGTTGCTGGAGTAGAAGCCAGTGCCGCGCCCCTAGGGGGGCCCTCCTCTCCAAGCGAGGCCGCCCCCCATGGGCACCGGCCGCCCCAGGGGTCTCCCGCAGGAAGCCCAGCCAGCCTCCAGCACATTTCCTGCCCAGCCAGGAATGCAGGGCCTGCCTGGCCTCGAGTCCGAGCTCTCTGCGGCAGGGAAGAGCAGCCGGGGGACTCCGAGGGTCTTCGGGGCTACGCACCCTCCCTGCCCCGCGCCGCCGCTCGCACGCCTAGGTCTGCAACTTGGGGAAGTTTTTCCGTTTTCCTTTTTTTTTAAGTTGAGTTTGTTATCACTGCTCAGTGCCACTTGGTGGTGTGCTGGCGGCGTCTCCCTCCCTCCTCGTGCCCCTCCCCTCTCTCTCCCTCCTCCCTCCCGCCCGCCTCTCTTCCCTCCCCAGTGGACGGAGGCAGGAAGGCTCCAGGCGCGCTCTCCCCTCTGACCACCTACGGAATGACCTCAGAGTGGGAGAATGTGCCAAGGCCCCGAGGAAGCTCGCGTTCTCCCCACTGGAACCAAATTCACATCTGGAGCCGCTGCTCGGGCCCGGGGGCGCGCGGGGTGGTTCCAGCTTTGCAAACAGGGGAGAGGAAAGAAAGAATGGGGCGGGGGGAAGCAAGCAAGAAGGAAAAAAGCAAAGTGGCTGCTTGCTTTCTGTTCAATTCTCATTCTCCCTCTCTCTCTCCCCCTTCTCCCCCCGCCCCCAGTGCTCTCAGGCTGGCTTTCTCGCTCCTGAACTCCTCCCTGCCCCACCACCCCGCAGGACGACTCACACCCCCCCCCACCCCAGCCTTCACACCTCCCGCAGCGAGAGGCAGACACCGAGAGGCAGACCCAAGCCAGGGGTCGGCCGGCTCTGGATCCCGGTGTCGCGCAAGGCGAAGTTCTTGGGGACACTCCAGAGTGCGGGGGGGGGGGGGCATGAAGGTCTGCGGTGGGGGTGGGGGAAGAGGGAGACTATGTAGGCGCGAGTCACAGGAAAGAAAGGCACCTTCACCCCTCCACCCCCGAGGGCTGTTTTGCCGGCCTCCCGCGGGAAGAGTCGGGAGCTGCGGAGGAGGGGGAACGGCGTGTCTCCCCCCTCCCCATTTTTCCCCTGCTAGTCCTAGGGATCGCGGTTGGATGCAAGGTTTTGATTCAATCCGCCAAGCCAGTTGCCAGAGCTCCCCCTAGCGCCGCCTCCAGGGCGCTGCCGCTGCTGAGGCTGGGAGTGGGCGAGGCAAAGCCGGGGGGCGGCGGTACTGCGGGGGTGCTGCTTGGTGCCCACGTGGGGCGCAGCGCTGAGTCCGGCTCCTGCCGCGACTGGCCACGAGCCTGGGGCCGCGTGCGTTCCTGCTCCGGGGCCGCGTCGAGGAGGGGGGCATGTGGACGGCAGCCTTTGTTGGGTGTGCGGACCTGGGCACAGCAGGGACCAGCTAAGGGGCTTGGGGACTCCCCACCCTCTCCCGATCCCAACGGCAAAGGGCTGTGCGTGCGAAATAAGAGCTCTGAACTCAACCGGACCGCGGGCCGGTTCTCCTCCCCGGTTTTCTGAGCTTCGGCTGCGCCAAGAGACTCAAGCTCACTGGGATCTAGTGAAACGGAGGGATGGATGTGGAGGGATCTGGGAGCGCCCAGAAGAGAGGTGCCCTTCCCCCTTAATCTTTTCGGGGTCCCAGGGATCTTGGGCAGCCACACGATTATGCCCTGAGCATAATCCGCAGGGACCCAACACAACCCACCGCCCACCTGCGTCTCACACTGAGGCACCACATACACGAAACAGTAACCAAGCCCGGCCCAGACGTGGCAACGCGCACCACACGGCGGGCCACACCGGCCAAACGCTCTGTCCGCAACGCACGCTCCAAGTAGCAGCCTCGTTCCACTCAACGTCCCCTTCCTCCGGTCCTGGCACAGCACGCAGTGAGCCCGCCCAGAATACCCAGGGACACCAGTGCTCCTGGGCATAGCACCACTGAAAGGCTGGGTGAGCTGCAGCGGGTTGGGGCGGGGGGCGAAGAGGCAGTGTTAAATGACTGGGAAGAGGGGCACACACCCAGCCATGGAGGTTCTCCAAGAAAGGGGAGGGGTGGGCAGGCTGATGAGCCAGGAGTCCTCAGATCCAGGTCCACAGACAAGCCCCTCTCTAGTGGAAAGACCAAGCCGGACCCCACAAGAGCCCCTAGGTAGGACTCGGAGGTGCTGCTTGGGGAGGTAGGGAGATTGGAAGAGACTGGGGGACCCATGGAGTGATGAGGGGAAGCTTCCAGAAAACAGCAGCTCTGGAAGCCAGAGCTCCAGCAAGCCGCCGGTGCTCCTGTGTTAACCAGCACCCCAGCACCAGCCACACACACAAACCCTTGCTCCAGCTCGGGAACAGCCAACACCGCAGGTCCAGCTGCCCCTGACACAGCGTGTAGGGCTGAGCCAGGCTCCAAGCTGTGCTCCCAGGACAGAGCTGCTGGAACGACAGCCCAGAGATTGGGAAAGCGACAGGATGCCCTCCAGAGAAGTCATGGGCTGGGGGTGCTCTGGGCTCCCAGGGGGGCCACTGCCCGGGCGCTGACACACTGCGTTGTTCCGACGTCTGGTGTTGGCGGGTGCACACCGGAGTGCACACCGGAGCTCTGCCTCGCTGCATCTCCACGCACTGAGCACACACTGACAGGGCGCCCACTCGGTGCCTGGCCTTGCAGAGCACTGAGCGGACCCCCTTGGAAAATAACGGCAACTAAAAGAACAGCAAATCTCTCGGTATGGATTCACTCAATTTTCCCAGGTACCTTCTGAAATAGATGCTATTAGCATCCTTGTTCCGAAATGAGAAAACTCGCCCCAAGTCACACAGTGAGAAGGGGCTGGCCAGTCTTCCTGATGGGGTTCACAGTCTAGTGGGGAAGAAGTTAAAACATTAGAATGAGGGCTGGCAAATGACCTTGGTGTTGTCTAAATAGTAATATTGATCAGTTCCAGTGGAACCTGAACGGGCAGGCTGGGAGCACGCCCCACCCTGCCTAATGCTCTGGGTCCCAGGATCCAGGGATGAAGAGATACATAGGACAGTGGCATCTGTATCCCACCCCACCAGGACAGGGACTGACCATTTCCTGGCATTTGTCAGGACTTTATCGTAGGAGGCAGCAGGAAAACGGGAATCAGCTTGGGCGAAAGGTGAGATTTCTTAGCTCCTGGCTCTAAACTGTGCAGTGGGCAGGGATGTATCTGGCTTCAGGTACAAGTGGATCCAGGCACAAATCTCCAGATTTCTGTCTTTCTCTCTCTCTCTCCCTCCCTCTCTCCTGTGACTTCCTTCCCTGCACTTGAGCTTCCCACTCTGCTCTGTGGGCCCATTTTCACTATAGCTATAGGAGGCAGCTCCTGGCTTCCCATCTCACAGCTCTGCCACTCAAGAGGGACTGTCCTCTTCTCTTATTTTCAACTCAGAAAATCTCTGGGAGCCCTGGGCGGCAGCTCCGTTGGTTAGAGCATCGTCCCGATACACCAATGTTGCTAGTGTGAGCCCTGGTCAAGGCATATCCAACAATGAACCAATGAATGCATAAATAAGTGGGATAACAAATTAATGTTTCTCTCTCTCTCTCTCTATGCCCTTCCTCCCTCCCTTCTTCTTTCTCTAAAAACCAATAAATAAAATTCTTTAAAAAAAAAAAAAGAGCCCTGGCTGGTGTAGCTCAGTGGATTGAGCGCGGGCCTGCAAACCAAAGGATCGCAGTTCGATTCCCAGTCAGGGCACGTGCCTGGGTTGCAGGCCAGTTCCCAGCAGGGGACTCATGAGAGGCAACCATACGTTGATGTTTCTCTCCTTCTCTCCTTCTTTTCCTCTCTAAAGATAAATAAATAAAATCTTTTAAAAAAAAAGAAAAAAGAAAAAAACTCCAGGAAAGACTGCCACGTCCAAACCTGGCGGAGGGTGGCTGGTAGCTCCCAGTAGAAGTTCAAGGGCAGAGAGAGATGTTCTCAGGAAAATGCAGCCGTGGGTGACTGGCCAAAGATGTCCTCCAGAGAGGGGGCTGCTAAAGGAGGCCTTTTTGCGTTGGACTTGGGGAGACCACCATGCAGGCATGGCTGCTTCAGGGCCTGGGGGATTACATGCAACCCACGAAGCACCAAGCACCGGGGAAGGTACATCCCCCCTTGCTCCTCGCCAGGATGACGAGGCTTCAGGGCCATCTGGCGCCTCCCAGGTTTGGCACTCAGGGGTTACCAGGGGAGGGGCAACAGCAGCCCCCCAGGGCAGGGGGCAGGTTCTCCCAGCAGGGTCCCACAGCAGGAACAGTGACAAGGACCACCTTCAGGAGACTTAGGGCAATGCTTATTATCCACAGGAAGCCAAAGTGGAGGGACCCAGCTGGAGCTCACTCGTGGCTCCTCCCACAGACAATGCAAAGGCTTTGAGGAGAGGCAAGGTGCTGACGTGCAGGGTGGAGGGGGAGAGACCACACTGAGGCGGACACGTCCACCTTTACGCTCGCAGCTGGCGGGGCCCGGGGACATCCGGGGAACAGGTAGCATCACCAATTCACGGTGCGTGTGCCAGGCTGAACAGAAGCTCGAGAGTGTTGGATGGTTGAGGGGGTTACTTGTGGTTTATCATTCAAGCCTTCCTGTGTTTTCCAACTTTTCTACAATGAGCATGTATCACTTTTATATTTAGAAGAAAAAGTAACACATATATTTTTCAGGGAAAAACGGTGACGTGACAGGCGCTGTGATGGATGCACAGCCCGCTACAGAGCTGGTGGTGGGAGTGGCGGGGGAAGCAACTAGTCAACCTGTCTGGGGCAGGTTGCACCCCGAGAGACAGAACGCTCAGCCCTAAGCCTCGATCCACCGGAATTCGCCCTCCCGCACTCTGTCTTTGTTTAAAGAAGCGTAAGACAAATGACAAGCTCACCTTGGGTATGTTGTGGATTGGGCGTTCTGGAAGGAGCCATGTTCACTCTCACCTCTGACTCCCGTCCCCACTCCACCCCGTGCTACCCATCAGTCATCTCAGAGTGATTTGCTCAGAGTGTGCTGATCTCCTGGCGAGGAGGGCAGTAAGAGGCAAATGTGCCTGGGAGACGTTTTCGGCAAGTGGTCAAGCTGGGCGGAAAGAGCGCTGGGTCGGGAGTCTGGAAACCCGGGTGCGGGTCCTGGCTCACCTTGGGGCCTGAGACCAGTCCCTTTCCCAGCAGGCCGACGTCCCCTCCTCTGAACAGCTGGAGAAGGGAGGTCCTAGACCAGGGTTGACACGTGAAAAGTCAGAAAGCAGCTGTTGCTGCCAGCCTTCCGATGACAGAAGGCTGGTGTCCCATCGCCGTAAGGAAAGTGCAGGTGGCAATGTCACACTCCACATCTGCCTAGGAGCATGGTCATCTGCGTGTCTCACTCACACAACAAATGCACGCGCTCACTCATTCACTGAAATATACGCCAGGCACTGTGCTAGGTGTCAAGGGCACAGCCATGAACCAGGCCAATGAGGGCCCTGCCTTGTGGAGCTGGCGGTCTGGGTGGAGGACGAGAAGCAATCGAACCAACAAACAGATAAATCTTATGGGAAAATGAAAACAGGGCTAGACAGATTTGGTGATCAGAAAAGGTGGTATTTCATGCCTGAGTCGCGGGCCAGGTCCCCAGTAAGGGCACACACTGACACTTCTCTCCCTCTCTTTCTCCCTCCCTTCCCCTCTGTCTAAAAATAAATAAATAAATAAATATTTTTTAAAAAAATTGTTTAAAAAAAAAGAAAAGGTGATATTTAAGCCGAGATCGGAATGGATCAGCTATATTAGTCAGCACAGTATAGGCTATGCCGCAGTGACATGTTAACCCCCAAATCTCAGAAATTTAAAACAACAAAGATGAGGTTATTCGGTTGGTTCTCTTGACCACACAAAGTCTGACTAAACCGGACAGCTCTCCTGGGAGGCTGTGTTCTGAGTGGTGACTCAGCCATCTAGGAGCCAGAGAGCCCTGCAAGGGAGGTGATTCTCTTCACACTCACAGCCCTTTGGCCAAAAGTTGCCCTATGACCCACCCAACTGCAAGACCCCTGGGAGGGGCAGCATTCCTGGGGGCCTGGGGAAGGGAGCTGAAGCACAGATGGGTGAGCACTAGAAACCGCTGCCGTACCAGCCGGACAAACGGCGGTGGAGGAGCGCACCAGGCAGAAGGCACCAGGCAGAAGGCACCAGGCACAGCAGATGCAAAGGCTAACACAGTAACTACCCTGGTGAGTTCAAGAAATTGGAAGAAGGCTGACGCAGCTGAGAGCAAGGGGGTGAGTGGCAGGAGACAGGGCCCGAAAGGAAGACAGGGACTGTACGAGATGGTGCAGGGACTTCGAACAGTGCCTGTTCAGCGAGGGGAGGTGCCTTGGGGCCAGAAGGAGGGGACAAACCAGTGTAACCACCTTCTGGGACAGCTGCCCCAGCCAGTTCCCTGGTCCTGCTGGGCAGGCTGAGTCTCCTCCTCCAAACCAGGCTCCGTCTTTCTTCCCAACGGACTGATCCCCAGGGACGTGCCACCCAAGGCACCCTCAGGTCTGCTCCAGGGCAGACTTCCCTGTGTGACACCCCTCCCTGGAAGTCATTAGTATGAAATGAATGACTGCGGACTGACAGGCACCAGACCAAGCACCAGAGGGCTTCTGGTGGCCACCCCGACTCCGGGACCCCATCCAAAGCCCAGGCTCATGGCTCCAGGCTCGGCCTCCAGAACCACACAGGCCTGAGCTCACCCTGGGCTCTGCCCCTTTCTAGGTGACGGTGGGCTCTGCACTGCCCCCCTCGGGGTCTTCAGTCCCTTGTCTGTGAAATGAGGATGCGTGTGAGTGCCCACCTGGCATACAGTAGGCGCTCCATAAACGAGAGCGGCCATGTTGTCACCAGTCAGCTCTGCCCAGAGGATAACTTGTCACCGCAAAATGCAGAGCGGCTTTCCTTCTGCCTCCCTGCTGGCAAACAACTGGTGGCCGAAGGAGTAAGCACACGCACCTTTTTCCAGAGACCGATGGAGATTTTTTTACTCCGGGACTGGGGGAGAGCGGAGGACGTGCCCTGTGAACTTGCTTGGGTTTTTTGTCTTCCCACAAATTGGCACTTGTGTTTTCAAAAACGTTCGTCTTCAGGGCCTGGCTGTGCCTGACAGTCAACACTTACCAGTGCGTGTGTCAGAGTTTCTTGGAGCCCGCATGACAGGTGCTCAGTAACCGAGAGAGTGAGTGAGTGACTAGATGGGTGAGTGAATAGACTATTTGTCCATCCCAGGGACTGTTTTAAAGGAGAAACCGTTGGGGAGAGACCGTCTGCCCTCCCCCAAACGGGCCCTTCCCCACCCCCACTGCACCCCAGTCTCTAACTCCTCCTCCCCCTGCTCCCCAACCCAGTCATGTCCTGATGTTTCTGGAACATTCCATGCACCTTCTCACTTTCATTCCCCAGCTCTGTCCACACGCACACACAGCTGCACCCCGACCCCAGAGTGAAACTT